>NC_134214.1:13508992-14815492 GCF_965140235.1 Caretta caretta | reverse complement strand
GTCCTATTTGTATCCCTCCGCATTCATATTAAGAGAGCCTTAGTTCCAGTTTCTCAGTTAATCTGTGTTATAGGTTCTTTCATTTCAACTGGAATAATGATTGACATAAACAGTCAAGCGTTAGTGCTCATTTGCCTTCATCTTGGTTTACCTATGAGCTAAGAGCAATATGGATTTAAACTTATGACCTTTGATTATTGCAAACTTTCATGTAAAAAAACAAGTAAACCAATCTAACTGCTGCAAGGCATGGTTTGAGTGGAAGAAGGTGACTATTGAAGTTTCCTTTTCTTTAGTATTGTTTAAACCCTTCTCTGATTACTTTTAACCATCTCTGCCAGGAATAACTGTTATCTTTGGCTCAGAGAGTTACCTCTGGAGAGGAAAATATTTTTGACTCTGTAAGATTCTGGATTTTGCATATAGTTTCAATGAATGTTCCTCTTTCCCCTCTTCCCCTTTTAAGTTCTTTTTACCAGTGTCTGTCCCCATGCAAATTACTCACTTCAGACACGCTTCAAGGGCACTTCACTTTAGTGCTGAACTCCTGGGAAATTCATCTCAGGAATCATTGTTTTATTTTAACATAGAAAGAATGGTTCATACTAGTAACCCAGTTCCTTTTACAGGTACCTTAAATCCAATTCACCATTACCTGCAAATATCCAGGTTGCAGTTAGCAGCAGCAGTATCCTATTTATTCAAAAGCTTGTCATCATGAATTAGCAATGTAGACTAGGGCATGTCACCCCTTTGCAGATTGACTAAGTGCAGTTGTAGTGGCTGTACCTCATCTATTGGGGAGGGTTTGATAAATCTCTCCATGTTGCCTGTCGTCACTGGGAAGCCTCCTATAAATCTCTCTAGGCTGCTTGTCCCAGCAGTGAAGGCTCTATAAATCTCTCCATTCTCCCGTCTTCACCACAAATGCTCCTATAGCTGTCTCAAAGCTACCTGTCCCCCAGTGCACTGAATTGAGGCAGAGAGATTTATTGCTCGGAGATAGGTGGTACAGGGATATTTAAAGGACCCTTCCCATCAGGCAAGTTATTTAGAGTTGTATTTATCTGAGGTATTGGAGCACATGCACAATCTGCGGGACACTTAGTAGAATGACTATGCCAGTATCTTATGCTATCCTATGTTTAGCAACATGGATATAGAGTAGTAACCATTAAAAAGTCAACTTTTGCTAACAGTTCATTTGGAACCAGAAGTACATGATCAGGCAGCAAAAGAAACCAAAAAACAACAACAAAAAAGCAATTAGAGAGTACTATGTTAAATGTAAACTACTAAAAAAATAAAGGGAATGTTTAAAAAAAAAGATTTGACAAGATAAGGAAATTTTCTGTGCTTGTGTCATTTAAGTTAAGATGGTTAAAAGCAGCATTTTGCTTCTGCATAGTAAAATTTCAAAACTATATTATGTCAATGATCAGTTGTAAACTTTTGAAAGACTAACCACAATGTTTTGTTCAGAGTTACGGACATTTCAGAGTTATGAACAACCTCCATTCCTGCTGTGTTTGTAACTCTGAGGTTCTACTGTATTTAGTTTGTGGAAAGGTTAGGGTGACCAGGCAGCAAGTGTGAAAAACTGGGACGGGCATGGGGGGTAATTGGCGCCTATAGAAGAAAATGCCCCAAATATCGGGACCGTCCCTATTTTATGGGGACATCTGGTCACCCTAGGAAAGGTTGAAGTGTGTGGTGTTGAAGGTGCCACTCCAAGATCAATGCAGCCAGCTACACTGGTACCGCTTCTGTCACGATGTCTAAGAAGACTCACAGTTTTGAGGCAGACTGGTAACTGAGATTAGATGTGCTGCAACATCTAGACAAAACAGAGTGACTTAAGGCTGGAGTGACAGCCTGGCTTCAAATGTTTTTTCTCTTGTCCAGTTATGAGACCCCTAATAATTCAGAATATATAGGGGAGTTGGGAAGACATTACTGCTTTATCAAGTGGTTTAACAGACTTCTCAGTCTCTGGTTTCGAACAACTGGATTGATACGCTCACTCGATCTCACTATCTGCAGTTGTTTTGTGGACTCATCTACTGTATCAGAGTTGTGTCTGTTCAGGAACACCTCAGCATGTGTTTAGGATTCCTCTTGCCTCTGTAATAATTCAGGCTGTGCAGGAGAGTTCATGTAACATTACTGCTGTATTCAGCAGCTCAACACAGAATCCCCTATGGTAATGGGCTCAGTTGAAAAGGAAGCAGTGAACTCTGCCATCTTTACAGAAACCATGGTAAAATCAGTGGTATATGTAAGTCAGAATTTTAAGTGGATTGTTCCTAACTTGTAGTCACGTACGTGCTTAACGCCACTTTTTCGAAGTGCCACTCAGTCTATTCTATTCAGTATAGATTCTTATACCACCCTCTTCACAGTAGTATTTGCATGCCTTCCAAGAGTGCATTAAGTGATCTGACTAAAGTCAGTCACATGTAGTTTGTTTTCTCTCGGATCTTCTCCCCAGGTGGAGAATTGTGTGTGTAGTGTTTTGCTTAAGTAGGGGGTTTCTTGGTCGGTTTTTTAACGTATACATTTTCTATGTGTTATTTTCTCGGTAATACTTACTCCTGCCTCAGTGCAGGGGACTGGACTAGGTGACCTATCGAGGTCCCTTCCAGCCTTACATTTCTGTCACAATAGCCAGGTCTACACTAGGGGGGAGAATCGATCTAAGTTACGCAACTTCAGCTATGTGAATAACTTAGCTGAAGTTGATGTACTTAGATCTACTTACCACGGTGTCTTATAGAATCATAGAATATAAGGGTTAGAATCATAGAATATCAGGGTTGGAAGGGACCTCAGGAGGTCATCTAGTCCAACCCCCTGCTCAAAGCAGGACCCCCTGCTCAAAGCAGGACTGGAAGGGACCCCAGAAGGTCATCTAGTCCAACCCCCTGCTCGAAGCAGGACCAATTCCCAGTTAAATCATCCCAGCCAGGGCTTTGTCAAGCCTGACCTTAAAAACCTCTAAGGAAGGAGATTCTACCACCTCCCTAGGTAACGCATTCCAGTGTTTCACCACCCTCATAGTGAAAAAGTTTTTCCTAATATCCAATCTAAACCTCCCCCACTGCAGCTTGAGACCATTACTCCTCGTTCTGTCATCTGATACCATTGAGAACAGTCTAGAGCCATCCTCTTTGGAACCCCCTTTCAGGTAGTTGAAAACAGCTATCAAATCCCCCCTCATTCTTCTCTTCTGCAGGCTAAACAATCCCAGCTCCCTCAGCCTCTCCTCATAACTCATATGTTCCAGACCCCTAATCATTTTTGTTGCCCTTCGCTGGACTCTCTCCAATTTATCCACATCCTTCTTGAAGTGTGGGGCCCAAAACTGGACACAGTACTCCAGATGAGGCCTCACCAATGTCGAATAGAGGGGAACGATCACGTCCCTCGATCTGCTCGCTATGCCCCTACTTATACATCCCAAAATGCCATTGGCCTTCTTGGCAACAAGGGCACACTGCTGACTCATATCCAGCTTCTCGTCCACTGTCACCCCTAGGTCCTTTTCCGCAGAACTGCTGCCTAGCCATTCGGTCCCTAGTCTGTAGCTGTGCATTGGGTTCTTCCGTCCTAAGTGCAGGACCCTGCACTTATCCTTATTGAACCTCATCAGATTTTTTTTGGCCCAATCCTCCAATTTGTCTAGGTCCCTCTGTATCCTATCCCTCCCCTCCAGCGTATCTACCACTCCTCCCAGTTTAGTATCATCCGCAAATTTGCTGAGAGTGCAATCCACACCATCCTCCAGATCATTTATGAAGATATTGAACAAAACCGGCCCCAGGACCGACCCTTGGGGCACACCACTTGATACCGGCTGCCAACTAGACATGGAGCCATTGATCACTACCCGTTGAGCCCGACAATCTAGCCAGCTTTCTACCCACCTTGTAGTGCATTCATCCAGCCCATACTTCCTTAACTTGCTGACAAGAATACTGTGGGAGACCGTGTCAAAAGCTTTGCTAAAGTCAAGAAACAATACATCCACTGCTTTCCCTTCATCCACAGAACCAGTAATCTCATCATAGAAGGCGATTAGATTAGTCAGGCATGACCTTCCCTTGGTGAATCCATGCTGGCTGTTCCTGATCACTTTCCTCTCATGCAAGTGCTTAAGGATTGATTCTTTGAGGACCTGCTCCATGATTTTTCCAGGGACTGAAGTGAGGCTCACTGGCCTGTAGTTCCCAGGATCCTCCTTCTTCCCTTTTTTAAAGATTGGCACTACATTAGCCTTTTTCCAGTCATCCGGGACTTCCCCGGTTCGCCACGAGTTTTCAAAGATAATGGCCAATGGCTCTGCAATCACAGCCGCCAGTTCCTTCAGCACTCTCGGATGCAACTCGTCCGGCCCCATGGACTTGTGCACGTCCAGCTTTTCTAAAAAGTCCCTAACCACCTCTATCTCCACAGAGGGCTGTCCATCTCTTCCCCATTTTGTGATGCCCAGCGTAGCAGTCTGGGAGCTGACCTTGTTAGTGAAAACAGAGGCAAAAAAAGCATTGAGTACATTAGCTTTTTCCACATCCTCTGTCACTAGTTTGCCTCCCTCATTCAGTAAGGGGCCCACACATTCCTTGGCTTTCTTCTTGTTGCCAACATACCTGAAGAAACCCTTCTTGTTACTCTTGACATCTCTGGCTAGCTGCAGCTCCAGGTGCGTTTTGGCCCTCCTGATAACATTCCTACATGCCCTAGCAATATTTTTATACTCTTCCCTGGTCATATGTCCAACCTTACACTTCTTGTAAGCTTCTTTTTTATGTTTAAGATCCGCTAAGATTTCACCATTAAGCCAAGCTGGTCGCCTGCCATATTTACTATTCTTTCGACTCATCGGGATGGTTTGTCCCTGTAACCTCAACAGGGATTCCTTGAAATACAGCCAGCTCTCCTGGACTCCTTTCCCCTTCAAGTTAGTCCCCCAGGGGATCCTGGCCATCCGTTCCCTGAGGGAGTCGAAGTCTGCTTTCCTGAAGTCCAGGGTCCGTATCGTGCTGCTTACCTTTCTTCCCTGTGTCAGGATCCTGAACTCAACCAACTCATGGTCACTGCCTCCCAGATTCCCATCCGCTTTTGCTTCCCCCACTAATTCTACCCGGTTTGTGAGCAGCAGGTCAAGAAAAGCGCCCCCCCTAGTTGGCTCCTCGAGCACTTGCGCCAGGAAATTGTCCCCTACGCTTTCCAAAAACTTCCTGGATTGTCTATGCACCGCTGTATTGCTTTCCCAGCAGATATCAGGAAAATTAAAGTCACCCATGAGAATCAGGGCATGCGATCCAGTAGCTTCCGTGAGCTGCCGGAAGAAAGCCTCATCTACCTCATCCCCCTGGTCCGGTGGTCTATAGCAGACTCCCACCACTACATCACTCTTGTTGCACACACTTCTAAACTTAATCCAGAGACACTCAGGTCTTTCTGCAGTTTCGTACCGGAGCTCTGAGCAGTCATACTGCTCCCTTACATACAGTGCTACTCCCCCACCTTTTCTGCCCTGTCTTCACTGTGGTAAGTTGATGACTGATGCTCCCCGTTGACTCCGCCTGCACCTCTCGCTCTGGTGGAGTACTGGAGTCGACGGGAGATCACTCGGCAGTCGATTTATCACGTCTTCACTAGATGCGATAAATCAACCCCTGCTGGATCTATCGCCCCGGAGATAAGTGTAGACATGCCCTATGTTAGGAAAGGCAGGTTGAAGACATGCATCTTTCCCTTTGAAGGTGGTGAGTTTTGTGATGGTCCTTAGTAGAGCTGAGTGAATAGCTAATTCTTTTGGCTTGGTGGCCAAAAAAATTTATTTAGGGTCAAACTAAATATTTTATTTAATCTAAAATTATTATTTCTTTGATTTTGTTTTGTTGTTTTTTCAGCAAACATAAACTTCTGAAAATTTTGCCTTTCTCGAGAAAAAAGATGTCTAAAAATACATGAGAAAAAAAGGTAGCATATAGTGTCATTATTTAAACAGCAAGGAAAGGAAATATACAGTATCCAAACATACCCTTGTACAGAATTAGAACATTATACAGTAAAAGAAATCCACTGTATTTTCATGCTGTCGTGATTTTTAAAAATGGATCTAGGATGTAGTAACAATGTCCTGCTTATGTAACAAGGACAAGCTTCATGTTTGTTATATAACGATGATCTCATTCATATTTATCAGAATAAACTAGGTGATACTAATTGTTTAGCAGGAGAGTGTTTTATAAGTTCATTCCATGTTAAGTACATTTTGCAGTGTACTGTGTATGAAGTAACATTGTGCATGGAATACAAAGCTATTAATCCAAATGCAGGTTGAAAGTTGAATGGCACAATACTGTTAATTGCTCTGTGGATCCCATCTCATCTCTGCTTTTAGTTGCAGTGCAGATGACACACAATAATTTCTGGGGCAGATCAAGCCCCAGAGTATGCAAAAACACTGTGTGGAGGTGGTGGCCTCAAGACTTGAAACTTTTTTCCCGTGATCAGATTTGGATAAAGTTCAATTTTAAGGGATAAGTTTCAAGATTTTTTTTTTACTAAAATGATAAAAAGTTAGCTGCTCATTGCATTCAGTACTTATCTTAAAACTAAAACCAAATAAACGTGACCAAGCCCAGATATTCCACACCCAAAAAGAACAGTGAATTCTGACTTGAATACTTTGTCTCTTTTATTCTGTCAGTTGATTCCCCTCTCTGTTGTATTTCTTTTTCATGGCCAGATTCAACCAACCTCACTCTGATTGAGTTATAACTTTCTGTATACATTTTTTAATTGGTTTCAATGAGACAAATTGCAGAATAATGCAGAGGGCAAGTCAGGGTGGCAGAATCTGACTCTAAATGTCTTTCTTCCATCCATTCCTGTGTGAAACTCCCATACAAAGAGTAGGGGAAACTGACTATACAAGGGAAAGAGTGAAACTGACTATAAACAGAGTGCTGTGCATATCACATATAAAATAGGTGAAAAAAGGCAATTCTTGTAATCTCTTTCAATTACATTAGTCTTTAAGTGTTACTTGTAACAATAGGTTAATAAAAATCAGACAGAAGTGTGACATTGAAGTTTACAATGTTCCTTTAAAATTGTTTTTAAAAATACTGGGAAAATGAGGTGAAATATCATGGTTTCAAGGTTTCATAGAGCTCTTCTTGACCTGAACAAGAGCTTTGTGTAAGCTCGAAAGTTTGTCTTTCTCACTGACAGACGTTGGTCCAGTAAAAGATATTAGACAACATAAGTGAGCTCTCTAATATCCTGGGACCATCAAAACTACAACACTGCATATTGAAATATCCTGATCATGTACCTGTTGTACAGTCAGAAATAAACTGCTGGCAGAGTCAAAAGTCAGAGAGGTCCCAGGGGCAAGGAGAAGCTGTTGCTGAAGGGCCAGCTGAGATGTGGAGACCATATTTGCCAGCCAGGTGGCATAATGTGGGTGGTGCACAAGCATTAAATTGCCAGCTCCTCTGTCATGGAGGGAGGTTACCCCATTTATATTTATACCCAGATGATTATTTTTAAACCAGTATGGCTCATCTCCTTTCAAAATGAAACAGCTGACTGTAATCTGACTAAATATGTTCCTGACACTAAACATTTCCACATGGATTTGTTAAAAATAGGATAGGAAAAGAATAATAGGAGCTTATATGTTTATCCTACACTCATAAAGGGATGACTGTCATAACTCATTTGTCTCTTTACCAGTTCTGAGTTAAGGAGTCTTTACCATGATGCACTTTCTGCCTTGCTTTACCTGTTGAATTTGCATGTACCATACTGATCTTATGGTGGGGGGGAAGGATCATATCTTGGTTAAATTTTTGTCTGCATTTATATAGTGCCCACATTTCCAGTGGTGCACAACTCATGAAAAGTGCTTCAGGCGCAGTGTTGACATGCAAGTTCTGATCCCTGGAGAGTTTGTTTCTCCAGATTTGATTGAAGTCCATTGGCATGTTGTTTTGTTGTTGTTTTAAGGCATGGGCAAAACATCAGTTGTGGCGGTGTTGGTTTAGCTTGGTGCTTCACTGTTTCAAATTAAGAATGAAAGTTTGCAAACCATTTGGCCATAATGTGAATAATAGCTTTTTGGTTTTATGACTAACAATAATAACTAGCCATTAAATAGCACTTCTTGTCTATAGATCTCAAAGTGCTTTACAAAGAAGGTCAGTATAATTATCCCGATTTTATTGATGGAGAAACTGAGGCACAGAGAGGGGAAGTGACTTGCCCAAGGTCACCCAGCTGGCCAGAGACAGACAAGACTAGAACCAGGTTTCCAGAGCCCCGGACCCGTGCTTTATCTACTAATATATCTTTATTAATTGGAAATGGACCTGGAGAAAATCCTGCAGTCCTTACTAATGGCTCATTCCTGCATCCGTTACTCATGTTAATACCATTGACTTCAGTAGCAATATTCACATGACTGTAAAGCCTTCCAGATTGGCCTGCTGAATCTTTACTCATACAAAGGTTTCATTGGCTTCCATTTGCTTTTGCTTCAGCCAGGACTGAAGGATTTGTCTCCATGTGCTGTACCATCCTGTGTAATCATTTTTAGTGCACATATAAGCAACAATGATCAAGGCTACTCGTTGATGTAATGTAACATGCTGATGAACCATATTCCTGTATCATATCAAAGAATAGTATTCTTGATGCATATGTAAACAAATAATGTTAAATACATATCAAAGAAAACTTTTTAGTTGTTTGAAGGTTTGACTTAAGTCCATAAAATCAACGAAAACGGCAGCTAGAGCTCCTGCTTCTTCATTAATTCAACACGGTGCCTGCCCCTGGTCAGTGTTACAGCACATGTGGATTAAAATACCCTTAATTGATTCTCTACAAGATTCCTGCAGTACCCAGACACAGTGAGATAAGGTAAATATGGAGTGGTATGCTCACTCTGAACTAACCTGTTTTTGTGAGCTTCGGTCAGAACTCCTTAATGGTTCCTTTTTATTATTTTATCTATTATATATCACTGATACCTAAACCTTTCTCTGTATAGCTATGTAATCTATACGCAAGGCTAGCTTTAAGTTTCCAAGCTGCTTGCCTCTCCCTCTGGTCCCACTGCTAAAGAGAGGGAGATGGTCCATTCCATGAACTGCAGACCCTATATGGAGTACAACCCTCAACCCTTCCATAAAACAGGTTCACTTTTTTTGGCAGAGCTTTGCTTCAACGAACATTTTCCAGCCAGCTCTACTAATTTGTAATTAGAAATTGATAGATTTGATGTGTATTCAAATACATGTAACCTCCTGTCATTCTCTGTGTTTCTGTCTAGTTAGGTTCTTATAACAGTACCCCACACAGTAGAATATGTGTGCCTTCTAAGAGATAACAAAAACTACAATAGGCCCAGTTATCTAATTTACTTCCCCCAAGGCAGGTGGGATTATGTGGTTTTTATTTTTAACTGTATTTCCTTCTTTTCTTTCCCCTTCCTCCTTCTTACTCCTCTCTCTCTTGTCTTTGCTTTCTTTCTTTTCCCTTCTGTCGACTTTTTCCCCTTCCTTCAGTTGCAGCTTTGAGAAATCTAAGTCAAAGAAGTGAGGTTGACTCTTCCTTCAGAAAGCTGAGATTTGTAGTCATTCTAATCATCTTAAGTGGCAAATTCCAAAGCCCAGATCCTCTGCTGAGGGAGCCCAGCCCTGTCTCTCTCTATCATTAGTTCCATCCTTGAGGTTGACAGTTTCAGAGTTCCTAGGGAACTCTCATGGGAGGTTGTTATTGTGGACAGAGGCACTCCTGGAGATATCTTGCACCAATTCCATGGAGGGCCTTGCAGAGTAACAGCAAGACCTTAATTTTTGACCCTGTATTCTATGGGAGCCAGTCTAGTGAGAAAAGCAGATATTACTAAGGAAGCAAGCTGCTGCATTCTGGACTAATTGAAGCTTTTTAAATGTTAGAAGTGCTTAAACCCAGGTACAGAGAGTTGCACAGTCCAGCTAAGGTATCACAAAGGCGTGAATAATTGTTACCAAGTCGTAGGCACGAGTCTCATGATTTCCTTAGGTGGGGACCTAGTCTTCATATGTGTTGGTACAGCACCACACATGCCTATGGTGGAAATAAAACATGTTTACTTTTCTTTGTGATAGTAATTTTTGAATGTAAATTTCCTGGCTCCTTGCTCAGTGTGTACATATTGCCTCAGGGGTTCCTTTAATATGTATGATGTTGGGTTAATGTTTTTCTTAGTCTTGAGAGTTTCTTAGTCCTTTGGTGTAATTAAGATTTCTGGTAGCATCTGATTTTAAGCAACTTCTGGTTTTTGACTTAATTGTCGTTTTAGCGTAACTTGTTTTGGAGTTATCACTCAATTTGTTTTTGACACTGGAAGTATGTTAGACGGGGATGTTTTGTATTTTAAATATGTTAGACATTTCATACAAATATATATTTTATAAACTATAGCAGTACACAGTTCAAAGTGAGGTGCCAAGGAAAATGAAACAGAAGTAAATAAAAGTCAACGTGCTCAGTTATTTAATACCAGAAGGAGAGAGGAAATGTTTCCTAAGTTAGGTTCATGGCTTGATCCTGTATTTCATGACACTATAGTCAACAATACAATGTTTACATCCGTTAAGAACCAAAATATTAAAGGAATAGGTATTTTCTCATTATATAAAAGTTGCAATGTCTATCTTCTGTTTCCTTGTATATGTCCCATCTAAACTTCCTAGTGCAGATGGGAAGTTCTCCTTGGCATAGAATTCTTGCCACCACATTCAGGTAAAGGTTTTATGTGCGTGGGGGGCAACACTCAAATAAGAGTCTGAGTTAACTTTGCTATGAAGACAAGCCCTGTGCTGACTGGGTAACTAAAGAAATGATGAAATAACAAGTCAGGAGGCCCGGCTCTTCAGCTTGTGTAAATCAGTATAGCTCCCTTGAAACTGATTTACACCAACTGAGGATCTGGCCAAACTGAAAGGTAGCTGAGCAGTTGAGAGGGGAAGGGATTTTTAGTTAGCCTGTTTTATTTAGATAAGATATATTTAATTCAGTGACTAATTAATGAATATTGCGGACATTTTGTTAGAGACTCAAAGCCACCTCCCCTTCAATAAAGGTGTTAAAACACACAAGACCCCCCCCAGAATTATAAGAACAACAGAGGTGACATTTGTGATATTTCTAGGGTTAAAAACAAGATGGGTCCCACCTCTCTCTCAAACGAAAAACAAAATGAAACAGCTCCCCCCATCTCCTCCCCCCACACACATGCAACACTTCAGTCTGTCTTTATACATCATCATAAAGATCCAAAAGAGAACAAATGCCCAACTTTTTCAAAAATACTTTGCAAGTCACCTTCAAAATCGGAGCTTAAAAAATCAAGGAGAAGTTTAAAAAAATGGGAACTGGGCATCCAACTTCGGGATTCCCATAGGGATCCAGTGTTTGAAGACGGTTCAGTAACCATAACAAAGAATGGAAACTTAAAGTTCAATAATCAGGATAAAGTGTTATTACTCTGGAGTGCTATAATAAAGACCTGGATTTAATTCCCAGTATTTTGATTCCTGTGCTTATCTCTCTGTACTTAGCCTTGCTGGGAATTATGCCAATAGTGTTGCCTCCCATCCACTCTTGCTATGCCAGAATTATGGTGTTTGGAAGTAGGTTTCAGAGTGGTAGCTGTGTTAGTCTGTATCAGCAAAAACAATGAGGAGTCCTTGTGGCACCTTAGAGACTAACAAATTTATTTGGGCATAAGTTTTCGTGGGCTAAAACCCACTTCATCAGATGCATGGAGTGGAAAATACAGAAGGGAGATATAAATACACAGCATATGAAAAGATGGGAGTTGCCTTACAAAGTGGGGGGGTCAGTGCTAACGAGCCAATTCGATTAAGGTGGAAGTGGGCTATTCATTGTTTTTGGTGTTTGGAAGGGCCTTGGAGGGATGAAGTAGGATGTGTGGAGGAACTGAAGTGGTTCTCTGAGGACTCTGAAAGGGACATGGATAATGAATGAAGCCCACTAGAATAAAAGAGAACCAAAAGCATGAGGAAACTATCTCATTTGGTGAGGAGATGTATTTGGATCAATGTGGTATCAAGACCTAAAACAATGAGAGATAAAAGGTAATTGGCTTGGCAATAAAAGATAATTGACCACACAGAAGAGCAGACTCTACTGTGGGACAGCACAATGTTCAGATTGAGAAGAAGTGAGAAGAGGCCTGTTGGAAGGATGGTTAGGCAGCTGAGGGGAATCAAACTTACTTTCCATAGAAAGGAAATGAGCTTTAAATTTCGAAAAAGACTTTAAGAAGCAAAGATTTTTAAAAGGACAGCAGAGGAATGACTCTGGAAAGATTTCAATGGAAATAAAAGGATGACTAACTGGGGTGGAAGGTAGCAGAGGGAATGGAGGGGAACTGGGAATGATAGGATCTTGGAGAAGAGCATTTTCTCTAAGCTCCTGCCAGATGGAGTACTTTTTACTTTAAAAATGAACTTCAGTCCAGTACATCCATCATGTACTAGGTTTTGCTTCACCATGACTGTCATTTGAAGTCAATGAGTATCTTTTAATTGACTCCAGTGGATGCTTGATTGGCCCTGTAATAGCAGTCAGATCAAAGTCCTCATCCTTAAAGTGTCTAATGGTAAGAATGGGGATAAACTCATTTTCACCATGTACACGCTATCTGGGTGCCATGGGGAGCTGAAGGTGTCACCTTGTGGATTCCACGCGTTCTGCCAGCACATGGTGACTCTCAGGACTCTGCCCCAGCTATTGCTTAGCAAGCTATGTAAAGTGTAGGCAGTCTTTTCTTCTGCCTCTTGTTAGGAGGAGTTAAAGCTTTTATCTGTCAGGCCTTGCCAAAAAGAGTGAGAATGCTAACACAGGAATCAGACAGGCTGATGTACAGGTGACTGAAGGCAAGTTCTGAATGAGAGACATAAGTCCTACCTACTAGATGACTAGCACCACTTAAGTATTCTGAATGTTCTTTGTCATCCAAGAGAGCAGGCCTAACCCTGCTTGGCTTGAGTTTTGTTTTCTACAAATGTACTTTAGCCTCAGTGTATCTGACCTATTAAGCTTAAGTTATAGTTTCTAGCAGAACTAGGTCTCTGTAGGCTCTTAAAAATGAGAGATGGAAAAGACCTATGAGACGGTTAGCCACATGTACAAGTCTGCCGCATGTAGAGGATATTGTCCCCAATGGAAGACATAACAGATTTTAAACTCATTCTACCCTTGATCTTAATCAAAAGACCAAGAAACTGCAAGCCAAGACATAAGGACAGAGTTGTGTTATGTCAGTAGTTAAAAGATCTAAAATATAGTAAAAATACATTAAAATATAGCTGCCATGTCCAAGGCAAAAATGAGACGACAGAAGATTCACATGAAGTTTAATTGACCCTTGTGCAGGTGAGGAGCTCTAGGTCTGTGCCCACCTTACGTTCCACTTATGCCCTCAGAATAAGGCTTCAGAAAGATATTAGGGATACTGTGATGGTGTGTATGCAGCCTTTGCGGCTCCCTGTGGGGGGACTTCACAGTACAACTACATCCTACCCCAAGAAGCAGCAATCTGAGAAAAAAAGAACAGTGATGCTGGGTCCTCCAGGCTTGCCTAGAGAAGACTCTTGGAGCCGTCATTTTGGAAACCACAGAGATCTGATCCTTAAAGGGCTAGAGAGGCTAGCAACAGCCAATCTGGGCCTGGCTGCCCCAGATAAAAGGAGCTGCATAGCCTTAGCAGTCCAGTTCCTGCCTAGGACCAGAAGAATGAGGATGGGAGCTCCTCTCTGGCCAAAGGAGCCTGACAATTAGTGTTTATGGCTGGCTGAACTGAGATAGCTGGGTTGCAGAGAGAGAATAACCTGAGGGTGTCGGGCCTGAGATAGGACTGGAGATAACGCGCCTGGTAGGAAGAGGCCCAGGGAAATAACAGTGACGGATTGGAGTAAGCAGTACATGGATGCTGTATATATAGTCTCTGGGTTGGAACATGCAGTAGCGGGCGGGCCTAGGTTCTCCGTCCAGTCACAGGTAAAAGTGGTATAAATCCCGAGAAGGAGGGACAAGCCTAACCTTAGCCCTAAGGAGAAGACAAGGTTTGTTTGGAAGCCCAAATGAAGGGCTGAACTTAAAGGGCCCAGAGCCAGTGCAAGCAAATAGAATATTTGTTGGACACTTCAACACCCCAGAAGGGGTTCATTTGGACTTTGTGACTTGGCTGGAGGGTCAAACCTCTGAAGTCCCACCAAGGTCAGTTTGCAGAGGGCACCAGGATGAGAAAAAGTTGAGTTGAGTGCCACTTTACAGGCACATAGTCTTTGTCCTGGCCCATTGCCCACCAGTGCATTTCATCTATAGTGTATGTAAGTTCACCATGGAATCATTATTTTATTCCTAAGGAGCAAGGTTACTGTAGTCTAGCAATGAATAGATATGACTAAACCAAGTGGGAAAAGATAATCATGGATTATGAAGGGAGATGAGACAGCATGAGTAACTTTTTGGATGTACGCATTTTCCAAGAGTTTTAACAATTTCCAGTTCTTACCAAAAAAAACAGGAGCTCTTCAGTATTTCTCCTATTGTGAAAGTAATAGCAGAAATAGAGCCAACTACATCAAGAAAGGAATTAACAGCAGAAAAATAGATAAGGGATCTCCACCTCTATTAGTAATAATGGTCACATTATGTTGTACTCCTTTTATACTGGGGGTCTCAGAGTCCGGTAAGATTGAGATCTGATATCGAACCATTGAGGCAAGAAATGTCATTGCTTTGAAGGCACAAATTGCATTCCCATGTTAAGGTTATCTTTACCAAGGTGACCAACAAATATAGAGGGAAGTATTTTACTTTAAAGTGTCCAAGTTCAGTGCAAATGGTAAACAAAGCAGAATAAGTTCTATGCTAGGTGTAGGGGGAAATGGCTTAGCAACTAGAGGATTAAGGAACAATATATTGTCAAATTACTGAATGGTATCCAGTTGCTGAGGAGATAAGGAAGGGAGGGCAGTTTTTATTGGAAATAAAAGTGCTTATTAAAGGCTCTCGTCTCCCTAGCTACTAGCAAAATAGCTTAGAAATAAACACCACACTCTGGTCCTTGTTTAAGGTTCTGAAGCACCCCTTGACAAATCAACCCATTGGTGCAGAAGATTTATCCCACTTGCTTCTGTGCTCAAAGTTTGTGTAGAGTTTGGTGGGGGAAGAAAGGGAGATGAGCATGAAAGGCAAGATGGACATGTGGTTAAGGAAATGTAGACTGTGGTTCTGACTTGACTCTGCCACAGACTTCTTGTGTGACCTTGTGCAAGCCACTTAATCTTCTGGTCTCAGTTTCTGCCTCTGCAAATTGAGAATGGTCATACCTCTCAGATGTGTTGTGAGCATAAATCTGTTAATCGATGTGAAGTTCTCAGATAGTTTAGTTATGAATATTGTAGAAAGAGCTAATAAAAAAGCTTAAGACTGTAAGAAGTTTGAAAGTCTAAAATTGTTGGGAGTTGGATGCTTTACTCCCCTTTGTGCTTTTGAAACTCCCATTAATTGGCTCCTGTGTAAATCTGAGAAGACCTCAAGTACATATAAAATACAACTATGAAATACAACTAATCTTAATCTCAAAATCTATGCAGTGTCTGAAGCTTGTATGTTCCCTTTTCTATAGCTTAGCCGTTAACATGTACAAAGCTTTCGTTTGTAACCATGACAAGGTATTAGTTTTAATCAGCTCCTAGGGATAGTGATTACATTTATGAATTGTTTATGGGTTAGGTCCTTCACTTTCCTTGCTCACTTCAGTCCAGGTCTGCATAGTTTTGAATTAGTTTCTGTCTCAAACAGTTAATGGGCATAAATCTATTTATTTTCCAGTCTTTATCAAATATCTCTTTAGTCTCCTGTTTTCTAAAGCATAGAAACTAATTTTAGCACATTTGCATCATAACTTATACCCACAAAACCTGACTCATTTTAGTTACCATCTGTTGCATATTTTCAGTGTCTGCAGTATGCTTGCTATGATGTGACAGCCAGAGATGCACACAGTACTCTAGATTTTATCTCAGTAGTGGCTTAAAAGGACCAGAAGAGTGCCCACTAATGTTACACTCCTTAGCCTATCAAACATTACTGGAGAGACCAATATCTCTATAAATCAAATCACTGTATGTGTCACATTTTCAAATTTGCTCAGGAAGAAGATGGTTTTGGCCTTTAAATACAGACTTATTGAGAATAACTTGATTTTATCTGCAGTGTTAGTTTCAATTTATAACCTACAGAAGCACAATTAGTAAAGTGCATTTGTTTTTCTAAGAGGTTTTCTTTCTAAATGAGAGTTTGAATGAAGATCTCTTTTAAAAAAAAAATCTGCATTCCTTGCAATAACAGGTGCACTACATTGGCAAAATTTATCAAATATGGGGTAATGAGATCTGCTCAGGTAAATGTAGAATTTTTGCTGTTGCCTGTGTGGCAGAAGAACACTATAACTTACATGGTTTGCTGCCCTGACCTTTTACAAAAATCTACATTGGCCAATGTGTGATAAGGTTTCAAGTTCCATAGATTTGCATAAACCAAAAGACAAATGGTCATGTTTAACCCATGTTTTAAACTTTACATATGTTGTGATGTCCTTGCAAACAATGTGCTTTGTTCTAGCTTTCAAGTACAAAAAGGATTATAAAGCAATTTCTTAACTGTGAACAGCATGGAGTCAACATGTATCTGAATAGGAAAGGTCTTGTCATATTATGTACTTGAAATAGTACAGTATTTATTTTCTCAATAACAAATTTCCATTGGGATACACTCAAAAGAGGGTGCAAGGAAAAAGAACTTCCAGGGCAGTCTGCAATATTTATCTATACCAATATTCTTCTACCAATCCCCTAAGAGAAAAGGGGAGCAGAGAATAACAACCAACCTGCACGTTAGGCTCTCAGCCTTTTTCCAAGTCCCCTGTTAAGGAATGGATCCTATCCTGCATTCTCTCCCATTTCTCTCACACCTCGGTGAGGTTGTGATGGGGTGTATCAGCCCTGCGACGGGATCTTCCTCATGCCCTAAAACAACTTCTCCATAAGGGACATAATCTCTTTCCCCTTATTTTCAACAGACTGGGATGCTCTAATCTTAACCATACACAGCCTCCTGTCAGTGAGACCAGAAGAATTTCTGGGTGAACAATCAATGAGAAGTCAATCCACAATTCATAATTTAGAATGCAGATCTCTAACTTCAGCCTAGGGAAAGGATAAACCAACACACTCAGTCCTAGAGGCCTCCTAAATCCTCTGCTTCTCTGATCACTCCCAAAAAAACCCACCCCAGTGAACTATCCCTTCATCCTTTCTCCTGCCCTTCATCACCAAAAGCAAAATGAAACCAAAATCTAAAATTATTCCCATCCCCTTATTTCAAAAATAAGACACACACAATTCCCCAAAGCAGTCATTGTATCTTTTAAAAATAACTAAAAAATCCATATAATTTTCTGTGCACTGGATATTTTAATGGCAGAATTTGGCTATTGGGCTGAGTATATGTCCTGTCTTGATAAAAGCTTCTGTTTACAGCAAAACTGAAATACACCCTACTTTGAGAGTTTACTATGGGTAAGAATGCGTGGGGTGAAAGTGGAACATTGGTGCTTAGGTCTTATACTGGCCTTCTGTAGAGGGAAGAATTTCATTGTTAGTGAATGCCACAGTTGCAGGCAATCATATTCGGGGACGACATATAACTGACTTATTACAATTAGCTAATTCAGGTCTTTAGCTTTAAAAACAAGAGAGAACAAATAGTAAGGCTGTAATGTAGGAGCCATATTATAATTTAGAGGCTCTGTTCCAATAACTGTGTTTCACTTGTTTTTAAATTTGACCACACCTAACCTCATACAGTTCTGTATTTCTCCTTGATGACTGTATCAATCATTACTACTGACCTGTAAGGAAACAAAATCGATAACACATTTTTATTAGTCATCTTAATGTTTTCTTTAGTCATTAAAAGTAGAAGAGAACAGATTTCAAATGTCATTGGCATGACTCCAGTTTCCCTTACACAGATACTAATTAAGCTTTTGACTAATTTACTTACTCCTTAACCATTAAGATTTGGAGGCTTGGGGTTTTTTTATATGAATTGCAATGGTGTTTTTCTTCTCATACAACAAGGAAAATATTAAAATGTACATTTTTCAAATGTGTTAGTTTTAAATATTGAAATAACATTATATACTTTTAATACCATTAAAAAGGGAAGGTGTGATGTCTTAGCAGTTCACGAGTATTCATACAGCACAAGAAGTTCAGCTAGCTGTTATAGAAAGTTTCTAAGTTGTCTAGCATTTTACTGCTACAATTTTTCTTAGTCTCTGATCCAGCAAAGTAGTTAAGCACATACCTAACTTTAAGGACATGAGCATTTATTTATTTATTTAATTTATTTAGAGTTTAAAGAACACACTGTGACTGGGCAAGGCCAGATAGCTATAGAAAAGTAGTGGGAGATAGATATATTAGCTCCCCACTAAACAAATCCCTGGTACAGGGTTAAGTGAAATGGAAGCTGCTCCAGGTCAATTAAGACATCTGGGGCCAATTAAGAACTTTCCAGAAGGCAGGGAGAATGCTAGGTTGATTGGGACACCTGAAGCCAGTCAGGGGCTGGCTGAAACTAGTTAAAAGCCTCCCAGTCAGTCAGGTGGGTGTGGATGTCAGGAGCTGTGGAAGGAAGCTGCGCTGTTGGAGAGCCTGAGCAGTACACACCATATCAGGCACAAGGAAGGAGGCCCTGAGGTAAGGGTGAAGTGGAGCTTGAGGAGATGAGGGCTGCTGTGGGGGAAGTAGCCCAGGGACTTGTACATGTCATGTTTCTAAAAGGTCAGCTACCATAGCTGATACTATTAGGGTCCCTGGGCTGGAGCCCGGAGTAGAGGGTGGGCCCAGGCTCCCCCCCACAACGTTTGCCCCCTGATTAATCACTGAGACTGGGAGACGACAGAGACTGTGCAAGGAAGGATAACTTCTCCTCACCTCCCTTGCTGGCTTATGATGAAAATGGCTCAGTAGACTGTGACCCTTGTCCCTAGAGAAAGAAGGGTTACGTGGAGGGTCACAGTGAGCCTCTGAGGCTAGCGAAATCCGCCAGGAAACTCGGGACCCACGGAGGCAAGGACAGAGCTTTGTCACAACTGGTGTCAGGAGTGGGACTTCGTTCACAGCGTGGCAGAAGAAAGAAGTTTTTTTTAAAAAAGAAGTGCACTGGGGTTTTGGATTTTTTTTGTTTTGTTTTGGTTTGTTTGTTTGCTTTGTACCACAATGGAGAAGGTGGTCAGAGCTCTGGTACAAGCCACGGCAGCCCAGCAGGAGGCCACCCGGGTTCAGGCAATGGCACAACAGGAGTCTATGCGGCTACAGCAGGAAACCATTCAATTATTGATGAGCCGGGCGACCCAAAATCGTGCCCTCTTGAGAGAGGTGGTGGATCAGCTGAAGATCCTCACCACCCAGGCCTGGGGGTCCGACGGGATGCGAACCCTGAGGGCCACTGGTTGTCTGCCAAAGATGACGTCAGGAGATGATGTAGAGGCATATCTCCTCTCATTCGAAAGGACTGCTCAGCGTGAGGCATGGCCCCAAGAGCAGAGGGCCAGCATTCTCGCCCCTTTTTTGTGTGGAGAGGCCCAGAAGACCTACTTTGACTTGTCTGCCATGGATGCCACTGACTATACCCGTCTGAAGGCAGAGATCCTAGCATGATCAGGGGTAACAGCAGCGGTAAGGGCCCAGAGGTTCCATGAGTGGAAATACCAGGAGAACAAACCCCCGAGGTCCCAGCTATTCAACCTCATATACCTTGCATGGCAGTGGTTACAGCCCGAGGTGTGCAGGCCGGAGGAGATTTTGGAAACCCTGGTCATCGACCATTACATGCGGGGACTGCTGCCAGATCTCTGCAAATGGGTAGGCCAGAATGATCCGTCCACGTACGATGAGATGATCACACTGGTAGAAAGATGGATGACAGCCAGGGAACTGACCCGACTACCCAAGAAAGGCCCCTTTCGAAGCAAGCACCCGACCCCAACCCTGGAAGGTTGGGCAGCCAAACCTCTGGGGAGTCCTAGGTGGAAGGGGGGGGGCAAAAACCAGCAGGGACCCCAGAAGGAAGGGATTGGGCTGAGTGGGGGGAACCCTGGGACTAAACCCCCTAACCCCCAGGATAGGGGAGTGATTAAAAGCAATTATAGATGTTATGCATGTGGGGAGTGGGGACACATAGCAGCACAGTGTCCCAGCACCGAGGAGCCTATGCAAAGTAACTTGGGGATTGGGAGGTCCCATGCTCCCTTATCCACCTCGCGGGGTTCGCATTAGCCCCACATAATTACACCAGGCTAGTGAGGATAAATGGAGCAGAGACTACAGCGCTTGTGGACTCTGGGAGTGCTATCACCCTCATATTGGGTAAGCTGGTAAAAAGTAGTCAGCTGCTACAAGCCAAACGCGTAGCAGTGACATGCGTGCATGGGGCTGTGAGGAAAACCCCATTGAGGTGACCGTGGGTGTAGTTCCTAAACTTTCATATCCTGTAGTCATTGGGAGGGACTATCCAGGGTTTGATAATTTACTCCCCCTGGAGAGGCTGGAGGGAGGTGGGGACCCTGAGGACATTGGAATGTCAACCCCCAATGTTCGCTGAGATTTCTCAGGATCTGTTCTCAGCCCCCAGAAAGACCCGAAGACAAAAAAAGAGAGGAAGGCTGCGAAGGCCTTGGGAACCCGGATCCTGACCCAGGGCCAGAAGACCTCCCTAGTAGGCAAATGGATGCGAGCAGCCAAAAGAGAAACTTCCACCACAGAAGGTGAGCGAGAAGCTGCCCCCAGCCATGATGGCGGCGAGCCGTTGGAAGAAGCAGAAGCCGGCCCCTGGGAGCTTGGGCAGCTTAGTCCCGGGAGAGAGACTTTTGGGCGGGACCAGGCGGAGGACCCCAGATATGATAACGCCAGGAAAGAGGTGGCCGAGATCGATGGGATACCCGTGGCTGGGAAGGTCCAGGGTCCTGGACCTTCCTTTATAGTGAAGAAAGATCTTCTGTACTGCGTGGTGCAAATGCAGGAGCAAGAGATACAACAACTTCTGGTGCCACGAAAACATCAAAAAGCCATATTGAGTCTCGCTCACAGTCACCTGTTTGGAGGATACTTAGAGGTAGAGAAAACCCAGGCACGGATCCTGCGGAGGTTCATCTGGCCAGGAGTGCAAGAAGATGTCCGGCAATACTGCACCTCTTGTCCGGAGTGTCAGTTACATAGCCCTCGCCCGCACTTGCAGGCTCCTTTGATACCTCTTCCAATAATAGAGGTTCCTTTCGAATGGATAGCCAGGGATCTGGTAGGGACCCTAGAGAAGACAGCTCAGGGCCACCAACATGTGCTTGTTGTACTGGACTATGCAACCCGGTACCCGGAAGCTGTTCCCCTGTGCAACACAGCTTCCAAGACAATAGCTAAGGAGCTAGTACAGATCTTTGCCTGGGTTGGGCTACCCAAGGAGATATTGACTGATCAAGGGACACCTTTCATGTCCAAGTTGATGAAAGATCTCTGTTCATTGCTCCATGTACAAGCCCTATGGACCTCTGTATACCACCCGCAAACAGATGGCCTTGTGGAAAGGTTCAATAGGAACCTCAAGGCCATGATCAGGAAAGTGGTGAGCCGGGATGGGAAAGATTGGGATACCTTATTGCCTTACCTCATGTTCGCCATCCAGGAGGTTCTGCAAGCATCCACGGGTTTCTCTCCATTCGAACTACTATATGGGCACCACCCTCGGGGCATATTGGATATAGCCAGAGAAGCCTGGGAAGAGGAGCCAAATCCTGGAAGGAACATAGTTGAGCATGTACTGCAGATGAGAGATCGGGTAGCCCGAGTTACGCCCATTGTACGGGAGCACTTGGAGAGAGCACAGGAGACCCAACGAACACATTATAACAACCAAGCGAAGCTTCAACAGTTCCAGCCAGTGGATCGGGTGATGGTACTGGTGCCCACAGCAGAAAGTAAACTGTTGGCCCAGTGGCAGGGTCCCTACGAAATAATCGAAGCCGTGGGAGAGGTGAACTATAAGGTGCGGCAACCAGGCCGCCGGAAATCAGAGCAAATTTACCACATCAATCTTCTAAAACCTTGGCATGATCGAGAGGCATGCTTAGTCATGCAGGAGACCCTTCCCCAGGAGGATAACTTACATGAGCAAGTGAGGATATCATCCGACTTGACGCCGATCCAAAAGATCGAAGCAGCTGACGTGATTAATCGCAACAGAGATGTGTTCTCTACAAAACCAGGGTGGACGACTGAGACCTATCACCATATCCGCACAATCCCCGGAGCCAAGGTAACATTGAGACCCTACGGAATCCCAGCAGCCAAAAGAGAAGAAATCAAGGCCGAAGTAAAGAAAATGTCAGAATTAGGGGTTATTGAAGAATCTTACAGTCAGTGGTCCAGTCCAATTGTTCTAGTGCCTAAACCTGACGGTACCATGAGATTCTGTAATGACTTTCGCCGACCGAATGAAATATCCCAGTTTGATGCATACCCCACACCATGCATCGACGAACTGGGTGACCGACTGGGTAGTGCCCAGTTCTTGACTACACTGGATCTGACAAAAGGGTACTGGCAGATTCCTCTGACCAAAGAATCTAAAGAAAAGACAGCATTCTCCACCCCGAATGGGCTATTTCAGTACACCGTCCTCCCTTTTGGGCTACATGGGGCCCCAGCCACGTTCCAGCACCTCATGGGTAAGCTGCTACGCCCCCATACTAATTATGCAGCTGCATACCTAGATGATGTCATCATCTATACGTCAGACTGGGAAACGCACTTGGAGAAAGTTGAGGCAGTACTGCGCACCTTAAGGTGGGCTGGCCTCACTGCTAATCCCGCTAAATGCGCCATAGGGCTAGCACAGGCTAGGTACCTGGGATATATTGTGGGAAGGGGCATAGTGAAGCCCCAAACGAATAAGCTAGAGGCAATTCAAAACTGGCCCCGGCCAACTCGAAAGAAGCAGGTCCGTGCGTTCCTAGGCGTGGTAGGCTACTACCGACAGTTTATTCCCCACTTCACCACAAGGGCAAGTCCCCTAATGGACCTGGTGAAGGCACGAGGTCCAGACATGGTAAAGTGGACTGACGCAGCAGAGGGGGCATTTACAGACCTTCGGACAGCCTCTGTTATGACCCCATACTCATAGCCCCGGACTTTAACAGGGAATTTATTTTACAAACAGACGCTTCCGAGGTGGGGTTGGGAGCAGTTCTGTCACAAATGGTGGGAGAAGAGGAACACCCGATCCTCTACCTAAGCAGAAAGCTTCTCCCAAGAGAACAGAAATACACAGTAGTCGAAAGAGAATGCCTTGCTGTCAAATGGGCTATGGAGACACTGCGTTATTACCTCTTAGGCTGGCATTTTGCTCTTGTGACGGACCATGCACCCTTCCAGTGGATGCAGCGGAATAAAGAAAAGAATGTAAGGGTCACCGGGTGGTTCTTATCCCTCCAACCATTCCAGTTCCGCATACGGCACAGGGCTGGATGCCACCATGGCAACACTGATGGTCTGTCACGAGCATACTGCCTGGCGTCCCAAGTTGCCCAACTCTATGGTGTTGAGCGGGGGCGGGGTGGGATATGTGACGGGGCAAGGCCAGATAGATATTAGCTCCCCACTAAACAAATCCCTGGTACAGGGTTAAGTGAAATGGAAGCTGCTCCAGGTCAATTAAGACACCTGGGGCCAATTAAGAACTTTCCAGAAGGCAGGGAGAATGCTAGGTTGATTGGGACACCTGAAGCCAGTCAGGGGCTGGCTGAAACTAGTTAAAAGCCTCCCAGTCAGTCAGGTGGGTGTGGATGTCAGGAGCTGTGGAAGGAAGTTGCACTATTAGAGAGGCTGAGTAGTACACACCATATTAGGCACAAGGAAGGAGACCTTGAGGTAAGGGTGAAGTGGAGCTTGAGGAAGTGAGGGCTGCTGTGGGGGAAGTAGCCCAGGGACTTGTACATGTCATGTTTCTAAAAGGTCAGCTACCATAGCTGATACTATTAGTGTCCGTGGGCTGGAGCCCGGAGAAGAGGGTGGGCCGGGGCTCACCTCCGCACCTTTGCCCCCTGATTAATCATTGAGACTGGGAGACGACAGAGACTGTGCAAGGAAGGATAACTTCTCCTCACCTCCCTTGCTGGCTTATGATGAAAATGGCTCAGTAGACTGTGACCCTTGTCTCTAGAGAAAGAAGGGTTACGTGGAGGGTCACAGTGAGCCTCTGAGGCTAGCGAAATCCGCCAGGAAACTCGGGACCCATGGAGGCAAGGACAGAGCTTTGTCACAACACCTATGCATGGCTCTAAGTGCCCAAACATGTAACTAGCAATACAGCAAAATCCCAGGAGCATTCAAGTAAGAATTTCAAACAAGAACTCAGCTAGCTGCCTACAAAAAATTTTTTCCAACCCTTTCATTCTAGGAAGCACACTCCTCATTCTTCTTCCCAAACCCATAAAATGGATGCCTTTTGCAGTACACCCAGGTCACTAAAGTCACATGCAGAGAGTTCCATTATACTCTGTGGCTACTCATGCTTAAAGTTATACAGATGCTTAAGTGCTTTGCTGGATTGGGGCCTTAGTCCTGAATTCCAATCCTAAATTTGTAGAACAAGTGATGATTTCCATTTAATTAAAATTAATTTCTTTGCCAAGAGAGAAGCTTGTAGAAGCCACTTTTCTCATCTGTGATAGAGTCATCCAGTTTTGATAACTCTTATTTATCTTCTTAATGTTTACAGATTAATAAAACTAAAACATTTAGAAGGGTAAACAGATTTTTAAAAATCTCACAGATGACTGGCCTATTGTAAGAAAAATGTTTAACATTTTAAACATTTCCCCAATCTATGGTTATAAGAAAGCAGAAAACTTGTTCAGACAAGGGTTTACATACTTCGATCATTCTTCTTTGGGTCTTGAATTTATTTTTTAATGTTAGCCTAATATATTCCTTAGGCAAGGTAACATAATGTAGCATATTATAAAACTCATTGATATAGTATGATGTGGTGTTAGGCAAGGATATTGACTGGAATTTTATAATTGTTTACCACCTCCTTCTTTTTGTAAGAGGGAGAACTTCAAGCCATATTAACTGACAATGGGGAGCCTTTCAGCTAAACATGAATGACAAGAAAAATACAAGGTAATTGTTAATTCTTAGTATGGAGTGTTCTGTGTAATGCATTTCTAGGAACTGAGGCTAGTCTGTAATTAAAATCTCCGCTGCTTTCTTTTTCCATTCTCTAACAATATTAGTCACCCAATGAGATTTCATTTGATTAGTATAAGTTAATGTTTTCAATTGGCCTGTTTGCACATTTGAGCTTAGAACGTTGTGTTTCTGGCATTGCACAGTGATAATTGTTGTGGAGAATTGCTTCAGATAGAGTGTTTGTTGGCCCACAAAGTTTCCTCCTGTTTACTCTCATTACACTGTGGACTAGGAAATCTGAAGATTCTAGATATTACTGGGATTGGTTCTCTACAATCTCTTGATAAGAGTTTCCCATGTGAGAGTTCAGGCAAGGTGGTGATTGGCAAGATTTGCCCTATCAAATGCATTTTTTTTTCTTGAGCAAAGGCCAAACTTTAGGTTCACTACTTTAAGATATTATGGTGCCTTGTCCACCCTAAAGGAAGCGTTGACGTTCTTCTCTAATAGCAGACCCAGTATCTTGTCTCTGGATTTCAGGTTGCAGGAGGTTAAAAGCTCACCTAGCCCTTCCAGAAACTCACTGATCAACACTAGCAGTAACTCAAGCAGGGAATGCTGTGTTTACCCACCTCAGATACAGCTCTGCTTCCAACTAAGATATGAATCTGACAGTCTTATTCCCAAAGCATGAAAACTCCTTAAAATGGGAAATACTATAGTATGTAAGTAAATGGAGAAAGTGTGGATTAAATGGAAGTTCACTCCCTGGAATAGTTTCACTTAGTGGGAGGTGCTATGATGAAAGTCAAAGAAATCTTTCTTGAGCTCATGCATACCCACAGGGAGTAATTTTAAAGTCTTTGTACTGCATGCAGTCAGACTCAACATGAGACTTCTGCCACTGGCACGCTATCAGTCTTCCCTCTTCCTTCATATGTCACAAGCTTGAAGTATATCATGATGTCCTATCCGTGTTAAGCAGAGGGGGAAAGCAGTTATGGGCCACATATTTGATAGCCAAGAGGAAAAGACTATTATAATGCCTTGCCACACCATCAGTGGAGTAGTCTGTCACTTCTACATATTTTCCTTGGAGTCTTCCAAAAGCAATCCGAGTCCGTTTGGCTCAGAGAGCAGATCATCGAAACAAGTCCTCTGCCACAATGAGAAACGTGTGGTTGAATGTCAAATTGGAGGTGATAATGGTTGATCCAGTAAGACAATCCTATCATATCTCTCTCTCTCTCATCCTGTAATTTCAGCCAAATGCTTTCGTCACAGTGTGGCCAGGTATGCCTTCAGCTATGTATCACCATTAAATTATACTCTAGGTTACATTATATGCTTGTTCCATGCATAGCACTCTCATTCACAGGAGTTCAGTGTTCAGCTAGTGTAAGGGCCTGTAATCATGGGAATAGTTTGTTAGTGGGACTATTGACATGAATAAGAATGAGTCCCATGAAAAAAGGCTTTGCAAGACTGAGCTCTAGAAATGAACTTTAATATATGTTTACCAGCAGACATTCATTGTGACTCATCAAACAAATAGTAGTCATTTTCCAAATTAGTACTGTATGCATACGAAATATGTACTTACCAAACAGCTGCGGTCCATGGAATATATACTTTTCTTTAAAAGAAAAATAAAATTAAAATGACATATCTGGATAATCTTTTTAACTAGCCTGGGACCTGGGCTCCTTATATTTCAGGCAATAAATCTTAGCAATTGCATGTCAAACTAAAACTATTGGCATCAGCAAGTTAGAACTTTGCCTCTAAAAATCCCTTAACTCAAATACCACTCTAGAAGACTACTAAGAAACAAAATGGTGGGAAATGCCAATGAGACGCAGACCTCTGCATGGAAGGGATTCCTGTCTGGGAGCGTGTGAGCTGCTTGCACACACTAGTGACTTTCACCACTGCAGTTCCCAGTAGAGCCCTGCAGCTCCGTAGATATACACAGTTATCCACATTTGCAGCTATAAATTTTTTTTATCCGCACAGGGCTTTAGTGACAACACCAGGTCTTGGTAGTGGTTTTGAAGTAAAAAGCTATCATGATGAGCAAGTCATTGTAACACATAAAATCTCAGTGGAAATTGTGGCCACAAAAGAGAGACTGGGCTATTATAAATTCGGCTGATTGTTCTTAGTTCACGGTACAGTGCCATCTCCCCTTTACAATTATGAGGTAATTTGTGTCAGATCTGTATGTGTCATACAGCATACAAATAATGATATCATATAATAATTACAGTCTGTGTCTGTGAATATGGGGAAAAGATCTCTTATGGGCCTTTGAAGCTTGAAACCTGAATCAGGCTCTGCAGTTTCAGTTAATATGGCAAGTGCAACTAGCATGAAGACTTTGAAAGTTCAGTGAATTTTGCATATAGCATACATTTTTTTGAATGCCCCATCTCTGCCCTCAGTAATACATGCACTAATTTTGGATACAGTGTATCAGCTTGATTTTGCAGCCATAACGCCATACTGTATGTTCTCCTTATGGATGGGATATAAAACTAGTACATCCTGTCAGTATGGAAGTTGAACTCCCATACAAGAATTAAGAACGAACTGACAACTAACTATCCCAGTTGCTTCACAAACTTCTGATTCCAGTAAAATAATATAGAGGTTCTGACACTTAACCCTCTGCCTACTCGCCAGTCTGCAATCATAGAAATCATAGAATCGGAAGGGACCTCGAGAGGTCATCTAGTCCAGTACCCTGCACTTGTGGCTGGACTAAGTATTATCTAGACCATTCCTGACAGGTGTTAATCTAACCTGCTCTTAAAAATCTCCAGTGATGGAGATTCCACAACCTCCCTAGGCAATTTATTCCAATGTTTAGCCACCCTGACAGTTAGGAAGTTTTTCCTAATGTCCAACCTAAATCTCCCTTGCCACAATTTAAGCCCTTCTCCTATCCTCAGAGGTTAAGAAAAACAATTTTTCTTCCTCATAACAACCTTTTACATATTTGAAAACTGTTATCATGTCCCCTCTCAGTCGTCTCTTTTCTAGACTAAACAAACCCAATTTTTTCAATCTTCCCTCACAGGACATGTTTTCTAGACCTTTAATCATTTTTGTCACTCTTCTCTGGACTCGCTCCAATTTGACCACATCCTTCCTGAAATGTGGCACCCAGAACTGGACACAATACTCCAGTTGAGGTCTAATCAGTGTAGAGTAGAGTGGAAGAATTACTTCTCGTGTCTTGCTAATACGTCCCAGAAGGATGTTCACTTTTTTTGCAATAGCATTGCACTCTTGACTCATATTTAGCTTGTGGTCCATTATGACCCCCAGATCCCTTTCCTCATTACTCCTTCCTAGGCAGTCATTTCCCATTTTGTACATGTGCAACTGATTGTTCCTTCCTAAATGGAGTACTTTGCATTTGTCCTTATTGAATTTCATCCTGTTTACTTCAGGCCATTTCTCCAATTTGTACAGATCATTTTGAATTTTAATCCTATCCTCCAAAGCACTTGCAATCCCTCCCAGCTTGGTATCATCCACAAACTTTATAAGTTTGTGAATGTGGCTTTTAACTTCACACACTCTCAAGAAGGATACATTTTATTTTATTTAGCCTGTAGTCTTAGTAATAACTCACATCCCAGGTAAATGCATCCATTTACTCAGAGTCTGAGTTAGATTTTGCTTTTAGGCTTGGAAAGGGAAATGGAGCCCAAGAGAGGATTGTATTCTAAAGAATAGCTGCAAACTGTGGGATAGTCTCCATTGCACTCTTCACTTGCACTTTTTGATCTACGATTAAAAGACTTCAACCAGTGAAGTTTCAAAGTAGCCAAAATGAGTTGAGATAGTGTCAAAGTCAGCATGGTGGTGAATTAGTAGAGTAGATCATGTGGTATGAGCAATTACTGGGGATGGGATGAGCTATTTTGGAAGAAATAAAAATCAGCCTGAACATATGAGTGTATTCAGATAAAACTGAAACTTTTTTCAGGTTCAAATAGGGACCACACATTTTTTCCTCCTCTCCCCGACTCCCAAAAGCTGCAGTTCCATTCTTCTCTGCAGTTTTTCAATAGTCCTTCTCCCCTGCTCATGAACCCATCTCCTTCCAGTCACAGCTTCTTACCCCTAACTTTGAAAATCCTTCTGTGGGAACCAGGTGCCCCCATAATCTCTCTGGTTGGCCTTGGCCATCAGTGATGCTCAATGCACTCTGTGGTGGTAGCCCTAGGGCATAAATCTCTGCAATTCAGTAGCGGTTGGGGCCCCACAGAAGGGCTGCAAGAACTGCTGGCCCTTAAAATCGTCTTATGAGCTATGAGTGTCCATTATATTGGAGTGTCAGAGGTTATCAAATAGGCCCTAGTTTTGTATCTGATGTTTGTGGGGCTGAAAATTTGCTGTTGCACTATGTGGTACACTATGACTAGGGAAGAAAGAGCCAGGGGACCTACTGGAAAGTTGTCAGGAAGGAGAGGCAATCCAGAGCACTCCTATAAGATTATAGAGAGGGAATCATAAACACAGGATGGACTCCAGATTAGCATGCAAACTTTTGGATGCTTATCCAAATCATGACTAACCTCCATTTTTCTGTATTTTTAAAGATTTATGTAGATTATACTCATTAAGAAAATTCTGCTTGCTCCATTTTCCCACTAATATAATCAAAGCGTCAATCAAGGGTACTACTGTAACTGGCTCTGATGAAATGCACTGGAACATAGAACATTAAATGTCTTCTAATAATGAAGCAGTCCATCTGCCCCTTGTTTGGGTAGAAGCCTGATTGTTTCTATAATAATTTGAAATCTAAAATAACAATTCCCTTTCTACAACAACTTCTCAAGAAATAACTCTAATCTATCAACATGTTACAGCCATCAGATTAATTAGATGTCTTTGTTCTCTCTCAGCAAAGTGACCCTGACACTATCATGGCCTATACAAAACTAAATTTCACCAGTAAACAAAAACCAACAACAAAAAATTATTTTGAAATATTTGTCTCATTGATTTAATTCACTGAGCCCTAACTCCAAAGTGATAGGGTCATCATCAATAATGGGTCCTCTTTTACCATTTTTTCAAATGACCATTTTTTCTCCCCAGCCAGTCTTTCTAAGGGTATGTCTTTGCTACCCGCCGGATTGGCGGGCAGCAATCGATCCAGCAGGGGTCAATTTATCGCATCTAGTCTAGATGTGATAAATCGACTCCTGAGCGCTCTTCCGTCGACTCCTGTACTCCAGCGCCGCGAGAGGCGCAGGTGAAGACACCACGATAAGTTGATTTTAAGTATGTTGCCTTCAGCTACGTTATTCACATAGCTGAAGTTGCGTAACTTAGGTCGATCCCCCCCTGTAGTGTAGACCAGGGCTATGTTGAATGTGTCAAACAGATGCATTGCAAATCTTATCTTCCAAAAGAAGGGTGAATTCTTCTAACCTGTAACTCTTAGTTTAGCCAATAATAGAGAAGCCACCTTTATTCACATATTTCTAAAACCTTCCCCCTTCATTTGCATCACAGAACTAACATGAAGATAGTCCTCCTGATCATCACTGGGGATTAAATTTACAGTTTCTAGATTTAATAGTATTGATTTAAGCCTTTATAGCCTCTACTAAATAACTAAGGGCCAGCACCAACTGAAGTCAATGGGGGGTTTTCCATCATGGGGAAAAAATAGAGATTCTACATTTAGAATTTAGTTAATCATCCAGTTAATGCAAGAGGAAAAATAGAATCCACCTCATCACTGTGATGGCTCTGCAGGGTTAATGAGTAAAAATTTTCGTTTTAATCTAGTTAGTACAGAAGCAGGTATGGTATTTAATGCACTCACAAAGAATATCTGAATAAGAAGGTGCCATTTTTACATAATCACCTTCCAAACTGATGCTACACACCTTTTACTTTATTTTTAAGCATGTTGAGTTTTTACAGATTGGGCTTTTTAAAAAAAATTAAAATTACCATTTGTTAGTCCACTATGTTCATTCTTTCGATCACCTTATTCTAATTAACATCACTTCATTTTTCCTTGTAAAGAAATGAAAGGATTCTTCTCACACCTGTTTTATATCATCTCACTCCAGTGATTTCAGTGCTGTTTCTCATGATGTATATTACCGTGAGTGAGAGGAGAATCATGCATACAGTCCTTAGACAACAAGTAAAAGGAAGCTAGGTGGTAGTGATGGTATTTCATTCCATTTAAAATTAAACATTTGCTTTTAAAGTATTCCTGCTCTGGATAAGTTGCCAGTGTTGTTCTTTTTCTAAATGTAACTGATGTATGGGTCATCCAGGATTGAGTTTAAATACAGACACAAAACAAAATAATTTTTCATTTTGGGAAGTGTAAACCCACCCTCTCTAGTGGAAGAAAATGTGCTTAATTCTTCTCTCACGCTGATGTAAATCAGGAGTAACTTGGTTCACGTCAGTGAAATTGGAAGGGTGAATAAACTGTGTGAGAGGAGAGTCATTTCTGTAGTTCTGTTCTTGGTTTTTTTATTATTACTTCACAAGTATTCCTGAAGAATTGCATTAATCTTCTTAAAGTAATAAAGTGAAATCCCTGCTGGCACAACCCTAACAGCCTAAAATAGTCTGGGGAAAGTATTCTGCTTGATGACATTGATTTTGCCCCAAGTGAGAGATGTAGCTGATCCCATCTACCACAGTCTTCATTTATTTTATTAATAATTGGACCCAATTCAGTTTTAGCCAGATCTTGAAGCTTAGTAAATATCTTCTGCCCAAAATGTTTCATTTCCTCTCTTGCCAAGTCAAAATTCCTTTCCAAAATCTGTGTTCCCTGACAACAGGAAAGTACTTAAACTGGGCCACGTAGATTCATACCAAGTATGTGATCCAAAAGGCATTGGACTTCAGAGAAATGAAAGGATCGTGGCCTCTCCTCCTACTCAGTCTTTCCCATCTATCTGGGATAACTACTATGATTAGGGTGTTAGCCTTGCTCACTCCTTTATTTAAGGGAAAGCAAGTATTGAAATTGTACTCAGACTATGGGTTTGTGGGCAAGAAGAATCCAGTTTGACCTCCCCAATCCTTTGCATCCACACAGGGACTAGGTAGTGTGAATAACTCTAGCTTCCCCTATTTTAAGCTATAATTTGGTATTTTAAGATTTAAAAATATCGTTTACTATCAGTAATATATAAAAGATGCCTGAGCCATGAAGGCCAGTTACATGTACAAATATAATTACTGTGTTTGCCAAAGGAGTTTGCTCTGCCCAGTAAGATAGAATTGGATTATTAATTATACCTTTTAAGATTTTAGGGTCTGATCCAAAGCCCATTAAAGTCAAGGTCAGTCTTCAAGGTCAGTCTTCCCATTGATTTCAGTGGGCTCTGGAGCAGGGAAATAGGGAATACATGCTGAATTTCTTTTAGAAGCATGGCTGTAGGTTTATGTACTAAACAGAAGATATTCCGGTGTTACCCCAGGGACCGTTTGCCAAGACAGATGATTATTAATGATGTGCTTAATAATTGTATATGTATCATTATTACAAAAATGTAATTCTTTTACCTCATGTTGTATTAATAATGTTTTCCTTATCAAGAGGGCACATGAAAGAAACCTTTGGCCAACTCGTAAACAAGACAGTTCAGTGTTTACTTAAATTGCCTTTGTGTTAGAAAAAGACCTGTTTTGTCCCAGTGGGACCAGCTTCAAAACAAAGTTCCAAGAGAAAAGTTGAGAAATATCCTTTACAGTCTATTGTCTCAAGTAGAAGATTCCCCCCCCCTCTTCTGCTTGTAGATAGTTGGTATATTATTAGCATATGCTTAATTTGCAGAGTAGTCTGTAAATGGCAAAGTGTAATGCAACTTCAGCTGGGAGGAAGTCTTGTCAGATCAAATTGTAGCACAAAAGAAATTGCTAGTGTATCATTGTTGCATGCCTGTTAATAAGCATTTTTTGTCCTTTACGGTGTATGTAGTACTTGTGAAATTGACTATGCAAAAGTATAGATATATTTTAGCAAAGATACTTTCCAAAACATCTTGTCCTGTTCTAAGTTGGTCAGAAGTCAGTTTACATAGTGATGCTTGTCTTTTTTTGTCACACTGTAAAGGTTTGTCCCAGAGGTTTTATAAGCTCTGTTTGCCATATTAAGAGGATAGAATGCACATTATTACTATGACTGCATGAGATCACAAGTTTTTTGTACAGCTCAGGAAGTTGGGAACAAAACTCAGTGCTGCAATTCCCATTCCAAATGGGTGCCGTTCCCATTGGTATCCATGCTTATGCCAACGCACAATTTGGATCTAGAAGTGAATCCATAGGATATTTATCTAGTATATTGAAACCATCTCCAGGGTGACTGGATGGTACAGGGATTAATGGTGGGTTATGGACCCTGTCAGCTCAAGTTCATCCATTCAAATCCAGCACAGCTCAGTAGATTCAAACAGGTTCTTAGTGGCCTGTGTGAAATGAGCAGGTTTTGGTCCAGTTAATAGTTGTCTGACAATCATCATCTTAACTGGCTTCCTTGTTTGCAGTCTCACCACTAGGGTTGAGGACTGAATCAGCGGGTTGAGTGCTCTGTCCTCACCCCTTCAATGTGGTTCCTGCTGTTCAGGGATGAAATACATTTTCAAGGACACATGAGAAAACGTATAGATTTGTTTTTAAGGTCAGAAGGGACCATTGTGATCATCTAGCCTGACCATGATCTTAAGACAAGCTATAGAATTTCACTCAGTAATTCCTGCAATGAAGGGAATTATTCTTCTCTAATATGTAAGGGAACTGTTTACAGTGCTGCTGCCCAGGCTGTACATATTCTATGGATTTAAAAAAAAAAAACACCTTCAATCTGCAGGGGTTTGTCTTGAGCATATTTTACTAGCACTGAGTACACTGCAAAATAAAAAAAGAAATTAACAAACACATTAACGACAAAGCATGCCTGGATTATTTCAGTGGCTCTGCAATTCCTTTCACCCTTAAAATTAAATCCAGATTAGACACGAAGATTCAGTCCAATGTTCTTTATCCAAATATGAAATACAGTTGTTGATTTCATGATAGTTCCCTGTCTTCTTTCAATGGGGATGAAAGGAAAGTGTGCCCAATAGAGTTGAACTGGAAAAAATGTGACAGATCTGCTATCAAAGGCATTCTGTCATTTAAAAAGGTTTTATGTTCTGATATTCACAAAATAATGAAATGCCAATGTCTAGAGTTTTGAATGGCTTAAATTATCTTTAAAAATTATACAAAGTAGGCAAAGAAGAGAAAAACTCTTCTAAAAATATTTATATATTTTATTACAATAGAAGGAGGAGGAGAGAGAACCAATAGGGTGGAGGGGATGTCATTGCAATATGAAATCAATAGATCTTTCGACAGCTCACAGCCTCTTATCCTGTATTGTCTCTAGTGATCCAGTAAACAGATTAAAAATTATTGAAAGAATTGCCTTACCTTAGATCCCTCTCCTTTTCAGAAGATCAAATGATTTAATATTTTTTCACAGGTAACTTTTTACCTTTTGAGGCCCAGAGTTTTAAGAAATTCAGTTTGGGATCAAATATATTTTTCTGCATCAAAACACAGCTGCTGTATAAGTTTCAAGTTTTCAGTATCTGCAAGTTTCAAGTTTTTGTATCCGTCAAGGTGGTTCTTAAACCTTTATGTAAGAGCTCTACACACGTGCCTTATGAACAAAATACTTTTTTACTGTAAAACACTCACTATAAAATCTATTACCTGTTTTTAAAAATCCCAGTGTAGTAATTTTGCTAATTATGTCCATACAGTATACTAAAAATAAGTACGTCGGGGGGGGGGAGAATCTTGAATTGAGAAAAGAGTCTGTCAAATGCTGGGAAACCTTACATTTGTATCTGGCATGCATTTTGTCTGCCTTTCTCCACAGAGTGTTGGCATTGTCACTAGATAAGAATTAGACAGGTTATGTTGTCCCCAGCCTGTCAACTCTCACCTTAATGAGTACTGTGAGAGTGGAAGCAAGGGCCATGTTGACATTTTGCTCTTAAACTTGATGTACTTTTCAAAAACTATTCTGTGTACCTAGACGTGACATTTTGTGAGTCTGTCTATTTTTATTGGCCATTTCCTGTTCGCTAACTTCAGCAAACTTCAGCTATTAAATAGTAAGTGGGTGAAGAGGGCTTCTGTTTACATCTGTTCTGAACCTTCTGTTCCTGTGTAGGAGTCCACTGCAGCTGTCTAAATGCATGGCCTCAGACTCTGTGCTTGTCTTTTAGTTCCACTGCATTAGAAATGCTGTGCTGATTTCTTTTCATGCTTCATTCAGTATAAGAGCTTTATGTATCCGTATGGGAATGCTTAATATAACATGCAGAACAAGTGAATGGTAGTTTCAAAACAAGAGCTACGCTAATGTTGAAAACATGTCAGAATGCAAATGACTCTTTTATGACATGTATTTGATCCTTCTAATCTTCAAACACTGCTTGTACTATTCTTGTTCAATGTCACTCCAGTGCCAAGATGTTTTGAATTTTCCTGCCTAAAAACTTTGCTCCTCTAAAAAGTCTGTATATACGTATAAGAAGATTGGTGCAACTCCCCATGTCTCATACTTCTTTAGATAGCCTTTGAAATATATGTTGCCCTCTGAACTTTCCCACCACTGTTCTTGAGAGCTATGCACTTTGATTCTGTCAAAAGGCGTGGTAATGAGGGCAATTATAATTATGTTTAATTTAGCTAGCTGCCAATGTCCCAATTAAGGAATATTGTAAGGATGCCCTTAAATCCTTTGAACTATGGAGAAACATTTAAGTTGAAGTGTTACTATTTTATAATGCAACAAACTTGTGTGAATGGTGCCCACTGAACAATAGATTATTAGTATGAGGTTTTGATTTTATTTTCAGCATTCATAATTTTTCTTTTGGTAGCACTCGCAGTGTGCTAGATGCTATCTACATGAACGGGTAAACACAGGTTCTGTCTTGAAAAGCTCACAATTTAGGAAAACAATCAACACGTAAGGTGTGGTTGTATGTCCATGTGTGTACAGGTGCATAAATACATTCACACACCATGGTGTATGGTGTCTAACTGAAACAAACTAGAGTTATTCAAGGTGAAATTCACTATGGCACAGGTGTTCCACAAGTCTCTTTGCACCATATAATTCCCAAATTTGCTGTCCTGGGAAAGGCTTACAGCAGCGGCTATCAACTGGGGGATACATGTGCCCCTGAGGGTACACAGAGGTCTTCCAGGAGTACATCAACTCATCTAGATATTTGCCTAGTTTTATGAGACTACCTAACAAGCACTAGAGAAGTGAGTACAAATTAAAATTTCATACAGACAATGGCTTGTTTATACTGCTCTGTATAGTATACATATAGTATACTGCTCTGTATAGTATGCTGAAATGAATGTGCAATATTTATATTCCAATTATTTAATTTATGATTATATGGTAAAAATGAGAAAGTAAGCAGTTTTTCAGTGTGTTGCGACACTTCTGTGTTTTTATGTCTGATTTTGTAAGCAAGTACTTTTTAAATGAGGTGAAACTTGGGGGTACACAAGACAAATCAGACTCCTGAAAGGGGTACAGTCATCTGGAAAGGTTGAGAGCCACTGGCTGAGAGCAGAGAAGTGAAGGAGTGCCTTTCTCCCTAAAGGTTAGAGCTTTCCTCCCTTAACAACAAGCTGCATGCCCTCCAACAATATCAATATATTCCCAGTACAGTACTGGCTTTTGAAGTGCTGTGCTGGGTGAATTTTAAAGATGTATTTGGATTCTGCTATGTGGCCTGCAGGTCAATAGCTAAAATATCAACAAAGCTTTCCAGGGCTGCTGTTCCCTACGTTTTGTCTCTGCGACAGAGGAATGGGATGGAGTAGCAGAGGGCAAGGCAGCTCCCATGCTCTTTGAGCTATGCACACCATTGCAGGGAAGCTGTTCAGCTGGGGTTGATGTGAGTGAATGGGCCACCGGGCTAGCAGATCGTTCCCTTTAAACTCCTGGCCCACCGACCTATTGTATGTTCCTGTGGTGGGCCAGGCAAAGATGCTATCTAAGCAACACCCGCAGGCCCCCTTTACAGCTACTACAAAAGGCCTGGTTATTCAATGATTTTGGATGCCCTCTGAGATAGCTAGATAATGAGGGTTTACCTGTAATTATTTGATTACATCAGCCCTTACATTCTCAGAGATCGTGCATTATAAACAGTACACAGGTTATAGTGGACAACACACGCCTGGAAGGATGTGGTCTAAGTGGCAGATCTGGGCAGAACTTAATTCATGCCTAATAATGCTTTATTCTCAATTATAATTCATGGTTACTTTGTGAAAATATTATAGATTAATTTGATTTGCTCTGTAATGTGCAGTTATTTCTACATGGCTACTTTTCATGGGCAGCGGTTAACTCCAGTATCTAGGGCCTGGTTCTAGTCCCAGCTGTGCCACAGATCAACTACACAGCCACTGTAACAACTACTATAATTAATGGGGTTACTTGTGGAATATAGTGCCACCCACCATGAAGAAGGTTACCAGAATCTGGTCCCAAGAGATTATTGTTGTGCATATGGATCTCTCGTCATAGTCCAGGCCTATAGAACTGGTGTACTGCCTTAACTAAAGTTGATTCTTTTGAAGGAAGTATAGTTGGGTCCATGATGAGTAATGTCACAATGACTTGACAAACTTGTACTTTTATGCTAAATCCTGGGCCTGCCATGCTTGATTGCACTTCATGATTCTCCCCAGTATAGTAAAAATTAGGCCTTGCATGTCAATTTTTAAACTGGTTGTACTAAATTTATTTAGGTATTCTGGGCAGTTGGTAGCAGTGGATATTGTCTGGCAACATACCTTAAGGTTGGTGGTGACTTCATGACCTGGTGTCAAGCAGTGAAGCTTCCTCAGTAGCAACAGTATCCCTTTGTACATTCTTATGCTGTGAAAGCTTCACACACTTAAATCAGCCATTGCAGCATGAATGTTGGAGACCTTTGAAAAAAGTGAAAGTATTTGAATATTGATAGATGACAGTGTGGCCAATTTCTTCTGCTGGGATTTGAATTGTGGACCTTTGAACTCCAAACTTGCAGTTCAACCACATAAGCTGAATAAGATCTTTTGGAAGCTTATAGAATAAAGAGAGTTCATATCCTTCTTACAATTCTAGAGGAACTTAACTGAGATTTGTAACAAGAGTTTAGTATGCCATCTAGATTCCAAATAGAATAAAGAAGAATATATTTGTAATGTAGACAATTTGGAGTTATGTCACATCTAGTATGTGCTATTTGAGTACCTTCAATACTATTTGCTGCCAATTAAAAGTCCAGTAATGGACCAGATTCATCCCTAGTGTAACTCCATGGGGTTTTGTCTGGCATAAATTTGACCCTTCAATTAAAGGCCCAATCGTGCCAACACTTTTGTGTGTGTGTGCTAAACTTTAAGCACATGAGTTGACTTGTTGACCCAAATCTTCGGAATGCAAATTGGTACAGCTCCATCAAATACAGTGGAGCTACACCAATTTTATATTAACTGAACATTTAGCCTGTTGACTTCAATGATTTTATTAAGATGCTTCAAGTTACGTATATGTATAAGTCTTTGCAGGATCTAGGCCCTAGTCATTACTCATGAACACAGAAAATTGTTTCATGCACTTTCAATTCAGCTGACAGAGCAGCTGTGGAAGAATGAATTCATTATAGCGGAGTGTCATATCTGGAATATGAATATTTGTAAAACAAAGTGAATTATTAATGCAAGTTAAATGTTAAAAACTGCATGGATTAAGGAGTGGGATTGTGATTGGTAAATGCTGTAAAACCAACTATTGTCGAAACAATAACTATATTTTATTGTTATCACTGAGATTTACTGTATAGAATGTGTAAAAACAGTATAAATAATGGTCATCTTGTTACAATGGGAAATCTATGAAATAAAAGTTATAGTTCAGAGACTGGCATTCCATCCTCAACCTTAGATTTTCTGGCATTGAGGTTTTGTATTTTAGCCTTATCCAGCCATCATTTTTGTTAATTGCCTTGATTTTTTTTTCTCCCTAGTTTCCTGGGTAGCCCCAATGTAATTTAAAGCTGCTCCCCCTTCCTCCCAATGAAATCCATATGGGAGGGGCAGCACTACTGCGACCTTATCCCAAGTGCCTATTCCACCCCCCTATGCCACTGGGAGTGAACCAAGCTCATAGACTCTAACCCTAATGGTTTTTATTACCCTGATATTTTTCCCTTTTGCATTGACATCTGGTATATGTGATGGAAGCCAATGTGGCTAAGAAGTTACAATAGGTATGTGTGATTTCCAGTACTCAAATGAGCCAGAAAGATTGATTGCCAGACTATCAGATTTTTTTCTTCATTCTTCCGGTCCGTTTTATGAACATTAGTACCCGGAATAAAAAAAGATTGATAGTTATCTAACTTATTACCAGAAAGCAGTGATCATGACTACGAAAATAAGATTTAATTGGAATTTTGACACATTTTGTAAGTGCTATCACAATCCATGGAATATTTATTAGGTGTTTCTGACGATAGAGACTGATCCTGCAGGTGCTTAGACACATGAGGAACTTTAATGGCATAAATAGTCCCAGCAAAATCCATGGGACTCGCATGCCCAGTGTTTGGGCCTTCATTTAAATGCAGCGCATTGCCCATTAATTTAAACATTGTGTTCTAAAAGTACTAGACTTGTTGGCTGGTGTGAGAGCATGCAGTGTGTTCCAGCCACATCTCCACAAAGTGACACATTTGGCTGCTGCACTGTGCTGGGAATAAAATATTTGCCACCCCTAAATAGAATGCTCTTCTGTATGTCTCACTAATGAGGAGACTGCTTGCTAAGCTATTCTGCATAAGCTTAATTATTTGCTAGGATAAAAGTGATTTTTGGTATTTTTTTTTAAATGGCTGCCTCCTATGTAAAGGAAAGCCTTGGATGGCCACAATGCCTGATATATACTTTAATTACAATCTGATAAGGATTTATAGTTGGCTCCATACAAAATATTCACAGCAATGTCATAAGCAAAATAAAATAAAATTGCATACTGCCAGTGTACCTGCTCTTGCAAAATTTATTCAGATGAGTAGCACCACTGTACCCATTTCTGATGTCACTTACACCCATATACATTTGGAATTTACTTACACTGGTAAACAGAGATCAGGATCTAACCCATTGACTCAAGTGTGACTATTCATGAAAGTCGAGGTTGCAGGATTAGGTATCCCGTCCTAACTACTCAGCAGCATGTTGGTGTAAAGAAATATAGCAGTGGGTAGGTAAGCAGTGCCAGGATAGCCTGTTTGGTGATTGAAGAGTATGCAATTAAACAGGTAAGCTTTCACAGAAAGTGGGTTCCTTGTTGTGGGTGCAATTAGTAAATTAATTTTGTGCCTATTTTTTTTTGTACCTGCAGGTGTAACTACAGTACTTGCTCACAAAAGCCTTAGCCTAGCTGAAAAAAGGTTCTATAAGGTTCATTAGAGGAGAATTAGGATCTGTGGAAACGAAGACAAAGAAACGTAGCTTCTGTAGAGACTAATGATGCCATAATCTTTTTTTGTTTGTTTGTTTGTATGAACAGTTGAAATGCACACAGTCATGGTCCAATAGCAATTGCAGCGGTCAAAAATGGAACCCAGTTCCTTATCATACCTCATTTATATCTGAAGCCCTCTTCTGGACAGAACATTTGGAAATGGGCTTTTAAGCAGGATCAGGTTGTATCTATGAGAAGGGAGCTGAAAGGCTTGAGGAAAGCAGGAAGTGTGGATCTTAACAATTTTTTGTCTTTTGTGTTTTAGTATTTATTTTATTTCTGTGGTACATACAGAAAAGTACTTGCAGTCTAAAGAGAGAAAAGAAAACAGATGGGAGGAGCAACAATTATACAGTTAATTAGAAAATATGAATAAATAGGACATGTAAAATCTAATCTATTTACTCCTCAAGTGCACCAATGTCAGTAAGTTTCTCATAGGTGAGTCTTCAGTGGTTATTTTTGTGTGTAGAGGGCAGGAACTTTATGGATAAGTCCAGGAAGCTTCTTAATCTTTTTCAAGGAGCAGCGTGGAAGACAACACAGAAATGATTGTCTGAGAAGCTGATGAATGGGCATTTGAAGCTCACATCATTGGAGTAGGAGTGAATATGGGGCGGGGGACCTAAACTAAGACAAGAGTTGACAAGTAGGGAGAGTCGAGGTGGGTTTTGAAGGCAGTAATAAGTGCCAGACAGTGTTGCTGGTTTTTTATTAAAGTAATTACAGTAAACAATCATATAAGACAGGTAGCTCACGAAAGCTCATGCTCAAATAAATTGGTTAGTCTCTAAGGTGCCACAAGTACTCCTTTTCTTTTTGCGAATACAGACTAACACGGGTGTTACTCTGAAACCAATGAAGAAAGGGGTTAGCAACTGGCAAAACCACGCTATACAAGTGTAGGTTCTAATAGCAGTGGTACCAATAATAAGTAGCTGAGGTCCACACCCAAGGTTGTACAGCCCACACTGAAGTCCATGCTGCCAGAGCTTCACTGCTGTTAGCACCCACGCTAGCTTGGGTATGCCAACACTTGCTGCAATCACACACCCCCACTGCAGTGTGGGCAGCAGTTAGGAGCCTAGCTCCAAGTTAGGGTCATTTGTGCCTCTGAAAATCTCCTCCCAAAGAAATTCTGGTTATGTTTCTCCCCCAGCTGCTTTTCATGGTTTTTTTTATTTTATTTTTATTTTTTTAAATTAATAAAATTATTTTATACCACCATTCAGTAAATGACCATCATAATGGATCTTTCCAATTTTTCATAACACTTATGCAGGCAGCTGTCATAAAGACTTGTATGAATATGTAAACATATGTCTGATTTTAGAATTGCAAGCAATGAGTATAATGGAGTGTAAAGGTCTTAGGAGGTTGATACTATCCCCAAATTAAATTAAAAAAAAATCATTAAACCTGAAAAGTACCAATGTTATTTAAAAAAAATAATCTGAATTTACTCTAGTTGGAATCCATGTCACCTAATGTTCTAAAATGACATCTGATCCAACAAAACCTTGGATATTATTTTATAGCCCCAAATGTCTAAAATGAACAAATACAATTTTATTTCATAGATCTTTAAATGTCCAATCAAAACTTCTATGCTATTGATGAAGGCATAGTGGTAGATGGATAGGAACTCACGTAAATTAAAGGTAAATATATCATAATATTGTAACAGGTATGGAGCAGTTAATGTGGAACCAGAACTAAATGTAGCCCATTGAATGAATCTTGGCAGTACCCATATTGTTCCATTGTTAAAACCACCTTCCCCCATTTCAAGTTATGGGACAGACTATCTAAGCCAGGTACAATAGTCATCTAAATGAAGGTACTCAAACGCTATAGAGTTTTGTGATAAAATAAATCACTCCTGCATCAGCATTTTAAAGGTTTCAGTCTTTTTTCATAATTTAAGATACCTGCTCTGTGTGCCAATAGGTAACATTTATGGCATTAAAAAGATGCAGCAATGATAGTTACAACTTGGTCCAGAACAGTGAGCTGCTCTTTATATTTGAAGGCTATTTTATAAACATCATAAAAGGATTTTTTTTCTTAATGGATGCACAAGGGTTAGGTGGAATGAGTGAAAAAATAAGAGGAACTAGTGAGCATTCATCAAGGATATTAAGAGGCAAAAGTGGAACAACAGAATGAAAAAGCAGATATAAAGCCACTTATATAGAAAAATGTAGTAGTCTGGTGCCATAAGAAATAATTCTGGAAAGTTAAGAAGCTTTTATTTTATGCTGCTCTGTCTCCCCTGTCTCGCTACCATTTAGTGAATTCTGTTTAATTAGCTTTTAGCACCTGCACGAAATATAAAATCAAAACCAATTATTTCCCCAATGGAAAAACCCCATAGAATCTAATAGTGAATAAATGGCTGTAGAAATTATTTTTGGCAAAGGTATAGATGAATAAACATAAACTTTCTATAAATATTTATTTGAACTTAACTAAGAATTAAGTCCCTGCTATACAATTCCAGAGCTTGTTTAAATTTTTTATTGAAGGGATATTCTTGACTGCTACAGTCTGTAGGATTTTTCCATAAGGATTTATTTTCTTGCTGCCTGAGTTGAACTCACATTGACTTCAGTGGGAGTTTTTCCTGTTTAAGGACTGCAGGTTTGAACCCTTATCTTATAAAGTTAACCTAGTAGGCAGACACAGCAATATTATTAATCAGTGGAGTCTATTATTCCTGAGAATAAGGAAATAGTCAACATTATTTACTATATTGGAATGAGAAGCAGTGCTGAAGCAAAGGAAAGCCAAGTCTATGCTACTCTACTACTGCTTTTGGTGTTTCAGAAGGCTTTCATATTGTCTAGCCTCAGGTACTATGGTTATGGGGGCCTTATAAGTACCTAACATAGATATCCAAACAAAAAATTGCCACTGTTTCTTTAAGGTTACAGTGCCTTTCTTTTGGAATTTAATGGTTAGGACAGTCACATGACCAATAGTACTTAAACAAACCTTTCATCCAAGGACTACAGAGCATTTACAAACATTAATGATGCCTTGCAATACATCCTGAGAGGTAGGAAAGTACCGATCATCACAGAAGCCTCTCTACACTGTGATACCATGACCTAGGTTTCAACCACATCAGTGGCCTCAGGAAGTAGATCTCCCATGGCAGAAAGTGTATCCAAAGAGGTAGGCATTTGTTGCTCTGAGGTGGCCATTGCCAAAGTGGATGCTGCAGCCAATAAGGTTTGCAGGAATGGGCCAGGTCATGCTAGAAATCAAACCTACTATCTATCTTGGAAGAATATCCAGGGGAGGGAGGGCAATGGTATGATTGAATTCTCCCCACCAGGAGGGGAGATTAGTTGAGCCTCTTATTTTAGACTTGATAGAATTTAAATGTAAATCTGGGATTCCTGGACTACACTGGAAGACAAACCATGTTAAACTATGCTAGCCTGAAGTGTGTTCAGGATCATTTGATTCCATTAACAGTGTGTTTCCCACTGTTATTGGGATCTGTGTGTATTGCATATGGCCATGTAGCAAGCTGACCAGCAAAGTGACCACCTACGTTTCAAAGAAACAAAAGACAACTTGTTGAAAAATAGAGGCTAAGCTTATTTGTAAGGGACATGTTTCGCTGTACTGTGTGTCATTTTGCAGCACAAGATCATAACTTTACATAACAGTGTTTGATTCTTTGTATGACTGCTGTTAAGATATGGGATTATATTGATTTTAGACAAATATGAAACACAATGTACCATATGAGGGACATGCCTTATAATAAGGGATTAGTCATCTTTCAATTTGCAATTAAATATTTTCTGAGAAGGAGAACTTTCCCTCTACCCAATTTATTTACAGAAATACATGAGACATTTGTCTTTCCAGATGTCTCTAGGTTTGCCTGTCGGTCACTCCTTTTAACATAACGTTGTCAAGAAACCCTTAAAAAGAATACATATTTTTAACTGTAACATGTCATTCCTGGTTACTATATGCATATCTCTTAGAACTGGTAATAGTTCATTCTTCCCTGTATGCTTTACTGAAAACATACCTTTAAGTGAATGATCTTCTAGTTTCCTTGCTATACTTAGTGGTTTTGTCCTTTTTCGGGAATGTAGTAGTTATGGTGTGAGAATGATAGCAGCAAATCATTAGGGTGCTACCTGCATTTAGATAGGGTCACATTATGTAGATATCATATTTTGTAGCGATTATATTGAGGATTTCCATTAGCAGGAGCTATTGCATTCACCAAGGTTCTGAATTAAACAGAATGATTGCTTGCAGGTGTAATTGTAAAATTCTGTTGAATTTATGATGTATAATTCCAGTGTTCTGTATTTAGAATGAGCTTGAAACTATTCTCCTGACTGATGCAGTAATTAAGGTATTCAGCTGTGGTTTTCAACTATATGGTCCGGTTTCAAAATTCACAACTAAAATTTAATGGTACATCCTGGATTATTTATGTTGTCAAACATATGCACCTGGTTCAATACAAACAACATTTTCAGATTTTTTTTGTTTAAGTGCACTAATCAGAATTGTAGTGTTCTTTGTACAGATTACAGGCTTAATGTTGAATTACTAATATCCTGTAACATAACAGAAGTAGATGGAGCTTTTTAAAATACAAATGTTTTAACACTACTTCATTGTTCAATGTGCTTAAAGTTAATGCGTGCCTCTTGCCTACATGTACAATAGATATCGAGACACACGTTTCATCTTTATTCTTGTTTTTGTCTGTTTTATGCATGAGAAAGTTCTTGTTTTCTACTATGTGCATGGCTGCGTTTTTTAACTTGAGTCCTGTGTTTGTACTGATTGCTTTTTTTGCATGCAAATTACAGAATGTCATGGAAATTGGATAGCTCTGAAAAAAGGAAAGATAATACTGAGTTCCAACTGTCTTGTGTTTGTGCATAAGTGTGTGGAATACATGATATATGGAAATATTTTCATTACGGCCTTTGACTTTTCTTCTGCTGTATTTTTTATTACTTGCTAAGAGAGAAGGGCAATTTTTTTTCTGTTGCAAGAGATGATGAATCTCCTTACATGTTAATGGTACTTGTGTTGGCATGGAATATGGAATGGAATTATTAAACCTTAATTCCATTATTCTTAGTATTGATTGTAGGATGTTAGTTGCCCTGCCTATGCTGAGACTGGAATAGCCTCTGTTTTAAATGTTATTTTTGTATAGACTGTGTGACATCCTAGTCCCACTGAAGTCAATGGAAAATGTAGCTCCCATTGACTTAAGTAGGGCCAAGATTTCAGCCGTTGTTTCTAAAGCCCACTTCGGGACTTTCATATTTTTTAACAAATATATCAGCAGATGGTCAAAGAAAGGTTACAGGGAATTTTCAGTCCACAGCTGTATTTAAATTGGAATATAATCAATGAGTCGTCAACAACAACTAAAAAGCCAAATCCATGCTTGTTCTTTTTAAGCAGGAGCTAAAATTGTTGGACTCAGAAATTTGACTTCACTTGTCACAGAAAATTTTCTCTTCACTAATTGTCAAAATATTCATCAGCAACATTATTTCATCAAATATGAGAGCTAATTTGGTTTTAGTTTGTTATTGTCACCACCTGTTCAAATTTAAGAATGAAGGAGATAAATATAGTTTCTGGTTATTTGTTTGTGGTGGGTATGCTTTTAGTAAACATTTCCTTTAATTCTTTATTTTTTTTAATGTAAAGTATCAGGCACTATTTGCCTCTCCTGCTGGACGTTTCTAATAGCCATACCCTATAGGAGAGATTTTGCTATATAGTTTAAAAAAATGAAACAAAAATGTGTGTGTTGAACCTCCCCACAAATGTTTTTCTTGAAACATCCTTGGGAATTTAATATTGACTATTTTTTTTCCTCAGTCTTGTGTATTCTTGAATTGTCTTTTTTTTTCCTCCATTTTCTCCATTCTCAATCCTAGGTCCCCTTACAAAGAAACAGACAGATGATTTAGGTGATAATGACGGTGCTGAAGATGAAGGTATTTTTTTTTTTGCCGCCAAACTGATTTGCATGACAAGGATCCCTGAAAATCTTTTTCTCCCCTCTTTTTTTAACTTCTTGTCTTTTGAAGATTTTTTTTATTCCCATTTTTGATGTGTTTTGTCTTCTTGCTTGTTGTTTTTATATATATATATATATATATATATATTTAATTCTTTTAAAAGAAAGAATGTTGTTAAGTTTTACATTTTTATGCAAATGAGTAACAATATTTAAAGATGAGGGGTTTTGTTTTCTTGAAATGGACTTTTGATATGTTTCATCCCACCTTTTGACTGAATTTTGTCCATACTATTTGAACTAACACTTTTTTTTAAGTCTCTCTGTACACCTTTTTGCATGTTTTCTAACCCTCTGTATTTATATATTTCACCAAATACAAAGATGTTTCTTTTACCAACTTATCTCAGTTTGATAAACAGAGAAAATATTGTGTTTATAAAGAAAAAATGTTAGAAAACTCTTATAAAGTGTCTCTCAAGCAACTGAATTTGCAGTAGAAAAGCACAAAATCCCTTCCCTTCTACATTATCATGTCAAGAATTGTAAACTCAGATATACCTAATCTCACGCAGACAAGAGGCCTGGCACTAAAATTTTAGCCAGATTTTCAGCTGCTGTATATTGGTCTCATTCCATTGAATTCAGTGGAATTGAGCAGATCTTCACCAAGTGGATGCAGTCCATTATGTTTTTACTGTTACAAAGATCTACAGTTGTCTGGGCTGACGTTATTGAACACCTTAACAAACACTAAACAGAAGAACTGCCTTTTCCCCACCCTCCAAAAAAGCCACCCAGGACGTCAACATATCAAACCACATGCCAACCTTACCCCCAGCTTTCCCCTGACAAATTCTGCAGTACAGTTATTTGTGGTCAGTGCAAACATCTGCAGAGGACTGAACATTTAGGGGCAGCAAAAAGCAAATATAAAAATAAGTTACACAAAAAACCCTATTCAGTTTGGGCTGGCCATGGCAAGGAGGGCTGTGCTGCATAATTCATAGAATCATAGAATAACAGAGTTGGAAGGGATCTCTGGAGGCCATCTAGTCCAACCCCCTGCCCAGAGCAGGACCAGTGCCAACTAAATCATCCCAGCCAGGGCTTTGTCAAGCCTGACCTTAAAAACTTCTAAGGAAGGGGATTCCACCACCTCCCTAGGTAACGCATTCCAGTGCTTCATCACCCTCCTAGTGAAAAAGTTTTTCCTAATATCCAACCTAAACCACCCCCACTGCAACTTGAGACCATTACTCCTTGTCCTGTCATCTGCTATCACTGAGAATAGTCTAGATCCATCCTCTTTGGATCCACCTTTCAGGTAGTTAAAAGCAGCTATCAAATGCCCCCTCATTCTTCTCTTCCGTAGACTAAACAATCCCAGTTCCCTCAGCCTCTCCTCATAAGTCATGTGTTCCAGACCCCTAATCATTTTTGTTGCCCTTCACTGGACTCTCTCCAATTTCTCCACATCCTTCTTGTAGTGTGGGGCCCAAAACTGGACACAGTACTCCAGATGAGGCCTCACCAATGTCAAATAGAGGGGAACGATCACGTCCCTAGATCTGCTTAATTATGTGGGAGGGACCGTAATTGTACGGTCCCTCCCACATAATTAAGTATAATGTGTTGCAAAGAGCACAGGACCTTGCCTATGTTTCTTTAGAGGCTCAATGAGCACTTACCAAGAGCCTGGATCATAGCCACCTGGTTTAAGGGACTGGACAGTACTCCCTATGAAGTCAGTCTCTCACTTTAATTAGCAGCAGATTTCAATATAAAACAGTATTAGATAATCCCCAGTCCCATGTATTACTACTACAGCATCAGCATTCACAATCATTGCCAGCCCAGGGACAAAGGAGCCTGGGATTAGTAATCAGACTTGGGTCTTCTGTATGTGCTACAACCATTAGGCCAGCCTTAATGAGATCATTTTTCATTTTTGTTTCCAGAAGACCCAAAGGCACTAGTGCACATTACAGGCTAATGATCTGCAAATTTGCAGTTTAAAAAACGAAGGTGTTTTCAAGTCCTGGGTAAAATGTGTGCAAAATCAGAAGTTATGTAAACTTCTTTGCTTTCCCATTTTGTTTACATTCTTGCAACTGTATAGCCTTTGTGTCTTAACAGGCCAGCATCTGTCTCACACGAGCTGCACTAAAAGTCTTGCCTTGTCTACACTTGGACATTTTCTTGCCTGTTTTTGAACAACTAGGTAGCTGCACTTGTGTTACCACTGAGCTACCTCAACAGCTGTGCATGACGTTGTAAAAACACCTGTGATCCATGTAGCATCAGTGAATCTGAACCTTTGCTGACAAATGGGTAAGAATCTAGTGTAGTTACAACATTAAACTAAAAAGAAAAGGAGCACTTGTGGCACCTTAGAGACTAACCAATTTATTAATGCTCAAATAAATTGGTTAGTCTCTAAGGTGCTACAAGTGCTCCTTTTCTTTTTGCGAAACAGACTAACACGGCTGCTACTCTGAAACCAAACATTAAACTAAGGGTTTCTCAGGCAGTGAATAAACTAGCATCCCAGATCTGGAAACCTGGTTTGGGTTAAAAATGTAAAGGATTTGAATGTTTTCATCCTAGTCCCCTATTTTTGTATAGTTCATAAATTAATTTAGTTTAATCTGGATTTATTTTAAAAAGTACCTATCCTTTAGGCACTTCTGGTAAAATACATTATAATAATTATTAGTAATATCCTCAGCTGGAATTGTGGCCCAGAGTACTAGGTGCTGTACAAACATATGAAAACTCGGTCACCAATGGACTCTTCTCATCCATCAGAAATCCCATACACTCTGTAACTCACCTATGTTTCTGTCTCACTTCATCACCATGGTATCAGAGTAGCTCAAAATCTTTACTGTATTTATCCTCACAACCTCCCTGGTAGAAAAGTGTCTTGCCCATTTTACAGATGGGGAACTACGGCATGGAGAAGCTAAGTGATTTGCCCGAGGTGACACAGGAAGTCTATGGGGGAGCAGGGAATGGAATCCAGGACTCCAAAGCTAGCCCTTCTCCACCACTTTCTCCAAAGTCTGGGAGAAGAGATAGACATTGCATCCTGTTCTGAAAATCAACAGACTGAAGCTCTATTGTACCAAGAAGGGAAGTGAATTCAAGGACTGTGTATTTCTGGTGAAGAGCCCTCGACCAGCCCCTAATGTTTTAAAAGTAAGCTAGGGGACTGCTAACTCAACTCTCTCAGCTGATCTCTGTTGCCATGGCAGCCCAAGAAGATAGGCAGTCTCTTGGGTAGCTATGACTCAAACCATATGACTTTAGAGAACAGTATATAGTAGTACACATTTGTCTATATCACAAAACAACCACATGCTTGAGCATAATTACAGTCCCAGCCAGGCTGGAAAAGCATAAATGTTGCAATTTAGGATGGAGATTTTTTTGACTGATACACACAGACAGCACAATGCCTGCTCACACTGTCACCCAGGCATATTAGTTTCTCATTCCATGAGCATCAAAATTTCAGAGTTAAAACTTCATTTGCATGTTAAATTTTTCAGTGAATATTTTCCCCCTCTGAGAACTTCTGTTCAACCTACATTTAATTTTTACAATGATGTTGCTAACACTTCAAAATATAGGTAGTAAAAATTCTGACAGCCTCTTAACGTAAGCAGCTCTATTGGGTTCCATTATAATTATATCCCTGCCAACCATTGGTAGTATGGTGAAGGTTCTGTCAGTTTCTGCGATACCTTCATCTTTGAGTCTTGGTTGCAGAGTCCCTCTCTAATTAGAACCTTATATTGCTGCTTACCTATTAAAGACCTATCAGAATTACAACTCTTGCATTTCATACAACTTTGTATCTCTTACATCTATACAGTGCTACATTTATACAGTGCATACAAGAAGGATATCAAAGCAATTTGAAAATCAGCAATTGCTATATAGGGATCCAGCACTTAAATGCAGCCACCTCTCAGGTGAAATGCACCCAGCAGCTTAACAGCGTACAGCGAAACGACCCAAAAGCTGAAGATAGGAGCTGAAGAAGAATACTACATTCAACTAAAATTTGAGGTGGTATTTAGGCTGAATGTAATTAGAGGAGGTGGAATTTTGCCAGAACGTTAGGATTAGGATTAAACACTCCCACTCTTAAGAAAAGTGCAATAGGTTCTTTAATGATCACAAGCTGTCAGGCCTTCAATTTGACAACTCATCTAAAAGATGTGATTATTTTTAATGGAAGTTTGCATACTGAGATTTTCAGTGACACTGGCTTACACTATTAAAATAACTATAGATGTATTTAGCGTCTCATAGATCTGAACTCAAAGTAAAATGGCTTCAAAGAAGATTTTAAACTGTGAAACTAGTTTCATTGACTAGTGCCATGTTCCCATTATGCGAAATTTGTTAGAAAAAGATTTTGGAATAGCTAAAAGAGTACATATGTAGAATCTTGCTAAGTAAGAAGTACATGGATTCCTGAGCAGCTAGTTTGCTTGTAAAATCTTCTTAACAGTTTTCAACAATAACATGTTCACAACCCAAATGGACCTGAGATGGTAAATAAGTCACACATCTCTATAGTGTCAAAGTGAGACTTTTAAAAGGACCCTTGGAACAAATGAAACTTTATGAACTTTATTTTTGAAATTAGTTATTTGTTCTTTATGCATTACTGTAGTGCTCCAAAACCCCATTCAGAATTGATGCTCCAGTGTGCACTCTGGAAACACAGAATAAGACAGCCTCTTCCATGAATGATTTAATCTAATTAAGAGCAGAGATAACAAGTGGTTGTAACAAACATTAAGAAGGAATGGCAGTTGGAGAATGATGGAAACCATAATAAGAGCATGTAATTACATAGGCCATATAAATAAGATAAATATCAGACGTACCCACTCCAGTCTACTTAGACATTATCAGCTGGCAATTTAAGACCAAATAAATCATGGTATCAAGGCAAAACACAGGTATGAATAAAAGATGAAGGGAGTGAGATGCCTGAAGTCAGGGAGGATTTTGAATGGAGATGTCCCATAGACATTTCTTTTGAAAATGTTCACACTTCTTGTCAGAAACTCCAAACTCCTGGTAGAAATACCAAACTTGTGACCTGATTCTGCAGGCCTTATTCACACTGAGACTACTCACATGAGTAACTACGACTCAGCATGAGAAAGGGTTACGGAGCAGGCCCTTAGTGGCCAAATCCACCACTGGTGACTTCAACAGAGTACGCTGTGGATAAACCCATTCCCTGAGTCACTCAGAATCAAATTCTGATTTCACGAAAGCTGCAAAGGTATACCTGAATGTAGAATTTGGACCTCTGTCTAGACACTGCAATGTGTTAAAGTGAAGATATTCTAATGTCATGAAGTTTACTGACCACACTGCAATACTCTGGTACAATGGGTTGATATTGGCTCAGAGGTTAGAGATGGAAAACACCTGTCAGGTCATTTAGATGGGATTTTCAAAAGTAGCTGAGGGAGTTAAGTGCCCAAATCTTATTTGATTTCAGTGGGAGTTGGGCACCTAACTCCAATCCAAAACTTTTGAAAATCCCACCCTTAATCCTTCTTCATACCAATACAGATTTATCCTTACACAATATTTTTAGTACTTTGTCCACTCTCATTTTTAAAGGTCTCAAACAATGGAGCTTACACCAGTTCCTTGACCACATATTTCAAGGTCTAATGGAACTCATTAAGAAGTGATTCTTCCTACAGCCTACATTGCTGCTTTCTGAATTTCATACCAGTTCAATTATTAACTTCTAGTTCCTAATATTCTCTTGTCCCACTTAAACAACTCCCATCTATCCCTAATGTTTACGCCTCTCAAAAACACCCAGATGTGGATAAAGTACCCAAATCCTGTTCAGGCAAAGTTCCCACTGACTTCACATGAAATGCAATATTGGACCTCAAAATTAAACAGTCTTTAGTCTGTTTGAAATTAAAATTCATAGTAAGGACCTGATTCAGCATTCTAATCTGCTGGCACATACTCTGCACATGTTCAGATTCCCGTTAACTAACTTGTCTCCTGATATAGGATTAGAGCCTTAGTATGTATTTCATCTGCGGATCTCGAGTTTGCTCTCAGGTGAGCTTGATAAAAGTGTGGCTCGGTCTTGTTCACTGTTAAACTTCCCTTTCGGAGAGTGAGTCACACACAACCACCACCTTTAGTTTCTAGAAGAAGTGGTTACCCTTAAGTCAAGGTTGAGATCTTTGACAAAGCAGTGTGGAGAAAATTTATATTGCATCTAGTCTTATCTGATGGTGGCATATAGATAAATGGAGAGTAATTTGCAGTGCTTGCCTGTTCTTAACCTTTTCAAGCATAATATTTACAGGGAAATCACAGAAAGGCATAATGTCGGCTGAATTTATCAGAGAATCCTTTCTTTAGACCTTGAACTTTGCTTTGCTCATGAATGTATAGTTCATCGTTTGTTTCCGATAAAAGCCACCCAGTCTTCTCTAAATACCCCAATATTATTTTCCACATAAACAGAACAATACTACCAAGATTTCATTACTGTTCACAGTTGGTGCCTTCTAATTCTATGTAATTTTAATTAAAGAAGAATTTGAAACAATCTCCCCCTGTGTTACCTCCAAGTCTACAATTAACGGTGTACAGTTTCTGCTGTGAACAGTCATTTTAGTGATTTCAGATTAAAAATTTATCATTGCTTCCTCAGTTGTATCCAGGCTAGAAAAATAGAAAGCAAAAGCTGTGTGTAAACAGCCATTTGAAATAAATGCTTTAATGAATCTGAAAGGACTTTGCTCTACCCCTGTTTGAAACCTAAGCATGTAATTCCATTGGACAGAAAAAGATATGTGCCCTCTTAACTTTAAACTCTGAGAGTGGTACATTGGAAAGTATTTATTGTGTGCTTCGGTGAAGGGCAAGTTATTTCATGGGCCACCTCTTACCATCCTTTTGGTTTTGAAATAAGTGATTATTCTAGAACTTGCAGTATAGAAGAGCCCATTTCTGGAGTTTGAGCACTGACTTTTTTTTCAAAACAAACAACACAAAAATTAAACAATAGCTGCCCTTGTAGAAACAGAAACATCTGTGTTGACCATTGTCACCAAATACAGATGAAGGAGCTCCTGTGTTTGAACAGCCTGATCTCATCATTGTCCTTGCCATACTTGGGATGTGATTCCAGATAAAAGTATGAAGAATTTTATTGAAGGCTGCTTCATTGAGTGTGCCTAAAATTAAAGGAATAACTCATAAATCTAAGAGAGCCTTTTCCACACTGATATTAAACAGAGCATGGATGGGAGAAAACATGAATATTGTTGTAATGAACACGGTTATCTTTCATAGAGAAAGCAAATTTTATGCCAGGACATTGAGAGAACTCCCTTTTCCTTACTCTGGTATTTTAAATATCCTCTTCAGTCTGCTAATTTTCATAATCTCTTCAGAGACATGTTAGAATGCAACGTTGTGTGCTGTCTTGGGCAATGGAAAATGACAAGCTAGTAGCAGATCAGATCAAAATATCATTAATCCAAACATGTATCAATAACAGTTTAATTATAAACTTTTACATCACTTTATTTCTTCCATTTCTGATAAAATGATGGTTAATCAAGTTTAAACAGTTAAGGGGCAAATTTGGCATTTATTAAAAATCCTCCACAGAAGCTCAGCATGGCTATCGGACCCACTAAGAAGAATCTTTAAAATGAAATTTGTAATTCAACAAATAGTTGAAGTAATATGGCTTCATAATAGCCAATAGCTATTAATAGAATAGCCAGTAGCGTGACTTCATAATGAATGTTTAATGCTGAATTTGTCGGATGGACTTCCCCCACAATGGACCATGGAGGAAAATTTTTTGACTCTACTTCAGAGATCCAAATTTGTACTTAAGTGCACACACAAGTTTACAAATCACACTTCATTCCGGTTTTGACTTGTTATTGTTATAGGTTCCATCTAATATTAGTATAAATGAATGTTTAGAGAGTTACAAAATTTTCCCCGTTTCCCCAATTTATTTACTTTGTGAATATGCAGCATATTGTATATAGTCAATTTCAGTGTTTCCCCATACAGTCATAGTGGTGTATATGCAGTATAGTTGTGGCTCTGTCGGTCCCAGAATATTAGAGAGACGGGGTGGGCAAGGTAATATCTTCTGTTGGACCAACTTCTGTTCATGAGAGAGCTCTGTAAGGCTCGAAAGCTTTGTCTCTCACTAACAGAAGTTGGTCCAGTACAAGATACCTCACCTTATCTAATAGTTGTGTGTAGGCAGTGAGTTTCCCCATTATCACCTACAGCAGCAGAGGAGAGGAAAGCTTTTTATTTTCTTTCTTTCTCTTCTCACCTCCCCCTGCCAAGGAAAATCTGATTATAAAACCAAAGAAATTACCATTTGGAAATTGGCAAGACTTGAAATGAAGTGTCTTCTGAAACATAAAGGCCAATATTTTCAAAAAGAGATGCCTGAAGTTCCATGCCAATTCAGTACTTTTGAAAATTAGGCCACTTATTTAGATACTCAGGTATGGATTTAGGAAACTAATTTCATGCAACTCTGTTTGAAAATCTTGGCCAATCTATACTTTCTTTTTCTCAATTATGTATCCTCTTATCCTTATCCTTCTGGCTTTCCCTGGCACAACGTAGTATCAATTTGAGGTCTAAAGCATGCAAACTGTTTTCCCCAGCAACAGCAGAATAACTCTGACACCGAAAACTTCATGCATGTTCACAACTCCTTTTATAAGTTAGTTCTCTTATCTTGTTAGAAACCAGCAAATAATACGTGACTTCACCTACTTAGATATGGGGTCAGATCCAATTCATCTTAATAACAAGCTACGTATGTTAGTATGTGCACAAAACTGTAGGGTGGGATTTTCAGAAGAGTTCAGCTTTGGCTTAACTCTGCCCCTACTTAAGTCAGTGGACAGTTTACCATCAACTTCCATGGGGGCAGAATTAGGCCAAATGAGTGGTGTTGAAAATTTCACCTGTTTAAATAAACTCAGTGACCAAATTATATGTTTTCATACGTTTCTTGGTTTATTAGTCTGTTCAAAGCATGAAGTGTGGAAACAAACACTTGTGCCCTCTCCCAGCCCAGTAATTAATACATGTTGCTTGAGAGACATATGCTGAAAAAGAAAAATAACCTTACTAAAACACATTATTGCATGTATCTTTTTTTGCCACTGTCTTGGGATAAAATGTTTCTCAATATTTTTTCCAGACATTCGGGACAGTGGGGGACCTAAGCCAGTGATGGTGTATATTCATGGAGGATCCTACATGGAAGGCACTGGAAATTTATATGATGGCAGTGTTCTGGCAAGTTATGGCAATGTGATAGTCATCACAGTCAACTATCGCCTTGGGGTACTTGGTAAGAAGCTTTTGGATTTCAATTAATCCCTGCTATCTGCATTGCACTTCATATTATTAATGAGAATATATTCAGAAAACTGCTTTTGTCTTTGTTTTTAAAAGCCTTTTTCCAAAATAAGTCTTGTTATCTGTAGATCCAAAACAAAATGTCTGCCTTTAGTATGCCGGATAACCTGAAATTCTGCTTCCAATTTAATGATATAAAAATACACTGCAGATGTTCAGATTTGTTGAGTTCATGTTGACTCTTTCTGTTATTTATGAACATTATGTTGATTAGACTTACATACTGCATAGGGAAAATGAATTTATAATATTCAAGTGCTAATTCAGAAATGGGGATTTTTGGTTTGTGAAGGGAAAACCGAATAATGGTTGAAATAATGCTTATGTTCTGTTGATCCACCGTGGCTTTTTGTCCTCTGAAGAAGCAAGAGATTTTGGGATACTAAACTGTCATTTTTATAAAGACATTGTGCTTTCTTGATGTAGCTGGATTCCTTTGGTTTTAAAGTGGGACGTATCAGTCTAGTTAAGTACATCCAACATTTTCTAGACCGAATAAGAGAGTCAGAATGGAGAGTGGACTGCTATTGTTTTGACTTAGATGAATGATGTATGCTAACATTTATGGTTTAAATAAGGAAGAGTTGTGAGGTTGTCTCCAAACAAACCATTCATAAGTATTTTTAGAGTAACATTTTGCCACTCATTCAGTATAGGCAAGCCTGTGACAGAGCTGACACCTCGAGACAACAAAATAACTTGTTTTTTCCATTGTTTTCTGCTGAAAATTTGTATTTTGAAACCCATTGGTTTCTAGGATATTGTATAGATTGATACAATCTGAATTGGATTCTACGATATTGTATAGATCGATATTGCATAATAGTGTACCAGAAATTTTATGAAAGAATCATGACGCTATATATAATATCCCAAATGGTTTGATAAACTGGCAGCTAAATAAAGTGTTTAGTTAACAAGGCCAGTGAACTTTATTCTTAGTATGTTAGCAATAGGAAAAGGCTACTGGGGGTTACAGAGCGTGTTGCTTTTGTTTTCCATTCCATGGTCATGTTATTTACTCAGTCCCCATTTAATTTTTGTTTAGTATGCACCTAGTCTTTTCATGAATTCATTAATTCTTACTGACTCTCCTGGGTAACTGCCATCTGTCGATTACCTTTTTTTGTTAAAAACTGGGGAATTGGAAGACCGTGAATTTGACTTTCTTGCTATTCTTGCCTGCCTTTGGTTTTGATGTAGTCTAACTTCGATTCTTGAAACTTGGTATAATTTTAATTGTTTTACATTGCACCCAGTCATTTTCACATATAAAGTGAACAGTACTATTTAAAGCTTATCTAGCTCTTCGTTTAGTGTCCAACCCTGGCTTTAATTTGTCCGCAGTTCTTTTGGCAATGCAACATGTTATCTTGTTTGCTTTTATTTCAATGTAGTTACACACTGACTTGTTGGTACAATAATTTTGAATTCACTTTCGTTGTCAATATATTGTATCAGCTTTCACTTAATGGACTTTCGTTTTTCTAATTTATTTTAGTGCACTCATCGCTGATGAATCAGTTTACATTTATCTGCATTACCAGTCCACTAGGCTGTCAAGTGATATAAATGTTCATTGTCTGATTGCATTGTTACTTATTTGCTAGTTCCAAACTGTACTTGTAACAGCAATGCTGGAAATCTTGTTTTTTGTACCAAAAAATGAACTACTTTGTATGGATGATTATATTTTAGCCTGAGATTTCAACACTGATCCTTCTAGTAGCTGGCTAGTAACATCTTACTAAACTTAAATATTCCTTGGTTCTCCCTCTGGTTTGTGTGGTCTTTTAGACAACAACAATGAAGAAAGAAGTACTTTTTTCTTTTTAATTGTAAACTGTATCGGTAAAAGCACTAAAACTGAAACAAGAACTTCGTGACTGCTATAATACTTAAAATGACTGTCCTTTCAAGTTTGCTTTCAAAAACTGACTAAATTTCAGGTTGCCAGTCTTCCCTTCATACAGTAAACATACCATTTGATTGCATATAAAATGACTGTTGTACTTCACTATATATGCACTACAGCAACAAGTCAGCGCTTAAAAAGAGAACTTACACAGTATGCAGTTTTCTCCTCTGCCTTGCATCATTATTTTTTTCTTCCTTTAACATCTCTGCGGGTACTATTATGCAATAAGTGTTTAATTCCTCAACACAGGTCTTTTGGTATAAATTCAGTAGATACCAACTTCGATTGATACTCTTTAAGAATATTACTTAGCATTGAACAACTGTCCAGCAAAATATTAGTCTTTGCAGTCCCCAGGATTTCACTCCTTGTTTCTCACATAAACTGTCTCCCTCACTGACAGAGCTAAGCTATGTAAACACTTAAAAACGGGTAAACATATTAAGCTAAATTGGTGGGGGGGGGGGGAGGAAGGAAGGAGAACTCTCAGGGCAGAATTTGACCCACTGGTATGTTTTTACAAATACATGACATAAAGCTTTGGGGGAAGTGGTTCTCGACTTTTTCCATACTGAGACACCCTCCGATCTATCCAGGAAAGAGGCAGAGTCTCCTCTTATTTAGCAATATGGGAAGGGCAAAGGTGTCATAGCCCCTGACACAGTTTTGCAATCCCCAACTTGAGCCACCTGCATTTTAGGGCAATATAAAGATGGGTTTTGAATTGTTTGTGAGTTGGTAATATTGCTGCTGATCCTTTTAACTTATGTAAATAGCTTGTTTCTTTTCTTAACAACAGTAAACTCGAGCGGCTTATTTTTACTTTTTCAGTTTATTATTTATTCAGTACCTTCTAAGAGCCTTGGGCTCTTCGCCAAGTCCAGCACTTTTGAATGACTGCTTTTTGTGAAACACATGGCAGAGATAATGCACATCTGATATTCGAGTAATTACTAGTTCTTGAGTACACATCTAACTTAAATCCTATTTCTCATTCCTAACTGATCGAAGTTTATACCGAGCAATCTATTTTTGATCAACAAGTTTTGAGGAAGCAGCACTACATTACTCTTAGGATCCTACATACAACTTTCTGCAAATGTGTATCAAAAGAAGTCACAAATTTATTGTAATCTTCTCTGATTGATGCTGTAGATTAGTTTTAGGTATCCTTGTGTTCGCATTCTGACTTTGTAATAGTTTCTAATAATTTGGTGGTCTCTTTCCAGGGCTCACTCTGCACTAGTGGTAGGGGAGTGTTGCTGTACAGATCTGGATGTGGATTACTATGTAGCCAACAATAATAGAACACTGCAGATGAACTCACTAGAGGCCACATTGCTCTCCCACAGCTTTTTCCTGGGAGGATGGTGAAACTACATGGAGTTCTAGCCATCATCTCCTCTAATGGGGAAGGAATTTGCAGGTCTGCAGTGGGGTAGGGAATCCCATGTGTTCTGAGAATTTATGAAGCTGCATTGAACATAGCTTGAGACAATAAAACTGCTCACACTCCCACTTGCCTGACTCAAATGTTAGTAGTCAGTTGAACTTGAAATGTATTTAATAAAGAGAAGATGATGAAAATGAAGAGGGAGATTTAAAACAAACCAGAAACTTGCTGAGGTTTCTGGCCCAATTTTACCTTTGTGTGGAACCTGTCTCCAGAATAAAAGCCCATTACAATCTTTCTTTAACTAATGGCGAGGGAAAGAAGAGCTGTTTGCATTGGAAACTTGGGGACCATTGAATGGAAATAGATCATTTATATCTTTAGTGGCCTTTATATTCTGTTTAAATGCACGTTCTGTGCAATCTGCCTCATCCAGTGAGGGATGGTAAGTGAGAAGTCTGATATCCTTGAACTTCCGAGACTCTCAAGGGAGAGCCCTGTGGTAAGTACTAGGAAGGTTTTATGTTTTCTTTATAATAAACACAACTTGCAAAAGGGCAAAAATGCAGACAAGTTAAATGTTGAGGTCAGTTAATTTAAAACTTTAGCTGTATATCTCAAATAAGTGAAGTAGTGGCAGGTTATTTATTTTTTCTTAATTTAAAAAAAGAAACATGAAAATAAAGAGCCTCTGTTTTGTGATTAGAATGGGTTAAAAAGTCCTCCTTGGCACTTACAAAAACATATTGAAATGACTAAAATACTCGCAATGTTATTTTTCATGTCCTTCTATTTGAAAAGAAATATTTAGAAAGGGCCAGTGCTTTGTGATTTGCATCAGGTTGCTTTACCATCTGTCTTCCTTGGCAGTGCCAGCAAAAGAGAGAGAGAGTTTGCCTATGCCTATTGCATGATCATCTTTCTTCTGAGGCATTAGTTTATTTTTACAGCTCTTGGACTCTTTTTACCTCCCAGGATCCTAATGGGATTCAAAGGAAAAATAGTTCAGACAGTCTTTATTCCAACTCATCTCTGAACTGCCTTGGGGGATGCAAGGATGATTCATGAGAATCTTTCTCTGGAGCTAGTGATGGGCCTCGTTTAAATTTCCCATTTTGTTCTTCCTCCACAAGCCAATGAAAACTTTACCATAGAAACAGCTAAACTGTTCTTCTCATGGCCTGCAGCAAATATTTGTAATGATCAAAGTAAGAACAGGAAACTTCTGATTTCTAGTTTTGTACATTCCATCTTGCTGCACTGGCGCTACAAACAAATAGCAGATCTCCTAAGAGTGTGAGACCACAATGTGCATACACCCACACAGAGAGAGAAATATGCTGATAAATGAGATCCTCCTGGTTATATTGCAATAACTAATAGCAGTTTTCCCTGCTGAGAAAGCAGATGTAGGTGTGCTTAAATTCTGTAATTGTACAGTAGTCTTTTAAATATTTAGCAAGATATTGACTCTGATAATCAGGTTAAAAACACTGACCTTCCTCTGTGGTATATTCAGCTAAATTTACATTAAAACGGTTAAACCTTTAATCACAGGTACTCCAATCACCCTTTCTGTTTTCTGATACAGTTTCTGTGTATGGGGTGAAATGCCTATGGGTTAACCTTACCCCATTGTGTTCAGTGGAATCCAAATCTTCCAACATTGTGTCCATGGCATCTCTGATATTAAATGTATTGTGGTCTGTTTAAAATATTTTTCATGGTAGCTATTTTGACAGAAATTGTAATCACCTGCAAATAAGTTAGAAGTAATTAAGAAAAATCCATTCATTGTTAGCAGAAGCTATGAACATTTAGGATGTGTTTTACAGTCAGTGTGGTTGTGGTAACTATCTATGTACTTATATGATCCCCTTCGCTATAGTATCTAGATGGGCTGAATTTAAATATCCACTATCTACTGGTGTCTGCCTAGCTTGAACTACCTGCATATTATTTCATTTCCTCATGTACCAATTTCCAGAAGTTCATATTTCTGGGAATTGTTTTATTGTGCCAGTCAACTAGCCGGGACACTCAGTGTTGTAATGGAAATGCCAATTAATTAGTTAAACCAGTTTTCCTCTTTCTGCAATTTCATTCCTATACGTAAATTCTTAATAAGTGGCACTTCTGGTCAGTCACAGGTTGGCATTAGTTGAGAAATACTTATTCTCTATGCAGGTCTCCAATCCAATCTCTCTCATCTGTCTTTGTAGTTACCAAAGTATTTCTTAATCTGTGTAGCATGTTTTGTAATGTGTGGCAATGTGGAAATGATAAAATAGAATACATCTTTATTTTGTAATATACAGTGTCTTTGATAGAAACTGTATCCCAGAATGTTTTACAGAATTAAATTATAGCTATCCAGCAAAATGAAAGAGAGAGAGAGAAATGTCATGGTAATACTATGTACCCTTGATAATTAGTTTTAAAGCTGGGTATTTGTTAAAGTATTTCACACTCTGGTCCCAATATTGTGTTTTGTTCCTATTTTACCTCTGACATACAGTCAGCAGTATTATTGGACCCAGTCCAGATTCTATACACCAGAGGTGAAATCCTGGTCATATTGATGTCAATGTGAATTTTGCCATTGAACTCTGAGGCTGCGATTTCACCTCAGGTCTTTGTAATCCTAGCTGGTGGACAAATGTAGCAATTCTGTTTTGGAAGTTTGTTTAAAAGGCTTCTTTTTTTCCAGTGAGTGTCCTTAAAGAATCAACATCTACCATACTGTTATTTCTGGTATTCTCTATAATTAGACCCGGGACTACAATACTGCCAAATACTTTGGTAAATTGAACTGCTGTTGATAGTAAAGGTTTTTGTTAATAGTGCTAAATTGTATATGCTTGAACTGTATTATTGTTTCTATATGGAATCTTGAAAAGTGGCTTGTATATTGATAATTACTAATAAAAACAAATATTGATATGAAGGCAAGCAGAGAATCTTCATTTTTATGCTCCTGGTGAAAGTCAGTCTATAATTCCCTTTCCCACTCTTTTTACGCTTGCTAAAATGATGAGCAATTCTTAGAAATCTTAGTTTTCTGTATGGTTACTCAGCAAATATAGAATGTTAGGGTGTTAATATCGTTTGACTGAGTATTTCAATTCCAAGGAGCACTTTATTTTTATTTAATCTCTGAATGGCCCATTGTTTCTTTATAAAGTGCTCGTTGACTGTACTGTGCTGTGTTTTTCATCTTGTCATGGTTCTTTGTGTTTGAAAATATATTTTAGCACTGAATAGGTGGTCTTTTAAAATTCGTACTCTTTCAGCTACACTCAAGGATTTATACTGCCTGACTAAGACTATATTGTGAAGATGTAATGTTCCACCTGGCTTTCCAGATTGGTTGTGCTTTGAGTTTCCTCTCTGTTTCTGTATGGTAGATGAGCATCCAGCAACTTAAAAAGTATGAAATAAACGCAACCTGCTAAATGCAATGGTTACACAGTAGATTCCACCATTTGGGTCCCTATCAGTACCAAATAGATAAGAATGTGAGTCATGTTTCCTGCACTAGAGATGGCAAAAAAAGAGCACTGTCTGTACAGACACATGTTGAAAGGGCTTCATGCTATTAGAATTCACGGTTTAAAAAAATCTAGGTTCAGATTCTGATATCCTAAATCATGTTGTATAGCATTTTATTCCCCAAATATTCCCATTAAAATCAGTGGGACTATTTTTAAGAAGTAAGGTGCTTCTCAGTGAGAGTGGGAGTGGCAGAGTCTGGTCCTTATTCATTTGAAACAATGATTGAGCACCAGACTGTAAACCTCTTACTCCTATTGGTGAGCAGTTACTTGTACAAGTTATCCCATAGGGTTCAGTGGGATTATTTGCATGAGTAACTACTTAGCAGTGTAAGTAAGAACTTTTCAGTCTAGCCCTTGACTTTTCAGCAGTCTGTTCAAGTAGGAATATGCAGCAATAACCAAAATATAATGTGTTCGAGCAAAAAGCTACTTCCATTGGTGAAAATTAAAGCCTTTAGGCCAACTTTTGTGGCAAATGTTCTAATAAAATGAATATAAATTGCATTCTTATTCTCATTTGGAAAATGTATTAGTTTTGCAAAATCATTATTGCTTCTACACCAAATGGTGCATGTTTTAAAGACGAACTGCAGTAGTTTATTGTTTGGAGAGCTGTGTGTTATTTGCTCACCGTGACCCACATGAGTACATGCCCATTGGCTTCAATAGACCCCGGATTTCCCCAGACAGACGACTTGCATAATTCAGGGCTATCCATTTGAATTAAGGGTTACAATGTTGATCGCTAAGTTTACAATATGTAATATTAAAAATGTATTTCCAATAGCTTTAAAATAACTTCTAGATTCAGTATCACCATCAGTTTAATTAACTGAAAGTGTTTTCCCCTCTAAATAGAATTTGATACCTGGTTTTTCTCAGTATTTTCAAATAGGACCTTCATTTTCTCAGTGTGAATCTAACTCACAAAGCTGTTGATGACATACTTGTTTGGTTAATTATTAATTTTTGTGTGTGATCTACTCTCCTTTGTATTTGGATGTAGTGGATAGAATAATTTCTTCTATATTGAATTTTTTTCTTCAGAAACATATACAAAATAGAGCATATTAAGTAGCATTTTCAAAAGCATATAACTGATTTAGGACTGTGTACAGTGTGGGATAATGCACACTATGGGGCGTGTGATCTGTAAAGCGCACTAATGTGTTGCATGTTAACTGACCTGTTAGCCTTGTTGGTGCACACTAAATATTCTCTAGTGTGCTTTAACTTAGTGCTGTTTTTGAAAAAGTGACTTAGGTCTACGTCTTCCATAGTATTTAAGCACCTAATTCTCAATAGGAGTTAAGTGCCTAAGGACCAGATCCTCAAGGTATTTAGGTGCCTAAAGATACCAGTCATAAAGGGGTTTTTAAAAACATCTAAGCATGGTAGGTACCTAACTCCAATTGTTTTTCAAATCAATTGTATTAGGTACCTAACCTGCTTAGAAAATCCCGTCAAAAGTCAAGGGCCTTTTGAAAATCTGGCTCTTAAATCACTAAACCATTTATAAAAATGTAGCAAATATTGTAGTAATAGTGCACTCTTGCAACCTTTAAGCTTCTTCTTTCGTACGGCATTTGAAAAGCATTGGTTTGGGATTATAACTGAATCATAAGACTTGAAAGCCATTCTAATGCTTCTGGGGTAGCTAGGTGGATCTCCCTCCTGAATGCAGCAGTTGTCTGTGATGTGTCACATGATTTGTACCTCACCACAGTCACAACCTGGTGAGTCTTTGACTTTTTTCCCCCATTTGTGGAAGAAATATCCACACCTTCCGTGCATTGTCTGAATACGGTTGAGTACAGTCCACTGCCTACAGGGAAGGCAGAATCCCGGGACTTCTTTCATTGGCTCTTTAATCAGGTCTTTGTTTGGTGCATCACAAGCAGTCCACGATTCAAGCCAGTGAGTGCTGGAGTCCTTTCCATTGGCCTGTAGTGTTGATACATGGATCCAGAAAGGATTCCTGGATTTGAGTCGGGAGAGTAGCAGTACGTTGAGATCTTGGTGTATCAGGTAAGCATGTCCAGAGTGGCCAGGATCTTACTGTATTCCCACACCACAGCAGCGTCTCGTCTGATGCTGGCTGGCAGGATGTCCACCAAAACTGGGAGGCACAGTATTGGCATTGATTTGAGAGAGCCACTAAAGATCCTGAATGTGGCATTGATTTCGGCGTCAACAAAGATGAGTGTGGGAGCTGTTGCACCAAACTGGTGCATGCTACTCCACCGTTGACAAAACCAGGACTTGTACTGACGTTTGAAGTGTGCGTGCATCACATCCCCAGGGTGTGCCATCGAGTTCCGGAATGACGTTCACCCTGGTTTTTATCTTCTTACTCATGAAAGTAATCCCTTGAACCTGAGTCAAAATACAAGTTATGCTTCGGTCAAACACAAGTTAATGGCTCAATGCAGCAATAACTGGGTGAAAATTAATGGCCTGTGACGTACAGGAGATCAGACTAGATGATCTAATTGTCCCTTCTGGCCTTAAACTCTGAGTCTATGAATAGTCAATGGAACTACTCATGGCAACAAGTACTGCTTAGTACGAGTGAGAGTTGCATAAGCAGACTCAGTAGTTAGACATCAAACAGACATAACTGTGATTATAAAAAAAAACAATGTTTTCCTCTATTTGTCATACAGTGGAATTCTTTTATAGTTCATAGTTTAATATCTAGTAAAACTTCAGAAAATGTTAATCATTAGCATCAGAGTGACAGGCACATCCATTATCTTTTTATGAACCTTTAAAGATACTATCAAGAGATGGCATTTTTAGTCTCTTTCTGCTGTGCCACCACTGGTTCTCTGGTGAGCTGCCTTCTGTGTTTCCTCCCACTCCCCATTTGAGTAAAGATGATAAATGAATGGAAGATTATATATTATTGCCTAATTAAAAGTACATTAAAAAGTGAAAGTAAAGAGGGGAGAATTAATAGCAAAAATTAAAATGCTGCAGTAGAAAATCATTCATTTAATATTCCTGAATGTAAGAACAGATAGAGGAAATGCAACTCACAACCCCTTTTGGGGGGCCTTAACAACTGCATATTGAAGCTTCTAAATTTTTCCCAATACCTAGTAGTTACTCTGTGGCACTTTAACGGCTTTGTGGGATTACATTATGCTACATGTTATGTAATCAGTACAGGTTGCCTGCCATACTTGATCCCATCAGTCTTGGGGCATCAATGCTGTCTGAATCACCTGAAGCATGCAAAGTAAGTAGTTTCATTCTCATAGATAGTAGTGGTAAATGTTTACAAAAATATCAAGGTCCTCTGACAGCATTCATCTATTTCCTATATCAATGCATTTATGATACCCTGATTAGGCTTGCTTACAATTGTGCAAGCATTTGAGTCACCTCTTTCTTTAATTTAACAAGTGACCTCAGGATAACCCAGATCATATGAAGCCCAGCCACTACTCACCAAGATTTACAATGTCCTAATTTCCTAGGTCAGTTAATAGGATTAACATTCAGATCTCAGACCTGCTGTAATTCATGACATTTAAGTGGCTTTTTGTGAGGTTAGCCAAAAAGAATCATGTATGCAGTGAAGCAGAGAGAGACGAGAAGATTGCCATGCTTCAATCTGTACCGTCAAAATGACAAAATGGACTTATAGTAAACAATAGGTTATTGACTTGGTATGTTTAAAGGGTCAACTGCAGTGCACAGCAGGCAAGATATTTATGAAATGGGCACCCTGAATTTACAGTGCGCATATAAAATGAACCGTTTCTTTTCTATCTGTGCATTTTCTGGCACACCAAATTGACATTATCCATTTGTTTAGATAGATAACTCTTGCTTTTCTATTTTTAGGGCATGATGACACTATTGTTTGCTGCTAACGCATAGAGCTCTAGCCTAGTACAAGGACATTTTAAATAGTAACTTTTCCACAACATTTTTCATTGGACTCTCTCTTTTATTAAAACTGGAAAAACAACATACCTTTAAAATTACTCATTTTGGCACAAAAGCATTTTTGTCACTCCTGTAGAGAGAAATTACTCTTTGGTAAGAAATTCTCTTGATCAATATTTAATCATGTAATAAATGTATCTCAGTTTTGCCAAAAAACAAATTTATCTTTGGGAGTTTATTAAAGTTCAGCCTGATAATTTTGTCTGCAAAATATGCAGGAGGAAGCATGCACTGAGGGCAAAAAAAACCAGGCATTCTGCTTCCCATAGAGCAGACACCAAAACAGGATCTCTGACTCCCTAAACCGTTACTTTTGCCCAACTCCTGCACATTTTTGTTAACTTGCAATCCTCATCTAGCTGCATCTAGTAACAATCATGCTCCTCAATACAGTGTCTGAGAAAACTACTTTTTTTCACCATTGTTTGGTCTTTTATGCAGAATAAATTGTATTATACTGGCAATCATAATGACCCAGATCCATAGCTGCATTGTTGGGGTGCAGGCAGCTGTGGTGTAAAGGTGGGTTCAATGAGGCCAGGCTTGTCCCCAAGTCTATAAGAGACTGCAACCTAAACCCTTCTAACTTATGCTGGTTGCCAGTGTTCCCAGCCAGAATCACATCCACTTTCCCTAGGCAGAGGGATGGAGGTAAATTAAGATCTCTTATGCTGTCTGTACACCTGTCAAGGTTCCTTCCCCACTCTGAACTCTACGGTACAGATGTGGGGACCTGCATGAAAACCTCCTAAGCTTACTTTTACCAGCTTAGGTTAAAACTTCCCCAAGGTACAAACTATTTTACCCTTTGCCCTTGGACTTCCACTGCCACCACCAAACATTTATCTGGGTTTATTTTTATTAGGAAAGCATCGTTTGGATCGTTTCCCCCCAAAAATCATCGTTTCCCCCCAAAAGTCCTCCCAACCCTTGCACCCCACTTCCTTGGGAAGGTTTGGTAAAAATCCTCACCAATTTGCATAGATGACCACAGACCCAAACCCTTGGAACTTAAGAACAATGAAAAAGCATTCAGTTTTCTTACAAGAAGACTTTTAATAGAAGTAAAAAAGAATCACCTCTGTAAAATCAGGATGGTAAATACCTTACAGGGTAAATAGATTCAAAACATAGAGAATCCCTCTAGGCAAAACCTTAAGTTACAAAAAAGACACACAGACAAGAATATTCATTCTATTCAGCACAGCTATTTTCTCAGCCATTTAAAGAAATCATAATCTAACACATACCTAGCTAGATTACTTACTAAGTTCTAAGACTCCATTCCTGTTCTGTCCCCGGCAAAAGCATCACACAGACAGACACAGACCCTTTGTTTTTTCTCCCTCCTCCCAGCTTTTGAAAGTATCTTGTCTCCTCATTGGTCATTTTGGTCAGGTGCCAGCGAGGTTACCTTTAGCTTCTTAACCCTTTACAGGTGAAAGGATTTTTCCTCTGGCCAGGAGGGATTTTAAAGGTGATTACCCTTCCCTTTATATTTATGACAACACCACTATAGGACCTCTCTACATTGGCATAATCTTCCTGCATCTGGCTATGCTGGCTGTGTGGTCACTGCAGAATGGCATTGAGTAAATGCAGTACAGCCCAAAATCTAGGCTAGTACCTGTGAGCTGCTTTTGCAGTCGAAGTGGGTCTGGCTCTCCACTTACACTTCTCTTTCACTGGTGTATCTCCACTGACTTCTGATTTACACCACTGTGTGATGAGAATAAGGCCCAATATATAATTATACAGTATAGAAATGGAGTGTCTGGTTTTCTAAGGCTTAATTGAAATTACTCCTACATACTATAGTTGCATTCAGTAACAACATGATAATTGATGGTCTGTGGGCATTACCATTCTAAACTCTGCTGCCATTGTGCATGCTAATTTCTAACTGTATAAAAATGACTAAATTCTATGTTTTGCACATGTAGAGCTGCTAGCATATATAAGTAGCAGCTCCATCCTACAGACTGATATGATACTTCCTTGCCACAATACTTCATAATATATTTCTGTGTCTAACAGCAGCTCTATATTATAGCGTGTAGCAGTACCTTTAATGCCTCCAAAGAGCCATATGCACAGTAGATTTACAAGATTTCAGGATGCAAAACTCTCTTGACAGCAATAAGGGCAAACGAGGGCCCTAAATTATTTCTCTGATTTGATGTGTGGTCCCTGTGTAAATATATGCTTTAGTGGGCCAGCATAGAAAATTGCACAGTATAATGTAGCAATTTGCATTACACTCCAACTGAGAATAAACAGAAGACTTCAGATTCTGACATGGCAGTTTCTTAACTTGCACCCTTCGAAATCCTGTCATATAAATAATACTTTTTGGTGAAAAATGTCCCTGAATGCATAATTACACAACAGACATGTTAGAGCACCAAAGGAGCTATTGTAGCCTAAAGGGTAAATGATATGCATTTTTTGAAAGTCCCTGTAATGTATTTTGAAAATTGTCTTTAAAACATTGCTTATTATGTAAATATATCACCACCTTTGGAGCATCGTAAACATCTCTTGTGCTGTACACATTAGCAAGCTAAATACAGTTTTAGACAAAACCATATAGGAACTTCTTTTCTTTTCTTTCTTTAAAGCTGAGCATAAAAAGGAAACAGGGAATTATGAATTAAGGCTAACGTCTAGTTCTCTAACTTACCCCATTATTATTATTTATGGTAGTGCCCACTGTGTGCTCAGTGCTCTTTAAATGTTCCAGAAAGACAGACCCTTTTGGAAGAGTTTACAATTTGAAGAAAAAAAAAAGGCAGACCTGAAGACAAAGGTTGTGGGTACAACACTGTGGGAACAAGAAGTAGCTATTGGGTCAAACCCTGCATTTTAAAGCTCAGCAGTAAAATACAGGATTCTGCTGTTTGGTTTTGGTCTGAGTGCACCAATAAGACCAACATACCATGATAAGATGCTGCATTCTCCTTCAAGGATGTAGAGGAAAATAATTGCTACCTTACAGCAGTATTGTGAGGTTTGATTAAATATTTGTGATGCCTTCACTGCAAGGCATGATGGCAAGTGCAATGTATATTAACAATAATTTCTCATGCAAATGAATTTGGTGGATCTTCCTCATGTTTCAGACTTTTCTCAAGAGTTTAGTATTGCTCAGAATGAGAAGCAAGCATGCTTGCTGAGTCACTGGAATTCGTACTTGCAGACTGAAGTAGTTTTTGATTCTCTATGTGTCAGGGATCCTGAGAGAGAAAATAATAATAAACAAAAATGGTGAGCAAGCAGTCTTGTTCAGAACAATTCACTTCGTATGCAGAAGTTCCACTTATACTGAAAATCATTTTTCCTGCTGTATGTTTTCATCATCTATGGGCAGTTTGGCTTCCTGAAGTCTTTCCATATTCATTAGAATTTCTTCCATCTCTTCACAAACCTTTCACGAATATTTACAGGAAGAGATTTTACATTACTGCAAGTATACAGGGGAATTGTGGGGGTGGGTGGGGTAGGGCCGGGGGGAGATTTTAAGCTGAAGTGCAGCTGTGAAAGAGCTAGAGGTGGGAAATACTTGGATAGGCAGAATGCCATGTACAGTCTAGTGCTTTCAATAAAAAATGAAAGCCAGACACATTCCTAGGCAATTTACTGTTCTCCTTATCTAGACTGTGCTCCCCTTGCACACACTGGTGATCACTTGTACAAATCGCCCCATTGTCTTTAACCATGGACAGTGGACAGGTTTTAACCTCAGTTTCTGAAATGCTTGTTTCAGACAGTACTTGCAGAAAAAATGGTTTATCTGTGTCAGTGACCAGGGTGTGGGCATTTGGTCCTTGTGGTTGGAGCAGGAGTCAGTAGTCTGGATTCGGAGCCAGGAGCCAGAGGCTCCAGAACCAAGGGTCAGAGCCAAAATCTGAAGTGAGGAATTGGAGCCAAGGGCCAGGACTCAGGTTACCTAGAGTGAGCGAAGGCAGGAGCAGGGCTGGGAACAAGCTGGCACAGAAACTATTGCAGCCATGGGCAAATGCTTTGAGCAGCCACTGAACTGCTTACCAACAAACCTTGTGTAAGTTAAGATTCAGGCTGCTGACTCAACCAATCAGGCAACCTGTGGCAGGCCATCTGCACTTGTTACATTGCCCGGAGACCGGCTCTGTTGTAGGCCCTGATTCCTGACACCCATGACTTCTACCTATTGACAGTGATCAGCATGGAGCAAGCCTAAAATCCTCTGGCTTTGGTACTAATAAACTGAAATATCACAGCACAACTGAAAACAGCTCAGCACTGAAGTTTTATTAAGGCAATGGGACACAATAGGGCATCCTTTATGGAGCCATGAATGCATGCCTCGTGTGTGTTGTGAGGCATGAGGCCAAAGGCTGTGTACTTTCAGCTACCAAAGAACCATACTAATGATCCTGTAAGTAACACCCAGGAGTGTCTTAATGCTCTTATAATAAGGGACTTTATTATATGCCTTTTAAAAAAATCCTCTCTGACTTTCTATAACCCTTAACTATGAAGAGTTTATGGTGGATGCAAAAGGGCAGGTTATATAGAAATAAAGACTATGGACTTTCCTCTCCACTTTTATTTGTATTTTAAAACACTTCCTTATAATGCTTCTTGAGCTTGTACCCCCTTTAGAGTTGTGTACCCATTTTACCTGCCATCTGTCTAGCTGTCATTGTTAATTGTGGCTCACACACATGTTGGTGTCTTACTCATTAGCTTCGTAGGTTTGTCTTAAAAACTTCAACTGGAAACTGTTTACTATTCCATAGTTTGTCTTTTTAATGGAAAAAGAAAGATAAGGACTGTGCTAGCAGTCCACCCTTTGCTCTAGTATTTCACCCACTGTGTAGACAGGAGTTATGCTTTCAAAGTTCAGTTTCAGAAAAGAAGATGTTACCTGTGCATATCCAGGGTTCCCAAGACGGATAAAGTTACTCAGTATTTGCAATATTCCCTAGATTCAACATTTGTAGTTTTATTTATAAAAAAAATATTAAGGAGGTGATGGTCATGACTCTGTATTTGTCTGCATTCTGAAATGGGTTTAAAATAGGTTATAAATTCCTGCTTTTTTTCCCCCTCTGCATAGGCGATCTTTCTGTATAAAATTACAGTGTGTGTTAGTTTCTGTAGACCCCTGAATTTTCCACATAGTTGGGGGTTTTTTTTGGTTTGGTTTCTTTTCATAAATGTTTAATAGAAAGTGTTTGATCTCTGTCTGACTTTCATCCATGTCAGCCAAACTTCTTCTGTTCACAGCTTACTTTTTTTTAAAAAAGTCTCTCTACACAAAAACTGGCAGAGAGGTGAATTTTGAGTAGATCTGGTGCAATGAGTAGTTTTGGGGAAATGGTTTAAGGTTAATAGACCATTATTGCCATTATTCATAACTAGCACACCAAACTACTAACCACCACCAAATATCCCCAACAAATAGCGTTGAGAGGTTGTAATGTGATGAAGACCGTTTGTAGAATAGAAGTTGGAGTAGACTGGTACATTTTCTTTCCAGGGGGAAGTTTGGTTAACGGGATGCCACAAACTTCCTATTTTTTTTATCTTTTACTTTAATAGATAAATCTGTGTGGACCTAAGCTTTCTCCTCCATGAATTGGGGATAATACTTTTCTACCTGACAGGGGTGTAGTAAGGATAAAATTCATTAAGGTATGGGAGATACTATTGTGATTCCCATAGAAATGAAATTCCATGAATGAAAAGAGACACCATCCTTCCCCAAGCTTCCAGGCATGGAGAGGAAACATCCCCACTGCATCACTTGAGAGTGAACCAGCTGTGGAAGCTGGTGTAGGGGAGGAGAGAGAATGGCTCTGTCCCCTCCCCTGACAGCTCTGGAGGGTGGTTTATGTTCACAGACTGTTGAATTCAGGAGAGTTCCAGGGGGCTGGAGGCAATTAGCACTCTCTTTTCTTCCTAATTTCCACACTGACAAAGGGACAAGTAACAGTCTGCACTTGTGCCAATGAAATCTGGGTCTGCTTGAGTTATTTGCCAATTTCCTATATTAAAACTACTAAGTAAGACTGATATTATATCTCAATTTTGTCCTTGTTTTCATCATGCACAGGTTTCTCTTCCACTTGCTCCCACTCACCTGAACTTTCCTTTTGCACAACACTGTGCCTCTCCTGACCATGCATTTTTCATATCTCTTGGCACGTACTAAAAAAAAATCATTTTGGTGAACACAGGTTTCTTAACTAAAAGCTACCTACACCATGGATGAATTCATCAGTTTAACTACATTAGTAAAATTCGAAAACCTTACCAACATACCTGGTGCAAGTTGAACATGGAACTTAATGCAGCATATGAGGAAAAATGTAAATTGCCAATTACCGTTAATAGCATTCTGCAATTGACATGTGTCAAGTGGATTGAAGGTCCTTTTAATAGTTCCTTCTAAGTAGGTGCAAAAGAAAAGGAGTACTTGTGGCACCTTAGAGACTAACCAATTTATTTGAGCATAAGCTTTCGTGAGCTACAGCTCACTTCATCGGATGTAGGTGTCAATAGCGCAACATTTTGAGCTAAAGTAGTCACAAAAAGCAGGTTAAATGTCTCATGCTTAACAACTTGCAGAGTCTAGAAGGTTGTTTTAAAGACATCTTTGGGTATTGCTCTCTGAGATGACAACTGATAAATAGCTTTGTTTTGTTTTCCCCCAAGAGAGACTGTTTACATGCGTCTGGGACCTTTCATTGCATTTTCTTCATAAATCTGTCTTTTGTTCTCTATAAAATCATACAAGATTAAAAAGACTAGAGAGGGTAAAACAACTTTGGTAATAAACTCTGCATTACTCTGTAAAGTGTTTCCACCAGTGATTATACACTTGCTTTAAGTGAGATGTTGACAGGAAGGATCAAATGAACAAATTGAAGTGTTTTTTCCCCAAATTTGTTTTGTCTATTAAACTGCTCATTTTGCAGAAAGAATTCATTAGTAGTTTTAATAGTGGAAGGAAGCTTCAAGACAAGCAAGATGCTGGTAATACTATTGTAAGTAAAGCAATAAAAATTTCTCATTGAAATAGGATTTTCTCTACCATTTTTGTTATATGTTTTTTATGCTGTTTAAAGTACATCAGGTACAAATGAAAGGTTAAGAGAGTAATAAACGAAGGCTGTAATACGAATTGATGGGTATACTGCACTTTGATCTTTAGACCATTAAGAGTCCACCTGGGTCAGCACTGGTAGTCAGGAGACCATCAGTGGTTCAGTGCACTATAAAATTCTAAATGCATTATTTCATGCCATTAAAAAAAAGCACTGGTTGGTGGCAAAATACCGGGGCGGGGAAGAAACGGAGAACATACATGTTTCAGATCAAAGCCTTCATCAAAGTCAAAGTACAGATTCAGGAAAAATTGCAAGTTTCATTACTGTGACTAATTTAAAGAGACAGTACTTTGAAGTGGCATGAACAAAGTATTGAAAGAAAGCATTATGCAATCATTAAAACCATACCAATCTAAGATGTGAATTGATATAAAATACCAGACAACAATGAAGACAGTGAAAAAGATTTTCTGATCATGAAAATGATTTTGTAACTAGAATTAATTTGCTGACTACATGATAATAAAAGTCCATATTAATTCCCATTGCTAAAATTACACTCATAGTATTCCAATAAATTCCTTTATAATAACTTTCTTTTTCTTGTCCTCGCCCTCCCCTTATCTCCCATCCCTCATCCTGAAGAGATTTCTTGTTCTGATTAAATTGATTAATTTCAGTGATTCTTCCAACCATAATTACCTTCACTATTGGCCATGTTAAGACGTTACACCTGCACAAGTGAGTAAAAATCCCTCTTGCGCCCCTACATTGGCTATGCAGACTTTGGGTCTGGGTAGTAAGGAGTAAGAAGCTACTCATCTGTTTACTACCTCCCCAGAGACAGGTGGGAGATGAGGGGATAGATTTAAATCCAAATAATTTAAATCATTGATTTTAATCATGATTTAAGTCAGCAAGCAGGAAACCTTGGTTTAAAATAATCAATTTTAATCTTGTTTTGCATTTTTACTTTTTATTTAAGGAAGCTAAAGGAAAGGTTGGTTCTCATAGTTTGGTAACATTAAAATGTTCATTTGCAACAAAATATGGTCTTTCCACTGAATTTGGTACTCCTTTTTGCTAATGAGGCAGATACACTATATCAGGGGTGGCCAACCTGAGCCTGAGAAGGAGCTAGAATTTACCAGTGTACATTGCCAAAGAGCCACAGTAATAGGTCGGGGGAGGGGGGAGGAGCGAGGGCATGGCAGGCTCAGGGGAGGGGGAAGGAAGGAGTGGAGTGGGGGCTGAGCCCATGGCAGAGACAGGGGTTGAGCAGCGAGCTCCCCCCAGCACATTGGAAAGTTGGCACCTGTAGTTCCAGCCCCAGAGTCGGTGCCTAGACAAGGAGCCGCATATTAACTTCTGAAGAGCCGCATGTGGCTCCGGAGCCACAGGTTGGCCACCCCTGCACTATATCTATATACACTTATTTAAGCAATTATATGGCTTAATATACATTTATTCAAATTCTTAATTTTCACATTCTTCTATTAGTTATTGTTATTGCCACATTTCTTATTTATTAGATTATTAAATTTTGTATTTGTAATTTGTGCCAAGCTGCATTTGGATGGAAATTGGAATTCAATTAAAAATACATAAAACAGCATTTTATAATAGTTTTAACTAATAAATACCATTTTAAATGTGCAGAAAACATAAGGAAAAAACCCTAAGTTTATCAAAACATGTTTTGCATTTAAAACTAACTGATTTATTAAACAAAGGAAGTGTTATCTATAGTTAATGAATTGAACTGTTTATTACTGGTCACCATGACCTTCAAGATTGTAGAACTAATAGAGATTACCAAGCTATTACCAACAGGAGAGTGGGTTGGGTGGGGGGGGGGAGAAAACCTGGATTTGTGCTGGAAATGGCCCAACTTGATTATCATACACATTGTAAGGAGAGTGATCACTTTAGATAAGCTATTACTAGCAGGAGAGTGGGGTGGGGGGAGGTATTTTTTCATGCTTTGTGTGTATTAAAAGATCTTCTGCAGTTTCCACAGTATGCATCCGATAAAGTGAGCTGTAGCTCACGAAAGCTTATGCTCAAATAAATTGGTTAGTCTCTAAGGTGCCACAAGTCCTCCTTTTCTTTTTGCGAATACAGACTAACACGGCTGTTACTCTGAAACCTAGTAGAGATCATCCTCTCACACCTCCTTTTAATTCATAGATTGGAAGAGGAAAATAAGCTTCTGCTTTTTCAATTCCCAATCAGTTTCTCAATTTTGAATGAACTAATCATTGAACAAAAATAAAATGAAGAAAATATTTTCTCTGCGGAGGAGGCTATTGCTGTCAAAAGCTGGTTTAGCACTTCAGCAAACTCTCTGGTTACAAGTGCTTAATCGGTATCTTCCACTAGTTCAGTAGTTTCACTTTCTTTAAAAACTTTTCTAGAAAACATGTATTGATTAAATATTACTTTTAGTTAATGTAAAAGGATTGTATTTGATTTATTTAAGTTCATGCCTTAAAATAGCTTATCATTTCACATTTGATTTTAAATAGGTTTATTTTTTAAAAGAAAAAATGAATTTTAAATTTATTTAATTCAGCTTTATCCACTGTGTAAATCATAGAATCATAGAATATCAGGGTTGGAAGGGACCTCAGGAGGTCATCTAGTCCAACCCCCTGCTCAAGGCAGGACCAATCCCCAACTAAATCATCCCAGCCAGGGATGGATTGGAACAAAATATTATTCCTTAATTAAAAAAATATATGCACCAGATCTACCCCTGAATTATGGTTTCATATATTTCTAGGAATATCACATAGTGCTTACAGCTGTTAATATGTAAGTCACTTTTTAAAATTTGCCAGTGTCTTCTAAGTATGAGCTTATTCTATACTAATCCAAGTCATTGGAAAAATACCCATTAACTTTAAGGTAGTAGAATTAAGCCCTAAATTCTTACTATGATGTAACACGTCAGTATATTTATGGAGTCTGGCAATATGTTTAATGGGGAAAAAAACATTTTGACCTTGATGAAGGCATTGAGATGAAACGTATATTTCTATATCATATTGACAGATAAAGCAGAGTTGGTCACAGAATTACTGCAGAAAAGGAAAGGAGTACTTGTGGCACCTTAGAGACTAATAAATTTATTTGAGCGTAAGCTTTCATGAGCTATAGCTCACTTCATCAGATGCATTCAGTGGAAAAGGAAGAAAAGGAAGAAGTCTTGAATAAATATTTATTCTTTTGGTATTTGAGAAAAAGACAAATTATGTAGTGATGACGATACACTTGCCATTCCAATAGTAACTCATGAGGATGTTAAACACCATATACTACAGTTAGACATTTTTAAATCAGAAGATATGGATAAATTGCATCCCAAAGTTTTAAAAGAGCTGGTCAAGGAGCAAGAGCCAGTTAATGATGATTTTCAGTAACTCTTGGGATGCTGAAAGTTCCAGAAGACTGGAAGAAAACTAATGTCAATATTTTAAAAGGGACAACTGGAGTAATTAGAGGCCTGCCAGCCTGATAATGATTCAAGGCAAAATAATGAATGGCTGATATGGAACTCAATTAATCAAGAGTTAAAGGAGGGTAATACAATTAATGCCAATCAGCATGGTTTTATGGAAAATAGAACCTATCAAACTAACTTGATATTTTTTTGAATGGTTGATAAAGGTAATAGTGTTGACATAATGTACTTAGACTTCTGTAAGACATTTGACTTGCTATCATATTACATTTTTATTAAGAAACTGGTTTTATATATTAAATCAATATTTAATACATAAAATATTGGAACAATATTAAATCAATATGGCACCTCTTAAAAGGATTAAAAACTAGAAAATATGTTTGTAGAGATGGAGCTCAGTCTGTTTATCTTAACAAAGAGAAGGTTGAGGGATGACTTGATTACAATCTGTAAGTACCTACATGGGGAACAAAACTTTGATAAAGGGCTCTTCAGTCTATCTATAAAAAAAAGGCTGAAAGTGAAGCCAGACAAATTCAGACTAGAAACAAGGATCCTATTTTTTACAGTGGGAGTTTACAACCATTGGAACAACTTACCAAATGTTTCAGAGTAGCAGCCGTGTTAGTTTGTATCTACAAAAAGAACAGGAGTACTTGTGGCACCTTAGAGACTAACAAATTTATTTGAGCATAAGCTTTCATGGGCTACAGCCCACTTCATTGGATGCATACCCACGAAAGCTTATGCTCAAATAAATTTGTTAGTCTCTAAGGTGCCACAAGTACTCCTGTTCTTTTTACCAGATGTTGTATGGATTCACCATCACTGGAAATTTTTAAATAAGGATTTGATCATTTTCTGAAAGAGGTGCTCTTGTTCAAATAGAAGTTAAGTTAATTCATGTTCTGTGGCCTGTGTTTATACAGGAAGTCAGGCTAGAAGAACACAATGATCCTTTCTGGTCTTAGAATCTATTAATCTAATTTTTCCTGGAGTTAGCTGTCAAGCAATGCTTGATCAGCAGCAAGAGAAATCTTCAAAGGATTCATGAAGTGAAGAATCAGAAGATATATTATTCATATTCCTATAAAATTTTACATTGCTCCCATCATTATGAAATCAACCTTTGGGTTTAAACCACCTCCTGTTTCTGTTACTGTTCTGCCATTTGTCTGCCAGGGGTTGAAGGATCTGTATCTTTGTTTCCCTGATTTTTTTCTCTAGAAAATGTGTTGCCACCTTTTGAACATTTGACTAGTAGGAGAAAATTGATAAATTATGAGGTTGAGTTGGCACATTGCACCATAACTTTATGATAAACTGTGTTGGTTTTGTTTGACTGAAAAGAAATCTGCAGTATCCTTTAAAACTGATGTCTCATCAAAGCTGAGACAATTCTAGAAATATGAAAATGGGTTGCATCAGTTAAAACTCTTAGCATGGACAAATGACATTGCACATTCGTTAACTTTCTCCTTGATTCCCTCTTCTGGCCCAGTCTCTCCATAGAGTGGTTTCATTTTAAACTCTATATTTAGATTGACAATAATCAAGTTAATGCATAATGGATGAGCCAACCTTGTTGCTTTTACTCAGTCAAAATTTCTAATGGCTTCAATGGGAGTCATGAGTTAGGACCACCACCCTAACCCTGCAGTCAGATCAGTGTGGGCAGATGCTTGAGTCTTTGTAGATCCTTTGGCTGTGCTTGGGTGGGAAGGTGTAAGCCATCTGTTTGTTAACTCTTCAAACTCATTACTGATTTACTGTTTGGTTTTTGCTGAGGTAAAGGCAAAACATATTTTGGGACTCTGAGAATCCATATACTGCATGCATAGGCAGTCCAAATGTGTAATTATTTAGAGTGCAAAAAGAGGGTAAATATAAAGTGTTTCTGTGTATTTTCATCTGAGTAGGGGTCCTATAAAGGTAGCCAGCCAGTCAGGCAGCGGCACAGAAGCCAGCAAACAGAGCTGTAAACAGGGGAGTTTGAGTGGGAGTTTGCAAAGGGAGTTTGTATTGCGGTGCTTGTTTGGGGTTTGTTTTTGCTGTGGGTGCTGGTGTTTTGGTGTGGTTTGTGTTTCCCAGATTAACAGGATTTAGGTGGGAAGGCTATGACAGATACAGAGGCAGCAGTGGGACTGACCCATGTAGTGGAAGACACAATGAAGATGACTGGATGTGGAAGCTGCGGTATGTACATGATCCTGGAGCGGGTACCTGGAAAGAGTTTCGTCTGCATGAAGTGCCATCTGATAGAGCTGATGGAAGAAAAGATCCGAGGATTGGAGATGCAGGTGGAAAGTCTGACTGAGTTTAGAAGGGGGTTCGAGCGGATTATGGAGCAAAGACATGAGGCGGCTGAAGGGAAAAGCTCAGACTTGCAGATGGAAGCAGGACTGAAGAATTCTGAGGGGAGAATGCTGGGTGAAGAAAATAGTGGAAGCATGTGACTAAGAGAACCAGGCAGAGGAAAAGACGGGCTAGTGAAGGAGAAATAGAGCTCAAGAACAGGTTTGCAGAGTTGGAAAATGAAGAAGGGGCTCAGCAGCTGGTCACTGAAGGTGGAAGGGCAAGGAAGAAGAGAAGAGTGCCTAGTCCTATAGGAAAAGGGGAAGAGTCAATGGAGATTACACCAAATAAGAGCCCCAGGAAGATACAGAATGGGTTGAAGAGGATTACAAGGGAGAATAGGAATGGAAAGAACTTGCAGCCAGAGGGAACAGGGGGTAGACTGGAGAATCGCACCATCACCAGGAAAAGGCAGGTCTACATGATCGGGGACTCCTTACTGAGAAGAATAGACAGGCCTGTAACCAGAGCTGATCCAGAGAATAGAAGGGTATGCTGTCTTCCATGTGCTAAGATATGTGTTGTGGACCTAAGGTTGAAAAGGATCCTAAAGGGAGCAGGATAGAATCCACTGATCATCCTTCATGTGGGAACAAATGATACCAGTAGATTCTTGCTGGAATGTATCAAGGGAGACTATGCCAGGTTGGGGAAGACGCTTAAGGAAATCGAGGCTCAGGTGATCTTCAGTGGGATTCTGCCTGTTCCTAGAGAAGGGCAACAAAGGTGTGACAAGATTACGACTATCAACAGATGGCTTAGGCAGTGGTGCTATAAGGAGGGCTTTGGGATGTATGGCCACTGGGAGGCATTCATGCACAGAGGACAGTTCTCTTGGGATGGACTTCATCTGAGTAGGGAAGGAAATAGACTTCTAGGATGGAGGCTGGCACAACTGATTAAGAGAGCTTTAAACTAGGAATTTGGGGGAGATGGTTGGGAGATGTCCAGGTAATCTCCATGCTGGATTTTAGCATTGAGAGGGAAGAAAACAAAGTAAGAAAGGATACAGCCGTGGGTAGGAGAGTGGACATAGGGAGGAAGGGCAGTGTGGATACCAGTCTAATAGGACATACTGGCTGTAAAATGTCCGTGCCTTATCAGGTAAAGAATGTGAGTGAGGCCAAACAGCAAAAATTAAGATGTTTGTACACCAATGCGAGGAGTTTAGGTAACAAAATGGAGGAACTAGAGCTACTGGTGCAGGAAGTGAAACCAGATGATATAGGGATAACAGAAACATGGTGGAATAGTGGTCATGACTGGACTACAGGTATTGAAGGGTATGTGCTGTTTAGGAAAGACCGAAATAAAGGTAAAGGTGGTGGAGTAGCATTGTATATCAATGATGAGGTAGAATGTAAAGAAATAAGAAGCAAGGGAATGGATAAGACAGAGTCCGTCTGGGCAAAAATCACATTGGGGAAGAAAACTACTAGAGCCTCCCCTGTGATAGTGCTTGGGGTGTGCTATAGACTGCTGGGATCTAATTTGGATATGGATAGAGCCCTCTTTAATGTTTTTAAGGAAGTAAATATTAATGGAAACTCCGTGATCATGGGAGACTTTAACTTCCCAGACATAGACTGGAGGACGAGTGCTAGTAATAATAATAGGGCTCAGATTTTCCTGGATGCGATAGCTGATGGGTTCCTTCATCAAATAGTTGCTGAACCGACAAGAGGGATGACATTTTAGATTTGGCTTTGGTGAGTAGTGAGGACCTCATAGAAGAAATGGTTGTAGGGGACAATCTTGGTTCAAGTGATCATGAGCTAATTCAGTTCAAACTGAATGAAAGGATAAACAAAAATAAATCTGCGACTAGGGTTTTTGATTTCAAAAGGGCTGACTTTCAAAAATTAAGGAAATTAGTTAGGAAAGTAGATTGGACTGAAGAATTTATGGATCTAAAGTTAGAGGAGGCCTGGGATTACTTCAAGTCAAAGCTGCAGAAGCTATCGGAAGCCTGCATCCCAAGAAAGGGGAAAAAATTCATAGGTAGGAGTTGTAGACCAAGCTTGATGAGCAAGCATCTCAGAAAGGTGGTTAAGAAAAAGCAGAAAGCATACAGGGAGTGGAAGATGGGAGGGTCAGCAAGGAAAGCTACCTTATTGAGATCAGAACATGTAGGGATGAAGTGAGAAAGGCTCAAAGTCAAGTAGAGTTGGACCTTGCAAAGGGAATTGAAACCAATAGTAAAAGGTTCTATAGCCATATAAATAAGAAGAAAACAAAGAAAGAAGAAGTGGGACTGCTAAACACTGAGGATGGAGTGGATGTTATGGATAATCTAGGCATGGCCCAATATCTAAACAAATACTTTGCCTCAGTCTTTAATGAGGCTAATGAGGATTTTAGGGATAATGGTAGCAAGACAAATGGGAATGAGGATATGGAGGTAGGTATTACCATATCTGAGGTAGAAGCGAAACTCGAAGCTTAATGGGACTAAATTGGGAGCCCAGATAATCTTCATCCAAGAATATTAAAGGAATTGGCACATGAAACTGCAAGCCCATTAGCAAGGATTTTTAATGAATCTGTAAACTCAGGGGTTGTACCATATGACTGGAGAATTGCTAACATAGTTCCTATTTTTAAGAAAGGAAAAAAAAGTGATCCAGGTAACTACAGGCCTGTTAGTTTGACATCTGTAGTATGCAAGGTCTTGGAAAAAATTTTGAAGGAGAAAGTAGTTAGGGTCATTGAGGTCAATGGTAAATGGGACAAAATACAACATGGTTTTACAAAAGGTAGATCGTGCCAAACCAACCTGATCTCCTTCTTTGAGAAAGTAACAGATTTTTTGGACAAAGGAAACACAGTGGATCTAATTTACCTAGATTTCAGTAAGGCGTTTGATACGGTGCCAAATGGGGAATTATTAGTTAAATTGGAAAAGATGGGATCAATATGAAAATTGAAAGGTGGAAAAGGAATTGATTAAAGGGAAGACTACAGCGGGTCATACTGAAAGGTGAACTGTCAGGCTGGAGGGAGGTTACCAGTGGATTTCCTCAGGGATTGATTTTGGGACCAATCTTATTTAATCTTTTTATTACTGACCTCGGCACAAAAAGTGGGAGTGTGCTAATAAAGTTTGCGGATGATACAAAGCTGGAGGTATTGCCAATTTAGAGAAGGACCGGGATATCATACATGAAGATCTGGATGACCTTGTAAACTGGAGTAATAGTAATAGGATGAAATTTAATAATGAGAAGTGTAAGGTCATGCATTTAGGGATTAATAACAAGAATTTTAGTTATAAGCTGGGGACACATCAATTAGAAGTAACAGAGGAGAAGGACCTTGGAGTATTAGTTGACCACAGGATGACTATGAACCGCCAATGTGATATGCCCATGAAAAAAGCGAATGCGGTCTTGGGATTCATCAGGCGAGGTATTTCCAGTAGAGGTAAGGAGGTGTTAGAACCGTTATACAAGGCACTGGTGAGACCTCATCTGGAATACTGTGTACAGTTCTGGTCTCCCATGTTTAAGAAGGATGAATTCAAACTGGAACAGGTACAGAGGAGGGCTACTAGGATGATCCGATATAATGGAAAACCTGTCTTATGAAAGGAGACTCAAGGAGCTTGGCTTGTTTAGCCTAACCAAAAGAAGGCTGAGGGGAGATACGACGGCCCTCTATAAATATATCAGCGGGATAAATATCGGAGAGAGAGAGGAATTATTTAAGATCAGTACCAATGTGGACACAAGAACAAATGGATATAAACTAGGCATCTGGAAGTTTAGACTTGAAATTAGATGAAGGTTTCTAACCATTAGAGGAGTGAAGTTCTGGAATAGCCTTCCAAGGGAAGCAGTGGGGGCAAAAGACCTATCTGGCTTCAAGATTAAACTCAATAAGTTTATGGAAGAGATGGTATGATGGGATAACATGATTTTGGCAATTAATTGATCTTTAACTATTCATGGTAAACTGGCCCAATGGCCTGTGATGGGATGTTAGATGGGGTGGGATCTGAGTTACTACAGAGAATTCTTCCCTGGGTATCTAGCTGGTGAAACTTGCCCACATGCTCAGGGTTCAGCTGATTGCCATATTTGGGGTCAGAAAGGAATTTTCCTCCAGGGCAGATTGGAAGAGGCCCTGGGGTTTTTTCGCCTTCCTCTGTAGCATGGGGCACGGGTCACTTGCTGGAGGATTCTCTGCTCCTTGAAGTCTTCAAACCATGATTTGAGGACACAGCTCAGACACAGGTGAGAGGTTTATTGCAGGAGTGGGTGGGTGAGATTCTGTGGCCTGCATTGTGCAGGTCAGACTAGATGATCATGGTGGTCCCTTCTGACCTTGATATCTATGATTGCATTTTTCTCTCTCAGCTAGTGAATATGAACAATTGGTCCTGCTTCACTCCTGTGAACAACTATTACTGTAAGAAACCATGAGGGGAAAAGATTACTTGCTTCTTTCTTGTTCTACATTGAAGTGGCAGGCAGCAGTGATATTCTTTCCCCTGATTCTCCTTGGCTTATACTAGCCATTTTACACTAGTGAGTGCATAATATTTAAAGCAATTGCAGTGCAGTGCACCCCCTGAGATTCTATTCTAGGATTTTGTGTCAAGGAACTTGAGTGCTGTGTTGAGTTGTGTGACATGCGGGAAGTTAGTAAAAGACTTCTGTTCAACTGAAAGCCAGAATGTGCTGTTTCTTTACATTTAGTGTAGTCTTCTAAGAGAGCTCTTTCAAGAGGTAATATTATAATTCATCTTTTTTCAAGATGTTATTTTTAATCTGCTATCATTGACTAGAAAACTTAATTCCCACCAAAACCAAGTCAAATTCTATCTGTATTATAGTCTTTTTTTTTTCTACCTGGTGACTTATCTAACTAGTTAAAAAATCAGCGAAGTGTGTTAGAAAAAATAATTAAGTTGGCATGGGTTATTTAACCAACTAAGGGTATGTCTACAGCAAAGAAAAAACCCTGGCTGGCCCATTCCAGTCAACTCAGGCTTGGGCTGTGCAGCTGTTCCATTTCTGTGTAGACTTCCATGCTTGGACTGGAGCCCAAGCGCTGGGACCCTCCCACTCCGCTGGTCTAAGCCCAGAAATCTACACAGCAATGAGACAGCCCAGCAGCCCAAGCCCTGTGAATCAAAGTCGGCTGATACGGGCAAGTCGTGGGTTTTTCCTTGCTGTGTAGACATACCCTTAAATGCGTTAGTCACTGTGATTCAAGTTTGTATGTGATAGATGTTCTTTGCTGTTTCTTGCCGGTAAATGGTTTTAAAATATAAATCAAATACAAATCGAAAACTAAACCCAACAACCCCCTTCCAAATTATCCAAGTTGGACAAGTTGGTAAATGAGTTTCTCTGGTTTTTTTTATACAATGGCGGAAGAAGGGTGCAAAGCAAGATTGTAACTGGTATAATTACCAGACAGGCTTGTAGCTATGTAGTTCTCCATGTTGTTTTCAGAAATTGCCTATGCCAATAATATTTCAATATTTGGTTTGGGTAGTACTTAAATTGTAGTGCCCTAGGCGATCTGAAATTGTACCATTAAGCCAAGCTGCCAAAGTGAAATATGTCATCACACAAGGGATGGGATTGAGGAAAATAGAAAAATGGGAATATCTGAGCTCATCTTCTGTTCCACTCAGACTTAATTATTTTCCTGGTAGTTCAGTTTATAAAATTAGTGTCGATAGAAAAAAAGGAGAGAAACGTAATGTTGCTATGTACTGGTGTTGTGTTGTTTCTAGTTTCCTATCCAATAGATTTAATAACACTGCTTTGGGTTTAAAAATATAGTATTCCTTTCAATAAGTTTTTCTTCCCCCATCTCCTCGCTATTGCTGCTACACTTTCCGATGACTCAGGTATCTGTTAAAAAAAAAAAAAGTCTCCCCCTACCCCCATCGCTATTAGCACAGTAAATCTGGGTGTCATCTGCCTAACAGCATAATGAGCAGTAATAGCTCATAATGACCATAATGAGCACTAACAGCTGAACATGTCAAATATACTGAAGAAGAAAATAGTTCCCTGTGGGACACAAACCTCAGCAAAGTGCAGTTAAAAAGTGGAGTCACTGTAGCTGGCACTATAAGTGCAGTGGAAGAAAGGTTCCTTCCAGAAATGCTTTAAAGAGGAAGCCATTTTTCTTGGTAGTCACTTTTTGATAATACACTCATTGCAAAGTAAGATTTCTTGTAGGATTCAAATACAAAGGAGATATTCTGGCTTTAAACTGAATATGAAAGATGAGCTGGTTTTATTACCATACAAATACAATAAAGCCAATCTTAAGCTACCTCTCAAGGTGCTGACAAAATTGATGGTCTTCCAGTAAAGGCAGAGCTGAATGTATTGAATACATTTGGGATTTCTTTGGGGCAGTCTCTTAATTCAGGATATTGCCTAATACATTTCTGATAAATAGGTATACCTTTTTTATCTTGCAGTCTAATGCAGAAATTGTTCTTATTTGGTAGCTGTAGCTCACCCAACAGTAGTGTCCATGTCCATGTTTCCAGTTACAGCTGGCTTCAAATCAAGTAAGTTATCTTACACAAAATTTCATAAATTCTCCAAAATTTCCTATTTTAAGCTGTAAAAAGAGTCTCTGGGGCTCCTCATCACATCCAGTTTCCATCGTGGGGTTGACCTGATACAGGCCACAGCCTCTTAGTCCTGGTAGTGGCTGTGAGTCGGGGGGCCTGCTTATGGTACTTCTGGGTGAAGGAAAAGGAAGAGTTCAGGCCAACACAAACTAAGCCCCTGCTGGGGACAATAAGAAGGGGGAAAAGATCTGAGTTACCACCTGATTTCATGGGTGCCTGAGTAGAAGCTTTGCTGGAATCCTTATGGCTGGGTAGCGGAGTCAGCCCTTCTGTATTGAGCTTATCCCTGGGGTTTGCTGGACTCTCCACAGAGCGGGAACATTTCTAGATTCCTCCTACTCTAGTCACTCCCTTCTCAGGGCTTCCCCCTTGTGTACTGCAGCTTCCTCCTTTTAAAGCCTCCCTCCCTACCATGCATGATTGACGGGACAGTGGTGTGAGCCTATTTTAGCATGCACAGCCTTCCAAGCCTTGCCCCCATCAGTGCAGGGTACATATGCCACATCACACAAGCCTTTGGGTACTTTTGCAGCCTTTTTCTGACTGTCTTTCCTGCTCCATCACAATAAAAACTTGTATACCCATGCCAACATGCCTAGAAAGTAACATGGTGGCTACTGTTGATGTCATCAATGCAATGACTTCATTTGCTACTTGGTGATGATGCATGTAATAAGCTCTAATACATGCCACTGTATTGGGGTTCACTCACCAGAGTGGTGCCTCCTGCTGGCCACCTTGGGGATTAGCTCTTTTGGCCGGCACACCCTCTCCTTGTCATGCCTTGCTTGTCATCTTCTCTGTCTGCTGACCCACCTCAGTTCAGGACCCGCAGTGTCCTCTTCATGACTCGGCCCTATGGCCTTATCACCATCCATGCTTTCCCCTTTCTGGGGGTGAGTATCTCCGTCTATAGTCACTAGCCACTTCAAGTCTAGCCAATTCTCCAGTGTTGAGTAGGGAGGGGGTCCAGGGCCCACCCACTACTCTGGATCCTAGCCCAGGGACCCTGTGGATTGCAGCCTCTTGCTGCACCTCAAATTCCACTTGCTACTATGTTTCCCTGGGCCACTTCCCCCTGGCCCCAGCACCTTCTTCACCCTTCCGCAGGCATGCAACCACCCAATCTCAGCAGCCAACCAGGAGCCCTTTTGCTCCTGCCAGCTGTTGCTCTGTCCAAGGTGCTGCAGGTCTCAGCTAGAGACACTGTTTTCACTTCTTGAGCTCCAGGCAGTGATAGAACCTACTCTGCCCTGCAGCTCTTTATATGGGCTTGCTCGGCCCTGATTGGCTGCTCCTTGCAGCCCCTCTCCTATTGGCTGCTTCCTGCACAGCCTCCCCAGGGCTCTATTAACCCCTTCTCTGTCAGTGTGGGGTGAAGGCCCCATCACAGGTCCTTTCATCAGGAAATGTTCTTTTACAATCTCCACTTCCAAATTATCTGCAGTTTCTATTTCCCTTGGTTGGTACATTTTGTTTTAGCTTTCTATTTTTTATTTTTTTTTTTACATTGCTATCTGACTTGCTTATCTGCTTCTTTCAGATTGGAAAGAGACTGATATCAGTGGGTTTTGGATTAGGCTTGCAACTTGCAATTAGCTAGTCTGTCACTTTCCTTTTCTGTGTCTTGTGGTAATGAAAGTTTAATTTCTTAAACAAAATACTCTTCATCCAGCTATAGAAAAAAACAAAAATGCAGTGTTTCTCTCTTTATGGAGAGTTTTTTTTTTTTAAATTGAAGTAACTTTTTTTTTAAGAAGCCATTGATTTCTTGATTTCAAGCTGCGCGGGAAAGTGATAAAAACCACAGCTTCAAAAGAGAGAAATATGATAATTGCTCAATATTTGTTTACAAAATGATCAACTGTGTATTTTGCTTTAATGTATGAGGCTTTGAAGCTGCAATGCCATGTTTGGTTTTAAATCCCCTGATGAACAGAGTCAACAAACTGGGAGGAGATAAATTCAGATTTACCAAATATTCCTCAAGCACATATCTCTGTATTTGGATATAGTTTGTCATTGAAATATTGCGTTTCAAAATGATCTCCTAAATGCCTCCAAGTTGAAGTAATTCTAGTTTAACATAAGCTAACGGTTAAGGCCTTTATCCTGAAAACAATGTGTGTGTATAACTTTTTTCATAATAGTCATCCTGTGGGCTTCAACTGAAACGCTTACAAGCGTAAAGGTAAGCATGTGCCTAACTGTTTGCAGCATCAGGGCCTAAGTGTATAAGAGACTCAAATACAAGTTAAAATTCGACGACTTTTTAGCAACCATTCTTTCTTTTTAAAATATGTCCAAATCTTTGTCCCATTGAATTAAATGAAAGTTTTTCCATCGACTTCAATGGGACCAAGATTTGGCCCCTAATTTTTACTTCAGTGGGACCAAGATTTGGCCCCTCATTTTGATTAAGTATTTCTGATTCTTCTTTCCTCTTTCCAGCATTCTGCCTGCCACACACACAGGCTTTTTAAGTTCTGTGTTGACATTAGGTGCCTATATGCGATTTTTTTTTTTAAACTGCAAATTAACATAGTCACCAGTGTCCAAACCTAGACACTTTTAGCAAGTGCCCCCAATGTGAAGCAAAAGACAGGAAGCCACGAAGGTATTATTACAATTTTATCACACTGAAAATATTTGTAGCAACATAACTTTGCGCTTTATACATTTATAAAAAAATCAGCCAGGAGTGGTGGTCTGGCCCCATTGAAGTCAAAATTTCACCAGAATTTCTCCCAAAGTCTCTGCATCGAAAAGATTAGTCTAAGGCCGCAGTCCCATAATGAGTTCTGCACAATCAGAGCTCTTCACCCATCCAAAGCCTGTGTTGAGCTCCTTGCAAGATTGGAGCATAAGGCAGAGAAGACCCAAGTCATACAGAGCTTTATAGATCAGAGTCTTTTAAGGGATAATTACAGCTGTCATACATACATAATTGTGCAGGCACCGATTTATATCAGGAGCTGGGTCTCCAATTGTTCCTCAAGCAAAACGCTCATTGATTCAGTGGGAATTAAACACGCAGATTAGGACCTTGGAAGGTGTGTTTTGAAGAGTTGGCTGGTGTAAAATCACTTATTTTCTCCTCAGTGGATGCCTTTCCACTCCCCCATCCTCTTTCTCTGGATGTTTGGAATAGACAACATGGAATGCTTGGGAGTCCTCTTCACTTTCTTGAGACCCAGCATCAGACATGCCTTGTGTGTGAATGTTTGTGTACTAGCTCTTTGCTTTAACAGAGAGAGAGAATGTACTTCGTGGATTTTTCTTTGCCTCTAGCATTGTTTACCCCCTGAAGACAGTGCTGAGCGGTGCGAGCGATGTATAACTTTTTTGTTGTTGGCTTATAAAAAGACCACATTTTTTGACTTTATAATGATAAAAATTGCACCAAACACATTTGCAGGGGGAATTACTGCTGGACTTTATTAATCTCCACCCCCCCTTCCACCACTCTCTATATTGTACCATAATACGAATACAGAATACTCATCATAAGAACAAACTGAAGAACTGTGGCAAGTTTATTTACTATATTGATCACTGTGGAAAGTGGTGGTGTTCTCCTTCCTTGGTTATGGGTAGGAATCAGCCACTTTTGAAAGAAGAAAGGATGCGCAGAAGTGTAGCATTTTAGAATGCAGTAAAAATGCAAAATAAATGTGTGTGAAGGTGACTTGTCAATAGAGGATGTTTCATTATTTTTAATGTGCCTTTAGTGTTAAAATATGTTTTACTGGAGCATACTAAAATTTGGTAATCCCTTTGAATCCCCAAGATTTTTCATTTTTTCATCTTTCCTTCATTAAAATGACAATTACTAAAATGCAATTCAACTGTATATTCAGCAAAACTCTTCTTGAATATAGACATTTTGCCTTATGTAGAAAGTTAGCATTTCCCCTTGTAAAAAATTTAGTCTCTGAGATCTTATCCTCTTCCTTTGATTTTTCTAGAGGTATATTTCTGAAGTGTGGTAAGTACCCCTCTAGAGAGTATGTTCAAAGATGCACATAATTCCAAAATGCTCAGTACCTTTCAGGATATGGCCCCTACTTACCATCACAGCATGGGGTGAAGAATGATCTCTATAGTAAGCACTGGGAATAAGACTAGACTTCTATTGCTAAACTTATCTACAGGCTGGTTGTGAGACCTTGATCGTTCTGTAGAATGGGGTAATATTACTTATTTACCTATCACACGCATGCGTTGAGAAATTACAGTCATTAATTTTTGTAAAATGCTTTGAGATCACCAGATAGAAGAGCTACCACACAGGAAGTATAAGATGAAAATCATTACAGAAAAACAAAAGTATTGCCATTAATTATAACTATTATTCTTAATATTTATTTTGTTCTATTGCACATTCCCTACATTTGAATTTTTTTCTCTGTTCTAAAATAGAAAGACATTACATTATGGATTGGTTTATATTTTAGAATTGTATTCTAAAAGCTGCACAAGTAGAGTAAGATGAGCTCTTTGGTACCGCTCTTTTTTCCAGAATCCATCCACAAATCAGAAGAGGAGAAGGATTTGTCACTTTCTATTCTGGGTCCTTTAGCTGGACAGCAACCCTCTATTTAATAATTACAGTTGTCACAAAAAACTGTGCCTCTATCATGCCTTAGATTTGATTTATTTTGTTCAAATAGTGCCATTTAGAAAGGTATCCAATGTATTAGGCTTTCTTGCTCACCACAGCTGTTTATTACAATGGGTTGTGGTTTTTATCACTGGTTATCCTACCATAAACACACAACTTTAATTTCCAAAGGTGTCTTCCTGCTTGAGTCCTACAGTAATCCTCAACCCACACATTATTGGATTTCATTTCCTTTTGAATGTCAGTTTAAAACCTTTAAGTATGAAATGAAATTTTTATATGAGGCTCTTTATTCATCATGAGGAGTAAACTGTATAGAATAGGTCACATGTGTAATTATAGATATCTTAGCTAGGACACTATCTCTGAAAATTTTTACCCTTTGCTTGGCTTGATTCTTACCCTAACCCTATCTTAGGAATGGTTTATGTATGATTTTAAAATGGTTTCTTTTGACTAATCTAAACTGTAGATTGTATTGCGGAAATAGACAAGTATGTCCTCTAATATGCATTCATTGTTAGAGAGAATGTTTTCTTTATCTCTGATATTTGTGCATGTGAATTTACTTCTGTTGAGGTAAGAGTGGTGGGGAAGAGATACTTGCAGCATGCCTCTTCTGCTGAACTCCTGCTGAACCTCTGAATGCATACAACTTCACCCTTGAAGCCCAGCAGTGATCTAGCTGCTGACCTGGCCACCTCCTTGTGGGCCCAGTGCCCTGTAAGATGCCCACAAATCCAAACATCTAGTAAGCTTTGGATATTTCCTGTAATCAGAAACAGACAGGGTTTATCACACTTATTGCCAGTCCCAGCAACCTGTCAATTTCTAGTGGCCAATTGCCTGGACATTTGTGTGAGTGAAAACCCTCTGATGCTGCCAGTGCTGCTGCCCCAATCCTGAACTAATGTGTACCTAAATTAGCTGGGTTCTGAATGCAGTATGCCAAAGCTTTTTTCAATACTGCAGAGAACTGGTATCTTCTCAGGAAGCTGCCATCCCTGGGTATAAAGAATGGGCCCAGCTCCTGGTTCTGTATGGCTAGGAGAGCTTTGAATCCCGCTATGGGGCACAGGCATTTCTCTGCATATTCACGTAACATCACTAAGGCCCCTTTCCAAATCTGATCTGCTTTAGAGTACCTTAAATGCACCCTAGAGTGTAGAGTACCTACACTGCACTGGGTGACAACAGTGCATCTGACAATGCAACTGCCTACATAGACTTGTTCCTGGCTCCTTGGAGGCACCAGTTCTCTTATCCTGAAAGCACTACAGAGGGCTACAATGAATGCTTCCTTAAATAAAATGGCCTCCATCCCACAACTGCACATCCTGGGCAGAGCATTTAATAATCCCGTAATCATTTCTGTGGCTATGGGGTTCCTGTCATCTTTCCTGTGCCCGTCACCTCCAAGAGCTTCTGCACTATGAAATCCCTACAGGGGTCTAGGAAACTTGCTACTTACACCAAAAGGACAAGCCAGCTAGTCAGCCCAATATATTGGAGCAAGCTAACCCATGATGCACAATGAACACTGCATGTCTCACTATCTAATAGTGATGGACCAGCGATGCTGGAATCCTTTCCCAAGCTCTAAATTCTGTGAACTCAGTAAGGCAGGGCTTTTAGTCCCTCAACATCCTTGTGGCACCTGCATTCTTGACTAGTCTTATAGCTATCAGAAGCCAATATTCTATAGCTGACTGGGCATCACTTTGTATATCTGTTGGCAAATGGGGTGAGCTCACAGAATCTGTCTGCCTGCCATAAAAATGGTCTCAGCTTCTTCTGCCTGGCTGCCAAGATCTTCCGGTTCTAATCTGCTTCTCAATCCAGGATGGGAGAGGGTCTCCCCCCAGCTCCCCTCCTCAGCATCGTTGCCTTCCATCTCCTCCAAACACCGAGGCCACCACTCTTACTACATCCATGAGGACTGTATTGGGACCCTCAAGGGCAGAAGAGGGGACATCCTTTCTACAGCCTCTGGCCACTCCTGTGCTGTGCCCCTCCTTCCTCCCAGCAGCACTAACCCTGTATACTGCAGAGGGAGGGGCAGCTGTAAAGCTAGTAGCTGCCCCAGACCCCCAGACGCTGTATTCTGACAGCCATGGGCTTGCCCCCTAGCCCCATCCCAAGCAAGGGGGGAAGAAAAGTCTAATTCTGTCCGTGCAGTGACTCTACCAACATATGGGCCCTGGTACCCTCCCCCATGAGCCGAGAGTGGTGATGGAAGGGACCCAGCATCTTGATGGGTTCCAGCTGAACGGCTCCAGGAGCACGTGCTGGAAGAGCTCCCTACCCTATCATCAGTAGCAGCAGTCAGATGTGTCCCTTGCGCCCCACTCCACAAGTAGGATGATGGGGGAGGGCAGCAGTAACTTGGCTGGTCCTGGCATTGGGTCCCAGAGAACAGGATGCTTCTGCAGCAGTGGCAGCAGCAGCCTCCCTTGTCCCTCAACGCCATGTCCTGCAAGTAGGGAGCAGGGGAAGGGAACAGCACCCTACTTAGTCTTCTCAGCCTCCCTGGCTTGAATTCTCTGCAGTAGGCAAGCTGCATCAACAACCCCACCGCTGTCACCTTTTCCCCTCTGCCCAGCAGGGCTCCTGCTCCTCCAGAAGGATGCACCTACAGATTGGGGAACTGGGTTGCAAACTCCACTGTGGGACAGAGACCCCATCTGCCGGTTTGCACCCCCCACAGAGCTCCTACCTTCCCTCCGGGTGCTGCATATCCTGGGCTCAGAATCTGCCTCAATTCTTCCCTGTCCTGGCATCCTGGAGCTGAGACCCCCCCCCCCCAAAAGTATCTGTGAGGTGGTTCTGTTCCCGTGACTCTTCCAACATTGCCTATGGGCTCTACTGTTCCAGGCATGGCTGGCCTTCTCTCATTCCTCTGCTGTCCAGTCAAAGTCCTCCCCTGCTAAAAGCATTAAGAGGGTATTTTGAGGGACCTTCTCCATGGGGAGAATAACATTCAGTCTTTGGCTTCTCCACTGAGATTGCCAACAAAAATGACAGTTATGATGATTTCCCCCAATGAGGACACTTGGACAATGGGAAAAGTACTGAGGTCAGCAGTATTTCATACAACCACCAGTAAACTATAAACTCTCTTTTTGTACATTTGCTTCTGATAATTTTTCTCTAGGAAGAATTACAGTTTGGTGCCACTGAAGGCAGAATGCTTCTGCATTTGGTGAGAAACAAAGTTGGGTTTTTTAAACCAAGGGTATGATTTATATAAAATGTATCCTCTAATATTGTGTCATGCTCATTGGCCACCTCTTGAGTAGTGCAGTAACTCGAGGGTTATGTGAAAGTTAGGCAAATCTTTAATCCACTGCATTTCAAAATAATGTGCTCTATGGTTTTCACTTTAAGTTCAGAAGGGTCTAGGGCAGCACACTGCCCTGCAGTGGATCTGAGTTTGGGGACTGCGATAGCTATAACTGCAGAGACAAGGGGCTCTAACATTTGAGTAAGAGAGTACTCTGCTTCACAGCTGAATGACTCAATGCACCCTTCAGCTGACTTTGGAAATGGTGGTGTGCTCCAAAGAAAACTATTTTCCACTCTTCTTGATTTTATGACATGTTCTGCTGGTTTTGGAAGGGAATTGTGAGGAATCATGGAAGGCTCACCCTAACCCCAAACTTCTTTCTTAATTGTGGTTTGTTTGAAACTAGAAAGCCTGAAGCCTGGTGTTTTGTTTAAATAAAGCAGTCATGTTGTCTGTATGATTGTCTGTAGATTGCACACCATCTGGCTAAATATGGGACACAATGTAGTGAAAAAGAACCAAAAGGAAAAACATGGGGAAAAGATCATGCATGAAGCTTTAAGCCATGTAAGATTAATGTCTTCAGCATAAACAGTGTTGCCTACAACTCAGTTCTATTATGCCATATTTCGGATGTAAATAATTTACAGTAATAGAAATAAGAATGTTAGGTTAGTATAGGGCAGAGGTCAATTTGATGTCCCTTGTAATGAGAGATGTTGGAGAAGTATGATAGACTGCTACATTCTATGTTCATATAGTCATCCTGCACTTCAGTATTGGTAAAGAATTACATGTCCTTTGCTCTTAGTAGGGTAAGTGACAGGAAAAAATCACATTTGTGTCAATTGTGGAAATGAGATATAAGCAATGTGTTATAAATTTGTTGCAGTTCATTGCAGTGACAGCAAATAGATGTATATATTGGCAATTTGCTTAGTAGATTATCATTTACTGTCACTTTTATAATTAGAATGTGATCGTCCATTGTCTTTAATCTATTTGCATCATGGATGATAAATTTCTTTTCCTTAGGCATAATCCTTTCTTATCATAAGACAATTTTTACTCAAACTGTTACGCTAAGTCTAAGAGGAGAAAGCCCATGACTCTAAGCATTTAACTTCTGAACGTTTGGAAGCTCTTAGAGTGATAGCACACTTGTAGTGATTGATTTATCAGGGATGTAGTTCACCAGTTCATCTAATAGCACTAACCTTTTGCACCAGTTACAGAACATATCCAGTATACGGTAACTGTTTTGACTCTTCAGATCCCTATCCGAGAGGTCTTGGACCAATCTGTTTACTACAGTCAAAGCAGTATCACTGACAGACAGAGCAAACTGTTTGTTCTAGATTAGAGAAGGAGGCTGTGAGTCAAGATTTCTAAGCTTTGTTTCCAGCTCTGTCAGGCACTTTCTCTGCAACGTTGGGCAAGTCATTTAGACCAAAATGTTCAAATGTGTCCTCTGATTTTGGATGCCCAACTTGAAACACCTTAGGCCTAGTTTTCAGGTGTCAGTGGGAACTGTGGGTGTTTAGTTTCTCTAAAAATAGGACAGTTTTGTTCTTACCTGTACCTTTGCAGTTCCATCATAGTTTGGGATAAGACTACTGGGTAGTCACTCTCCCTAATGTACATAGAGGTAGCTGACTAGATACCTTCTGGGACTGAGCTGATTTCCCTGTACAACCCATAAAACTGCATGAAAGGCTAAACACAGTATCTTCCAAAGCCTAGGACAGCCTATAGCATACTAACAACATAATTAACAAAGGGATTGATTCTCCAGGCTGATGGCTTCCATTTGTGCTATGAAAACACAAATTTACAGGTAGGAAAGAAATTGTCCTTTTCTAGTACCCAAGGACTTTCAGTCTGTAAACAGACTACAAGGATTCAGCAGTCTAAAAAATGTCTGCAGTACCTCAAGCATGCCACCAGGGCAATAGGCAAGCATTTTTGAAGGGGAAATCATGAGGTATTACAATGTATTTGTACAATGTCTAGCACAATGGGGCTCTATCTAAATTAGAACCTACAGAATCGATTGTAATACAATAATAATAAAGATGAAATAAGATAGAAGTTTCATTGGACAACATCTTTGGTTGTCCCCTTTCTTTCTTTCCACCACCTCCCTAGGTAACGCATTCCAGTGCTTCATCACCCTCCTAGTGAAAAAGTTTTTCCTAATATCCAACCTAAACCACCCCCACTGCAACTTGAGACCATTACTCCTTGTTCTGTCATCTGCTACCACTGAGAACAGTCTAGATCCATCCTCATTGGAACCCTCTTTCAGGTAACTGAAAGCAGCTATCAAATCCCCACTCATTCTTCTCTTCTGCAGACTAAACAATCCCAGTTCCCTCAGCCTCTCCTCATAAGTCATGTGTTCCAGTCCCCTAATCATTTTTGTTGCCCTCAGCTGGATGCTTTCCAAATTTTTTCTTTTAGATGAGGTCAGCTGTGAGCACAGTGTGCTGCTTGGTAGAAGTAGTATCTGGGCAAGAATGCAGAGGTTGAATGAATGTTGCTTATTAATCATCAGTCTAAATAACAGCCAAACTGTAGGATTATGATTATCACCTGTATCTAAATATTGGACTATTTGCCTGTTCTTTGCCTAAAAAGTGTTGCGAATGTTCAATAGATCACACATATATGTGTATACATTTGTGTGTGTGTGTGTGTAGATAGATAGACATAGCCATTGCCTTTACAGAAATCATTCTTAAACTGCTTCTGGAAATGTATAGCTTCTGTTGGCAACAGTTTCACAATGTATGTTCTGCAATTGGTTCATGTGTAAAAAAAAAAAAATGTTACAGCTTGGCTTGCTGAATTGGGGAGTGTAACTGTAGTCGTTACAGGCACATTTCAGTATTAGAGAACATGAACTGAGACGTTATTTGCTCTGTGCTCTGTCATTTTTCATACTTCTGTAATATTTTTTATTGAGTGGAGATTTCAACTTTTAACGCACATAGTGATGAATTTCAAATATGTAGCACTACATTGTAGAATTCTACTGGAGCTTACCAAAAATCTTTTTTTTTTAGTTGCAATTCATTTATTTTGTATAACTCTACAGCAATTAAACCTGCTGATAACTGATGAGAAACGATAAAGAAAATAATGTGAATACAAAGAGCAGTTATCAATCACTTGTGACAACATGAACTGAGCTATGGTGGCATGTAGCAAACAAACCCAAGCCCTCATTTGATGAGTAATATTATGTTTTCATAATTTTGCCTGATTTAATCAGATCAACATTATGAAGGCATTTAACCACTGTAATTGAATTAGTGTCAGAAACTAGCTGCTAGTGAAGTTAAAACTTAAGGCAGGGACTACTGCTAAATTGTGGAGAGAAATGTTGATAATTCTGTCATATGTTGTGCAGAATTGCAGAGATATCTCACATATCAAACCCCAATCTCTGCCCTCAAATAGAGAAGTGTGACTCTCAGGAATTGTGCCCATTGTTTTTCCCAGATGCTGTTGCCATGTGTGTTGGTTATTATTACACACTTAAACATGTGCATAACTTTCATTAACGTGAGCAGTCTCAGTGACTTACGAATGTGTAACTGTTTGCACAATCAGGTCCATAATTACTATTATTGTTTTAAGTACTGTATCACTTTTGTGCTCAGTGTTGTACAAGACACACAAGAAGTTCCTCCTCCATTGAACTCGGGTGTCCCACATACAACAGTATTGTCCTTGCAGCCCACGGAATGGTTGTTTATAGTTTTAGAGAAAACTATAATTACATAATGAAAATGGAGTAGGAATTTCATCTTTTTAAATTAAGTAGAAAACTATAAAAAGTTTGCTTTAAGACTTTATAAATTCTAGTACCCACGGCATGAATCTGCATTGGTTCTATTTCTACTTTAAGCATTCTAGTTTTGAAAAGTGACTGTGGCTTGGTCTACACTACAGAGTTAGGTCAATGTAAGGCAGCTTATGTCGACCTACCTGTAAGTTCCTATACTACAGTGGTGCTCCCGCCGATGTAAGTCACCCACTACCCCAACCTAATAACTCCACCTCCATGAGAGACGTAGCAGTTAGGTTGATATAGGTAGGGCGACCCAGTGTCTGTAAAAATAGCATTGTGGGGTTCCAAGTTGTTTTTGCTTCAGTGACTCCAGATCAAATCTACTCTGGTTTTCCAATTGTCAGTCCTGTAAATTCAGCCTGCAGTCTCTAAGCTGAGTTGGCTTCTTTGTGGTTTATGTATGGGTCATGTAGTTCAGTATGCAACAATAGAGATTTTGAGATCAGAACTTAGTAGGCAGTCCTGTTGTTGTGTGAGCAAAATAGAATCCAGCTCTCTGTCCCAGAGCTGTGTTGTCTCTGCCATGTCATCAGGAATAAAATGTAACAAAATACACTGTATTGCTTTTGTCAATAGAGCAAGCGGCTGTGACTCTCAATACATGTAGGAAACAACTCTCACGTGAGAGGTGACATTTTTACACAGCTTCTTTGCAGAGTGGAACAGCACTTTGGGCCTAGGCTATTTAAGGTACTTATATGTCCCCCATCACTTTTAATCTATTTATCTCCAAATCACCCTGTGAGGAAAGGATAAAAGTACTATCCACCTCTTTTTTTGTAGACTGGAAACTGAGATACAGAGAAACTAAGGGCTTGCCTACACAAATGTTTAGTTTGCAGCAAGCTGGGATGTGAAGCTACCCTACACTAGCCTGCTGTGAATTAACTGTCCATGGGCACCCTGCTGACACACAGTAACTGTTCATTAGAGCACTTTGACTAGTCCTCTTTGAAATGTGGCTAGCTCAAAGTACTCGAACTAACTGTTAACTCAGTGGAACAGGGAACTGAACCTTAGTTTCCCATAGCCCCAGCGAGTGCTCTAAAAGACTTGCACTGACATCAATGGGTGTTGAGTCAGGACCTTTCAGATAAGCTGCTTCTAAAGTTTATTTATCAGACTAATAAGAAATGTATTTTCAGAGTAACAGCATGGGGGTGGGGTCCAGTCGCTACAGAACTGGACTGGCATGCAGAGGCTTTGGGTTCTAGTCCCACCTCTACCAAGAAGCTGCTTTGTTTTCATCCCAGCCACGTCACTAACTTTACTTTGGGCAAGTCCCTTACCTGCCCTCTCCTCCCCTACCGCCGGGTCCATACCTCTGTTTTCCATCCCTTCCCTATTTATACTGTATGCCCCTCAGAACAAGAGGGTTGTGGATTGCCTAGCACAATGGGGCCTCTAAGTACCACTGCAATACAAATAATATAATAACCTATCCACTGTAAATAAATCAACATAATAAAACTACTCAGTAATCCACTTCATTTTAATGCTAATATTTTAATGGATTTTTCCCTTTTTCTCCTTTGGTGAAGCATGCTCCAATGTCAGCTGTATGCATCTGATGTTCAGCTCTGTCTCTTCATCAAACCCACATTTATGCTTTCCGAGTGCCCTAAACAAGATTCGGACATGGCTAGGAGTGAACCGTTTGGACTGAATCCAGACATGATATAATATTGGTTGCTCAGTGTGTTCATCTAGAGGAATGGAGGAGTACTGTGCCTGCATCATTGTTGTTAGTATCAGGCGGTTGGTACTGTCCCTTTCCAAAATGACAGGCTGTCTCAAGGATCCTGTTAGATCTCTTACTACAACAGCAACAGATGATGTCTTTGCCTGCCTTACAAAGGGAATTTAATCAGTCCTAATTGCAGGCACCCATAGTTTCATCACTTCCAGGCTGGATTCCTATAATGCACACAATTTGGAATTCACTCCCCATGACAGTTCATCAGAGCACAAATCTGATGCGCTTCCGTTCATATTGCAAGACTTCTTAAAAATCAGACTTATTCGAGGAGACTAATCTTTTGATTAATTTACTTTAAGTTAACAAATACATTTTAAAAAATCTATTTTCATTGGGGTATGTTCTTACTTAATGTATTTTTGCTTTTAAAATGATTGCCCATCGAGTTCTTCCTTTCCCCTTATACAGTGCATATTTATTACTTAATATTTATAACAAAAGTGAATTTAAAATGATGCTTATCTAATTCCTTCCAGTCAATATCTTGTGCATGCGTGTGTGTGTGTTTATTTTCTATATCTATAATGTTAAACATGTAGGAAACGAATAAAGAACATACCAAAGAACATAAAACTGACACACATTAGATTTATAATTTTCTTCCCAAAATTCTTTTAATAACTAAACTTTATTTTTAATATTTATTTATATCTGTACTCTATCTCTACCTGAATAATTGATATAAGGAACTCCATATTTCCTTAAAATAGATCACCTAGTTCTGAAGCTAGTGAAATAGTTACCCGTATCCTGCTGAGTTGGATATGGATAATGTCCATTTGGAAAGACAAGGGTTTGTCTAATTTTTCCAGTATCTTAATATGACTTTTAGCATTTATTAAGGATATGTAAATCCACATTTTCAGAGGAAGCACCAGGTACTACTTGGGGTAATTTGATATGCAGAGGTCCAGAGTAAGCTATAAATCCAGTCCTATCGTCTCTTTTACAGCACTGATTATTGTATCCCAAAATTCATAAATCACCACTTGAAACTTCCATTTTCCAGCTGCACATTTGTACCTTTCAGCATAAGTTAGAATCAACTGATGTAGCTGAAATAGTGTCCAGTGCATTTATTGGATTGCTTCAATGTTTGGTAATTGCAACTTGGCACAATATTCACTCAAGCTTGTAAAGGGATTTAGGCTTTCTCAACTGAATGTGAACATGTTCTTTCCTGGCATCCTGCACCTGGAAGGCTAGGGGCTTCAACTAGGCTTAGTTGATTTGCAATAAAAATGTATACAGATTAGATGTGTGGTAATGTTTACATCTGATTTTCTCTTAAATCTGTCAGTTTACAGCTGGGAAACATTCTTAGGAAAAAGTATCCAGGGATTTTTGAATGTTTGCCCTTTGTTGTAAGTATTTCCAGAAATCTGACCCATTCGAATCTCTGTTTTGGGGATCTAAGAAGTCAACCTATATTTTGCAGGATAGATCCTTTTATAGAGACCCACATTTGAGTATGCATGGAGCTTTTGAAATAATTTACATACATTGGGTAAAAAGTTCTTAAGTAGGTTGTAAAAACATTCGTATATGATAGGCTTCCTCTAAAAGAAAACCCTGCTATTGCTTGATGAAACACTGGTTGACTATAAAACCACATGGATTTGGAAGGCTGCTTTGATAGCCTTCTCTATTCTATCGGTTCCATTCCTGATGAAAAAAATAAAATTAATTATTCTTTGACCTTGAATAAATTATTTCTGCGGCCGCAAAGTTTCTTGAGGCCAACCAGAGATGACCCTTTGTGTTGTACTCCCAAACATTTGGGGTTATCTGGTGTAGCTGCAGGCATATGCCAAGACATTCTTGTCCCCCTGAAAGCCCAGCAGCTTGCTTCAAGGACTTCGATCTTTTAATGCAGCATATGTTGAATTGTAGCAAACAAATAGAAGGTCTTCTAGCTGCTTTCTGTGTTAATATTTAAAGAATAATTTTATCATAAATGTAGTCCTCGTCTTAGCAATATTACATCTTACAATATATTACAATATGTTACAAAAATAAGTCTAGACCCTCAGGAGGTCAATAGATGCTATGCTATCTTACTCCAGCTGAGGAACTCACCCATAATGTGAATTCCAGCACTATTCCCTTTTATAATTTTGTCTTTACTTTCTGTATACATTATCACAATATAATTTCTACCCTCACAGTTGAAGATGATATCAGTGATTCCAATTCACTCTGTTGTTTTAAATAAATATTTAGTTATATTTTACATGTTTAAACAGGAATATTTAACAAACCGTGCATCAGCTGTCAAAATGATACATAAAGTATATGAAAAAAACTACCATGGTTTCACATGTCCATATGTCTTGTATAAGATATTTCCTTCACAATTTTCACAAGGAAATTTTTTTTTCAAATTATTTCCAGTACCAGGGATTAATTCACTCCTTGTTTCATAATCTTGGCATATCTGTGGTTTTTAAACACAATATACAATACATGTATATATATGTACAGAAGTATAACGAAGACATATGTTTTGAAGTTTCAGGTGTTGTTAAAATTTTTCTAATTCAAAGTGTTAGGGCACGATTTTGCTCTCAGATTCTGAAACCACAAAACATATTTATGCTTCTGTAGATTGCGGGAGGGGTGTGTGTGTGTACTGCTCCAAATGTCTAGAAAGATTTAGGAGGCCTCCACATTATTAATCAAATGATTACGGAAATCACATTTTGCTAATGGAAGGAGTTTGTATGGGAAAGGAATTAACTTTGTGGAATACCTCTGCATTGATTTCTGACATATGTGGAAAGCACTACAAGATTCAAGGTCCTCCCCCCAGCCTTCTTTCACATTCAGAAATGGAGACTTCCATATAAAGAGTGCAGCCATCCCTTGGGGGATGATTTTGTTATTTGTTATAGGTTTTTTTATTTCTTGCTGGTTAGATTCCTGATCAAAGATATACGACTAAGGCAAGTGTTAGACCATGATTATGGCCACAGCTGTGTTGCTTTTGCAGCTGTGTGTCTATTTAGTTCTATGGTGACTGAGGAGAGTCAGTTGCCATCAATTTTTCACCTCCCCAAGCCCACAGTAAAATGAAGGGAAATATTTTTCTTAATTGAGTGCTTAATTTAAATAGGCTGTCCATTATGGAAAAATGAAAATACTCTGTTCTTTTATTAGTTTAGCAGGTCCTCTAGAAGGTTCTGATTTAATGTGAAGAGAGTCAAACAAAGGACCAACTTTCTTTTTAACAAAAGGGAACACATGGGGGGTCTTTAAAAACTAATTAACTAAATGAATTAATGTCAGGGTCACTTGAGCAGGTGAAGATGGCAGCTGTTCATGTCCTGCTGCTGCCGCTCCTACTTTTTCTTGTTGGATGTCTCTAGTTACTCTTTTAGGATAAGAGAGAAATACTATAATGCCAAAAGAAAACCTTCTGTGCGTGCTAAATTGAAAGCATGTCACCCCCAAGCCTGCGCTGATCAGAGAGAGCCTGTCTGCCTTTGTTTTCATACATTCAGAAGGCATGGATGTCTCTATGCAAATAATGCTAGTACTGCTTAGGAAGAACTCAGTGGATATTACTAAACAGCCATTCTGCACGATTGGATCTGTAGAGGATAAGACATTTTGAAAGGTTAGATTCAAGGTGTGAAATATGAGAAACTCTGGACTTAGAGATTGAGATAACAGCTGATGGCCATGATAATAATCAGAGAGTAGTAAAGAGGGGAAAGTGCTGAGAAATCAAAGTGATTATTTTGTAAAACAAGATCAGATTAAGGAATTCCTTCTGGATTGCACAGGTGTTTGAGATGCAGGAATACTAAGAAAAGAGGTTGGAGTTTAAATTTCAAACATATGTGGTCTGCTGATCTCATATTACTTAAAAATAGATTCAAGCAAGTATCATTTTAGTACTGAGAAACAAGGCATTCTTTCCTCTGGTTTTCCTTCTACTTCCTCTTTGTCTTTTAAGTTTGTTTCAAGTTTGTGGCTTCCTCCTATCACATCTGTATTTCCTGATGTCTTGGACAATTCTTTTGCTTCTTTCTTGCTTCTTTTCTTTCCTTCTTCCCTTCTTCTTTACTTCATTCTGCCAGTTCTTCACATCTTTAATCTGGTTGCCCTTCTCCTCCTTTTTCCCATTGTCTCTCCCCCGCCCCACCCACCACCCCACCATTGCCAGTCACCCCTGGCCCCTCAGTTATCTCCCTGCTATGAGGTGTACACATCCCACAATAAGTGAGGCAATAACTTCCTTCAAGGGGAAACAGGGAAGCTCTTCAGCCTGCTGGCTAGAAAGAGGGGATTCCCATCTGTGCTCAAAAGGGCATATATATTAAAAGGAAAGGTAGTGGATTAGAGTTTCTGAGAAGGGTTCTTTCCTATCTTCTCAGGCCAGGTAGGTATTAGATCCAGAAGGGATCCCTAGGAAACTGACTGGCTTAATCACACATGCGTCTCCCCATCTTCCTGGGCCAGGGAGGTAATGGAGCTAGGAGACTCCCACACCAAGCCCCAACCAGTAGGCATGGAATACCTGAGAAACTCTTAACTCAAAGTGTATCTTGCAAAAATTACCATCCTAAATTGAGTGCTTTTTTTCTCCCTTACTTTGGTTTTCCCTGGCTGCAGTGAGCCTGCCAGCACCTGGCAGTGGATTCTCTTCCTTTTCAACCCAGTGGAGGAAAGCCTTAGCCATAGCTGTCTCTAAGCTGCCCAGAGCAGAGAAGCTTCATGCAGGATGGCATGCTCATTAAAGAAACAGTATTATATCTGTCTTTTGTTGTATTCTCCCTTAACTTGCTGGTGCCCAGTGCAACAGCTCTGGGCTATTCTTGTGCATTCTCCTTGCTCCTGCCATCAATGTTTCTTGCCTCTGGTTCCTTGTATCCCTGTTGTTGTTCTCTGCTCAGCTCCAGTAGTCTTTGATTTCTTGTATTCTGTTTATGTTTGACATGTGCAGGGCTTGAAATTGTGCACTCTTTGGACATTGCAAGGCTTCTAAAATGTTACATTTTTGTTGCATTTATTTTAAATGCTGGCAACTAAAAGTCATCACAGCCAGGAGTGTTCACTTTCAAAGAGGAAACCCATAACACAGCGTTAGAACTGGTGCACAAAAAGCAGAGGGGATCGCTCCATTTCAAAGTATGACCTCATAATGCGCCAGACTGAAGCAAGCACGCTGCGAGTTATTGAGTTATTGTGTTCCTTTGAAACACAAGGATCTCCACTGCTATGAAATATCAGTTTAAGTATGGCTTTATTCCTTAAAAGAGAACCAGAGTGCTTTTCTTCTCTTTTACATGACCACTCCACCAATTCACCTGTTTATCTTGTCACCATGTGCATATAAGTTTGTATTGTGAAGCTATGTACTGTACTACAAATGCACTTTGAGCTAGTCATTGGGGTGAAATCCATTGAAGTCAATGCGAATTGACTTCACTGGGGTCAGAATTTCACTTCAGATCTTTTCTTCTCATTTTCGTGGTGCTCTGAACTCACTCCTAAATTCGATGGACTTGACTTTGGAAGATGACATCCTATGGCCCCAGTCCAGCAAAGTATTTAAATCTATCCCTAATTTAAGCTTGTGAGTAGTTCCCTTAGCTGGATTATGGCTTCAGTTCTTGGACTCTGTATTGAGACTGCCCATACGGTTGACAGTTAGAGCTCATGGTTGTTGCAGGGAGGTCTGGGTACCTGATGAATACTCTTTGATTAAGTCTTGTTGAGCAGTTAATTGTCAGTTCCATTTCACAACATATTGTTTTCAAATTATTCCTTTGTTTTTTCTGGTATGATTAAAGAACCTTCTCTTAGCAGAGCTTTAATCAGGCAGGCATTTCTATATCACGACACTTGGAGATCCAGCAAATTAGAGCATGCATGAATCTGATTTTAGGCAGCGTTCACTTCTGAATTGTTTACCTTCCCTCCAGATTAAAGCTACCCCTCCATGGTACTTACTGTGAGAGGCACATGAAGTTTTCTGCCTCCTCTGATACACTGTGTGCCTTACCACCATGCAGGAAACTTGTGTACAACAGTTGGGTTACAACTGACCCATTGCTATTAGCTTTTTTTTTCTAATGCCATTTCCCCTGAAGCTTTGGCCTGTCAGGCTGCCTGTCTTTCATAGTGCTGAATCTGACACTTCTCAAAGCAGTGCCTCCCAGTTAACCCACAGGACTTGCTGCCTCTGGAGAGTAGGACACAGCCACACTGTGACTGACAGACATACCACTGGGCTGTCACAGCAGAGGTAAGGCAAAATCCTTTACTATTTTGAAAAGTTATTTGAAGGAGAGGGTTAATGGGAAGAGAATAACATGCTGGTATTTGCCACCCAACTTCTGTTTTCAAGTTTTGCTCCCTAGTTGCCTCCTGGCCAAATGTCAAAATTCCATGGGCTCCCCGAATCCCTTTCCTCCTAGTCTGCTCTATTATCAGCCAAAAAGAGAGGTGGCTTTTAAAGAGGCACTGTGCAACATATGCGTCAAATTAAGATTCAAGATACACAATCCAGACTGGATTTACACTTTAACCGACAAATTTGATCTTTACTCATGACAACACTTGCTGCTGCACTCATGACTCAAGGTAAAATGGTCTGTTAATATCTCTGCAGTTACAGGACAAAAAGAGGGGTTTAGTGGGCGTTTTTTGGATCCATGTAGATAGATACTTGGCTTCTCACCCATGACCACTTAGATTCTTTGGTAACCTCTTGTGAGGGACCTTATCCAAGGTCTTTTTGAGGGCTAAATAAATTGTCAACTGGTTTTCCTTAATCCTCTACTTTATTGACACATTCAAAGAATTCTAAGAGATTAGTGTGAGATGGTTTTCCTTTGCAAAAACTATACTTGTCAGACCCTATCATATCATGATCATAACTATGCTGCAGCCCATTCTGGTCAGCTGTACTGTTTCTTTTCACAGGAGCAGCAAAGTGCCCTGAAAGCCCATTCCTCCTTGCCTCTCTAGCCTGCAGCTGAGACATTGTGCCCAGCTGGCAGTGTAGATCCCTATCAACACACACTTACAACTACTCTGCTCTATTTTTTGCCCATGTGTGTCTCTCACTTAAGGGCAAGATTTCACTCATAGACTGGAAAAGATGCTGGGCCTAGTGAATTACAAGGATCTCTTGCATATCTTAAACTGTAGTATTAAGATTTTAAGAATACCAGCTTTGTCTGTAGTCCTTTTGCAATGAAACTGTTCTATTCAATGTTATTTCTATTCTTTGGTCATAGATTCATATTAGTTAGTGATAAATGGCTATCTAGACATTTCCCTGGGGGCCAATGCAGGATTATTCCTTTTAAGTACATTTTGTAGGGCTATTCCAGCATGATACTGCTCTCTGTAACAACTTTTGGGTTTTTTTATTTCACCCCATAATTATTCCTTGCATCCTCCTTTACCATCTGAAATAATCTCTCTACTCTTTATTATGTGATTGTATTACTATTACTACTACTAATAAATGGCTAGTACCTATTCACATCGTTCTGATATGTGTAGAAAGTTCTTACCCTGGGTTGTTGCACAGTCAAGCTAAAAATATTTTGTTTTTTATCTTTCTTTCTCTCCTCTGATTGTTTGATTGACTTTTCGGAGCCCCTTCAGTTTGCCTACATCATTCTGACAGAAAAGTTCCCAGGAATAAATGCAATAATTTAGGCTTGTCCTCTGGGTACAGTTATTAGTTCATTAACAGGAAGCCTCTTCCAGTTATGTAATTAACCTTGTGTCTAAGAGGAGAGGTACGAGAAGAGAGGTTCTTAATACCATTCATGATATCGGCCACAAGGGGATGTCAAGGAATGATAAAGTCTGCACTTTGCAGTCTCTGGAGCTGAGACTCAGTTTGCTGCTATCCTAGCCTTCATTGGCACAAAGATCTAATGCCCCAGAATTGCTTCCAAACTTCAGCCTTCTATATGGCATAACATGGCATTACCAACTGAGCCAGCAGGAGAGCTTTAATTGATCTTGACATGCAACATCACAATTAAGTGTCCTAATGAAAGCAGCAATTTCAGCTAGTTTAATGACAGACTTCAAGGAGGAAAGCCTTTACTTCAAAGAATCTTTTAATTAGTGTGAGGTAAAAAATGAGGGAGGAAGAAATAAAATAACAATATAAACATAGCTGTATCTTTTAAATGATTAAAGAAAAGGTCCAGTAGTTTAAAATTTAATCTTAAAGAGCCTGGAACTTAAGTCAGGCATACAAGAGCCTGAGCAAAATACCTATGCAGTTTGGCTTGTAATTTGCTCGTGCAGTTGCCACAGTTGAATACAGTTATGGGAATTTTGCCTATTCAGCCGTTTATTTGTACATATCGTTATCAAAAGTACACACCTTACTTGTTTAAAAAAATCAGTCCTACACAACTACTTTGTAATATTAATAGCATTGACAAACACTCTGGGTAAAATTCTGGCCCCACTCAAGCCAAGGGAGTTTTCACATTGACTTCAGGTAAGCTAGGATTTCACAGTATAAGGGAAGTAGATGAGTTGCAAGCAGATCATGTCCTCTGAAAGGTAAAACGTTCTGCTAAAGATCAAGCTCCCAGATGAACATAACTTTTATTCTAAAACCAAAATTCTTGCTCCGCTCCATATGCTAGGTCCTGCCCACCCAGTGGCAGAGGTGACTTCATTGCACAGCATTTTCCCTCCTGCAATCTGGACTTGCACTTAGAACAGTAGCATTGACACACAGTGGAAGCAGGAGCAGTGGGTAGGAGATTTTTTCATTTAAAAAAATAAAAATGTTAAAATAGTGACTTTTTTATACCACATATAAAACCTCAGATATAGATATCCATCCACAGAACGGTTCTTAAATTACTTTATATTTTATTTATTTGAATAGCCTCATTCAGAGCAACACTAGATTGGGGGAATGAATCAAAAGATCTTCTCTGTAAAATAGTGGCTTTGTAATGCATGGCATTGGAGAGGACACAGAACGGAAGGGGGCCATCACTGTGAGTGTGGCATGGCACTGCGTGTGTGGAGGTATATCTAAATTTCCCTCTGTAGTCACCATTTATTGGAGCGTGAATAAAAGAATTCAGGAAATGAATGTTAGCAACAATGATGATACTGTCTTGAATTACACATGAATTCAAGTTAAACTTGTGCTCAAGTGCTTTGCTGAATCCGGGCCCTGGTGTACCCTGCGCTCATGTCCATGCACACAAAGCAAAGGTTTCTGAGCTTTGCGAGTGAGAAAATTTTGTCATGGTTTGTCAAGATAAGTTGAATCACGTTCTCCCGCTCTGCAGGTGGTTTAGGGTGATGCCTCCAGTCTCTGGGTTTTATCCTGTTGCATGTCTTTCCCAGAAGTACCATCGCTGAATGTATTCTTTTCAAAGATGTATATCAATGTTAGGCAACACTTTAACAGCGGTCACAGGAGTCCCGTCTTCCAGAAGCATTATTTTAAGAAATGGGCAGGAGGATGCCCATAACTGAGGCCAGAACTTCAGAAGAGTTTGGCATCTGCAGCTCCTGTGGAGAACAACTAGAGCTATCTGTCTAAGGTGCATACGTGGCCCATGTTAACATAGTATCTGAGCACCACACAGTCTTTTCATATATATATATATATATATACTCTCAGAACACCTCTGTGAGGTAGGGAACTACTTTAACTCCATGTAACAGAGGCTGAGGCAAAAAGAGACAAAGACTTCACGTTGGACGTCTGTTGCAGAGCAGGGAATTGAGCCTGGGTGTCTCTCAAGTGCCAGGCTGGCACCCTAAGCACTAGGCCTGCATACTGAGCCCATTTAAAACACCCATTCCAGAGATTTTATAGGGCAACTTTCTGATGACCAGTACAATGTAAAAATATACTGGTTTAAACTGCATTTAAAGAAGAAACAAAAAAGCATGCAGTCCATTATCAAGGCTTAAAAATGGGGTCACTTTTTCATAAAGACTATATTATCGGGCAGCCATTTAAGGTGAATTGATTACTACATCTAGCAGGCAGCATGGTCCAGTATATAGAGCTTTGGACTACAATCCCTAGCTCTTGCTGTGTGATTTTGAGCATATCCCTTTACCTCTCCAGCTCCAATGATAACACTTTTATAAAATGATTGAGGTCTTTTGATCCTTTGCTTGTGTATTATACCACCTTCCTCCCCCATCTTGACTGATGAGATTGAAAGCTCTTCAGAGCAGAGACCATCTGTGTTTGTACAGTGCCTAGCCCAATGGGACTGCATTCTTGGCTAGCCTGTAATAAAGTGCTATATAAATATTACTGTTGCTATTACAGTAAAATCGTTTTATATTTTACAAAATGATGAATGGTGAAATGTCTTTGTTTCACTTCCTAGAAGGTGCTAAAAGGACTAAACTGTGTGTGTGTGAGTACACATCACATTTAGATATCTATACCTCCTATGCATATGTTTTTATTTAAAATTAATGTTCTGATAAAAAAGGGAAAGGGCATAACACCCTCTGAAGCCCAAATTACTTATGTCTGAAGATGTCTGAGAATTTCATTTATGCAACAGAATGTTATTACTCATCTAAAGCCACAACTGTTCAGAGTTAATGGAATAAAGAATTAAAATACCCCTCTCCCTTTCCAAGACAATGGCAGTAATAAGAGTGTATAATTTAACAGGCAGCATATCAGCAAGTGCTTTGCCTGCATGCAGTATGACAAGATGGTAATTGGAAGCAATGAATGGCATGCTGCTGGCAGGGGTGTCAACCTATTTTAGCAGCCATGTTGCCTTTCTGACCTTGCTTTCTGCATAACTGCAGTCTCCAGCCAGGTGTAGCCAGCCTCTTTGTAGGAGATGTTGACAAAGAGAGCAGAAAAGAGGTTTGGAGGTCAGCTCATGCATCCCCAGAGATTGTTGCTTTGCATTATAAAACCCAGTGGTATGAGTATGAAGTTGTAACTAGCCACTTCCAAGCAATTTCTTTAGAGATCTTTTCCTTTTGCGTGCCAAAATATAAAGGGTACTGTCACATTTTCCTTTTTAAAGTTATTTTTAAATACAGTCCATTTTAGCACTATGCTGTATATCTTACAGTGGGAGCTCCTCTTGAGTCTCAGAGGCTACTACCATACGTACTGGCAGATGAGATTAATTAAAAAAAAAAAAGATAACATCTGGCAGAGACCTGGGTAGTAGTACCGCTGCCAAAGTCGTAGTTATAGGAGCCACTTGTAACAGCTAAGCAAGCTGTTTGATTCAGATCCGTCTAATAGAATAAGCTTCTTTTTGGTTAGATTTACAGGGTGCATGTGCACGTGTGTGTGTGCATTGTTTGGCAAGCAAAGGAGAGCTGCTTGATTTTGGATGTTCTTGGTTTGGGATTTTTCCTCTTCACTGGAAAAAATTCCAGAGGTAACAAGCAGCACAAAGACAAAGGGCAGCAAGAAATTTGTGATAACGGGATGATGTGGTTTCTTTGAGATGAGTGAATTACCTTCATTTTTAGCTTGCATAGAAGAGTTCATGATCATTCAGTATAAATTTCTTTTCAGGCTTTGTAGCAGTCATTAGTGATCAGATGACAGTACTATGTGCTTATTGACCTTTCATCCAAGGACCACAAGTTTCCTTAACAAACAACCACCATCTTGTGGAGTCATGTGACATTGTTATTTCCAGTGTTCACATGGATAAAGTGAAGCACAGAGAGGACTAAAAGTGAAGTGCACAAGTTACTATTTTGAGGGCTTATGTAGGACTTCAGTATTATAGAGGCTCTGAGCGGACCTTCTGCTCAGGGGTGAATCTCACATGCCTTTGTATGTGCACAAATCTATTTTGCTTAAGTGTATTGGGTGTTTTATGTATGTGTACAAAAGAGTGTGTACACTTTTAAAAACTGACTGGAGTAACTTGCCCAAAGTAACACAGGAGACGAATGACAGAGCTGAGCTTATAATCCAGTCCCCTGCTCAAACAACTAGCTTTTTTCCTAATAGTCAATTGCTGAGCGTATATCATGGCTGCTTATTCAGAACAGGCCAAATTCTGCCATCATTACTCACCTTGGATAGTTCTCTGGTTTGCAAATAATCCTATTGATTGTGCCGGCGGTGAGCAGAGCTCCACCCATTTCTGACCCTTACTCACTTGCTGCCCGCCTGGTTCAGGGAGGGTGCATTGCCCTGTTTGCCCCACATGCCTGGACCCAAAGTACAGATAGCCCACAAAAGGATGTGGGTTCTTACTCCATTGTGTGGATGCACAGTAGAGGTCCCAGATCAGCCCTGCATTAGAGAAGACAAGAATCAGAGCAGTAATTCAGGTAAGATTGATTATATGTTTTTGAGATGCTGGAAAAGATTTCTGTAAGACCTGGGTTATAACAAGGGATTTGACTGAGAGGTGAGTAGGGGCATGGTGGGTAAGTATTGGTAGGCTTTTCCAAGCATATGGGGTCTCAACGGTAAAGGTTCAGTGCTGAGAGTGGGAGAAGGCGATAAAAAGAGCACCAAGGTGAGAAGAAGGGAGAAGCCAAAGGAATGAGAGGGTCAGGGAGAGGAAATGAGGGCAGAGTTGGAAGTGGGGCAGTTTTCAATAGACTATGCTTACTGCCATTTTCCAAAATATTCTGACTTGGAGACAAAACCACACCAAGTACATGAAAGTTCCCACAGCAGTGTGATGCTGAGGTCACCACTGAAGGTATGTGCACTAGGTGGGACAATCTAGTTTGAACAGTATATACTCAGGATATTATATGACATTATTGAAACTGGTGTTTGTTGAAATGGCTCTTAGTTACCCTAAGTCTCACACATGGGCCAAAGTCTTCCCAGGCAACCTTTTTGAAGTCACTATGGACAGAGTCTTCATTGTGCAAAGGTCAGTTTGCACTGCCTATGTGTCATTAAATGGCTTTAAAACAGCTGGAATTAGCATAGATTTCCCTAATATCTATGTCCTCTGCCCCTCCCACTCCAGCCTAAGAGGAGAGAGGGTTTGTATCTGGCAGCAAGGTGGCATAGGTTGGTGGAGCAGAGCTCCACTACATCTGATTCTCCAATGGCATCAATGGCATTGTAGATCTTAAGCCAGTGGCAGAAGTTAGAGCAGGCCTCCTGCTTCCCTAACTTCTGCCAAAGTCCTGAGTATTAAGGAGCTGCAACTGGATCCCAGCAGCCACCGCTCTACACTAAAGCTTAGATAGCAACTTTCACACACAAGTTAAAAAAAAGGAGGCTGTACCTTTAATAAGATTTCAATTAAATGGTCCAGAAAACCAGTGTAAGATAACAATGCTGCCCCAGTCATCAGTGAGGGATTTTTTTTCCTTATGAAGAATAATGAGCCTAATGGGAATTTCCCCTCTGTACACAAATCTAGCCAGATGAGGGTTCATGTCTCTACACTCTCCTTGGTGTTAAACCATACATGGAGGGGATGGTACACAGGATATTTCTGAGGAAACCCCAGGCACAAGGAATTTTTTTTGAAGTCTCTCTCCAGACTCAAGATCTTCCAGGAGCCGCCGCTCACATAGGATTTTTGAGTGGCTTAACCTCCATGGTTTCCCCAGAAGCAGCTGCATTTGCTTTTGCAGTAAGCAGCACCCAGACATGAACACCTACTTGGGCTACATACACATTTGTATTTATAGGCTGGTCTTTGTATCAGCATGAAACGGAGAGGTTGATCTGCCAAAAAAAAAATCATTTTAGAGCAAAATTTAAAAATAAATACAGGCATCCTTTTCATGAGACAAGAATGCTAATTATGCATTGTATAAAAAATTGAGTTGACAGTGTTCCTTTTAAATTCTTCCCATTGTACACCTCTTTGGACCATCCCAAATGATTCCTCTGGCTTCCTGGAATATTTGTACTACATATAATATGAATGATGCTCTCACTATGCTCTGTGTAAGAGAGAGAGAGATGAGTTTAGCTTTTCTATATCCTTGTTACCTAGGAACAGAATTGGCTAACATTGTTTAATAGAGTAATCATATTATCACATTAATACCCACTAGTGAATGACAAAGGTGGAAATCAGTATTGTTGTGAAAGACATATAATGAATATTTTACACCAGGGCATTGATGTTTACTGACCTGTATAAGGTTCAGGGACTTCATATCATAGGTGTGGCAATAGATTTATGTCCATGGCATAAATACCACTTAAATTTTGAATTGGTACAAGTAGAATGGCATGATATTCTTGCATCTATTTGACTAAGTAGCTCCAAGCAATCGGATTTATATGTATAAAAGCCCCTTGTTCAGCACCTTAATGTGCTGTCTAAAGTTAATGTAAAATACAAAGAACATCACAACCTCTAAACATTAAAAGAGCCTCTTTCACCTTGTTGTTCTGACAACGGGTGCTGCTTTCAATAATGACTCTTCTTAAACTGAAGAAATTGTTCCTGATTTGAAGATTTAAGGCCTGAAAGAATTGAGCACTCTCAAGCTACCTAATGGAAATTGGGTATCCAAATCCTTTAAAATTGAGCCATTTAAATGTCCATTAAAATTAAGCTTGTCGATTAGATGAAGTTTAAATGAAGCCAAACTAAGTCTTCAAGGGCCTGATTCTGCCACCCATACTTGCACCAAGTAGTACCTTAATTAAATAACAAGTGAGCTTCTGGAGTTGCAGTAAAACAAGCCTTGATTATACAATTATAATTCTGTAGTCATTTATAGTTACTTCTGCAATTTGGAACACCCAATTCAAAACACAGAGGTCTCCTAAGGCATCTTTCTTAGTGCCTTTTTTTCTGCACTTTTTTTTCTGCACTCTGTAGTGTACGACCTTCAAACCATGTTACAAAATGGGATAGATGCACAGTTCCAGTGCCACTTTACACCACCATACCATCTCTAGACTTGAGATTTTCACTGGTGCAGCTACATCAGAGTGTCTACACCAGTGGCTACAAGCACCAGTGTAGACAAAACCTTCATTTGAAAATAAAGTTGAGTGATTTAGACACTAGTTTTTCTCCAGAATCACTGCATGTTGTGTGGGTTTGGGGTTTTTTTTAGTAAAGTTAGATACCGCTGAATCGCCTGGCTGGAATTTTTACTCAACAGCTTGTCAGTTATATGAAGTTTAAACTTGATTATTGAGTGATGTTTGTGCAAAAGCAACAGATTTTTTGCCAAAAAAAAAGTGTGGAGTACTTTTTTTAATGTCTTGCTCTCGTAGGATTCTATCTAGCCCAAAACAGCCTTTGCAGCTCCTGGCGTGTGTAGGTTCCACAAACATCCTAGCCTTCACAGTAAAGGAGGCTACTCCAGTTCCAAGAGACTAGTTCATCCACAGAAGCATCAACCCAGTCCTTCCTTTGTCAGCCAGCACGTGCGCGTCTAGCTTTTGTACAGCCTACTGTGTGTATGTATTATTTTTATAGTGTCATAGATATGTGTAATACTTTACAGGCAATTAAGCAGGAAAGATCCCTTGCCCCCCAAGCGTGTGTGTGTGTGTGTACACATACATACTGTGGCAAGTTGCCGGCACTACTTTGATGGGTCTCGCACTTTCTCTTCTTGGGGAGGGTTCAGGGCACTGTTTCTCGCCCCTGAACTGGGGTATTAACTGCCCCACTAGTATCCTAGAGGAGGGGAGTGGAGAGGAAGGGACCCAGGCCTGCCCTCTACTCTGGGTCCCAGCCCAGGGGCCCTAGGGATAGCGGTAAACTGCTTGAACTAATGGTTCCTTCCCCTGGGCTACTTCCCTCTCCTGCCCGTCAGCTTGTGGGACTTCCTGCCCTCCCTCTGCACAAACCAGGTGTCCCTTTACCTAGGGTCTTGGTCTTCTTAGCCCACCGCAGCACTTCTCCAAATTCTCCTCTGCTTTCCTCCAAACTGCTCTCTACTCCAACACCAATCCACTCTGTTTCAACTCCTCTCTACTCCAACATCAATCCACTCTGCTTCAACTCGTCCAAACTGCTCTCTGCTCCAACACCAATCCACTTTGCTTCAACTCCTCCTCTTGTCTGATTGAAGCAGGGAGGTTTTATCAGGTGACTGGTTTCAAGTGCTTTAATTAATCTATAGCAAACTTTCTCCCCTCTACAGGAAATAAGGCTCCCTTCTAACACTCTCCTGCTGCCCTCTGGCCAGGCTGTATCACAATACATACATATTTGTGTAAATAGTATGGTTGAGGGTGAATACAATTTGTACTGAGAGTCGAGAATTATAGTCTTCTGCTGTTTAAGATTCTTGTTTCTGTGACTGGTTAAAGCTATTTATTCCTTTCCCTGACATATATGTACATTTTAATGTTGCATATTTGATCTAAGTAAGGGATGGAATTTTTTTAACCAATCTGATTTGAACTCTTTCTTTCATTGTCATAGCTGGTTAAAAAAACAAACCGTGCATGCATGCTCAATGTACAAGATGTACTCACGATAATCATTATAGGGATCCCTGGGCAACATAATAGAAGGGTTGATACAGGTCTCAGTTAACAATCAATTATAGTAAGGTAACATAACTATATAAGGTAATATAACTGCCAATCAATGAGGGGTTATAGAAAATAGATCCTGTCAAATTAACTTGATATATTTTATAATTACAAGTTTGATTGATAAAGGTAATAGTGTTGATGTAATATTAGACTTCTGTAAGGCATTTGACTTAGGGTTGCCAACTTGGTAATATTTAAAAATCGGACACTCCAGCAGGAGTGCCGGAACCTTCCCTGCCCCTCCTCTTCTCCCTGAGGCCCTGCCCCGCCTTTTCCCTTGAGGCCCCACCCCCATCCACTCCTCTCCTTCCTTTGCCCCCCATTGCTCACTGCTTTTCCCATCCCACCCACCTTGGTCAGGAAGGACTTGCATGCAGAGCCAGGGCTGGGAACTGCAGCCACCCGATGAAGGTAGGAGGCAGCCCTGGCTGAGTAGGGGCCAACATGGTGATGTATGCCCACCTCTTCCCTCTCACAGTAACCGAACTTTCCAGATACTGTCAGGTCCCCTTTTCAACTGGACTTTCTGGTCGAAAACTGGGCACCTGGCCACCCTAATTTGACTTGCTTTCACAAGGCATTTTGATTAAAAAAAGCTACAATGATATAATTAATGATGTAATTGTAAGCAGGGTGTGTTTCTAATGGTCCCACAGGGATCAGTTCTTCGCCTTATACTATTTAATATTTTTATTAAAGATCTAGAAGAAAACCTAAAATCATCACTAATAAAGTTTGCAAATGACACAATAATTGGAGGAGTGGCAAAAAATGAAGAGGACATGACACTGATTCAGAGCAATCTGGATCGCTTGGTAAGCGGGCTGCAAGCAAATAATGTGTTCTAAGATGGCTAACTGTAACTATATACACCTAGGAACAAAGTTGCCAGAATGGGCAACTTTATCCCAGGAAGCAGTGACTCCTGAAAAAGATTTGGGGGTTGTGGTGGATAATCAGCCTCAAAAACAAAATGTGTTTGGTTATAGAAGCAATAAAAAATCTCACTGCATTCAAACACACACTTTGTGCCTGGTTAACATAATGTAAAAATACTTCTACATATAATTTAAATCAGAATGTATTGTAACAATTAACTTATTTAAATTATCCAGTCTTCTATTAAACATTGTACATTTAATATGTGCAATGTGTTATATTTGAAACATAACTCCTAAATGCTATATGACTATTTCTTTACTTTACAGCCTCTCATTACTATATCCTTGAATGCTCCTGGTACCTCAGGACCATGGTGATGGGCCGTTTATGAACCCTGTTCTGTAATTCTTACAAACACACAGTGAAATTCACCCTTTTGCAGAGGCCTGTGCCCTAAAGGTCTGCTTACGCCTTCAAAATAGGATATAAATGATACACAGGCCTTTTGGTAGCCTGCAGCACAGGGGTGAATTTGACCCACAAGTAGTCCAGTTTACTGCAGCGAGACTGCTCACATCAGAAAGGATTATTCAAGTAAGGATGCATAGCGGGATCAGTTCTTAGAAATATCTCAATAGATAGAATACTGTTTTTAGCCACCATTGCATAAATGTCCACTTAATTTTTATATTAACATATTCTAATCAAAAGAGACTCTCAACATTTAGCTCTGTTCCCTCTTTGATACATGTCTAGTTCTCGTTAGCACCCCTGGAAGGTCTGAGCTATAGAAAGGCTAAGAGAGATACTTTAGGATTTTTTTTTTATTTTATTATTTTTTTTTTGCCCAAGGTAAAATTCAGCAGGCCCTTACACAATAGCTCCATACACTGTATTTAGTAGGGTTCTATAGAATTTACTTTAAAAACTGAAGAATATAATAGAAAATTTACCATCGTATAGCTGGGATATAATTTTCTGTTACATACTAGGACTTCTCAATGAGGGTGGCTTCTAGCATTTGTGCATTGGCAAAAGGATTAGAATAATAAAACTTCCGTCTCTCTGCTAATTGCCACCAGGATCGAGGACTGGATTCTGTCAAAAGTTTGCTGGATATTAACATTGGAGAAATAGATGTAAACCACAAAAAAATTCACAAACAAACCCTGCTTTGGGTGTCTGGATTAGGTTACTTAATCTGGTTACTGTTTTCATATAGTTTTCACAGGTGGGAAGCTAGATAGAATTTATGTTTATCGTGCTTATTCATGGCTAAAAAGACATTGCTTACTTTCCTGCACCTTTACTTACAGCTTCATTAAATCCTTAGCAATCTCCAGGTGGATGCTTTGATGCTTGGCTTACTGGCCCTGGCTATAGAAAGTGCTGAATGCCCTAGAATCCCAGTCAAGCCAGTGGGAGTTGAGGGCATTCAGCACACTGCAGGATCAGGTCCCTAATGAGCATTGTCATGTACAATGCAAATTACATTATGGGTGGAATAAATTCAACAGGAGTTTCTTTTATGTTTGAAATCAGAGCCCTATGTAGTAACTTAATATATTGCAATTAAAATCACAAAGGGAGACTCCATTGTGTGTAGGGTTTAGTGCACAATAATAGCCACATGCCTTATTGCATCTTATTACCTCATCATATCATCAGATAATAAGGAATTCCTAAATTTCCACAATTTGGCTTACATCTCTGAAAACAAAAGATGAAAGTCAAGCAAATTCTAACAATAGTATGAACGTTATCTTTAAAAAGCACAATAAAATGTATTAAATGTATTACCATAAATAACTGTTTAGGCCATTACAAGCTCCACTACTTTTATAGCCAACATTTTATTCCTCTAGGTTTGTTAAGTCTAGCAGTTTATCTCAATTATCAACCAATATGAAAGTAAGTAGACCTGAAATAAATCCATATTAACCTCTGCTGGAATAGCTTCTGAAACAAGGAACCAAGCCTCATCAGAATGCACAAAAATCCGTTAAAATATAAAACAGCCCTCCAGACACATTGGCAATTCTTAATTAAATAGCTGAGAGTATTTATCCCATCCCAAAAGTCAGGAATAATATGCTGCTGACGTTGTGCTGCAAGACGTTGAATGTCAGAAAGCCCACCAAAGGAGTTCAATCAGGTATTAACTTGAAATTGGAAAATAGAGCTTAAATTTAAAAAAAAAAAAAAAAGTGCACCTTCTAAGACATCTAGGCAAACAGAATGCTTAGCAGAGACAGGCTAATTTATCATAGTGCAGTTGCTATGGCAACAACAGCGCTTGGAGATCATGTGACCCGAAGCAGTTTCTGTTGACTGGTTCTGACTATCAGTTCAGCAAAGGTTCCACTGTTTACCAGTGAAAGGGAAGGCAGAGCATTGATACTTGTTGAAAAGGCATAATAATAGTGCATCAGAAGCCATGAAAGCATCTCTTTGTCTTCTCGGCGTTTATTTCTATTCTAGTTAAAGGAACCCCTCTATTTTTTTCCTACAAAGCCGTTTTTTATTCACACTTTAAAAATGTGTTTCACTGTTTACTCAGTAGGAATGTCAACTACATGGATGAGGTCACTGATTCTACATATTTGGTACTCAACCACATTTTTGTCATCATTGGCCCAGCACCTAAAAATGTACTGCTTTCTTTTTTGTTTGTGTGTTTGTTTGGGGGGGGGGGGGAAATAAGGTTAAGAGAAAAAGGTCAACAAGTGTTAATCTTCTTAGGCAGCTTCTTAGTCAAAGATGACAGGTGTAATAATTAAAAAGGTGTGAGGTGTGGAAAGCACGGGGAATAAGCAAGCTTTAAGGGCTGTGCTGGTGTCTGATAATTAAAATATGGCTAAGGAAAATAATTTGCATGAACACCGTTTCATTGTGTGTTTGTATTTTGATTTCTAGCTCGCCCCTGAGAGGTGCTCAGCTTAGAGATCAATGGAAAAAGACAAAGATTTTTAGAAATTCTCACTTCCAGAGAGAGAGAAAACAAATGTTGCTTCTAAAGTTTCTTTTAATGTTACAGGCAAAAAAAAAAAGAAAAAATAATAAGTTAATCTTTCACTTATGTTTACACTGGTACCCTGGCCCAAACTCTAAGTGGTCATAGCTCTATGAAGTTAATGGAATTGCATCTGGTTATTCCAGAACTGAATTTAGTCATTGACTTCAATGGAAATTGAACATAGATATCAGAGGGTAGAGTCTGGACTTGGATTTTAAAAATCTTTGACTGTTTCTCCCCCTGTTGTTAATTAAAGGCAAAATCTTGCAGTCCTTACCTGAGAGAGACTCCCACAGGAATAACTGTTTCTGGCAAAAGGTTTGGGTTTTTAGACATAGTAAACCAAGAGATTGTTCTATTTTTTCTTTGAGTACTGTCCCAGATGTTCATCTTTCCCCTCTGGAATTATGGAATACCTCCTTTAAGAACAATTTTTGAATCATGTTGAGCCTTTGCAATTTACATATGTATTTAAAAGTTTGGAACTAGTACCACAGAGTGTACTTCTACATCATCCATCTTTATATGGCACCCAGCCTCTCCATGTTAGCTTCTCATATTATTTAAGACTTGATCCTGTGTCCATTGACAAAGCTCCCATAGGGTTCAATTACCAGTCCCTAAATAGGCCAAGTTAATATATATTACCTTATTATCCAGACCTCTCAGTCAGTATACAATAGATCAAGATTACAAAGATTATCCATATATGTTCAGTATTTTCCATGGAAAACCATATTTTCTTCCTTCTACTAAGCTGCTCTTGCATAGTAGTCAAATATTTAAACTCTGCCATCACGGAGGCCAATTTTGCTTTGTCATGCTAAGAGCTGTAAAAATTGAGAATGTGTCCAAACATGTTTAAGCTTGAGGAATCCAAAAAAGAAATTTCTGTCCTCTCAGGGAGTTCACTTCAGCAACTTGTGATTCCAATTTTACATTCAGCTTTACTAGTAGGGTAAAGTGATAAAAGTAGACTAAACTAAGTAATAGTCATCATCAGTGAATGTTTTTATCTCTTCTGTGTCCAGGTATTGTTTCATGCTCAGCAACCTATTCAGATACTACTTTTTTCTTCTTCTTTTGTTTGATTACAATGCAAATCCACATTTTCTGCAGTCTGATTTCTTCTTCAAATTGAGATAATGCCTGAGCCACGTCAGTTTAATTATGTAGATTAAGAATATTGGTTAAAATATACATCAGTAAGGGATTCCTATCTTTATGAAAACTTGTAAGATTTTTTTTCTGTTTTGGCTACATTTGATTGCGTAGTTTTTTTTTTAAAAGATGAAGGCAGAATCATGATGTAATTGTTAGAATTTTAATTTAATTTTCAGTCTTGAGAAACCAATTAGCAATTTAAAAAGCAATACCAGATGATTTGGGGGAAAGATAAAATAATTCTGTACTATTTCTGGCCAATCCTCATTAATCAAATGCATTTGGAATACAAATAGGAAGCCTGATTCTCCACTCACTGACCCCAGTTTTACACTGATGTTGCTCATTCAACTTCTGTGGAGTTATTCCTTATTCACACAATTATGAGTGAAGGGAAAATCCTGCATCTCCAGCAAAACACAATTTGTTTGCCAGGAAGGATGGGGGGAAATGTAGATATCACCCAGGAAATGTGCCCCTAGCTGCTGTGTTTACCATAAGGTGCTCAAAGAGAATTATTTAATCCTTGTTTGCATAGTAACATCTGATAAATAATTCAGGAACATATGGCCTAAAGTTTTTTAAGGCATTGCCTAAAGGAGAAACACAGTTCTGCTCCAGTTTTAACAAGGAACGAGGAACACCAGCAGAGTTATATGCATTGTATACAAGCTCCTCGGACACATTTTCATCTAAGAGGTATAGTGAATTTCATGAGAAGAGGACTTCAAAGTATTTAAGGGGTGCTGTCACAAGAGTGCGTGCATATTGTGAGAGAGAAATTGTAGGCTGGAAGATAGATGTTTAGTAACTGGGTTTAATAGCATAATCCGTTAAATCTAGTGTCTAGAGGGTGGTGTTCTGAAGAAGGATTTTTGCGTTATCTCAACAAGATGCTTATTACAGACTTGCTGACAGCAAGTGCTTAAAATTAACTTTTCTCTCTCTTGGATTAGGTTTAACATGTGTTACAATGATCCTGATTAAGCAATGAATATGATATAATTAGCCTTCGCTGCATTTTCCCTTATACTTCCTATTTATATAAAGTTGTTTTCCTACAATACCAAAAACGATGGCTTGATGCAAATATTCAGCTTCACTTGTCATGTGCTGGATTCTACCGTGCTTACATTGACTATCACCTTATTGTATTACTTAGCCCTATTGACTACAGTGGCATTACATGTGGAGTAATGAGCTAGTCAGCATAAAATCATAGAAATGTAGGGGCTGGAAGGCCTTGAGAAGTCACCTAGTCCATCCCTCATACTAAGGCAGGATCAAGAATACATAGACCGTCTCTGACAAATATTTGTCTAACCTGTTCTTAAAAACTTCCAATGATTAGGATTCCACAACCTTCCTTAAAAGCCTATTCCATGCTTAACTATCCTTAGAGTTACAGTGTTTTTCATAATATCTAACCTAAATCTTCCATGCTGCAGATTAAGCCGATTACTGCTTATCCTACCTTCAGTGGTCATGGAGAACAATTGACCACTTTCCTCTATTTCAGTAGTTCTCAAACTAGGGCTGCTGCTTGTTCAGGGAAAGCCCCTGGCGGGCCAGGCCGGTTTGTTTACCTGACGCGTCCACAGTTTCGGCCGATTGCGGCTCACACTGGCCGCGGTTCACCGGTCCAGGCCAATGGGGGCTGCGGGAAGCGACGCAGGCCGAGGGATGTGCTGGCGCCCTTCCTACAGCCCCCATTGGCCTGGAACGGCAAACCGGAGCTAGTGGGAGCCGCGATCGGTCAAACCTGCGGACGCAGCAGATAAACCGGCCCGGCCCGCCAGGGGCTTTCCCTGAATAAGCAGCGGCCCTACTTGGAGAACCACTGATCTATTTAACAGCTCCTAACATATTTGAAAATTATAAGGTTTCTCCCTCAGTCTTCTTTTCTCAAGACTAAACATGCCCATTTTTGTTGCTTTCCTCTGGATTCTCTCCAGTGTCTCCGCATCTTTCTTAAAGCATGGTGCCCAGTATGCCAGCTGGCCTCACCAGTGACGAGTAGAGTTGAACAATTACCTCTTGTGTTTTACATAGAACACTCTTCTTAATGCCCACAGAATGATATTTGCCTTTTTTGCAACTGATTCACATTATTGACTCATATTCAGTTTAAGCCACTATAATATCTAGATCCTTTTCAGCAGTATTACTGCCTAGCCATTTATTCCCCATGTTGTAGTTATCTTTTTGATTTTATGAACTGTAGTACTTTTCACTTGTCTTTATTCAGTTTACTCTTCTTGATTTCCAAGTTTATCCAGTTTATCAAGGTCAATTCTGAATTCTAATCCTGTTGACATGAGTAAATGTCCCATCTGGCCCCCATATTTTTCATTTAGAATAAATTGTCTGACTTTTGGCTTAATTATCAATCTGCTGTACACCTTCTCAAACCCAAAGTGATTTGCCTTAATTCCCTCACTTTTGGACCATTGGCATTCACAAGTATGGCACCATAAATAAGTGTTAAATAATAATCATTGCCTAGGTACATCCAGGTATGTGGATTGAAGACACAATATGCCCTGAATTCTGTTTGTCCAAAAGTTTCCTCTAATAACTGTTAGTGATTTTAGTGGTGATATCCTTTTCCATTAAACTTTTTTTTAAATTTTTCTCTCTGAATGAAATTTTTTAAACTAATGAAGATACAGGAAGTTTCTTTGGGTCACATATGGGAAACTTATGAATCTGGAATACTGAACCAACCTGATCAATATTTCAGCTTCTTAGCCATGAGAACAAGCTTGTGGTTCTGGAATATTGTATATATGTTGTTTATTACAAGGCCTACATGATTTACCTACCAAATGTTAATTCAAAAAAAGTAGATATATGTGAAAAGGGTACTTTGTAATGGCATTTTATGGAAAAAAATCTTTATCCCATTTCGGACAATTTTGCATTTTTGAAATTTAGCTTTTGCACAACATTTTGGGGGAATGACCATTTTTCACAAAAAGCCACTTTTGCATGTGTCATAAATATAAAGGGAAGGGTAAACCCCTTTGAAATCCCTCCTGGCCAGAGGAAAAACTCCTCTCACCTGTAAAGGGTTAAGAAGCTAAAGGTAACCTCGCTGGCACCTGACCAAAATGACCAATGAGGAGACAAGATACTTTCAAAAGCTGGGAGGAGGGAGAGAAACAAAGGGTCTCTGTCTGTCTATATGCTGTTTCTGCTGGGGAATGGAGTCTTAGAACTTTTAGTAAGTAATCTAGCTAGGTATGTGTTAGATTATGATTTCTTTAAATGGCTGAGAAAAGCATTGTGCTGAATAGAATAACTATTTCTGTCTGTGTATCTTTTTTGTAACTTAAGGTTTTGCCTAGAGGGGTTCTCTATGTTTTGAATCTAATAACCCTGTAAGGTATCTACCATCCTGATTTTACAGAGGTGATTTCTTTACTTCTATTTACTGCTATTTCTATTAAAAGTCTTCTTGTAAGAAAACTGAATGCTTTTTTCATTGTTCTCAGATCCAAGGGTTTGGGTCTGTAATCACCTATGCAAATTGGTGAGGCTTTTTATCCAACATTTCCCAGGAAAGGGGGGGTGCAGGTGTTGGGAGGATTGTTCATTGTTCTTAAGATCCAAGGGTCTGGGTCTGGAGTCACCTAGGCAAATTGGTGAGGCTTTTTACCAAACCTTGTCCAGGAAGTGGAGTGCAAGGTTTTGGAAAGTATTTTGGGGGGAAAGACATTTCCAAACAGCTCTTCCCCTGTAACCAGTATTTGTTTGGTGGTGGTAGCGGCCAATCCAAGGACAAAGGGTGGAATATTTTGTACCTTGGGGAAGTTTTGACCTAAGCTGGTAAAGATAAGCTTAGGAGGTTTTTCATGCAGGTCCCCACATCTGTACCCTAGCGTTCAGAGTGGGGAAGGAACCTTGACAGCATGAAATCGTGTGCTTGTGAAATTTGAAGCAGAAGTTCGAAGGTGGTCATCATTAAAGTGTTCCTTTGATGGTTTAGAAAGAGGGAGGGAGAGACGGTTAAAAAAACTTATTTACTTATCTAATACACATACACTTATTTACATATCTAACACACACAGATTTTTTTCTGACAAACAGATGAAGGGGAAAAACCCCACCCAACTTTGATGTATTTTCAATGGAGGTGAACAGCGGACGTGAAACTGGACATGTTTCCAGAAGATTCACAAACTAAAAACATTACACATTTGATATAAGACAAAGTGCAATTTAGGTTGTAATATGGAGTTGAATATTTTGCACAGCTGTCCCAAGTAGGTTGTTGAAATGCAAGAGTGGATGTCAGCTATATATTTCCAGGTGGAGTGGATTTGTTTTTAAAAAAATGTCTTTGTTCAAAGCACATGAATCATTTGTCTGAATTTCAAAGATGAGAAACAGGACGGATGGTACTCAATGTTCAATTCCTCCTTATGTATTTGTCTTCAGAATTCCTATGAAGACCCTTTGATACAATGGTCCATTGAAAATCTTTTAGCATTGCACGCTTTGTTCTAGCTTTGCTTTAAAAGAAGCAATAACATTTTGATTTTTCTGCCTGATGACAATGTGGTAAACATATATTAATCTCTGGTGTGCTTTTTTTATCATGGGGGGGTTAATTATATCTCTTTCTGATTATAATGTCTAGAGGATCTACCTTAGGATCCAGCTAAACCTCTGACTGATTTTATATAGCTCTGTCCCTGTGGACCTGGTATGCAGCATCATGGCCTTGATTCAGCAAGCTGTTTAAGCACATGCTGAAATTTCAGCATAGGAGCAATCTCATTGAACTCAAAAACTAGATACATGCTTAAGCACCTTGCTGAGTCAGGGCCCATGTCAGAAGCAACGTGGTTTTATAACAATTCTTAGTACTTATTATTGCTTACAGCATGCATTAGTATGCTGGACATATTATAGTGAAAATAGGAAAACCAGATCCCTGCTTTTAAGAGTTTACAATCTAAGATCTCAATCCTGCAAACACTCGCTCAGGTGCTTAATTGTATTCATGTCAGTATTCTGTTGACTTCCATGGAACTACTCACGTGCTTAAAGTTAATCACGTTAGTAAGTGTTTTAAAATATACCAGGGCCTCACTTTAGATTAGATGCAACAGTATAAAAAAATAGCAGGAAGAAAATGAGGCGATACATAACGATGATTACATTAACAATATAGACATGCACGCATGGTGGTCCACATAAAAGGGTTAGAGAGTTTTTGGTTTTTTATGTACTGCTTTAAATTTTCAAAGCATATTAACTGTTTGTTTACCCAGTTACAATTGTCTGTTCCACTCATATTCTAAGATAGACACTGTGTTACTTAGTCACAAGGAGACAGTTGTATTTTCAATCTGAGGAACCCATAATAAATGAGACACAGCTGACAAGTTTTGTGCAGTGCCATGTGGGATTTTTATGCCAATTAGTTAATTTGCATATAACCATGAACTTCAGTTTAAAATCATTGGGTAGATTAAGGGCATTGGCCTGAAAGCCCTGCTGAATGAAGTCCTTGTTTATTGGCAAGACAAGCTTCTAGTACACTTTACCCTGCTGTCATGCCTCAGGCTTGACATGCAGGCAGAGCATACTTCAGGAGCGTCAAAGATAATTCAGTCTCCATGGCCCAAAGAGTTCGTGCCTCTCTGAGTTTGAGGGTAAATCATGTGACAAGTATGTGGTGTGGTATGGAGATCTACCACAGTTATTTTATATAGGAGCCCCCAAAAATCCAGTAGAAAGGCACAACTTTTAATCCCTACTGAGCTGCTCTGGATTCAAGCTGGTGATCTACAGGTGGAAGGTTCTGTGGTTTATTAGCTCTCTCACCCACCCACTCATTTTCCCAGAGGTATGAAGCTCATGACAGGTATGCCAAGCGCAGACATCTGGTGTCTCTGAAAGGACAAAGTAGGATTCAGGGTGGTACGTGGACCTTGCACAGTGTGATATATTGGTTGGGGAGAGTAAATCAACTTAGAAGTTCCCAGCACCATATAGGAACTAGGGGTAGGGGAGCAGTCTGTGGTTTAGGTTTATAGTTTTATAGTTATTGCTTTCGCAATTAAAATATACAGCTGCTCAATAAAATATATATAACAAACTTTCAAAAGGTGCTTTTTGAAGAACAGTTTTAAGAGAAATTACTTGGCTAGCAATCTCCAAATGTTGGTTTTAGCAAGCAGCCTTGTGCTGGTAGTCACAAAATTTCTCCTGAATAGTACATAATGGCATTTTTGCTAACTGCTTTGTTCAAAATGGAGAGTACCTTTTTTGTTCTTTCCTGCTGATCCTGGGAAAGGAACAAAAAAAAAGTCTGAGTTAAGAGTTAAGCAAAGCTCTTTCAAACCATGAATCCATCCAAATTGCATCTTGATTGCAATTTAAAAGTCAGATTATGTGGTAATGTCTGAATCACAAATGCTTTTAAAACTGCCATAATGGAAGTGTTCAATTGGTTTTGAATCTATGTATGCATTTTTTCCTTTATTTTTGAACCTTCTACTTAACACATCATGTGTGTTAACTGCTGCATCTATTGTGCTGCACCCCAAGAGTATGACAATACGCAGTAATGCAACCGATTCCTTACAAACCGGTTGCTTAATGATATAGTTTAACACACATGGGCTTTTTAAAATAATTTAATATGTGGAACATCTTCCACAGAATTCCTATATAAAAGGACTACCTAAAGCAGTTGACAGTGCCTGAGAACTGCTTTTACTCAATGGAAACAGATGACAGAACTACCATCAACACAGTCTACCAATGTATTTGTACTTGATGCACTGTTTGATATAATTAATTTCAATATTTCCTCTGAGCCTTTTACTGGCGGTGTCCAAACATTCCCTTTTGAGATGGGACAAGGGACACAGAGGAACTCACACACAAAGGCAGAGGTGGATTGTACTTCAGTTTTCTAGAATGACTGTCCATTGAGGTAAAATAGCTAAAGAACTTAGACGTGCCTAATGTTACGTAAATGAGTTGCTTTTCAATGATGAATAATGACAGTTTTTCCAATTAAATAAGGAACTTGTCAGATGCAGAAGATAAAGCCTTCTTTGGCACCTTCAAGTTGTTTGAAGAAGTCAAACCAGGGGAGGAGGGTTGAACTTCTCAGTTTTCTGATTAACTAGGTTCACATTTGCACAGTTTACAAATAAATGGAAATCAGACTAGAGGGAGGATTAAACTCAGTACAGAATTAGCCATTGTTAAAATTTACTCTTGCCTTGTCCATAAGAATTATATAAATCTATCTATCCAGAAAAGAGGAATAGTGTAATGTAGTGGATTGAAAGCATCTCAGCAGAAAGCAGATTTGTAACCTCAGAAGTGCAGACCCAGATTTGAATTTTCCTAAAGCTCAAGGGTAGAGCTGTTCAGAAAATTTCCATTGCAATGACAGTTCTGCAAAAAATTGGAGAGGGGGTGGGAATCACAGAAAAATGTGAAAAAAAATGTCCCCATTTTTTGAGCAGCTCTTTTTAAAGGGTTATCCATAGTGCTGGTTCAGGCCTATCTTTAATTGTAATTGATTGCAAGGAAGTAAGGGCCAGATCTGTAAAGGTATTTAGGCACTGCAACTGTGAAATTGGTATTGGAGTTAGGTGTCTGAGTATCTTTGAGTGTATGGATCTTAAGAACCTAAGTCTTATTGAAAGTCAGTGGGGCTTAGGCTCCTAAGTCACTTTTGAAAATGAGACTGGGGCTCCTAAGTCAGTTAGATGCTACAGTGCTGAGAGGAACAATGTCTACATACTTTTTTAAAAATGGCACATAGAAGCTTGTGCTAAATGCTTGGGGTAATGTTTTTTGCATTACTGGATAGCTATTTCCCCTCTATAAATTATTGTACAGTATTGCCTAAAATCCTGTGTTTACCTTAAAGAAAATGAAGAGTTGTCAGCTTTGTCTAGTGTCAGAGGGGTAGCCGTGTTAGTCTGGATCTGTAAAAGCGGCAGAGTCCTGTGGCACCTTATAGACTTACAGACGTATTGGAGCATAGGCTTTCGTGGGTGACACCCACTTCGTCAGATGCATGTATTCACCCACGAAAGCTTATGCTCCAATACGTCTGTTAGGGTATGTCTACACTACGAAATTAGGTCGAATTTATAGAAGTCGGTTTTTTAGAAATCAGTTTTATATATTCGAGAGTGTGTGTCCCCACAGAAAATGCTCTAAGTGCATTAAGTGAATTAACTCGGTGGAGCGCTTCCACAGTACCGAGGCTAGAGTCGACTTCCGGAGTGTTGCACTGTGGGTAGCTATCCCACAGTTCCCGCAGTCTCCGCTGCCCATTGGAATTCTGGGTTGAGATCCCAATGCCTGATGGGGCTAAAACCTTGCTGCGGGTGGTTCTGGGTACATATCGTCAGGCCCCCATTCCCTCCCTCCCTCCGTGAAAGCAAGGGCAGACAATCGTTTCGTGCCTTTTTTCCTGAGTTACCTGTGCAGATGCCATACCACGGCAAGCATGGAGCCCGCTCAGGTAACCGTCACCGTATGTCTCCTGGGTGCTGGCAGACGTGGTACTGCATTGCTACACAGTAGAAGCAACCCATTGCCTTGTGGCAGCAGACGGTGCAATAGGACTGGTAGCCATCATCGTCATGTCCGAGGTGCTCCTGGCCACGTCGGCCGGGAGCGCCTGGACAGACATGGGCGCAGGGACTAAATTTGGAGTAACTTGATCAAGTCATTCTCTTTAGTCCTGCAGTCAGTCCTATTGAACCATCTTATGGTGAGCAGGCAGGCGATATGGATTGCTAGCAGTCGTATTGTACCATCTTCTGCCGAGCAGCCCCGAGATGTGGATGGCATGCAGTCCTTCTGCACTGTCTGTCTGCTGCCAGCCAAAGATGTAAAAGATAGATGGAGTGGATCAAAACAAGAAATAGACCAGTTTTGTTTTGTACTCATTTGCTTCCCCCCGTCCCCCGTCTAGGGGACTCATTCCTCTAGGTCACACTGCAGTCACTCACAGGGAAGGTGCAGCGAGGTAAATCTAGCTACGTATCAATCAGAGGCCAGACTAACCTCCTTGTTCCTATAAGAACAATAACTTAGGTGCACCATTTCTTATTGGAACCCTCCATGAAGTCTTGCCTGCAATACTCCTTGATGTAAAGCCACCCCCTTTCTTGATTTTATCTCCCTGAAGCCAACCCTGTAAGCGTGTCGTCAGTCACCCCTCCCTCCGTCAGAGCAACGGCAGACAATCATTCCGCGCCTTTTTTCTGTGCGGACGCCATACCAAGGCAAGCATGGAGGCCGCTCAGCTCACTTTGGCAATTAGGAGCACATTAACCACCACATGCATTATCCAGCAGTATATGCAGCACCAGAACCTGGCAGAGCGATACCGGGCGAGTAGGCGACGTCAGCACGGTCGCATGAGTGATCAGGACATGGACACAGATTTCTCTGAAAGCACGGGTCCTGCCAATGCATGCATCATGGTGCTAATGGGGCAGGTTCATGCTGTGGAACGCCGATTCTGGGCTCGGGAAACAAGCACAGACTGGTGGGACTGCATAGTGTTGCAGGTCTGGGACGATTCCCAGTGGCTGCGAAACTTTCGCATGCGTAAGGGCACTTTCATGGAACTTTGTGACTTGCTTTCCCCTGCCCTGAAGCACATGAATACCAAGATGAGAGCAGCCCTCACAGTTGAGAAGCGAGTGGCGATAGCCCTGTGGAAGCTTGCAATGCCAGACAGCTACCGGTCAGTTGGGAATCAATTTGGAGTGGGCAAATCTACTGTGGGGGCTGCTGTGATGCAAGTAGCCCACGCAATCAAAGATCTGCTGATATCAAGGGTAGTGACCCTGGGAAATGTGCAGGTCATAGTGGATGGCTTTGCTGCAATGGGATTCCCTAACTGTGGTGGGGCCATAGACAGAACCCATCTCCCTATCTTGGCACCGGAGCACCGAGCCGGCGAGTACATAAACCGCAAGGGGTACTTTTCGATAGTGCTGCAAGCTCTGGTGGATCACAAGGGACGTTTCACCAACATCAACGTGGGATGGCCGGGAAAGATACATGACGCTCGCATCTTCAGGAACTCTGGTCTGATTCAAAAGCTGCAGGAAGGGACTTTATTCCCAGACCAGAAAATTACTGTTGGGGATGTTGAAATGCCTATATGTATCCTTGGGGACCCAGCCTACCCCTTAATGCCATGGCTCATGAAACCGTACACAGGCAGCCTGGACAGTGGTCAGGAGCTGTTCAACTACAGGCTGAGCAAGTGCAGAATGGTGGTAGAATGTGCATTTGGACGTTTAAAGGCGCGCTGGCGCAGTTTACTGACTCGCTTAGATCTCAGCGAAACCAATATTCCCACTGTTATTACTGCTTGCTGTGTGCTCCACAATATCTGTGAGAGTAAGGGGGAGACGTTTATGGCGGGGTGGGAGGTTGAGGCAAATCGCCTGGCTGCTGGTTATGCGCAGCCAGACACCAGGGCGGTTAGAAGAGCACAGGAGGGCGCGGTACGCATCAGAGAAGCTTTGAAAACCAGTTTCATGACTGGCCAGGCTACAGTGTGAAAGTTCTGTTTGTTTCTCCTTGATGAAACCCCCCGCTCCTTGGTTCACTCTACTTCCCTGTAAGCTAACCACCCTCCCCTCCTCCCTTCAGTCACCACTTGCAGAGGCAATAAAGTCATTGTTGCTTCACATTCATGCATTCTTTATTCATTCATCACACAAATAGGGGGATGACTACCAAGGTAGCCCAGGAGGGGTGGTGGAGGAGGGAAGGAAAATGCCACACAGCACTTCAAGCACAGCACTTTAAAAGTTTACAACTTTAAAATTTATTGAATGCCAGCCTTCTTTTTTTTGGGCAATCCTCTGTGGTGGAGTGGCTGGTTGGCCGGTGGCCCCCCACCGTGTTCTTGGGCATCTGGGTGTGGAGGCTATGGAACTTGGGGAGGAGGGCGGTTGGTTACACAGGGGCTGTAGTGGCAGTCTGTGCTCCAGCTGCCTTTGCTGCAGCTCAACCATACACTGAAGCATACTGGTTTGATCCTCCAGCAGGCTCAGCATTGAATCCTGCCTCCTCTCATCACGCTGCCGCTGCATTTGAGCTTCAGCCCACCACTTACTCTCTTCAGCCCGCCACCTCTCCTCCCGGTCATTTTGTGCTTTCCTGCACTCTGACATTATTTGCCTCCACGCATTCATCTGTGCTCTGTCAGTGTGGGAGGATAGCATGAGCTCAGAGAACATTTCATCACGAGTGCGTTTTTTTTTCTCTTTCTAATCTTCACTAGCCTCTGGGAAGGAGAAGATCCTGTGATCATTGAAACACATGCAGCTGGTGGAGAAAAAAAAAGGACAGCGGTATTTAAAAAGACACATTTTATAACAGTGGCTACAGTCTTTCAGGGTAAACCTTGCTGTTAACATTACATACATAGCACATGTGCTTTCTTTACAAGGTCGCATTTTGCCTCCCCCCACCACGTGGCCACGCCCTCAACCCTCCCCCTCCCCGTGGCTAACAGCGGGGAACATTTCTGTTCAGCCGCAGGCAAACAGCCCAGCAGGAACAGGCTCCTCTGAGTGTCCCCTGAAGAAAAGCACCCTATTTCAACCAGGTGACCATGAATGATATCTCACTCTCCTGAGGATAACACAGAGAGATAAAGAACGGATGTTGTTGGAACGCCAGCAAACATACACTGCAATGCTTTGTTGTACAGTGATTCCCGAGTATGTGTTACTGGCCTGGAGTGGTAAAGTGTCCTACCATGAAGGACGCAATAAGGCTGCCCTCCCCAGAAACCTTTTGCAAAGGCCTTGGGAGTACATCCAGGAGAGCTGCGAACGCCAGGGCAAATTAATCCTTTCACATGCTTGCTTTTAAACCATGTATAGTATTTTAAAAAGTACACTCACCAGAGGTCCCTTCTCCGCCTGCCGGGTCCAGGAGGCAGCCTTGGGTGGGTTCAAGGGGTACTGGCTCCAGGTCCAGGGTGAGAAACAGTTCCTGGCTGTCGGGAAAACCGGTTTCTCTGCTTGCTTGCTGTGAGCTATCTACAACCTCATCATCATCATCATCATCAACTTCGTCCCCAAAACCTGCTTCCGTGTTGCCTCCATCTCCATTGAAGGAGTCAAACAACACGGCTGGGGTGGTGGTGGCTGAACCCCCTAAAATGGCATGCAGCTCATCATAGAAGCGGCATGTTTGGGGCTCTGACCCGGAGCGGCCGTTCGCCCCTCTGGTTTTCTGGTAGGCTTGCCTCAGCTCTTTAAGTTTCATGCAGCACTGCTTCAGATCCCTGTTATGGCCTCTGTCCTTCATGCCCTGGGAGATTTTGACAAAGGTTTTGGCATTTCGAAAACTGGAACGGAGTTCTGATAGCACGGATTCCTCTCCCCATACAGCGATCAGATCCCATACCTCCCGTTCAGTCCATGCTGGAGCTCTTCTGCGATTCTGGGACTCCATCATGGTCACCTCTGCTGATGAGCTCTGCATGGTCACCTGCAGCTTGCCATGCTGGCCAAACAGGAAATGAGATTCAAAAGTTCGCAGTTCTTTTCCTGTCTACCTGGCCAGTGCATCTGAGTTGAAAGTGCTGTCCAGAGCGGTCACAATGGAGCACTCTGGGATAGCTCCCGGAGGCCAATACCGTCGAATTGTGTCCACAGTACCCCAAATTCGACCCGGCAAGTCCGATTTAAGCGCTAATCCACTTGTCAGGGGTGGAGTACGGAAATCGATTTTAAGAGCCCTTTAAGTCGAAATAAAGGGATTCATCGTGTGGACCAGTGCAGGTTTACATCGATTTAATGCTGCTAAATTCGACCTAAAGTCCTAGTGTAGACCAGGGCTTAGTCTATAAGGTGCCACAGGACTCTTTGCCGCTTTTACAGCTTTATCTACACACTTGTAATTGGAATTACCTTTAGATTAGTGTGAATATAGTATCTGATTTTTTTGTAATAATCAACTGTGAGAACAGTTTGGGGCTCCCCAGATATTTGCTGGGGAAGGAATCTACAAATTGACTTTGTACAGCTTATTCTTTCCTTGATGCACATGTGTAACCATCATTATGATTAACAGTCCTAATGAGTGTGTGTTTGAAGATAGACTCAATCCCTAAATTAATGTAATTGTTTAATAGATTGTTTATAGTAGTGGCAAAGGACTTGATCCTACAAATGCTTATGCATGTGAGTAATTTTTATTCACCTTAATGGACCCATTGACTTCAGTGAGACGACTCGCACAAGTAAGGGTTTGTGGGATCCAGTTCACAGGCTGCACATGTTTCAAACCCTGGCTACTGGGAGACTTACAATTAAATATCACATATCAAAAAGGTAAACTGGATATTCCGTTTACTCCTTTATTCCTTTTACAAGAAGAATAATGAATTTACTCAGATAAATGTGCTAAAAGTTACAGGAAGAACTATTGTTTTCTTATTTTCTAAGTGACATCCATTTGTACGGCTAATATTTTAGTAATAAAAAGCAAAATGTAAATCTGCAGCCTGCTGTGAAGGGAAGTTTACACATTCAATGAACACTACAGGACCTACTCATAAATATTCATTAACACTGCTTCACCGAAAACAAAATTTAAGTACGTAAGTAATGGAATAAAAGCAGGTGAAAACCTATTTCCTATGAGTGAAGAAAACAGGATAGTAAGAGATAACAAAATAAAGGAGATAAAGTGATGGCTTGACTTTTATCCTAAAATATGAAATAAGGGGATTGTAGGGTTAATAAATTTAAAATGCTTTATCCTATGGTTAGTGAAGACAAATTATCTTATGATGAGATTGAACAGAATATTGGGCTATTTATATCTAGTCACATCCTCATTCATTGCTATATTACGTTGTCAAGCATTTTGTGTTGCTTCATTTTTTTTGTTGATTTTCATACTATTCTCTACTTATTCTTAAAATATCCCTGGTCAGTCAAAGACTGAGAGGTTCTCCCACACAAGGAGCAAAACTTGTACTTTCAACCTAAATGACTTATATTCTAGATTCAAGAGAACAAGAGAAGAATAAATAAAATGGGTGTATTAAACATAAACTCCAATGGTGCTATGCTGATTTTCATGAGCTGAGGATCTGGCCCACAGTCACCATCAGAATGAGAAATTTGAATGTCTCACTCAGTAAGATCGTTCATGATTTTCTTCAAATTATTGTCTCGTATGGTGCTGCACCTCAGGATATGTGCACCGGCACTCTTGATCGGAGATTTTTGTCAGCAGTGTTTGCAGGTCTGCTCCTGCGCTCTACACTGCTTCTGCAGTTCCTCCTCAACTGCCTGCGGCTAGAGACTGGGCATTGCTGTGTCTGCTGTTAGCTACATGGCTGAATTTCTGTATAGTTTGACTTCTTTATTTCTTTGTTTAGCACAGGCTTGTGCTTTTCCAGGGGTTCCCTCAATCTCTTTCTTTGTGACCAGGGCCTCCTGCACCCTCAGCTTCTATTATCTGCAGCGTCCAGGCTCAGGTTATGCCAAAGACCCAAGGTTTCAAACCCTGCCAGACCTGCCACAGATCTTTCTTGCTCAGCAACAGGCATTCCAGCTACCTTTGTTGCCTTAGAGAGTCCCACTTCCCATCTAAGTGTAAGGTTTGCTCTGCGTTTAAGAGCAAATATCAGAAGATGAGGGAAGACAGAGTGAAGCTCCTCTTGATGGAATGTACTTAAGACCCGTGGGGTCCAATTTACCCCCACTGTACATCCATTTCAGCTGCTCAGAATGCTCCTTTGACCTCAGCCTCAGAGACCATGGGGCAACTTTGGAAGTCTTGAAGTTTTCAAAAAGGAGGACACCCCGCTACCTGGAGAAAGACTCCAACAGAATGAGAAAGTCAGTTCTGAGGCCAAGGAACCAGAAGACCTCGTGTCCTGATATGGATACTGCGAGGCTTCTGCTAGCCCCAGTTCCAAGATGGTGATACCCATTGAAAAGATTTCTGGCATGCCGCGCATTGAGAAGTCCTTTGGCAAACTGCCTCAAATGACATCATCATCAGTATCAGAACTGGAGAACTCCAAAAACAAGGAATCCTCTAAGAAGCTATCTTCACCTGTGCTCCGGTACCATCCTCCTCAGGCCTCAGTCACAAGGAACACATGGACTATATCTGCACGCTGTCTCTGTATACCACTCAACGTTCCTGTTGATCAGTGCCCAGGATCTCTGGTACTGACCAGGTTCCTATCCTATGAGCATCTCCTCCACATTGAGGTTCTGCTTGGGAGACTCCTGAGGTGGAGCATCACGGGGACAGTAACTAGAAGAAGGAGCAGTTACCTACCTGTACAGTAACTGGAATTCTTTGAGACATTTTGTCCCTGTGGGTGCTCTACCACCCACCCTCCGTTCTCTCTGCTGCAGAGTCTTGCTTCTGGGCTTGACAGGGAACTGAAGTGGCAGCAGGTCTGTCCCTCCCTATATCCCCTCACACTGGAGCACAAGGATGTATAAGGCACAGGCATGCACCCATGGACACTGCTGATGAAAATCTCCAGTCAAGAATGGACCCATCTTGAAGAACTCCAGAAACTGTACAGATAAGTAACATCTCTTTTAATTGCCTCAGAGCCCTGAGCTTCAAGAGACTGGCAAACGAACACCTTACAATTAAGGTGCAGCAAGCAGAAAACAAAATATAACAACCGTTGTAGATAGCTTGTGAGGTAGAGCATGTACTGATATTGTTCTGTTCTCAGCCCAAAGGAATTAATGAACAGCCCTGATCAATGACATTGCTACAAGAGAACCAACAATTCCTGCTTATAGTCTTTAACACTGACTCTTAGACCTAGGCTCTTCATACAGAATAGCTAATGCCATCTACTGTAATATGGTCCTCAAAGGTGTTGCCAGCAGTTGTTGGTGGGGTTGCAAACCTCCACTGATTCCCTTGTTTCTAGTTTCCTCCTGCAGCAGATTAGCTCAGACCCTGAAAACCATTTTCTCCTCAGGTGCTGGAAGAGTTCTCAAACCTATTTGTGCCAAATCACATGCCGGTTCCTTTGAAGAGCTTTGAAACCCAACGCAAAGAACCAAAGTGCATCTGAGGAGAACCTGTTGTGAGCTTGCTGCCCACTGTTACGATTTTATGGAGAGTTGTCTGGCTGCATCTCTGAGTACACTGTGAGCCTAGCCAGATTGCCTTTTCAGAGGCCAGGAAGGGATTTTTTTACCAGAGATTAGCTCATGGAGGCTGGATTTCTTCCCTTCTCCATTGGAGCCTAGAGTTCTGGCTAGTTAGGAAAAATTAAAAACAAATACTAAAAGAGAAAAAACCCTACTCCACCTTTGTCACAATTCGTAGCCAGTGTCTAGTGCAGATAAACATAGTAAGTGGCTGAGCAGCTCCTGGGAAAATCTGCACATGAGGCAGAAAAAGCTACTGCCACCAGCCCAGATTGGTTTGGAGCGGGGGCAGTCTCTTGAGTCTCACACAGACTGAATAACTCTTGCCTGTGACTTTCTCACCCACACAAGGTAAAGGAAGGCGTGTGTTGGTAGGCTGTTTCACACCCCTCCTACCACTCTTTTGAGATTAGTTGACTAAAATTGCTGTTTGCCACATTAAACCTATTCCTTTTTTTTCTGTGTCATATTTCATCGAATCATAGAATTGTAGGACTGAAAGGGAAGGGACCTTGAGACGTCATCTAGTCCAGTCCCCAGCATTCATGGTAGGACTAAATATTATCTAGACCATTCCTGACAGGTGTTTGTCTAACCTGCTCTTAAAAATCTGCAAGATAGAGATTCCACAACCTCCCTAGGCAATTTATTCCAGTGCTTAAATATCCTGACAGGAAGTTTTTCTTAATGTCCAACCTAAACTGCCCTTGGTGCAATTTAAGCCCATTGCTTCTTGTCCTATCTTCAGAGGGTAAGGAGAACAATTTGTCTCCCTCCTCCTTGTAACAACTTGTACTTGAAAACTGTTATCATATCCCTCTCAGTCTTCTCCAGACTAAAACCCAAGTTTTTCAATCTTCCCTCATAGGTCATGTTTTCTAGACCTTTAATCATTTTTGTTGCTTTTCTCTGGACTTTCTCCAATTTGTCCAATTTTATGTTGGGATGGGATCCCTGGGGTACAACCTGGAACTGAGGTACCGCTGTGCCACCTTAACTCTCCAACCTGGGCTCACAATGCTTTGCTAGTGACAAGCAGCAAACCCCTCCAGGAGCTGTTATCACTTAGTGCAACAGCATTTGGAGCCCCACACCCAGTTAAATTGCATGAATGCTCCCTGAGCCACTCACAAATCACAGAGAGAAAGGCACCAGCCAGTTCCCTCCAGGTCCCCAGCTTTGCACCCCAGAACTGTACCATCTTGCCCTAGTCAGAAGCCTGACTAGTGTAAGTTCATTACCCAGTCCGCCCCTCTCTCGGTGTGGAGAGGGCACATACTAGTCTTTGTAACCTTAGCTGAGATTTCTAAAGCACTTCAACCAAACTCATTGTTTTAGGTAAAATATAAAACAGATTTTTAAGTGGTAGGCATAGAAGGTCAGATAGTTACCAAAGAAAATAAATGATAAACATGCAGTCCAAGTCTTGAACCTCATTGGACTAGATAGTATTTGGATTAAGCAGTTTTTCCTCTCTCCGGTGGATGTTGCAGGTAGGCTACAGTTCTTAATCTACAGGCTTCCCCTTTAAGCCTGGGACCAGTCTCCTCAGTTCAAATCTTTGTCTTCCCAGCATTCTTGTTGCTTCTAGTGTAGGTGTGGGGGGAGGAGAAAGGTAAAAGCATGATGCCACTGTCTCCTATATTATATCTTCAGTCCATGTCCCTGGAAAATACTAGCCCAGACATGTCCTAGTGGGCTCTGCTGAGTCACTGGCTTGAGCAATCCCCCATTGTGTGATGCTAGCGCTGCTCTCTTACAGCATTGTAAATCCTTTTTTTACAACTCCCCTGCTGATTAATGGTCATTTAACACCCTCCTGGGAGTGGGTCACCTCCTTTGGTGTCACTGGCAGTGGACAACCCTCAAACTTAAAACATATTCAGTAAGAACCACACAGGAAAATTTCATGACTTCATACACACTAACGATATACATATGTTGATAGTACAATGGGTTTCAGCAGATAGTGAACTTTCTTATTATATCTTATATGGCATGTTTTGTATGAAATATCATAACTATATATGAAGAATATATGGGGGTTCCAGGGTCCTGCTTTGAGGTACAAAGTGCCACACCTGTGCATGAAGATCAGTAATGCCCTGCTAGGAACATAGATCATAGAAAGTATGGATGGAAAGGACCAATGAAATGGAGTCCATCAACCGCTGTTGTCAGGATCATGTCTTAAATTATATATATGGCATATATCGTATATTAACCAATACTGCTCATGTTCTGAAGCAAACAGGATACTCGAGTAACTCAGTAAATAAATATCTGTGTATAAAATAGAATTTTTCTGAGTTATTTAAATATTGGCTAAAAAGCTTTAAGATATATTTAATTAATGTGATGAGGCAAAACAATTTTATTTTTAATAAAAAAAGAAATTGCAAAAAGGACTCGTTATGTACTTAAAACAATTAATATTTAAATAAAACATCTGCCTCTGTCATTTTTTACGATAATTGCCAGAACAGGAAGAGAATGTGAAGGCTTGTGTTTAAAATTAGAAATAAATACTTATATTCACACAGCATCTCTCATCCAGAAAGGATGCCAACGAGCTTTTTACACTGTGGGCCTGGTACTTTTCTGACACCTGTATAAATCCAGAGTAGCTCCATTGAATTCAGTGGAATTATGGTAGTGTTACTGAGAAGATAATTAGGCTCTGTGTGTGTGTGTGTATATATATATATATATATATATATATATATATATGAATGATGGTTATTTCACCTGTTGCCATACTGCAGCCACTACTGAATGGAACAGAGAAACTTTTTGCAAAAAGATTTAGAGTAATTATTAGAGAACCTTATCTAAATAGTAATTACATTGGATTTTTAATTTCTGTTTCACCTGCTGTTTAAAATGTTTCTCTAACTGCCTTTGATGTCTGACCCTACTGTTCTGTGGACGTGACTGATATTAGTGAACATGCACAGAAGACTTACTTCACCCTGTTGTAACCAATGCATGTAGCCTCTAAGGGCTGTACAATGTATGTCAGATTTTAAAAGGCAATCAGTTGATGGACCCATGAAATTAGAAACACAACACACATGCACACAGAGCTATGCATATTTGTGCATATTAGAGCCTTTGGATGCACAGATCCAGTAAATGAGTGCTTACCTACCTGTTCGTGCTTCAAAATGGGGGGTTGCATTGCTAAGTCCTTTGTTGAAAAATCATAACACCTGGATCTGTAGAATAAACCAATTCAGATACTAGCCAGTATCCCCCCTGCCTCTTTTTTCAAAGAAAGACTGATTTGAAGATTTAAAGTTATCAGTTTTTGTATACAAAGAAGCAGCATAGTAAAGTGGAATAGTACATGTAAGCAGATAAATAGTCTTAAAGTTATCAACTCTATGATATTTTTTCTTGTAGCACGTTGAAGGATGTTAGTAAAGTTTCTAAATTGCAATTCTCAGCTGAAGAGGTACCACAAGATTGAAGAAATGACCTTTACGGTGCAATAACATTCTTTAGCCATCAGGAATTAGTATATTGCATCTATCATTCTTGCAGGCCTTTAAGGTAGGTGCCGAGTTCTGTTGTGCCATTCCTGTAATAATGTTACAGCCTTGAAAGAGACACTTCACTCTTCTCAATGCCATTATATCATTGAAATTGGTACTCTTGTTTCAGCCTTATATTACCACCATCATCTGTTAGGCAGTTAGTAGAATAATGAAATGGATTTTGAAGTGTCTGTCGTTCTATTGATCTGATATTACCAGATTGTATCACTGAGGCTATTGCTTTAGACCAACTACTTAGCTGCAGTGTTTGGTAACTCAGAATAAGGTTATATAGTTAGTTAGAGTAAGTAGTGCTAGTTGGAAAAGTTAGAGGCATGAGGATTTGAGCTGAGGTCTTGTACAAACAAATACAATCAGATAGACTTCTATTCCCTGGGATATTTTATTATTTGAAATTATTAACCAGATCCTCTCCACTAAACTGTCTATTAAAAGGAGAAATCTATTGTGCCTGGCTCAAAGAACTATTAATTCTTCTAGTAATGCACTTGCAAAACTTTATAGCCAGGAACTCATAAAAAGGAATTTACTTAACCAAATAGTAGTTAATGTAAGAAAAGGATTTTATTTGCCCAATTTAATATGTATACAATAATATAAATAACAATGCAGGGTAGGTTTCAGAGTAACAGCCGTGTTAGTCTGTATTCGCAAAAAGAAAAGGAGTACTTGTGGCACCTTAGAGACTAACCAATTTATTTGAGCATGAGCTTTCGTGAAGTGAGCTGTAGCTCACGAAAGCAAATGCAGGGTAGAATATTCAAAAGCACCTAAGGATCCTAAGTCCCAAGTAAATGGGATTTAGGCTAGTAATGTGAAGGATGATTTTATTGACCTTAAGGGAAAGGTCAGGTTTTCCTCTATTAAAATCAATCAAGGTACACAGGGGACCTGGGAGGGGGTATAAACTGGTCCTGATGGTAGCCCTTAGTACAGGTTTAGGCTTAGGAAGAGATAGGGAATATTATATTGAAATGGCCATAGCAAAAGGCCACCAGTGACTACCACCTAGGAAAAGTGCTAAAATAGTACATTTTCAGTTGATTTAACACTGACGATACAAAGGAATGGAGTCATGCTTCCTAAGGGCCAGAATGCCCCTGGCCTTTGAGAGTAAGTCTACACAGCAAAGAAAAACCCAGGGTTGGCCCTTGCCAGCCAACTCTGGCTCATAGGGCTTGGGTTGCAGGGATATTTCATTGTTATGTAGACTTCCGGGCTTGGGCTGGAGCCCAGGCTGTAGGGCCCTGTGGAGTGGGAGGATCCCAGAGCTCAGGTTCTAGTCTGAGCCTGGAAATCTGCACAACAATGAAACAGCCCATCAGCCAGACCCCTGAGAGGCCGAGTCGGCTGGCACTGGCCTGCTGCAGGTTTTTCTTTGCTGTGTAGACATACCATGAGTGAGTACACAGCAAGGACGCCCATTATTTCTCTACTTCTTAAGCAAGAAATATGGAAAATTTCACTCCCTGTGATTGTGGGAGGGCAGTAATCCGTGGCCTTGCTCTCTCATCTCCCCTGCACCATTTTCACAGTTTTCTGGGTGAGAAAATGCGAGCCTGGTACACCATCCTTAGAAATGATACTGCCTGCTCACTCCTGCCGTGCACACTGGGGAGTTGGCGTGAATATTGTTTCTCTGCCTAACTAGGATTTTATAACTTGTTTATCACCCCATGGAGCCACCTATGGTTCAGGACATGTCCACACCACCCCAATACAGGCCAGTGGCCAATTGCCACAGTCTCGGGCTAAATCATATTAAATAATAATGGACCACTTGAGTGCATTAACAAAAACAAGATAGCTCTTAAGAAGCACTGCTACCATAGCCCTGTGCCTGTGTGACGTTCAACTTGGGGATGTGATTTGTAAAAGGGCCTCAACCTGGTCTCTGATTTCAAAGCAGTATTTATTTCCACAGATATAACTGTAAAACCCTCACCTTAACCACTTGGCAACTTTGCTACTGCAGGATCTGGATTGAGTTTGGTGGAATCTCTATCCTTAGAGGTTTTTAAGGCTGGCTTGACAAAACCCTGGCTGGGATTATTTAGTTGGCCCTGCTTTGAGAAGGGGATTGGACTAGATGACCTCTTGAGGTCTCTTCCAACCCTAATCTTCTATTATTTTTATACTAGCCGTTTATACTAGCTGCTGGAACAGAGCTGAAAGAGGATCCACATGGTCCATACTCCAGGTTAAATCATAGAGCTGGGGGATGTGGACCATTCAGTATCCCTTCCCCCCAACTGGTATCTCTTCCCCGCAACTGGCCAATGGGTACCAGAGACTCCGGGGGGGGGGGGAGGAGGAGCTATCTAGTGACCCTCAACGACTGTCCCCTTCCCTTGCTGCTAGAGATGTCCCACTTACTTGCTGCCCCATCAAGTTCTGCCACCCGTTGAGGCAAGTAGGTGGCATTTTGATATTGCCAAATAGGGCAGCATCAGCATTCTGAGGAACAGAAAGGACATTGTATTAAATATAACAGTAGCTCCCTTTTAATTCCATCGTTGCCATTTTTCAGTGTAATTCAAAAATGTGTAGTTACACATGGGGGCTGTGAAATTATTTGGTACATTTGAAAAATAGCATATACATAACAACAATTTACATATAAAGCAGAAGCCTGGGTAAGAGGAAGTTATGTAGTGTTGAATTTTTTTCATATTGAACAAAAATTTAGTCAAAGAAACATATAAAGATTTCAGTTGGAAAGTCTAATCTGAATCTAATATTAGTGGTCAGAAATGAATTGTGCTCATCTCAACAAGATGCATTGGTTTTCTACAGGGGGTTGGGTTTTTTCCCCACCTGCCTTAAACTGAAAAGAATCAACTTTGAATTGGGTGGGGAATGAAACATAGGCCGCCCTTAGCACGAATGTTCACGTGACGTCTGTCACGGAGTCCCTGGGCGATGCTCTGGAACTGCTCCCCATGAAGCCAGTCAGGACTCTGGGGCAGTCGCCTTTCTGTGAGCAGCCTGTCTGCAGGACACACAGCTCACACAGCTTCCACCTTCCTGGGTCTGACCTCGGAGCATTCAGCATCCTCTGCCCCTCCGTGCGCTTCCCCCAGCGAGTCCGCTCAGGCGGGGCTCCTGGGGAAGCCAGAGGGTCCTGCACCCCAACTTCGCAGTCAGACGTGACTCTCAGCCAGCCAGTAAAACAGAAGGTTTATTAGACGACAGGAACATGGTCTAAAACAGAGCTTGCAGGTGCAGAGAACGGGACCCCTCAGCTGGGTCCATTTTGGGGGGCAGTGAGCCAGACAACCACGTCTGCACTTCACTCCATGTCCCAGCCAGCCCCAAACTGAAAACTCCCTCCAGCCCCTCCTCCTCTGGCTTTGTTCCTTTCCCGGGCCAGGTGGTCACCTGATTCCTTTGTTCTCCAGCCCTTCAGCTCTCACCTTGCAGGGGGGAAGGGCCCAGGCCATCAGTTGCCAGGAAACAGGGTGTCAGCCATTCTCTGTGTCCAGACTCCTGCACACACCTGCCCTCTAGGGCTCTGCAATGATCATACACCCTTACTCCACCCCCTAGATACTTAAGAACTGCCTAGGGGAAACTGAGGCACCCCCACACTATTCAGAGGAAACATTAAGAACAGTCCCACTTCGTCACATCTCTCCCCCCTTCGAGATCGAACTGAGCGGGGTCACTTTAGCTGGTGACCTGGGGAAGTTCGAAGCCACCAACGTTCCCATGGATGCCCCAGCATCTCTCCCATTCCTTGGTAGGAGTTACACCAGGCCCTTCCAGTTTCGCCCCCTCCCTTAGGTCAGGGGTGGTCGATAGCACTCGCAGGCCGCATGTGGGAAGGTTTATGCAGCCCATGCCCTTTGGCCACCCCAAGAATGTCTCCCCATTGACCATCACCTTCCGCTCCCACTGGAGGTCCGAGAGGCCTGGCCCTAGGAAACTCCACACAGACATATAGGTTGGGTTCAGGAGTGGGAGCCTGTCCACATCCCCAACCATCTGGCTGACGGAGTCTATGGCCTTGGGACCCAGCAAGGGAGCTAGACACCGGGGCTTTTCCGCAGGGACCCCCTGGTTCAAATCTCCAGCCTGCTCAAAGGCAGTGAGGTGGGCATCCACACACCCCCCCTCCTTAACCAGGGGCAGCAATTTAGTTTCAAGGTTCCCTGCGGAACTGGCCCCCCGGGATCTATCCCCACTCACCCCGGGGAGGTCCCCTAGGCCTCTCCGCTCCCCCACTGCCAGTTCATGCTGCTACTGCTTCTGCAGCTCTTTCTCGGGCTCTCGCTGTCTCCCACGGTCCTCTTGCTCTCTCGGACTCAGCTCCAATCCCGTCCGTCTCGATCCCCCGATGGGGAACCCGATCGTGAAGACCCCCGTCTGGTCGGGGACAGGAGTCTTGGCGATGCCTGGCTCCCGCTCCAGCTGCTCCCAGATCCTGCTATAGCCCCAGTTGGGGTCAGGAATCTGTTCCTTAGAGCGGTCATCCTTATCCAGCTGCACGATTAACTCTGCTTTGGTGAACTTTCCAACGCTCAACCCTCTCTGTTTGCACAGGGTTACAACGTCCTTCTTAAGGAGACGGTGACAGGCCATCACTCCGCTCCTCCCAAGTTCTTGTGGACTCACAGGCCCGTGTGTTCTCAGCTCCCCACGGTTTCCAGGGAGAACCCCTAGTGTGCCAGCCCTTCTCGAGGTCACCACCTCTTTGCCAGGGTCGAGCTGCAGACTCCTCCGCCCCTGAGACTGCTCACTGCAGTCCCCAGGGGGACCCCATTACTGCACAGTCCTTCTCGCTGGTCACACACTCCCAGGGGTTAACCGCCCCCCGAAACCGCTCCTCTCTGAGCCTTCAGCAGGCCTGGTCCTCGGCAATCCCCCTTCGTGTTACTGCTCCCCAGTCACTTACTGCAGGAAGCGTCATCCACGGGGTGCAGTACATCCCACCGCTGCCACCAGTTGTCACGGAGTGCCTGGGCGATGCTCTGGAACTGCTCCCCATGAAGCCAGTCAGGACTCTGGGGCAGTCGCCTTTCTGTGAGCAGCCTGTCTGCAGGACACACAGCTCACACAGCTTCCACCTTCCTGGGTCTGACCTCGGAGCATTCAGCATCCTCTGCCCCTCCGTGCGCTTCCCCCAGCAAGTCCGCTCAGGCGGGGCTCCTGGGGAAGCCAGAGGGTCCTGCACCCCAACTTCGCAGTCAGACGTGACTCTCAGCCAGCCAGTAAAACAGAAGGTTTATTAGACGACAGGAACATGGTCTAAAACAGAGCTTGCAGGTGCAGAGAACGGGACCCCTCAGCTGGGTCCATTTTGGGGGGCAGTGAGCCAGACAACCACGTCTGCACTTCACTCCATGTCCCAGCCAGCCCCAAACTGAAAACTCCCTCCAGCCCCTCCTCCTCTGGCTTTGTTCCTTTCCCGGGCCAGGTGGTCACCTGATTCCTTTGTTCTCCAACCCTTCAGCTCTCACCTTGCAGGGGGGAAGGGCCCAGGCCATCAGTTGCCAGGAAACAGGGTGTCAGCCATTCTCTGTGTCCAGACTCCTGCACACACCTGCCCTCTAGGGCTCTGCAATGATCATACACCCTTACTCCACCCCCTAGATACTTAAGAACTGCCTAGGGGAAACTGAGGCACCCCCACACTATTCAGAGGAAACATTAAGAACAGTCCCACTTCGTCACAACGTCCTATTGCATTTATCTTGTTGGCTAATAACATTCATTGATCACTAATCACCAGTGGTTGTTTACAAACATTTTTTTTCCTGAATAGCATCACATTGAGGATTCTAGGTACTGCAGGAAGGGTTCATGATGATCTTAACGAGAGGACACTGAAAGCTTTTTCCTTTGGATAGTACAGTGATAGGGGGTTGTCAAAGGAGATATAATTGTTTTCAGCCAGGAGGAAAATATTTTTCAACATTAGATCCCACAAATCACTTTTCTCTTTCTCTATAATGATGTTAAAGTTGAAAAAAGATTATTCCAATCCCCCTTTATTAAACAAGATATTGCAAAGCAAAGTGAAAGATTTTCGTACTTTCAACTTTCTGGCTAAAATAGTAAAATATGTCCATTGTCACCTTGACAATATTAATGCTGTGTGTGTTTGTGAGAGAGAGATAGATGTCTAAAGCAACGAACGTGGTTGCTTCAGCTGAAATCTAAATTTTGATTCTAGATTTTAATATTAAAGATAGTTCTCCTACAGGTTTTCAGTGTGATTAATTAACCTACCATTACAGATTGGTTACTTAGAAGTATAACAGGCATAGAAGCTAACTGTAAATTTTCACAGCAGGTTTTATATTATTATTGGTAATAACAGTAATGCTTTGGAATGAATCATAGAATATCAGGGTTGGAAGGGTCTTCAGGAGGTCATCTAGTCCGACCCCCTTCTCAAAGCAGGACCAATCCCCAACTAAATCATCCCAGCCAGGGCTTTGTTAAGCCTGATCTTAAAAACCTCTAAGGAAGGAGATTCCACCACCTCCCTAGATAACGCATTCCAGTGCTTCACCACCCTCCTAGTCAAAATTTTTTTCCTAATATCCAACCTAAACCTCCTCCATTGCAACTTGAGACCATTACTCGTCGTTCTGTCATCTGATACCACTGAGAACAGTCTAGATCTAGTGAGACTGGTCCATTCATCTTAGGATCTCAAAGATGCTTTACAAACGATAATTAATCATGCCTCACATCACCCGTCTGGGATATGTAAACAGAATTAGATATGTTTGGCATAAATACTCAAGTGCCCACTAATTTAGGGAGCCTCAATTTCTGGGTGCCTGCTTAAAACCCAATGGCCTGATTTCCAAAAGTACTGTGCACCCACAACACCTATTCAGTTCATTTGAAATTGGTGGTGATTAGCATCTCTGAAAATATATTAAATAGCTGCTTTAAGAATTTTGGCTATGGTAACTTACCCGGTGTCAGAGTGAGAAATGGAAACTCGAATCATACCTCTCATGTAACCTGCTCTGAAGATTAGACAGCAGTCATTCCTGGTTCTTGCACTATGGTTTCCTAAAAGACCAAAAAAAAAAGTGAAATTTTCTTATGGAAAATGTTTTCCAGATGACAAATATAAATTGCCAAAATGTTGCCTTTTAAATTCACTGTTCCACAATTGCATGAATTTGTTTAATTATAGAAAGATGGAAAGGACTTTAATGGTGGCTCCTTTGGACAGAATGTCTAAGTTGTTTGTATTGAAAATAATGACGTATCCCAAATGTCAAACAGTAAAGTGAAGTTAGAAATCCTAAGATTATGCAGATTCAAAGAGACTTTGTGGCTGTCCATTAATATTTGCATGCTGGATAGTTCAGTGTGCTGCTCCAATTATCTGAAGCTTGATCGCTGTGGGTAATCATTTGTTCTCAAAACTACCCAGGCCTGTCAACACTGCCTGAAATTAAGCCACTGCTGCTTGCACACAGCTTATGAAATATTGAATGGCAGCTCATTTTCACAAAACATAACAAACATAAAAAGAAATTATGAATTAATTTTAAACCTTGCTTAGCAGAGTCTTATCAAATGGATGGAGTCCTTTGTCTTACTGACGTCTGGCATCATAGCTGATATGCTTAATTAGTATCAAGCATCTCTAAATGTCTCTGGTTGACAGGTTAGATCATTCAGTGCCCCCCTCCATGAATTGGAGTCTAGAACATAATAATTTAGCTGCGGGAGGCAGACTAAATTCAACTTTCGCACCCTTATGCCAAATTAAACTCAAAAACTGCATTGCTGTTGTAGAAGAACAAACGGACAAAAGCCATGAAAGTCAAAGATCAACAAAATGACAATTGCTACTGTCAAGCTATTTAATGCTTAGATTGTTGTATTCTGGTCTGATTTGAATTTAAATATGTTATTTTGACATGTAACACTTTGAGAAATTTAAAAAAAAACAATGAGTAGCTAATGATTGGGTCCTAGACATCCTATAGAGTCCATGGAGAAAGTACAAACTAAGGGCTCTTTCTACAACAGCTCGTTGCCTCCTGCAAGACACAAGATGCCCCTGATATCAGTGGAAATTGAGGACACTTTGCACAAGGGCAGGCCTTATGGGTGGGTGATGTGGGTGATTGCCCAGGGTGCTGTGGTCAGGGGGGTGCCATGGTCAAGAGGCAAGGGGCGGTCCTGGGGTGCGAGGCCGCAAGAAGGGAGCTCAGGGCAATGCAGGGGTGGGCAAGGCAGCAGGGCCCGGTGTGATGGGAAGCCCAGGGAGGGAGAGGGGGGCCAATGGTGCCAAAATACAAGTTAACTCAGGGTACCTTTTCCTTAAGGTCGGCCCTGCTTGGCATCTCAAGGCTAAACCCTAAATAACTTAACCTCATCTCAGAAATGTGCTAAACTTAACCTCATCTAAGAAATGTGCTGATAATTGGTGATGCTAGTGCACAAATAATGATTTCAGCAAAACAATTAGTTTCAAGCTTTGTTCAAAATGTGGTGATGGTGTTTGCCAAATGGAAGAGTAATAAAATTTTCAAGAGGGGACCACAAACAGCTGGATTCTTATTTCACTTCACAGAAATAAAGCCAGGGTAGCAACACTGGTTTTGGTAGAGTCATTCCTGATTTGCATAGGTGCAACTGAAAGCATTATTTGGTCCATTGGACAATAAAAAACAAGAAAACAAAAAAACCTAAATTGCAACAGCATCTTTAAAATTGTCCAGGTTTTGCACAATCTTAGCAACATCTCAGGGGGAAGTGTGCAAATGGGCAAATCCTGAGTTAATTTAAACGCTTTGCGATGCCATTAAAGATAATGGTTGGTCAGAGGATGAATCAGCACAGCATCTGGGCCCAAAAATCTAAGGCAAATTATAATAAGTTAAAGAGTGTCAGCCTTAGGACCAGCTGTAGGCACCAGCAAAGCAAGCACATGCTGGGGGTGGCACATTTCAAGGGGCGTCATTCCGGCCATTTTTTGGGCAGTTGCGCTCTCGGAGCTTGGGGCGGCAAATTTTTTGCTTGGGGTGGCAAAAAACCTAGCGCCAGCCCTGGTCAGCCTTAATGCAGTATTTGCTTATCTCAGTTAAATGCCTTGTCAATAATCTTGCTGAACTCAGTTACACTTTAATCTCTCATCTTTGGAAGGCACTTGATACCCGAGTTCCCTTTTAGGTTGTGAATGCTTTTGCTCTCCAAGATGAAGCCCCCGTAAACCAGTGATGAGCTTAACCTGTTTCAAGGAATTTGATTAGTTCCTACCAGAAGACTATTTTTATGCCAGCAGTAAGGACGGTTATTTCCTCCCTAGACCTCACTCGACTTAGGGCTGGTTTCCACTCTGGGGAGATTGACGCTGCTGCAATCGATACAATAGGGATCGATTTAGCGGGTCCAGCGAAGACCCAGTCCCCTCCGGTCGACCCCGGTACTCCAGTTCAATGAGAAGAGTAAGGGAAATCAACCAGAGAGCGTCTCCCGTCAACTCAGTGCCCTGAAGACACTGGGGTAAGTCTACCTAAGCTACGTCAACTCCAGCTACGTTATTCATGTAGCTGGAGTAGTGTAACTTAGGTCAACTTACTCCCGTAGTGAAGACAAGCCCTCAACTCTAAACTCACTGCTGTTTTATTTTTCATCGTTCCCAGATCCTGTCCTTTAAAAGTTACATTTCTAGGCTAGGCAGCAGTTCTGCAGAAAAGGACCTAGGGATTACAGTGGACGAGAAGCTGGATATGAGTCAACAGTGTGCCCTTGTTGCCAAGAAGGCCAATGGCATTTTTGGGATGTATAAGTAGGGGCATTGCCAGCAGATCGAGGGACGTGATCGTTCCCCTCTATTCGACATTGGTGAGGCCTCATCTGGAGTACTGTGTCCAGTTTTGGGCCCCACACTACAAGAAGGATGTGGAAAAACTGCAAAACGTCCAGCGGAGGGCAACAAAAATGATTAGGGGACTGGAACACATGACTTATGAGGAGAGGCTGAGGGAACTGGGATTGTTTATTCTGCGGAAGAGAAGAATGAGGGGGGATTTGATGGCTGCTTTCAACTACCTGAAAGGGGGTTCCAAAGAGGATGGATCTAGACTGTTTTCAGCGGTAGCAGATGACAGAATGAGGAGTAATGGTCTCAAGCTGCAGTGGAGGAGGTTTAGGTTGGATATTAGGAAAAACTTTTTCACTGGAGGGTGGTGAAACACTGGAATGCGTTACCTAGGGAGGTGGTGGAATCTCCTTCCTTAGAGGTTTTTAAGGTCAGGCTTGACAAAGCCCTGGCTGGGATGATTTAATTGGGGATTGGTCCTGCTTTGAGCCAGGGGTTGGACTAGATGACCTCCTGAGGTCCCTTCCAACCCTGATATTCTATGATTCTGAAATACCATTACAGAGCAAGAAAAAGCTTTTATTAAGCATATAGCTGGAGGTGTTATATGTCCAAGAACCATTTTAGGGCGGAGGATAAATTTTTCATTTCAACTTACTTAATATTTAGCATTTAATAGCTGCTAAAGCAGAGGTGGGCAAATTGCGGCCCGTGGGTCACATCCGGCCTGTGGGACCCTCCTGTCTGGCCCCTGAGCTCCTGGCCTCAGAGGCTCGCCCCCGGCCCTTCCCCAGTTGTTCCCCCTCTTCCGTAGCCTCAGTGCGCCGCACCGCAATGCTCTGGGCAGCTCTGGGCAGCCGGGCAGCGCAGTTGCAGAGCCACGGCCTGACCTGGTGTTCTGGGCAGTGTGCTACCAGTGCTCCAGGCAGCACGGTAAGGGGGCAGGGAGCACAGGGGTTGGATAGAGGGCAGGGGAGTTGGGGGTGGTGGTCAGGCGGCGGGGGTGTGGATAGGAGTTGGGGCGGTCAGAGGGCAGGGAACAGGGGGGTTGGATAGGACAGGTGTTCCAATGGGGCAGTCGGGAAGGAGAAGGGTGGTTGGCGGTGCGGTGGCGGGGGCAGTCAGGGGCAGGGATCCAGGGGGGCAAGTCAGGAATGAGAGGGGGGGTTGGATGGGGCAGCAGAGGGCAATCAAGGTGAGGGGTCCGGGGGTGGTCAGGAGACAGGGAGCAGGGGGTTGGATGCGACAGGGCTCCCGGGGGGGCCATCAGGGAACAGGGCAGGTTGGATGGGGTAGCAGTCCTGGGGGGGGGGCAACAAGGGGTGAGGAGCAGGATGGAGGGGGCCAGGCCACGCCTGGCTGTTTGGGGAGACACAGCCTCCCCTAACCAGCCCTCCATACAATTTTGGAAACCCGATGTGGCTCTCAGGCCAAAAAGTTTGCCCGCCCCTGTGCTAAAGATATTTATGTACCTACCAACAGAAACAAAATTATTAATTCTTGTAGTTATTAGTAATGAGTATGTTGTTTGTTTTTAAATAGAATGACAAGAAATGCAGCTAATTAGACACAACTTGGCAAAAAAGTAGAAAAGGCCCCATAGAAAAGGCCCCATTCTGCAAACTCTTATCCCTCAATCCTAGAACAGACTCATCTATCTGCTTGACATTGCACATTGCGAGTAGTCGCAATGACTACTAAGTGCATGAAGTTGAGCATGTGTACAAATCTTTACAGGAGCGGGGAAGGGTCTTATTTTCTTAAGGGAAAGGGTTGTGGGATCTCATGTGTGACTTTCCAGTCCCTGTTCTCTCCTCCCCGGACTTCACATCCTATGTTTTCCCCCACTAGCTCCAAGGCCCAATTCTCAACCCTGGGTTCTTCGTGCAATCTCAGTGTCACAGGCTGGCTCTTTCTCAAATCTGTCTCGTCTCCCCCTTCATTTCTCTCCCTTAGTTCCACTGGTTCTCAGTCCCAGTCTCCTTGTGCAGCCAGTCACAATGCCCTCAATAGTCCAGGCCTGTAATTGCAAGGAAAATACTGCTCAGTATTGATGGATTCTTTGTGGAATTCAGCTGCTAAAATCTAAGAAGTTGCTACCGAGCCTGTGCAAAGAATGATTTTTTTTTCAAAGGCATGTAACTTGACCAAATTTGGGTGGGTTTTCACAGGGACAGCAAAAGGCACATCACCAATACGAAGGCCACTTCTCTGCCAAATTTCAAGTCCCTGCTCCAAAACATAGGGGGTGTCAGAGCTGTTCAAGGGAAAGGTCACCAAAATTGTTCAACAAAACAATGCATTTTCCCTAGTGTTGTTCTCAGAAACAGCTGAACAGTTCTGGCTGAAATTTTCCAGGAATATAGAGAGTAGTACAATACCTTTACACTTGATGGTATAATATCTATAATTTTCATAATAAGGATTTGTTGTTGCTTTACTATTCAGAAACAAAAGGGCAAAATATTTGTCCAGTGGTAATACACTTTTCTGTGTTATTCCATATCATAGTAAATATCTATTTTTAATTTGTACATACAGTTAGTGGTCTGACTCATGTAGATGATACACAGAAAAGTACATATTCCCTGCATTAGTATTTTTATAATGATTTTACCCCAGAGAAAAACTGGCTTGAAGCAAGCTCAAAATGACTCCAATCTTATCCTTTTCCATTATAAATCTTTGATTTCAAAAGTGTAAGGACAACCCTTGGAAGTTTTTAGGGCAGGAAAGAATCAAAGATCCAAACTGTAAACTGAATATAATTTTGAAAGATTAATCTTAAATTGCTCCTGGCAATTTTTGTTGCTGGCACTTTTGTTTCTCATAGCACAGCAACTGTCTGATGTTAAAAGTACTGTCTAAACAGTGCACGCAAATATCTGCTTAAGTAGAGATGGGAGAAATACTCATACGGGATTTGTTTGTTTGTTTGTTTGTTATCACGTGCTTGGATTTGAATAAGTGAAACGTTCATAGAAATGCTTAACGTTAAGCACATGAGTTTTGCCATGTGCTTTGCGGGGGCCTTATGTGCCTTGCTGTATCTGAGCCTTACTGCACTGATGACAATGTTTGAGATATTTTGAAACAATAGTAACTCCATTCACTTAGCCCTAATCTTAAAAAGGAACCAAACCACTCTGTTCAAATACATCTCATTCTAAATTTAGTATGCTCCATTGTTGAAAATTGATCCTTTCATGGCATGGTTCAAACATTTCAGGTTTTTTTTTTAATGTGGATAAAATTATTTCAGAAGTGTCATTTACATGGCCGCACATTTCCACACCATAAAAGTGAAGCACAACACTGGGGTAACGGGACACACAATATCTGAAATTTCCACAGTGAATATTAAGCGTGCATAATAAATCTGCAATTAGCAGAGGCAATAGCATTAATAATATCTTGCGTTGCTGCATCAATTACCTGGTTCAGTATGCCATTGAAGAAAAGGCTCTAATAAATCCTACCTGCTGCTGTTGAAGGATGTTAGCCATCCATTTATGGGGAGGTTTTCATTTATAGAGATGTGAAATGATGTTTGACCCAAGTGGTTATTAAATGTGAGCCAATGAAAGATACAAATAATTCTGTTGTTTTGGTTTGCCTTACCAAACCAACAGGAGGGGGTAAAAAGAAACCATTTGACTTTTGTAGTTTGATTTTGTTTTTGCATAGAAGTAGTGTTTTTCTAATAGAAACTGTAAATATTTCTAGCATAGTTTTCCACACTCCATTCTGTTCTAAGAATTAGCCTCCAGCTAATTTTGCTTAAAATAGTAGATGGCAAAATATAAATGGACAAATAAGATTATGCTTTTCAGAGGGACCCAAGATAGCTTGGCAACCAGCTCCCATTGAAAGTCCATGTGAATTGGGTACCTTAATTGTCCTTTGTGCCTTTGAAAAATGTAGCCTAAGACTCTGTTCATGGTGACCATCCTGAAAAACTTTTCAGTTTTGCTTTAGACAAACAACTAGGTGATGCTACACCAGTATTTTCAAGTGCACACATAGCCCCTTGTGGAAAGGAGGACAAATTTCTGCAGCAGCAACAGATCAACTGGGCCTTCTCCTCAAGCAGGCCACTTCTACTTGATCTGTAATCCACCTCTATCTGCTGCAGCAAAAGGTGATCCTGAAAAGCTCAGTTCTGCATTGTGCTGGAAGTGAGTATCTTCAGCATAGCACCCCCCGCCACCCAGCCCTCACCTTGTCCTTTGGAACTGCCCCAGTACTGTTGGCTGAGGAGGCTCTGTGGCTGGATTTATGCCTGTAGATTAATATCACTGGTACAAATTCTACACTGTGCTGTAAATGAGTGCAGAACTCCTCCCTGTTCTTTACAGAAAGTTAGAGGCATTTTGCATAAAGTTACATACTGCTTGTTGGTAAGATGGCAGGAGTAAGACTTACTGAATTCACGTGTTTACTGAGTGTAGCACTAAGGAAGCTTAAGGCTTCATCACTTCTAGTTCTGTCATTAAGCATCATTTGTAAAAATATGAATATAGATGACTTTTGAGGAGATTTTGATAATTAGTCTGCTGAAGTCACTCCTTGGATAAGATTTAGTACATTAACATATTTTAACCATATAATTTTTAATGAGAGAAATACCAAAATATAACTTTCTCCAATGGGAGCATCAAAATAACACAGCATTAATTTAATGTATGAGTCTATATAATAACCATAATAAACGAATATAGGTAGCACTTTTCTCTGTAGATACAGAGATGTGTAATACATAAAAAATCAATTTTGCGGATTATACTTCCTAATGTATATGTATTTACAATGCTGTCATAGATGTACAATTTCTCAGGTGTTGAGACTTCAAACCCAAGAATTAGTTTGTCTTATTAGCTTTATTATATGTTAGTCTCTCACTTCTGAATTTGATCCTTAGGAACCATAGATGCAGAAAACTATTGGCCAGTCTAGCCTTTCTTCTGTTTATTTAACAAGCTTCGTTATCTCTGGTGATTACAGATACTGTATGTATTCATCTTTGCCTTGGAGGTACTGATATTCTCTGTTCTTGCAATATCAAGTTGAAGTCACAGGTTTCCTTCCATTTGCACTGTCAAGAAACTATTCCTCCTTTCATTTAACAAAACACTCATATTCCTCAGAGATATTTTGGACTTGTAAAGAGACCTCTCTACTGTAGCTGGAGAGAGTGATCTCTCTCTAGGAAGATGCTTTTCCAAGAAAGCCCTTTTCATCACTAAAATTTCTAAAAAGAATGTTGATGAGGGGAAAGGTATTATATATCCTTTTAACTACAACTTAAAATGTTTAAGTAAAATGTTAACGGATGGTCATTTACTTGGCCCTGCCTCAGTGCAAGGGCTGGAATGGATATCCTCTTGACGTCTCTTCCATCCCTGCATTTCTGTGTTTCTGTGATTTCACAAAGATAATGTATGATGTCCATAGATTATGAGGTACAATAAAGATCTCTTACCCTGAAGAATGGATAGAAACAGAAGTGATAAAAAGAACATTTTTATTAAACTGAAAAGGTGTTCTTATAATTATTTATATGTATGATATTTTGTATTAACATAGCATCTAGGAGCCCTAGTCAAGGACCAGGACTTCATTGTGCTAGATGCTGTACAAGCAGACTGAAAAGACAGTCCTTGCCCTAAAGAGCTTACAGTCTAAGTCTTAAAAAACAGGAGAAAACAGATGGATAAAGACAGACTGGGCAGTACAAGGAAAAAATGAGACAATATTGATCTGCAGTGGTCTATGCATACCAGCAGCTTAACCATTGACAAGTGTTTTGTAGGCATCATGGCAAAGAAGAGTTTTGAGGAGGGTTTTGAAGGAGGATAATGGGTTAACTGTGTAGATGCTTATGGGGAATTCCTTCCAAGCTTGAGGGGTAGCCTAAGAGGAAGCACAAAGTTGCTTGTTTGCAAATTTAACAAATGGGCAAAGGAGGCTGGCATCATGGACCAATCAGAGGTGGGAGTTGACATTTTGATTGTGAATTAGAGGTGATTGGTAGCGTGGGGTTAGGCTGTGAAAGGTGTTGAAAGTGAAGACAAGTGATTAATGCGATTAAGAAGGGGGAGCTGGTGGAGGGATGCAAAGTGACTGCAAGGAGATACAAAGGGATGTCACAAAACTGGGTGAGAGGGAAACAAAATGGCAGATGAAATTCAATGTTAATAAATACAAGGTAATGCACATTGGAAAACATATTCCAACTATACATATAAAATGATGGGATCTAAATTAGTTCGGAAAGGGACAGATAATAAAACAGAAAATATCATAATGCCACAATATTCATCCAGGGTATGCCCACACCTTGAATACTGTGTGCCATTCTGAGTGCCCCTTATCGAAAAAGATATATTCAAATTGGAAAAGATACAGAGACAGGCAATAAAAATCATTAAGGGTTTAGAACAGCTTCCATATGAGAAGAGATTAAAAAGACAGACTTTTCAGCTTGGAAGAGAGACAATTAATGGGGGATTTGATAGAGGTATATAAAATCATGACTGGTGTGGAGGAAGTGAATAAGGAACTGTTATTTACTCCTTCACATAATACAAGAACCAGGGGTCATCCAATGAAATTAATAGGCAGCATGTTTAAAACAAACAAAAGGAGGTACTTCTTCATATAACACACAATCACCCTGTGGAACTCATTTCCAGGAATGTCGTGAACACCAAAAATATAACTGGGTTCAAAAAATAATTAGGTAAATTCATGGAGGATAGGTCTATCAGTGGCTATTAGCCAAGACGGTTAGGGATGCAGCCCCAGACTGTGTGTGTGTCCCTAGCCACTGACTGCCAGAAGCTGTGAGTGGACAACAGGGGATGGATCACTTGATAATTGCCTGTTCTGTTCATTCCCTCTGAAGCACCTGGTAGTGGCCACTGCCGGAAGACAGGATACTGCGTTAGTTGGAGCTTTGGCCTGACCCGGTATGGCGTTCGTATGTTTTGAGATGAGTGACATGGTCAAACAACAGCCAAGAAAATGATCTTGGTAGCAGCATTCTGAATGGCTATAAACAGGGCAAGATTTCATTTGTCAAAGCCAGAGAAAAGGATGTTGCAATAATAAAGATATACTATGATGAGAGACTGGATGAGAGATTTAGCTGTGTGGATGGATGGAAAAGGCTGTATTTTAGAGATGTTATGCAAAAAAAAAATTGGAAAAGATCAGATGTATTCTGAGTGTGAGGACCTAGAGACAGGTCTGAGAGAAAGATGATGCTCAGGTTATGGTCCTGAGTGACAATCATGATGGTAATGCTCTCCTCATATTTTGAGAAAGAAGATGGTGGGGAGGCTTTGGGGGAAAGGTCTCTGTTTTAGCTAAGTTAAACTTGAGCTGACAGGTAGACAGCCACACGAAGAGTAAGGAAGGGGAAGAAATTTGGCATGAGGGAGATCAGGAGATAGATTGGGATGGGATCACTGGGGCAAGTGTACGTGTTAGAGAAGAAGAGTAAATAAACTTCTGTGTTTGTGATCGGGGAGAAGGAGAAGAGAGTTTGTTATAGATGGGAAGGGAAGGCAAACTGAGGGGAGGGTAAAGGTCAAGTTGATTTTGTCAGTTTTCTCTTGAAAGAAATCAGCAAGATCCTGTGCAGAGAGAGGAGGGGAGGGTTTGAGGAGTGAGTCAAAGGCTTTGAAGACAGCTCAGATTGTGGGTGTGGGATTCAATTAAGTTGGAAAAGTAGAATTATTTAGCTAGTAAGATGGCAGAACTGAAGGAGGAGGAGGGAACAAATTATTGTTTAATTTAAGATTTCAAAGTGGTTAAAAAAATTAAGGTAAGGCATGACACACTTTTGGGCCCAGTGGGTATGTCTGTGTAACCATCAGAGAACTTTTATACTCATAGAATCATAGAATATCAGAGTTGGAAGGGACCTCAGGAGGTCATCTAGTCCAACCCCCTGCTCAAAGCAGGATCAATCCCCATTTTTTTCCCCAGATCCCTAAATGGCCCCCTCAAGGATTGAACTTACAACCCTGGGTTTAGCAGGCCAATGCTCAAACCACTGAGCTATCCCTCCCCCCTCATGCTAAATCACATAACTCCTGACACACATTTTACATATTGATCTCAAAGTCTGGTGAACTTAGAAGTGGACTGTTTAAGCAGTTTGAATTTCTGGTAAATTATTCTATACAGTTGTGTATGGTGGCTTTAAACAGTAGATGACACCTGGTATGAATTATGTTATAGGCATAGCCTAAGGAATTTATTAGGCTGAATCTTTTTAAAAAAAAAAACCCCCAATGCAAGAAAGCTTTGGCCATCTAAAACAATACAATAGCCACTGTGAACTTTGATTTTTACCTCTGTTTTCTGTCATGTATCACATGGTTTTAAACTAAAGTTATAAGGGCAAAGGTTGCTAGCATATACTTCCGTTCTGTGCTAATGATTGTGATGATGAACATGTGTAAGGTTAACAAATGTAACCTGCATATCCCAACATATAAATGTTCAGTTCTGTAGAAGACAAGCCAGTAGGATTTGTCTTAAAGTCAAAGGAGATTGTTTTACTCTTTGATTTAGCAAATGGCTTGTTTGGATTTAATTTCTAATTAAGCTTCTTTTATATTGGGGAATTTTGTTTCACAGTCAGATTATTACCAAAAATGCATCTCAGATAAACAGGCAAGAGCAAACCACAATCAAATCCATCACTAATATTCTGACTTTATAAGAGATTTTTTACGCTAATGCACAAAATCACCAAAGACAAACACTTAACCCTATTCAATATGATACTGTATGTCAGATGTTGATGGAGAGGTTTACTAATGATTTTGGATTTGCCGTGTTCCACTTAGGATTCTCTAGTGTTTCCACTGACAAATATTGAGGCATAACTGTCATTTGCATGAATAGAAATTGTAATTAGAAATGTACTTAGGCCCTATGTAGAAGTCAGGACTGTAAAGAGGGAGGCTGGCTGATGCAGAACTATGAATTTCTATGCTATAGAAATGTTTATTCTTTACGATGTAAATTGTATTTCAGACCATTTGAAATACATTTTGGTTTTAAAATAATAGTAACAAGCTGGATTTTAATATTTTCCACTATGTTGCAATTAAATTTTTAATCATATAAACAAGCTTGGCAATAACTGTGAATTCATTTATCATATGAGAGAAACAAGCGTGAGAGTAGGCTTTGCAAATTTAAGGCTTAACGGATGATGAAGGCTGACACTACAGGAAAGAATTCATTTAGTTTAAGAAATCATGACAGCGTCCCAGACCAGACTGTAGTTGCAAGTGCAAATCATTGTACTTCACTCATTAATTAACCTGTGGGTTGGTGGTGGTATTTTACTTAAACCCAAGGCATTTCCAAACTTCTTGTCAGTGATATGGTATTATTACAATGGTAATCTTCATGTATGGAGGAAGTAAGACATACAGGAAGAAGTAACTTAGTTATTAATTATTACAGGTGCATTTTTAATTGTGCATGCTAGAGTTTGTCTTGGAAAACATCAATTTTCACCAGTACTGGTAAAGTTGGAAATAAATTTTATTAACATCTGAAATAGTATTGGTTCAGTACCTTATGCCAAGCAGTCAGAAAAATAAATAAACGTGTAATACAAAGAGATAATTCCATCAAGGGCCTAATTCAGGTTCCTTCACAAATTTCTAGCATTAGGCCTTTTCTTGCACAGGGACCTGGTATGTTTCAAGGGAATAGATATCTTCCTCCAGAGCAGGAAAGCAACTTCACATCAGATAATTTTGCCCGTGGGCTGAAATTATCTGCTGTAAAGCTGCTGCCACATGCAAGGGTTTTGGCTAGTTGATAAATTAATGTCCGTGCCCTTTAACTAACCTCTCTCCACACTGCTGCAGAGAGTCTACAAGGTGCAGCTCAGTGACCTACGAGGAATGAAGAATCACCCTTGCTGGTCTCTCTGCAGCCTGCTTTCCAAGCAGCAGAACCACCGTCGCTCTGCTGGTTTAGGGCCTACCATCCTGAAGCATGGGGAGAGACTTGGCCTTGATATTGGAGCCTGAGTGCTTTTTCACCAAGTTAAACTTAGTTTGGGTTCCATTCATGCACATTAGTTATTTGATATCTAGTCTAAAGTTAGATCAGCTCTGTTTCAAATATTTTCTCCTTAAAGTCCATATTCTAAGCTGTCAATCAAAAATGTTATGAACAAGTATGATGACACATCAATATATAACAACATATTTGAATGACAGGAAAGTCTTCTATATGTGAATGTAACATTGCATCTATGGATAACAAAGGTATCTGTGGATAAGTCATCTGAGGCAGAACTCTTCCATCCATGTTTTATATTTGGATTCTATGGTGAAAGCATGCTTTAGAAAAGTATACAGCAACATCAGTGATAAATTAGGAAGCAATTTATGTAAAATTGTTTTTCAAATACAGATGGGCCAGATTCTGATCTCAGTTTCAGCAGTGTAAATCCAAATAACTTCACAGACTTCAAGGCATTCCTCTGGATTTATGCGAGTGTAAGATTGGAATCTGGCCCTTGGTCTTCACAATATCTGCTGTCAATTTAGGATTATTAATTACCAAGAAACTTTCAGCACATCTGTTAGATACATGTATAGGTATCTGTGAGAGATATAGAGTTTATTTTGTAGTGTATGTAAATCAAGGGCTCAACATTTAAATGGACAGGATACAATACTTCGCATTTCGTCACAGCCTCTTACCACTAATCTTTGAATCTCTGGCTAGCGTAAGGATTCCCACCGAACCTGTCAAAAGGAAAACACAATGTGTTTTTTATTCAGCAGTCTGACCTAGAATATTTTAAATTCTTTTTAAAGAGCTGCCTAAAATACAATATCACAAAACTTTTGCCATTTTGGAAGGAGGCTAGAAATGAATCCATGATTTTTGAAGAATGAAAAACAAAGGGGTCTCTTTCTCTTGCCCTTTCTCTCTCCTTAAAATCTGTTTTAAACAGAATTCAGAGTTTATGCCAATTTGTGTAGTAGTAAGATATATGTGTTCACAATGACCAGCAATATCTCTTATACTTCATTACGGTGATACAGCCCTGTTCCTAAATTTCTGAATGTTATGCACTGGAGGAGGACAGGCTTAAGACAGTAAAAGAATATATTTGTTCATCCACTAAACCCAAATAGGAGCTTCCCTGACAGCTGAGTGCCTAGAAGGAGTTAAGAATGCATAGGTAGAATGCCAGAAAAAAGTACATTTAGTTTCTAATACAATTTCCAAAATATGTCAGTTTTTCTAAGGGAGACTTTCCCTTGGTAGCTTTGGCCAAACTCACACACCAAATGTTAGTGCGGTTTGTTTGCAAGAGTCATTCTCTTGAGGAATCTTTTTTTTTTTTTTAATTAAAATTCCTGGAAGTGCTCTGGTGCTGACAAGCTCTTTTTGTAGTGTCTGGGTCATTTCTTGGTATGCTTCTGAGAATGTATCCAAATCATGATCTTTAGTTTCTAGTTGAGCTATCCAGGGTGAATAAAACTCGTTTTTTGCTATAAATACTTGAATAGCTTGCAAAACAGTATCCTAGGAAGTCAATATAATTTTAGTGGTACCTAAAGAAAGCCTCATGTTCATCCAGAGTAGCAATATTTAAATTCGTATCAGCTGCCAAAACTGCACTTTCACCTGAGAGTCTGTAGAAAGAGTAATAATCGCAGGGCTGGGAAGCAGGGAGTTCCCTGCTGTCTTAATACGAACATTAAAATAGCCCTCTGCCTGGGCATAGTGGTCCCATTGCCCCAGTGACTAGCCCTTGAGGACCTAATACACAATGGTGCCTTCTCACATGGAGGTGTAGAAGTGTAAAATAGACTCTGTGGCCTTACTTTTTTGTTCAGTGGATTCAGTGGTCTGAAGCAGCCAATTTCTAGCCCAGAGGCCTTTGCACTGCTCTGAAGCCAATAAAGTTGAATTGCCTTTGGCAAGGACTACCAATCTGCTCTTTCCATTTTTCCTGGTTCGGTTAGATGTAGAACGAAGGTGCAGCTTGTTATCTATTTGTATTGTGGTAGTGTGTAGGAGGCCCAGTCAAGGTCCAAAACCCCACTGTGAACTGTACAAATTAAGAACAAAAAGGCAGTCCCCAAAGAGCTTGCAATGAATGTAAATTATCTCTCGGGTGTTTCAGTCAGTTGCCTCATGAGTGGCATGCTACTGAGCAAAAGAGAGTTCCTATCACTAGGACAGCTTTTTGATATCTGAATGAGTGGTTATTCCATGTAAAGTTCATAATTCCAGAACCTTTCTGTTAGAGCTGAACTGCCAAAGATAAGGAATATACGGTTTCAAGCTTCTTTTCTGTTCTGTTCTGTTCTGTTCTTTTCTTTTTCAGAATTTGGTTATTTTAATTTATTTCCCAACATCACTGTTTGGGAAAGTGACATTTGAATATGTTTATCATGCAAGCGATTACAGTAGGCACAATTCCCAGAGTCCTTTAAAAATGTACCAGTACCTGCTTTAATGTCTTTGATGCTCTTGCAGTAGATGAGCTGTAATGAAATTTGTTAAGTGAATAACGTGTAGGATCTATTTTACAGCCAGATGGTGCACTTTACATTCTGTGTACAAAAATAGGCACTGTGGGTAAATTATTACAGCAGCAGACATGAATTATGCAGTCATCCTCCATAACCATATATCTCACACCGCACAATAACTAAAAGATCTTTTTTTTTTTTGCATCACTAGGTTTTCAGCTGAATACTGTTAACAAAGATAAGGTAAAGATTTGACATTGGACTATGCTTCAATTTGTTGTCAACACAGGGATTAATATTTCTCAGTTTTTGTACTGCTGCTAAAATATATTTCAATCAAAATGAGGTATAGACATTCTTTAAAGTGAGTTAAATATAAAGAGTCTGTTTGCTATACCATGGCAGCTACAATTTAGTTTGTACTGTCATATGTTAAATACAGGTTTTCCCCCTTTTCCTTAAAGACCATTAAAGATATTAGAATTGTTTTTTTAAATACAAAGTGTGAAAGAGGTTTGTATAAAGTATAATAATTTTTGTTATATTTTTATTGTATTGAGTGAAACAGAATTTTTTACTGAAAAATAAACTTTAATTTTTTTAATTAAATGTACAAGCATCAGTGCTGATAAATCTTCAGATTAAATATAATGATAATTTCAAAATACAGAAAATAGATGCAGGGTAATTTTAATTGGGTGCAAGGTGCTGGATTATTAAACTATAAAGTGCATTTGAAATTCTTTACAAAGTTCTCTTGAGAAACTGTTGCTAGGAAACAGCATCAAGTATGGTAGCTGTTTTGAGGTCAATTTCTACCTTAACCACAGTGACAAGTTTAAAAGGAAATGTCAGTTTACATTGATTTTTTTTAAGCACTTGTCCATTTGCTTTGATGTAAACCCTTACATTTTGAAAGAATTGCTAGGGATTTAACCACACAATTCCCAGTGACTTTAATGGGTTTTGAGTGACTAAATGATATGCGGAGCAACACCTTGAAAATATAGAAATGGTATTGTGTAATATTTGAAAAAGAAGTTATTCATCTACTGATGGTGTCTCAATCAGTTTATTTTATGACTAATCAAAATTAAAAACTACGCTTCCCGAATCCTACACCCATCCTAATGGGATTGATGCATGGGCGAGCAGAATAATTGATTGACACTAAGATCACAAAGCAAACAGTGAGCTAACAGAATCAGATTAATGAAAACATATGGCAATTACAACTGTGGAAAAATAACTTAGAATCTATAATGTCGCCTTAGGGTAATAATCAAAAGTGTTATCAAGGAATGATTAGAGTTAATAAAAATCTTATTGTGCATAGAGGATTAACAAAATCTCAGAAGGGTACAAATTAAGTTGTACAAGTGAAGTTATGGATGTATTTTAAATGAAAGATTTATTGTAGGGTTGTTGTTTTTTTGTCTCAGATAGATTAGTATGACACGTTAAACACATTGGTGATTAACAAATAAAATAAATTATTCCTTAGGAAGTTATTTTATGTCACAAGATCAAAATTTATGTATGCTTTTTCACTTAGTCTATAAAACATTCATTTTATATGGCTTATTACATTACATTAATAAATTGTCCTAATGTATGTACATTATCAATGCGAATTTTTATCAAGAATTATTATATTGGGGATGAGCTTGCAGTCTCTGGCTACAAAAAAACTACTTCACCTTAGAGACAACAGAATAAAGTCATAGATAGTAATTTAGGGGAGAGAGGCAAAAATCCACCACAACTTTATTAAGATATACAACTAACAGCTTTGCCTGAGGGCAGGAAGCCTTGCAAACTCAGCTATGGGGAGGGACATACCTTTTCCGCCCCCCAAGAAAAACGCCCCACGCCAGCATCAGTCCTGGGGTATCAGACATGCTCCGAACCTGGAGTATAGTATCTGCAAAATAATAAAGTATCATATCTCAAAAATGTTTGGAGTGGAATTTGTCTTGAAAATTTTCCTGTAGCGGGAAAATGTTTTGAGATTTCAATAATTTTTCGCATTTCTCATTGGGACTAAATTCAGACCTCTCTAAATTTTTCAGGGACAAAGACTCCTGACACAGTTTCAGGGCGACTGCGCCTGTGTTCCCCCTCTGTGGTGCATCAAGGGCACCCACTTTTAGACTCTGGCTCCCTGCCATCACCTCTCTTGGGTAGAGGCTTGCATCCATCTCCCTCCTAACTAGGGTTTTCTGCCTAGGCTGTGATATCCCCAGCAAGCCAGACTGCCTAAACAGGCCAGTGTCTGCTGCTTGCATTCTCTTCAAAGCGTATACCCAGTATATTGCTCGCAGTTATAAGTTACCACACAGCTCTTTCTAAGCAAGCACATGTATTCATAAGGTAACAGTGTTGCAGAAAAAATATATTAAAAACAATAAAAGAACCTACAAGCATGCTAAAATGCTTACCAGAAGTGAAGCCCAGCCTCAGCCTTGGGCTCTGGTAGGTATCAGTCCTTCCAAACCCACAACTGGGTTTTCTCCATGGTTACAAGTTCATAACTATCTCAGATTCAGAACCCAGGCTGGACAGTTCAGCTGTTTCTTTATGCAACTTGGGCCTTTGTTCTCCAGTCTCCAGGAGAAGATAATCAGCAGGTAATCTCCCTCTTTTCAGGATGTAGCTTCAAAAGGCTGGGATTTTGCATTACCAGAGGTGGGGAATTTGCATTAACCTTTCCCAAGGTATTCCCCAGGAAATCCACTTAGCTTCATTTAGTTATTGCCCCAAAAATCCATTCTTTTCTGGCACATTTTCAATATAGTCCTTGCGACTCCCAGGCTTCACCTTATATTTACCCACTACATGGAATCCCAGCCAACAATAATAGGTACACTTTGCATTTAATACAATTGATCCCAAAGATACTTAACTTAATTCAATAAGGTCTTCCAAGGATATGCAGGCAGTTGCCATATCTGTCACAACTCCCACCCCAGAACACCCACTAGCATGTTCGTTAAGGCACTTACCTGGAACGTGAGAAACCTAGGTTCAGGTCCTTGCTCTACATGATTTGGAGCAAAGATTGGACTGCCCTAACAGCTCGGGAATTTGCTGTTCTGGGGTGTGTTGTTCCTGTGTTTTGACCAGAAATTCCATCTTGGACCTAAGGAAAGTTTTCTCGAAAAATTCCCGACCAGCTCTAGTTTGGAGGAAAAAAGATAATTAAAATTGATGTGAGAGACCGGATCTTAAAAATATAATAGGAAATGAAAAAGTAGGAAATTATCACTACATGTTACCATTATTATTGCTGAAACTCTGCTGTTCTGATATTGGCTGAGAAAAGACATAGATTATTGCATATATAAAAAGCATACTTAAAGTTAAAGGGGAATAGATAAAGTCCATTCCTGCAACTCCTCATTCATGCAAAGAACCCAACTGAAGTCAATAGGACTGTTTGAGAATGGATTACTCACAGGAGAAAGAGTTTGTAGGACTGAAACGTAATTTTATTTATCAAAATTAGCTTAGACCAACTTTAGAGTGTGATCCTGCAGCCTCTCTCATTTAAGTAATCCTCTCTTACGTGAGTAGTGTCATCAAAGTTAACTGTTACTCCAATATAACTGAGAGCAGTATTTGTCCCCTGTTTGGACCAGAAGACAGTGAAAGTTACCTCAGTTTAAACTCATTTTGATGCATGAAGACACCCGAGCATTTGGCCCCTGGAGCTCCAGGAGTGTCATTATCCCTGTTGCCTTTGCAGGGGCTCAGCCAGCTGAAGTTGTTGCCCCACTTGTGCACCAATGAAGGGCGGGGCACTCTCTGGTCCAGAATGCGGAGATTGTTTAGTTTTAACAGCAGCAGTATAAATGGGATGACAAAATCAGGTGGTTCTAGTCTCTCACTTTCATGTTTCCATCTCAATCTTGTTGCTCTGTTTATTCTTCGTCATGATCCTCTTTACAGTAGGAACTTACAGTGAAATGTATCTGGAAAAAAAACCGATTCATTGAGACATTTGACAACTTAATCAAGTTAATTTTGTTTTCATCTGCAATACTTTTACACAAAAATAATATGAAGATAAGAAATTTCTGCTCTTAAACAAATTTACATTTCTAACATTTTATCTGGTTTCAAGATTAGATGACGCCACTGGGATCATGGTAGCTGTTTACAGTATTGGCAACTTGATTAATCCTCACTTTTAATGGTAGTTATAGCCATATGCGCCTTCTTGAGATAATGTCATTTTGATTTAAAATGGAATTAGTAAACATCTCACAGCTGTTGTGGTGCAAAATGTGTTTGTATAGTAATGCATATTCATGAATATTTCATACTATACCAATTTTATTAATTTTGTTTAGCAAAGAAACAAGTCAATGATGTTTTGTATATTGATGTTTGGCAAATAATGTAGTTTGCTTTTTCTGCTGGTGTTATTTATGTCTGAATCCTCTGAAGTGTATTTTCTCATTGAGTATCATTTCTTTAAAGAAGCCCTATGTACTGTTGAGGAATATTTCTTCCTGTGTGTTTTTAGGTGCAAAATGAATAGTGTTAGGTTCATAATGTATTGTGATTTTTTTTAATAGCATTTGGTTGTTTTTGCATGTGACCCATACACATGTGAGTAGTTGCATTGGCCTGATCTGTCTGAAATATATTTCCAGTCTTTAACCCAAATTCTGTTCTCTGTCATATCTGTGGAACCTCAGTGACTTCTATAGCATTTAGTCCTTCTTTAAGTTTTGCCATAAGATTAATTAATCATTTCATAGTGTTTAAGCATAATTCAGAATCCAGTTTCTAAATAAATCTATTCTATCATCATTATTATCTATCATTTTTTGTTTCCAGTAGTCCCCACCTGGAAACAGGTCAATGAAGTGACTTACCTGAGACTGCATATATGAGAAAAATGTCTAAAGGGTTGCAGGATTGATCCCCATAGCATCCTGTGATATCAGTAGCTGTTTACAGAAACATTTGAATATATTTTGAATTGTACACTTTAAAGTGTACTATAGACCATACTGTTTCCTGCTAGACCATATTATTTTGTTTGTAGGGACTAATACTTTTTATCTAGGGCTGTAAGAATACAAAGATTTGTATAATTATATAATACTTACTATGAGGACTGTTTAATTCACACAGAGCTCTGAAAAAGCATTAAATTACCCAGTTAGAGTGTATATTAATGTATATTCTAAAATTATTTAAATAGCTGCCCTATTATTATTTCATGGTTGGATTGTGAGGTACCCTTAGTGCCAGGGAAATGTTATTTCTCTTGTTAAATTCTGTGCCAGTCCAAACGTTTGATTTATAGTTCCTCCCTGCCAGCAGATGGAGACAGTACAAGTCTTAGTGCCCATAGCAGGACCAACCCCAACTAAATCATGCTAAATTTCATGCTAGATTCAATGTCTCAAAGTTGTGTGGTCTGTTTTACTGAGGTCTGGGAGCTGGCTAGTCCCTTTATATACAAGGGATGACATCACCAAAATGTCTCAAAATACTGTCACAATCTCCGAGTAGGAACTACATATCAGGAATCTGGACTGGCATAAAAGTTATGAGGAGGAAAAAACTAAAAGGGAGAGAACATTTGCATTCATTAATCTAGCAGTGCTAAACCCATCCTTTCCCAAATTCTTCTTTTATTTAGAAATCAAATCATAGGCCACATTCTGCCTTCAGTTACATCAGTGATATCCCACTGAAGACAGTTATGGGTATAACTGAGGGAGAATTTGGCCCAGAGACTACAAATATATTTCATACGGTTGAAAATCATAGGGCTAAACCCTGGCATCTGGTATGTTTGTGCGCCAATGGGGGAGGAAGGAATCTCTCATGTATCCAGCAGCACGTCAGGATTGCAACCATGTTTGAGTATAAAATAAAGTATAAATTGAGCTGGAGAGAGGGCTAGGTTACAGCTTTGGCTGCTAGCCTAGGCAGTGCACCTTGGTGGTGGTGGTGTTATGCTTGGGAACAGGGTCAGCCTTCCATGTACATGGAGCTCTCCTGCCCACCATGTATGTTGTAATGTGCAGTAGTTGCTAGCTGGTGCACATGCTACTCTTGCCCCCCACCCCCGGAAACATCCTGCCCTCTACCAGGAAAATGGCTCTTTTTCCTTGGGTGACCCTGACCTCTGTCTTCAGTTCCAAATAGTAAAGACAGGGTTTTGCTGGTAGAAATTAGGGAGGAAAAAATTTGTTAGCTGAAGTCTTTCTGCCACTATAAAGCTATTTCCTACAGTACAATTGCTAGTGTTGCTTCAAGCATCCACAGCCACTATTCGTCAATGTTCTGTACCTGTTTTGCCTTTAGCGAATAAGCACCTTAGAGCAAGGACTGTTTTATTTAGTGTATTGACCCTTCTGTATAGTGCTGTATAAAGTCACACAGCTATGTACATGACGCTTTATGATGACTCTGGATAAGGGTGTACACACTTCCCAGAGTCTGAGGAAACTTTTGCTGCTGTTCATCCTGTTCAAGGAAGAACAGCAAACTTGTGGTTAGGTCAAAAGACTGGGAGCCAAAGTTCTGGTTTAGTCTCTCTCAATGACTCATTATGTTGCCACAGAGGCAAATTACTTTCCCATTTATTAAAAAAAGACAAAGTTTATAAATTGTTTTGAGATCCTTCAAAAAGTGCTCTGCTGCTGGAATCTTAAAAATCTATATCCTGGAAGGAACTGTGTGTTTGCTTTTTAACAGGAAGATTGGTGGTGGTCAATAGAATTCAATAGGTTTCAGAGTAGCAGCCGTGTTAGTCTGTATTCGCAAAAAGAAAAGGCGTACTTGTGGCACCTTAGAGACTAACCAATTTATCTGAGCATAAGCTTTCGTGAGCTACAGCTCACTTCATCGGATGCATACTGTGGAAAGTACAGAAGATCTTTTTATACACACAAACCATGAAAAAATGGGTGTTTACCACTACAAAAGGTTTTCTCCCCCCCACCCCACTCAATCACTTTAGATAAGCTATTACCAGCAGGAGAGTGGGGTGGGGGGAGAGAAAACCTTTTGTAGTGGTAAACACCCATTTTTTCATGGTTTGTGTGTATAAAAAGATCTTCTGTACTTTCCACAGTATGCATCCGATGAAGTGAGCTGTAGCTCACGAAAACTTATGCTCAAATAAATTGGTTAGGCTCTAAGGTGCCACAAGTACTCCTTTTCTTTTTGAGAATTCAATAGGTTTGCCCAAGGAGTCCCATACACGAGAAGTGGAATGTTAAGGCTTCAGAATTATATATCAGTGCAAAGTATTATTATGCATTACTATTATACTTTCCTTTGCTTTATTCAACCCATTAATCTTGGTAATGTCCCCTTACACCTCATTGGTGTTTATATTCTTTGTACTCTTGTACATGACAGTCATGTCCCCACTTAGTCATCATTTGGCCAAGCTATACATAGAATTTCTTATAAACTTTCTTCATAAGTCATTCTCTCCAAATTCATAATTACTTCTCTTGTTCTTCTCTGTTTCTTTCCAATCTATCAACCTCTTCTTGGTAGTGAGGTAGCTGGAACTGAATATATTATTCTAGATGCAATTACACCAGTGCTTCATAAAGAGGGACTGTCATTTCCTTTTTCTTAAGATGATTTATAAAGAGGTAGCATACTTATTAAATTATGGTATATTTGGTATAGGCAAATTTGTGCTTAGTTATTTATCTTACTTTCCTTCACTGGACGGGGTCTTAATTTTTTATGTGGATGTTACAAAAGTGAAGCAATTAAATTAACGATTATATAATACAACAGGACAAGAGGCTGTCCAATCCCTGTAGATAAATGATTCTTCAATGTAATTTATTTTTTCTCCTGGTTCTTGTTTAAAATATGTAAATAAGCAGAGGACACCCTGCAGCCATTTTCATTAGCTTTTGGTGTCACTGGGAATATGTTAACATTGTTATAATGAGCGACCTGTATGCAGAGTAAAAGTAGCATTTTAGTAATCATGGATGGGATTCTTGTGTGATCTGTTACAGCAGTATAATACTGCCTTAAAGATCAAATTCATAGTGGCCAAACAAAATTATTACAGTCACCCTTTTGATGATATTCAACCAGATCTAAAAAAAACAAAATAAAACAATGATCTAATTACACACATATTATGTTTACTATAAAATATAGAAGGTATGTGCTGTGTAAATTATAATTCCATCCCATGTAATCGGTAGATCTCTAGCATGAAGTCCAAATTAACTCTGTTTACATGGTTCATGACCTGACCTGCATTGTAGAGACATTTAACTTACGGGGTACTAAACTAATGTTGCTTTTAACTGTGTTTTGTGAAGTTTCTGTTTGATTTTTCTAGGATTGCTATAGTAGCATTTGGTCAGTAGATGGAGTCACAAACTTGTCAGTTTTCCCATGTGACATCACTTTGTTGACCCTTATTCGGTTCAGTAACGTAAAGTTTTAGTTTAGACATGCACCAGTCACAATTTTTCTGTTAATGAATTAGGGTCAGATCCTGCAGGCTTTATGTACATGTGTTGTCCCTTTTGAGTCAATAGGAGCATTCAGGTGAGCAAGGGTGGCAGGATTGGGCCCCTAATACTGAATTCATAAAATCAAAAGCAAATTTAGGTAGATGAATATTTATTCACTTTTAAGCAATTTATTACTCTAAAGCAAATTGAATGAACTGATCAGACTCTATATTAGATTTATTGCACTTTTTTGGAGACCATTTTTCTAAAGATAAATCAGAATAGAAAATATTTTAGTTTTATATGTGGAGCCAAATTCTGCTTTCAATTGCACCAAAATAAATCCAGATTATTTCCTTTGAAGTCCATAAAGTTTCTAGGTACTAACGCTGGCAAAACTGAGAGCAGACTGAGGCTGCTTGAAATCCTGGAGATCGCAGTGGAAAGTTGGTTGTTAAGTACATGCTGCTTGATTAAATCTTAAATTACATGAAAAGACTCTTAAACTAATCTCAAACATGAAATCAAGAACTAGTATGTCAGTTTGGCAATTAAAAATCGAACTGAGTTAGGATCTACTAGAATTCAACTTCCTTGTATTTCTAAGGAATGTTTTGCCTAGTGTCACCCATGGCTAAAATTAGCAGACTTTTTTTCCCTTGAATTGAAGGCCATTAGTACTATTTATGCTGAATTCCAGGGTGGATATGACGTGGTTGGTGAAGTTATGACTTTCTTTTCTCAGGCCTACTAAAACCTTATATCTGACACAAGGACTGTTCTGTAGGATGTTATTTCTTACAGTAGCAGTAAAAGGTAACAGTTCACTTACTCAGTGGGAGTTTTCCCTGAGTAAGAAATACAGGATAGAGACTATTAATAAGCTCTTCTTCTGGTATTTAAAGCATACAAATGCAAGAGCATAAAACCATTTTAAATAGCATCGACTTATTGAAAGACTGCAGGAAAAAATGTGTTAAGGCATATATCAGTAATACTGCCTATTACACAGAGTACATTTCTCTTCTGAACTGATATGCTATGTGTACTAAAATATAGTTAAAAATTCTCGTCTGACAAATTTTAAATAACTTCTGATTTGTTTATTAGTGAAATGGTTTATGATTGGTGAAACATGCAATTAAAAAAATCAAATATGTGAACTAAGCTTGTTTCATAAATATGTCTTGTTTTCTGCATGAAAATTGATGAGTGTATTGATGATTTATTGTATTTTCTTTTCAGTAACACATTTCATTTTGTATCAATAGCCCATTATGCAAATCACCTTTGATTCCAGTGGAAACAGGATCAGGTCCAAAATATTAAAATGCTAGAACCGTAATTGCTTTCCACATTTTTAAAAAGGCAATTACAGGAGATTTTATAGTATGTTTTGGTTTTGTGGTGGAATAATGTAAATGTAAAACTTCAAGGTGAAAACATACTTTCTTGACTGACTCAATTATTGCTCAGCTTAATGGCAGGAGAGGAACAATGCTATAACACTGCTGGATTTTCATTGTGCAAATAGAGCATATTAACAGGAAACCATTAAATGGAATTTATGTGTGAATAGCCCACTTGATAGGCACATTGGTTCCATCATTTGCAGGATTAAATAAATGTAAAAGTTTCGCATTATCACTCTCTGATTAGAATGAATACTAAGTTTTTGGTCAAAAATGTCCATAGATATATTTTAAGAATGACACAAATCCATTGCCTTAAAAACTAAGGTTATTCTTGTATATTTACCCCTGTACAGTTTATTATGGCAGTACTTCTCTTTTAGCATTTGAATTTTTGTTGTTTTCCCTGTATGACTTGCCTTCAACTTAGTGGCAACACATTTGTAATTTAAATGTTGGTTTAAATCGTATATGTGTGTGTGTGTTCAGTAATTAAAATCTTTGGTCAGTATGCCCATGAAACTATGGTCTACAATGAAAAATCACTGATATACCAGTTATTTTCCAAACAGGTGCATAAAGTATGAGTTAAAGTATACATTTAACATAGTCTTAACTGTATGCCAGAAGGCCATCATGGTTTTACATTCCATGTGAATGCCCATTTCAGAAATAAGAGGGTGTAAGCTGGTTTTTTTCCTCCTTATGCCAACTTACCCTGCCTGTAACCCACTTGATGGTGTGTAATTTACACCTCCATTCATCACCTCTGAATTTGGCCCATAATTCCTGCTAAATATATTCAAGCTGAGTAAATACAAATACGCCTCAGGGATTACTTCTTTTGAAGGGTAGGCCCAAATGTTCTTTACATGCAAATGTACTGTAATCTAATAAGTGCAGCCTTATAGCGTTTCTGCTATTGAAAAGATGCTCCCAACGCTCGTAATCTGCAGTATGCTAGCAGTAGTATTCGCCGTCTTACGGGTGATGTACAAACCAAGGATATTACACACAATCATCACCAGCTATTAAACTAATTATATGCTCTAGATATTGTAATTGGCTGATTTTACAGTACAACAACCCAGGCATTGAGAACAGGTGCAGACTGACACTGTGCCAACTTCCCCCAAACAGTGGCTACATATGTAGGGACTAGTACCACCTTATGATTATGCATTCTTTTCACTCTGATTTTGCTGATCAACGTTGTGGCAAGCTCAAGACAAAAACCGCTTGTCTATCCACCCTCTGGTTTTGCTGAATTGCCTCTATGTGCCATTTTACCTGATGCAGGTCCAAATCTACTATTCCGTGAGACTGTTATCGCTCTTCTGTCTGACAGATGTATTGCCCTGACCTAACATGTAATAACAATGTGTATTTAACATCTCAGGGGGAGCTGGGGTTGTCAATGTGCCATAACATTTTGATAGAGAGCCTTATAATGGGGAAATACTACATTAATTTTCAGTTCTCAACTATTTGAGTCAGTTTTGAGAACATTACTCAACTTATTCAAAATAAGCTTAAAAATTAGAGAGCAGTTTCACCTTTATAATTAGTCCTTCAGATAGTTTCTCCATAGTTGTCCAGTGTTTCATTAGTTTTCTAATGCAGTACCTTCCACATATCTAAATCGCATATCTACATATCACTTATCACATATCTAAATCACATACACATCTAAATCATGCAGTACCTTCCACATATCTAAATCATGTAGGTCATCTTGAATAGAAGATAGAATTTGACTCAAAAAACAGTATTTTAAAATGTTAATAAATTATATTTAGCATTTATTCAGTCCTTTACATTTTCAAAGTTCTCTGCAAACATTAATCCTCAAAACACCCTTGGGAGACAGCTTACAAAGGAAGAAAGAGAGAGCAATGTTAATAACAATAATTCTAATGAACAAGTCCTAAGAAGAAAACAGCAAGTCATAATACATGTTATTTCTCTGAATTAAACATCTGCATATAGTGTTAGAGGGCTGGAGGGGAATAAATAGACTCTGATGGGAAAAATCACATAACTGTAAGCACAGACATCAAACTTCCCTACTGGCTATTTAGCAATACCAATCCTTCGCACTTACAAGCCCCAGTTCAGCAAAATATGTACATCTATCATGAAGTGCATCTCTCTTTAGTAAACCATTCAAGCATGTGCTTAAGTCTGATTGACGTCAGTGGGATTTAAGCATGATCTTAAAGTTAAGCGTATTCTTCAGTGATTTGCCAAATTAGAGCCATGGTGCCTTTGACAGAAGATTTACCAATTAATCATAACATTTCTGTGAGATAAGTGTGATAATTCCCATTCAACAAATGAGTAAACTGGGGCAGCAAAAGATGAGTTACTTTCTTAAAGTCAGCCAGCAAGTTAGTAGCAGAGGCAGGAATAAAACACAGAAACACTAGCTCCATGTTCTCTGCTTCAGCCAGTAGAAATCACTAGCATTTCTTTGTCGTCCAGACTCTAGTCCCAGCAATCTATAAACCATATTGATTAAAAATAAATAAATACCCCAAATAAAAATTAAAGCTCCATCCTGCATTAAAGAGACATTTCATTAACTCCAACATTAGATAGGACTTTTGGATGTAATAACACAACAATTTCTCCCCCATATAATCTTGAATTCCAAAAGCTTTTTAGTCTTTGTAATCATTACTATTAAAAATCAACAGAGGTGCAATCAAGTAACCTTGTCAATTGTTTGCTGAGTGGAAAAATAAAAGCCTTATAGCCTAGTTTGTTTTTTTTCTTCTTCTTCCGAATACGGTCAATAAGTAAGGCACCTATGTGCCCTTTTTGAGTTACGAATGCTAGCATTGGACAAATAGCAAAAGCTGGCTCAAAATAAGCAAATCTTCCGAAATGACTTCTCTTTCCTCTCAGGAAAACTAGAATGTGCACTTTACAAGTGGCCATCATGATATTCCTCTGGCCCATGGCCATTTAAAATATCACAGGTATCAAAAGAGTTATTGACATCTCCTTTCATTTTTAGGAACCTGATTCAAATTTAATTTCAGATCCTACATAATGTAAATTTAAGGTAACTCATTTCAATCAATCATTTTTCCAAATTACAAAACTATCACATGTAATTTGACTCAAGTAGCAATTTTATAGCTTGCAATTAACTTCATTGTTAATTGATTCCCAGTATAAGAAATGCTGGAGGAAACAAAAATTACATAGTTTTATATTTATACCAAAAATAAGACTATTTTAATGGCAAGATTGCTACAAAACTTGATTTGACTTTGGAGAAGGAATTAACGGTAATTGCCATAAAAAACATTCATTGATGTACAGTAAACAAACCTTGTGTTCTCATTTAGAGTTGATAAATTATAAAAAGTCAATGTGGTGTCCCTTTATTGTGGCTGTTTCATAAAATGTGATTTTTTTAACAACTCTTCAAGACTGCATTGGCTATACTGTAATTCCAATTAATTATTTCATTGTGGCTGTCTAGTTCAAGGAGTATTGTTCTTTCAAAGGATGTAATTAAATGTTCTTTTGTAAGGAAATCTATTTCTGTATCATTTTGAGGAAGTCCATATAAATTTGTAAAGGATTAATTTTACATTAATATCCATGCTGTGCTCCAACGCAAATGCTAATTTGAATGCTTCTGTTGGTTTTAAGGGACTGTGAATGTGCTATCGTACACTAGCTTTCATCTTAATCTTCAGTGGGCAAATCAAATCCATTGCTGTTTAAATATTCCATTCCAGTGAGATGAATATATCTTGAACATAGGGTAAGTAAAGGAGAAAAAATTGTTGCAACAACCTAATTAATAAAATGGGTTTGTAAGTGGCTAGTTGGAAATGGAACATAATTTCATGCCATTCTGAAGTAGTATTCAATTAAAATGATGAAAAATCATTAGAAGACCACGCAAGAATTTTAATAATTGAAGCCATAGGGCCAGATTTTCAAAGGTATTTAGGCATCTAAAGATACAGGCCCATATTCTTAAAGGTATTTTGGCATTGCTCCACTCAACATGGCAACGTCTAACTCACTTAGGAGCCTAAAGTTTCATTTTGAAAAGCCACATAGCATATGTTTACACTGAGGTGAAACGCCTGCAGCGAGCCTGGGTCAGCGAACTCGTGCTTGCTGGGCTCAGGCTAAGGGGCTATTTAATTGCCGTGTAAACATTTGGGTTTGGACTGGATGTGGGGTCCCAGAGCTCGGGCTCCAGCCTGAGCCCAAATGTCTACATTGTAATTAAACAGCCCCTTAGCCTGAGCCTGAATCAGCTGCCCCAGGCCAAGCGTCGGTTTCTGATTGCAGTGTAGACATACTCTTAGGATACAATCCACAAAAGTACTTAGCTGCCTAAATCCCTGCATTGGTTCCCCTGCAATGCACAAACCCCCCAGCAAACCTGCAGGCGTCTAAACTCTGCGCTTAAGATTTTGCAGTAAAAGTTCTCTAGGCATCTGTATTTCTGCATCTAAGCGTGCACGCTGCTGCTTCACTCTAGGCTTCTGCAGGCCTATTTCCCACCTAAGCCACAGAGTGATTCACAAATCATTCAGCCTTCAAAGTCATGTGTGGGGCAATCCAGTAGGCGGCCTCTAAGCATTTAGAAGACTTAGGCACCTATCTCCATGAGAGGGATGGGGCTGAGCATATACACCTTTAGTTGGAATCTCCCATTGGTTAAGTTAGGCGACTCCCTGCCTAGCATGCTGGCTTTTGTGGATCATGTGCTTAGGCACCTATCACTCCCTATTCATTGTATAGGGGAGTCTAGACCTCCAACTTCACTTTGTGGATCACAGTGTTGTTCCTGTGACATTTTATGTGCCTAAAGGTTGTTGCTCTCAGCATTGCAATGACTAAGTCCCTTCGTGGATCACATCTTTAGTAACTTAGGAGCCTAAGTCCCACTGACAGCCTCCTAGGCCAAGATTTTTACAAGTATTTAAGTGCCTGAGTCACTTTTGAAAATGAGACTTAGGCTCCTAAGGCAACACCTAAATACCTTTAAAAATCTGAGCCACAAATAAGCGCTTAGCAGGATCTTCAAAAGCACCGAAGCAGGTTAGGCATCTTACTCCCATTGAAATCATTGGGAGTTAGGCACTAAACCTGAGTAGGTGCATTTGAAAATCTTGGTAAGAACTAAATACTTTTGAAAATCTGTGTAAGAATCCTTATTAGTAAGGATTGCAGGGCTCCACTCTTAAATAGTGCAGCTGAAAATCCATGCCAATAGATCAGAGAAAACTGTCAGATCAATCACAGAGCTTGCTTGGCCCTATTTTTGTTTAGTATATTAGAGAAAAGAGAAAATTAAGTGTGATTCATATTGTACTATGGCCCGTATAATCAATGGTAGACCTGGAGAAAGTACCCAAATCTTTTAAGGTAGATATCGCTAACATCACGTATAGTAAATTCTTATTGCTAGTTTTGTACCTGCCTCTATAAACATTCCCATGTATCATTCCTGGAAATATTACTGTTGAAGGTTGCTGTTTCTGGGAACAGTGTTACACGACTGGGAATACTAACTGGCTGTACAATGTCATTTCCAGAAGCACTGTTTCTGGAAGACGGAACTTCCATGAATGAAATGATAGCATGGTGAGTTGGTGTATACCCAAACCATACAAGCATTTTCCTGCCACACCCATCATGCAAAGCTAGGGCCATAATGAATGGCATATTCAAATGTGTTGTCTCAAATCATACTTAAGTGAGGTAGAACTTTGACCCTTTTCAGTGCAACTCTATATTATGTATGTTTTGTGCTTCTAGGAAAGGGACTCTCTCTCTCTCTCTCTCTCTCTCGCTGAATACAGTACAACCTATCCTAACTGCTACCCATACAAATGACTTGTTTTCTGTATTCCTAATATATTGAGTAGGCCATGTGCTTTTGGTTGCATAAGTAAAAAACAAAAAAAACTTGTTATTTATGGTACTGTTTTCCCACTTACCCCATCCCACTTTTCTGAATGGTGGGGTTTCACAAAGTGTCCATTTAAATGTAAGGGGGTGGGAGGAGGGAAGGCTGCCAAATATATGGAAATGTGCACACACGTTTTTAAAAACAGAAAAACACCTGCAAATATTAGATGTGGCCACTGCTGTTCAGAGCTCCCTCAGGCTACAAGTGACCCAAAGTGTCCTTAAAGATTGGCTGTTATATGCTGGGCGGGATTGGCTGCTGCCTAGAGTTTGGGATTGGCACTTTTTGAGAGAGAGAGAGAGAGAGGGAGGGATCTGAGAGGAGGAGTTAAAATGAAATATGGGCATGCTAGTTTGGATGAGGTTTTGGAGATAATTTGAGTCTGTTCTTACATTATCCAAAATTAACCTTTTTTTTTTGAAGGAGAGAACATGGCCTAGCATGTGGGCCTAGTCTAAACTTAAAAGCGTAGCTAGTTTAGCTATACCAGCAAAACCTTCTTTTCTGTTTTCTCTAATGTTCTAAAACGTGTTTTTGATGGGGTCTTTTATACTGGTTTGGCAAACAAAATACATTGTGTCAACAAAGTACTTTTATGCTGGTATGGCTGTGTCTACATTTGGGCTTTTGATGGTATAAAAATTTCACCAAAACAATCACGCTCATAACTGACATTGCTATACCAGGAAAAGTTTCTAATGTTGAGTAGGAGGCAGTGATGGTCTCTGAGCACCATTTCTATCTGTGCCTCTAATTCACTGAACACCCCTGGACAAATAACTTAGGGTTTAATTGTGCCTTGTAATGCATGAGAGTTCACATATCGGAATGGCTTAATGAGTAGCCTGTTGTATACAGGGGCTGTGTATGATGGCACTCTTTGAACTTACTGGAGGCCAAGCTGTATGCCAGCACCACTGTTGACAGTAGCAGGGTCTAGTGTGGTATGGACAGTGGAGCTGGTCCAGCTTCAGGGAGAATGCACAGTGCATATTGCAGGGGAATGTAGCAGCTGTGCTCCTCTTCCGTGGTTTGAGGCATTGGGCCTCCCTGAGATGCAGTGCCTCAAGGAGCTCTTTCTAGGGTGCTGCATCTGTGCATTTCCCCCAGCTGCAATCCACTCATTGAGCCCCAACTCCTGTGGTGCAGTTATCCATCTGTAAAATGGATTGAATATTCATCTACCTTGCAGTGGCCACATCTAATATTTATATTGTGAGACATTCAGTCTGACCGTGAGAGGTGCTAAATTCACTTATCTTCAGTTGACTTCTGTGGGACTTGATGGTACTGAGCACCTTCCAGGATCATGCCTTTTGAGATCTGGAAATGCAGTGTAGAAGATGTTGAGTATTATGGCAATAGTAATGAAGTCAGGGAAAGTCTGGATAATTCCTCCCTCCCTCCATCCCTATTGTTTTTTCAGATTAACACTCCTTTGCAATCCCAAATGGATTCTTGTTTGTTTTTTGCTTTTCCTTTCAATTGTTTTGTTTTGTTGGGAAATAAATCCCAGTGAAAGCATAAAGGAACTAGAACAGCCAACCAGTCAGTGTCACAGTAACTGACAAACCATAATCAATTCAGAGTACTGTATGTACAAATATATTTAATAACGAAACACGCAATTAATCTGACTGAAGTTGCTCAGGAATAAGTCTCCTAGAATTAAGACCAGACTTTTCATATTTATCATATAAGTGATGAATAGCCCTCACTAAATATGCCAGATCATTGAGGCTAAAATATGATTCAATGCTAAGTTTGTTTGCTGACTTCCAATTTCTAACCATTCTAACTCTTTGCCAGTCAGTCGTGTATTGAGCCCTTTGAGCTAGAAGTGTCCTTTCTAGCCTTATCAAAACCAGAGCTACCTGCTGATCTCTTGCATCAAAAGGGATCCTCAAAAAGACATCTCACATGCTAAGGAATTGTTTGACACAAAAGACTGAATAAATAACAAGAAGGCAAATCAAGAAGCTGAATAAACAAAGTCTTTAAAACAAAGAGTGGTTGCAGCCACTTAGCCTGAGCATGATCCATCTTCTGTCTTCACTGACAGACACCGAAGTCAAAACTCATGCCCAGCAGATTCCATCCAGCCAACCCGAGCCTGAAATGCAGATTATGCCACAAGCTGTTCTCCACCTCTGTAGCCGGAGAGCTGGCATTGCAACAGACTACAGGTAGTCTCCGCCAGTGAATCTCTCTCTCCCAGTTACACAGCGAATCCTGCAATTCTGAAAGATATGTTCCCCTCCCTACTTCACTATCCTTGACCAATCAGCCAAATAAGTGTATCCCCTTGCAACAACTACATCCCCTCCCAAGTTGCACCGTAACATGTGGAAACATGCAACTGTGGTTTGACTTGAACAGAAAAGAATGCAAGGCTTAGTCAGAATAATAATACTAATTCAGCAAATGCTGATACAAGCTGCTGAGAATAAGGATTGACAGCTTGTTCTAAACGCAACACAAGGATGGGAGGGAAAACCTTGCTGCAACAAGAGTAGAGAGCACTCAGTGTAAGAATGGGCAGTGCCCTTCCTCTTGGCCAATAAAAGGGTTCCTTAATCCTAGAGAAACATTTGGCACAGCCTGACACAAAGCGGAGCTATGATTGGTTGGGAAAACGAAGGAGGCTCTGCCATCTGTCCAAGAAAAGCCTTAGCAGGCCCAGCCCAGCTGCTACCAGCCTTAGGATATGTCTACCTGGGTCCATCAGACCTTGGCTTGTGGACTCAATGGTTCCATGCCCATGTTTGAGGATCCACACTGCATTGTAAATCTTCATTTACAGTTGCTGGAGCGAGGTCTCACAGCTGTGCTAACAAATGCATACTGCACTACTTGACCTTCTAACTTGGGACCGTAGCTTCAGCTGCGTCCACACTGCAAGATGACAGGGCTTGGACCTGAGCCACAGCAGGGCTTGGACCCGAGTCACAGCAGGACTCGGACTTTGACCCACCCCTCTAGCAGAATCCTAGGACTTTGATCCCGAGTGTTTACTGACCTGAGTCAGACTGATTTGTGTGTGGATGGGAGCTCAAACCTGAGTCAGAGCCCAGGTTTAGTGAACAGTGTAGATTTACCTTTAGGGTACATGTACACTGCAATAAAAGACCCACAGAGTGGCCACAGCTGGCCTGGGTCAGCTAACTCAGGCTCGTCAGGCTCAGGCTGTGTGGGCTGTAAAATGATAGAGTAGACATTCAGGCTAAGGCTGAATCCTGAGGTCTGAGGCCCCATGAGTGTAGACATTGCAGCGTAGACATACCCTCAGAGTCTGTGTGGTGGGCAGGGGCTAAGGGAAGAGGAGACTGCTGAGCCTACTTATTAGAAAAAAATAGGGTCAATTTTATTTAATTATTTTTCACATGTGCCACATCCCTGCTCCCACAAGTTTGCTTTAGAAAATAATGAAATAAAATGGTAAAAACTGCACTTGGCAGATTAAACTGGGGCTTCTACTTACTCCATCCTTTTTGCAGCACACGATGGTGGTACAGTGCCAGAACATATGGTTTTAAATTACCAAAAGTTCATCCACAGTTCCACCAAGTTATCACCTCTTGTACATGTTGAGTTTCTGCTCCTTGCCAGCAGCAGTCCAGTAAGTTCTGGACAGGATTTTCTCCTGAATCAATCTCATTCTAAGTCTGTAGTAGACCTACTAATGTGTTTTATGAGTTCTGCTTCACATTTTCCTGTTGATACTGCAGTTTATGTATTGACCCCCAGAAATTTCTGTATTCATCTTCTCTAAGATAGAAGAGTATTGGAGATGCTGGTAAATGACAGCTGCTGCATTTTAGTTTTTACTGTAAGGTTCCAAGCAAAGATAACAATGCTGAGCTTTTTGGAATAAAATCCTAGGGCAAGTTAGTCTGCTGCTAACAACTAACTGAACCTGTTCAAATTTCCATGGGCATCCTTGCCAATAAGAGCTACTTCACAGCTCAGACAGACAGGAAGGTATATTTTCCCGATGAAACAAATTATTTTAGTTTAGGGTAAATGCCACATAATTTTCTTAGGGCTTCAGAGAATCTGAGCCTGCCAACTGCCTTGACCAACACCAGCGAAAATCTGGAGTGACTCCGTAGGCTTTGAAAGCTTAAAGCCAGATCCTGGCTCCGTGACAGTAGAACAAAGCAGTCAGAAACCCAGCAAACCTGCTCCATGTGTGGCTGGACTCCACCGATGGTGTAGAGCTGCCATACCATCTCCTATACCATCCCAGCTCCCAGTTCAATGAGCAAGACTGAAGAGAAAGAGTACATGGCTGCAGTGTTTTAATCCTAAGTGATTCTCAGGTATCAAAAAGGCCCTTTGGAGCTGTGGGCATCTGGGAATAAGTTATATTAACAGCCCTTGTAATTTATGCCAGGGGCCAGACCTTTCTCCACTGGCCCCAGACTCAATGAAGTGTAGAACTGTCCACCTTTGCTCCATTCCAGCTCCTCCTTTTCTGGACTGAGTGCATGTAGGACACACCAGAGGATCTATCCCAGGGGTCGGCAACCTTTCAGAAATGGTGTGCCAAGTCTTCCTTTATTCATTCTAATTTAAGGTTTCGCGTGCCAGTAATACATTTTAATGTTTTTAGAAAGTCTCTTTCTATAAGTCTTTAATATATAACTAAACTATTGTTGTATGCAAAGTAAATAAAGTTTTTAAAATGTTTAAGATGCTCCATTTAAAATTAAATTAAAATGCAGAGCCCCCTAGGCCAGTGGCCAGGACCTGGGCAGTGTGAGTGCCACTGAAAATCAGCTTCCATGCCACCTTTGGCACGCATGTCATAGGTTGCCTACCCTGATCTATCCCTTAACATACAACAGTGAAGCTGGGAACACAACTATCTTTCAGTTGCATGGGGGCCCTTAACCACTGTGAGAGCTGCGTGTCACCATGCCTGCAGTTGAAAAATAAAGCAAAATAAATGTTCAATGCATTGCAATTGCCTGCTGGTCAGTCTTTTGTGATACTTGTCTTCAAGATTTATAGTCATGCCCATTACCAAAATATCTGAGCATCTTGCTATACACGTATAATAACAATAGAAAAAAGATTATGTATAAAGTGTGTAATTAATAAATTTTAAGAAAATGTCCAAAAATAGATTATGGGACAGCTATAAATTATGGGACAGCTATACTTGTCAGGATGGTATGAATTGTTGAAGCTCTATGAAGTCAAAATGGAGCTACACTGATTTACAATAGCTGAGAATCTGGCTGCTTAAGTGTAAGAGGCCACAACAAAAAATCATGCTACCCTCAGTCATGCTGACTTTCGTGGAAACCGCATGCATATACGTGAGAGCAGAATTAAGCCAAGCAGATTTAAGCTTACCATGACACAGTGCTGGAATCAGAGCTCTGGTTTATTCTGTTCCAGGTCTCCTCCACCTAGGTATGCTCTAATCATTCCTTTGTGGCATATGCATACTCGTCCCAGAAAGCTTATTCCATTTTACCATCACAAATCTTTAGTTTGACAGGGAAAGAGCATCAGTGTTATTACCTTTTTGTCTGCAGAAAGGCTTTTTTGCTGGGTAAAACAAATTTTCTTTTAAGTTTTGCAGAAGGTCTCAGGTCAGGGAATACTTTAACTTTATGGCTCTTGTTATACAAGTTGTGTTGTTACATTCTGCTGAGAGCATCGTCTCCTAGTCTGTTAGATTTGAGGCTGAGAAAGAAAACATGCTATCCCGCTGTAGACCTTGTCTTAATCATGTTCTATCAATTCCCAATACAAATAGAATCATCTCTCACAGCCTGGGAGAGAATCTCAGAGCCTCTTTTTAGAAAACAAAATTCAACTAATACTATTGACATCCAATTTCTTTGTACAAGGAACTTATATAAGGTGATGATAATCATGGCGTAAAGCAGAATTAGTGACTTTATATGTATAGGGATTACTTCACCCATCACTTTAGTGCAGCTACCTTTGGGGTAAGTAATCATTTTAAGAGTCATTATACCATCTACTGTAGCAGTTATAATGATAACATCTAAATGATGATCCCTGAGACTTCATGTAGACACTTGACCTTCTAAGGAAGGCACATCCAACATATTGCATTTAATTTTATTCATTGGGATTTGTGAATTTACAGTTTTAATCTTCCAACTTTCCCCTGTGATTTTTTTCAGTCATGCCTGTATCTGCCCCAGTCAGGATAATTCAATCTGATTTTCGTAGCTTTGACCAACAGGAACAAAATGCTCAGTCATAGAGAGACACATGTGAAATAGCCACATGCATCTCCTCAAACAGAAACAGATTGAGAATAACAGTCCAGCATTTCAGACCCATTTACTTTGCTTTTCAGAATGAAAAATATATTGCGTGAAGCCAGAGCTTACGGTGGAAGGGGAAAGTCATGTTCTAGTTTAATTTTACTGTTCGATCTCTTTGAAATTTTCCTGATTGATTTTGGTTCTGTATGTTCTGTGGGTGAATGTAGTGCTTGTGAAAGAGGTTGGACTGACAGCCTTGGAAACTGAACTCTTCTCCGTATCTACAGAAGAGAGACAACAATCACAGGGCAAGCATCATCCACTGCCTTGGCCTGGAAGAATCACCTCTTCGGTGAGAGTGGCTCAGTGTCTGTGAAATTTTATCCTTGACCCATTTCAGGATGCCAATTCTAATCGTGATCTTGCGTTGTGGACACCTACCTCCTGTATTTGAATGAATGGCAAACTTTTTCTTAGCAATTATTGTGCAAGTGATTCTTAAAATGAGGACAAAAGCCTCAAGCCACCTTTATACATGGAAACAGGGCAAATCTTTGCTACCATTTTCCCCTTCATTTAGTATGTGACCGGGATACGAAAATTAATCATAGCTTTAGAGCTGGTGCTAGTATCTTGGTATCCTCTAAAAGAAAAGGAGTACTTTTGGCACCTTAGAGACTAACCAATTTATTTGAGCATAAGCTTTCGTGAGCTACAGCTCACTTCATCGGATGCATGCTGTGGAAAGTGTAGAAGATCTTAATATATACACACAAAAAGCATGAAAAAATACCTCCTCCCACCCCACTCTCCTGCTGGTAATAGCTTATCAAAAGTGATCACTCTCCTTACAATGTGTATGATAATCAAGTTGGGCCATTTCCAGCACAAATCCAGGTTTTCTCATCCTCCCCCCCCCCCCCCCCCCCCCCCACACACACACAAACTCACTCTCATGCCGGTAATAGCTTATCTAAAGTGACCACTCTCCTTACATTGTGTATGATAATCAAGGTGGGCCATTTCCAGCACAAATCCAGGGTTTAACAAGAATGTCTGGGGGGGGGGGGAGGGTAGGAAAAAACAAGGGGAAATAGGCTACCTTGCATAATGACTAAGCCACTCCCAGTCTCTATTCAAGCCTAAGTTAATTGTATCCAATTTGCAAATGAATTCCAATTCAGCAGTTTCTCGCTGGAGTCTGGATTTGAAGTTCTTTTGTTGTAAAATAGCGACTTTCATGTCTGTAATCGCGTGACCAGAGAGATTGAAGTGTTCTCCGACTGGTTTATGAATGTTATAATTCTTGACATCTGATTTGTGTCCATTTACTCTTTTACGTAGAGACTGTCCAGTCTGACCAATGTACATGGCAGAGGGGCATTGCTGGCACATGATGGCATATATCACATTGGTGGATGTGCAGGTTCAGACATTCTTGTTAAACCCTGGATTTCTGCTGGAAATGGCCCACCTTGATTATCATACACAATGTAAGGAGAGTGGTCACTTTGGATAAGCTATTACCAGCAGGAGAGTGAGTTTGTGGGGGGTGAGAAAACCTGGATTTGTGCTGGAAATGGCCCACCTTGATTATCATACACATTGTAAGGAGAGTGGTCACTTTAGATAAGCTATTACCAGCAGGAGAGTGAGTTTGTGTGTATGGGGGCGGGGGGGGGGGGGGTGAGAAAACCTGGATTTGTGCTGGAAATGGCCCAACTTGATTATCATACACATTGTAAGGAGAGTGATCACTTTAGATAAGCTATTACCAGCAGGAGAGTGGGGTGGGAGGAGGTATTTTTTCATGCTTTTTGTGTGTATATAATAAGATCTTCTACACTTTCCACAGCATGCATCCGATGAAGTGAGCTGTAGCTCACGAAAGCTTATGCTCAAATAAATTGGTTAGTCTCTAAGGTGCCACAAGTACTCCTTTTCTTTTTGCGAATACAGACTAACACGGCTGTTACTCTGAAACCTGTCATTATGCAAGGCACTGCATTTAGCCGTATGGAGTGGAAATCTATCAACTGCATGAAAAAACTTGTACAGATACAGACAGACATTATCTTCCTTTCCAAATGCAAACAGATGGACATCGTACCAGAAGGACTGAAGGTAAAAAATCCATTACAATCTACATACCACACAGACTATGCTGACAGCTTGTGCCACACGCTCTCAAAGAAACTGCGGAATCACCTGATCAACATCCTCTACAGCAAACAGAGAAAGATTAAGAATGAGCTCTCAAAAATGGATACTCTCATAAAAAACCAACCTTCCACACAAACTTCCTCGTGGCTGGACTTTACTAAAACTAGACAAGCCATTTACAACACACACTTTGCTTCTCTACAAAAGAAAAAGGACACTAAACTTTCTAAACTACTACATGCCACAAGGGTCTACAGCAATGGTTCCCTCAACCCACCCAGCAATATTGTTAACCTATCCAACTATACTGTCAGCCCAGCAGAAGCAGCTGTCCTATCTCGGGGCCTCTCCTTCTGCCCCTCCACCCCCACGAACATGATACAGTTCTGTGGTGACCTGGAATCCTATTTTCAACGTCTCCGACTCAAGGAATATTTCTTCTACTTTCCACAGCATGCATCCGATGAAGTGAGCTGTAGCTCACGAAAGCTTATGCTCAAATAAATTGGTTAGTCTCTAAGGTGCCACAAGTACTCCTTTTCTTTTTGCTAATACAGACTAACATGGCTATTACTCTGAAACTTGGTATCCTCTGGAGATATCGGATGGTAGTCCACTATTATTTTCATTACTATCAACAGTTTACCTTCCCTGCACTGTTGTTCCTGTAATTAGTTGTGCTGTACACTGACAATTGTCCACTCCAATAAGCATCTTAAGCTCAGACCCTTATGGAGAAAGTATCTAAGCACTTTGTTTTTCTTTTATTGGTGAAATAATACCAGATCTATTCATGTTTGTACTTCATTTCAGATAAGACACTAGGGACACATTTTCAAAAGAACAGGTGAGAAAGGGTGTGTGCACTTTTGAATGACCCTGGCTTACACACTTACGACTTCTGTTTAGATTCTTGTAACTGTCTCTTCTGTTCAGGTTTTTATACCTAATTTGTACACACAAATGTCAGGAGATACCTGTCATCATTTGATGAGCTTTTGCGCGTATGCTTTTGAAAACGTGGCACAAGTTTTATGTGGTGCCCAAAACTTCCCCCATAACTGAAATACTCTGGTGACAGACATATGTAAAATTATTAAATAATTTTCTCAACCAGTTTTTAAAAAGAGATTAGATTAAAGAATGAGATATAACATGAATTATAACATGATGAATTTGGGCCAATATTATTTCAACTGAAAATAAGAAATCAACTCCTCACTTTGCTGGCTTCTATAGCGTGAAAATGAGATATAATAATTTATAATTATATTAATAATATAACATGAGTATAATAATAGTCTAATTTTGTAGAATTGCCTTCCTTTCCATTCAAAGTCTGCTTCAGAGAAGTAAATTAACCCTTGGCAACAACAATATTTGTTTTCCTTGTGCGTTCAGTGCCTCACTTATGGAGCAGCAGTAGGCTCACCATTGTTCTAGCATTAGCATCACAGTGACATATGTGAAGAATAGAGGAGCCCTCCCAACCCACTGTCTTGTTAATTCTTCTGTCTGGTACATCTGTGTCCATTACTGTAGACCATAGCATGAAATAATACCACCTCCTTTCACAAGCTATTCAATTGAGGGTAGGTGGGTGGGTCAACTTTTAAAGCCGTTCATTTTATAGAACTTTTATTTATGACCTCTCAGTTCTAAATACCTTTGGTAAACTCTGGTGAATATGGGATTTGGCTACCTGTTGTCCCAACCATGTCCCAGAATCCTTTGCATGGCTGTGCAGTCAGCAGGGAGATTCCTGACACAATCTATTGTCCCTTGCTTGCCTGGAAATGAATAAGTATGGTGCTCCCAAGCACTATTTTAGGGGTTCTCAAACTGGGGGTTGGGACCCCTCAGGGAATCGTGAGATTATTACATGGGGGGTCATGAGTTGTCAGCCTCCACCCAATGCCCTACTTTGCATCCAGCATTTATAATGGTGTTAAATATATAAAAAGTGTTTTTAATTTATAAGGGGTGGGGTCACACTCGGAGGCTTGCTATGTGAAAGGGGTCACCAGTATAAAAGTTTGAGAATCACTGCACTGTTGGAACTATTGAATGGGACTCTCTAGGTAGTCTCCCTATGCCCAAAGCTGGCCTAAATTCCAGTGTCTTCTATAGTGATATAGGCAGTTATTCTCTTTTTATGTTCTTTTCCTTTTGCCATGAAACATAAATATTTAAGTATGGAACTAACCCAACTAGCACCCACTATATCTTCCTGTAATGAAGGCGAGGAGGAATTTATTCCTAACCATTTTCCACCCTTCCTTGAAGCATCTGAACTTGCTATCAGTAAAGAGACTGATCCTTGCCAGCATGACTGAACTTGAGAAAATTGGCACTTGACATTAGACAACATGGTGCTGATTCTAACAGCAGCATCAGAAATTGAAACAGAGTCCCCAAGAGCAAAAGGTTTAATAATGCAGCAGTCTGTTGAGCAACTGAATTTAAATAATGGTATAATGCAAAACACTAGTTACTAATTACTACAAGGAAGGAAATCGTAACAGAAAACTTTCAACAGTTGCCGTTGTCCTGTGACAGTATTATAAGATTGGCTTGCGCTTGCAATATAAAATTCTGATCTCAAATTGATTAACAAAAACAAACCAACCAACAAAAACCTTTTTAGAAGCGGACACCTTGAAAACTGGAATTGAATATTTAGAGAAAAGATGCAATATCTACCTAAGTAGTAATAAACACAATAAAAATGTGTCAAGTGGTTTTCATGATGCCAGTAGGTGGTCGAAAAGGCTAATGTGGAGTTGCTGAGCACTAACTACTCCCATTGATGTTAGATGGGGTTGCGGGGGCTCAGCACCTCTGAAAATTAGGCCCTAAATGTTTATTTAACTAATAGCATGGTATAAATAAATTAAAGAATAAAAACTAAAAAAAACAATCATTATCAATCAGATTTATCATAGGTGTATTCTGTATTCAGGATCATTTTAGATTAAATTCACACTAACCAATTGTATTAAGAGTCCCTTATGGCCAATACATACAGTACTCTTTCTATGCTTTTCGTATTAAAGTACTGAAAGGTGTGAAAAGGAGAAATCAATCTATTCCATTTTGCATTTTATTACAATACAGTTTACTGTTAAATCCAATGCGTTTTGCTGAGCATAACAATGTACCCATCAATTAGGTACAGGGTTTGCATTTTTTTAATCTAAAAATATATCAATTTTGAGGTATCTCTTTTAAACATTGTGGAATATAGACAAACTCTAACATTTAAGAATAATTATAACAATTATTTATTTAGAATCTTTGTAAAAAGCCTCACAGCTCTACTGTGGGTTGTGTCATTATCACTGTATTACAAGTGGGTAAAGTGAGTCAAAGATGACTTGCCCCAGTCACAGAGCGAGTCAGTGGATAGGGTGACCAGATGTCCCGATTTTATAGGGATAGTCCCGCTATTTGGTTTTTTTTTATTATATAGGCACCTATTACCCCCCAACCCCATCCTGATTTTTCACATTTGCTGTCTGATCACCCTATCAGTCAAAGAGCCAGGAACAGTACTCAGTAGTCCATTTCTTCGTCCCTTGCTTTAACTGCTTAATACAGCTATTGATTATAGGCCATATATTGTAATGGGTCACATTACACAGAGAAATGACAGCAAAGTATAGTATGAAATAAGATAGGCATCACAATACTGGAGTAATGGCACAATAATACTACAGGAGAATGGCTGGAAGGGTAATACATTGCTTAAAGGGTCAGGCAGAAACAACTGATGAAAACAAGGGCACTCAATGGAGTGAGGGGTGGGAGGATGCATTATGGAGCTAAGGAGGTAGATCTGCTTTGAAAGTTAAGAACTCCTGTTACATTAAATGATTAAGGGAAAGAAGAAACACCAATATTTCAGGTCAGCAAAGTGGCAGAAATGTTTGAATCTACTACAGTGGAGAAAATGGGAAGGGGTGGTATGAAACTAGGCATAAGAAAGTGGTCTGAGATTATATGGAAATACGAAGTAGAACAATAACGTGGGGGGGAAGGGGGTTTATTCTTTTATGGTATGTGCAGAACTCCCATGAGCATTAATCAGATTTATGCGCATTCTTGAAAAGCAAATACACAAAGTGATTGAAATTTACAGTTAAGAAAGAGAACCTGTCAACATGAAGCTTGAGCAGGGACACACCACGACAGGAAGAGGTGCTATGCAGAAGTAGCTGTAGACACTTAGAGCTTTCCATCTCCCCTATGTCTGAGAAGTAGTCTCTTCCTGTCATTGGAATGTCTTATTCTTTTAGTATAATCTGTGCTTGCGGCTTGAAGAATCCTAAGCAGGTCTACCATGAGATTTTAATTTCTTCTTTTACTTGCAGCAGCATATGCTTATTGAGATGCTACTATTCTTCCTATAAAACAACTGGTGGGAAATGTGAAGTGTGAATGTCATTTAAGCCTTTTTTCTTCTTGTCCTTTGGGCATGGGCTAATTTACCCAACACATGAATTTGTAACGAGGTAAGGCACAGATCTTTCAGTATACAGGGTCACTTCTGAAGCATAGAGCAATGTTTACTTTTGTTCCTCACAAAATTAACAGCCCTGTCTGGGGTCTTCATTAGAGGGTTAACAGAATCCTTTCTGTGAGTTCTTCAGCTAACAGGGGATCTCAATAGGAATTTATAATGTAGAATAAGTAAGCAGAAAGTTTGGAAAACAATGAATTGAAGATCAATGTGATAACGAGCATCTTCGAAATGGAGGAATGAATATTAAAAGACATGGCTCAGTGTGGTATTGATGTTAGTACAAAAATCAGGGCTGAAATATTACTATATGGAAAAAGAAATGACACTAAATCAATTACCATTTGGGGATTGTGGAAGCAAATATCTACTGTGATCTAAATTCTGCCTTCCTTATGCATGATGAACAATGCCTTATGCAAGTGGTCGTTCTAGTGAAATGAACAGCACTGGTTGAGAAATAAGATGCTACTCAATGTGAGTAATGATTGCAGAGTCAATCTCTCTGTTGTTGGTTTTGCCAACATTTTCTAGTGATTTTATTAAAGAACACAGGGCACTATAATATGCATCACTGCTGGAGAATGCTAAGTGGCTATCTATGGATAGCTTGCACTGATAATTCTACATCTTCTTATCTGTTTCTTTAAGTTGTAAGTGAGTTTTGTAACCTGTATGAATGGAAGGGGTGGGATTATTGGGATGGATAGAAGTAAGAATACTGGGATTTAGACTGGAGATTGGTATGGGAGAAAGAGGAGATTTCTGAATATGTGGTGGGACGTTGCAGGAGGTAAAGTTTATTTATTCAACTCAAACCCCGAAAACATTGTAATTAAAACATCTTTGCCTGACATCACCCCATCACTCTCTTTGCATCCTTTCCGCCACCTTTTAGCTGTCTGTCTTTTCGTTTGTGTGCTTTTTGGAGTAGGGGTTATGGGGATTTTTTCTGTGTTTGGAAAGCAGGTAATACATTTTCGACACCAACCCAATGTAAGAGTAACAACAAATAATGTACCAATTTTTTTTTATTTCTGCATATTTGACAGTGAAATTCAGACTCTGTGGTCTTCTAATTAGATTCTCAATTTTGGCTGCATCAGTATATGTTGTTATCTATACAATTCCGAAAGGCTTTGCCCCAGTAGTAGCCTGTCCAGCACAAACGAAAATAATGTTAGCTAAGCAGATGTAGTAATAGGATGCTTACAACCAACTCCTCATCGCCATCTCTAGAAGGGACTAAAACAGAAACTAAGAGACAGAAGGTTATTGTCACTCTTAACATCACCTTGATAGGAAATACATGCGGCTTGTGTAAGCAATTTCTTTCTGTGTAAGCAATTTCTTTCTGTTGTAAATACGATATGATGAAGCTTCTAAAGCATATTGCTGTAGTGAATTTTCAAACAGTAGACTTGTAGAAATGGGACACATTTGAGAAACCATTTGTTCATATTAGCTGGTGTTGATACAAGCCTACAAATACTTATACCATGTTCAGCAAGAGGATTGAAATTCTGTCAGCATGTAGTAATTAAGGAGAATTCTGGTTTAAAAAAATCAATGAGTGTATACCTGGGATCAAATCCTGCAAATCCTCTTTGTGTGGGACTTCTACTGACTTCAGTGTGAATTAGGTATGATGAGAGTTTATACGACTGAGCCACCAGTGTTTAATATAACCAAGCTGTTGAAGGGTTATGTTGCATGTTAGATACAATAGTTTCAGAAAATCAAACTGTTAAGGCCAATTAAATTGTATTTGCCCATAATATGGTTTTATCAGGGTTTGAACAGTAATGATAGTCACTGTTAATCGATGTACAATGTAGAGAGCAAAAGTATTATTCTTTTTACTACTTTGTTTCATACACAGTAAGTACAAGTGCCTAGTTTGTGCATTAGAATATAGGGCTCTGATTTGCATATGCTTAACTACTTTGCTAAAGTGGGACCTACGCTAACTACCCTTGACAGGAAAATTTCTATATGATAAATCCAAATAGATTATCTGAATTTTGAGTTATATAAGTGTAGAGAGGTTTCAGTGTAGAGACCTTACCAGCAATTTTAGGGGGTGACTTTCCTGTCATAGGATCCTAATTTGTTCCCACTGAGTTGAAGAGGAAGTTTGCTGTTGAATTCAGTAAGAGTAAAATCAGGCTTGTAGAGCCTAATCCTGCAAAATGCAGAGCACTTCCTGTGCAATGCTGCATGCCTCAAGTCCCACTGCTTGCTTTGGGATTTGAGGGTGCTCAGCACCTTGCAGGATTACCCTTAGCTATGTTTATTATCTGAATCCAGGCACAGACTCATAATGGCAAGTATTATCTTCTCAGCAGCAGAACTAAGTTCCCGGAACACCAACTTAAAGGAGATCAGGAGGAACGCTGCCCTTGTTATCTTCAGGTCAATCTGTAAATTGCACCTTTTTCCCCCAGGGAATCAAACCTGTCATACTCAGAAGTATCAAGCCAAAATTAAAGCTAGAGCGGAGTAGTGGACTGACATGCTAAAAATAGCAGGTCCTATTATACCAAGAGCAATACTGAGCACTGGGTGCCACAGAGCAGCTCTCACTGAGTTTTAATCTGCATCTAACACTTAGTTACTCTGGTGATAAGTGCTTTACAAATGCATCTAAATATCATAGACACTGTTTGAAGGAAGTTATGAGATCCTTACTGCACCTTTCCCAATCAGTTAAATTATTTGTGTGTGTGCACCATTTGCAAATACAAATGATATACTGTAGATTTAAGAAAGCTGTTCTCCATTTTAATAAATCTAGCAACCTTGTTATATACTATGGTAAACATGAAATTGATCAAATTAATAATAAAGGGGCTTCCCGTTTATCTTGGACTGCATCAGTTCCTCTAGGGAGTGTGTGGTTTGTTTTCATAACAAGACTTTTAGACCACACATTTTTTCCATTTTCATATATTAAGATTAATTACTTGCTGATTGACATTTTGAGATGGATCCTATTTTCCTCCTGCATAATTACGTCCAATCATTTTGTTATCTTTCTATAATTTCATGACAACTCTACCGAAAGTATTGTGACTGTAGATTGATGTTCCATGGCGTCTTATATTTTTGTAATTTAGAGCCTATTAATGGCTAAAAGAAAGCCTCCAAGAACTTAACTGGATTTAAATTGGTCTTAAATTGTAATTAGAGGAGAAGAGAAGTCATAACTTAGGTATTTTTTATCACAGCAAAATTTAGAAGGGTTGATTGGTTCAGGCTCTCTTCTGAGCTATGCACGCACTGCCTGTGCTATATTCTGTAAAGGGAGCATCCAGCTGGTATTTCAAGCAGGGTTGCACAGATGGGAGGTCTAATAAGCATATTTTAAACGCCAAGTATGGGAAGAGAAATTCCCCTTTTCTGATAAGGAAAAGAAAATGAAAAAGTTTTAATAATTTAGCAGTAAAGTGGCAGTTGGCTGTCAGTGCTGTACGCAGAGCATGGAAAACTTCCTACTATTTTAGGTGACACATACAGAGAACAGAGTCGGTCCCATCTGACTGGCAAAAAGGCATTATTTTACATAATAAATGTAAAACATAAAGACAGCAACTGATACTGTTGTATCTATTGTGGCATTTCTCTTCTATCCATCCTGGAGAAAGATTTTGCTTTCTGTCTTCTTGGTCTGAGACACTGATATCTTAACGAGAAAGTGAAGATAACAGAAAGCTGTTTACACTAGTCATTGCACGACTGAGGAAATCTTCATAGTGCCCCAGGTTATTGAGAAAGGCACAAGAATTCTAGCACTCCATTCACATTGTATTTGTGGATATCAAAGCCATGTTTGACTGCGTTGACAGGGAATTGCTTTGGTTGATCTTGAAACTTGCATGACGAAAAAGAAATATCAGGGATGGTGAGAGTCTGCTGCTCAATGGAGAAGGTGAGCTGGTAACGGAAGATAAGAAGGTGAAGCTTCTCATTGCCTACTTCTCTTCAGTCTTCAAAAAAAAATATAACGTGACCAGACGACCAATGAAGTTATCATAGATAATAAAGGGGAAGGGAGGCCTGTCATAAATATAAAGGGAAGGCTAACCACCTTTAAATCCCTCCTGGCCAGAGGAAAAAAACCCTTTCACCTGTAAACGGTTAAGAAGCTAAAGATAACCTCTCTGGCACCTGACCAAAATGACCAATGAGGAGACAAGATACTTTCAAAGGTGGAGGGGGCGGGAAAAACAAAGGGTTCTCTCTTTCTGTGTGTTGTTTTTGCCCGGACCAGAGCAGGAATGCAGGTTAGAATTCCTGTAAAAGGCTAATAAGCAATCTAGTTAGATATGCATTAGATCCTGTTTTGTTTAAATGGCTGATAAAATAAGTTGTGCTGAATGGAATGTATATTACTGTTTTTGTGTCTTTTTGTAACTTAACTAGAGGGATTCTCTGTGTTTTGAATCTGATTACCCTGTAAGGTATTTACCATCCTGATTTTACAGAGGTGATTCTTTTACTTTTTCTTTAATTAAATTTCTCTTTTAAGAACCTGATTGCTTTTTCGTTGTTCTTAAGATCCAAGGGTTTGGGTCTGTGTTCACCTAAGCAAATTGGTGAGGATTTTTATCAAGTCTTCCCCAGGAAAGGGGGTATAGGGTTTGGGAGGATTGTGGGGGGAAAGACGTTTCCAAGCGGGCTCTTTCCCTGTTATATATTCGTTAGACGTTTGGTGGTGGCAGCAATAAAGTCCAAGGGCAAAACGTAAAATAGTTTGTACCTTGGGGAAGTTTTAACCTGAGCTGGTAAAAATAAGCTTAGGGGGTTATTCATGCAGGTCCCCTCATCTGTACCCTAGAGTTCAGAGTGGGGAAGGAACCTTGACATGGTGGCAGAGCGGTGGGATTAACTTGAAATCATTTTGAGATCAATTTGAGATTTTTTGAACCAGAAGCACAGATTTTTTAAAAGGAAATATTTTTTTTTCCTTTGGGCTGCTGGAAAGCAGGTTTTAAGCTGAAAGCAGTTAGAGTTTTTTTTTTTTTTTGTCTCTGCTTGGGAGCCAGAGCAGAGACAGAAGGGAATTGTCTTTTGTGAGCTGGAGTTTTCTCTACCTAAAGGCAGGGAAATTCACAAGTCTTCACAGACCTGAAGTTGTTTTTTCCCCTGGCCAGAAGGGATTTAAAGGTGGTTATCCTTCCCTTTATATTTATGACACCAGACGACCAATGAAGTTATCATAGATAATAAAGGGGAAGGGAGGCAGATAAGGATAAGTATAGAACACGTCAGAGATCATCTGACTAATGTGAATGAATGCAAATCAGCAGGGCCTGATACTGTTCACCCTAGAGTGCTGAAGTAATCTCAGAGCCACTGGCAATAATATTTGCAAACTTGTGGATGACAGGAGAGGTCCTGAAAGACTGGAGAAGGGCTAACATAGTGCCCATCTTTAAAAAGGGGGGGAAAGGAGGAGCCAGGGAACTATAGACCAGTCAGTGTGACCTCGACACCTGGGAAGGTACTAGAACAACATATAAAACATTGAATTTGCAAATACCTGGAGGATGAAAGGGTGATCACTAGCAGCCAGCATGGATTTACTAAGAACAAATCATGCCAAAGCAGCTTGAATTCCTTCTTTGACAAGGTAACTGAATTGGTGGATGTGGGGAATGCAGTGGACATAAAATTTTAGCAAGGCTTTTGATGCTGTCCCACATGACATTCTCATAAGTAAGCTGGAGAAATGCAGGCTTGATAGAACTACCATTAAGTCGATATATAATTGCTTAAACCCACAAATTAGACTAACCATTAATGGAATGATGTTAAATTGGAAGGAGGTCTCAAGTGGGGTTCCACAGGGATCTGTTCTGGGTCTCATGCTGTTTACCATCTTTATTAATGAGGTGGATGTAGGAATAGAAAGCATACTGATCAAATCTGCAGATGACACAAAGCAAGGGGGGATTCCAAACACTTTGGAGGATGGAGCTAAAATTTAAAGGGATCTTGATAATTGAAGAACTAGTCTATAGACAACAAAGTGAAATTCAACAAAGACAAAGGTAAGGTGCTACACTTAGGAAAGAAAAAACAAATGCACAAATACAGAATTGGGGATAACTGGCATGGCAGCAGTAGTGCTGAGAAGGATCTGGGAGTTGTGGGCGATCACAACCTCAACATGAGTTAGCAACGCAATGCTGTTGCAAAAAAAGCAAATAAAATTTTGGGTGACATTAGCAGAGGCATAGCATGCAAGTCATAGGAGGCGATATCCCATTTTGGTTACCGCTGAATAGAAAAGATGTAAAGACGCTGGAAAGGATCCAGAGGCAGTGACAAAGATGATCAAAGGGGTGGAAACAAGCAATATGAGCAAAGGCTGAAGGAACTGGGTATGTTTAGTTTGGAAAGAGGAGATTAAAGGGAGACATGATAGCAGTCTTCAAATACTTGAAAGGCTGCCATAAAAAAGATGGAGAATTTTTTTCTCTCTTGCTATAGAAGGCAGGCAATGAGTTCAAACTATAGCAGAGCAGATTTAGATTAAATCTCAGGAAAAGTTTCCTAACTGTAAAAACAGTAGGACCATAGAACAAACTGCCCAGGGAAGTCGTGGAATTTCCTTCACTGAAGGTTTTCAGAAAGAGGCTGGATAGTCATCTGTCTTGGATTGTTTAGACACAACAAATCATGCATCTTGGCAGGAGGTTAGACTAGAAGACCCTTGTGGTCCCTTCTAATCCTAAGGTTCTATGATTCCTGAAGATGCAGTCTTGTAAATGAGAAAAGAACAACCTTATTCCAAAATTAGGTTGGGCATTCAACAAGGATACTTTGCCTCCTCAAAACTCTTTAATGCTGTCATAGACTACATGCTTGACCAGACACTAAGTAAATGCATTTTAGGTGTATGTCTTGGTAAGACCCTCACTTACATTGATTTTGCTAACCATATAGCACTTATTGTCGAATCAATGCATGCATTAGTTGTGACACTTAAAGTTCTGGAAAGCTCTGTGGCAAAAGTCAGCCTGAAAATTGATTGAGATAAAACAAAAATTCTTCTGATTGACAATTTTGAATATGCTGCAGGCTCTAACATCTTAGTGGGTGACCAGCCAATCGAGATTGCCGGTCATTTCACCTACCTAGCCAGTCATTTCACCTAGCTCTGTTGACGATCACACAGGCAGTATCAAGAGAGAATTTGAAGCCCACACTGCAAAAGTGTCATCATTAACAGGGTGCCTCATTAAGGGAATGTCTTTTGCAAACCAAACACACTGATAAGTAGAGAGACCACGCTGAGGATATATAATGCTTTGGTGGTCCATATTCTTACTTATGGGATGAAATGTGGCCCATCACTGTCAAGACTGAAAGGAAGTCAGATACCATTCAGATGAAGCATCTCCAAATTATTGAAAACATCAAGTGATACAATTCAAGTTGAACAAAGAGATCGATTTTCTAACTAACCAGGTCTTGCTCTCTCAGATGATTGTCCAACATTCTCTAAGGTCATACGGTCATCTGTTCCAAATGCCTACCAACTTCCCTGTGTGAATCATCTTGAAAATCATCCATGAAAGCAGGATGGGGAAGACTCCTCAGAAGACCTAAAGCATGATGGCCAGATGTGTCAACAGACAGGTGTCCCTCCCAAGTGCTCTGCTCCATAATGCACCAGATTTGACTTGGAACAGAGCATCATAAAGGCATATAATGCATTCGGTGGTAAGTGACAGCTTTGAGAACTAGCCTAACCTAAAGTATGCAGATTATGGCTGTAATCCTCCAAGTGAAAACAGAATTCTGATACTCTTCAGCAGCTATAGCTGTGGTGATTCTCTAACAGGAAATCTTGAGGGAGCCCTGGATACGTGATGTCAGTGAGGCCGGTAAAGCCTTCCAAAGAAGTATCCTAGCTTTCTCTTGTGTATTGATTTCCTAATACAGGGTCTGAAAACTAACTAGTAAAATCCACTCCTGTTGCCGCTACCTAGAACATAATTCGTCTACTGCTGGTACCACACACTGGGGCTGATGTTCGGCTCTTGGTGGGGGAGAGGATAGCTCAGTGGTTTGAGCATTGGCCTGCTAAACCCAGGGTTGTGAGCTCAATCCTTGAGGGGGCCATTTACAGATCTGGGGCAAAAATTGGGGATTGGTCCTGCTTTGAGCAGGGGGTTGGACTAGATGACCTCCTGAGGTCCCTTCCAACCCTGATATTCTATTATTCTTTCACAATTTCCAAATACAATCAGACCATATGCCAAGCCATACTAATGCTCTGCTCATTCCTTGCTCAGGTGAAACTACAATTGAAGCATCAGAAAGAGTTTTGCCTGAGTAAGAATTTAGTGAGAGCTTCAGAATCCCTCCCAGGAATAAAGGTATTTTAACCAGCTGGTGAAACTGATCTTGATTTTCCCCTGCCTCTTCTTTTCCTCCTGCTCCCCAAACTGAACTACCGGTGTATCAGGTTACTAAACATTCCTGCTTGTTATTAGGCACTGGTCTCTTGATCATCTGCTGTATCAAGGTTACATTTATAAAAAAGTTAATAAATTATTAATAGATGTTTTAATACATGGTTAATCCATTGTTCAAGATTATTATAGAGTTCAGCAACTCAATAAGTCACTTAAAACTATGGCTTATAACTATAAAAGCTTCTATTGATGTGCTTACAGCCATCTATAATGCATACAACTCAGGCTTATAACATCTATTCATCATTTGTTAATGCTTTCTCAACTATTTAAAAATGTAATTTTAATATAAACGATGAATGAAATGTTGAATGGAGAACAACCCAAAAAGAGGAAAGATTTTGGAATACAATGCTGTCCTGTATTAATTGCCTGAGCTATTTGAAAAGGGAGATAGAGGAACTGAAATATAAATGGTGAGAGAGATTTATCTTTTATTGGTTACTATCAATACAAGAAAAATAAAAAAGGTTTGAAAGAAGAGGACATACATGCTGAAGGCAAGTATTTTGCAATAAGGCATAAAGACATAATGCAGATATTACAAATTAATGCTTCCATTCTCTGGTTTTCAGCACCATTGTGTTGCAGCCCTACAAAGGTAATGGTATGGGTTGATAGTAGTGACTAGTAATGAAAGATCCAGTAGCAAAGCATATTCATAGGGTTAGATTTCCATCCCAGTATATGCATGTTACAATTGAAGTTTTAGCCTTCTGTTTATTCCCTAATAATTACATACCATTTTCATTGAAGATTTTTTTGTCACAAACAGCGAGAACATTCTTGCAAACTGTTAGTCTATGTTCAGGACTCTAACTGATGGCAGAAGTGATCTGAAACCTCACCAGTGCCCTATATTTGGAAGTAAGGGTAAGGTAGCTCTCCCTCATGTGAGGACTAAAAAACAGTAGCATCTTAGATTGATATAGTGTCTTCCAACCCAAATCATTTCACCAACATTAGCCCTGATCCTGCAGTCTGCCATCATAACACACATTGAAATAGGAATTCTGCCAGAGCAAGGACTGAAGCCCACTCCAGTGGGAGCCCTAGGATGGACCAGAGACTCAGACCCACATTTCCTTTACTGCCTCCCATTTGTTTCAGGGAGGAAGTAAGTTACTGCAGTCCTTTACTGGATGCAGTTTACTTCTCCACATCACTCTGGCTCAGCTATGCTAGTGTCAGTCCAGTGACTTCAGTGGAGTCACTCCTGATTTGCAGAACTGTGAGGTCCGAACAAAGGCCCTGAACTGCCAATAGCAAATCTAGTGATGTCAGAGATTTATTGACTTAGTTGTTTCCTTTTTAATAATTCACACTCCTACATCAATTTCTATTTACTACACAATAGATCAGCTTTGTAAAATAATGAAACACAAAGTTAACTAGCTTCTACTTCATTCTGGAGGAAAAAAGGGGATCAGGGAAGGCATTGTGTTTCAATGGGATATCTCTGACACACAATGCTTCTCAGAACTACATTACAGGTGGTGCAGCTTATGTACCTCCCATCCCTGGTTTAGGGCATCATCTACCCCTTTTCAATGAATGTACAATAGGCACAATTCTGGACCCATGTATTTGTACAAACTGTTTTATGTAATGTAACAGGGGTAGCATAGGCAGTGACTCCGTGGGTGCTCTGGGGCTGGAGCACCCACCGGGAAAAATTGGTGGGTGTTCTGCACCTACCGGCAGCTCCCCAACCCACCCCCCGCCCCAACTCACCTCCGCCTCCTCCCCTGAGTGCGCCGCCTCGTCCTGCTTCTCCCCCCTCCCTCACAGCTGTTTCGCACGGCAAGTGCTGGAAGGGAGGGGGGAGGAGGGTGAACACAGTGCACTCGGGGAAGAGGCGGGGCCGGGGCCGGGATTTGGGGAGGGGTCCAATGGGGGCAGGGAGGGGGTGGAGTCAGGGCGGGGCTGGGGTGGGGGGGTCACGAGCACCCACCAGCGCCAAGGAAAGCTGGCGCCTGTGAGGGGTAGCCATTTTAGTCTGTATCCACATAAACAACAAGGAGTCCGGTGGCACCTTAAAGATTTACAGATTTATTTGGGCATAAGCTTTTGTGGGTAAAAAACCCACTTCTCCATGCATCAGAAGAAGTGGGTTTTTTACCCATGAAAGCTTATGCCCAAATAAAACTGTTAGTCCTTAAGGTGCCACCGGACTCCTTGTTGTTTTTGTTTTATGTAATGGGGCCAACCTCTGCTCTTGTTTACATGGGGTGTAAATCCAGAGAGACTCAATTGCAGCCACTCCATTGACTGTTACATCAGTGTAAATGAGGGTAGATTTTGGCCCCCATAATCTTTGTTCCAGAGGCAGCAGCTTTCAGTTGTCATTAATAAAGATCTTCTCTTATTTTGCAGTTGCTGAACTCTAAGCACTGCCCGCTGACAACAAAATTGTAGAAATGTCAGACATGGTGTTTGCCTCAAATTGTTTCCTTTTTTCATAATAATGTTTTAGGGGAAAATAACAATATATAATACTTGCACATTTAGAGTGTTGCATATCCAACAATTTCAGCATGCTGTATAAGTATTTATCAGTCCTCACACTCCCCCTTGGAAGGTAGGTAAGTGTTATGATGTCAGCTTTAGAAATGGATAAATGGAAGCACCGTGGTATTAAATGATTTGGTCAAGGTCACAATGAGATGAATCAGTAGACGCTCTGGGAGTAGAATGTAGGGGCACTAGTACGCAGTCCTGGCACTCAATTTAAATAGTAGCTCACTGTATCTCCAGTGGTATAAGAAAAATGTCTGTGTGTGTTTGGTGCCTAGTTCTCTCTGAGAATGGTTATGTACTTGTCTAACTGCATTGGCTTTAATAGAGTTATTCCTGATTTCCCCAGTGTAAGTAAAAGGAGAATCAGGACATAATGTACATTTATTATAGCTTTGCATATATGCACAGTAAATACATTCAATACATATAGAAAGGAAATGCCATAGGTCATAATGAATCAGAGAAATCAAATGCTGCATCTGAACCAAACTATTATTTTAGAATTGTTAGCTATTATCTGCTGTATTTGTAAATCATTAGTGGCACTAATTACATTGTACTACATACTGTGAGCATGAGCTATTTATTAGTAGCATCATACTCTATGGAGGGTATCACTAACTTGAGATACACTATCTGCATTGTCTCATATTCATCAAAACAGAATAGCATATACTCACTAGTGTCTGTGCAGAGTGTGTATATGTGTATAGACAGAGCAGCTTTGTGTTAGTATAGCACTCTCTCACCACACTTTATGCAAATAGTTAATTTTCATTATCGCGATTGTACAGATGGAGAAACTGTGACACATAGGTTCTATTATTTGCCCAAGGTAATAAAAAGCCGGTGGTAATCAGGAATAGAATTCAGGTCATCTGATTCCCATTTGCCTACTAGAAAAAAAGAAGTAGGTCCTAAAATTTACTCTGGACTGCAGCCATCCCATCGAAGATGGAATCATGGACGCAGCCAACTTCGAGCAGTTCTTGCAGGAACGAATCAAAGTAAATGGAAAAGCTGGTAATCTGGGTGGAGGTGTGGTGACCATTGAGAGAAGCAAGAACAAAATCACTGTAACTTCAGAGGTTCCATTTTCCAAGAGATATCCGAAGTACCTTACTAAGAAATATCTAAAGAAAAACAACTTGTGTGACTGGCTGCGTGTAGTTGTCAATAGCAAGGAAAGCTATGAATTGCGATACTTACAGATAAACCAGGATGAAGAAGAGGAGGAAGAGGAGGATTAAATCCATGTGGATCTGGAAATATTTTGTACGTTACATTTCCTTCAATAAAATGTGAGGGTGGGGGAGTAAAAAGGACTCAAATGCTTATGCAGATGTTGCAAATGATTTTACTGCTAACACTTTCTCCACCTCTATTCATATGGACTTTGATCTGAATCTTTCTAAGCTAAAAACTGTTATCCTTTTGGCATTCAGACAGTTTCCTAAATGACCCATTTCATTCATTTAGCTGCTGATAGCATGACAAATGCATTTTTTCCCTTAAAACATTTTCTCAGGAGCAGATATTTAGTTTATGACATTGTCACTTTTTTGTGCTACCAACCCTTGGGATCCTAAGTAAATCCTAAGGTTTTATTTCTCCACTGGAAAAAAGAAAAGGAGTACTTGTGGCACCTTAGAGACTAACCAATTTATTTGAGCATGAGCTTTCGTGAGCTACAGCTCACTTCATCAGATGTATACCGTGGAAACTTCCACGGTATACATCTGATGAAGTGAGCTGTAGCTCACGAAAGCTCATGCTCAAATAAATTGGTTAGTCTCTAAGGTGCCACAAGTACTCCTTTTCTTTTTGCGAATACAGACTAACACGGCTGTTCCTCTGAAACCTTTCTCCACTGGGTTACTCTGTCTCTTTAACTGAAGTCTCACTATCTAGTCTGTGGTATTTGAGAAGTTCTCACTTGGGATCTGCTGTGACCTTGGTGTTGTGTGCCATTTGTGCATCATTAAAAGGTTGTAATGAAGTTCTGCCGCACACAGATTGTAAAAGGTCAAGCAGAAAGTTGGGAGCCAATGAGGTTGGAAAGAAAAATTGTGCTAGCGGCAGAGGTTGAGGGATTCATTATATTGATGCTATGGGGTTTTCAGTGGAGTAATAACTGGGTTAGCAGTAGAATGTAAATCTTCTGAGCCACTTAGTCGGAGTCTGCTTCTTCTTGATTTGTGGGGATATATTTTTACTAGAGTACAGGAAAAGTCATTACACTCTTAGTAAAGCCCCTGGAACTAGTTAATGCATTGTAGATAGAAAAGCACAAGACAAACAGAATTGTAGGGAAGAGGTATATCACTCATCAGTAACTCCTGAGCAGTTGCTCAGACAATGTGGGAAGTTAACTCACATGAAAATAATGGTCTCTAATTAAAGCCTTTTGAGTAAATAATTGGGGTTGCTCAAGTACACAGTTATGGTCTTGTAGATTTAGGTGGACAGATTATGTCATAATTAAGCAGAAATTTAAGAACCAAATTATACACTCTTATGAAGACACCCACAGGAAAGGGACAGTGGAGCCAGGTGATTTCCTTGAAATTTTACCCTTCATTTCAAGGGTTTGGGGAGTTCACAGAAGAGACAGTGGGAGTGACCTCCAATTCCACATGTCCATGGGGAAGGTAGCCTTCAGCCCCCACAGAGTATAGGACCTCACCAGCCCCTTTTCCATATCCCTGGCTCCTGCAGTTGTAAGAGTATAAAATGGTCCTTACATACAGCAACATTTAGCAAACCAAATAACTTTCTTCCATTCTAATCTACTTTCAAGTTAAATTTAATGTATTTTGCATTATCAAATAAAATAAAAGAGTAATTCTAAACTCCAAAAATTGTCATGCCTTTAGCAACATTAGGGATAGGTAAAATATATTAAAAGTTTTACCTCCCACTTCTCGGAGACTTGCTAAATTATGTTTCAGCCACAGTTCACACATAGAGTTAAAACTGAGCCTTGGTATGATTATTCTGGATATATTTGTTGTTTTAAATGTAGAATTCAGCACCTGTATATTTGAGAACTAAAAGCCAATAGCCTCTAATCCTAATCCATCATCCTTTGAAGTCCATTGGAGTCTTTCCATTGTGCACTTCACTCCATGTCCCCAGCCAGCCCCAAACTGAAACTCTCTCCAGCCCCTCCTCCTCTGGGCTTTGTCCCTTTCCGGGACCAGGAGGTCACCTGATTCCTTTGTTCTCCAACCCTTTAGCTCTCACCTTGCAGGGGGGAAGGGCCAGGCCATCAGTTGCCAGGAAACAGGGTGTTGGCCATTCTTGGATCATGTCCTTTGGTAGTTCCTAAAATCTCCTATTAACTAAATATCCAGTGGCAGAATTACTGTTATATTGAATAAGGGGTAAAACACAAGAGCTGATACCAACTTCACTGCCAGGTACATCAGACCCAATCCTACTGTACATTTCAGATATACTGGATCAGGCGTATTACTCCTAAATTAACTGCCTTTCAAACCTGAAAAAGCAAGTTTATTTTCATCTCAAGCCAGCGATCTGGGTAGCTCATACAATTGGCAATTACAGGCAGTTTTGAAAAAAGATACTAAAAGTATTGGGGAAAAAATTTACTATGACTAAAACAGGTTATTTGGCATCCACTCAATTTACATCAGATCACTGCAAATTACCTGTCACGTTATTCCATTTCTGACTATGCTTTGTTTCAACATCCTCAGCTAAGCAGTTACGTGTTTTCTCATTTTCTTTTCTCCTTTCCTTCCCCCCCCCCTCCCCCGTTACATTTTCAGACCTGAGCTTCAGGTCAGTTTTGTTCTAGAAAATAAAGCACCTGTACAGTTTGTGATAAAAGAACTAATGCGATTTTCAGAGAAAGCTTCAATAACTATTTGGGGCCAGATTCTACCACCCTTAACACTGAGTAGTTACTTAGTCTGTGAGTAGCATTTTAATTGAATAAGACATTACTCAAGAAAGGGTTGCAGGAAGATTCTGGACATTTACTTTCATTGGCAGCATAGTGAATGGTGACATTTACTAGAAATGCTGAAGACCGGAAACAACCAACACCTCCCCATTCTAAACCCACCCAATTTTGTGGAATTTAGATCCGTCTGGATCCATAATTCTTGATTCTATAATCTTCTGAATCCAAACCGCAGCTCTGAACAGCCTTATAACCTTCCTCTCATGTTTTAAAGAAGTTTAGAGCCCACATTTACATGTTCCCTGGGTATGCTGTAGGATCAAATTACCTAAAGTGTACTGCATTGTCTTTATAATACTAATTCCACTACATTGCTATTCTTACATGACCATAGGCAATTGAAACTCAATGGAAAGACTCACATTATAATTTCATCAGGCTTTGGATGAAGGCCAAAGTGCAGATACGTTCCGGAAAGTGATGGTAAAATAGGCTTGATATGGCTTTATGTTCATTGTTTCCCTATCATTTCCATAACAAATGAACTCAGTTTATAAGTAAAAATATGGAGTCTTATTTCTAATTTCAAGGCTTGCAAACTCACCCTGGTCTCATCTTTTTCACATATCATCACCGGTATTAATAGTTCTGTAGGCCAAATTAAGGCCTTCAGTGATGACTGGGCCACCAATGCATAGGTGCAAGTAACTGATTGGAAATGGGTAAATAATTCTGTTGATAATACTCAAGAAGGAGCACAATTCAGCTCCCTCTGTCTTAGCTCAGCAGGACTAAAGGGAACAAAAACCAGTGTAAACTTATTTTCAGGGCTGATCTTATGGGTGGGCAATGTGGGCGACCACCCAGGGCACTGTGGTCAGGGGGCGCTGTTGTCAATAGGCAAGGAATGGGTGGGTCTGGGGTGCGAGGCCACAGAAGGAAGCTCAGGGCAACGGTGGGGGGAGGCATGAGGCCTGGGGAAGGTTGGAAAGCCTGGGGGTATGGATGAGGAGCCTGAGGGGATGGATAGCGGGGCAGTGGAGGCAGTGAGGTCCAGGGGCGATGGGGGGGATGGATGGGGAGCCAGAGGGAGCCAGGGGTATCAAAATACAAGTTCGTCCAGGATGCCATTTTCCCTAAGGCCGGCCCTGCTTATTTTTATCACTAAAGTCAGCTGATATAACCCTGAATATTCACAAGGAGCAGATCCGTTGAGTAAGAAGGCACATAAATATTTCTCAAAGTAGAATCACACTTTACAGTGGTCTTTGCTGGGGCAAGGTGTATTTGTCCTGACATCATAGCTCAATGACTTGTTCATATTGGAAAATATGACCTGCACACCCGTGATCCATGTAGGTTGTAGGTTACATTCACTTACACTTACAAGCTCCCTTTTAAACTAACTTTTATGTTATGCATTTCTTGCTAATGACAATCAGTTACAGTATTTGTGGCATTAAATCACAAGTCCTGTTGCTGTAGCATTCAGTACACCATCTATATTATTAACTATGTAATTGTTTCATTGCTGAAGGTGGCAGGATGGTATGAAAAATAAGATGGGTTGCCACAAATAGCACTTTCACAATAAAAATGTGTAAATAATTAGATTACGTTGTGAGTGGTTTAGAATGGATAAAATCTGTCTCTAGTTGGTTTTCCCTCACCCCATCACCCAAAGACTGAAAAATAAAAATGGTAGCAGTGACTGTTTCATCTTCCATCTAACTCATGAATCACAGTGTAGATGAAAAACACTTAGCAACAGATATTTTGGGGCTTCCTTATAAGCGATTATACAAACGGTTGGTTAGAAAGCAGAAACTTTTGCTTCTGTTCAATATTTAGCAGGCTTTGGTTCAGTAATTAGAGCATCCAGCATTGATTTCCTTGCCTTTTGAGTTAGAGACGAGATTTACAGTAGCTTTGTTTTACAAAATGTGGCATATAAATCTGCACTTTTCCCTATTGTGAAATCACATGTACTTCTACTGTTTGCAGAACAAAGAAATAGTGTTCACCTAGTAACTTTATACTCTTTAACTTCCCTTACTACATGGGAATAGATAGACTCTGAAAACAATAGAACAGACGATCAAATAATAATTATTCTTTAACGTAATAAGGGGTTCCTGTTTAAATCACATTATTACTGATTAATACAGAAAGGTACTGTGCAGATTCTGTTCTGAGTTGCACTGATTGCACTAAATCCACATGAACCCCACTGCCTTTCATTTAGAAATCTTTGGTTACATACAACCATGTGAGAAAGACGTTTCATTTTTGTTTCCATTAAATGGAGAAAATACTGTTAATTAAACTCTTAATTTACATGACCTTTTGCTGACGTTAAAAAACAAAGTTAAAGGACCTACCTCACAGTTGCTTTAAATTGGCATAAGACCATTAAAGTCAGTGTTTATTTGGCTATGCTGAATAGGAACAGTCTTTTTGGTTCTCTGTTTTCTCAGCACCTGACACAATGGGATTCTAATCCATGACCTGGGGAACCAAGGTGCTGGAATAATATAAATAATAATATTATTTTCTAATCCCATTTTTCTTTTAAAATCTGTATTTTAGTACTCTTTTTATGATGACAGATTAACTAAAGATTACATATGTATTACAAAATGGCTGGGTTGCTGTTGGGATCTTTACTTTTGCATCTTCTGCAGTGTTACCACTGTTAATGTAGCTTTTAAAAATCCATTTTCTTTGGTTGTTTACCAATATTTGCACTTCAATGGGCCTTTTTTGGTTTTGAAGTTCACAGGTTGATAGGGAAGGGGAGGAGTCAGAGGACCCAATCTAAAATGAAATGTATTCAGTGGCCTTTTGAGGAAACTCAGAGTTTACACTTTTGCTGTTTCTGTTGTTTGTCAGGAGACCGTTTCCTGCAAGGTTGGCCAACCAGACAACAGCACTTGTGCTTGCTCATTATGTCCTCCATCCAACCCACTCCTCCAAAATTCACCCACCTTGGGAATGTCAGTCCACAATACTGAATTTTATTACTATTATTCCTAATGTACCAGCACCTTTGCCAGGGACACCTAATGGGAATGGTGTCAAAGTCCCAGTGATTTAGCATTGTCAGCCCTTTAACAGTATCTAAGTATTATACTTTCCAAACCTCTACTTTCAGAAATAACAAGGAGCAGGCTGTTCCTAATGTGGCTTGATCCTACTCCCATTTGAGCCTATGGGAATTTTTCCATAGTGGCAGCCAGATTGGGTCCATAGCAGTTGGTACCATGATTAGCAAAATACCTGACCAGTCTATTATTTAATATGTATCCCTCTATTTGTGGGAAGGAAGTGGGTTTTTAATGTATTCTCCCATTCCTATAGAAGTCCAAGGGCCCCATTCAGTGGGACCATCAGGCCACTTATCAGATTGATCAGACCAGAAACATTCATTTGGGCCTCATCCTACTTTCCTCTTTCCGAACCAAGTATAACTCCTGTTGGTTTTAATATGATGAGAGACTCAATCTATAATATTTCTTAGGTGCTTATCACTTTATCACATTCATGTTGTATGTAGAATGCCAAGCTCTGCCAGATTCCTACATTATCTGTATTATTAAATTAACTTAAACTGGGTGGATTCATAATCTTCTGCAATATATAGTCACGTTGTTGTATTAGAAACTACTGTGGGTGCACTGGCATCTAAAGTACTAATGAAACCAAATGCCAACATGCTGTTCTTTATACCTCTGCCCACTCTGCACTACTAAATTAGCTCGTGATTACTAGACCAATTAAAACTGGATTTTTTTATTTTAATTAGCTATCCAATTTACTTTGATGTTTTGTAATTTATCAAAATTGAGCCAGGATATTTGTTGCAACACATGCTTTGTGTTGTAGATGTTAGAAAAGGAATTGGTGCTAAAAATAGTGAAATTATGTTAAGCAAATTAGGTAGTGTAAATGCATTTCAAAAGCGTACTGCGTCAAGGAATTTAGGCCCAAAGTGTGGACTTCCTTAAAGTTCCTTTTATGGGGTGACTTGATTACAATCTCTAAGTATCTACACAGGGAACAAATATTTAATAATGGACTCTCAGTCTAGCAGAGAAAGGTCCAAAAGGATCCAATGGCTGGAAGTTGAAGCTAGACAAATTCAGACTAGAAATAAGACATGAATTTTTAATTGTGAGAGTAATTAACCATTGGAACCATTTACCAAGGATTGTGGTGGATTTGCCATCGCTGACAATTTTAAAATCAAGATAGGCTGTTTTTCTAAAAGATCTGCTCTAGGAGTTAATTTAGGGAAGTTCTATGGCCTTTGTCATACAGCAGGTCAGGCTAGGTGATCCCAATGGTCCCTTCTGGCCTTGAAATATATGAATCTATTATGGGGAGGAAGTGTCTTACAGATTTTAAACATAATTTTCTGAAAGAATCTTCAGTTCCTCTGGTGAGAAACCACATTATTTTAGTTGTACCTACATAGAAAAATCATTTTTGTACTTATTTCCCTTGTTGGCTGTGCAGCAGCAGTTAACTAACAAAACACTGTTCCCAAGCTATGCACATTACTGCTGACGTCCTGGTTGATTGATGGTGGTGTGCAAACAAATAAACAAACCAGAGCTAGGTTGTGTTTTGGAGGCTTATAACGCTGTGGGGGAGAGAACTGGTGTTTTCCAAATGGAAGAGGATGGGAAGGAGATTTTATTTTCATTCTTTTACTATCTCAATGCAAGCAACACTCTCCTCTGGCTTTTTCCCTCACAATACTAGCATGCTTTAATCTCTCCCATCTTAAAAATACCCACTGTGGACTGCATTTGTCTCTCCAACTACTGTCTCTTCTCTAAAATCATTGAACACACTGTTTACGGTCCCTGTCTGAAGTTTCTGCTCTCCATTTCCATGCTAGACTCTCCAATCCGGCTTGCACTCCACTGAAATCACTCTCACCAAAGTCGCTAATAATCTCTTCTTAGCCAATGCTCAGAACTCCATCCTCATCTTCCTTGACCTGTCAGCCGCCTTTGATACAGTCATTCATGCTCTTCTTGTGGAAATATTGTCCTCATTTGGCTTCTGTGACTCTGTCCTCTACTGGTTCTCCTCCTATCTGTCTAATCACTCCTTCAGCATGTCATCTGGCAAATCCACTTCCTTCACCCCTCTGACTTGCAGGGGGGTTCCACAGGGCTCCTTCCTTGGTCCTTTCTCTTATTCCTCTGTTTATCTTTAGATAATCTTATCCACATATACAGATTGAGTTACCATCTCTATGTTGACGATTTACAGATCTACCTCTCTATTCTGGATTTGTCTCCTTGGGTCCAAACTAAACTCTCGCCATGTCTCTCTGACAACTCCATTGGATATCTAGCTGTCAGCTCAAGTTCATCGTGGCTAAAATAGAGCTCTTAATTTCCTCCCAAAGCACTTCTCCATACCTCCTTTCATGATCATGATGGACAACACCACCATTCTTCCTGTCAGACCTGTAACCTTGATGTCCTCTCTCTAGGTTATCACATCCAGCCATCTAAATCTTGCAGATTCTTTACCTTTAACATCTGTAAGATACAGCTTTTCCTTTCCATCCATGCAGCTAAAACTCTGCTGTCATCATCTCACATCTTGATTATTGCAACATCCTTTTCTCTGACCTTGACAAATACAATCTTGTCCTGCTCAGATCCAGTTAATTCAGAATGCAACTACAAAGATCATTCTCCTAGCTCATTGTTTTGGTCATGTCACCCTTCTTAAAACAAACCATTGTATTAATTCCTACAAAAATATGATGGAAGTTAAGCCGCTGGTGTGCAAAATCCACTGCTTATCATACTGACCAATATTGTTGCACTGTTTCCTTGCATTGTCCTATCTATCTGTCTGTTTCCATCTTTTAATTCTTGTTTTATTAGACTTAAACTGTAAGCCCTTAAGGGGAGGGAATGTATTTTTTGCTTTGTGTTTGTACAACAGCTAGCACAGTGGGGTCCTGCTACATGTTTAGGCCTCTTAGGCACTATTATAATAGAAATAAATAACAATAATATTTGTTTATTCAAATTAGCTGCCAGTGCCCTATAAGGACTGATTCTGCAGTCCTTAAGCAGTGAAATTTTTGTCTCAGGTAAGACTTTTGCCTACAGTTTGCAGAATCAGATCAGATCTTAAAGCTACTTTATGCACACATCTAGTCTATGGAAAAGATGGCTAAAGTTTTTGTTACTTTGCCTTCCCACCCTCCCCCATTTGTTTGTTTCATCTACCCATTGTGTCTTGAAAGTAACCAAGGTTGCAAACTGTTTGGGGAAAAGGCCAGCTCTTTACTGTCTGTTTGAACAGTGCCCGGTATATTGGACCCTGATGGGGGCCTCTAAGTGACACTGTCATACAAATTATCCATACTATAATAATAAGAAATAGTGTAGGGCTATGCAAGATATATAATCTGTGTAGGAAACTAAATGTATGGAAATTGAAGCCTAATTTTGTAGGATCTCTGTAACAAAGGAAAGTTGAAATCCATAAAGTATGCTTTCAGAGAAAAGTGTTCCATTAATTTTCAATAGTGCTTTTATCTTAGTGTGTGTTTGCACACGCATGAGGGTGAGTGTTTGTAGTAGAAAAGGAACAGGCTCTGTACATTGCTGTGTATTTGTTACATAGAAAAGACTGTCAGCCCAAACCCCCAATCTTACAAGCTGTTTAGCACTCTGGTCCCAAACCAAGAAAGCACTGAAGTGCTGAACTTTGAGCGAGTAGTCCCACTTATTTTAATGTGTAAAATTAAGCATGTGCTTAAGTGCTTTGCATGATTGGGATAGGAATGCTGAGCACATGAAGGATTGAGCCCCTAAAGCCAAAATTAAAATATTTCAAATGTTCAGGGAAATAGCCAATTCATATGAAGAAATAAATGTATGTGCAAAGTGATGCAATATTAAAATTATTTTAGAAAATAAAAATGCAACCCAGATGCTGTTCCAGCAGCAGTATGTCTATCTAGGTCACTCAAACTTCTACAATAACCACACAAAGGAGCCATGTTTACAGCCATGCCTCCAGATATCAGAGAATCTGCTCAGAAATAAAAGAAGCTAATTTTCAGTGCTTGAGGCACACTCATATAAATTTTACTCTCATCTTTCCTTGACTGACAGATCTCAAGAAGGCAACACAGGCTTTTTTTGAAGTCTTATAAACAAAAGCTTATACAGCTGTTCACATACATATAACCAATTACCCAACACTATATGACAAAATGTCATGCAAGGCATGCAAATATGTTGGCACAATGAGCTCCAACTGTAAGAAACCCTTCTGGAATTGGCAACAGCAGCCTTCAGAAAACTCTGAATAAGCAAATGAAACTTAAGTAGCAAATTGCCTAGAAAACAGACCATTAATCAATGTGGACACTAGGAGATCAGAGAGAAGAACTGGCATCCTGATGAAAACATGCATTTCCTTTAACTGAGCAAGTGGATGATGGTGGCTGATTTCATCTGGGGGATAAAGCTTTTCAACTCTAAATCACTGATGCAAATACACTCTAGTTTGGTAGAGACCAAATTCTGAGACCTTCATGAAATGTTGTGGTGGTCCCAAAAGAGCTGTCCACATCTGTAAAGCCCCCGCCTACACAGTTGATTCCTTATTGGTTGTCTCAGAGAGGTCAAGAGCTGAACAAGCCTGATGGCTCACCACTTTATGCTTGAGGCACACAGGTGGTAAGAAGAAACTTCCAGTTAAGCTTCCAGTGCTACACCTCTTCTCTAGAAATATAGATCTTCAGGGTTATTAGTCTGGTACCATTCAAAGGAATAAATTCACTTTAAAAAACAAACAAAAAATGAAACTTCCTAAGCAGGTACAAACAGGGATCAAAGATGGTTGTTGGAAAATAATACCATTTAATTCTTCTATTGTGCTTTAACACTGCAGATCTCAAAGGATGTTATGAATATTAATGTATTAAGCCTCCTAACACTCCAGTAGGTAGGTAATTATTAGTATCCTTATTATGCAGATGGAGGAACTGAAGCCCAGGGTTGAGGAACAACATTTTAACACTTGGGTGCCTATTGTTTAGAGACCTAGTGTGAAATCCTAGCCCCATTAAATCAGTGGGAGTTTTGCCACTGACTTCAATGGAGTTAGGATTTCATCCTTAAATATATATTTCGGCAAATAAATAAGTAGCTAATTTTCAAAGGTGCTGAAAACACAATTCCCATTGAAGCAAATGTGAATTGGATTTACTTGCCAGAATATGGATTTAGGTATCTAATTTTAAGGCATCCAGATTGTAAAATGTATGCTAAGTGACTAGCCGAACATCACACAAAGTTTATGGCAAAACCAGGAATAAAACCAGCAGCTCACTCTTCCCAGTCCTATGCCTTATTCGCCAGAAGCTAGATTCACAAAAGGACTTAGGTTCCCTAAATCCCAGAGTCAGGCCCCACTGGGATTCACAAAACCCTCACTCAGCTCCCACCAAACTCTGTAGATGCCTAAACTTGCTCAACACCTCAATTCTTGCAGTATAAGTGCCCCTGGGCACCTATGTTTCTGCCTCTGCGCATGTGCATAGCCCCACACCAAGCATCCGGATGCCTAACCCCACAGTGATGCATGAAACAGGGGAAGATAGGCTTTTGTCCACCTAACTCACTGTGGGGCCCAATCCCGTACATCACCTACTGGATTGGCCTCCTATACAGAAAACAAATGGAGAAGTTAGAGAGGGGAGTGTGGAAGCCCACCTCCCTAATAACTTTTAGAGCAGTGGTTAGAGTACTCCCCTGGGATGTGGAAGGTTCCTCCTCCACCTGAGATAGTTAAAAGAAAGTCATTGGCACAGTGGGACTGGATGCTGTCATTAAGCTGGGTCTTCCACCTCCCAGGTGAGTGTTCTAAGCACCAAGCTATAGAGTCATTCTCATGCTTGAATACTCTCTTTGGCCCAATGATTCTTTCATTATTTAATTCATAGCACAACAGCTTCAACAGGAGAAACCAAGTGGTGGTTAGGGCAGTCATCTGAGGTGGCAGATCCCAGTTCATATCCCTTCTCCCCCTCAGGTGGAGGGGGGACTTGACCTGGGGATCTTCCACATCCCAGTTGAGTACCCTAATCACTGGGTAAAAGTTATGAAGGAAGTTGTCATTGTCTTCCTCCTTTCCCCCACCAGCTTCTTCTTAAAAGAGTGTGGGCTCTTAACAACGAGAGGATTTGCAGCTGAGAAACCCAAGCAGAGGGAGGTGCCTCCCTGAAGCCTGGATTTAGGTGTCTACCTCCAAGAGAGGGGTGGGGCTTAGCACACACCCATCATCTTGGCATCTCCCATTGGCTTGTTTAAGCGGAGAGCCGCCTAATATGCTGGGTTTTGTGAATTCCATTCTAAGGATCCTATCTCTGCCCATTCATTGTGTAGGGGCCTAGGCAGCAAACTCAGACTTTGTGACTTCCAGTTATTTTCAAGGTGCCTAAAAATTAGGCTCAATGTCACTGCACTTACCTTCCTTTTTGATTCTAGCCCCAGGTCTTCCCTCTGTGTTAAGCATCACACATTGGCCTGCCCGGTTTATGCAGGTGCTCCAGACTTACACTCTGTGAGCTATGATAAACATTTGTAGTATTTGAAAAATATCAAAGTAGATCTGCTAAATGTCTCTTAACCAGGCATTGCTCAGTCAGGAGTTTTTATACTACAATTAGCAATATTACTTGTAGTCTTCAAAACAAGTAACTCAGAAATACCAGATTTGTAAATGCTAGATGATGGGAAGAAGTTAACGTTGAATATTTTGGCATGTTGCACCAAAACTAATTCCTCCTGCAACTCCACTGACTTTCCTGGATTTACTTCCAGGAATGAATTTGGCTCATAGTTGTGGCAAAGCAAACAGACAATAAATTACTTGTACCTGTCACCTATGATTACCTTGTTTATACCTATGATTCAGACACCTTTTTTTTTTCCTCAGCCGACCATCTCCTAATGTTCCCTCAAACCCCACTATTATTTTAAATGGTGGAAATGGAATGATTCAGATACTTCAGCACTTGTCAAAAGCAGCCATTTCAACACGTATCACTTGACGAAAGACTAAAATATAGCTTACGGTTGGACCTGCTGGTTTAGAGGGATCTTTCTCTTTGATCCTTTACTGTATGTAAAGGCTATATAGTGCTTTATTCTCAGAACTTGCCTCTCACTAACTGAATTTATGATTGTAATAAACATCTGTGATTACTACAAATAAGAAACTTTTACAAAGTTAGTTATGTTTTTTATGCTATTAACCACTCCCATTAATCAGCCCAACTTATTTTCTAAATGGCCTGGAAGGAAAACATACTGTGCTCTGTGAGGAAAACATACTGTGCTCTGTGCACCTTTTGCTTTTTCACTTCCTTGAAATTGTGAATCGTTGGAGGGTTTGTGGATTTGCATTATTGAGAGAATTCCTTTGTAGATATTCTCATCACTAGGGAGACTAGGTCTTTTGTAGAAAGTTTCTCTCCACTGAGAGTGACCTCCTTGACATTTTTTCTCATTTTGGTAATGCTGAGGGAAGGATCCTCTAAAACTAGGCTGCCGGCTTTTTATGGCAGAAAATAAGGTAGGAAGGAAACTGCCGTTGTATTTCAGTCTTCAGTACCTGGTTGTTTTACAAGAAGACGGTTAGGATCTTTCGTGGGGGGGAGGGACTTCTTTGCATAAGATAATGAGAAAACTAAGAACATTTTCACATCATACGAGGCCTGATACAATCTCAATGGGAGTTGGACTGGGCCCAGTATGGATAGGATGAGTGCTCCTATTCAGGTATAGATCTAAAGTATGCCTGAACCTGTACTACATGGTTATTTGTCCCCAGTCCAGTGATGCAGGGGGAGGTGCAATCTGCTTCCCTCCACTCTGGTGTGGAGCAAGAATTTGGGGCAAACAAGCATCATCCCAGAGAAGTTGTGTCTGGGTGAGACATGAGTGGTGCAAAGCCCCAGGGTGTCTGCACCGGAGAAAGTGCTTGCTGCATCCTTTAGAGCTGCAGCAAGGCCTGCCGTGCAGTGCATACTTTGCTCCCCACAGCAGTGTGTCTCCTTTCTTTCCCCACGTGGCTCAGTCACAGATAGAGGCATAACTCAGCTGTAATAGTTAGTGCTGAATGATAGTGGATTTATATTCCCTTTTGTGTTAACTGCACATGCATGATGTTTACCATCCCACCTTCCATTCATTAAATGTAACATCAGTTACCATGAATCTAGGGGGGGAAATAGAGTGTGTACCTGAGTAGGTGCCAGCGTATGTGAATACACACACACACACATGCCTCCGTATAAGCTGCATTCTTTTTCTTACCATCTTTTTTGCCTCTTCTCCTGGATATATGAGGTATTATTATACCAGGATAAACTCCATTGACTTCAGTGGCATGCCTCCTGGTTTACACTTGTGTAAGTGAGATCAGAATCAGGCCTATAAAGATACTCCTCTCCTAGTTCTTGGCCAGATTCACTGGTTCACTATGGCTGCTTTGTGCCCCTTAAACCATGCCAAATTTCTTTAAATCCATTTTAAGTGTCTCATGTCATAGTGGTCAACAGAATTGCTTGACTACTCAGACTGGATTTGCTAAAGGCCTATGCTCTGAGACCTGGCTCACCATTCAGACTCGGGGCCAGACCCTGACTTGGTGTAAATTAGTATCATTCTATTGACCTCAGTGGACAGCCTTGACAGAGTCCCACCAACCATTATCCTGGAAAAATTGCGACAGCCCCATCCCTGTTTTGAGCTCTGCATTTTCCTGCTAACATTTTTTCCCCAGTAGAGGAAAAAGAGAGAGAGAAACACAATCCCAAGGTTGGTTTTCTAGAAGAAAAGGAACATGAATGAGCATGCTTCTCCCACAAGGGTTACTAGCTTTCTGGGAAAAGGGCATAGTTTGTAAAAGCATTTCCTGTCTTTGACCTTCAGGTCAGCAGCACTGCTTACTTTCAGCAATCATTAAGCGGTACATTTCACACCTCTTCTCTTGCTGCCTTCCCTTCTAGTTCTACTGTCAACACCAGCAAAGCACAGCAGAGTACTGTTCAAGAGAATTTGGTTCTCTCCTGTATTTTTGTACTTATAGCCACAGATCTGATTTTCAGTGGTAAAAGAGCCCGTGACTTCTTTTGAAAAATAGGGTGCTCACCACCTCTGAAGTTTGGGCTGGATGGTTGCAGAATAGTTAGTACGGGGATCGGCAATCTTTGGCATGCAGCCCGTCAGGGAAATCTGCTGAGACGGTTTGTTTACCTGCAATGTCTGCAGATTCGGCCAATCACAGCTCCCACTGGCCGCGGTTCACCGTTCCAGGCCAATGGGGGCTGTGGGAAGTGGAGTGGGCCGAGGGATGTGCCCCCATTCTGTGAGGGAAGTTTTCTTCACCTTCCATCTCTGTCACTTACTCTCCGTTTGCAGCACTTTTTGTTACAAATTGCTCTCAAAAAGATCTCACCCATATCTTTCTTGAGCTCAGAAAGGGTCTTGGGCTCAGCAGTCTTAGCAAACAGATACAATTTCTTTTACACAGAATCCAGTACGGGGAAAAATGGCTTTTTTCTCCACCATTGATGTGCATGTTAAGTGCTACGTGGCTCTCCATTTGAGATCAGTATTTCTTATTTGCTTTTGAAGAGTCCTATTTTTTAGCCGATTATATCTCTGCTAGGAGCAAGGGAGGAGTTAAGTTCAGTTGTTATCTGCTCATTCTCCTTATCTACTCATTCTCCTTATCTGCCTGTTTCCAGACAAAGTTGTTTTCTCAGATTATCTCTGGATTTTATCCCTAAAATTTGAAGTTTCATATAAATCATCCTGTGTTTTCTCTGACTCAGGAACTTGATGGTTTAGCTGTAAAGAGAGCTATCAAATTTTATTTAGCATAGACAAAGCCTTTCTGGAAGTCTAAGCATCTATTTTTATCATGTATTTCCAAGGTCAAAACAACAACAGAAGAGTTTCTAAAGATGGGATTGCTGGGTAGAATGATGACTGTATTAATACGCTACACAGTCAAAACAGGCATCCTTCTTTATGTCTGTTCTAAGATTCTCTGCTAGAGTTATTGCCATCCTTTTTAGGTAGCTGATGACAGTTATATATATATAAGGTTTTCCTGCCAGCCCTTCCTCCCTCTTTATTACTCCTTATTGGCTAAATCTATCCTCCTCCAATGTTGACCTTGGTCATGGATTTCTACAGGTTACCACTTTAAGTGATGAAGTGAGCTGTAGCTCACGAAAGCTCATGCTCAAATAAATTCGTTAGTCTCTAAGGTGCCACAAGTACTCCTTCACTTTAAGTAAAGCCACCTTGGTTTTGTTCACACTGCTCACCATGTCCAGTTGCCATATGGAATTTCTAGAATGGGAGAAAAGGAAGACTATAAATGAGGGGAAATTACACTCTGGTAATTGTGTGTCACAATGCTTCCTCTTCCTCCAACCAACTTTCTTCCTTTCTTACATAATTCTTGGTGTGCCGTAAAAACTTACAAATCACCTCTGTTGTTAGTTTGCTTTTAAAATAATTAGAGAAAGGGGGTGGAACCTGACTATATATACCTCTTGTGATTTAAATCCTGGTAGGTGACAGGTGCTGGATCCTGCTTGGTGGCATGAAGGATTCTGGTAAGTGGAACTATAAAACATCTAGGGCAAGCACAATTACGAATATGTAATTTTCCCTAATGAATAAAGCAGAAAATGCCACGTAAAGAAGGTGCTAGAAGGACCTTTTTAGCTGCACTTTATATGCTGGTTAAGCACACAAGAGTTTATGGACCAGATTCTCAGCTGGTCTTGCTACACTGGTCTAGCAGCTAGGCCTAACCACATTGACTATAATACATCTATTCTATTTTACACCATCTGAGGATCTGGCTCTATATATGTTGTCTAGGCATTGAAATGTTTTGTAATAAACTGTGATATACTGAAATAAATTACTTTGTCTTTAATTTTTTACCCTATATAGGTATAACATGAGTGTCATTGTAGTCAAAGGCACATTGTAGGCAATTTCAGAACAATTTTAATATAGCAAAGTAAAGGGTTAAAAGCCATTGCTGATGTAATAATCTGGTATATGGATTTGTGTACAGGCCCAAAGTCCAGAGTTTCGTCAAGAGGTCAGAGGCCTAGCAATAGCTAAGAGAAAGCAGAATAACTAAAGATAACCTTGCTTTTGCTAAGATATGTCTGGTCAGCAAAATGCCAAATGTTGGGGGCAATAATTGTGTCTTATTCAAAGTTGCAAATAGAACAAAGAAGCCCTGTTTTCTGTTGTGTTAGTTTCTTCCATAGGGAGATGTTCTTCGCACACTTCCAACCTTGAGTTTATAAAAGGTTCAAGCACGTTAGTATAAAATATGGCCTCCTCCCACCTCACTTTCCGAGGGAGGTTTGCATTGATTTGATTTGCACCCTGAACCACAGAAATGTAAAGCTGAGGTGTGGGAGTTCATTAAGTTACAAAACAATGAGTGAACTACAAAACATTGCAATTCCAAATTGTGCGTGTTATGTAGTTGTTGAGCACTGTCCATAGGAGCTGGAACTAGTGATCCTGGGGGTGCATTAGCACCCCTGGCTTGAAGGTGTTTCCATCATATACAGGGTTTATAGTTTGGTTCAATGGTTCTGAGCACTCCCACTATACAAATTGTTCCAGCACCCCTGACACTGTCAATACAATGACAACACAACTACAATTTTCTCAGTAATTATGCTACTGAAAGCAAAAGACATAGGAAAACTACAGCATCAAAGACAGAAAACTCTTATTTCTCTTCACTAGTCAACGTGATAAAATAGCATTAAAAAATAGATCATGGCCTAAATAAAAATATTAGAATGTCACCCCATCGGTATCTGCTGACATATGCTACTAGTGACAATGCACTAAAATCTTCCCCGAATCTAACTGTTTCCAACATTTTAGAATGCAGTTGAACTAGCCTCCTCCTGTAATTCAATCATGCATGGAATTTAATACATTGTACTATACTTCAACCACTTGGATTGTCAAATCTATCCTGAACTTATCCAGTCTTGAAATCCTTTGGCACACAAACTTCTCATTGACTTGAGTGGCAGTTCTCCATGTTAAATGACCAAAGGTCATAAATGATTAGGCCCTTAATCTATATGCTACGGAGCTGTAAGGGCTTCTTTTTCATTTATAACCCTGTTTTAACAGAAAGATAAAATATCCTTAAAGTCCACTGAACAATTTTATTTAAAGTCTGATCCTGCGGTTCACATGCAAACAAAACTCCATTTATCTTCACAGATCATTAATCAAGCAAAAAGTACATTTTCTTTCAAACAGCAAAGCAAGACATCTAGCTTTCTTTTGATCCTTTCAAAATTCCAGCCTAAAGGACTATTCTTTCCTGGGGTCTGAATTGTCAGTAGCACTTAAGGAAGTCTACAGCTTGTGGATTTCTTTTTACTGGCATTTTGACATTCATATTTTTCTTATCCTGTTTGGTGTTATCTCCTAAAACTTGCAAAATGTGCCAATATGACATTAGACCATGAACTGCAGCAATGTTTTAGATATTTATATAGCATTCTAGATAAAATCTATAAAAATACTATGCCTGTAATAAATTGTGTATAATGATCTGCTGCACATCAGCATTAAAGGTAGATAAAGAAGGCAGTGCAATTTCTATGCAGTAAAGAGATCAGAACTAACTAAAACATATTCCTAGATATACTGCCTCTGTCAGCATTATACACATCCAAAATAATGGCAACTAAACTCACTGATGTGGAAGTTCCCTTCGTAATATTATATTGCTAGCTTGTATTAGAGAGGTTTTAAATGATTTGGCAAAGTGTAATGAGGCCTTGTCAATTTGTCCTACAGAGAGTCCTTTGCATTAACCAGCTTTCCACGAAGACACAATAGCAACTTTCCATGTACCTGCTTTAAATGCAGATCCTTGTGATTTCATATTGAAATTACCTTCATAGTTAGAAACTTCCAAATCAACCCTGAGAAAATATAAGTCTTATTATAAATGCTTATCAGTTTGTCAAGTTCTACTTGTAAATCAAGAGCCAGAGCTGGTTTTTATCAGCTCTTCAGTTATATCAGTTTTTTACTTTACTTGCTGTGTGTTTCTTAAAAGATTTGAATCTCCTCTAGCATTATTGCCAAAGTTTTGTTTCCGGCAAAACTTAATTCATCTAAAAATGCCAAGTAAAATCTTGTTGAGTGTTGGTGTTAACTTTCAGTCAACAAACTATTACGGTTTTACAAGGATTCAGAGAGTTTCAGCAATGCGTCCTTGTTTCTGTTCAGTGGTTTTATATCCGGTAAGAACAAGATGATAACCCTAGCAGTGCTATCAGAATTTAAAGCTACTGAGTCTCTCCATAAATTTCTGCTGTCTTACAAGAGGGTACAAAATGCCTTTATCATTTCTTGTGCTCCGAAGACAGTATGAAATAAAAATGTATAGATGTGTCAAATTTAAGTAACTCGAACTATCAAAAATTGCCACAAAAGCAATGAAACACATGCTTTAGTTTTCAATGTTCTTGCCATTCTGTATGATAATTAAAGGCTTTGAATCTAAGAATCACATGTCATATAAAAAATGTTGTATTTCGGTAAAATACGATCATTTCTACTCCTTGTTAATACCTTCACAGCGTCTTTCATGCAAAGTGCTTTACAGAGGTTTCACACAGGGAGGCTAAATAACAGTGAATCAGTGCCTGAGGTGACTGTAGAACCCTGATCTTCTAACTTCCAGTTCCCAGCTGTAACCACTGGACAATGCTATAGATGATTAACACCAATTAATGTCCGGTGGGGGATTTATTATTGCAAAATATGAATGAGTAAAAAAGGTTATTATGTGTGCTTATAATAAAATACTCTTTCATCCAAAGGACCAGATTGCAGTTATTGAAATCTCAGCTCTGTTAAGTTGAGGTGCAAAGCAATACCACACCCCTAGCATTCTGTCTTCAGAGAATACATGCACACAAAATACAACCAACTACTATACCTTAAAAAGGTCCACCTGCACTTCCCCCAGTGCCAGCCCCTGGGAATGGAATAGGGCTCTTTGGGATGTCTAGCACTGCTCATGGCATAGACACTCCCTACCTTTCACTCATGGGATGAAAAGCTGACTCAGTTGAAATTAATGGTAAAACTCCCATTGACTTCAGTAGGGCCAGGAAGAGCCGGATTTAGGGACAGGCGACCCAGACAACCTCCTGGGGTGCCAGGCTTGGGAGGTGTCAGGGTCAGGGTGCTGTTTTTGTTGTTAGGGACAAAAAGGAAAATAGAATGTTTGAAGTAAAATGTTTCAGGTATTCTGTATGTGGATTCATTTTTCACTAAACTCCTATCATGTTCTGGACCATTGTAGGATCTCGTGGGACCTCCAGACTTTGAGAACTACCTTTTCCTCAAACCTCCTAGACTGTTGTCAGCCATGCCCTCGCGGGAATATAAGCGGGTGGTGCTGACGACTCTCCTCACCTGGGGCACTGTTTGATCTAGGACAGGTCTAGGTGCCAGGATATCCACCCTGGAATACAGCTACCAAGATGACTGTTCCCTGTGCAAGTGTAGGGAGCCTGTTCCTTGTGCCCTAGTTCATCCAGGCAAGAGTGGTGAGCATCTCACCCTAAATATCTATCACACAACTTTATTTTGATATTAATGGGATGAATGTAATGCAACAGGCTTGTCAAGCTGCAAAGAAACTCCTCTTTGTGTATTGAAAAAATTATAATTTGTTCTCCAGCCTTTTAAGACTTTTAAGGCAGGAACTTTAAACGCATCACTGATCACTAAGTGTTGGTTAAGTTGTCCTGTAATTTGAGACTCCCTTTTATGAGAAATTTGAAATAAATCTTAAACAGGCCATAGAAAAGGAATCCTGTCTCTTTTTTAAAAAAATCAGTAGCTTTCAAAGCCCAGGACGGGCTTTCCACTGAGATTAATAAAGGCTAAGAATCCATTCTGAATGCAAGCAATGACTTCCATTACAAGGGTGGAAATGAAAAAGCTGCTATTACTGACATAGTCGATAGATCGAACCTCAGTGTATACTGGGCTTTCTATATTTTTAATATAAATGCATTCAGTTTAAAAAATAGGAGCATGACCATCATTCATTAGGCAATAATGCAAAAAGTTAAATCTCATGTAATAAATAAATAACCTGTCTTTAAAAACATGTACTTGGAATGCATTTTCCAAATGCTTATTCAGAGGTACTTCTAAGGTTTCTGTCTCCAAAACATTCTGTCATTTTTAAAAAATGCTATTTCTGTATTTGAAGCAGAATATAATGAAATCTTTGTCATCCACTGTTGTGAGGAATTGTGCTGATTATAACGGCAGCCTTATTTTATGTCAGACCAGTGTAGTTTAATGTGATGAAATGTTAAAATATAGTTTAAGGCATGTGATTCTTTTTCAAGTGACATGTAAATTTTCCAGCGAAAAATCTACCAGAATGTTTGACAATAATGAAAAGATGAATTATATTTTACTCATCCATCATTCAAATATTCCTTACCTTGGGCAAGTAGAATTTTCAAAGGCCACTCTTACAGAATGACTAGGGCAGTGCACCACTGCTCTGCACTCAGCACAGGTCTGTGCATTAAAGAAATAATCAAGGCGTAAGTTTATGCTATTAAATGCAAAGTATAAGCAGTCTACACTGTGCAGAATAGGCAACTAATTGTTGCTTTATGGATCTTAGCTTTGGCATTTTCTGAATTATTTTAATTTAAGTTGTCCAACCCTCAAATTGCATCCATATCATTTTTTTGAACATTTAATTTCTTCAGGGGTTTTCTCTGACTTTTAAAGGAAAGCATTGAAGAAATGACCTTCTCTCTATAAATGTATGTGGTCAGATCCTCAGATTATTTCAGCTATGTCAGTTTATATCAGCTGATGATCTTCCTCTTACCATGTAAATGGTCTGAATTAGATTTTATTCAATGAATAGAATTAGATTTTATTTATTTATAGAATTAGCTCTAGAAGGAATTCAATAGTAGGATTCATGTTTCTGTAGATCACTTGCTTTCTGTATCTGTTCCATGTCTAACTTGGCAAATACATTCTGTGTGCACAAAACCTTTCAGGTCTGGTTAGAATCAAGTAAAGGAAAGTGATTTTCTGCTACTGAATGTACAGCTTGTAGGAAAATAAAACTGAGACATAATCACCAATCTTTGAGGTACTCCTTTACTGAGGGGAATCGTTTGGAAAGAGACTATGTAGTTTGACTCACATCTGAGAATAAATAGGCTTTTCTATTAACATAATCCAAACAATGGGCCTGATATTTCTCTCATTTATACCTGTTTTACATCAGCATAACTCTGTTGACCTCATTGGAGTTACCGCTGAGTGATTCTATTCTGAGGGAAAGAAGAATCAGGCCCTCAATATATATAGGAGGATAATATACCTGTCTTAAACTACTAAAAGACTGCAAGCACCAAACAGAGAGAGGATTTAGAGTGGCCCAAGTGCGTATAGCTAGCCATAATAGGATGTAACTTAGCAAAGAAAATTTAGGTTGAATATTGGGACAGTGACCTATTATTATGACCTATGAGGAAAGGTTGATAGATTTGAGCATGTTTAATCTTGAGAAGAGAAGACTGGGAGAAGGAGAGAGGCAAGGACATAAAGAGGATAGTGATCAATTGTTCACCATGTCCACCAAGGGTAGGACAAGAAGTATTTGCTTAGTTTGCAGCTTTGAAGATTTAGGTTAGATATTAGGAAAAACTTTCTAACTACGAGGATAGTTATACACGGGAACAGATTACTTAGGGAGATTGTGGAATCCCTGTCACTGGAGATTTTTAAGAACAGGGTAGACAAACAGCGGTGAGAGATGTTCTAGATCTACTTCATCCTATGTTAGCGTGGGGGGATAGACCAAATGAGCCCTGAAGGTCCCTTCCAGCCTACATTTGTATGTTTATTTTATGCTATGGCATAACCCTCCAGGGTTAGTGGTAGAAGCTTCATTGATTGAATTATTTACAACTAAACTGGACAAACCTTTCAAGATAGAATATAGGGAACAATCCTGCCGTGGCAAGGAGGTGGATATGAAGACATGATATTTCTTAACCATTTCTAATACAAGTCTGTACACACATTGTAGCTCGTTTACAATTTGCAAAATCATTCTCTTGTGCGAATCAAATGGTTGATGCTAAGCTTAGGCTAGAGATAGATCTTTCAGTATTCCCAGTGAAGAAAGCCCATTTTCCAGTCCACTAATACAAAGATTTCATACAAAGTCTTCTGGAGCTCTTCCTCCAGTTCTCATTGAAAGGCCTAATATAGAAACTTTACGGAAAATGTGATTTTCACTATTTTCTAGCCTATAATGCATCCCAAACACTCATCAGATAACTACCTTTGACTAAAAGAAAAGGAGTACTTGTGGCACCTTAGAGACTAACCAATTTATTTGAGCATGAGCTTTCGTGAGCTACAGCTCACTGTAGCTCACGAAAGCTCATGCTCAAATAAATTGGTTAGTCTCTAAGGTGCCACAAGTACTCCTTTTCTTTTTGCGAATACAGACTAACACGGCTGTTACTCTGAAACCTACCTTTGACTAGGATTTCAGATCATCTACCTAATCTACTTATCAGGATTAATGACTCCAATTATTGTAATATATAATCTCTTTCTATTACCCAACCAAAATGTTGGCTGGTAAACCTGATCTTAAATCACTCTTACATTTTCCATTTCAATAAAATGTTATTTTAATTTCTTTTCTTTTTTTTTCTCTCATACTTCATCTGGCTCTATTATAAAGCAACTAATTTTATCGATTGTTTTGCACCTTTTTGTTAGTCCTTGAAAAAATATTTAATGCTCTACTGCAAATATTTAATGCTCTACTCACTCTATTAAAATAAACTTGATCCATTTATTTTGATAGTATCTTCTATGAAAACAACCACAAAACACTCTGCATCCCTTACTTAACTTCCTCAAAGAGAATTTAGTATTATGAAAAAAACATGCCCTGTTTAACAATGAAATAAGGCATCATGCTTAGCAATACTACAAGCTTCCCTACATTTTCCTAAGAATGTATTTTTAATCTTGAGCTGAAGGGGCCAGTTCTAGGCATGAGTTATGTCCATAACATTTTAGTTATTGGGCTTTCCTACTGAGACTGCCAATAAAGGTGATAATGTTGCTGATTTATTACCTGCTTAGCAGGAACTAGAATAAAACCACTGATTCATTTCCCAGTGGCCAGAGATGAAGGATAGTCTAGTGATTAAGGCACTAGCACATGACTTGGGAAATCTGCATTCAAGTCCTTGTTACATCACAGACTTCCTGTGTGATATAGAGCAAGTCATTTAGCCTCTCTGTGCCTCATTTTCCTATCTGTATAATGGGGATAGTAGGTTAGTAGGGTACTTCCTTATCACACAAGTGGTTTGTGAAGATAAATATGTTAAATATAGTGAGATGCTCAGACACTACAGTAAGAGGGGTCATAGAAGTACCTAAGTTAAGCCATCAAATAATTTGCAAAATTTGTAACAATTATCAGTCTTGGGAATGATCCAGGCAGTTACAATAATTCCTTCCTCTCGTCCAAGAAAACCCTTCTCCAGTATGAGGAACGATTTACATTTTCCTGTGAGAAGCATAATAACCTGGTTGTCAGACTAGAGGTTCTGAATGAAAAGATTTTCTTCAGTACATAATTTTCATTAGTGGAATAGCATACTGTCAACAATGGTAAGTCTTGTATTCAGAAGAGGGTACATCAGTTACAACATGAAATCAAAGAAAAAATACAGAGATGTATATTCAGCTATATTATCACCAATAAAATGCATATAATAAAAACCCACGCTCTGTATAGGTAGAGCTCACAAGAAAAGGAATAACTGGAGTGCAGGGGTGCTGAAACAATTTGCATTGGCGGGCGGTGGGGGGGAGAGACAGTGCTGAAACCCATTGAACCAAACTGTAAACCCTATATATGATGGAAGCCACTTCAAGTCAGGGGGTATGGCAGCACCCTTAGTTCCAGCACCTATGCTAGCGTGACTGATGTTATTCTGGAGCAAGGGACTGGAAGCCCCTGAAATGCATATCAAGCTGGAATGGACATGGTAAAAACTGGGTAATGAGCAAAGGAGTGAATGAAATAGGGCTACGTCAGAAGAGCTGCATGTGGAGGGGCCCACATGTACAGATCTCTTACTTTCGGCATGAAAGGTTGGAAGTGATACCTTTGCAGTACCAATTCTCTCGCTCCCTCCCTGTGTGGCTGCTTCATGGATTCTGGGACCAGTGGCAGTAGAAAAGAGGAGCTGCTGACTGCAGCACCATCCCCCGCTCCCATATTTTTGTGCGGAAAACCAGGCCAGAGGTAACAGAGCTCCGAGCTACACTGCCTCCCTCTTTGCGGCTGCTGCTGAGCAGGGTGATCCAATGACAGCATTTGTCTTGCAGAATCCAGAATGTCAAATGAGAGGAAGACCAGTGGAACAGCAACAACCACCCTTTGTAGCTGCACCAAAGTGGGCCCCCATCTCTATTCCTATATATACGTGAGACCTATGGAGCTGGGAATCCCCCTTTCAGCTGCTTCCACAAGAAGGGACTATACAGGGAAAATTCCATGCGGGCAACTTCATGTTGTTGTCCTCTCCTTGCTGCCTAAATCATCTGACATTGGTTTTGCCACAGGAAGGGTGATCTGAACCTCAGGAGAATTGTGTAGTCTAGTGATGATAAGGAATACGAATGCACAAAGCCTTGGAAACAAGCAGGGAGAACTGGAGGTCCTGGTGATGTCAAGGAATTATGATGTGATTGGAATAACAGAGACTTGGTGGGATAACTCACATGACTGGAGTACTGTCATGGATGGTTATAAACTGTTCAGGAAGGACAGGCAGGGCAGAAAAGGTGGGGGAGTAGCACTGTATGTAAGGGAGCAGTATGACTGCTCAGAGCTCCGGTACGAAACTGCAGAAAAACCTGAGTGTCTCTGGATTAAGTTTAGAAGTGTGTGCAACAAGAGTGATGTAGTGGTGGGAGTCTGCTATAGACCACCAGACCAGGGGGATGAGGTAGATGAGGCTTTCTTCCGGCAGCTCACGGAAGCTACTGGATCGCATGCCCTGATTCTCATGGGTGACTTTAATTTTCCTGATATCTGCTGGGAGAGCAATACAGCGGTGCATAGACAATCCAGGAAGTTTTTGGAAAGCGTAGGGGACAATTTCCTGGCGCAAGTGCTCGAGGAGCCAACTAGGGGGGGCGCTTTTCTTGACCTGCTGCTCACAAACCGGGTAGAATTAGTGGGGGAAGCAAAAGTGGATGGGAATCTGGGGGGCAGTGACCATGAGTTGGTTGAGTTCAGGATCCTGACACAGGGAAGAAAGGTAAGCAGCACGATACGGACCCTGGACTTCAGGAAAGCAGACTTCGACTCCCTCAGGGAACGGATGGCCAGGATCCCCTGGGGGACTAACTTGAAGGGGAAAGGAGTCCAGGAGAGCTGGCTGTATTTCAAGGAATCCCTGTTGAGGTTACAGGGACAAACCATCCCGATGAGTCGAAAGAATAGTAAATATGGCAGGCGACCAGCTTGGCTTAATGGTGAAATCTTAGCGGATCTTAAACATAAAAAAGAAGCTTACAAGAAGTGGAAGGTTGGACATATGACCAGGGAAGAGTATAAAAATATTGCTAGGGCATGTAGGAATGTTATCAGGAGGGCCAAATCGCACCTGGAGCTGCAGCTAGCCAGAGATGTCAAGAGTAACAAGAAGGGTTTCTTCAGGTATGTTGGCAACAAGAAGAAAGCCAAGGAATGTGTGGGCCCCTTACTGAATGAGGGAGGCAAACTAGTGACAGAGGATGTGGAAAAAGCTAATGTACTCAATGCTTTTTTTGCCTCTGTTTTCACTAACAAGGTCAGCTCCCAGACTGCTACGCTGGGCATCACAAAATGGGGAAGAGATGGCCAGCCCTCTGTGGAGATAGAGGTGGTTAGGGACTTTTTAGAAAAGCTGGACGTGCACAAGTCCATGGGGCCGGACGAGTTGCATCCGAGAGTGCTGAAGGAACTGGCGGCTGTGATTGCAGAGCCATTGGCCATTATCTTTGAAAACTCGTGGCGAACCGGGGAAGTCCCGGATGACTGGAAAAAGGCTAATGTAGTGCCAATCTTTAAAAAAGGGAAGAAGTAGGATCCTGGGAACTACAGGCCAGTCAGCCTCACTTCAGTCCCTGGAAAAATCATGGAGCAGGTCCTCAAAGAATCAATCCTGAAGCACTTACATGAGAGGAAAGTGATCAGGAACAGCCAGCATGGATTCACCAAGGGAAGGTCATGCCTGACTAATCTAATCGCCTTCTATGATGAGATTACTGGTTCTGTGGATGAAGGGAAAGCAGTGGATGTATTGTTTCTTGACTTTAGCAAAGCTTTTGACACGGTCTCCCACAGTATTCTTGTCAGCAAGTTAAGGAAGTATGGGCTGGATGAATGCACTACAAGGTGGGTAGAAAGCTGGCTAGATTGTCGGGCTCAACGGGTAGTGATCAATGGCTCCATGTCTAGTTGGCAGCCGGTATCAAGTGGTGTGCCCCAAGGGTCGGTCCTGGGGCCGGTTTTGTTCAATATCTTCATAAATGATCTGGAGGATGGTGTGGATTGCACTCTCAGCAAATTTGCGGATGATACTAAACTGGGAGGAGTGGTAGATACGCTGGAGGGGAGGGATAGGATACAGAAGGACCTAGACAAATTGGAGGATTGGGGCAAAAGAAATCTGATGAGGTTCAATAAGGATAAGTGCAGGGTCCTGCACTTAGGACGGAAGAACCCAATGCACAGCTACAGACTAGGGACCGAATGTCTAGGCAGCAGTTCTGCGGAAAAGGACCTAGGGGTGACAGTGGACGAGAAGCTGGATATGAGTCAGCAGTGTGCCCTTGTTGCCAAGAAGGCCAATGGCATTTTGGGATGTATAAGTAGGGGCATAGCGAGCAGATCGAGGGACGTGATCGTTCCCCTCTATTCGACATTGGTGAGGCCTCATCTGGAGTACTGTGTCCAGTTTTGGGCCCCACACTTCAAGAAGGATGTGGATAAATTGGAGAGAGTCCAGCGAAGGGCAACAAAAATGATTAGGGGTCTGGAACATATGAGTTATGAGGAGAGGCTGAGGGAGCTGGGATTGTTTAGCCTGCAGAAGAGAAGAATGAGGGGGGATTTGATAGCTGTTTTCAACTACCTGAAAGGGGGTTCCAAAGAGGATGGCTCTAGACTGTTCTCAATGGTATCAGATGACAGAACGAGGAGTAATGGTCTCAAGTTACAGTGGGGGAGGTTTAGATTGGATATTAGGAAAAACTTTTTCACTAAGAGGGTAGTGAAACACTGGAATGCGTTACCTAGGGAGGTGGTAGAATCTCCTTCCTTAGAGGTTTTTAAGGTCAGGCTTGACAAAGCCCTGGCTGGGATGATTTAACTGGGAATTGGTCCTGCTTCGAGCAGGGGGTTGGACTAGATGACCTTCTGGGGTCCCTTCCAACCCTTATATTCTATGATTCTATGATTCTATGAATGTGTATAGTACAACCTTAATCATCTGAATGTAAGAAAATTTTAAATCATTAAGGCACTTTCAGTGTAATTAATAGCGGCGCAGGTAGGGAATGTGATCCTGTTATAGAAAATGGGGCTTTGGGTAACTGAGGGTTGCATAAAACAAGATTGTAGTGTATAGGAGATACAGTTTGTGAAATGTATACATCCTCTATCATGTAATTCTTTATTAAAATAAATAAATACATAAATAAAAAGCATTCAGTCCAATTCACTAATTAAAAATAAGGGTTTGGTTTTGGTCCTATTGAAAAACCAAATTTGGAACGTGATTTATGTGGTTGTTTCCTTCCAGAAGCTGGCGTGCATCAAGGATGACAACCTATTGTTTTACTCCTAGCTAACATTTACTCCTTTAGCTCAGATAGTATTAGTAGAAGGAGCTTGTGGATTTTGGTGATGATGGTCCCACCTTCATCACCCGAAGACCCATGGTGTGTGTTTGTATGTGGCTACAAGCTCATTACATTATCAGAGCCAGATTCTCTAGTACTGAGTAAAATAGAGAAGAAAAGATTTTCAAAAGTGCTCAGTTTCCTTTTTCACATCCATAAAACCAAGATTTGCAAGAATGATCAGCACCCTGCATCTCTCATTGTGACACTCATGGGAAGATTTTCAATGTGTTGAGCTGTTTTTGCAAAATCTGCCCATTTATTTTTGTGCCTCAAGAGGAGCTGAGCTCTTTAGTAAATCTGACCCTTACTGTCTTTTTGTAAAAGAATAGGTGATGTAAGAATACTATACTGAATTTTGCTGTCATTGGGGCTCAAAGAAAATTATTGCTTATCCAATTTTACATAGCCTAAAAGCAATTTTGAAAAATAGGAATCACTGAGCGATATCATTACTACTGCCATAAATCAGACTTATCTGCATAGAGATGAAAATTCACATCTAAGTGCTCTACACAGTAATGCTGCCCAAGGGTAGCAAGTAGACATTAAGAAGTGGTCCCAAGCTCTCAGCCCTGGACTATACTAGAATTCAAAGGATATCTTCTACCTTTTTTAATAAAAAAAGCCCCCTATCTGAATCCATTCAGTAAGTAAGGATAGACCTATTGGCTAGTCTTAGAGCTAATGCCATAATACTGAAAGCAATTCATTAAAATATCATGATAAATTGTGTCAAAAGCACATGAAATATTCAGTAGGTAAGTCACATCGCAAAGTTCTGATTGTAACCTGTAGCAATGTTAATTCAGAAATGTGCATTGAGATGTGGGAAATAGCCTGTTACAAATAAATGAGAGTTAGCTAGCTAGTTTCTAGGTTCCATTTTTTCCTAATACTTTTGAAAAGAAGGGAAGGTGAGTTATAGGACAATAATTTGCAGGTTCATCAAGGGATGACATTGGCTTCTTTAGGAAAGATACAATGATAGCAGGTTTAAGAGCAGCTGGAACAGAGCAAGACATAAAAGACAAATTAATCTTGAAATTACTGAAGCATATTCTCAGGAAAAGTTATGAAGGTGTTTTGTAGGTAATGGATCAAGTGCATATGTGTATGTCTCAGAGTTAAGAATAATAAACTAAGTCTGGCCATGAGTGGTCAAGGCTATACCAACTAATTAGAGGTCTAAAGAAGTAGTTCCAAAGGGAGTAGATGAAAAAGCTTGCAGTTCAAAGAGATAGAGAGACTGCAGATAAGAGATTCAATTTTTATTAGAAAATATCCAACAATTTTTCCCCATGGTAAATTCAGCAGATGAAAAAGAGCCATGTGCAAAGTATTTGGAAATGGAATGTTTTATGCAGAAAGGTCCCTCCCTATAGTTTTTTAATGGCTAAATGAGAACAGAACATTAATTACATTTTGCTCCTTTTAGTAAAGATTTCTCCTTGGGCTCAATTCTTAAATCTTTACTAATGTGATGGTATCTACTCATTCAAGTGGTCTTGTTGACTGTGATGGGCCTACTCGAGTAAGTAAGCACTACTCAACCTGAATAAAGGTAGTAGAATCAGACTCTGCATAAATATATTCTTTACTCCTGTAACAATGGACATTGGGGCCAATATCATGTATCAGTATCATGACTTTTTTACTTAGGTGGATGAATGTAAAACTACAGTATGTTAGATATGTTTGTGGGCAAAATAATACCAACAATAGTTGACATTTACATATATGCATGAGCCAGTCTCTGCAAGACTCCTGTGAAGTAAGTAAAATTACCTACTTCTAATCAGATGAGGAAACTACGATGCAATGTGATTAATGGGCAAACTCTACTCACTTGCACACACATAGCCCTAATTGTTTCAATGGAGTTGCATGGATGTAAATGAAAGTGAGAGCAAAATGTGGCCTTATGTGACTTGTCCAAGGTCAGACAACGACTCACTGGCAGTGTTGGGCTAAGAATGCAGGTATACCTGGTTTTCAGTTACATACTCAGTTCATTAGTGCAAAATAACACCTCTAACTACCCTTTATGTATTCCCTCCCCCCCAAAAAAACCCAACTTCTGAGAAATGTCAAAAAGTGAAACAAAATCCGACATCATATGGTGCCCTTGGACCAGAAGACCAGAGTGCCAGCTCAGTGGCTTACCAAGAAAGGATTAGACACTGATATCAAAAGCCACAATCTAATTGATTAGTTGGGCCTTCTAGATGTCACAGCCATGCAGAATTAGGACCTCGTCACCAGAAAAGAAATACAATTCCCTGAGCCCATTATATTTAAAGATTTGGGAGGTAATCTGATGGGGAATGGAAGAAGATTTTGTCATAGTTGTAGTTGTCTCTCCACCTATTTTCTAGTATATAGAACACTGGACTGGGACTCAGGGGATCTGGGTCTCTATCACAGGCTTGCTGGGTGACCTTGGGCAAGTCACTTCCCTTCTCTGTGTCTGTTTCCCCATCTATCAAATGGGGATAATATTATTGACCACCTTTGTAAAGCATTTTGAGATCTGCTTATGAAAAATGCTATATAAGAGCCAGGTATTATTATTTTTAAATGATTAAGTATTAAGCAAGAAGAGAAGCCAAAGCCTGATGTAACACTCCCCCATCCCTTTCTCCAAGCTCCTCCACTACTCCCTCTCTTCTCTAGCAGGTGGTTGGAAACTTGAAACTAATACATCTATTTTAACAGGCTGAATTTGGAGTCCTAAACCAGCTCCCAGTTCAAACAAGTTCAGTTAGAAGCAGCCCTCAGCAGTGCCTAATAAACGATTGGGATCTTTCTGATTGAACTAGACATATCTGATTGTTGATTTATAGCTCCCAATTCAGCCTTGTAAGTAACAATGACACTTTAGAGTTCCTAGAAGACAGACAGACAGACAGACAAAGACATCTTGGTGTGGGGAGATGTCTAGGGAGGAAAGGAAGTTCAGTTAGAAAGAGACAGCTGGGCTGGCAGGGGAATGAAGGAAGGAATGAGGAAGGTTACACATACAAGTAAGTGTTTGCAAAATAAGCTCCTAAGTTACCAATGGTTTTGAGGTCAAAACCTGTTTGGGTTTTAAAATACAGCATTATTTTGAAATGGTGGCTGCAGATAAAATAATAATACGTATCTTTAGTTCGGGATTGACGTTGGTGATTAATGCTGTATCTTGTGGGCGCATAACTTTCTCTCTTCCATCCATGATTGATCACTAGTATTTTCATCTGATTTCTTCCTTAGAGCCATAGAGCCACCTTATTAACTCAGTTATAATTCCTCTGCAGTTCTTCCACCAAAGCATGAAACCACTTACTTGGATGCGCTGACTGGCTGCCCCCTTCATGCAACAAAGAATTACATATCGATAGATCAAACACATTTTCTGCACTAAGGGGAATAATCAGCCAGTATGGAGGCTGTTGGGTTGGCTGACCTAATGTATCTGTAGAAAAGTTACTTGAGAATTGCATGAGACATTCAGTACAGAAACCTCCCTCGACAGCTCTCTGAAAGAAGTTTTTTGAATATGGTCAATGCGGAAAGATACAATATTTCATACCTGTTAGCACTGTCATTAATGAATGAAAATGCTCTAAAACTCTAGTTCCCTTCCAAATGAAGCAGCGCCTGTATTGGAAATGATAAAACACTTTCCTTGTTGTAGAATTCCAGTGATACTACTTTGACATCTAGGGCAACTTCCTGCAAAATCTTTGGGACACCATGTTGTATTAAGTGTCTGAATGGTTTATGTATCAATGTAGGACAGGGATTGTATGCACTCCAAGGGGGGAAGGTTACCAAAGCTCCTTCAGGAAGTGATGAAAACATTCGGGGATGATTAAGACAAATCACTCAGGTTATAAGTTTAGAGAGATATCCCTGGTCACGAGGCTTGCATATTCTGGTTCAAGCTGGATTCTCCAGAGACCAGCAGACAAAGAAACATTGGGCTAAATAGCATGATCTTAAACTGACTTGGGGCCTTCATTTTGGTTATTGATCTAAAGACTGATATGAACTTCTAACTGCAGGGAAAACCTAGTTGTGCAGTTTGAAGGACTGACACCTACCATAGCCCAGTCTTGGAATTGCAGGTGACCACTGGTAATCTTTTTAGCATGAGTGTAAGTTTTTTATTGTTTTTATATGCTTTCTCTGTAATGCTTTTACCTTAAGAATAAATGTGCTTGCTTAGAAGGTGCTGTGGCATAACCTTTAACTGCTGGCAATATGTTGGTCATAGCCCTTGGAGAAAAAGCAAAGCACCTAAATAGCCTTTTAGGCAAACTGGCTTGCTGGGGATATCAGAGTAAAGTTCAGGGAGCTGTGCAGCCTTAAAACTGTCAATCAGAAGGGAGTGAGACACGAGTATCTACCCAGGAGAGGTAATGGCTGGGAGCTGGAAACCTTTAAGCAGGTGCCTTTAAGGAGCCACAAAGGGGAAAATACAGGTGCAGTTACCCTTGGAAACGTGATGGCTACATGCAATGTTTAATATATTATACAAGTCCATTTCAATATAATTAGTTATAAGCATATGCTATATAAGTTTAAAGGGCTAAATTCTTCCCGTGAATAAATCGGCATAACTCATTGAAGTTGTATCCCTTTACTCCATAGCTGAATTGAGCACAGTGAGACTATTTCTGCATTCATTCTCTCTTTTGCAGGGGGTGCAGATTGGGCATTAATTCAGCAAAGTTTGCAAACACAGGGCAGATTCAAAGGCCCAGCGTACAGAAAACTTGCACTAATCAGGCTCCCTTAGTCCTACTTAAAACTTGTCTGCCAATATGGAGAAAGAACTGTAAATTTTCGGAAGACTTTTAACATTCTAATTTACAGTATTAGTCGCTGTAACAAACAACAAACCTACAGTGTCCTTAGTTTAAAATGGAATTTATACAAAATAAGATCAGTTTACCAAAAAATGGATACCTCTAATACTACCAATTCATAGAAACTAAAACCTAATACAAGTGGAATTTTTTTCCTATGAAGAATCAAAGTTTGTGTCCGCATAAAAATATATATTTTAACGTTGAGGTATGCTATCACTTAAAATATCGGTTGCATCACTACATGGCACAGTGCATGCAGAAAGAATGTCATGTAATGTAATCTCTCAGGTAATGAAAGGCTACATTTATTTGGAATTAGATTATCTGCCATAATTTCAACTGAAGAACATCTGAGCCAAATGTAGTGTGGCAGGTAGAACCTGAATGAATGCTAAATTGCCCCCATTCCTTTCACAAAATCTCACAAGCAGAAGGCTTAGAAGAATACAATATGATGAGTCTTATTTCATTGTGAAACGAGGAGAGAAACCGAAAGAAAGCTTATTGTTTATGTCAACTCCTATAGCTAAAATTTTTTTTAACTTTTTAACTGCATGTCCACAGATTGCCTGGGAGAATGCAGTGACTTTTCCATACACCTTTTGTTTCAGAGCTTATGTGGAGTGTTTTTAAGTGTTCACATAAATGAGGTGCTACAAATTGTATGGCCATGCATAACAAACTAAATTCGTTTGTACAGTCGTTACATGTTACTTAAAAGCAGAACAGAGATACCTGAAGACACCATGGCCTGGCCTTCATCCTACAGAGTGATGATGATTACTACAGCCCTGTGATTTTTGTCTGGCAAAAAAAGGACTTTCTTGTTTATTTAAAAACATAAGTGACAGATATCCTCTATAGGTAATCCAGTTCATGCGAATTCTTATTTTGGAGAATGACACCCATAAAGTCAATGCTTGTCCTTTATTTTCAATGGATTGACTAAGAAGTGAAAGGAAAAAACCTAAAGTTATCACTGTTCTTTTCTTTCTACAGTTATCTCAATTACTTTTAAAAAATGGAATAATCAACCCTGTGATTTTTGACATGGCAGAAAAATTGCACAGCTAAAATTAATGAGGAACTTTCCAAAATTTGATGAATTTATTTGCTTTGACAAGTCCCAAATGTTTTTAGTGTCATCTTATTTTCAAAACAGTACAGGTGCAGAAAAGGTGTAGAAATAGCATTTCATAAAATTATGGCTTTGCCGGCAGATAACACAATCATCCTTTCAATCACACATATAATCTCCTTTCAAGTACAGTAGTTAAGAAATGAAAGCCTTATTCAAATGCTAAATAAGAAAAATGAAGATAGGAATAGAAATTTCTGAAGGGGGAAAAGATGGGAGGGATAAGAATAAAACCTTGTCTAAAGTTCTCAAAGAGATACATAATTGCAGTTGTTATCTGGGTGTTGATTGGCTGATTGGAAAGCCTTGGAGGTGTCAACAAGCTGTCAGGCCAGGGAATTCAAGTTAATGGACAGCTAATATCATGATTGAACAGTGAAAGTGGAGCCTGATCTCTTTGAGGATGGAAAATCAATAGTCTATTAGATTTCTTAGGAGGAGTGGGATAGACAGAGAGAGAAAGAAAATGCTCTGTATTTGCTTGCATTGCCAGGGCTGAACTAATTAAGCACCAGCCTCAAGATGGAGGGGAGCCTGGAGAATTGAAGTAGTACCGTAATAAGATTCAGCCTTGAAGTAAATGAAGCAATTGCACCATAAGGCATGTTGATAGACAATTAAACCTCTTTATCAATGAAGCTTCTTTCCAGAAATAAAATCTCATATGGCAGTTATAAAATAAACCTGAAGCTTGGATGACTGTAAATTTTACCACTGTTTGTAGTTGTTTTTATTATTGCTCATTTTTTGACATTTTGGGTTATTTGCATGAGAAGTTTAGGGGCAATGAGTAATGCTGAGCTTTTTGAAGAAAAGTTTCTGCTCATTATTAAGGTTTTCTTCTTTGGGGGAAAAAAAAGCCCTATTTTATTGCTGGGATTGGACATGGGAACAGTCCTCTTGCAAAAAAGCTTTGATTGACAGTAAAGAGCACTGAAAAAGTAAAAAGAACAGGAGTACTTGTGGCACCTTAGAGACTAACAAATTTATTTGAGCATAAGCTTTTATGAGCGACAGCTCACTTCATCGGATGCATAGAATGGAACATATAGTAAGATTATATATACATTCACACAGAGAGAGAGAGGGAGAGAGATAAGTTGGAAGTTACCATACAAACTGTGAATGGCTAATTAGTTAAGATGAGCTATTATCAGCAGAAGAAAAAAAAGTTTTGTAGTGATAATCAAGATGGCCCATTTAGATAGTTGACAAAAAGGTGTGAGGATACTTAACTTAAGGAAATAGATTCAATATGACAGGTTTCAGAGTAACAGCCGTGTTAGTCTGTATTCGCAAAAAGAAAAGGAGTACTTGAGGCACCTTAGAGACTAACCAATTCATTTGAGCATAAGCTTTCGTGAGCTACAGCTCACTTCATCGGACGTATACTGTATTTTCCACAGTATGCATCCGACGAAGTGAGCTGTAGCTCATGAAAGCTTATGCTCAAATAAATTGGTTAGTCTCTAAGGTGCCACAAGTACTCCTTTTCTTTTTAGATTCAATATGTGTAATGACCTAGCCACTCCCAGTCTCTATTCAAACCCAAGTTAATGGTATCTAGTTTGCACTAATCTAGTTTGAACTAATGCAAACTAGATACCATTAACTTGGGTTTGAATAGAGACTGGGAGTGGCTGGGTCATTACACATATTGAATCTATTTCCCCATGTTAAGTATCCTCACACCTTCTTGTCAACTGTCTAAATGGGCCATCTTGATTATCACTACAAAACTTTTTTTTCTTCTGCTGATAATAGCTCATCTTAACTAATTAGCCATTCACAGTTTGTATGGTAACTTCCAACTTATCTGTGTTTGTGTATATATATATATGTATTACTATATGTTCCATTCTATGTATCCGATGAAGTGAGCTGTAGCTCACGAAAGCTTATGCTCAAATAAATTTGTTAGTCTCTAAGGTGCCACAAGTTCTCCTGTTCTTTTTGCGGATACAGACTAACACTGCTGCTACTCTGAAAACTGAAAAAGTAATTACTCCTACATCTCTGAAAGATGATTTTTTAATATCTGCCTGTGAACCAACATCCTGATAAAAGGGTGCTTCTGTCTAGCATGTTTCCTTCCCCCAGTGTATCCGCTGTTTAAAAAGACAAGGAGAAATGCAGTTTGAATCAAATACATTTTTTAGGTCTTGATCCATCAGACACTTATTAGCATGAATAGTCTTTTACTCATGTGAGAAGTCCCATAAATGGTAATGGAACTACTTGTGTGAGTACGGACTACTCACCTGAGTAGGTGTTTGTAAGAGCTGGGCTCTTATATAACTATTTTCAAACACATATGTATGGATTGCTTACAACAGTTGAACAGATGAATTTTGATTCATTTCTTACGTTAGGCTTTGCAAATGCAAATATTCTTAAAATGTTGATTAGAATAAGCATTTCCCTTACTGATCTCTTCACTTACTAATATGCCTTATCAGATAATTTCATTTATTCAGATAAATAAAAAAGTCTTGCTTGCTAGCTTCATATCTCAGAGTATATTTCCAAAAAAACTAATTGTTGATGGAAAACAAATGTATATCTTACTGCTTGCTTACACTGCTAATTCTCCTTGTAATAATTAGTGTGATGCTGAGTGACTGTACACTTTTTTAACTCACCCCCATACTTCCACCCATCCTTCTTCATGCCTGATCTGATCTAGTCTTCTTTCACTATTGCCCAGTATATTAACCACTGATATCTATGACACTTCATGTTTCCTAATAGCACTAGAGTCCTGGGTAAGTGCCAGCTCATTTAGTGGCACAAGGTTGCTCCAATTCTTCTGATTTTTTCCTTCCTGCCCTCAGGGGGCAACCAATCTGCCTAATTTAATGAACATGTGGCGATCTCATCCAAACCTGATGGTAATTTTAATGTTTCTGATGTAACACTAAGAATCAACCCATGGTCTCTGGAGTTCAGTAGTGTACAAAATTGTGCAGTTGGCTCAGATGTTAAGCTTTCATCTCTGGAGATTTGACACAGTTTCCTATATGTGTAAAGATAGATAGATATAGCAAATGTTTACGAAAAAGCTCAATTTACTATTAACTAGTTTCTAATTATTAAGGCTGAGTGAAAAGAAGGGTTTCTGAGCTCAAGATTTCTGGCTGTCATTAAAGCATTTTTGTACTAAACCTGGTGTAACACTGACAGATCCCGTCAGTGGACGGAATCAAACCTGCGACCTCAGTCCGTGAGCCTCTGCTGCATGAGCTAAAAGCCATATGGCTGTAGAGCAGACTCATTAATCTCTCTCTAAGTGGTCTCGGTGCCACTAGAAGGGACAGAACACCACACCCAGGAGGTGTGTGGATTACATACTTCCCCTGCCTGAGGAAGCACATCCCAAGCTTTAGAGACTTCCCAGCTGAAATCCCGGATAAGCTCCCACTTGTAACACCAACAGACCACGGGTGGGATCTCTGGAGCTTAGTGCATGAGCCTCTACCGCATGAGCTAAAAGCTATATGGCTGTTAGCTCAGGCTATAGAGAAGACTCATTATCTCTAAGTGGTCTCAGTGCCACTAGATGGGACAGAACATCACACCCAGGAGCCTGTGGGTTACACTGGCAATGACAGCTTTTGCAGTGAGACCCCCATATGTTTTGCTCGTTCTCTCCTGATGATGATGTAAATGGTTAGAAGCCCCTTCACACTGCATGATTTGTCTTTTCAGGAGAGGTGTAATTCTGCACACAGAAGTCCCTCTTCAGTCTGAGCCCAAGCCTACACTCATTGAAGTGACTTGGAGTTTTGACATTGACTTTCACAAGAGCAGATTGGATTCGCTGCAAAGCTTCTCTGATCATAGACCATTGAGTAGTTTCAGTACACCACGTTGATTGCTTTGGGGGCTGCTTAGCCTCGGTGGTTATCAATCCCAGATCCCCATGATATTGTAAGATCAAAGGGAAAATTCTTTGGGTTCAGCTTGTGTCCCCTTATGGAAATAGATATGTAGTAGCCACCAAGTTTTGTGTATACAGTATCCTGAATGCCCTCTGTTCACTTGCTTGATTTCAGGTCTGTTACAAATGAAATGCAAAATATTATATAATGTTCTGAGCAATCAATATAGATGTGATACACAGAAGATATTAGAGCTCTTTAATATAAATATATAGTAAGTGGTTACGTCCTTGGTGTTGCTATACATATGAATCAGCTGCTTGTTTGCTGTTACTTCCTTCCATTCCTAGGCTTTTGATGGCTTATAGGATTCCTACTATTAGTTCTTAATTTTTTGGCTATAAAATGTAGGCCAGGTAAATCTGCAGAAACATGTTAATACCGTATTCTTTCCAGCATCAGATGTTATGTTTATTTGGTTGGTTTTCTTTTACTATGGATTCTCCTTGATTTGTAATTAAATTCATTTCCACTGGGTACTGTATCTTACTTGGGTTTATCACCATTTAGGGTTCTACTAGCTCAGTGGTTCTCAACTGTGGTCCGCCGCTTGTTCAGGGAAAGCCCCTGGCGCGCCGGTCCGGTTTGTTTACCTGCCACATCCGCAGGTTCAGCCAACTGCGGCTCCCACTGGCCGCCGTTTGCCACTCCAGGCCAATGGGGGCTGCGGGAAGAGCGGCCAGCATGTCCCTCGGCCTGCGCCACTTTCTGCAGCCCCCATTGGCCTGGAGCGGTGAACCGCGGCCAGTGGGAGCCGCAGTTGGCCGAACCTGCAGAAGCGGCAGGTAAACAAACCGGCCCGGTGCGCCATGGGCTTTCCCTGAACAAGCAGTCGACCACAGTTGAGAACCACTGCACTAGCTGTTCCTCATCTCAAAATTCCTGCTGCTCTGACCATATGTATTCTTTTCAGTTACCTGTTTCCATTATGTCTCTAGTTTTACCAGGTTGCATCAAAAGAGGTTAAAGTTCATAGTGTGAGTTCCCTTCAGGCTGGACTATTTGCTCCTGTATAGATGTTCTTTAGGTTCAAAGATTAGCTGTGAGGGTGGAAATATGGGTCATAGTTCCTTCAAGGCAGTCTTTTCGTCTTCTTAACTTACCCTGCTTCTTTTGCCTGCAATTTTGTTACATATTGCAATGGACTCACGTAAGGCAAAATTATAGGTTGGAACGTTGGGTTTTGGTTTTGTTATTTGTTTACAAAAATTGGATTCAGCATTAATCTGAGATCTGATATATCCTCTGAGGGACTGTATTTTGCACTTTCAATGGGATTTACTCAATCTAGTAAAACTTAGTGGATAGAGCACTGGACTGGGACTCAGGAGAGACCTGGATTCTATTTTTGGCTTTGCCACTGGCTTGCTGGATGACCTTGAGCAAGTCACTTCATCTCCCTGTCTCTCACTGTGAAGTGGAGATAATGATACCAACCTCCTTTATAAAGCACTTTGAGATCTACTGATAAAAAGCACTACAGAACAGGTAGGTGTTATTTATATATTTATTTATGATTCACAATGGTATGAACAAATAATACAGGATATATTCAAAATGTGATGCAGTATGGTAGCCATATTACTCCTAGTGGAGCCATGAGTCTGAAGTTCCATACAACTTTCTGAATGTAGATATATAAAAATGCAAACAAAAATAAATAAAATACACCCGTCTATATGTAACAGGCATCTCTGACATAACTTAAAATATTGTGTAAGTAATACCTTAAATGCAGCAGTTTGATTTAAAATAAACTGGAACAGGTATCTTAAAAACTTTTTTTTAAAAAATGCTTTGCAAGATACCCTAAAGATATCAGATTTAGGCTCTTTCAGACCAGCAGGTGAGTGAATTCCAAAGTTATGGAGAACACCGTGACAGTAGACCCCTCTCATTTATACCAATCAGGCTGCAGTTTGAGTGCCTTTGCAGATCTCAGCTTTGGCACTAAAGCACAGAGGGAGAGATAGTCTCTTGGGTAGGTGCCCCAACGTGGTGGTGTTGATGAGGCTATATAAATCTCTTTCAAGTGGAACACTGATTTTGACAGTCTGTCTGAAATCTGACACATTAAAATGTATAAATCATTGTAGGTTTGTGCACATATAGCTTTATATATCCTTCTGCACACATTGGCATTTCAGTGACATTTCTTAGCATCACAGTCTACTCTGCATGCTGGTCAGGAGAGTTGATTGCTGTGTCAGAGTAACTGCATTAGTGCTTTGCAAGAAATGCATACTAAATCCCTAGATTGCTTTAGTTATTTAAATATAGCCAATGCTCTCATCTTTTATTTAGATCACTTATATAAATATATGAAGTCTGGGCTAACATTTTCAAAAGCGCCTAAGTGATTTTGGAGTCTAAGGGCATGTCTACAGTGCCCCACAGTTTGGACTAACAGGGGTGTGAATAGCAGTGCACCGCAAAGACTCAAAAAGTAATAGCAAAAAATATTTTAAGTATGTCAGAAGCAGGAAGCCTGCTAAACAACCAGTAGGGCCACTGTATGATCGAGGTACTAAAGGAGACTCAAGGACAATAAGGCCATTGCAGAGAAACTAAATCAATTCTTTCCATCAGTCTTCATGGCTGTGAGGGAGATTCCCAAACCTGAGCCATTCTTTTTAGGTGACAAATCTGAGGAACTGTTGCAGATTGATGTGTCATTAGAGGAGGTTTGGGAACAAATTGATAAATTAAACAATAAGTTGCCAGAACCAGATGGTATTCCCCCAAGAGTTCTGAAGGAACTCAAATGTGAAATTGCAGAACTACTAACTGTAGTTTGTAACCTATCATTTAAATCAGCTTCTGTAGCAAATGATTGGAGGGTAGCTAATCTGATTCCAATTTTTAAAAAGGGCTCCAGAGGTGATTCCAGCAATTACAGGTCAGTAAGCCTGACTTCATACTGGGCAAATTGGTTGAAACTATAGTAAAGAACGGAATTGTCAGACACATAGATGAACATAATTTGTTGGGAAAGAGTCAAGATTGTTTTTGTAAGGGGAAATCATGCCTCACCAATCTACTAGAATTCTTTGAGGGGGTCAACAAGCATGTGCATAAGAGGGATCCAATGGATATAGTGTACTTAGATTTTCACCTCACCAAGTAAGCTGTCATGGGATAAGAGGAAAGGTCCTCTCATGGATCGGTAAGTGGTTAAAAGATAGGAAACAAAGGGTAGGAATAAGTGGTCAGTTTTCAGAATGGAGAGAGGTAAATAGTGGTGTCCCCCAGGCAGAGGTGAAAGTAAGCCGGTACGCCCCAGTACGGCATACCGGCAAGAGCCGGTGCGCCGTACCGGGACCAGCTTTCCCAGACGGCAATTTAAAGCCCTGGGGTAGCGGCGGCAGGGCTCCGGCGGGGATTTAAAGGGCCCTGGAGCTCCAGCCGCTGCTACCACCCCGGCCCTTTAAATCCCCGCTGGAGCCCTGCTGCCGAAGCCCTAGGGTAGCAGCGGCGGGGCTCCGGAGGGGATTTAAAGGACCCCGGGGCTCCAGCCCCCGCTACCGCCCCAAACCCTTTAAATCACTGCCTGAGCCCTGCTGCCGAAGCCCTAGGGTAGTGGCGGCGGGGCTCCAGAGGGGATTTAAAGGACCGGAGTGATAGCAGCGGCTGGAGCCCTGGGGCCCTTTAAATCCCCAATGGAGCCCGGCTGCCGCTACCCCAGGGCTTAGGCATCAGGGCTCCGGCAGTGATTTAAAGGGCTCGGGGCTCCGGCTGCCGCTACCATAGCAGATCCCCAGACCCTTAAAGCTCTGCCAGAGCCCCGGCGTAGCGGTGGCAGCCGGGAGTCCCCAGGGCTCCTCAGTGATTTCAAGGGCCCAGATCTCCTCTGCGGTAGCGGCAGCTGGAGCTCCGGGCCCTTTAAATCACCCCTTAGCCATGGGGCTCCCAGTTGCCTCTGCAGCTGGTAGCTTGGGGGTGATTTAAAGGGCCTGGGGCTCCCAGCCGCCACTACTGCAGCTGGAGCCCCGGGCCCTTTAAATGAAGATTTAAAGGGCCCGGGGATTAAGACCCCACCTCTTCCAGATGAGGCCATGCCTCTTCTGGTTGAGGCCACGCCCCCTGCTCAGGTCTCTGGTGTACCTGTAAGTCCTTTAATTTACTTTCACCCCTGCCCCCAGGGGACTGTACTGAGACCAATCCTATGCAACATATTCATAAATGATCTGGAAAAAGGGGTAAACAGTGAGGTGGCAAAATTTACAGATGATACAAAAGTACTCAAGATAGTTAAGTCCAAAGCAGACTGCGAAGAGCTTCAAAAGGATCTCACAAAACTGGGTGACTGGGCAATAAAATGGCAGATGAAATTCAATGTTGGTAAATGCAAAGTAATGCACATTGGAAAACATAACCCCAAATGTACATAGAAAATGATGGGTTCTAAATTAGCTGTTACCACTCAAGAAAGAGATCTTGGAGTCATTGTGGATAGTTCTCTGAAAACATCCACTCAATGTACAGCGGCAGTCAAAAAAGCAAACAGAATATTGGGAATCATTAAGAAAGGGATGGATAATAAGACAGAAAATATCATATTTCCTCTATCTAAATCCATGGTATGCCTAATCTTGAATACTGCGTGCAGATGTGGTATTCCCATCTCAAAAAAGATATATTGGAATTGAAAAAGGTTCAGAAAAGGGCAACAAAAATGATCAGGGGTATGGAACAGCTTCCATATGAGGAGAGATTAATAAGATCGGGACTTTTCAGCTTGGAAAAGAGACAACTAAGGAAGGGTGACAGGGGATGAATCACTTGATGGTTTCCTGTTCTCTTCAGTCACGGTGGGGTACCTGGCATTGGCCACTGTTGGAAGACAGGATACTGGGCTAGATAGACCTATGGTCTGACCCAGTATGGCCACTCTTATGTTCACCGAAGTGTGGTGCTGTAACTCCCCCATGTGGAGGCTGTGGGTGTGAACTAAAAGGTTCCTAGTTTGCATAAGGCAAACATGGAACTTTCTAGTTCATTCCTGCAGCATCCACACATGGGAGTTACAGTGCAGCACTTTGGTGCACACTGCTATTCACACCCCCATAGTCCAAACTGCAGGGCAGTGTAGACATGCTGTAAATCTCATTTTCAAAAGTGACTTAGCAACCTATGTTCCATGGGCTATCAATGAGATTAAGGCAGAACAGAAACAGATTAAAAATATGCTTTTCATTTTAGGCTTTAATATACCATTGATTTATTTCATGGATATAAATGATGTCAAATTTAGGAATAAAGAAAATTCTAACGATAACATTTGCTGGTATATTTACACCTAGAGAACCTCATTCTGTTCGCATTTACACTGGTATAAATCAGAAGTAGCTAAGTGAAGTTAACATTCTACTGCTGTCAAACAAGGGTATACTAAAGAAGAATCATACCCAAAGGCTCTGTATTATAGTCAGCTTTTCTACTAGCTTAGAATGAATTTAGGGTCAAACATTTTTTACTAATACACTGCCAAAATCACGTTCAAGTAACATTAGACTTCAGAAGGAGCAGTTAGGCCAATCTTGACTGTTATTGAAAATCCCATCCTTTGGGTTGGACTGAAGGCCATAAAAGGACCAGATGTTTGTTTCAAAGCACTGTATAAGGATTAAGCAACACAGTTCCTGTTAATCACTGAAGTCAATGGGAATCACACAGCTAAATGCTCATGAAACATTTTGAATACTTAAGTATTAGTGTCAAGACCAACATGTCATCCTTAATTTATCCCATGATGCCTACATACAGTGGGCCAAGTCTTCAGCTGGCATGGATTGGCATTGCCCATGGAAATCAGTAGAGCTACACTGATTTACACCAGCTCAAGATCTGGCCCATTATTTTGCCAGATATGGTACTTTATTTACAGTCATCCACAATTATCTGAATTGAATCAGCTGTCCAAACTGAATAGGGATGGAATTTCACCTTTACCTTTAATTCTGAGTTTCTGGGTTGGAATCAGATTGGACCCATTACTGTATGAAAGAACTGAAGAATGTTCCCAAACTGCTTGCAAATCCCCTAGATTACTTGTGAGGGACTAGGTGCAAGGCATTTTCAGAGTAGTTCTGTTCAATGACGGCTACACCTACTTGGTAATGATTTAGGATGTGGTTTGCTGACACAATGGAGTAGAATGGCTTCTTTTAAATTGTTATAGTGCGTTGGCAGAAGGCCTGATCTGCAATCCTTTAATTCATACAGTATATCCATGTGAGACTGCTCCGCGCTAGGGGACGCTGTACCTGCTGTGCATGCATGGTAACTCAGCTTACTAATAATCAGCCTGAAATGTGAAACCATTGCTAAAATACACAATAGCTTCCTTACCTAACAAAACAATATTCTGTGCCCTCCAATGACTCAAAATAGCTAAACCAGTTTAAACACCTGGGCTGAAATCTTGTAGGCCAGAGGTTCTCAACCTTTTTCTTTCTCGGGCCACCCTGACAATGCCACAAAAACTCCAAGGCCCACCTGTACCACAACAATGGTTTTTCTGCATGTCCCAGAGATTAAAAGCTGTATTAAATGGATTGTTATACAGTTAAACACCCACACACAGAAAATATGTAAGAAAGGACCATCTAGGCACAAAAATAAACTGAATATTATTTTTTATTTACTCAGTGTGAAACTTCTTGTTGGTGCTGGTCAACTATTCTGTCAAGATGTGGGGGTATCTCTGAAGAGCACACTTGGTTCGATATTTTGTTTTCATTGATGTCATGGCTGAAAATCCAGCTTCGCATAAGTAGGTGGTACTAAAGGGGATCAAAACTTTCAGCGCTGCTGAAGAAACAGTGATGTGTTCATCAGAACACTCACACCAAAATGTCTCCAGCGGCATTTCTGTGAACCTGGTTCTGGGTGAGCCATCTGACTAAATGTCAATGAGCTCTTTTAACAATTGTGATGGAACATCAGATGGAAGTTTAGCTTCAGTGTTCTCACTGAAGGGGTCTGTAGTCCAAATGTGCGTAACAGCTTGTTCTGTTGTGAGTTCGGGAAAATAAGCATTAAATTTTGTAAGCAGACCAGACAGATGCGCTGCTAGCTGAGGTTTAATTACGGCAGAGTCAATGTTTCGTTCCTGAATGAAAGAATGTAAGAGCTCAAACATATTAGTAGTGCCCCCACAGACATGAAGTTTCCAGAGTTGTGGTTTTCTTTTGAATGCCTCGAGTCTTTCACGCTGGGCAATAAAATTAGTGTTCCTATCTTGCAAAGCTTTCTTCAGCTTATTCATTTCACAGAATATGTCTGCGGGGTAACGCAGTTTTTCCAGCCACACATCGTCTTTCAGCAGTTTGGCAAATTCAGTTTTCTTATCAACTAAGAAAGTACATAGCTCTTCCTTGAGATTAAATATACGGGCAAGCATTCTGCCTCGAGATAACCATCTCACCTCTGTATGCATGAGCAAGGAATAGTGCTCTGCACCCAATTCCTCACAAAGTGCAGCAAAACACCTGGAGTTTGTTACTCTGGATTTAATAAAATTAACAAGCCTTACTGCGGTATTCAGAACACCGTGAAGACCTGGTTCAATATCTTTTGCAACAAGCGCTTATCGGTGTAAAAAGCAGTGTGTCCAAATAGCGCAAGGTGCAAGGGCTTCTATTTTTTGCACAACACCGGCATGTTTTCCGGTCATTGCTGCGACTCCATCAGTGCAGACCCCAGTGCAATTAGTCCAGCTGATTTCTGCTGAAATCATAAAATCATCTAGCAGTTTGAAAATGTCATCAGACTTTGTTGCTGTCTTGAGCTCTTTGCAAAACAAAAAGTCTTCCTTTATTTCCTTATTCCACACATACCGAACATAGGCAAGTAAATGGGACATTTTTGAAATGTCTGTGGATTCATCTAGTTGTATAGGGAAATCATTGTCATGCAGCTGATCAGTACACTGAGAAACTATGTCTTCTGACATAGAAATGATCTGTCATCTGACAATGTCATTTGACATTGATATTTTTGTCAGTACCTTGGCCTTCTCCTCTCCAAACACTTCCTTTGTTATTTCAATAACACATGACATTATCAAATGGCATTATCAAAATCTTAGCAATCGTATCTGATTTTTTTGTTTTTGCAATTTTCTGCACCACTATGTAAGATGACCTTAAAAGCTTTTTGTTTGCTGTAGTTGTGGCTGTCATTACTGCTTTAGTACCAAGCAGTTCCTTAGCCTTTTGCTCAAAAAATGAGTGGTGCTTATCCTTATAGATGTCATGTTTTGTAATTAAATGCCTCTGTAATTTGGAGGGTTTCAAACATTCATTGGACAATACTTGTGCACAAATTACACACTACGGTTGAGATATATCTCCACTTCCGGAACAAATAAAACCAAAATTCAAACAGCTGTCTTCATATTTCTTAAATTTTGTGAGGTTAATAGTGGCTTTATGTTTCTTACTCACATCACCTCCTTGATGTTCTTCAGCCATTATGGTGGTTGAACTTGTTGAAGGAAGTTTGGTATTGTCACTCTCTGGATTTTGTTGTTTTGAAGCTGATGGTCGAATTAAAAATTTATCTATATCTGATATTTATTGTATACACTTAATTTTCCCCCCTCCCCTGTGCTGTGGAACATGTCCTGCTCCTTTTGAACTAGCTCCTTTACAACCAGTATAAGGACCTAGCTAACTTGCAAGGCTGGTGTCAGACTCACTGGGCCAAGGGCAGAAACCAAGGAGTGAGCCCTCGCATGCAAAGTCTTTGGGGGCAGAGACAGAGCTGGGCCAGAAGGTCTTAAGGCTGACCTGCAGGCTGGGTGACCCCCACTCCAGGGGCTGACCCAGAAGTCTGAGCCCCCACCTTCCCTGCAGGAAGCTGGGGCTTGAGCTTCAGCCCACTGGAGGGGGCTTCACCCCCAGTTAGATTCAGCACTGTCACTGGGTCTCATAGATTCAGCCCTGGCTCCCAGCTTTAGCCCTGTGGGGATGAGTGGGCTTTGGGTTTCAGCCACAGCTCCCAGCTTCAGCCCGTGGCACCGCGGCTTCAGCCCCGCAGCAGCACTGGGGCTGAAGACTTCTGCCCATGGCTCCCGACTGCTACCCACCCACCCCTCCCCCGCAGTACCAGGACTTGAGGCTTCAGCCCCACAGCGGCACCAGGGCATGAGGCTTCAGCTCTGTGGCACCACTGGGATTCAGGAATTTAGTACGGGGCTCGGGGTTGCAACCCCGCAGCTCCCGGCTGCAGCCCCGCCATGGCACCAGGTTTGCAGCTCCCAGTTGCTGTTCCACCGGGGCTTACAGCTCCCAGATGCTGCCCTGCTGTGGCACTGGGGCTCCAGGCTTCAGCTCTGTGGCTGTCGCCTGGAGGGGGTGTTGGGGCTCCAGGCTTCAGCCGGGGGACCCTGCGGACCCCCTGAAAGAGCTCAGCCGCAGACCCCCAGTTGAGAACCGCAGTTGTAGGCCACATGTCAGTGAAGAGCTGGTTCCAGAGCCAAGTGATTGGAAATTGGAGTTTGTAATAGAAATACCAGCAGAACATTACCATTAGTGGGTGCTGTTTTAACAGAGACACTTTTTCTAGCTGCCAAAGGCTCTCTTACCTCCCTTTTTATATGAGTTGCTATAAATACCGACCCGTACACTTCAGCTGTGTGTAAAGGAAGCTGACAATATAGCGTCTGATCCAAAGCTCATGGAAATCAAAGGGAATCTTTCCACTGATCTGAGTGCCTTTTGAAACAAGGCTATAGTGCTGGTTTCTATGTTTATGAAAGTTTTTGGTACCTGAGTACCTTGTACATGCTAATACTCTGTGTTTCCCTTTCTACTTTGGATTATTTAAAATGTAATATCATTAAGTCCAGTATTCATTAGCAAGCCCTGCTTTCAAATTCTCAGAACTACTGATGAGTGCAGGGAAGCATTGCTTGTAAATAACACCAAGCATATGTTCTACCCATTTAGGGTGAAAGATTCTAAGTAATTAAATATATCCAGCTATGAATGGCAACTTAAAAACTCATACTAACTGGAGTAAAATGCTTGTAATTTTTTTTCTCTTTTTCATTTGCATATAATCCCCCAGTTTTATAGCAGAATACAAACAAGTCCAGGAATCCTGGTAATACTATAAATATTTAACTGTGGTTGCTTCGTGCTTGTTTATCTGGTGCTGCATGCATTCCAGCCCTAAATGTAAACTAGGGATCTGTCACAGAAACAATTACAATGTGTCACAAAAAAGGAAAATTTAAACCCTTGTTCTTGTTCTCTGTAAATTGTGAGACTTACATATTATGTTGGTTTCCCCTTGAATTTTAAATTAAGTAAATGTCAAGTTTAAGTTCTATGCTTTTCAGATATAGAGTTTTACACATTTCCCTTGGAGGACTTATTCAGTTAAGTTTTATCTTGATCTAAGAGAAATGCTTTTTAAAAATTTACCAGGATTTGAAAAGAGCCATCTTGGGGATGTTGATCAATTTGCATACAGCATGATAAATCACACCCTACTAGACTTATTAGAATACATATTGTACTGTACAGAATATATTGTACAGAACCTCAGATATGATGCAGCATACTGGGAGAAAATGGATGCATTATGTATGGAAAAGTTAACAATCTCCTTAGGTAATGTCCGTTGCAAGGCAATGTTATGAGTGCTGTGATACATATGAAGCATTCATGGGGATTGGCAACTTTCCATCACCATTCTGTTGAGATTTGCTGACCTTGGATTTGAATTCAAATAAAACATTTTTTCCAGTCTTTTAAAATGTGTCATGCAGACTACATTTTAATTGAAAATATTGTTTCCTATCTGTAGTCAAAACAATATACAAAAGCAGTATATACTAAAAGGCTAAGGACCACTAAAAAAGGACCTTTTCTTCTCTTTCCAATAGACTCAGCCTGCTTTATTATTGCACTTGCTAATGTTCCCTTAAGTATGTAGCCTTAATGAATGGTTTATCTTTGGCACTTCAGTGCACAGCATAAATGGTATTGGCCTTTGAGGGGTTTTTGAGTTAATATGCTAGATGTGAAGCCTCTATTTCCAATAATTTATTACAATTCAAGGCCTGCTCTGGGAATATAAGATGTGCATCTGGTACTACAATTTTTATTTATTTCCAATCAGTTTTTAAAGCCACAGTATTTTCTTGCATGCACAAGTAGATTTCAGGCCACTCTTTTTTCCTGTTTGAAATATGAATAGAATAAACATGATCATGTATTGATTTGTATATCACCTTTTGCAAGCTTTAAAGTGCTTTGCAGAATTAGAAACTATATTACATTCCCAAAATAAATTGATGGCACATTAAGGTTATGTATTAAAACACACACACATACACAAAGTCACTGTGAGAATTTTAACCTATTTTCCCCGGAATAATTTATCTTCCACTGTGTATTCAGAACATTATATTAATGTAGGTTTTTAAGGGATTTGCTTCATTTAATGTTGTTATTTTCATTGGTCTAATGGTCAGGATGCCAGACCGGAGACTTGGGTTCTAAGCTGTCTCACTGATCTGCTTTGTGACCTTGATAAGTCATGTCACATCTCTGTACCCCCCTTCTTACCCTTTATCTATCTTGCGTGTTTAGATTGTAAGATTTTTGAGGCAGGGTTTGCGTAGCATAATGGGGCTCCGATTTCAGTAGGGGTCTGTGACTGGGACTATTCAGCCTTTGCAGCTCCCTGATGGGTGCCTCAGGGTACTACCACATCCAACCCCAAGAAGCAAAGAGCTGAGAGGAAGAGAGCAGCAAAAGTAGGTTGTTCAAGCTGTCCTAGAGAAGACTCTCCAGAGCAGCCATTTTGGGAACCACAGAGACCGCATCCTTCAAGAGCTAGAGGGTCTAGCAACAGCCAATCAGGGCCATGGCCTTATAAGTTCAGTTCCTGGCTGGGCTCCAGAGGAGTGAAGAAGGGTGCTCGTCTCTAGCCAAAGGAGTCTGACAATTAGGCAGAGTTTATGACTGGCTGAACTTACATAGGTGGGGTTGCAAAGGAGAAGAACCTGAGGATGTTGGCCCTGAGATAGGGCTGGAGAGAGAGGCCATGGTAGGAAGATGCTCAGGGAAGTAGCAAAGAAGGTCTGCAGTACGTTGCCATTGTGTATAGGGTCCCTGGGTTAGAACCAAGAATAGAGCATAGGCCTGGGTTCCCCTAATGGCCACAGGTAAAGCAGCATAAACCCCAAGAAAGGGACAGTCCTTATTTGGGAACCTAAACAAAGGCTCCCAAATTTAAAGGGCCCAGAGCCAGGGCTGAAGACCTTGGGGAGGGCAAACAGACTGTTTATTTATTGGACTCTTTAATAACCTGGAAGGGGTTCAGTGGGACTTTGGGATGTGGCTGGAGGGTCAAGCCACTGAAGACCTGCCAAGGTCAGCTGGCAATCTGCAGGAGGTACCAGGGGTGAGAAAAGGACTGTGGTACCACACCCTGCTGTTTGGAGGTGCTCAAGAGGTGAGTGCCTCTTTATGGGTCCTGAGGCACTACTGTATTACAAATGAACAAAGGACACATGCTACCTGTGTGTAACAGCGTGAAAACAGTCCCTACTTGGCTTTACAGTTCATATTTCCATGAGGTGTATGGTGTGTTCACACCTTCATTGCTCTTATCAGTTGTCCAAGGTTATTTTTCTGGATAAACAGAGTAAAAGCCCACTTGAAAAATTAATAGCAGCAGATGGTTTCCATATAGAATAATACACTAAAGACTCAATCTTGCAAAGACTTATGCATGTGCTTCTCTTGCGATGTATAAGTAATCCTATTTAATTGAATGGGACTACTGAGAGTCATGGAGTTAAACATGAGCAGTCTTTGCAGGATCTGGACCATAACGTGCATATTTTGGAAGATTGTGTTGTGCATGTTTCAATGAAACATTAGGGCAGTCTGCACTGGGAAAATGTTTATATTAGGGGCTTCATCCTATAAGGTGGTTTAAAGTTTTGATTTCAGTGGAACTACTCACATGACTAAACTAAGTACATGCTTAAGTACTTTGTTAAATCAAGGCCTGAGCATGCAGTCGAGCTCTTAGTAGGGGTACCACATACATGAAACTATAATGGTATTCCTAACATTTTCATCTGCAGTTACAGAGCACAGGCTAGGTCTGGATAGGTGAGCTCTGGATAGAACATCGTTGTTGGCCCTAAACTTTTCACTTAGCTTTGTGCATGTGAGTGAACATTAAATCAAACTAATTATTTTTATGACATAAGTATCATTTGGCACTACCATGTGCCAACAGTTTCAGCAGAAGAGAGCACATATTTTTCTCTACCAAGTGGAAGGTGGACAAGCACTAGGACCCAAAGGACTCATTGAAAATAACTCCTTAAATAATCAATTACTTTGAAAGGAATTAGATTGGTACAGTCTGAATGAGACCACTGATAACTTCGGAGAAACAGAAAGCTGTGTTACAATCTCTTTCTTCTGGCGGACTAAAGTCCTGTCAGTCACATGGTAGATTAGAAGTTCGGACGTATGCCAACCTAATTGCACTGCATATGATTTCTTTGATGTCAATTGCATTAGTTTTCCCCTACCAATGTGTTGCATAGCAAGTAAAATTGAGAGAATCAAGGTCAACAAGCCAGTAGGTTCTCCTACGATTTGTATACTTTCCTAATATGGTACAGTCACAATGTTTGAGAGATTGAAAATACATAAAAAAGGAGTACTTGTGGCACCTTAGAGGCATATGCTCAAATAAATTGGTTAGTCTCTAAGGTGCCACAAGTACTCCTTTTTTTTTTTTTGCGAATACAGACTAACACGGGTGTTACTCTGAAACCTGAAAATACATAGGAATTCAGGCTGAGGGCTAGATGGCCTTCTCCTGTGCCTAAAGTTCGATTTCATCCTGATGTCCAAAATGAAATGAGTGGCTGTCCCTGCTTTGTCCAGAAAACAGTTTACTCTGAAATTTTTAAATGGACATAGATTTCCCTCAGACACTGTGACCGGATATTATGTGCAAAAATCCAGTGGGCTACCCACTCTCTGTAAAATATGACCCACTGCAGCATGCCTGTCTAGTTTTCTCTGTTTCATTCACTGTAGAATGCAATAGCACATAGAAATCAGTGTAACAGATGAGTAAGGGCTAGACGGTGACTGGATGGTATGACTACACAGGGGAGTAAGTCCCTATTACATTCCTGCAGGAGTTACCCACCTGCTTGCTATCCCTGAGAGCAGGTTGTCGAGGAGGCATGATGAATGGATGGAGCCTTGTCTCTACACCTAGTGTGTCGATCAACACAGATGAACCAGGGCGCTGGTGGTAGAGGTGGCGTATGTGTGTGTAGTTTGCTACTGATGTAGAGCAGCAGCAAAGTACTGACTCCTGACCAGAAGGCTCAGGGGGACGCAGGGGGAACTATGATCCAGAGATGTGAATCTTAGGCACAACACCTTCTGGGATGATGGTGTTCATGCCCCAATACAGAGTTTACAGGCACAATTTAGCCCTAAGAAATCATCAATAATATGACACGTTGACATTCTAGGCACACCTTGTAATCACAAAACCTCCTAGTAAGATCTGGAAAAGGCCTCAGAGAGGGCAGAATCTAGCTCTATAAACACACTTCTATGGAGAAGCGCCCAACCCACCAGGGGTTTGCCTGACCTTTATAGACTACCCCTGAAGTTCCCTGCTAGGGCATCCCCTATACATGAGCTTGCAACCCTTTGAGAGCTTTCACAACTTGAGTTCCTACCTCACTGCTAGGACAGGGGTAAACTATAGCTCCCTAGGTATTCACTACAGCAGACTCCAGCATCAATCAACTTGTAAAATAATTTGATTGACCCTGAAGGCTTTTCAATGATTAATAGGGGAACTAGATGAAAAGGAACTTAAATGAGGATATTTCTGGAGAATATGAGAACATAATCCAGCATTTTTCCTTCTGAAATAACAGTTGAAATCTCTCCTAGAGTTATTTGACATGTCAACTGGTCAGAGGCTGTGGACCTGGATGAAGTGAGATAGTAGGACTAAGGGACAGGGGTTGGGAATGGATGGCATAGTGACATCGTTGGGGGGGGGGGAAGAGTCTCTGGGGTGCACCAATTCCGTCAAATGTTTCTTGATGATGCTGATCTTGGGGGAGAAATGGGGCCAGAATTCAGTGTCCTTCTGTATCCCCCTTAGGGAAGTCCCCTGCTGAATGGGAGCATTGGCTGGAGTACGTAGCCCTCTTTATAAGCCAGGATAGTGGCATGTTGGGGGCAGGAGGGGAAGAGGCTGTAGCACAGAGCACTCTGAGTATTCTGATAAACAACCTGGGTAAGATTGCTGTGAATAAGAGCAGCCCCCAGGGGCAGCACCAGTTTCCGAAGCAGCCTTGAATGTTGGAGGTGCATAACTGGTATAAAACCACATTTGTCCTGTGCCAGCCTCCTGGGCTGTGTCTACTGTGCTGCACCCGCTGAGGATCACAGTACAGAATCAGGTTCAGGAAATTTTGGAAAGCGTAGTGGGCATATTTATTATTTTTTCTTGCTCAAGCTTGCACGTTCTTATATACCTTTTCTAATTGGTCTCAGAGAAGGCAGGCTGGCTCCTGGGTGGAAGATAGATCCATGCAAAGCATGCCATGGTATTTGTACCATGAACTCTGCAATTTTATGATCAAGAGGTTGTCAGAGAGCCGATCACTGCTAGTTAGATGGATGGTTCAGGTTTAATAGATTCATACCTCAAGTCAACATCCCACAATCCAGCAAGCCCAATAATTGCAGTCTTCAGAGGGATCCAGTGGCTTCTTCTTACCTCCTACTCCTTCTTCAGCTTGGTGACCTCCTGCCTTCATCTTCAGGCAGATGCCAGCTGGCTTCACTTTGCAATGTTTGTGTCTGAGGGTGAAGGGAGGTGTGAGGGAAGGCCAACACCCTTTTTCCCTGCAGTCCCTGAGATGTTCTGCGGGACAGAAGGTGGCCTGACACCCCCATAAGGCATCAAAAATGGAAACTCTGTCCCTCCAACTGCAGTGATTCTGCACTAGGCTTCAAGGGCAAGTAATACCCCTTGGAGACCTATGGTAGCATACTGGTTAGGGAAAGCTCAGGTGTTCAGCTATCACATGATACAAAGTTATTACTGGGGGGGCATGCCATTGTTTAATTGCTTGGGAATCTCTGAGGATGTGAGGTGTGACACTGTCAGCTGCTTTGGCTTAGATCAGAGTTGCTGTAGCAAAAGACACTGGAGGTTTGGGGGACAGTCAGTGACCCACAAAATAGGGGAGTGTTCATTGAAGACCTATGAACCATAGAATCATAGGACTGGAAGGGACCTCAAAGGGGGTCACTAGTCCCAAGAGGCAGCAGACTGGATATGGTTACCAACCCTCTCTCCCATAGATAGCAATGGTGAGTTGGTGGAACAGTGGGAGGCCAAGAAAAGAGTGTTCCACTGTGTTTTGCCGATTTCCCAGCTGCAAGAACTGCTTCCATCCAAATGTATAAAATCATATCAATCCTTGAACCCAGCCCAAGTTTGAGCTGGTTCAAAAGTTGATACCACTGTTTCACCCAACATTAGTGACTGCTTAGTGAAAAATATATATATTTTTCCTCAAAAGTTGGTGCCCACAGTTCTGAAATTGTGATGAGCATGTGCTCTAAAGGATGTAAAAAAGTGGAAGGAAAGAAAACTCTTCGTGATGGAATAACAAAAAGCTAATAGGTTCCTTTGATCTTAAATTGTTTTCAATCTAGAGGGAGTAGATTCTTTTTTTAACCTCTCTGATGACATTTCCTCAATCTTATTCCATAATAACCTCTTCAGAGAAAAGAGGAAACACAATTTGTAGTATTCCCATGACCATTGTGTGCTAAATTTGCCCTTCAATTTTCACAGTGACTGTTCTTAAGTCGTATAGGGATAGACCTCCCAAAGCAATGTAACTCAGCTGTATTGTGTCTTTCTTCATATGGATGATCATGAATGCTCATAAAATAGAGACAAGGACAACATTTCATCAGTTACCCTTGATAGGTTTACAACCTTAAAATTATAAGAGAATGTTTTAGTTTCTTCAACTCTATGTAACCTGTCAGGTTACTCAGTATTGCCAGGCATTAATGAACAAAAGCCAAATGTGTGTTGCTTAGTTTAATAGCAACGACAGAAGTCTTTAGATGGTGGAGAAGGAGTAGTTCTACCATCTAACTGAACTGGCATCTTCAAAAAAGGTACTATATGGTATGGAGGATAAAACAAAAGATGTCAGAGAAAATGTGGAAACCATTCCTAATGGCCCAGTGCTATTTAATTCAATGGCAAAACTTCCATTGACCTCAATGAGAGCAGCACTGGACCCTAAAGTAGAAATTTGACCTGAGATAAATCCCTGCCACAAAACTGTCCTGAACTTTGGGTAAATTAAACTGTGGAGCCCAATTTTTGCAGCTGAGACCCATCACTAAGACTAAGGGAAAAGTGCAAAGGCCTGTATCAAGGCCCAGATATAATTACATGGCTGAGAGCTGTGGTATGTAGGTCCAGATATGTTGGAGGAATGTGACACAGGGGTGAGGGGACACATCTGGACCAGTTATGCACTTTTGGGGCTACTGCAATTCTCACCTGCACCACAGATATGTTTGGGGCTTCTTTATGGTGAATTATAAGGTTTGTGGTTTTCCAGGGTTCGTGTGACTAAAAATACTGTGGATTATGGCTTTCTGATCAAGCTTTTTGGTAACCCACTCTGGATCATTCTTCCTGTGTCCATACATTGCCATGACATATTATTTTAGAAATATTTTACATGGGGCAGATTCAGCAATGCTGCCTCCTGCAATTTCATTCATTTCTTGCTTTAAAGCTTCCTTCCTGATATTTTGTTAACCCTTTCTGGAAGAGCAGAAAATCAACAACTAACAGACACTTGTGGTTGTGCATCAGAGTTTATTATATCATTCTGCTTGGGGGTGGTTGTATATGAGTTCTTCTCTCTTGGCAGCCAACTAATTCAGTTGCTAATAATTTCCTCCTTGAAGTGAAAGGTGAACTGACACAAAAACTGAAACCTCAATTAAGCCCAGATTTTACTTCTGAATGTCCTTATGTAAGCAGTCTGTAGAGGGCATTCAGAAATAATTATAAAAGGTAGTTTAAAAATGTATTTTTTTCCTTCATCTGCAATCCATGGTATTAGTATGGGCAAAAAATGATGCATTGTGGGATGCTTTTGGTGAAACAGGAAGTACTGACAGAATTTCACAGATGGGAGGGGGAAAATCACTTGTAAAAAGATTAAGTTAGGTTTATGAAGATTTCTTTGATGAATGCCTCCCTCAGCCTGGTTACTAGTGATGTTCAGGTTTCAGAGGAACAGCCGTGTTAGTCTGTATTCGCAAAAAGAAAAGGAGTACTTGTGGCACCTTAGAGACTAACGAATTTATTTGAGCATGAGCTTTCGTGAAGTGAGCTGTAGCTCACGAAAGCTCATGCTCAAATAAATTCGTTAGTCTCTAAGGTGCCACAAGTACTCCTTTTCTTTTAGTGATGTTCAGTGCACATACCTAGACATGATTCAGGTTTGAGCCATTTTGTTTAGACAAATTGAAATATTTATTATATTTACATATGTTATTATATAATGTATACTATAATATTTTGACAGTGTCAAAACAAAACATTTTCATCCCAAAATGAAATATTTTGACATTATCAAAATGAAAATTTTTGATGTTTTTTAAAAGAATTTGACATTTTGAATCTGTCAGAAATATTGAAGTTGTGACTTTTCATTCTGATTCAGAATGAAAATAAATTTGAAAATGTCAGAATTTCCTGCAGAACAAAAATTCTGTTTTCCAACCACCTTTACTAAATATGGATTTAGATTGTTAACTTTTCTCAACCCAAATTTGCAATTTTGGCCTAAGTAATTTGCCCAGGGATGCAAAGCTATTAAGTGAAAGACTTAGGAACAGAACCTTGAAATCCCAGTTCCCTTTTCCTTAAAGTCTCAGTTCTACAAGCTGCACACTCTTTTCCCATCCAGCAAAGCACATAAGGATGTGTTTAACATCAGACTTACATGCTTTACTGAGTAGAGCCAGAATACTTGGCACTTTCACTAAGTATGGAAGTCACTAATGGATATGGAAACACATTGTTTTGCATATAGAGGGAATAATCACACATCAAACACCTGGCAATTTTTAGGATCCCTATTTCATAAGAATAGCATCACTCTATTACAGAAAAGTAATAAATTAGAACATAGGACAGAAGTGCCAAAAGCAATCTTTGTCATTTTTATGAACATCTGTCATTTTGTTGAAGTACAAAGAAAAATATGTTTGTGTAGAATGAAAAATTAGATCTAAAATGAAGACAGCACCTTTTGCAAAATGTTCTTTTTTTAAAAAAATACCTTTTAGTGTGTGAGAATTTGCAGCATTCATTTTATGGCTATGCACCACCCCACTGTGCATCCGTTCCTGCTGTGGAACAGAGGACTTGGCTTATACATGAGGACAAAAAGAAGCATAATGAATCATGAAATGAGCCCATTTTATTCAATAAGACAGAGTCTCAGCTTTCTTTCCACATGAAAAACTGGCCATTCACACAGAAATGGCCTGCAGAAATTTTTGCATAGAAAGGAATCTAAATGCACTGGGGCAGAGGTAATCTAAACTATGTTTCATGATATGATGAGAATCAATTAAGCAATACTTGCATTTGGCAGTTTACTTAATACAGACTATTATATGTACTGCTGTGAAGGACAGCAGTGGAATCTTTTTATCTGGAAGATGTCATTGATTTGCTTCTCCAGTAGCTTACCTAGCTTGTGTGTACACATTTACCCTGTTTTCAGTAAAAATGCAGGTGTAGATGTGTAGTACAACAGATAAATCAAAATTCCATATAGGAAAAACAACTATGTATAGTAAATGGTTTATATATTACATTCACATTGTTGCCTGATTTTAGGGAATTCATATTATTGTTTATATAATATGGGTTAGAGGCTTGCCAATTAATCTGATAAGAAGATAAGGTTCTTGTCCCAGAATCAGACTACACCGAGTTTTGCAAGGACCCTCAGGATGTATAACAGGGACACTCATGCTGAGAGCAAAAAAAATAGAGCCTCAAATACTTCTGTTGAGATAAATGGAACAGTAATCGAATGAAAAAGTAATCAAGCAGAATTAAAAAGAAAATAAAATTGTTCTAGAGCAGTGGTTCTCAAACTTGTTCCGCCACTTGTGCGGGGAAAGCCCCTGCCAGGCCGGGCCAGTTTATTTACCTGCCGCATCCGCAGGTTCGGCCGATCGCAGCTCCCACTGACCGCAGTTCGCTGCTCCAGGCCAACGGGGGTTGCAGGAAGTGGCGGCCAGTATGTCCCTCGGCCCGCGCCGCTTCCAGCAGCTCCCATTGCCCTGGAGCAGCGAACCACAGCCAGTGGGAGCCGCGATTGGCCAAACCTGCGGACGCGGCAGGTAAACAAACCGGCCCAGCCCAGGAGGGGTTTTCCCTGAACAAGCAGCGGAACAAGTTTGGGAGCCACTGTTCTAGAGGTACGTGTGGTATTATTTAGTATAAAACTTCCTAGCACCCTTTCTTGATAACCTGGGGGTAAAAGGACAGCCTTGCCTCTGGCATGCCAAAAGAGTCCAGTGATCCAGTTTCCTCAATCCTTGAGTGGAAGATGAAGAACTTAAGAGAAGCTAGAAAGCTATAGAAAGACCTAAGAGAAACTAACTTAAAACCCACCTAAAACTAACTAAACGTGGTGGTTTGCCTCTTTTATAGTGCCCGAGCACTATGTGCCCACCCTTCATATCCAAACTTCATTTCCTCACCCACATATTATCAGGGTATGCTTACTCTATAGGCTGGCACATTCATACATATTAATGACAATTAGCTCATTCTCACATGTGTTATTTCTCACCTGAACCAGTTTGGTGGCTGTTATTTTCAGATTCTTTGTGGTGTACCTGTTAAGTTTATAAATTTACATTTATAAAAGGCAGTTGGTCAGCCACTTATCTATGCCAAAGGACACAAACGTGTATGCTAACCTGCCTCAGCTCATCATTACCTATCTATGTTAAAGGTCACAAACATAAATAAGCTAACTTGCTTTAGCGCATCATATAGGATGTGGCCTGTAGGTTCCTTGCGTTACTGCCAAAGTGCTTTAGTAAAAATCTATACATCTATTATCTATTATAATAAAACAAACAAATAACCCATAATACAGGATATAATAAAGCAAGCAAGCAGGCTAGCCCTATGGACTACAACATACATAACAACATAAAGCATATACACCCAGAAGGGTACTATTATGTGTGACATTATGAACCCTACAATCCACATACGGTATAGTATTCAATTTTAGTAAGAAAAGCTTATATAGTTTGATGTCAACATTTTCATAGATTCTAAAACCAGAAAGACTAGCCTGTATTACACAGGCCATAGCACTTCCCTCAAATAATTCCTGGGGCAGATATTTTATAAAAACATCAAATCTTGGTTTAAAAATTGTCAATAATGGAAAATCCACTGCAGCCCTTGGTAAATTGTTCCATTGGTTAATACCCTCGCTGTTTAAAAATGTACCCCTTATTTCCAATCTGAATTTGCCTAACTTCCAGCAATTGAGTCATATTATACCTTTCTCTGCCCATTCTAAAATATTAGTTCCCTATGTAGATATTTATAGACTGTAATCAAGCCACCCCTTAACCTTCTCTGGTAAGGGAAACAGATTGAGCGCCTTGAGTCTATCACTATGAGACATGTTTTTCTAATCTTTTAATGGTTCTCATGGCTCTTCTCTGAACCCTCTCCAATTTAAGCCACAGAGAGATGAAATTATTATTATATTTGATATCATTTATAGATTGCTGTACTGTGGCACAGAGGCACATTGGTGCCAAATGGCAAAAGAGTTTACTGTTCTTAACCAGTAACTCTTGTCTCAGACCTGACAAAATCTCCATACCCAGTACACCACTTTCATGGTCCATGATTGGAGGTCTCTGTGGAAAGCTTGTAACTTAGCAATACTCATAATCATTACAAGGTGCCTGTATGGGTAATATTTTAGGAATGATGTAACTATATGATGGAGCAGGTCCTCAAAGAATCAATCCTGAAACACTTGCATGAGAGGAAAGTGATCAGGAACAGCCAGCATGGATTCACCAAGGGAAGGTCATGCCTGACTAATCTAATCGCCTTTTATGATGAGATTACTGGTTCTGTGGATGAAGGGAAAGCAGTGGATGTATTGTTTCTTGACTTTAGCAAAGCTTTTGACATGGTCTCCCACAGTATTCTTGTCAGCAAGTTAAGGAAGTATGGGCTGGATGAATGCACTATAAGGTGGGTAGAAAGCTGGCTAGATTGTCGGGCTCAACGGGTAGTGATCAATGCCTCCATGTCTAGTTGGCAGCCGGTATCAAGTGGAGTGCCCCAAGGGTCGGTCCTGGGGCTGGTTTTGTTCAATATCTTCATAAATGATCTGGAGGATGGTGTGGATTGCACTCTCAGCAAATTTGCAGATGATACTAAACTGGGAGGAGTGGTAGATACGCTGGAGGGGAGGGATAGGATACAGAAGGACCTAGACAAATTGGAGGATTGGGCCAAAAGAAATCTGATGAGGTTCAATAAGGATAAGTGCAGGGTCCTGCACTTAGGACGGAAGAACCCAATGCACAGCTACAGACTAGGGACCGAATGGCTAGGCAGCAGTTCTGCGGAAAAGGACCTAGGGGTGACAGTGGACGAGAAGCTGGATATGAGTCAGCAGTGTGCCCTTGTTGCCAAGAAGGCCAATGGCATTTTGGGATGTATAAGTAGGGGCATAGCGAGCAGATCGAGGGACGTGATCGTTCCCCTCTATTCGACATTGGTGAGGCCTCATCTGGAGTACTGTGTCCAGTTTTGGGCCCCACACTACAAGAAGGATGTGGATAAATTGGAGAGAGTCCAGCGAAGGGCAACAAAAATGATTAGGGGTCTGGAACACATGACTTATGAGGAGAGGCTGAGGGAGCTGGGATTGTTTAGCCTGCAGAAGAGAAGAATGAGGGGGGATTTGATAGCTGCTTTCAACTACCTGAAAGGGGGTTCCAAAGAGGATGGCTCTAGACTGTTCTCAATGGTAGCAGATGACAGAACGAGGAGTAATGGTCTCAAGTTGCAGTGGGGGAGGTTTAGATTGGATATTAGGAAAAACTTTTTCACTAGGAGGGTGGTGAAACACTGGAATGCGTTACCTAGGGAGGTGGTAGAATCTCCTTCCTTAGAGGTTTTTAAGGTCAGGCTTGACAAAGCCCTGGCTGGGATGATTTAACTGGGAATTGGTCCTGCTTCGAGCAGGGGGTTGGACTAGATGACCTTCTGGGGTCCCTTCCAACCCTGATATTCTATGATTCTATATTGAAAATTATGCACTTATGGTCTTGGAGTAAAAGTTAGGTTTTGTCTACACTAGAGAGCTTACAGTGGTACAGCTGTACTGATGCAAATCTTACAGATCTCTCATGTAGCCGCTCTATACTGACGGGAGAGAGCTCTCCTGCCGATGTAGCACTATGCACACTACCACTTACGCTGGCTAAACTTACGTTGCTCGGGAAGGTGTTTTTTCACACCCCTGAATAATATATGTTTTGCCCACGTAAGTGGTGGTGTAGACATGGCCTTAGTCACCAGGGAATCCTACGTCTCAGAGATGACCCATTCAAGTGGGAGGGAGTTGTCACTTTCCCTGGCTAGCCAATTATGCAATGTATTCTTCAGTTGTCTACCTTTGCCCTATCCCAGAACAGTCAATGGACAAACCTATAGTTTGCAGTGTTGTTGTAGCTGTGTTGGTCCCAGGATATTAGACAGACAAGGTGGGTGAGGAAATATCTTTTATTGGATCAACTTCTGTTTGGGAAAGAGACAAGCTTTCAATCTACACAGAGCTCTTCTTCAGGAAAACCATCAAAGATAACTGCAAACAATCAAAACCACTTGGAGGTAAAAAGGAACATTCAGGCTATGTCTACACTATGGACGTTATAGCGGCACAGCCGTTCTATCGCCAGCAGGAGAGAGCTCTACCACCGGCATAATTAAACCCCAACAAGTGGGTAGCTATGTTGGCAGGAGATGCCATCCCTCCGGCACAGTGCTATCCACAGTGTCGCTTTTCTCTGTGAAACACAAGTTCTCTGTGTTATACAGGAGCAGTGATTTGAGGTAAAACTGATAAATTGGGGGAAATTGTTTCTTTGGCAACAGAGGATCTAGGATTTCGGTGAGTTAGGGGCTGGATGTCACAGGGGAATGCTTCAAGAGGACTAATGGACTGGGATGCACTTCTTGTTAACCTGCAAGGCAAAGACAGGGCTGGCATGACAGAGAGTGCCTTAGTGGCTCACCTGATAGGCTGGTGGTGGTAGGGTTTGGGAGCTAACAGCCAGCCAGTACAAGCAAGGCTCCATAAAGGCAAGAGATAACAAGCTGACTTTCTGTCCTTGGCACTCCAGGAACTGTCACACATACATCTGACCAGTGTTGGACCTCATTCTGCTCTGAGCACCACTGAGTTACATCATGGAGTTACACCAAGATCAAATTGGTATGACAGCAGAATTGATCTCCATTGGTATTTTACGGCACTCAGTTTCCTTCCTTTCCCCACACTGGAATCAGCCTCAGGTTCTTGGCAGAACAAAAGGTTTCCACTTCACATTCAGAGTCATATCCCTGTTGTGACCATCTGGTTACATAGGGACTTATTCTACAATTAGTTCTATTGTAAGGCTGGCAGAAATGGGCCCCAGAAGATCAACACACACAATGCCTTTTCCATCCCTATGTAAATTTAGGGGGAGAGATCTTCTAACAGTATTATAACTACATTCAACCCTCATTCAATTTCATAACGAGCAATTAACCTTTAAATGAAGGTGGAGTATAATGGCTTTGCCAGAAACAGGACGTTCCCTGCTCCTCCAGATTCCAGGAACTGGAGATTTCCATCACTTGTTTATCAAGAATGCAATGCAGCCTTCCACCTAGGGAGCCTTTTTTAGGAGCAGCCTAGGGTGCAGATTGGAGGATAGACTGTGGGATCTCCTACAATTCCTAACGGCCAATAGCTATTAAGTGTGGGAACCTGATAAGCTAAGGGGGGCAATTAACTGAGGGTGGTGACCAAAGGAAGAGTTTATAAAGAGTACATGGACATGGTAAAAATATTTTAGTGCCCGCCTGCCTGGCAGGCTAATAAGGTCATTGACCCTTCTGCATTGGTAAAACAGTTTTTGTCATGGGAGTAGATTTGGAGGTGGCATAATTCAGTATATGTGGCTTACCAGAATTAGTAGTGTGGTGGGTGATCATTGCAGTTTAATGGCAGATCGCTACATACGCTGGGCAGTAGAATACGAGGATGAGGAGGCTAGAGGTTATGCTACCAGTCCTGATTCACAGGCACTGCTGAGGTGCCAGTGCTGTACTTAATTCCTGGCACAGAGGGTAGAGGATGTTCGCTTGTTTGTTTAGAAGGGTTGTTAGGCAGTGAGCCCTTAAAGCAGATTAGAGAGGTATTTTAGTCATATAATTTAACACACACTGAGGCCTTTCACCATGTAAGTGTTATGTCTGTTGGGGTGTCTTGATGCATCTCTTAGTAATAGTCTGCAATTATATAGCGTTTATGAAATATTCTCTTATGTTTTTGCATGTGAACCACTGCATTTTAGCTTCAGTGGAATTCAAGTGGTTTTCGGTTTACGTCCACACAACATGTTTGATAGTTCCATGCCCACAGTCTCTTTATTTGTTCTTGCTGTGGTCGCGGATGCTTGTACTTGATTGGTATTTGAATAGGGCAATTGAAAAAAGGTCCTAGAAAAGCTCTCCTGGATAAAGGTTGCTGCAACCTTTTGGTCCTGCTTCGAGCAGGGGGTTGGACTAGATGACCTTCTGGGGTCCCTTCCAACCCTGATATTCTATGATTCTATGATTCTAAGACTCTGCTCCTTAGCAGTTTGTCAAGATGGCAATCCTGCATAGTCAGGGAGGCTGTGAAGCTCAATATACAGAAACTTTGATTTTTCTTTTAATTTTCAGATATGACTTCTTCACAGAGAAAACACTCACTGCAAGTCATAGGGCAGCAGGCTATCAAATCAAATTAAAACTGGAAGCACAGAATGAAAGTCAAAGAAAATTTCTCTTCACCTCTGAGCAGCACACCAACTCCTCTGCTCATTAGGCACTGACCTTAACTTTTTCATTTTTAGCAGTCTTTAATAGAGCAAGGAAATAAGTAACCTGGGGATATCTCAGGGAGAGATGTGATCTACAAACAATTCTTTGAACCATGGTCAGCACCGCCTGAGTCACTTCTGGGCACACCGTTGCTGCTTTAAATAGTTTTACACAGCTTAATGTGTCTTACCGATATTTGACAGATTTCGTTATTCATTTTCATTATGAAAGGGCAATTTAATGTTCTGTTGAAATTCTAAGACAGTCCACATAATTTTCCTAAATGTCATTATATCAGCTATAGTTCTTATCATCCCACATAACTGAGGTTTCTTAATGTTCCTTAATATTTTAGCAATACTAGACATTCTGTCTGAAAAGTTCTCTACTTCTTTCAATGCAGACATGGTTACTTACACTTTTGCTAACATGAGTCTGGTGAAACACTAATTGCCTTCTTCAAGGTCTGAAACTTGGTGCTAAGTGAAAATGTTTGTACTTTTGGAAAATGTGTGTCTGATTCTATTATTAAATGCTAGTTAATGTTTTTTTTTAATCTGTCTGTAATTTCATCATTTTCTGTGCAGCACTTTTGGGTTAGGCACATCTTTTAATCTCATCCTTGATCAAATTTCATAGGTACACATAGATTCTACTTGTTCTACAACTTCACCACTGCTGCATTTCAACACTTTATTTATTGTCCCTTTTCCAAAGTACAATCACTTTGTCTTCTTAGCATTTATTGTAAGTCCAAGTCAACTACACAAATTTTCGAAGGTAAAGAAGAATGTCATCATTAATTCAAACATGTCCGGCAGTTATATGACAGCATCTGCCTAAACTAAGGAGCTTAACTGTATATCATCCAATATCATGCCCTCCAACTTATCTAATGGTCTTACTGTCCAGTTTTAAGAACGTAATAAGCTAAGGTGATTCCATGCCCCCTTGTCTTACACCAAATTTTGACTTGAACCAGTTGCTTAATTTTCCACCAATTCTTAATGGCACTGCAGGAGTCTTCATACGTAGCTTTTATAATTGCAGTTATGTTAGCTGGAATTTCCTTTGATTGTTGCTGCTTTCCATAATTCTTCCCACCAAACTGAATTAAATGCCTTTGTAAAGTCTATGAAAACAGTAAATATCTTTAATCCCCATGACCTCTGTGAGCATAGATTCATAGATATTTAGGTCAGAAGGGACCATTGTGATCATCTAGTCTGACCCCTGCACAACGCAGGCCACAGAATTTCACCCACCATTCCTGCAAAAAACCTCACACCTATATCTGTGCTATTGTAGTCCTCAAATCGTAGTTTAAAGACTTCAAGAAGCAGAGAATCCTCCAGCAAGTGACCCGTGCCCCATGCTACAGAGGAAGGCGAAAAACCTCCAGGGCCTCTTCCAATCTGCCCTGGAGGAAAATTCCTTCCTGACCCCAAATATGGCGATCAGCTAAACCCTGAGCATATGGGCAAGATTCATCAGCCAGATACTACAGAAAATTCTTTCCTGGGTAACTCAGATCCCACCCCATCTAATATCCAATCACAGGCCATTGGGTCTATTTACCATGAATATTTAATTAATTACCAAAACCATGTTATCCCATCATACCGTCTCCTCCATAAATTTATTGAGTTTAATCTTAAAGCCAGATCGATCTTTTGCCCCCACTGCTTCCCTTGGAAGGCTATTCCAAAACTTCACTCCTCTGATCGTTAGAAACCTTCGTCTAATTTCTAGTCTAAATTTCCTGATGGCCAGTTTATATCCATTTGTTCTTGTGTCCACATTGGTACTGATCTTAAATAATTCCTCTCCCTCTCCGGTATTTATCCCTCTGATATATTTATAGAGAGCAATCATATCTCTCCTCAACCTTCTTTTAGTTAGGCTAAACAAGCCAAGCTCCTTGAGTCTCCTTTCATAAGACAAGTTTTCCATTCCTCAGATCATCCTAGTAGCCCTTCTCTGTACCTGTTCCAGTTTGAATTCATCCTTCTCAAACATGGGAGACCAGAATTGCACATAGTATTCCAGGTGAGGAATGATCTCTGATCAATGCAACTTCAGCCTGGTCTGAAGCCACCTTCTTTCTCGTGGTCTATATCTCCTAAAACTGTTGACAATTACTTTCATCATAATTTTTATTCTCTAATTATTTGGCTTGGCATTACGTGTGCCGTCAAAGTGAAAGTGTAGCAAACCAGTGTACAAATAGTATTACTGGATGATCTGGAAGCTGCATTAAGTAAAAGACATCAGAAGGCTGGAGCCGGTAGAGATGAGAGTTTTTTGAAAGAGGGCATATGTAAAGTGGAATAATTTTAAGACAAATGAAGTTAGAAGAAGAGTAGGATATAAAATCAGGGTCCAGGATTGGTTACATTAAAACAAATTATGACGGTGTGGACACTGCCTCAGATACACAGTTGATAAAATGCCAAAGAAAATAACGCAGTCCAACCTAGAGGCCAGCCACTGATTAGATGGCAGGACATTGTATGTGGGGGTAGGACCAGGCTGGGCTTAATGAAGGAACAAAGTTATTAGTGGCAATGCTGCACTGCTGCCAGATGCTTTGGGGATGAAAGAGAGAGTTAATTAAATAGTTGAGGCCATTGAATTTGTCTGGAAGTAAAAGACTCATTTGAGAATGGTCACCCTTGAAAAACTTGCTAATTGACTTACTTTGGGCTTCTCAGACATTTTCACAGTGGGGACTGTGCTCCACATCTTTAAAACACATATGATCTCCTGGTCCTCTGCCTTGCTATATGTGATCATACAAGTCATCTCCCCTCCCATTTGCAGCCACATAGCATCTTTGTAGCACGTACAGCAATTGCTGGCCTGGAAAGAGTCATATTAGGCCAGTACCTGGGAAGCTGTGTAGCCCAGTGGATATAACACTGATTCATCTTCAGAAAGCCTGTGTTCTAATCCTGGCTCTGCTACCTTAGACAAGTCATTTCCCCTCTGTAAATCCCGTTTCCCCATCTGTAAAATGGGGATAATGATACCTGCCTCCTCTGTGACACACTATAAGGTCTACAGATGAAAAGAACTATATAAGAGATAGTTGTTATTGTCTATGTACTTTAATGTAATAAGTATTTTGGCCTTTTTGAAAACAGTCAACCACAGTTCAGCTTTTGCTCTTCATCTCATCTCATCTCTCTATCTCTCTCCCCCATCTGTTCTGTTCCTCTCCCTCCCCTAGATTGTTCTGCAAATGTTTTGTCTGGCTTGTGGCCCATTTCCTCTCCTCTTCCACTGCACGTGTGCACCTGCTTCACTGCTGTCTGGTTGCCGTCTCCCTCTGCACAATTCCCTTCTCTTTTGTTTCCCTGGATGTAATGCCCAGCTGCCATTATATTTGGACATGCTGCCCAGATACCTTTCGTTCTTTCCTGCTCCACTACATATTTCTCTCCCACTTGTGCCTCTAGCCCCAGAGGGCAGGTTCTCTTTTCTCTCCTCTTACAATGACAGCAGCAGCGCTGTGCGGAGACATCTGGGCTGGCACCTTCTTGTTTCCACCTGATTCTACGGAGCCTGGATGCCTGAAGCAGCTGGAAACAGCACAGTGTGCTGATCCAGCTCTCTGCTGACAGCCCGCAAGAGTTGTGTGAAATACCCCTAATTCACAGAGCAATTGGAAACCAATACCTTTGACAACTCCTTAAATAACTTTACCTCAATATCTGCAGTATTCCAGGTATTCCCAGGGTATAGTAAGTAAAAGGAAGTTAATTAAATAAATAACAAGATAACTGTTTGAATCTATCCAAGGCAAAATTGGCATGTTTTGCAAGATGGCTAGGTTACTTTTAATCCTATGCAGTTTACAGAACAGTTTGCTTCATAGCTCACAGTGCAATTTAACTATGGTAGGTGATTTGTGAAACTCTTATAAGGTACAGTTGTCAATATAAGCATGTGATTCACCAGCTGCATGCCCCTTAGTGGTGGGTGTGGCATAGCAGGCTCTTCTCCATAAGCGCCCCCCACTGACAGCCATTCTGGCCGTGAAGCGGTCTGCTGCTTCTCGCAACTCCGTCTTCTGGTCAGATCACACATAGTCCCATCCCCTTTGGGGTACCAATCGTCCAACAAATAACATTGGACTGTAGGTCTGAGTCCAAACTCACTAATCCTTACCCCTGGTATTGGGGAAGTCAATAGTCCTTTCCCTTCCTGTGGAGAGGGGAGGGAGAGGAGGAAGGAGAATGGTTCTACTTCACCCTTTCAGTGGGTTGGTGGGGGAACCCAGGCCCTCCCTTTCCAGTACAGTATGGTCCCGGAACCCGTGAATACATAATCCAGGCCTGACTTCAGACCCCTTGCTGCATCCCTGAACCACTTCATACCTTGCCCTGTCATGGGCCTTTGCTCAGCCTCTTCCTGGGCTCCCAGTTTATCAGCCCTGCTTTCTTCCCCAGGCACGCTGCAGGGTCTCATCACTTTCAGCCACCCAGCTGGTTCTGCTGCAGGAGAGTTTTCCCTGCTCCCTCGGCAGGGCAGTCCCTGACCATGCTGGAACTTTCCTGCCCCCTGCAGGCCCTGCCAATGCGCAGAATCCTGGATGGACTCCCCCCTGCCACTCCTTCCCAACTGCCTTGGGATCCCTGTTATAGAGGCAGCCTCCCAAAGGAAGATACATATGCCACCAGTCTACCTCAGCTCCCTGACTCCAGCCAGGCTTCTGTCACTGAGTGAGAGCCAGAGATCTGCTCTCCTGCCTGGGCAGAGTCTAACTGAGGCATGTTCAGCATCCCTTTTAACTCCTCCCTCCAGGTTTGACACTGCCTGCAGGTGTAGTGCTCTAAGGCTGATTGCACACCCCCCTCCAGGCTCTCATTAACCCATTCAAGCCCAGTGTGGGGTTGGTAGGTCCCACCATAGTCAAGTATGTGAGGTGAAAAGAAATTAGTAAGTAATATAAACACGGCAGGTGATTTTCATGTTTGAAAACCTTTACAGATCCGAAAAGCCTGTCCTACCAAGATGGAATGCTAGTGCCTATTAATAAAAAATAAATGCATTCAAAATTAATCTTTAAAAAGTATTTCAAAATTCATTCAGAACTGATGTGATCTCTTAATAGCTGTGCCCTTTAAAAGCAATTTGTCTATTTCCGAAGCTTCATCGGGGCATAGGATGTTCATCAGTGGGGTCATTAAGAATGATGACCTTTCTTTCAATACATAGATACATATATTCTAGCCTGGAACATTCTATTGGGTTAAGAAGGGAATCCCTTAATTGTGTCTATGCTTGCTTTGGCTGGGGAAGATGATCTAGTGGTAAGGCAGTGATATGGGAGCTGAGTATTCTTAAATGTTTTCTAAATCAGAATTACTAGTCAGGATAGGATTATTGGAGACTTGGCTTGAGAAAGTGAGATCATTCTCACCTGCAGTGAGATCATTCATGGAAGAAGGTTCTGCTCCATATAAACAAAGGTATCCAATTCTAACACTGTCTTCCCAACTCTTTCACCAATATTTCTGACCACTTGTTCTGATTTTGAAAACATCTGAGTCTCCACCTTTTCACACTACTAGTCTTTAACCCTAAGGCAATGGTCCCCAAACTGTGGGGCACGTTCCTCTAGGGGGACGTGGAGGAACATGTGGCAGGGCCCGGGCCAGCCCCCATGGGAGGGAGTGCCATCCAGCCCTGCTCTGCCCCCACCTCCCCGCCCAGCCTCAGCCACAGCTTCACTCTGCCCACTGCTCCATTCCCTGCCCATCTCCAGTCCCACCCCCAGCTTCACACCGCTGCCTGCTCCACTCCCAGTCCAGCTCTGCCCCCAGGCCAGCTCCACCTCTAGTCCCAGGTCCTCCCCCATCCCCAGTTTAGCACCCAGTTCTGCCTTCAGCCCAAGATCCTCTGCTGAGCTGTGCAGTAATGGGGTGGTAGTGGCGAAACATGGACAGATTCCATTACTGGTAAGGGGGGCATGACAGGAAAAGTTTGGGCACCACTGCCCTAAGACTTTATCTACAAGCAGAAGTTCCACTGGTTTAATTCCAATCATTTTTTAAACTCAGTTTAAGTTAATTGAATGCAAGTCCCTGTGAAGACACTTAAATTGATTTAGGAGTAATTTATTTTGCTTTAATTTAAGTTGATTCCAGATTAATTGAAATTAATTCAAATAATCCTGTTTTAAACCAAAAGAGGTGTCCACGCTGCCTCTTGCACCTGTTCAGCTAAGCGGGAAAAAGATCACACCTAATGCTAAGACTAGTGCAGCTTTCTCTTGCAGTCAAGTCTTAAAATGAGCAGACACATAAAGATCTCATGGAGTGCTCCAGGTAAATATAGGGACCATTTCTATCATTAATAAGGAATTAAAGGAGGGCAACATAATTAATGCCAATCAACATGGTTTTATAGAAAATAGATCCTGATACTTGGAAGGAAATGAACAGAACTGGGCAAGCATCTAGTGCTCAACCCTTTGTTGTCCAGTCCCAGCATCTGGAAGTGAGAGACTTAACGTTAATAGACCAAAATCTGGTCTCAGTTATGTTCATACTGACCTACTGATATTGAAGTGAGTGAGGGGAGAACATAGACAACATTACTGAAGGGTTTTGTTTGTTTGTTTTTTATGTGATGGGTTATGCATCACTTATTGTGTTTTTTCTAGTGCTCCTAACAAAATGCTTTACTTTTTCCATTGAAGTAATGCTACAATGAATTTTGCTATTACGAAAGTTATGTATGGGGTGGGGGGAATCACTTGACACATCAGATTATTTTTCAGGCCATTAATAGGTGGCATTGTCACATTCTTCAAGAAATTCACTAGTGTAACAAAGCTCTGTCCTTGTCTCCGTGGGTCCCATGTTTCCTGGCGGATTTCACTAGCCTCAGAGGCTCACTGTGACCCTCCACGTAACCCTTCTCTCTCTAGAGACAAGGGTCACAGTCTACTGAGCCATTTTCATCATAAGCCAGCAAGGGAGGTGAGGAGAAGCTATCCTTCCTTGCACAGTCTCTGTTGTCTCCCAGTCTCAGTGATTAATCGGGGGGGGGGCGCTCAAAGGGGGGAGCCCAGGCCCACCCTCTACTCCGGGCTCCAGCCCAGGGACCCTAATAGTATCAGCTATGTTAGCTGACCTTTTAGAAACATGCCATGTACAATTCCCTGGGCTACTTCCCCACAGCAGCCCCCACTTCCTCAGGCTCCACTTCACCCTTACCTCAGGGCCTCCTTCCTTGTGCCTGATATGGTGTGTACTGCTCAGTCTCTCCAACAGCACAACTTCCTCCCACAGCTCCTGACATCCACACCCACCTGACCAACTGGGAGGTTTTTAACTAGTTTCAGCCAGTCCCTGATTGGCTTCAGGTGTCCCAATCAACCTAGCATTCTCCCTGCCTTCTGGAAAGTTCTTAATTGGCCCCAGGTGTCTTAATTGACCTGGAGCAGCTGCCATTTAACTTATCCTGGTACCAGGGATTTGTTTAGCCTGGAGCTAATGTATCTATCTCCCACTACTTTTCTATAGCCATCTGGCCTTGCCCTGTCACACTAGTGAAAATAAACTAGTTTGCCTAGCCTGAGGTACAAGATAAGAGAGAAGTATAGGTACATTTTTTCCTATGCTTTCATCGTGAATTAGAACTTATTGAAAACCATAAATGTCAATCCTGCAAACTGCTCTATGCCGGCAGTTCCGCATATCTATTGAGAGCCCCGCTGAGGGGTCCCAGAAGAACATAGGTTTTAGTTTGCTGATTTGGGCTCTAAATGTTACCTACGATGTAAAGAAATATAAATAATGAGATTAAGCTAATAACATTATTTAATTGGTATTCATAGCAGCTTTGGAACCTACTACGATATAATGCCAGTTGGCTTGGAAGGTAGTTTAGCTGGAGTAGGGTGGGGAAGAATTTGCCTATAGTGATGCCAATGAATTTGATTAATTATGGAGATGAAGAAAGAGAGAAAAAAATATACAGTTTCAGTGAACAATGAGGCAGACAGAAGTATGGAGCTATGAGCATGAGCTCCTAAACTTTGCCTTGACTCCATGTTAAAAAAAATTAATAGATGAAAAATCTGGTTATTCTCAAACTAAGGTTTTTTTAGCTAATCTAAAACTGACACTGATATATAACTAGGAATGATGCAACTAAAAAAAATACTAAATATTTAGGCTCCAGGTTAGCAAAGCTCTGAACTTGAAATGAAACACGTGTTTAAGTGCTTTTCAGGACTGGGGCCTTAAAGTATACAAATGAGAAATAATATAAAGGTAGACTAGGTTATAAATATTTTCCATGTGTTCAAATCTTCATAGTTTATACAAACTCTTAAATAAATGTTCCCATGTAAGATATCACGCTAAACATACCTTAATTGCTGATTTTTAAGAATCTGATATATTCAGTGCTAAGCATATGTTGCAACTTCAACGGTAACTTGCGACTTTAATGTAAAGATAACCACAATGTTTCTGTTTTTCATTAATCTAACACTGAGATATGCCATATGTCACATATTAGATATTGAGGCAAGCGCTATAGCACTGGAATTCTTCCCAAACCTTCTTCTATATCACAGTAGCAGAATAAATTGTCATACTCCAGTCAACCACAGCTCATGAGAGATTTAGCATTAGAATGATTGTATCCAAAAAATGTGACATTCCCTGGAGGATTTTTGAATCCCTCAAGTTACTAAGAGCAAATACCTTATTATTTAATGGAGTGGCAATAACACAGGGTTTCGTGGAAGAAAACCACACTATTCATCAATCCAGCTAGTAGAGAAGGGATTTTTTTGCCCTTTCTAGCAGTTGTCCTCTGTTATACAAAAATGCAAAGTGCTTTTGGAAAAGCATCATTCATTAGTATGATATATTCTTTTAGATTTTGGCAGGTTATATTAAAAAAAGACAGTGTCCTTATGTAATGAAAGGATGCACAATTCACGTCTCACCTTCTGCCACTACCTTCAGAAATGGGTGGAAGTGAGTAATTACCCATAAATGGCCGGCCTCCATTACTCACAGAGAGAGTAAGTATTTGGCAGTAATCATTTCAGCTTTCAGTGTATAAAAAAAATCCAGTATGATTTTTATAGACGCTAGTTTCAAACCCTTAGCAAAAGTTTCCCCTGTATACATCAGTCAATTTAGTAGTGGTTAGCTTTGGAACCACAGTATTAGTCTGTCCTTGCTTACCTCCCTCTGACAGATATATACACAATTATCCTAGAAAACTTTATATATCACAGATTATTACTGCAATTTACATCCTAAATGCATATGAAATTAGGCCTTGCTGTGAGAAACCTCAACTGAAAAATAAAACAAGTTTGTATCAAATTGCCCACTTGTAATTCATGCAAAAGTTGAATAGTGTCGACATACTGCAGTGCTGCAGAGTTGTGGGCAACATGTAGTGACAGCCTGCGGCTGGGGTTAAATCAGGAGAAGGAGAAGGCACAAGACGCCTTTCAGCTTCCCCCATTGCACCCCTATAGAAGGGGCTGTCATATGGCTGGGATGGGGAGCAGTTGCTCCATGCGAGGCTACTCAAGGGGGCAGAGATTGGAGTAAGGGCTCATCGCCCTGCCCCACCACCTGTGGAGTGAGCTGGGCACAGTCGGGAGTGCATGCTGCGTCTGGCTAGTGTGGGGGAACTCCACTGCAGCAGGCACTCCTCCTTGGAAGCCCAGGTGGCAGGGCCGGCTCCAGCTTTTTGCCGCCCCAAGCGGTGAAGAAAAAAGAAAAAGAAAAACCCGATTGAGCTGCCGCCGAAGATAAAGAGAGGAAATGAAGGACTCGCCGCCGAATTGCCTCCGAAGACCCGGACGTGCCGCCCGGGTAACGCACAGAGTGCCGCCCCTTTCTATTGGCTGCCCCAGGCACCTGCTTCCTTCGCTGGTGCCTGGTGGTGGCCCTGCCAGGAGGAATTCTGTCTGATCAGCCAGAGTTTGTCCTACACATCTGTGATGCAGGGCTATGCCTTTAAGTCACTTACAACCTAAGAACATAAGAATGGCCATACTGGGTCAGACCAAAGGTCCATCTAGCCCATTATCCTGTCTTCCAACAATGGCCAATGCCAGGTGCCCCAGAGGGAATGAACAGAACAGGCAATCACCAAGTAAACCTAAACTGCTTTTTTGCTATGCTACATGCAATTGCACAACTGGAATCCTGTTTGAGAGACCACCTTCCTTTCCATATGCCACCTTAGCAGCTGAGATCATGTGCAGTGTTTGTCCTAACAAAGCCTAGTTAGAAACTTCAAGGGGCTGATGCCCATTCATTTTTATTGGAGGCCTTAGACTCTAGGATTCACTTCCACTGGGAAGGCCTAACCTTTAAGGGACAGCACAGGTTTCATCTCTTTTCTTCGCACATTTTTTAAAGCTAAAGGGGGGGTGGGTGTCCTAGGGAGGATGGTTTGTTTTGGAGAAAGTCTTTCTTTTTGGCTCTGAAAAACTACATTGTGTTCATTTTTCCAGACACATATTTAATCATTTTATAATCTTCAAAATAAAAAAAATTTGCTCAGATTAACATCCAGAATGCTTTAATATGTAAAGGACACAGTACACGATATCTCTTGAGATGGCCTTTCTTTGACCACATTTTTCTGTGTCATTACAACAAGTATTGCTCGTGCCAGCAGATCTGTGTCTATAAAGTGCCATGCTCACTGTGTTGCTAATAACAATTCTTTAGATAAAGTCACCCAAATATTACATTTGAGCTACAGGAGTTATTACTGCTGTCATCTGAGCTCATGATGGTATAATTTTCCTACCTTGTCTTCTGCATCTCCATGCATTAGAAACAGTGACTGTTGGTGCATGTGGATCACTGTTATCAATAGCACACCCATGATTACAAATTTTGGATATTTTTCTTTTTAAACCAACAACTGGGCTCTGGATGACTCTTTAACTGTTGGAAGCCCTACTGCCTCAAGACTGCACCTGAGTCAGAAAATAGATTTCCACACAGATGCCACTTAAGATTATTGTACAGGTGTCTTCTTCAAGAGGTGAACTTTCATTTCTTGCGAGCATATATGTGTGTTCATTGTAAACCTATTCACAGCCATCAAAGAAATACTTACTGCTTCATACACATTTACAAGGATCATTTGCATTGTATTTGCTGAATTTTGTCCAAGTATAAGGAACAAACTTCATGCTTTTGCCTTAGGGCTGAGTAAATAGATATGGTGAAATTAGCCATGGTCAGCTAAAATGCATTGAATCTGAATATATCAAGCACAGGGTGAGTTAACAAAATCCCTTCTGAAGGTGATGGTTGGAGTACAGAAATTATCTAATATGACAAGCCAAGAAAATCCTATCTCTAAAGGACATGTAGCAAAAGAGGTTGTGCCTGACCTCACTAATGTTGAAGCTCCTCTTTCCTGGACTCTGTTCTCAATGTGAAGAGAAAGTAGAGACCAGATTTAGTAATTTCAGTTTTCTCTCTAACTTCATGATCAACTGCAGCTCATACCTAAATCTGTTTTTTGGCAAGTCCTAATAGTATTATAGTGTGGCCTATATAATTGTGATACTTTCGAGGATATACTTTCATCACGACTGAGAATTTCTGACGAACATGACACTGTTTTTTCCTGAAATAGTTTTAATTGTTTCTGCAATCACTTTACTTTGAACAGATCAAACTTAGTGCTTCAGAGTGAAAAGTAACTAAAGCTTCAAAGTGATTTTTCTCCAAACTCAGCTGAAATGCAATTGAACTAGAGAAATAAAGTGCCAGTGAGTTTCTGAGAAGTCTTGTGATGTTATCAGCCTTAATATGGCTAACTGGAAGAGGCATAAAAGCAGTTCTATTTTGCTGAAAGAGCCTTGCCCTCATCTGTTTTGTGAGGAGGAAAAAGCGCCATCATCTCTTAGTGCCCCAGAAACTGGCTATCCCTGTTTGAGTAATGCTGAATAACTTGATGTTGTCCTATATATCCAATACTGAAGTGCCTTACATTTATATAGGACATTTCATTCCAAAGAATCCTAAATTAATTTACATCTACACATACAGCAGTATTTAAATGTAGCTGCCAACTTTGTGGTGGAGGACAGGAACTAACTGGGTCCTAGTCCAGTGGCCTTGGAATTAATGTGAGTATTTCCCCTAATTTCAGTGTGCATTGGGCCAGAGCTCTGGTACACAGCATGCTGCAAAAATGTACAGTTTTGGCTACAAATACAGGGTAAACCCTACTGTTATGAACATACTCATATTCTCAGTGGTAGAAGAGGACAGGACAAGGAGTAATGGTCTCAAGTTGCAGTGGGGGAGGTTTAGGTTGGATATTAGGAAAAACTTTTTCACTAGGAGACTGGTGAAACACTGGCATGCGTTACCTAGGGAGGTGGTAGAATCTCCTTCCTTAGAAGTTTTTAAGGTCAGGCTTGACAAAGCCCTGGCTGGGATGATTTAATTGGGGATTGGTCCTGCTTTGAGCAGGGGGTTGGACTAGATGACCTCCTGAGGTCCCTTCCAACTCTGATATTCTATGATTCTATGATACTCTGAGATCTTTAATGTTGTGTAGCGTAGACTTTAGTTTTTAATGTCCCTTCGAATCTCATCATTGTGGGAGGGAATTCAAGGAATTCACTGACTGTATTACTGTGTAATAAAAATATCTGAAAGTGCAGCAGCATGACTGTCTTTTACCCTTAATACTCAAAATAAATAATGTTTGCAAACTTTGGTAAACATTGTTGATTATTCCTAGATAGTACTTTCTATCTGGCTCATGGACTCTTTCTAGTGCATTTGAAACCCTGTATCATTCCCTTTGGTTTGAAACTTCAGATGAGCATCAGTCAATAATTTTACCACTAAATGTGATCTTAATTGATCAATATATTGGCATTTGAAAGTTTTAGTGCACCTCCTTGAGATTTGGAAATGCTTAGAGCTGAGGTTTTAGTATGTCTCTCATAAATTCTCATTAAACCAAGTCCAGCTGTACGTCTCTTCCAGATACTAAAAGAGCAACACTGCATTTAATTTATTTCACTTTCAAAATAATTTTAACAGGCTTAATAAAGTGGGTAGATTTATTTGGCATTTCTTGAACCTAGGTTATTAGCATTATCTTAAAATATTCTTTAAAAGAGAGTGCTGATGTGGAAATAATACAGAAATTCATAATTTAAGTTGTAGAATTTGAGGGAGTGGTATGTGTGCGGGAGGAGTCCTTCATTCATGGTTTAGAAGGAGCAAATGATGCCTAAACTGTAGATATTCTAAGTCTGTTAATGTTCTCCTTCCACAGGAGATTGTTGGGGATTTAGCCTCCCAAGCATACTCTGACAAGAAGATTTACCAAAACATGAATGAAATATCTGTGATGAGGTTTGATTAGAAGAAAACAACAAAATCTGAAATGTCACTGAACTAAAATGAACTTTGTTCTTTCTTGGAGGGAGGCAGGGCGTTGCGAAACATGGCTACTTAGCAGGGCAGATTAGGTTTAGAGCAGACGTCAGTGGAAGGTTTTCTGTGCAACACTAATGGAATGATTGTACATACAAGTCTTGAGAAAGATCAACAAAAACAGTGGATATTAAAAAACAGTAGAAAAAAGATAACTATGGGTTGTTGTTTTTTTCTTTATAAATAGGATCCTAACGTTTAGAATGACTATCCCTGCCATAGTTTTTGAGAAAAGATCAAAAATCTATCATTTTAATATCAAAAAGGGTATCTTGTATATATTTTTCAGGAAAAAAACACCTCTTGCTGTGTCTTTTTCTTTTTCTTTTTTTCAAAGACAAAGGCATTTATACTCTAGGGTGGAGGCTGTTTGCCTCTTCCTTTCAAGAGATGTTTGACAGCTGATCCCAGGAGAGGATCTCAGACTGTTTAAATTTTTATTAGGCCGCAATATTTGGAATTTTGAGCCTAGATGTTAGTCTTTGAGGTAGAGTGTTTGATGGTATGACTCTTAAGCTGCAGTGCTGCTAGAGATTATTACAGCGATTTGCCACAGATGGTTTGTCAGGAGGACAGCACGGCATTTGTAAGCAATATATATAGTGCAAGTATGCTTGCAAACTTTTTCATAAGGCAATATAAGGAAGACTCACTGTTACATCTGTGTGATTTACATACAATAGAGCATCAGAGTTATGAACACCTCAGGAATGGAGGTTGTTTGTAACTCTGAAATGTTCGTAACTCTGAACAAAACATTATGGTTGTTCTTTCAAAAGTTTACAGGTGAACTTTGACTTAATACAGATTTGAGACTTTACTAGGCAGAAGAAAAATGCTGCTTTTAGCCATTTTAATTTAAATGAAACAAGAACAGAAACAGTATCTTTACCTGTCAAATCTTTTCTTTAACTTTCCCTTTTTAAAAAAAATAATTTACATTTAACACAGCACTATACTGTATTTGCTTTTTTAATTTTTGTCTCTGTAGCTGCCTGATTGCATTCTTCCATTTCCAAATGGGGTGTGTGGTTGACCGGTCAGTTCATAACTCTGGTGTCTGTAACTTTGAGGTTCTACTGTAGTACTTAAAATTAGCACAAATTACCACCAGGCGAGTATAAAGCCACTTTTTAAACATAGGCCTCAAATTCAGATCAACCTGGGCAAAAAATCAAAAACAAACCAGAAAACCCAGTTTGATTAAGAAAAGTCATTTAAAACCTTCTGTTATCCATATTTGTAAATGTTAAGGGAAGCTAAAAAACACCTTTAAAATTAGGGCTGCATAAATGTTTCCATTCTAAAACACTTGCAATTGTAGCTGTGGCATTTCCTGGCTTTTAGTGTTTAATCATGTCACCTTACAGTTTTCCTAACATAAAGTCCATATTCTGCTACCCTTATTCTGGTTGAGAGTTATCTTACTCTGCAAGTAGCCCAACTAAGGTAAAATTTGTGAAGTAAAGTACAGCTGAACATGAGAAAGGATGGCAGAATATGACTCAAAGTTGATTATATGCAAAGTATTAATTCTACAAAGACACCTATTTTAACCCACCACTCACGAGACTGACCTTTGTCTCATTTGCTTATTGGAACTGCATATAGGATCATAAAGGTAGAGTAGAATTGTGCTCATTACATTTGGGATACTTTGGGTGGTCTCAGGTTTGATGGTTGCCTAATAAGCATGGATTAATCTGCAGGTTTAATGCATGTAACTGCTTTGCAGCGATGACAGACAATCACAATATCAGATTCATGCTGTAATGACGTGTAATGCTGACAGATCCCGGTCATCGGCAGGCAGGATCAAACCTGGGACCTCTGGAGCTAAATGCATGAGTCTCTACTGCATGAGTCTCTACTGCATGAACTAAAAGCCATATGGCTCTTAGCTAAAGCTGTAGAGCAGACTCATAAATCTCTCTCTCGCTAAGTGGTCTTGGTGCCACTCTAGATGGGACAAAACACCACACCCAGAAGGTGTGTGGATTACATACTTCCCCTAACTGAGGAAGTGTGTCCTGAGCTTCAGACATTTCCCACTTGAAATCACAGACGAGCCCCCACTTGTAACACCGACAGACCCCGGTTGTCAGAGGGCAGGATTGAACCTGGGACCTCTGGAACTAAATGCATGAGCCTCTTCCGCTTGAGCTAAAAGCCATATATATGCCTCTTAGCTAAAACTCTAGAGCAGACTCATTAGTCTCTCTCTCTCACTAAGTGGTCTTGGTGCCACAAGATGGGATAGAACACCACACCCAGAAGGTGTGTGGGTTACAGACGTTTTTGTTCACCAGTGGATTATGTAAGAGACTGGATACAATGCTTGTGGTTGTACAGATGCTGGGTGCTAATCTGTGGGGATATGAATTGTGCTAATTATGCAAGTTAAGAACAATATATTGCAAAATTCTGAAAATAGTGGCTATAATTGAACCACACACAAAAAAAACCCACTTAAATTTCATTGTGTTATAATTCTGTTAACAGTTGGGGTGAAGTGATGTGCAGTACGGCATTAGTATGGACTGCAAATGCAACAAAGGGGTTAGCTTAAATGGGAAATAAAACAATGTTCTGGACTTCCTCAAGAATGATCTGTAGTAGGGAAAATATTGTCAGTTGGAGGGAAAATATATAGTTAAAGTAGCTCATAATAATAAAGTTTTCATTCATTGCTGCAGTGAGCCCCCCTGCAGGTTGTTGTGGTGTCACAGTAGGGATCTGCTACATCTTTAACTATATTCTATCTTTGAACAGCCCAAATAACATGAAGATGGGGTTTCTCATGCTGTGTAGAGAGTTTCAAAACTCATCTGCTCTAGCTGCCTTCTCAAATACTTTCTATCACTACCAAGCACGCAATTTAGAGATGAGACTAAGTCACTTATTATTAAGGCTGAAGTCCCAAAAAAGTAATCAGTGGAGACTAAGGGAAACTTTTTTTCCTTACATATGAATTTTCAAATACTGTACAATTACAAGACAGCTGATCCCTCGAGAGATGGAAATATACACGTCTTCATATATATATATAAAATCTCCTTTTTCCATATTTATGTTCTCCTTTTCTATTAAACAATATTTTCTGGAACTTCTCCTTAATTAAACCATTGAGAGTCCACCTGCTTTTGCTGCTCATAAGGTAAATGACAGTACCATAGTAGTGGCTTCATTGGTTTATTCCATCACCCACCTTGTGATCCTAGCCTGATAAGATACCAAAATGAAAAGTTTGCCCTGCTTATTCTCTCCCTGGAGTTTTCCTTCTTTTATTCTTTACCACCTTCTACAAGGATCCAACCTGTAAGGTGCATATATATTATGTACATATGAAGAAACAGGTAAGTTGGCATCTTGTAATCAGAAACGAGCACAACACTTGTGCAGAAAGGTGCTTCAGAGAAGGGAAGTTTATATTAATTGATTCACACTAGCTTTCGTGTTCAGAATGTCATTCCTCCGTCAGAGGAACTGGAGGAAAGCATTCCACCAGAGAAATATGGCCACAAATTTCAAAGATGTTCACTGTTTGTGATTGCCTCAACTTTTGAGTCTCTGCCTTGAGAGACCTTGGGCCTGGTTTTCAGAAGAGCTTATCAACTGCAATTCCAGTTGAAGTCAATTGGAGATGCTGCTGATCTGCACCTTTTGAAAATCCAGCACTAGGCATCTAAAGAGGGACTCAAAAGTAGGCACTTTGGAAAAATTTGGCATAACAGAATAAGTGACTTGGTGCTGCTCTAGTAGAGTTGCCAACTTTCTTCTCGCACAAAACTGAACGCCCCTGCCCCTCCTCCAAGACCCCGCCCCTGCCCCGCCCCTCCTCCGAGACCCCTCCCCCCACTCATTCCATCCCCATCTCCTTCTGTCACTCGCTCTCCCTGTTCTCCCCAGCTTCACTCACTCACTCATTTTCACTGGGCTGGCTCAGGGGGTTGAGGTGCGGGAGGCGTTGAGGGCTCCAGCTGGGGGGGTGGGCTCTGCGGTGGGGTCAAGGATGAGGATTTTGGGGTGCAGGAGGGGGCTCTGGGCTGGGGGGGAGCCGAGGGGTTTGGAGTATGGGAGGGGCTCTGGGCTGAGGCAGAGGATTAGGGTATGGGAGGGGGTACAGGCTCTCGGCTGGGGGTGTGGGCTCTGGGGTGGGGTTGGGGATGAGGGGTTTGGGATGCAGGAGGGGGCTCCAGGCTGGGATAGAGGGGCTCAGAAAGTGGGAGGGGTCTCAGGGCTGGGGCAGTGGGTGTGGGATGCAGGCTCCAGGTGGCGCTTACCTCAAGCAGCTCCTGGAAGCAGCAGCATGTCCATCTCCAGCTCCTATGCGGAGGTGCGGCCAGGTGGCTCCACATGGCACACGATGCCCCATCCACAGGTGCCACCTGTGCAACTCCCATTGGCCACGGTTTCCAGCCAATGGGAGCTGCAGAGCCAGTGCTTGAGGTGGGGACAGCTTGTGGAGCCCCCTAGCTGGGACATGCCACTGCTTTTGGGAGCCACACAGAGCCAAGGCAGGCAGGGAGCCTGCCTTAGTCCCACTGCACTGCCGATCAGCCTTTTAATGGCCCAGTCAGCACTGCCAGCAGGGTCCCTTTTCGACCGGGTGTACCAGTCGAAAAATGGACAACTGGCAACCCTACTCTCTAGCAGATTGTCCAATTACATTATGAAATAAGTTTCATCTTCTACACAGCCTTGCACTCATAAAAATCTGACAGGCGCTCTGTTAGTACTGCTCTTGTGAATAGTTTGCTAAGAAGAACTTGAATCTGTTCTTATTAATATTTGCTTTCTAAAAATATATGTGGTGAATAATAGCTATAAATAAAGGTCCAAATCCAGATTCTGAGGCTGTGTAGGCAGGAGGTTGGCTAGAGTGCTCCTGGCTGGCCTTACTCCACACTGAGCCAAGTATCACAGCGAGAGTGCAAAGGACCAATATCCTAGCTTGAAAGTCAGCATCTCACTGGCTAAGTGACAGGGGGCCAAGCAGCCAAAGTCACTTGAAAGCTCTCAGATCAGATGAAAGCTCTGAAGCAACAGCTGAATGGGATGAATAGTTCATTGGGCCCCACACACACTTAAGCAGTTTAGTAGCCCACATGCACAAGAGAGGAGCCAAGATATGTGAAGGCCCAGTTGAGAGATCAGAATTCAGGCACCCTCTCTTCAACTCTGAAGTTCTGGATTTAAAAGTTTTCAGTGAGTCCCTTTGATCTGCTTTGCATTCCCAGATGCAGGGAAGCTTAATATCCAAGTGTCAAAGGATCTTTCAGGCCAACTCGGAACTCCCATATACAGGAGTAAGGGGCCTACATGCTGCTCAAAATTTTGCAAGCATAACAGAGGTCACAAAGCTAGGAATATTTTTGTTGACAAAGAATGACACTGCCATCCAAATCTTTCTGTATCTCTCAAATCCTTTGGTCTATACCAAACTTCCCGGTTGTCCTTTGTGAAAGGCAAATTAGAGGGACTCAGAAAACTTCCAGAGCGTTAGTATCTGCTACTTTGGATCAAATTCAGACCTTTTTCCAAGTCTAGGGAGTTCAGATCTGTGGTTTTGGCTCCAGCCCACCTCCAAACTATTTAGAAAATATTCCACTTACCTCATGTTTTGTGCACATCAGCTCCCTCAGGCCTAATTACTAAAGAATGATTATGTGTGGACAGGATCTTTGCTTTTAAAGAGTTTATGTGCTCCTGCTTTTTTTCCTCTCACATGAAATTGTAGTCCTCATTCTGTGTCATCATAATATGGTAATTTCCAAAATCACCAGTATTTTTCTATGTTTGAACACTTTCGTTATTGCCACTATTTTTAACATTTCTGCATAGTCTATATTACTCTGTTTTTTACGCCTTGTGAACTAGCCTGCCTTGTGGTGCCAGTCCTAAGTGTATTGCTGAGAAGCAATAGTGATGGTCACACAAAAACCGTGACAATGTTTTCCTTCCATGTCTACAGAGTGACTCCCCTATCTATGCCTTTCCCATTCCCCCGCCCTCCACCCCAACTTTGTCACCCCACTTCCCTAGATTTTACTTCTTTTTTTCCCCTTCCCAACCTTTCTTTCCAGTTGCTTTCTGTCTGGTCAACCACCTTGTACAGCCTACACTGCCTGGGAAGCAGTCCCAGAGCACAGCCTCTTCTTACTTGTTTTCCCCTGTCCTCTTATGTATCATAGTAATCATGTGTTACAGAGCACAGTGTCATTCTGATGATATACTGTCATAATATATCATCAGAGACCCTTTGCTCAGTTGATGTATTACATCATCAGAACAATGGCTGACCAGAAACAATGTGCTTCAGACATGCTTGCTTCATAAATGATATTAAAATGATAGACTTGTTCAATGGTAGGCAGATGATGGACAACTCTCAAGATTTCATATTCTGAGTGTTCTGTATATCTCTAAAATCATTATTAATGCTACTGATGATATTTATTGCAGGGTCATATCTAATAAAAAGCGTAAAAAGAAGAATTCCAGTTCCAGCTCATTTCACTTCAAGATATTGCATTTCATCATGCTTGGCATGTTGATTTTATTTATTTGTTGCTGTTATATTTTATTCTGTTTTATTCAGTTCCAGCCTTATAAACATAATGAGCCAAAACACTGCTATAATAGCACTATTGTAAAGTGTAGTGCTTTGGACCATCAGTGTTGAAAACTGCAGTCTTTTTAAGCCATTCTTTTCAAAACATTTGCACTATTTTTTCTCTCTCTCTGCTTTTCTCTTCTGCCATGCTTGTAGTCCAAAACTGACACTCCCAAATATTCAATAGAAAATTCACTGCACAGTGAAGGATTATAAGATGAGAAAAAAATGTTTGTGGGAAGGATACATCCTAGAAAAAATAGATTATGAATGGGGAAGATCCTGCAATTGAAACTTTTTCAACTCCAATTAATGGAGATAAATATAAAGTGCTATTTGAGTTCCAATTAGATTCATAGATTCATAGATATTTAGGCCAGAAGGGACCATTATGATCATCTAGTCTGACCTCCTGCACAATGCAGGCCACAGAATTTCACCCACCACTCCTAAAAAAGACCTCACACCTATATCTGTGCTATTGAAGTCCTCAAATTGTAGTTTGAAGACCTCAAGGAGCAGAGAATCCTCCAGCAAGTGACCCGTGCCCCATGCTACAGAGGAAGGCGAAAAACCTCCAGGGCCTTCCAATCTGCCCTGGAGGAAAATTCCTTCCCGACCCCAAATATGGCGATCAGCTAAACCCTGAGCATATGGGCAAGATTCATCAGCCAGATACTACAGAAAATTCTTTCCCGGGTAACTTGGATCTTACCCCATCTAAAAACCCATCACAGGCCATTGGGCCTATTTACCATGAATATTTAATTACCAAAACCATGTTATCCCATCATACCATCTCCTCCATAAACTTATCGAGTTTAATCTTAAAGCAAGATAGATCTTTTGCCCCCACTACTTCCCTCGGAAGGCTATTCCAAAACTTCACTCCTCTGATGGTTAGAAACCTTCGTCTAATTTCTAATCTAAATTTCCTAGTGGCCAGTTTATATCCATTTGTTCTTGTGTCCACATTGGTACTGAGTTTAAATAATTCCTCTCCCTCTCTGGTATTTATCCCTCTGATATATTTATAGAGAGCAATCATATCTCCCCTCAACCTTCTTTTAGTTAGGCTAAACAAGCCAAGCTCCCTGAGTCTCCTTTCATAAGACAAGTTTTCCATTCCTCGGATCATCCTAGTAGCCCTTCTCTGTACCTGTTCCAGTTTGAATTCATCCTTCTTAAACATGGGAGACCAGAACTGCACACAGTATTCCAGGTGAGGTCTCACCAGTGCCTTATATAATGGTACTAAAACCTCCTTATCCCTACTGGAAATACCTCTCCTGATGCATCCCAAGATGACATTAGCTTTTTTCACAGCCATATCACATTGGCAGCTCATAGTCATCCTATGATCAACCAATACTCCAAGGTCCTTTTCCTCCTCCGTTACTTCTAGTTGATGCGTCCCTAGCTTATAACTAAAATTCTTGTTATTAATCCCTAAATGCATGACCTTACACTTCTCACTATTAAATTTCATCCTATTCCTAAAAGAATATTTAAAAAGAATAACTTACAGAAATAGATAAAGTACTGTACTCGGTAAAATGATCATGTATTCAAAGCTTAGTGAGGCCTCCATGATTAAAGTCTGTGGAAGCAATTTTCTGAAAATGGTGTCCACCAATGAATTTCTTTGCATATTTTGGGCCTGAGTAGATGTGCAAAGGGGTGGGGTATCTACCTTTGACTCTTTTCCTTTTGAAATGTCCCAGAGCTGGCACTAACATCAGTGGTAGTAACGGAGAGAATGCTAATGTAAAGTGGCCTCCAGCACATTAACCACAGTGTCTCTCAGCAGCATTACATGACACAGGGTTTATAATGCCAGCAGCTAGTCTACTCTAGAGTTGAATATGGAGTTTCCCATATTTTCTCCTGGGAGGTGGTTCACTGTGTGCAAGTGTAAAAATGTAATTGAAAACTAAACAGAATAGATTGCAAGATTCTTGCCTAATGATTCTACGAAGAGCTATCATGCTGACCACTGTATCCAAATGATCATTTATTACGTGTCTCTCATTTTCCAGTAAGTTTTGCTTGTTAGTGCATGCTTTGGAATACATTAGTTCCACTTTTTATTTATTCCTTTATAAAGATCTTTCTTCTTCTTGGAACTCAGGCACTGATCAACAAGATAGTTTACTTTTTGAGCAAGCTTGTAGCATGAGAGAGACCAAGCCTGCAAAACCCTTACTTATGTGAGTTAATAGGACTATTCATGTCTGTGTAGATCAGTCATGTGGGAATGAGATGATCCAGCCCCTGATTAATGCTACATTAGAGCTGAGTGAATAATTGATTTTTTTCGGTTTGGTGGCCAAACTGATTTTTTTTAAATACTTTTGGATTGAATCAAAATTGAATTTTGGAGCACGGGATATTTGTCAATCAAATGAAAAAAATAAATTTTGTTGTGTGGAATGAAATGTGTCAAACATTGTTTGGAAACAACATTTTTCAAAATGAAACTGTTTTGAAGTAACGTTTTAAAATAATTGAAATTTCATTTAGAAACAGTTAGTTTCAACATTTTCAAAAAAAAAGTCCTCGTTTTTATTTGGTCAAAACTTTTCCCCAGATCCTACCCAAATTTGTGAATAGTTTTGGTCATCTCTAAACTGCATTTTTTGGTGAATTTACTATTCAGTTGAAAAAATTTGTTCAGTTTTGCACTACAAAGTGAAACCATTTTGTAGCCACCTTGGGGGGTACCTTGATGTAATTGGGTTCCTGAACACTATTGTAGTTGTAATATAGATAAGGTTGTCTGAAATATCTAGTGTTGGGTAAAACATCAACATTCAAAGGTATGTGTAAGACAAGGTAACCATTTTCCTTTTCAGAGGAACAGCCGTGTTAGTCTGTATTCGCAAAAAGAAAAGGAGTACTTGTGGCACCTTAGAGACTAACCAATTTATTTGAGCATGAGCTTTCGTGAGCCACAGTGAAGTGAGCTGTGGCTCACGAAAGCTCATGCTCAAATAAATTGGTTAGTCTCTAAGGTGCCACAAGTACTCCTTTTCATTTTCCTTTTAACTTCCAGAAAGCTTATTTCAGAAGGTTCATAATACAGTTGTAAAAGTGGCAAAATCTATATTTATTACAATCCCTATTTATTTCCAGATAAGGGAGCTCATTACACTAATAGTGTAGTATTATGTAAATGTATTTTATACAAATATCTAGTGTCTTGTAAGTAGTTTATTCTCTACATCCCTAATGTAATATATCAAACAATAACTCATTTGTCAAAGAGAGACAGTTCATTACTATTCAGTAACCATTTGGACTGAATAAAATAGCAACAATATAAAAACTGATGTTGCGAAACTTAACAAATGAGGGAATAAGGAAAATGTGATCCAGGAGATTGCAGGCCTGCCCTCAAGGGCCATTTTTAGGTCACTTTTCTGCATTTTAATATTACATTTGTTTTAGAAAGAGAGTCTCCACACTATTAGTTTGGGAGGAAAGCCAATTTGCAACTAGGTGACTTTAATAATCCACGGGGTTCAGTAAATGAGAACATAATATTTGGAATAGAGTCAGGGTGAAAAAAAGGTGTGACACCACAGATAATGGTATTTTTAACTCAATTTTACAGTTAAATTACTGAAGGACGTAGACCTCTATTGTTTAAATACCAAAAAACTTGCTTATTTAAAAAAAACAAAACTTAGTTGAATTGTTTTTAAAAAAAGGGGAAATAGCTTATACCATGTGACTGAAACCTGCCATGTGGACAAGACAAAGGGGTGTGCATTTAAATTTGACCGCTTTTGGGGGGGGCACATTAAACACACTCAAATTAAAGGTTCGCGTGGCCCATCCCCCCCCCCCCCCCGAGATTTCTTGGGACACCTCTGTGTGTGTGTCTCCGTGTCCCTGCAGCCTGGGGAGGGAAGAAGTAGCAGGGTGGCTAGCTGCCAGCTGAGATCCTCCTCCCCCCACCCTAAAGCTACTGCTTCTCTTTCCCTGCTGCTGTAGTCCCTAGGACTCCCAGCGCTGCTGCCTGCTTTGCAGACCGCCTGCTGAGGTGAGTCGGGGGTAGAGGCAGAGGCAACACATGGAACTCCAGCAGCAGAGAAGGAGAAGCAGCAGGCTGTAGCTGTAGGGGTGCTGGGAGGAGGAGCTATACCAGCAGCCAGCCACCCTGCTGCTTTCTCCCTCTCCGGGCTGCAGGGACACCTGGAGATTTGCAGGCAGGGGGTGTCGTGGCCCTTGTGCACACCCCTGACAAGACCTTACTTTCACAAATGTAATGGAAAAAGCAAATCAACTGTATAGATTTTCCCTACTTTAGTATTATACTTGGTGTGTTTCTGTATGTGTGACCAAGTTTAGTAAGAATGAGGGTCAGAATTGTCAAATGGGGGTGTCTAAAGTTAGACGCTCAATCCATATTTAAACATCTAACTAAGTGGCCTGATTTTAAAAGGATCTGAACTCTGACTGCTTGTATTTTTTTTTTATTCTGTTCTGGTTCTTATGCCACGCCCATCCCCAAGATATCTAAGCATGCTCAATTCTAGCTGTGAAATTTGTGAGTTCCCATCTCTGAAAATCAGGCTGTTTTTATTTTGGGATCTAATTACAGATTTAGTCACCTAACTTAGGCACCTCATTTTGAAACATTTTAGCTTTTGACTATCTGCCACGTACCATAAGTGGGACCCGCCTGATCTCTCTTGTGCAGTTGCACTCAATTTTACATATAGCATTTTGTCCCTGCTCACAGCATTCCTTCTGCTTTTCACATATACATATCCTTGTTATATACCAGTCTGCATCATCCACAACACAGCAATATTGAATCTTGGCTGACACAGTCTGCAGAGGCTTTTACATGGAACTTTCCCAAGAAGTTTGAAAGTCCTTCTCCCCCATCACTGTAGTAGAAGTTGTTTGTACATGGATCTCTTTTGTGTGAAGAGTTTGAAGGACAATGGGTATGGCCTTTAAATATCCTGCTAAGTAAAGATGCACTTTCTTTCCTGACTCATATGTCACCCGAAAAATGTCAACTGCAGACTTCGTGAATCTGTGCATTTCTCTAAATATTGCTCATCTCAGGTCAAAGAGGAACACTGATGGGGTCTCTTGCACTTCAATTGCCCATGTTGTAACCATTCTATGAAAGGGGGGATTCATTCTCTAGTGCAGTCAATACACTCCTTTTGGCAAGCAATTCTTGTACAGTATCTTTTTAATTGACTTTTTCAATAAATGGACAGTATAGGTGCCTAGTATTGAGAGGAAGTTAAGTTTTCCAAGATCCAGAGTAGCAGCCATGTTAGTCTGTATCCGCAAAAAGAACAGGAGTACTTGTGGAGACTGGGAGTGGCTGGGTCATTACACATATTGACTCTACTTCCCCATGTTAAGTATCCTCACACCTTTTTGTCAACTGTCTAAATGGGCCATCTTGATTATCACTACAAAAGTTTTTTTCTCCTACTGATAATAGCTCATCTTAATTAATTAGCCTCTTACAGTTTGCAACTTCCACCTTCTCTGTATTGCGACAGGGTCGGGCAAGATGTCTATAGGAGAGTAACCTTATTGGGATCCAGGAAGTGGGCAGGACCTGGAAAACCAATTAATTACGGGGGACAAATAATGAACAACAGGGACAGGAGTGCGGTCAAAGGGTTAAACGAAGGGAACCTGACGGAGACACCGATAGGAGAGTAACAGAAGGCAGATATATAAGCCCCAGGCTAAGTAGGTCCCTTTTCCCTGGGTAAGGTGACAGGGAAGGTTCCAGAACAATCAGGAACCTTCTGGAGACAATTAAGACAGGCTGATTAGAACACTTGCAGCCAATAAAGAAGCTGCTAGAATCAATTAAGGCAGGCTAATCAGGGCACCTGGATTCAGTTTGTGGTGCATGCGAGGAGCTGGGAGCAAGAGGCAGTAGGAGCTGAGAGTGAGAACGCAGACTGTTGGAGGACTGAGGCATACAAGCATTATCAGACACCAGGAGGAAGGTTCTATGGTGAGGATAAAGAAGGTGTTGGGAGGAGGCCATGGGGAAGTAGCCCAGGGAGTTGTAGCTGTCACACAGCTGTTCCAGAAGGCACTCTAGACAGCTGCATTCTACAGGGCCCTGGGCTGGAACCCGGAGTAGAGGGCATGCCCAGGTTCCCCCCAAATCCTCCCAACTCCTGGTCAGACACAGGAGGAGTTGACCTGGACTGTGAATTCAGAAAAACAGCCAAGCTAAGGGCTGTCGTGAAGCTCCAAAGCAAGCAAATCCACCAATAAGCGCAAGACCCACCAAGGTAGAGCAGGAACTTTGTCACAGTATGTATACATGTATCTTCTTACTATATGCTCCATTCTATACATCCGATGAAATGGGCTGTAGGCCAGGAAAGCTTATGCTCTAATAAATTTGTTAGTCTCTAACAGGCCAGCTCTAGGATTTTTGCCGCCGCAAGCAAAAAAAATTTTCGGCCGCCCCCGCATTTTTTCGTTACCCGCCGCCCCCGGCTCTGCCCCAATTCTGCCCCTTCCCAACCCCTTCCCCAAATCCCTAGCCCTGCCTCCTCCCCCGGGCATGCCGCATTCCCCCTATTGCTTCCTGCGCTCCCCCCGCCCACAACCACCCACCCTCGCTCACCTCCGCTCCACCTGCTCCCCTGAACATGCTGCCGCTCTGCTTCTCCCCCCTCCCTCTCAGGCGAGGGAGAGGCAGCACATTCAGGGGAGCAGGCAGAGTGGAGGTGAGCAAGGGTCAGGGGGGGAATGCAGGAAGTAACGGAGGGGGGTAGAGGAACCGCTTCCTGCCCCAGCTCACCTCCACTCCACCACCGTCGCCTCCCACGAGCACACAGCCGCTCGGCTTCTCCTCCCTCCCTCCCAGGCTTGCCACGCGAAACAGCTGTTTCACGCGCCGCAAGCCTGGGAGGGAGAGGGGAGAAGCGGAGCGGCGGCAGCGCGCTCAGGGGAGCAGCCAGAGGCCGAGCAGAGGCGAGCTGGGGCAGCATGGCCGGCGCCGGAACGCCGCCCCTAGAGCTGTGCCGCCCCAAGCACCTGCTTGTTTTGCTGGCGCCTAGAGCCGGCCCTGGTCTTTTTCCAAGATCCTTGATCTAGATTTCTTTGTCTTGCCAGGTTTATTCATGAAGATGTGCCTGTTCACTTGATTCAATATTCCATTCTCCTGTTATTTTCTTCCTAAAAGAAGCGTAACTGCCATTCTTCAATTCTAAGATTAGCTATCTACAGCTTTTCCAAAAATACCAAGAGCTGCCACAGTTGCTGTTGAATCAGAATTAGAATAAAACCATCTTATAATGCTTTCTCTTTTATATTCTGCTCCCTCATTTCCATCTTTCACAGCTAAATCAGGTTATTTAGATTACAGCAAGGTCTGAACCAACTCAGATGAACAAAATTATCCACATAGCCTATTTACATTTCTTTAATGAGACACTAGATTGGCTTTGGGGGTTTTTTCTGTTTTATTTTTTCCAGAAAACTAATTGGGATAAGCATAGAAGTTTTGTGAAATAAAGATAATCTATAAACTGGAGTGAATTTTGTAAATAGATGCCAGTACTATCAGTATATGATATAGATGGGAACTAATTATAAAAGCGAGGACTGTAACATGTCATTTAAAGTCAAGAGTTACCCCACAATGGTATTTGCAATACTGTACCTAAGTTATTCTGTGTCCAACTTTTGTGAATTACTTTCCAATGCTGCTGCTAATTGTTGGCAAATACTGACTTTTTAATGGTCACCACTGTATATGAACCAGGAACTTGTGTGAAACTACCGAGCCAAACTTTGGTGCAAAATCAAAACCTGAGTCATGAGTTAATCGCGCTTCTAAGGGACATTATGGCAACAAGGATCATCGGAGTGCAGTGTGCTCCAGCTGTGGTTTCAGCACCTCTCCTATCACTGTGGGGATGGACTGAGGTGGGCTAATATACTTCTGGCTACAGTGGCATTTCATCAACCACAGAGTCATCCTTAGGTATCCTTTATGGAAGCTTTCAGGTCCCTTTGTGCCACTCTAGCAGTTCAGTGGGACATCAGCATGGGCCAGGATCTGATCTTTCATCGTCCTTACCCATCCTAAATTTAAGTGTTGTGCTTAAAATGAATCCCAGATCTGAACTGCCTCTTCTTTCCTACTTTGTTTTGCAAAAGCAAACCAAACTCAAAACATGGCAAAATCAACCTTGTTTTTTACTACAGCCACCTTTCTGCCACGCTCATTGAATGCAGAGAATGTGTCTTTTAAAAAGGGTTTGTGTTCCTTTTAATAAGAATCAATAGGTATCAACCTATGCCTAAAAGGCTAGACTCTACTGCTGAGGTTTTCAAACTTTCCCTGCCGTGACTTCAGTTGTCATGATGAAAAAGATGGTAATTTCCATCCTGTTAATCTCCAAAACACATTTAAAATGCTGTGATTTTAATTAATTTATTTGTTTCATTTAATACAAGTAATAATTGACAGATTGGGACATTATTAAATATTGCACAAACCCTAAAAACAATATGCCAGATGCTTCAGAACTATTATTATGTAGTAATTCTTTTCAAAACATCATCTATGTGCTTTGTTTCTTCTGATGAGTAGCGAAGGGATGTTATAGAGTTGTATGTTGTATGAGTGCTGCTGATTTACAGGCAGAGAAGGCAACAGTGAGACAGAAGCAGTTTTTATTTTTTGGTGAGCACAGTGATGAAAAATGAAAATCCAGCCTCATATAAATAAGTTTGAGAAATAACGAGTCATTTGTGAGGAGTGCAGTAATGAATGATTACATAGCTATCAGGTGTTTTATTACTGTAGGCCTTTGGATGCAGCCCTGGCAATAGACAGTGGGTATATATATAATAAAATAATGTGTAAATTGATAGCTGTGCAAGGTGATTTGCTGTTCATATTCTCACCTCTCACCATCATTTTCAAAGCCATCTTCTCTTTCCCTCAAAGAATCCCAAACTAAAATTCTGTGCTGCTTATGCAGCACCTTTCATGTAAGTATCTCAAAGTGCTTTACAGACAATAAAAGAAAGAAATAACATTTATGGCATTATGCACCTGTAGACGTCAAAACACTTTACAACAGAGGGTATCATTATCCTCATTTTATAGATGGGGAAACTGAGGCACGGAGCCACAAAATGACTTGCCCAAGATTACTCAATAGGACAGCGGCAGAGCCAGCAATAAAATTCAGCCTCCAATCCTATTCCCTGTATGACACTGCCTAATTAATGAATTGCAACTACAGTTACTAACTGAAGCCATCCATCTCTCTTTTCCTTAGATACCTCCCTTCTACCATCCTTACTAATCCCCTTTGTTGCTTCTTCTAGGCATTCATCGTTAACCCAGAATCATGTCCTCCTCTCATTCCCTATTACCGTGGCTCCTGCCTCGTCTCTGTCAGTCTACAACCAAGCCCCACTATGCTCCATCAGCTACTCTCTCCTGACATATGCCCATAGCTAGAGATGGTTAAAAAAAATAAACTATTTTATTCCAGAGCAAAATATTTGAATGAGAAATTTTCATTTGAAATTTTTTGTTTGAAATGTTTTGACTTTTTTGCTGGAAACATTCAGAAACAGCAAAGTGAAATTTTCATTTTGTTTTGATTCCAAGTTTTCTTTTTGATTTGATTCTAATAGAAATTTTCAATTCAGTTTTGGAAAACAGATTTTGTTTTTGAATTTTTCACATTTTGATTCTCCGCCCCCCCGCCCTTCTCTCTCCCTGTAGAGGGGCTAGCCAGGACTCGTCTCTCTCCGGGGCGGCAGGGAACCACACCGCCTCACTACCTTTGGGAATAGCTCTTGCAGGGAATTAGTCTGGCCGCGGGAGTCTTCCTCTATGGCCTTAGGGAAGGTACAAATCAACACAGTGAGCCCAGGCCCTGGGTCACGGCGGGGCAGTGGTGAGTCGGGCCCTCGGGCAGGGGCTGAGCAGTAACAGGATATAATGGTAAGCCCAGGCCCTAGGTCAGGGCGGGGCAATGGTGAGTCAGGCGCTCAGGCAGGGGCTGAGCAGTAACAGTGTATAATAACAGGCCCAGGCCCTAGGTTCAAAAGGGCCTGGGAGAAGGGGAGATGGCCACCCGCGAGTTGGGGGTCGGGGGGGGACGCAGGCCCTCCCACTCCACTGCATCCCCAGCCTGGGGCCCTAGTAGCAGCAGAAGACCCGCTGCTGAGTCAGTGGGGATCCTGACCGCAGCACACTGACATGGGTTCTGGCAGCGCTGCGGCCAGACTAGGGTTGGCTGCCCCCGGGCTACTTCCAGACTCCCCACCTCTTGAGGTACCTGGGTCAGGGTGGTGTCCTCAGGGGGGTCCAGCACCATGGGTTCCTCAGGATAGCTGGCCAGGGGTAGACTCGGCAACTCCTTGTGGTAGCTGGCACGGGACAGGCTCAGCGACTCCTCCGGGTAGCTGGCGCGGGGCAGGTCGGGCCAGTCCTCAGGTCTTCCACAGGCCGCTGGGCTTTCCCACTCGCGAGCTAGGCCGGCTGCTTCCATAGTGAGCCCTGAGGTTGGGCCTTTATCCTTCCGGGGCAACGCCTGACCCACTGGGGGGCGGGCTCAGAGCTCCCTGGCTCCACCCACTCTGGTGTCCGGAGGGGCTCATCTGTCTCCGGGGCCTCAGGGAACCACACCGCCTCACTACACTCCCCTTTATCTTTTTTGTCAAAAAGTGCATCGGCACCCATGGGGAAAAAAATAGTGGGTGCTCAGCACCCCGCAGCCACCCATCGATCAGCTGTTCAATGGTGGGTGAGAGGTGCTGGGGGGAGGGGGCAGAAAGGTGGAGTGAGGGCAGGGCACCTGGGGAGAGGGCAGAGCAGGGGCAGGAAGAGGTGGAGTCTTGCGGGACAGGGTGGAGTAGGGGCACGGCCTCATGGCAGAGAAGTGGGGAGGCACCCACCCAGAAAAATGAAAGTCGGCATCTGTGGTAAAGTGTGAAAGAATAAATAATATGTCGGCTTTTTCCCACCGACTTTTTTCCCCTTGTTAGTGTCTCATTTTCCTTTTGCCGCTCTGTAACTTTTAGCAAAGTTGTAGCTATTTTGAAAAGTTAGAGTGGGAAAAGAAAATCAGTGGGGAAAAAACTTGGAGAATATTTATTCTTTTGCTCTCCCTAAGTGAAATGAAAATTTCTGTTTAGTTTCAAAATTTCCAGTCAAATTGGAAAAAAAAATGTCAAATGACATTTCCCTGCAAAACATTTCATTTGTGATGCAATTGCATTTTTTGGCTGGGAAAATTTTCCATAAAATATGTCAAGCAGCTCTAGCCTTAACTTTTCTCCAGAGTTTCTCCATCTCCTCTCTCCCTTTGTCTAGTCGCCCTGGTTCCAGCCTCAGTGAGGTCCTCCATCCTACTACCTAATGTCTCTTAACCTCTTTAATGAGTTTAGAGACCAATTCACCTCTTCCCTCCTGATGGAAGATAGATTCAGAGCCTAGACTCAGAGGCTTAAAGGCCTGAAGGGACCATCGTGATCATGTAGTCTGACCTCTTGTACATTGTAGGCCACTGAACCACACCTACCCACTCCTGTAGTAGACCCACAACCTCTGGCTGAATTACTGAAGTCTTCAAATCAAGATTTAAAGACTTCAAGTTACAGAGAATCCACCATTTACACTAGTCTAAACCTGCAAGTGAGCCAGGCCCCATGCTTCAGAGGAAGGCAAAAAAAGCCCAGGATCTCTGCCAATCTAACCTGGAGGAAAATTCCTTCCCAACCCCAAATATGGTGATCAGTTGGACCCTGAGCATGTGGGCAAGAACCACCTGCCAAACACCTGGGAAAGAATTTGCTGTGGTAACCATAGGCGCCGGCTTCCTCCGGGCCTGGCGGGGTGCTCAACCCCCTGCTCCACCCCAGACCCACACCCCCACCCTACCTCTTCTCCCAAGCTCCCACCAGTCTCACCTCTTCCCACCCCAATGCCGTCCCCTCCCCGCCTCTTCCCTGCCTCTTCCCGCCCAGTTCCACCCCCTCCCCTGAGCGTGCCCCATCCCCACTCCTCCCCCTTCCTCTCAGAGCCTCCTGCATGCCGTGAAACAGCTGATTGCAGTGGGCAGGAGGCACTGGAAGGGAAGGGGAGGAGTTAATCGGCGGCGCCCCTGGCAGGTTGAAGACGCTAGGGCGGAAGCTGACTGCCAGGGGGTGCTAAGCACCCAATAATTTTTTTCTGTGGGTGCTCCAGCCCACGGAGCACCCACGGAGTCGGTGCCACTGTTCCCTCTAAGCTGTGCACGTGTGCACGCACACGCAGATCCTAAACCCTGCGCACACAGCAAAACAACGCGTGCACAAAAATTTGCACAGAAGCACAATTTGCACAGAAGAAATTTTTTGCGCACACGGCCTGTCAAAAATTAGAGGGAACATTGGTCGGTGCCTATGGTAGTAACTCAGAGCCCTCCCCATCTCGTGTCTCATCTCTTGTCATTGAGGATATTGGTTACTAGCAGTCGCAGATGGGCCACATGCCATGTAGGCAATCTCATCATAACATCCTCTCCATAAACTCACCAAGGCAGTTAGGTTATCTGCCCCCATGGCTCCCCTGAGAAGGCTGTTCCACAACTTCTCGCCTCTGGTGGTTAGAAGCTTTTGTCTAATTTGAAACAAACTTCTTGATGGTCAGTTTATATCCATTTGTTCTTGTGTCCACATTGGCACTTAATGTAAATAACTCATCTCACACTGGATTGGGAGCCAACCAGGAGCAGCTGGGTTGTGACACAGAGAGAAATGTCTAATTTGAACACAAATGCAGTATAACCTTGAATTATGTCAGGTGACATCTTTGACCTTCTGATAATTGCGTGCATCCACTCTGAAGTCTGAACTTAGGATCCCTCACCAGAGATTTCGAAGTGTTGTCACTAAAGTCTTATTGAGCCAAGAAAATTAAGGGATAAAAGGAACTTCCCTTAACAAAAATGGAAACTGCCATTTACATCAATTTGTATCCTTGGATTGTTCAGATTCTATTATTATTACTTATTTGTCTGATGCCACAGGTGTGCTTGGAGCTTTACAGACATGCAATATAATTTGTAAGACAGAATAGATAAACTTTGATTTTTAGATGCTTCAGACACGGGGGAAAAAGGACAAAGAGCAGTCCAGGGCATCCAAAAAACAATTTTTTAAAGGCTAGCAATTAATCTACCCAGAGACTGGATTAACTGTCTCTAACCCCACCGGGAGACACCTTTATGGAACTATCTGGCTGCTTTGCAGCTGGCTTGCTGCCAACCAGCCACAAAAAACTCTCCTTCAGCCTGGATGTCAGATGACTTCCTTATGTAGTCAGTGGAGTTCAACTGAGTTGTTGATTAATATATAAGGCCAACAAAAGGAAGCTGATTGTCATGCAAATTGAGGCAGAAGGCCCTAAAACGGTGCACTGTGCCTCTGGTAAGAGGATAATTTAATGTCTCAAATCAAGATTCAACTCTGCGGATGCTGAGCTGTAGAAGCTGTACGGTATTTCCACACCTGAAACCCATGGAAAGCCTATTTCTGGTTATTAAGAGGCCTTAGTTTTTAATGTTTACCGCATTTCATCTGTAATAGAGCTTAGCATTTTGTCTGTCTCCAGCTTCCCAAGTCTTGAATTTGCTGGCTGGTAAACTATTAAAACAGATTAACTAAACTTCAAACAGATTTATTTCAGATGGTTCCTGCAAATCCATTTGGATTATCTGCCTTTGGACATCGTTTCCTAGCCTGCAGAGGTTCATTAAGGAAGAATTTAAATGTGCTAGCTAGGAAAGGGCCAGCAGGAATAGTATTTTGAAAATTATTCATATTACCATGCCTGATTCTGCTATAATGTCTTACTGTTCAGAAACCACACTCCAGCATGATTTATGTATCATGATTTTGTTTAAATGCCAGAGCCACTGGTAGCCTTTTCAGTTATTTTTGGTAAGGAAATGGCCTATGATCAGAGTGCAAAAAAACAAAAAAGTTAAAATAGCCCCAAGAGATACTTCCTTAAAATCTCGGAAGTAGAAACTCTCTGAATTTTCCTTTGAGAAGAGCCTTGAGATTCAAAACATAGCACTTGAGCATTTTGCTTTGTTTCTATCATTGAATCCATTACAGAAGGCAATTAGCCTGAGGTTGGATCTCAGGCTTATGTGATTATAATTTTCAAAATGAAAATGGAGACGTTTAGAATTACTTGAATTGTGCTACCCCCTGTTTCATAAATTCGCTCTGCTACTCCTAAAAATCACATTTGGAGATCTATTTAATCAAACTTTATGTAAGAAAAACAATATGAACTTTGCCTCAGACTGAAAATTATTTAATCACATTCAGCTAAAGACCCTCATTCAGGAAAGCACTTAAACACACGACTAGCTTTGAGCATCTCAGTAGTCCCATTGAGTTCAGTGCTCAAGTGCCTTGTTGAATTGGGGCCTATGGAACAAATGCTGAGGTTCTGACTGAGGGCTACGTTGTGCCTGACTGTTACATAAGTCAGAATTGTAGCCCCTGCTTTCTGGTGTGCACGTGGCTTGCTCTTTCCCTACTACCCTAGTGGTGCCTGCTGTTCAGACGAGGACAAAGAAGGTTCTAGGCCACAGGGCTGTCACCCCGGAACCAGTTAGCAGAGCTGGCAATAAAGTGCAGCCCTTGAAAGGGTGCAATAGCAGCCATGTTATTTCTGCATGTCTAGGAGCCGCAGGAGGCATTCTGAATGCCAGCCCATGCTTCTCCTGCTTCTAAATGCAGGACTGCACCTAGATGGCACAACGTGGCCTTCAGATTTACTCTGTCCTCACACAGGCTACATTCCTGTTAATTTAAAATAAAGGATTTAAAGATTTGGGCTTAAATTCTTTTAAAATGCTTTTATTTTTTGCTTTAAATCTATGATAATCTTATGTGCATGCAAAGGAGAGTGACAGCATTTAGCTAGAGGCATATATAGAGCTTTGCCACGTCACCATATGAGGGCCCAATCCAGTTCCCAGTGACTTCACTGAGAACTGGAGGCAACTCCAAAATGCACCTAACTTCTGATGAAACTCCATGTTCTTACTGACCTGGGATTTGCCAGGAAAAAAAGCTGCCATCTGCTCTGAATTGTGCAGGTCTGTCGATGTGGAGTCAAAGGGCTTTTCAAAGTAGGTGCAGCCTGCCAAACTCATTTCATAGATGTGAATCCACGAGTCCATAGATGAACAGCTAGTGCATTAAACCATTTCACTACCCTGCTTGACCTATGTAATAAAAACTCAACCTACATTTATTATGGCTATGGCATTTTTAGCATTTGCACATTAAGTACTGAACTTTCAGCCATGCTTCTTTCCCATCTTCCACTTGTTCGTGTGCAAAATTACAAGCAGACTTGCACTTTTTTAGAAGTACTAACAACTATGCGCATACCGTTGCTAGAATTAGAACTTGCAAGCATGCACAGAACTTTGCAGGCTCACATACAAATACTTGCATGCATGTAAGTGCATCAGCAGTGTGCTTGTGGGTGTTTGTGGCTGCAAAACATGGATGAATATGGAGACTGGGGGCTGAATAGCATTCTTTTTAAAGTACTTTAATTAACATTAAAACTAGTTAATTGTCTTAGCATTACATGTATTTTTCCTACGCCTCAGAAACATGAAAATCAAAATAAATTGGAGTTTTCATCTTTGTCTGATTGGATCTCACCATTAAAAAAAATGTTAGAGACATTCTCTGCTGATTTCCAAATGCCTACATATGGGAACGTGTGCCAAATTCTAATCGGTAAACAGCACAGATGCTTCCCCTATCTCCAAAAGATGCTGCCATGATGCATAATACATCAAAGCTAAGGAAAAGGGAAATCAGTCAGTTCAAACAGTGACTTTTAAACTGATGCTCTTTGTCATATTTGCTTGCTTTCTAAAAGGACAGAGGCCATCTTACTCCTGGCTGGTCCCTTCTCTAATGATTTTGTAACCACAGGAAAGCTTTAGAGCTTCTCTCATACTCATTTCAAAAGTCTATAGGGAACAAGTAGAACTAGTCATCAGAATAAAATTTGGCAAATTGATTCTGTCACACAATTGGTTAAGTCTTTTTCACTGCCTCAGAATATAAAAAGAAGTAAGTTGGAATGGGTCTTTTCCTAAGTGCACGTCACATGCATAAAATGCAAAATCCTCCAAAAAGGACTGGCCCTGATTTCTAAGCCCTAATTTAGATTGTATCTACATTCTTTTTTAAAATGCCTCCTTTTAGAGAGAGAGAGAGAGAGAGAGAGAGAGAGAGAGACAGGATCAGAAGCACACAGTGTACTCACATTCAGGTTCTCTAACCTTCAGTTATAATTGGCAGCTGGCCTACTTCAAGGATAGAATTTATAAAGCAGACAGTGTCTCCCATATGCTGCCCTTCTAGGGGGAGTCTTCTCATTACTGGAAAGCAGGAACACAATAATGGTAAAATACTGTAAGGATCATTTATCAATAATGGTATCAGCATGGCTATGGCACCATATAGCTATAAAAATTAGACATGGAAAAGATCTATTTGTTCATTCCCTTGCCAATGAAGAATTTTGTAGTGCTTTCTCCATTCCAATTTTAAAAGTACCAAGCAATGGGGCTTCCACCACATCCCTGGAGAGACTTTTGCACACTCTTAACAGATCTTGCTGCCAAGAAATGTGTTTCTTGGTATTGAATCTGACTTTTTCCTTTTCTTGTTTTCATTGTAGTGATAACCCTGTGTAGCACCTAAATAATTCACAGACTGTAATGATGTCTTCGGGAATGGAGGGGACATTTTTTTGACCATTCTGTACTTACCTTACCTTATATATTACAATATTTTAATCTTTTTCCAAAGTCACTCACCTCCAGCCTGCCTGACTGTTTTCCCTTCTCTTTTTGTGACCTTCCTTCAGTTTGTCTACTCATTATATTTCTGGTAATCAGACATCCAGCGTTTCAGGTGCTGTCAATCTGGAGTTGTGTAATGAGGGCTCTGACTTTCCTGCTCCAGAATTTTACTTTGCAAACTCATGCTGGATGTCCTGTCCACATTTACTCAAAAGTGTCTTTCCCTTTTACTATTACCAGGCTTCTGTCTCACATTGAATATCTGGGATATGTATTCTTTTAATTCTTCCCTTCTCCTCCCCATATTTAACAGCTTGCATTTTTCAAAGCTTAATCGTTTTCTGCCCGTGTTTCTAATCTCTCTGCTTCCATATTTATTGCTCCTGTGTTCTCACTGGTGTTCACAGCACCTCCCTGTTCAGTATTATCAGTTAATTTAATTAACGTGCTACATACCCCTTCTTCCCAATCATTCGCAAAAATGTTAAATAAGATGAGCGCTAACATAGATTCCTGTGGTACCCCAAAAGACACCCTCAGCCCTCAGTTTGGTATACTGCTGTTAGATCATTCTCCTTTGTTTACTACTATTTAGACAATTCATTCCACATGATATTGTGGAACCCTCAAAACGTACTTAAGAATCTGCAACCAGCATGCAGTTAGAATCTGAATGAAGGAAACCATAGATAGGGTGACCAGATAGCAAGTGTGAAAAATTGGGATGGGGAAGGGTAATAGACGCCTGTATAAGACAAAGCCCCGAATATCAGGCCTGTCCCTATAAAATTGGAACATCTGGTCACCCTAACTAGTGAAGATGGAAGGAAATTAATAGGCAGCAGGAAGTACAAGAGGAGGTACTTTGTCACACAACGCACAATTAATCTGTGGAACTCATTGCCATGGGATGTTGTGATGACCAAAAGTAGAATTGGGTTAAAAAAAGAACTAGATAAGAACATGGAGGATAAGTCAATCAATGGCTGTTAGCCAAGATGGTCAACGGTATAACCCTATGCTTGGGGTGACCCTAAACCTCTGATTGCCAGAAGCCAGGAAAGGAAGCCACTGGTGGATCATTCCAACTGTCTTGTTCTGTACAGTCCCACTGAAGCTCTGATACTGGCCACTGTCAGAGACAGGACACTGGGCTAGGTGGACCATTGGTCTGACCCAGTATGGCCATTCTTGTTTTCTTATGCAGTATGAGCAGGATGCAACTATCAATTTGAAATTTCTACACACAAAATGAAAAGGAATACTAGTGGCACCTTAGAGACTAACCAATTTATTTGAGCACAAGCTTTCAGCTCACGAAAGCTTATGCTCAAATAAATTGGTTAGTCTCTAAGGTGCCACTAGTACTCCTTTTCTTTTTGCGAATACAGACTAACACAGCTGCTACTCTGAAACCTACACACAAAATATTACTGCTGTTGATCAGTACACCCACAATCTCCACTGGTAGACACACAGTATACCCACTAATATAGCAGGTGCAGTTGGAAACAGAGATCTAACAGAGAGTTAATAAAAGGACTTGTGAAGACCAAAAACATGAAAAAAATATTGCCCCAAGAAATTAAATAATTTAACTCTGTTGCAGAGAAGGGAGTGTACTTTAGTGGTTAGATCAAGGAACTGGGTTCCATTCCTGGCATCATCCACTACTAGTGTTACCTTGAACAAATCACTTAAGTGCCCTGAGTCTCACTGTGTTCCTCTGTAAAATGAGAATAACTGTGTCAGTTTCACTTGGTATATGAAGCTTTAAGAATGAATATTTGTAAAATACTTAGAAGTCTTCCAATAAGAGATGCTATATAAATAAAAAGTATCATCACTATCACATATATTCTGTGACTCTGTCCTCTCCTGGTTCTGTTCCTTCTTCTCTAAACATATCTTCAGGGTGTCCTTCAGAGAGTCATCCTCATTCTCCCTTGGACTTTTTGTGGAGGCTACTCAGGGCTCTATCCTGGGTCCTGTTTTCTTCTCCCTCTACACTTTGTCTCTGGGTAACCTCACATGCAAACAGAAATTCTTCTGTCAACTCTATGCTGACAATTTACAGATCTACCTCTCTAGTCCTCACCATAGTTGCCAACTTTCACACAGTAAATAAGCACCCCGACTTTCACAATAAGACAAAAATCAAGCTAATCCCATTCAAAACAAGGCCTAAACAAGCCAATCCCTAAGAACCCCAACTCTCTGTGTGACTAGATCCCCCCGGCGTGTAGTTGGGGACAGTGGTGGGCCCACTGTGCACCCCTGACTCTCTCCCCGCTTTGCCACTGCTTGCCGAGAGCTGATTAAAAAAGCTACAACAAGCTACAAAAAGAACAGGAGTACTTGTGGCACCTTAGAGACTAACAAATTTATTATAAAATAAGCTTTCACTTGCTATGAAAGTTTATGCTCTAATAAATTTGTTAGTCTCTAAGGTGCCACAAGTACTCCTGTTCTTTTTGCCGATACAGACTAACACGGCTGCTACTCTGAAACCTGTCAACAAGCTACAAGATACAAACCAAAAACTAGCCAACAAGCAACTCACAATCCAATTAAGTCCAAAACAAGCCCAATTTCTGCATTTTTTTCACGGGTTTGGCATGTCTGGTCCTCATCTGTCTCCTTTCGTCCAAACCAAATCTCAGCCTGTCTGAGATCTTGCAGATGTCTAGCCATCAGCTCAAGCTCCACATAACTAAAATGGAGCCCTTACTCTCCCCCACACCGATAGCCCTCCTTGCTACCTCCTTTCTTGATCACTGTGGACAACACTACTAACCTGCCTGTCATTCAGGCTTGTTTCCTGAACATGACCTTCTACTTGGGCATCTCTCTAGGTCCTCTTATCCAGGTTATGTCTAAGTCTTATTGATTATTGCTACATAAGAGCTGTACGATATGGCCTTTCCTTTCCATTCACACAGCTAAAACTCTTGTTCAGGCTCTCTGCATGTTGTATCTCAATTACTGCAACATCCTTTTCTCTGGCCTTGACAAACACAATCTTGCCCCACTCATATCCATTCAGAATGCCGCTGCAAAGATCATTCTCATAGCCTGTCATTTTGACCATACCACCCCGCTCTTGCATCCCTCCGCTGGCTCCCCTTCTCTGTCATATCTAACATAGGCTGCATGTCTTCTCTTTCAAAGACCTTCACAGCCTATCATCTCATTCGTTATTGAGATGTCAGCTCCTCCCTTTGATCAGTTTCTGGTACCAACTTGTTACATTTTCAAACAAGCCCCTGCCTGCTTTCTCCCGTGTTGCCCCTTGCACTTGGCAAAGGCTCCTTGTAAACATCTGCAAAATGACTCCTGTGATACCTACAAAAATGTGTTAATGGTTAGGCAGCTGGTGCACTGAGACTACTGCCTATCATACTGACAAATATTGTTTAATTACTTTCTTGTACTTCCCCCTCTATCTTTCTGAATTCATTTGCTGTCTTTTTTCTGTGAGCAGCAGCAGAGGCACTTAAGCTGTCTGCCTGCAGACTCGGGAACAAAGCAAGGTACCTTGGTTTGGTTTTGGACAGTTTTCTTCACAACCGTAAGGATTGGAAAATCAAAAGAAAGTTTAGATCCTGTAGAAGCTGATGGCATTCACATGCTAAAGATTTTTACTCACCTGGAAAGTCAGTTTTTCAAATCCTTTTTTATGGTGTCTTTGTGCACTTTTTTCTTTGTTTTTGTTGTTGTTGTTGTTTTTTAGGTTTAGAGCTGTGTGAAGTCTAGAAGTATTTCATATAAACTACGTTTAAGGCCACAGTTAGCCTTCTGTATTCCTATTATGTTTTTGTAGATCTTATTACATGTAGACAGCAATTAGTGCTCTGCTGTGATGTATTAATTTATTAGTTGTTTTTTCAAATTAATATACCAGTGGTCTCTAAAGAATACTGCAACTGCACCACAGCACTATAAGTATTTGTATGCTTTTATAGAAAAGTCCATTATATACAGTGACTCATGTAGAATAATTGGGAAGCAAAATTAGGATTTATCAGTCTAGGGCCCTTAAAGGTTGTACACAACACACAAAAATCAAATTAGAACTGCAGGGAATTTGTTCAATATCTTAATAGGCATTGCAGCGCTGCAGACGAATATTATTGCCCACTACTTAAACTTTATTACTCCATTTTTCTGTCTGGAGCCCTTTGCCTTGCCAACTTACCTTGAAAAAACAGCAGGCAGAACCATATAATACTTTTTACAATCTTGGCATCTGCACTGTTTTGTCACTTGAAAGATAAGTACTATTGTGAAAATGATGGGGACGGCAGGCAACCCCTTAAGTTTGTTTTACAGGCCAGAGTGAAGTGCTGTTTGCCCTGAATTCCAATCACAAGAGCCATCTGATCCCTCTCAGTGGCTCTTCACCAGTTCTTAATGACTACAAACAGAATTTACAAGACTGTTTTTTTCTCACAGCTGATCGTCTTAAAATGGGAGGCAGGATAATCAAGTAGTTAGGGCAGAGGACAAGGTGTCAGGATGCTTTTGAGCTCTGGTTTGGACCAAGGTGCAGATTCACTTATATGACCTTGCATGAGTCACTTGACTTCTTTGTATCTCACTCAAACTATAAAATTGACTAACAGCAGGGCCTAAAACCACGCCATCCTGGATAAATAATACAGGCAATGAAAACAAATGGGAAATGGGGGTCATGTTTTTGCATCTTAAAATGCCTTCCTTAAAAGAGGGTGGGTTTGCTATGCACGATTATTTCTTTAGCATAAATTACTCTTATTTTCAATGATGCTTTACCGGGTATATGTATCAAAGTGATACAGGGGTCTGCTTGCTATTATGATACATTAACTTTGCCAGAGTGCGTTTATTATATTTAAAACCTGTTAGATACCTGCAGAGGGTACAAAGACTGTATAGTTTTAGTTTTTACTTTAGCTTCTGGGAAACAATGTTTTGAATACAAAATATTCTAGGGGTGAGAAGTTTGCACACACACCCCCTAATTAGTAATTTGATAATGCATGAGGTTGACCACTATATCGATGAATTAATCACTTCTCCTTTTCCCTCTTTGTACTATTTAATGTAGTAAACAAGCTATAAACCAATTTGTTTATTATTTTATAATGAACATTTTCCTCAAGCAATCAATCCCTTTGCAATAAATAATTCCAGGGTTTTGTTTTAAAATATATATGGAAGATTTTGCTGCTCCAGCAGTAAACAGCGGGAGATGCACTAATGTTCAGTTTCCTGGTTTTCTTTTTCTGTCTTAAAAGTATTGTTTTTCAGCATCATGCAATAAATACAAATTAAAGTCCCAATCCTGTATTAACAGCTAACAGATACAGGAGTCCATGCCAGCACATCTTTTGCAGGGCTTCAAACTTAATTGTGTGTGTGTGTGTGTACAAGAGATTACAGTATATTATTAGATTATAAATATGAGAGATGTATGTATATTACATACAGAAATTATGTTAGAAGAACATTAATTTTTCAAAGTGAAGCACTCAGAGGTAGAAACTGCCAGAATTAAGGTTGCTTGTAAATATGACTCCCATCAGAGTATATATTATGATATTCTTCATTTACATGATACTACTTTGGCCATCATACTGACCCCCACATGGGCCATTAGCCCAAGAACCTTTAGATCCATAGCACAGACCTTTACTACTTGAATTAACAGGGTAACTGGTAGCAGTTGTAGGCTATTATCCTCTGTGTGGACCAGCCATTAGAAGAGGAATGAGACACACACTTTACCACTGGGTTTCACTGCTGTTGCTTTTGAGCAGAGGAATACGGGGGCTCAGGAATTCTGGATTCTGTTCTAGGTTCTGGAGGGGAGTGTTCTCTTGTGGTTACAGACACTTCCATTGCTAAAAAGTATATCTAACAAATGTTTTAACACTTTTATATGTAATTCTGTAATTATAAAGTACACACATACATCTCACAAAAATACTGTATGTATATGTATGTAAAAACAACGAGGAGTGTTGTGGCACCTTAAAGACTAACAGATTTATTTGGGCATAAGTTTTTGTGGGTAAAAAACCCACTTCTTCAGATGCTTTGGGCTTCTGGGCTCACCATTCTTTATAAAAATGCCCATTCTCTGGTTTCTTCCCAAGTCAGTGTTGTTTTGTAGATACTGAGTTTCAAGATTATGAATTAGTATGACACATAGTGTACTGCATAGTAAATCTTTTGGACATGAGGGCCTACTGAAGTCAATGTGAGTCTCTTCGTTAAAGGCAGTGGACTAGAGATTAGGCCCTTTGAGGGCAACTGTCTGTCATTGGAGAGCATTGCAAAGCCCATATCAATAAACTAATATGAATGAGTAACTGATGAGGCATGAACTTGAGATCTTGGACACCTTTTAAATATACTGTTTGCTTCGTTCCTAATAAAGGAACTCTTCTACACTATATAGCTCTTGGGAATAGTACGTTTACTATCGAACTTGATTATCCATTCTTTCAGATGTGCGTATACATCCATACTGTAAACATAAAACATAAAATTAAAAGGGTATACCCCAAATTAAAAAAACATAGTAAGAGAACCAAAAAAGTGCCACCGTGGTTAACCAGCAAAGAAAAAGAAGCAGTGGGAGGCAAAAAGGCATCCTTTAAAAAGTTGAATCCTAGTGAGGAAAATAGAAAGGAGCATAAACACTGGCAAATGAAGTGTAAAAATATAATTATGAAAGCCAAAAAAGAATTTGAAGAAGAGCTAGTCACAGGCTCAAAGTAATAGCAAAAAAAATTTTAAGTACATCAGAAGCAGGAAGCCTGCTAAACAACCAGAGGGGCCACTGGACAATTGAGATGCTAAAGGAGCACTCAAGGATGATAAAGCCATTGCGGAGAAACTAAATCAATTCTTTGCATCGGTCTTCACAGCTGAGGATTCCCAAACCTAAGCCATTCTTTTTAGGTGACAAGTCTGAGGAACTATCCCAGATTGAGGTGTCATTAGAGGAGGTTTTGGAAAAAATTGATAACCTAAACAGTAATTAGTCACGAGGACGAGATGGTATTCACCCAAGAGTTCTGAAGGAACTCAAATGTGAAATTACAGAACTACTAACTGTAGTCTGTAACCTATCATTTAGATCAGCTTCTGTACCAAATGACCGGAGGTAGCTAATGTGACACCAATTTTTAAAAAGAACTCCAAAGGAGACCCTGGCAATTACAGGGCGGTAAAGCCTGACTTCATACCAGGCAACCTGGTAGAAACTTTAGTAAACAATAAAATTGTCAGACACATAGATGAACATAATTTATTGGGGAAGAGTCAACATGGATTTTGTAAAGGGAAATCATGCCTCGCTAATCTACTAGAATTCTTTGAGGGGGTCAACAAGCATGTGGACAGGGTGGAATCCAGTGGATACAGTGTACTTAGATTTTCAGAAAACTTGTGACAAGGTCCCTTACCCAAGTCTCTTAAGCAAAGTAAGCTGTCATGGGATAAGAGGGAAGGTCCTCTCATAGATTGGAGACTAGTTAAAAGATAGGAAACAAAGGGTAGGAATAATTGGTCAGTTTTCAGAATGTAGAGAGGTAAATAGTGGTGTCCACCAGGGGTCTGTACTGGGCCCAGTCCTATTCAACATATTCATAAATGATCTGGAAAAAGGGGTAAACAGGTGGCAAAATTTGCAGATGATACAAAACTTCTCAAGATAGCTAAGCCCCAGGCAAACTGCAAAGACTTACAAAGGGATCTCTCAAAACTGGGTGACTGGGGAACAAAAAGGCAGATGAAATGCAGTGTTGATAAGTGCAAAGTAATGCATGTTGGAAAACATAATCCCAGCTATAGATATAAAATGATGGGCTCTAAATTACCTATTACCACTCAAGAAAGAGATTTTGGAGTCATTGTGAATAGTTCTCTGAAAACATCCACTCAATGTGCCGCAGCAGTCATAAAAGCGAACAGAATGCTGGGAATCATTAAGAAAGGGATAGATAATAAAACAGAAAAAAGATATATTGGAATTGGAAAAGGTTCAGAAAAGGGCAACAAAAATGATCAAGGGTATGGAACGGCTACCATATGAGGAGAGATTAATAAGACTAGGACTTTTCAGCTTGGAAAAGAGAGGACCAAGAGGGGATATGATTGAGGTTTGTAAAATTATGACTGGCATGGAGAAAGTAAATAAGCAAGTGTTATTTACTCCTTCTCTTAACACAAGAACTCGGGGTCACCAAATAAAATTAATAGGCAGCAAGTTTAATCCAAGCAAAAGGAAGTATTTTTTCACACAGTCTGTGGAACTCTTTGCCAGAGGATGTTGTGAAGGCCAAGACTATAACAGGGTTCAAAAAAGAACTAGATGAATTCATGGAGGATAGGTCCGTCAATGGCTATGAGCAAGGATGGGCAGGGATGGTTTGCCAGAAGCTGGGAATGTGTGACAGGGGATGGATCACTTGATTATTATCTGTTCTATTCATTCCCTCTGAGGCACCAGGCATTGGCCACTGTTGGAAAGACAGGATACTGGGCTAGATGGACTTTTGGTCTGACCCAGTATGGCCGCTCTTATGTTCTTATTTTCTAATGTGTTATAGTAAGAGTTTGATGTAATAATCATTATGGGGTCTGATTCACCATTGTGTTACTCCAGTTTTATACTGGTGTATCTTCACTGAAACTTTTATATATACCAGGCAGCAGCTGCCAAGACCAAGACTCTGAAATACAGAAAACCTGCCCAGTCTTTGTCAGCATTGAAAATACAGTTGTTCAACTAAATGTAAAATTAATTAAACTGACCCCTTTATTTTCAAAGTACTAAACAGTGCTTTAGTTCTAGGACTCCCATTAAACTCAGTAGAAGCTGCATGGCTAAAATTCCACATAATTTGAAAATGTAAGGATAAGAGTCTCAAAGCCTGAAACTGCCAAGCAATGTAGAGCTCAAAGTGGTACTGCAAATAATGGGCAGTGAGTGATTAGTACTTGAAGAGATTTCATTAAATTGGCCAACATACCTGGCTGCATTAAAGAAACCGAGGCACAGATCCTGTTGTGGTTTATGTAGCCATTCATTATACCCAGTGCTGATGTCAAGCTGACCACTGTAAATAGAGGGGTTCTGCTGAAAAAATATTTTGTGATCATGAGAATAAAGACTGTATCATAATGATACTCACAAAGGGGCCAAACTGAGGTTACACAGGCAACCATAATTCTGGCATTTCCTAACTTTTGAGTGCTTGACTGCACATCCTTAACGTTCTTTTACCGTAGACTTTTTGGTATATAATATTGATATTATTTATCTTGTTTGCATACTCCATCTTATATTCACCCTTGACAAAGAATTGGGGAGAAGAACAAGGAAAGAGAAAATCAGGTCATCAGATCTTACCATTTTTAAGACTGATTCCCGAAAGTTACCAATAAGTGACTTACAGTATCAAAGTAAACATCTTTCATAATGTGTACTGGTATCACTAGTGTGCAGCCACTTCTGTGGTGGGATGCAGTAGCAATTTAATGATGCACAGCAACATTACACAACAGTTTAGGGAAGGAAGTGGACTAGAGAGAGAAAGAGAGACACTACAGAGGAAATTTAGGTAGGCAGGATGTACTTCCCAGCTTGAAATCTGGCCAGAATACCAAGGTTAACACACTTAGTCCTGCAAAACACTTCAAGTACTGACCAGGCCTAATCCTGTTTCATCTGTGAAATCTGAAGAAGTCATAACCCAAGGGAAGTATGGGGACAGACATTGCATAGGTATTTATTTACTATATCACAGAAATAATATTGGTTGTGGGTGTAATGTTTATATCGTGTATAAGTCTTGCCCTAACATTACCACTCTGGGGCGCTGTTAGGTGAATTATGAGCCAAGCACTTTGGGAAACCTTTGTTGAGTTCAGCAATGAGAACACTCAGATGCATCATGTTTTTTATAACTTACTCTCTGCTTTTAAGTACCATGCAACATAAGGGCCAGGTGTAGTGTGCCAGTTGTTTAATTAAAAGGACTATTTTACCATCCACTAATTAAAGCCAAAACAAAAATGCAAAAATTGGATTATAGGGGGCACAGTTTAGTGAATATTCATCTTCAAATAAGAGAACTGTCATGTAAGATATAAATATCCAGTCAAAAGCTACAGTTCAGGAAATAATATGCTTTATATAAGTGACAACTTTTTCATTTGTTTCATGCAGAGAGGGAGTGAACATTTTGTTAGGAAACTGAATTTTTAGATTCACTTTATTCATTAATATTGTATGCTTTAGAGTAGATGAAAGTACAGATTTGTCGGTCAGTGCACACAGTGCCAGAATTAAGATAACTGAGTTCTCACTAAGCATAGAAGACATCACCAAAGAAAATATATATCGCTTGATTCTCCACTGCCATGCCTCTTGTTTTGTCATTTACCCCGGTGAAAGTGAATTTCTAAATGTTACCATGCTGTTTTGACAGCATTTTACACCAACTTTTGGAAAGGTAAAATATGTATTTAAGTTGCAAATGAGTGACAAATCAAGCCCAAACAGTAGAAATGTCTATATACATGTTGGATAAACTTATTTAATGATTGGTACAGTAACTGAGAGCAGAAATATGGTCCATTCTCATTAAAAAAAGAGAAATTCATTACAATGTTATTGTCTGAAAGACCTAAACTTTAAGTCAGGATCTTCAGCATTAAGTTTCCATAAACATCTGTAACTAAGCCCCAGAATTTGCCACCTTTTGAACTCTCAAGTCTGTGAACTGTAATTTTGGGGTGCATAAGTTATCTCTTCTAGCAAAAAATATATCATTGTCTATTCAGTCATGAGAATGACTCTAAAAACCTACAGGAATATTAAAATTGTCTGTTAAATTCTATAGAACTTTTGCATAAGGATCAGCAAAATAGTGTCACGGAAAATCTGAGGCAGCTTTTCACCATTCATATTGAGTTTTTGAACTTGGTTGGTTGGAGCTGATCATGTGGTGCAAGGATCCTCTTCAGCTTCAGGACCACATCCTGTATCTTAGCACCCAGCAGACAGCACACCCTTCTGTTCTCTGGATCAGCTCTGGTTACAGGCCTGTCTATTCTTCTCAGTAAGGAGTCCCCAATCATGTAGACCTGCCTTTTCCTGGTGATGGTGCGATTCTCCGGTCTATCCCCTGTTCCCTCTGGCTGCAAGTCCTCTCGATTCCTTTTCTCCCTTGCAATCCTCTGCAACCCATCCCGTATCCTCCTGGGGCTCATATTTGGTGTTGTTATCTCCATTGACTCTTCCCCTCTTCCTATAGAACTAGCTGCTCTTCTCTTCTTCCTTTCCCTCCCACCTTCAGTGACCATCTGCTGTGCCCCTTCATTTTTCAACTCCGCAAACCTGTTCTTGAGCTCTATTTCTCCTTCACTAGCCCATCTTTTCCTCTGCCTGGTTCTCTTAATCACATGCTTCAACTGTCCACTTTCCTCACCCAGCAGTCTCCCTTCAGAGTTCTTCCATCTGCAAGTCTGAGCTTTTCCCTTCAGCCTCCTCATGTCTTTGCTCCATCATCTGCTCAAACCCCCTTCTAAACTCAACCAGAGTTTCCACCCGCATCTCCAATCCTCTGATCTTTTCTTCCATCAGCTCTATCAGGCGGCACTTCATGCAGACAAAACTCTTTTCAGGTACCCCCTCCAGGATCATGTACATGCCGCAGCTTCCACATCCAGTCATCTTCATGGTGTCTTCCACTGCTTGGGTCACTACCACTGCTGTCTCTGTATCTGTCATAGCCTTCCCACCTAAGTCCTGTTAGTCTGGGAAACACAAACCAAACCAAAACACCACCACCCACAGCAAAACAAACCCCCAACGAGCACCACAACACGGCCAGACCACCACACACTCCCTTCACTAGCTTATCTGTACCTTTGCCTGGTGCTCCTAGTCTTCCTCCCAAACTTCCCTTGCAAACTCCCACTCAAACTGCCCTGTTTACAGCTCTGTTTGCTGGCTCCTCTGCCGCTGCCTGACTGGCTGGCTACCTTTATAGGACCCCTAATCAGAGAAGCCGCCCCCTAATCAGGGCTCAGCTTCTCTCCCAGCACACTGCCCCTACCAGCCTCTACAAATGCCTTCTCCTCCAACAGAACTCTCACTCAAACTCCCCTGTTTACAGCTCTGTTTGCAGGCTCCTGTGCCGCTGCAGCTGTCTGTACAGTACTTTAAAAAGTGTCCAAACTAGAATTTCAAAGATGAATGCATGGTATCTGAGACTCAGAGGGATATGCTAGCACAATATGTCACCAGCCACTTCACTGCTTAAGAGGCCATGTCAGATTCTGGAGTTGAGAGAAGGACTGGACTCCCCAACACCAATGCTGTGTCACCAGGAGGAGACAATCTGGTGCCTGTACCAGGAGGAAAAAGACTTGTGAGCCTGGGGATGAAAGGTGGCCCATTGGTAGGGAGATCAAGGTTCAGTTCTCTGCTCCACCACATACTTTGGGTATGACCTTGGGCAAGTCGCTTGGTTTTTCTGTGGTTCAGTTCCCCATCTGTAAAATGGGGAAAATAGCACTGCCCTACTTCACAGGGGTGTTGTGAGGATAAATACACTAAAGATTGTTAGGTGCTGATACTATTATGATGGGTAGCAGCTAAGCACCACAGATACACAGGGCTGGGAGACTTTGCTTAATGTCGAAAAGGAACAGACTTTAACTGAAGATTGGCCAGAGGGCTAATTGCTCAAACTCAGAATTGCCTGTCCATTAGGAAGAGACATTGGACAACATGCTGCAGGTGGGGGAGGTGGGAAACTATGCACAGGGAGGTACAGTAACCCCATAAGAACAGGTTATCCTCTACCTGCCTACTGCAGGGTTTCTCACACCTTGCTCTGAAGCATCTGATACTGGCCATTGTGCCAGACAAGACACAATGTTGGTCTCATTTATTAGGCAAGTGACAAGCTATGACTTCTGTTTTACTGCTAAACTGTTTTATTGTCATTTCATCCTCACAACTCACCCATTTATCCATTTTGTCCACCAGTTGCATCCTATCTACATTGCAGATTGACGCTCTCTGGGACAGGGACTCTTTGCTACTTGTCTGTACAACACTTAGCACAAGGCCCTGAGCCATGATTGGGGTTCCTCGGCGCTTCCAAAGTGAAAATAACAACAACAATAATCTGTTATCGTTTCCGGGATTTTGTGTGGGCATCCCTTACACTCATCTCAGTGTTCCTTATTCCCACATATGCACCCACTGACTTCAGTTAAATTATATGCATGAATGAGGATCATTCATGTGTATACTGGCCTTAAACTCCACCTCATGGTAATTGTACTTACTGACTTTTTAATGGCTACTATATAAACACATTTTAAAATGATAAATAACCAAAATAAACAGATACCATTATGTGGTCTCTGTGGGTAAATTATGACATTTATTGTAATCCATTGTGGATAAGATTTCTACCTCGGGACCTAATTCTGCCACCTTTACTCATAGGATTTTACTAAACACATAGTGTCATTTAATTTCAGTTATTCATCATGAGTAAGTGTGGCAGAATTAGGTCCTAAGTAACTAACATAAGTAATTTCTAATGGGACCAAATACAGAAAGAGAGTGTAAAATGGTTTTGTACTGTTTAATTAATGTACCATCTGTTTAGGGAAATTAGCACAGATTAAATTTCAGACTAACTCACCTGAGGCTGTGAAAGTTCCACTTGAGTCTGTGGTGTTTGGTTAACAGTGTTAAAAATATATTGGCACTATTTTATGTAATATGTGACTATTGCCAGTCTGAATCCATTTTACAGTAAAACAGAATAATAGAAATGAAGGGCTGGAAGGGACCTTGAGAGGTCATATAATCCAGCCTCCTGTGCTGACACAGGACCATCCTGCCTAGACCATTGCTGAGAGTTTTTGTGTAACCAGTTCTTAAAAACCTCCAGTTATGGCGATTCCATAACTTCCTTTGGAAGCTTAATCCAGTGCTTAACTATCCTAATTGATAGAAAGTTTTACTTAATATCTGACTTAAATCTTCCTTGCTGCCGATTAAGCCAATTACTTCTTGTCCTGCCTTCAGTTGATATGGAGAACAATTGATCAGCCATCCTCTTTAGAACAGCCCTTAACATATGTGGTCCCCCCTTCAGTCTTCTTTTCTCGGGACTAAACATGCCCAATTTTTTTAACTTTTCCTCATAGGTGAGGTTTTTTAAACTTTTTATCATTTTTATAGTTCTCTGGACTCTGTCGAATTTCTCCCCTTATTCCTAAAGTATGGCACCCAGAACTAGACACTTGGCTCCAGCTGAGGCCTAACTAGGGATGAGGAGAGCAGGAAAATTACCTACTATATCCTACATTTGACACTTCTGTTCATACATGCCAGAATGATATTAGCCTTTTTCACAACTGCATCGCATTGTTGACTCATATTCAATTTGTGATCTACCGCATCTTTTTCAGCAGTACGACCACACCTCATTTTGTAGTTGTGCATTTAATTTTTCTTTCCTAAGTGTAGTACTTTGCACTTCTCTTTATTATATTTCATCTTACTGATTTCAGACCCATTCTCCAATTTGTCAAGGTCCTTGTGAAGTCTCATCCTGTCCACTAAAGTGCTTGCAACCTCTCCCATCTTAGTATCATCTGCAAATTTTATAAGTATTGTAACAGGGTCAGGCCAGATGGCTACAGGAAAGTGATAGAAGGCAGATATATTAGCCCCAGGTTAAGTAGGTCCCTTTTCCCTGGATAAGGTAACAGGGAAGATTCCAGAACAATCAGGAACTTTCTGGAAATAAATTAAGGCAGACAGGCTGATTAGAACACCTGCAGCCAATCAAGAAGTTGCTAGAATCAATTGAGGCAGGCTAATCAGGGCACCTGGGTTTAAAAAGGAGCTCACTTCAGTGTGTGTAAGGAGCTGGGAGCAAGAAGTGCAAGAAGCTGAGAGTGAGAAGGTGTACTACTGGAAGACTGAGAAGAACAAGCATTATCAGACATCAGGAGGAAGGTCCTGTGGTGAGAATAAAGAAGGTGTTGGGAGGAGGCCATGGGGAAGTGGCCCAGGGAGTTGTAGCTGTCATGCAGCTGTTGCAGCAGCCACTGTAGACAGCTGCAATCCACAGGGCCCTGGGTTGGAACCCGGAGTAGAGGGTGGGCCTGGGTTCCCCTCCATCCCTACTTGATACTGGAGGAGTTGAACTGGACTGTGGGTTCCACCAGAGGGGAAGGTCTCTGGCCTGTTCCCTGATCCACTAGGTGGATCAGCAGAGACTGTTGGGATTGTTCTTCTTCCTTTCCCCATGCTGGCCAGTGATGAATGAAACTGAGTGAATGGCAGATTTGAGCCACGAAAGTGGCCAAACTGAGGGCTGCCGTGAACCTCTGAGGTGAGAAAATCCGCCAATAAGTGTAGGACCCACCAAGGCAGAGGAGGAACTTTGTCACACTATACTCTCCATTCCACTATCCAAGCCATTAATTAAAATGTGGAATAGTACCAGACCCAGGGCTGACCCCTGTGGGGCCTACTAGATATGTCCTCCCAAAGGCACAAGATACCAGAGTTTCACTGGAATACTTCTAGATCAAAGGCCAGGAGGTGTGGGGAGCAGGGAGGAGAGAGGTTACTCTTTGCCATAGGATTTCTCAGTAAATTGAAAAAAACATTCTTGTCCTCCTGTGACAGCTTTTTGTTATAGTTGGCAATTTTATGTAAATTCAGTGTTTGTTTTGTGCTAAGAATTTGCTTCCCGAGACCTCCCTTTCTTATTCTTTTTGGTGACAGTAGAATGGTTACAATTTAGCTTCTGCTGCTGATGGGTGTTTTTTTAGCTTTAAGATGTCTCATTTAGTCTGGTTGTGAACAACTGAAGAATGTGAAAAACTTAGTCCTCCTACTCAAAGATCAGGCAATTATGTTTGTTTCCATATGTGTTATTTCAAATATAATTGTAGGGTAGGTTTTATATGTAGTGTTGGTTTCTAAAATACCTAAAGAATCCATGAATCATTGACTTACATATTATGACATATACATATTTTTTGTTTTATACCTTTTGAATTTCCTCCCTGTAGTGCTTTATCTGCCTCTTTGTTCTTCTGGTAGAAAGAGGGAGGGGCAGCTAGGCATATCATCTGATGCTTTTCTGAACCAATGATGCTCTCTGATCAGTCAGCACTGAGCAAACGGAGTTTACAAAACAGAGCAACTTCTGAAATAATATACTGGCACTGAATGCAAAATCTGCCATTCAGCTGTACAGCACAACACTGAACACTTCCGTATGTCACTTTCATTTTATGTGTCACAGGAGCATAAAACTTTTATGTGGACAGATCTGTCCAGAAAAAAAGACCAGTTTCAGTACTTCACATTAGCTCAAGTATATACATAGGTTTCTTTTTGAAAGTCTGCATCCATCATGTACTTCAGCCTCTGGTCATCACATGGACGGACAGTTGTCTTAAGCATCAATTATGCTCTGCTATTCATAAAATATAATTTATTTTATGAATTGTCACCACAACTACAGTTGTTACAATGAACATCACTTGCAACTGCAGCACACATGACCTTTTGCTGTCCACAGAGGTCAGAAACATATGGAGTTCCTCTTCTGGTGTAAATTGGTGTGACTTCATTACTCCACTAAAGGAACTTTGATGCACACCAGCTGAGACTCTCACCCATCCACTAAACAGCCAAGTGATGATATCAAAACATTGCATGTGCCTTTTTTAAAACTGAGGATTGGCAATGCCCTTGACACTAATAGGAAGAGTGAAATACACAAGGGAAGATGGCTGCAAATCAACAAATCTACCCCAGGACTCACCTGGGCAGTGGAAGTGTCAGAAACAGCATAAAAATAAATGATTTTTCCTGATGTTAATGGAAATTATCTCATTGTTTTAGAAAACATTTATTAGGGCTCTAGTCTCCACTCAGTAGTGTATGGTTTTATACATTAGCATAATGGGAAGTTAGTTACCTACATGCACTTAGGTGACACCAGGGTCTCATCAGCAGGGTATACTTTAAACTTTATTACAGCATTCTTTAACTAAAAAATAATAATGGCAAAAATGCATCCCTTTGTCAGCAATTGAATGAAATTAATAAACGTTTGAAACCTTTAAGTAACTAGAAAATGAGCTCAAGGTTCTTTGCGGTCACTGGTTAATGAAGCTCTATTAGGTGCCGTTTGAATGAAGTCAAAAAATTGACACGTGGTGTGTGTAAAAAAAGCATTTCTTATGATTTAAAATGTCAGTGTGGCTATTGTGACCATGTTTTTGAATAGGATCAGGATGCTGGGTTCAGTCAGAGAGGGGGCCCCAAAATTGAGACTCCCACTACTTTGCTCAGCAAGTATTCCAGAGACCTTCTTTCAGTCAATCGGTAATTTTTTCACGGACGACATCTAATCTATGAGTATAAATTACTTGCACTCTTATTATTCCTTAATTGAAGTGCACCAATGTGAAATTACCATAGATGTTGCTGGAATGATTCTAGCCTCAATTAACTTGGGTGGAACTGAAGCCTTCCCCTTCCTCCAAACTGGGGACTAATGTTTGACATGTATTTATTTAAATTCTTGCTACAAAATTAGAAAGAAGATCTGTGTGTGATCAGGTGTTTTATAATTATGTTCTTGAGCAAAATGCAGGGTTTGTACATACTACTTGTATTTTAATGTATAAACTTTGCATGCTACTGTTTTGCTCAACAGATGTGCAGACAGCGGTAGCTTAATCTCTTGGGATTTTGTTTGTGAAGAATACTTTAATAGCAGTCATTTTTTTCTAAAGTGGCATTTACAGCCTGTTATTTTTATTTCAAAAAGCTGCATTCAGGATCATCCCCTTTCAAATTTTGCTATACGGCTTCCAGACTTTAATTCACAAAATGTGAATAAAATGTGGATTGCAATGGGGGGAAATCATTTGGAATAGCTATTACATCTTACATTAACCAATGGTAAATACAGAAGCTGCAGAGAGTAAAGCGTCCATGACAGTAAAGCATCCATGGTAGACCAGGATGTTTGGTAGGAAAAAGCAGGCATGTGATGTGGCACAGTAACTTCTTAATTACTTGATATTTTTGGCTACCAATGATCACAACTAAAGTACTGAAAACTGAAGACCAAAGAGTTAGAGATGATGCCTCAAATATTGGTAAACTGTCAGGGTCCTTGTCACCATTCCTGGTGCACAGTTCATATAATGATGGATGCAGTATAACAATCTAGATAAGTAGGTAAGTCCATAGATTAGATAGATCCCTGACCAGGGGGCTATATCCCTTTGTTTGAATAAGAATAGACATAGTAGCTCTGTCCTCATGAACACAAATGCCAATCGTGCTAACCTGCTTTCTTTGTGGTGGATCTGTGTGATAAGGACTGGTATCTGTTTCACCTAGCCTCCTTTTTCCTTTAAAATTCAGGGCTGAAATTGAATTGATGTTTTATCTACCCACCTACTTTATGAAAATTGGTGCCCATTCTTCTTAAAAGAAAGCTAAAATAACTATAAATTGAGCTGTTGCCAACTGGCAATATTTTTGATAAAAGACAGATTTGCTGTGGAGTTGTTTTTAAGTGACAGAGTGCTCTCTTGTAGTCTCTCTTTCTCTCTCATTTTCCTAAGTCTTGGGTACCATAGCACATTAGCTAGTGTGGGTTCCAGACCACAGGAAGGTCATAAGGTCGGTCAACTATGCAGTCCCTCTAGGGAGTGAGGTAAATTGTTGCCATAGCAGTAAAAGAATTGCTATGCATTCTGTAGGGATGTTAAGCCAAAAAAAAATAAAAGAGTGTTTACTCAAGTGTGTTTCAACAAGTATGTCTCAGAATGAATGACTGATCTCAAAGAATAAGATATAGTGTGATGGGTTGGGTCACAGAAACCCCCTTGGGACTGCCACCTGATGTGCTGAGACTACCTCTGAGCCCGTTCTCCCTGGCAGCTTGGGACTTCAGTACCCAGTCTTGTTGAGCCAGACGTGCTAGCCTGCTACAAGCACAGACCCAGGTCTCAACTACGTCCCCCACAAGCTGCAGACTTAACTGAAAACAGCTTAAGAAGTGCTCCTGTCTCTAGCACCCAGAAATCCAGTTCCCAATGGGATCCAAACCCCAAATAAATCTGTCTTACTCTGTATAAAACTTATACAGGGTAAACTCATAAATCGTTCACCCTCGATAACACTGATAGAGAGATGTGCACAGCTGTTTGCTCCCCCAGGTATTAATTACTTGCTCTGGGTTAATTAATAAGTAAACAGTGATTTTATTAAATCTAAAAAGTAGGATTTAAGTGGTTCCAAGTAATAACAGACAGAACAAAGTAAATTACCAAGCAAAATAAAACAAATACACGCAAGTCTAAACCTAATACAGTAAGAAACAAAATGCAGGCAAATCTCACCCTCAGAGATGTTCTAATAAGCTTCATTCACAGACTAGACTCCTTCCTAGTCTGAGTCCAGCAATCACTCTCCTTCCCCCTCCCCCCCCCCCCCGTAGTTACTGTCCTTTGTTCCAGTTTCTTTCAGGCATCTCTTTGGTGTGGAGAGGTTATCTTCTGAGCCAGCTGAAGACAAAATGGAAGGGTTTCCAGGGCCTTTTATATTCTTTCTCTTGTGGGCAGAAACCCTTTTGTTCTCCTGTGCAAAATCACAGCAACAAGATGGAGTCTATAGCCACCTGGGCAAGTCACATGTCTATGAATGATTCAGCTTTTTGCAGGCCGACTCCATTGTTTACATGTTAGTTTGAATGTTCCCAGGAAAGCTCAGATGTGGATTGGCATCTCCCAAAACCCATTGTCAGTTAAGTGTTTCTTGATTGGGCACTTACTGAAAATAGTCCTTTCTCAAGAAGCTGACCAAATGCTTCACTGAGGCTACCTAGAATCAAACAAATGCATAGCCAATATTCATAGCTTCAAATATAACAATGATATATGCATACAAATAGGATGAATATATTCAGTAGATCATAACCTTTGCAAAGATATGTTACATGGCATATCTAGCATAAAACATATTCCAGTTATTTACACTCATAATCATATTTCTAAAAAGCATTATGGGGTGCAATGTCACATATAGTATAATTAAACTAGACATAATTTTTAAAAAGAGATGCTTACGTCTTTATTTTTAACTTGATTATTTAACTCATGGTAATACAGTATGAGTATGTCAATGTTTTCAAAAAGCAAACTCTGAGGTTCACATTAGCACCTGAATTTCTGAACTCAATTGGATGATTGCACATTCCAATGGCTGTTTAGGATCTAACTACATTTGTGCATGCTATTACAGTAATTGCACACACATTTTTGCAGGCAGATTCCTGACCTCCCTTTCTTCAAATCTGACTCATCAGGTTATATACTAACATTGGATCCTCATCACAGAGCCTCCCAATGTTGAGTTACTATTGTATCAAAGAACCTGAAAGTGGCTTGTTCTTCACATTTTTAAAGCATTGTTATAAGAATGACCACCAAAAGTGTCAATCTGCATTTCACCATCTCATCGATCCATATGCATTTTCAAAAGCCTTCAGAAGTGATTAATACTAACCAAAATCCATATTAACAGCCAGATCAGCCACTACAAATCCAAGATTATTTCATGTTTTAACATGAGAGAAAACTGTTCTGCGGCCCTGCAGAGATCAGCAGAAGTTTTCAATTTAAAGACATTACTAAGCAAATCTAAACTGGACCAATGCACATTCTAAACAGTCGCATGTCTAATTAACTGTCCCATGACACAATAAACTAAAATGAACATTTTCAATTTACGGTCAGTAGGAGCTGGGGATGAATCAGGCTGCCTGAATATAAATTTAAGTGCCTCTGTTTGGCCTAAAATCCCATCCTCCACAGCATCTTCTAACCATGAGAGCTCTGTCAACCTACCATTTTTCATTTGGGAAAATTTTTTCTGCGAAAGCTGAAATTTCATAAAAATTGAAGTTCTTGGCAAGTGCACAAGTTTGGGTTATTTTCTGGTCTCTTCTCAAAACTGATTTAAATTCCCAATGTTTTAAAGGGCTTCCCGTATGGATCAGATTATAGAATAAGAACCTCATTTCGTCACAGATTCTTAAGGAAAAGGAAACAGCTGGATGGGAAGGGAGACTTTTTCAGCAGATCTCGGCTCTTTTATTATAAAGATTCTTGACCTTATAGAGTTGAGAAGGCTTTTGACTCCATGTCTATCCAGTGTTTATTGATATTCTCCATTACACCAAGCTATCATGGCCCATAGTTGTTCTACCCAATAATATCCAGTAAGGTCTGAACGTTCCAGTCCTTCATGTATAATTCGGTCAATATGTAATATGCCATGTGTCCATTTTTGCCACTGAAAATTGATTCTCATGTTGCTCAGTAGGCAAGGGGTAGGCATTTGATTCAATGTTCTGTGTACTGCCTAACACCATATCTTGGTATTTGAGATTGATAGGATTGGAATAGTGGGGCAACCATGATATAATTATGAGAGAAAAAGAGGTAAAGCCTTCTTCAAGGAAACTGTTTTCTCCCACTAAATAGGCAAGTGACAAAATATGGCATCCTGAAAATATTTCAGGTGGGAGTTTCAAATCTCCTAAGAACATTGGATTAACCCTGCTCCAATTGAAAGTAAAACTCCCCATTAACTTTATGGGAGGAGAGTTAGGCCAGCATTACAAATCTCACCCATTATGTTTGTGAGTTGGTGGTTTATTTTTAGGGATTTGGTTGGGGCTGTGTTTAGGTTGGGGATGGTCTGTGTTCCAAAGGATTTGTATATGATTGATTTTTTTTTGTATTATACACATTACCCTGCTATTAGGATTTGCTTTGGGCCATGTTGTCTCATAGGAACTATTGGTTTTATTTTTATTAAGGTTTTCAGAGGTGTTGGGTTATGAGAGCATTGTTATTGTTTTATTTACTGTGGAGCACTCTTCCATTGACATAGCTGCATTTACACTGTGGGTTTTGTTGGCATAGCTGTTTCAGTCAGGAGTAGGGTTTTATTCATAACCCTGACCAAGGTAGCTGCCAATATAACTTTTCAGTGTAGACCAAGCCTAAGATCCAAAGTAGAGGAAGTTTCTTTCCTTGTTTTAAAGGACTCCAGTGGCTGGGGCTTTTTTTGTGTCACCTGTGACACTAAAAGAAAATGAGGAATAAAACCCAAAGGAGGCGGAATTTCTTTTTGTTGTTTCAAAGACTGCCACAGCTGTAGCATTTTTGTGACCCCTGGCCTATCCCACCAACACTACTCAAAAGGAGTTGGCACCCAATAGTGCACCTTAGAGATCCTCATAATTTGTAAAAACATAGATGAGAATTAATTCAATGCTATGCTTTTCTCCATGAGTACTTTCAGAATGCTAGGCTGAGCCAAAAGGGTACCATTTTCTTTTAAGTGCCTATATTTAGCATGTGGACCTTTCGCAATTAGCTGATTAGGTTCTACAAATAGTTGTTTTGGCAGCAGGAATGGGGATTTCCTGAGGCCAACTACTTGTGCAGTAGTGCTGAATACTGGACTTGTTAAGAAATCCTACCTCCCAGCTGCAGCACGTTAGGGTCCAGTAAGTTAATGAGTTAGTGCAGTTGCTTTGCATTGCTCATAATATGGCTTATTGTTCGTAAGCTTAACTTTTCAATACTGTTCTTCCAAAAGCAAAACTGAAATGATGTAGATAAAATAGCTGAACTGTTTCCTAGTATTTACAGGTTGAGTAAGGCTGTGTGTGAATATTGGGATATCTTTTTGGAGTCCAAAACGTTTTTCAAGTCAGCCATGTTCACACCCCTTTCTATTCACTTTTCCATGAACTTTTATAGGGATAGATTTTATTACAATAACTCTTAGGTAATGGCTGTTCTTTGCGCCAAATCTTCTAATTACCTACAAACAAGGGCATAGCCTATTTGTCTGAAAGATGCTTGCCCCCAGTTTATAACATTTCAGTCATGAAATTGCAGAGCATAAACAATACCATATGACTTAATTGACCAGTGACACACAATGAATATTTAAAATACATATACAAGGTGAATGTTTACGTACAATTCAGAGATTGAAATATGTTCACATACATGGTTTGCTGAACAGCTACATAGAATCCATATCTGTTCATTGATATTTTGCAATCAGCAATAAACATGTATCCTGCAGTTTGCCCAGGTACAATGGTGACCCAGGTCTCCGTACTGCTTTATTAATCTCATTTTCTACTTACAAATCCAAAATAAAATTAGTATCTCTAGAGCTGCTTATGTGATCCTTCAAGATGCAGGTTGCTATGTAAGTGTAAGTTCCGTCAGTGTCCATTCCATCGTTGACAGTCAATAAAGAATGTATCTGCTTATTAATCCTAAAACATATAATGATTTAGTCTGTTTTTGAACATCTCACAGAACTAAAATAAAATCCTTCAGTTCTTAAATCATTCACCTACTTGTAATCTGTATGTGTTTGGCATGAATCTACAGAAATAGGAAGACTCTCCACTTGTATTACAATCACACTGTCTTTTGCATATAAAATGCATTTGATACAAGAAATAAGTTCGAGCAACATTTTCAGAAGCCTTGTTTATAAGATCTGGAACCTGATATGTGTTGCAGACACCTGATTGTGGAGGAAGACTTTTTAAATTCATTTTATGTTTTATGGACTCTTTCTACTTTTTCAGTATTGTGATTCCTAGTTTGCTAGTTGCTTTATCCCTTCTCCATTAGTAAAATATTCTGTTAATATTAAGGATATGCTGCCTGTGTAGCTGCAAGCCCCATTCCAGAGCCTGGCAGCTGCAACACAATGCCATCCAAGATCGCCTGGTCAGAGCCATCCTGCCACCCATAGGGAAGGTTGCCGTGAACTCCACCATCCCCGGAACCAACAGCCAACTGCGATTGGACAGCGTCATCACCAACAAGGACCAGAAGAAGATCATCATGGTGGATGTCACAGTGCCCTTCGAGAATAGGACCCTGGCTTTCCACAATGCCCAAGCTCAAAAGGAGGAGAAATACTCCCCTCTTGCCAAAACCTTGAGAGCTAAGGGTTACCAGGTTCAGACACACGCGCTGATTGTCAGAGCCTTGGGCGCATGGGACCCCAGTTACGAGTGAGTGTTGAGAGAATGCGGAATCGGTCAGTGCTATGCTCGGCTGCAGCAACTCATGGTGTCGGACGTCATCAGATGGTTAAGCTAGACTGCCAATGAGAAGCGCAGTCAGGAAAGTAACCGAAATACTTTCCTCATGGATTGTATTTTCTAAATGGACAACTTACCCGAAATGCTCAATTACTGAGGGACAATCTTTACTCATTGATATATTTTGCTTTCCACAACCAACTCTCTGTACAACTTTTCATGAGTGATGTACCCGAGTACTTAGACTCTAATATCTAAACTATATTGTTAAATTTATTCACCTAAATTTGGGTTATTGCTGATTATGTACTATATGTATCATATGACTTTTTAAAACAAACTTTGTATTTATGGATAATCTAAGCACTGTACCCAGATGTAGAAACACTCTTTTCTCAACCTATGTATTATATAATTTTTTTAACATTAGCTTTAATAAAAGAATTTAATCTGAGACTAGGAATCCGGTGTAACTAAATTGAACAAAATATGCCAATTAGATGTTGTATATAAGGTCTTAACACTGGAGAACTGCTGGCCTAGCATTTTATATCTCTAGCCTGTTCCTTCCCTGGGCAATAAAGCTCAGCACTGACCTAAAACAAACAAATGCACCTCTAAATGTAGCATAGCTCAGATCTCTCTGCAGCAAGGCCTATTAGCTTTCCATGTAGTTTACAGTTGGGGAAGGTCTGTTAGAATGAATGTGAGAGCATTTGACTGAACACTAAATTAGTGCTATTCATCTGAAGTCAAAATAGAAGACTAGAGCAATGAACAATAGTCATGTGTATTATAAATATTTGTTTATTACTGTAGAATTTTAGTAATACTAACTAGTAACAGGTTTCAGAGTAACAGCCGTGTTAGTCTGTATTCGCAAAAAGAAAAGGAGTACTTGTGGCACCTTAGAGACTAACCAATTTATTTGAGCATGAGCTTTCGTGAGCTACAGCTCACTTCATCGGATGCATACCGTGGAAACTGCAGCAGACTTTATATACACACAGAGAATATGAAACAATACCTCCTCCCACCCCACTGTCCTGCTGGTAATAGCTTATCTAAGCTATTATTATTATTAAGCTATTATTATTAAGCTATAGCTGTAGCTGCTCAAATAAATTGGTTAGTCTCTAAGGTGCCACAAGTACTCCTTTTCTTTTTTAACTAGTAACAGTGATTAGGCATAATCTGACAAAACAGAACATATCAGGTACAGTGGACCAAAGTCTGCCCTCACTCACCAGTCGTTAAGTCATTGGAGTGACTCTGGACTTACTGTGGTGTAACTGTGCGCAGAAATTAGTCTAGTACTTCTTTTCCTATTATATTATACATAACTTGCTGTTGTCATCCCACATTATGAAAAAGGCTGGACAAATAGGACATCTCCATTTGACCATCACGAGCTGTCTGAAAATTTCACCCAGCCCAATAAGAATTAAATGTGTAATGAAATCTAGTCTAAACAGTGTTACTTGTTTTAAATGAAAGTTTGGCTTCTTTTGCATACTAATAATTATAGTAATAAAAAATAGTGGACTGCTGTCCTCTAGAAAGGTTATATATATTTATATATATATATATATATAAATATATAATTTAATCTGATTGTGCTTCTGCTTTTACTATTGGTCTAGCAGGTGAAGATCTACATCTGCAAGCTCAGATTCATATCTGTCTCTCTTAAACAAAGTTTAAGAACAGACTAAGGGATGGTCCAAGTTCCGTAGCCACCCCCAGCCAGCACTGGGGATTGAACTGGGGAGCAGAAGAGCTAAAAGCATGAAGCTCGCCAGCTTGAGTCGAGAAGCACATTCCGTAGCTTGGGGCTGTAACACATTCACATCTTCTGTGGATAAAGTGCATGGGGACTACTGACCAATGTGTTATTCACATCGCAAGAACTGCAGTTACTGACTTTCTGCCTGAGAAGAAGGGGATTTGATATTGGGAAGGCGAGTGATAGAGGAATAGAAGTGAAAGAATGAAAAAAAAGGGGTAAGGGCCTGTTGAAAGGGAAAGGCTGCCAATAGGGAATTAAGCATAAAGGGAAGAGGAGCAGTAGCTGAATGTCCAAAAGGGTATGGGGGAACTAGAAGGTGGAATGGAGCCTTCTTATCTTGTCATCTCTTCCCCCAACCCATGCTGGGCAACTGTTATTTGGCTGCAGATGAATATCAGTATTTTGGTCAAAATTTATCTAAGTTCTTGTTCAGTAGAAGCCACATGATTGTACAACTCTGAATTAAATATCTTGTCACAACCTTCAGGATTAAGAGTTCACACTTGGGTGCCTAAAATTTGGCACATTGTAAAAAAAAAAAAAAAAAAAGTGACCTGTTTTTCGGAGAGTGTGGACATCCCAGCTCAAAATTACTTCTTTCAGAGTTGAATGTGCTCAGCCTCTCTGTACATCAGAACACTTGTATTTAGGTGCCTAACTCTGGACCTGTTCCAATGCCGGTGAAGTCAGTAGGAGTCTTTTAATTGACTTCAGCGGGTGTGGAATCAAGTCCTTTATTACAAAGCTTGAAATCATGGCCTTAATGTTGCTATGCATTAAGAGAAGAAATATTCTGAAACCTTTCTTCTCTTGCATTGTATCCATTTCTCACTGGAAAGGTGCATCAATTACAGTAAAGCCTGATCCTCCTCTGTTGGCTTTTACTACACATTGTGTTCTGTATTTCTGCAGTCACTCTCCTGTTGACTTCTAGAGTCAATGGTCATCTCTCTCTATCTATGTAACAGGGTCCATAAACTCAGCTTCTCCCTGTTTAAGCCCTGGTATTTTGGGTAACAAAAGGGATATTTTTAAAAGGACATAGTAGCTAGCTGTAATAAATAAGGAATCTTTTTTCTTCCTTCCCCATCAATATAATACACAGTTATTATTCTGAATTTAAGTCTTAAGAGCTGCATGTATTGCTGTTGATGTGACAGTGTGAGTGATGAGGTTGTTAGAGAATGTTGTATGCTTTCTTCTGGAAAAGTACTGTAAACTTTTTTGTTTAGCATGGTGATCTCTGCATCAAAGGAGAGTTAAATTAGTGTAACTTTAAGTAGAACAGAGGACCCACTAATATGTAGTTCATGTAGAGATAATTGCTTTAATGGTGGTACTTCTCTACAGGGCCCTCATTGAAAGGCTGTTACATTGTCCATTTTGTGTGCGTGAAATCAGTTTCATACACAAATGGAGGCTTTTGGTTTTCCTTAAAATGCTGATATTATTTAAACCTTTGCTCAAAAGACTTTATAAGCTGTGCATGAGACCAACGGGACCCATGGGGTCCAAGATAAAAACGAATAGGATCTTTTCTCGGATGTGTTTATTGTTCAGCTTTTAGAGTCCGCTGCCTAATGGTAACAATCACAAGTCTTTAATAAACAAAAAACCGAAATTCCTGTGCTGACTACAGGAAAAGCATTCTTTCTCCACCTGATACAATTCCCAAATGACTATGAGGAAACAAGTTATGTGCTCCCTGGTTTACATCTAAGCTCCTATCTATTTAATGCTAGGGGGTTACTAGAGAAGCTCAAATTGCCTTGTGTTTCCTTTAATGCAGACTCAGTTAACCCAGGTTAGTGGACGTGGGTTGGAGCTCAGGGAGTAGGAGAGTCACTCAGGTTGTACAGCTCTGTCTGTCCTCTGACATAAATTGAATCTTTTTGGGAGTAAAGCGAATGGGAGAGAAAAGAGGAAAAAAGGAGGCAATGTGGTAATACAGGGAGTACCTACACCACAATCAATGGATTGCAAAATTGAGCAGTCACCCCTCTGGCATGCACCAAACACACATCTGCATATGCAGATTGGGTCCCAGCTGACTCCTATGCTTACATAAATTGCTGCAAAACGGGCATGCACCAAGTTTTTCAGACATAATCCTTTTAACACACACAGTCAGAAGCTAAACATTTGACCTTACAAATGTTGTGGTGTTCTATTCAAATTTGTGTTATTATTTTTTGTTAGTTGCATTCCAATAGTGCCCACAATGAGAAAGGAACTGCTCACATACAGAAAAACATGGTCCCTTCCCCAAAGATTTTACTCTCAATGTATTACTATTAAAGCCATAGGTCCTTACTGACTTATTTCCAGTCTCATTCTGCAATGAGCATATTATCCTGTATTGTACCTATACAATTCTCACATTCATTTATCATTGTTAATATTACAATGAACAGCAAAGGATTTACTGTAGCGAGGATGAGTCACTTGTAAATTATTGCCAAGTGGATATAAAAAATGATGTATTTACAGAGTACTTAGCTCCATTTACATTTGAAACATTACTGAGAAGATAACAGAGCAACAAGCGTAATCTGAGGAGCGTATGCTAAACCTTTTCTCTTGTTCCTTTACATTTGCAGGTTTCTTGAGTACTGGGGATCAAGCAGCAAAAGGAAACTATGGCCTCCTTGATCTAATCCAGGCTTTGCGATGGACTAGTGAAAATATTGGGTTCTTTGGTGGTGACCCATTAAGAATAACTGTTTTTGGATCCGGTGCAGGTGGTTCATGCGTCAATCTATTGACTTTATCCCATTATTCTGAAGGTAACCGTTGGAGCAATTCAACCAAAGGTATTATGCAGGTTGCAAATATTGACAATTTTGGTGTCTGCATGCCACCACCATTAGTACTATGTGATGCTCTGTATTTCTCTCTCTGTTTCTATGGCCTGCTGAGTTCAACTCAGTAATAATCTGGCTTTTTAAAGGCTGTAATAGCTGCCTTTCTCCTCAACTCTTCTGTGCACGTTTAAATTTGGGGTGACTTTCTTTCTGTTTCTTTGTGGAGCTTCGTAGAAACACGTTTGCAACAGACTTCTGAACAGCACACGCACAGTACATCATTTTTGTCTCTTTTCTTTCCTACCTAAGGGTGTCCTCTTTGGAAAACCAGTCGGTGATGCTCACAGTAGATGAGGTCGACTATATTCAATCAGTCATCAAAGGCATGTTTAGTTTCTCATGAGGAGCAGGATTTAAAGAAAAATAAAACGACATGGTTCCTGTTTTCAAGCTAGTGGCTGAGATGCTTCACAGTATTATCTAGTGGGAAGGGGAAAGTGCCTAGTTCAGAAATCTTTTGTCTGAAACTGCATGAATTTCACTTGCTGTCTTCTGAGAAAAGAATGTTTGCATGCGTGAGCCAAAATTGTCAAAGCATCAAGGTCACAAATTAATTTTTTTTGCCTATATGTGTTTTTTCTAATCTATAACTAACACCTCTTCTCTAATTAAGTTAAGGCAAACAGCAGGAAATTTAAAATGTTGTTTGAGTACAAAAAACTTTTTTTCCTTCCATTTTGGCTCCAGAGTTCCACACACTTTTTTTCTCATTTGCACGGCCACTGCTTATTGATCACATTGCTTCTCTAACACCATCCTGTCATTATCCGTTTCACATATATTGTTTAGACTTAGTGGGCAGATGACAGAAAACCCTTGTTGATGGAGTCTGGAGAAACACATAAGGCCTCATTTTCCTCCGATTTACATTGGTGAACTCCCTGGAGGGCCTGATTGTACACTCGTACTGGAGTAACTCCACTAACATCAGTAGAATTTACTTCTCATCGAGCACCTAATCCAAAGCCTATTGAAGTCAATGGAAAGGTTCCCACTAAGTCTCAGTGGGCTTTTGGATCTGGCCTTACAGTGATGTAAATGGGAGAAGAATCAGGCCAATTCTCTTTTATGTAAACAAAACTATTGTGGAAAATAGATTCCTAGGACAGTGGGTTTAATTTAAAAAAATATTTTAAAAATTATTTAAAATAATTATTATTTTTATTTATTATTATTTTTAGAAAATAATTTTTAACCATTTCCAGCCAAAGACCACTTTTCACTTTAATACTTGAAATACCTTGAAGCGGAAATGTAGAATCCATGTATAAATTTGACACTCACAATTATATAGGTCTTTGCACGTTAACCTGTGACATGTTTTGTAAAATGGCATTTTAAGCCAGTAGTTTACCAGTCAGACCTTAGCCTAAGCATAGTGCCCATAACCATGTGTAATCTCTGGGTCATATCATGCCATCAGTTTTTCAGCAGAACTCACAGTGTGGGTCATCTGTGGCATAGTGGATTGAGGATGGGGCTAAGAGTCAGGAAACCTGGTTTCCATTCTCTGCCAATGACTGACCATTTGGCCTTCGGTTTAATTACAAGTAACTGATGTAATGCTGAACACTATATGTTTTTATCTGGAATGACCCATCAGTCATGATGTGCATCTTGTCAGCTAACTCTACACAGTCATGTTGTAATGCTATAACATTTTGTCAAAAGCGCAAGCCCATTTACTGTCTGCTGAGTGCCTACTTGACTGCTCTCATCTCCCACTGAACAGAGCATTCTTCAGGGGTCGGGAGACACTCGGCACTTTGCAAGATGGAGATCTCAAATAATTTGTTTTGGCTACCCCATATGCAAAATGGGAACCATAGTGCTTATCCATCTCGGTAAAGTACTTTGAAATCTGTGGATGAATAAATGCAAATGATTATTTACCTCAGCGAGACCTTGACATACAAACGATAGCAAAGTGTGGCCCATTATGCCTTAATGTCATTTTAATATCAGCCTACAGCCCCTTGAGCCACGAGTGTGAATATTTCCTGATAGAAATCTAATTCACTTCCTTTACTGTACATTGTTGTTGGCAGAAATCAGTTACAGTATGAAAATTACTTTTCTCTGTCATCCATTCTTCACTAACATGGTTCAACAGAAGTATTTCTTTAAAGTAACTGAATTGAGCTTTATGACTAGAGGACTTGACGACTTTTAACATAATCTGGCCTTTTATGTGCAATTTAGCAAGCTATAATGTTTATCTCAGCACTTTCTTACCATGTAACTGACTCTTTCTCTAATTGGTATAGAAAATAATTCTAAACAATTAAAAAAAAGAGATTTACACAGCATGCACATAAAGTGAAGCTACGTTGCATTAAGAATTACATCCTAGTGAAAATTCCAATTTGGTACTCTGCTGCATGTATTCTACTGGCCAGGTCCTCAGCTGGTATAAATCACTGTAGATTCATTGACTTCAAGCTGATTTACATCAACTGAATATCTGGCCCTATAAATATTATTTTTTCTCTGGATCTAATTCTGAGGTTCTGCTTTGTTTTTACTCAGCTCTTACTCAGACAAAACTCAGTTATGACTCATCTCATGAATCTAGAGATGCACTTGAGCCATATATTTCAGTCCACATCCAGATTCTACTAAAATGAAAGTTTTGCCTGAGTAAGGGCAGAGTAGAGACTGAGTAAGGACCTCAGGGTTTATAATCTTCAAGGATCGTAAAACTCCCCAAAGACCTTTTTTTAAAATGTTTTCATGCAAGCAATTAATTCTAACTAGCATTTGAGCATGGTCCTGATCCTGCAGTGTGATTCAGGTAGGCCCTAACTCAGGCTCTGTGCAGTGCCTGAGTCCACCCGCACATCACATTGCAAGATGAAGGCCATAATTTGTATTTGTAAAGAGCCAGATTCTTAGATGAGCCAAGCAGCTGCAACTCCTGTTCACTGGAGGTACTGGCTGATGTGCAGGATGTGCCCCAAAGACATTTTGTTTGTGTAAGTCAATGACAGAGGGTCAGATGTTGCTTTCAAAAGTTGCCTTCAGTTATCTTACTGCAAATCCTTAGTATCTCTACTGATGTCACTAGAATTACTCCAGATTTGTACTGGTGTAAATAAAAGCAGATGTTGGCCAAATATGCTTTATGTTAGTGTAATGTGTAGATGTCAAGGGGCATTTTGCATAAATTATAGTTAGCTATGAAATATAGGTCAGATTACAAAATATTTTCCAATAGACTGCACAAAGAGACTGCATAATTGCAAATTGTTTGGTGTCCTTCCGTTGTAGAACTTATGTGGTGATGCAGAACATTTTTTAAAAGGTTAAAACTATTTAGCAAGAAGGGTAAAATATAGTGCCTAATATGGACTAAATTATGATTTCCTAGGAGTGTGGAGTAGAAGATCCTTTCCCACTTCATTGCACAGGGGCCAAACTCAAAATTCCTGTTGGAAGTAGAGCTCCCCAAAGGGAATGGGGAAGGGGTGAAGTGATGCCATGGCCCAACACAGAGGGGAGCACCAAAAATATGGGATCAGCCACTCTAGTGTTATCCCTTCAGGACAGAATTCCCCATAAAACCCTTTCATACATGCCTAGTACATGAGCCATGGCTTAGCACTGGGATGAAATCCTGTCCCACTGAAATCATTGGCAAAACTCCCGTTGACTTTGGTGCGGTCAGGATTTCACCCATGATGTGGACAAAGATACCTAAAGGTTAAAAAAAAAAAGCGCAATTCAAACAGGGCTTCATATATTTATGAGCAGAGCTTTTGGTCCAGATTCTACTCTCAGTAACACCAGAGTAATCCGGAGTAATTGCACTGATGTCAGTGGAGTTACTTCAGGTGTACACATGTATAAGTGACAGCAGAATCTGCCCCATCCACCCCATCTCTCATAAATGAAAACTTGAGTAAATGTTTAAATTCTAAGTCACAAAGCAATATTTTAGGATATTCAGTATAAAACATCATTTTCCTTTTTTATTTAAATGTGATTACCATAAACCTTAATTAAAAACAGGACCTTTTACAAGAAAGGATCTTGCCTCTTAGATAAATGAGTTAGGAATGCTGCCCAGCACTGTGTATGGCTTCAGAATATAAAATTTGTTATAATACCCAATTGAGAAGACCTGTACATCTCAAGCCAAGTTCAATCCTAAACAGAATCTATAAAAACAGTCTATTAGGTCCTATTCAGACTTCAATTTAAAACATAGTCATACACATGCAAGCTGCTGATAACTTGAACAGTATCTAAGAAATCAGTCAAATGCAGGGTATAATTCACTTTTCCTCCAACCTGATAAAATAATGTTAGTATTATGGGTTTTTCAAAGCAAACAGGGTTATCTTGAACAAGATATGGCATCAGACAATTTCTCCCACTCTTTCGGCTTCCTGAGTTACTCAGGTATAGGTCCTCAGTTGCTATAAGTTGGTATTTGCATGAGTTTTACTTATCTATTGGTCTAGGATTTATATACATATGTGCATTTTTTTGTACACGTTAGATGTGGATACAGCAACAAGCAGAGTTTACCTTCTGTATTGCATTTATTTATTAGTAATTTTTTAAAAAATGGTAAAAGATTTCCTATTGTCCCACAAACCTAATCTAAACATTAAACAGCTACATGCTTATAAAGGTCACCTCAGTACTTTTAAAATATTTTTTCCCCCACAGGACTTTTTCAAAGAGCAATAGCTCAAAGTGGAACAGCTCTCTCCAGCTGGGCAGTTAGTTTCCAACCTGCAAAATATGCCAGGATGTTGGCTACAAAAGTTGGTTGCAACATGTCAGACACTGTAGAATTGGTAGAGTGTCTACAAAAGAAGCCTTATAGAGAACTTGTGGACCAGGACATTCAACCAGCACGATACCACATAGCCTTTGGACCAGTAATTGATGGTGATGTGATACCAGATGATCCTCAGATATTGATGGAACAAGGAGAATTCCTCAACTATGACATCATGTTGGGAGTTAACCAAGGGGAAGGTTTAAAATTTGTTGAAAATATAGTTGATAGCGAAGATGGCATATCAGCTAGTGATTTTGACTTTGCTGTTTCCAATTTTGTTGATAATTTATATGGATACCCTGAAGGCAAAGATATATTGAGAGAAACTATTAAATTTATGTATACTGACTGGGCAGACCGACACAATCCGGAGACAAGAAGGAAAACTTTGCTAGCTTTGTTTACTGATCACCAGTGGGTTGCACCAGCAGTGGCTACAGCAGATCTTCACTCGAATTTTGGATCGCCTACATACTTCTATGCCTTCTACCATCATTGCCAAACAGATCAGGTACCTGCTTGGGCAGATGCAGCCCATGGGGATGAGGTTCCTTATGTACTGGGAATCCCTATGATTGGTCCTACTGAATTATTTCCCTGTAATTTCTCCAAAAACGATGTTATGCTAAGCGCAGTGGTGATGACATACTGGACTAACTTTGCAAAAACTGGGTGAGTACTAGATAGAGAGTAATCTCATCTATAAATTGAGGACTTGATCCAGCAATCCTTTCCTATGGACTTCTGTAGGAAATACTTGGGCCAGGAAGGCGTATTTACGTGAATAAGGGTTGCGGAATTAGGTTGAGAGTTATATGTTTTTAATATCTTTCAGTTCAATTAAAAATTGAACATTCTGTTGACACATGGGGAAACTGTCCATGTGACTATTCTATACATAACAGTGTGATAAATTCTTTGTACATAAAAAAAGAAGGGCTGCAGAAAGCAGCTTCTCTGATATTTTTATCTTTTTCAATCTAATATTTAGCTTTCTCATATTACCATAGTTGGCCTTAAAAAGTGTATTCTGCTTTGTAAGATTATGATGCTTTGAGAGAGATTTCTCTGTACTTAAAATGGGGAATTCTGTTGGAACTGGTAACACTTTCAATTTTTTAAGTCTGGCCACTGTGTAAGAAATTGTAACATGTTCTATAGTGAATAAGGAACATACTGAGATCACATATAGCAGTTATAAAGTATACATCATTAAAAACAGATCATCATTTAACAAACCACAATATTGGACTGTACTCCCGTAGTGGTGGTATTTTGATTGCATAGAACGTGAAATGCCACCAACATCACAGCACATGGAAGGTTGGTCTTAAAATTATGTCCACTTATTCAAATGAATAGGCACTTATGAATGTGAGATACATGGACTAGCAAAGGTGCCAAGGACTCACCTTGTACCACTTCTCCGCGCTCAGTTTGGCTTTCAGTGAATGTGTGCTATATTAAGTTAACACACTGCCCTTTCACCTCTGAAGACCTGAGGTGTAATTTAACTTACAAATAAAAATAAGGTTTGTGACCCCTTATCCTAGTCTCTAGTAGGCATTAATCCACATCACTAGTACCAAAGTGTAATACAGTTGACAATTTTTCCTCGAGAGAAAAGGACTAGGATGCTGATTGGGGTTGGGGTACAAAGGGCATTGGGGAAGCTTGCAGTGTCCACTTGCATTGTGTTGGCTCTAACTGCTATTAGGCCTCCAATTCGATCAAAACTACATTCACTGCCCTTCCCCTCCTTCCCCCAAATAAATGTTAAAATGAAGGATCAAATCTTAATTTTATAATTGCTTCTGAAATGCAGGCTTTACATCTCAGCTTTTTTTTTATTCTAGTGACCCAAATCAACCAGTCCCACAAGATACAAAATTCATTCATACTAAACCCAATCGTTTTGAGGAAGTAGCATGGACCAGATACTCTCAGAAAGACCAACTGTATCTTCACATTGGATTAAAACCACGAGTGAAGGAACATTACAGGGCCAATAAAGTGAACCTGTGGCTGGAACTGGTACCTCATCTGCACAATCTTAATGACATTTCACAGTATACCTCGACCACAACTAAAGTGCCATCAACAGATATTACTTTCAGACCAACAAGGAAAAATTCTGTACCTGTTACTTCAGCTTTTCCTACAGCCAAACAAGATGATCCCAAACAACAACCAAGTCCCTTTTCAGTGGATCAAAGGGACTATTCCACAGAGTTGAGCGTTACTATTGCAGTTGGGGCATCTTTGCTATTCCTAAACATTTTGGCCTTTGCAGCATTGTACTACAAAAAGGACAAGAGGAGACATGATGTTCACAGGAGATGTAGCCCACAGCGTACTACTACCAATGATCTTGCCCATGCACAAGAAGAGGAGATAATGTCCCTCCAAATGAAGCACACTGACTTGGATCATGAATGTGAATCCATCCATCCACATGAGGTGGTTCTTCGGACCGCCTGTCCCCCAGACTACACACTAGCTATGAGAAGGTCTCCTGATGATATTCCCTTAATGACACCCAACACCATTACAATGATTCCCAACACTATACCAGGGATTCAGCCCCTACACACATTCAATACCTTTACTGGAGGACAGAATAATACTCTGCCCCATCCCCACCCCCACCCCCATTCACATTCAACAACCAGGGTATAGCCAGACAAGATGAAACAAACTTTATTTTTTTTGATGGATTACAGTAGGTGACATTACTGAAGATTACTTGGCTTTCAACCTACAAGACTCTTACTATTTAAATATAGAGGAATATTATGTGAATATACATATCAAGAACTTTGGGGGTTTTGAAAAAAAATGAATTGTACATATATACAAATGAACTTAAAAAAAACAACTTTGCAATTGCTTGAAGCAATTGTCCTGAATGATACTTTTTCATTCACATTCAACTGTTAATTTTTGAAGATTTAAGTTACATAATGGAATTAGGCATGTGCAACACAAACAGAAAAGAACTCTGACTGAAATTTTAAAAAAAAATCTATAAATATGCACAAGGGACACACTAATGGAATGTCAGATAATTTTCACCAATTTTTATTTGGAACTGTTTTATTGTGTAGTCCATATTTACATATTTGGATAAGTACACAAAGCACCAATGCTGTTAAGGCCTTAGTAGGGGGCTCATGCTGAAATCTGCCAGTCAAACAAAGAAGTTTTAAAGCCTGGCAGGTACAACATTATCACATAAGTGCTGTCAGTATAAAAGTTGTGGGAATAAAGGAAACTGGATATTTTTAGCACGATGTGCATGATAATTTATATGCTTGGTGGCTGTGCTGCTGATTAAGCCGTAATTAAAATTCTTCTCATCCCATTGGAGTTTTTAATAGAAGCTTCCTCCATCAATTGGCACAACCTAAAGAAGATTTTTTTAAAGGGGCAAAAGTAATTACAGTAAAATAATTCACAGTAGCTTCAGTAATAGAAGGAATTACAGTAGTTCTTAAAGGTATTTGATGGTATTCTCAGTATTTAGGGGTGAACACTCCCTGAGTGAATCCCACAGGGAAAAATATCTTTTTGTGTTTTTAATGTTCTCTTTCGTTTCCACCTAAATAATTTATAGAACTATAACCTTAATGGAACCTCTTTGATGAAGGATTTATAATTTGCTGTGGTTTAGTTACAATATATTTAGTTCATATTGGTAAGATAAAGTGTGTCCAAAGATTTCATTGCAAGGATATTTTTGCAGTATAAAGATGCCCCAACATTATCACTCTGATTACAGCTCTGTTATTGTTTTAACTCATGGTGCATGTGACAAAGTTTACTGCTAATATTTTAATGTAAAGTTATTTCCCTTTTTGCTATACATTATCCTTGCCATTCAAGTGAATTCACTGGATGAGATCTCTATAGAGTACAAATGTAGATAGAGAAGATCCATAACGATGGAGAGAGCCAACAAATGGAAATTTTTAAACCTGAATCTTACATTTGTTTGTGTGATTTTAAATGAATGGTCTAAAATCACAAGAAACTCTTCATTCCCCTGTTGTTTTCCAGAAACGGCATATCACGGTCCTTTCAAAATGTTTGTATATGTAATCAGATGTACATTTATATAAAAAAATGAGATGGACTTAAGAGCACATCCCTGATAAATACTTTCTCTTACCTGTACTATATTTCTATTAGACTAAAGTTATGTGATTTTTTTTTACATTTTTTCAAATTACTAGCAATTTTGATAGTTTGTAAGATAATGCAAAGAACTCTCTCTGACAAACTAACTGCAGTAACAGAAACATTTCTTTTCAGTTACTCTTTTTCAAGAATGAAAGCTTATTACACACACAAAAAAATTGTATACTACTTGATGAAAAAATACTTTGTACTTCTTGGCCATATTACTGGTCACTGAGTGAAATAAAGATAATCTGGATAACAAATATTATTCCAATGCTAAGAGATCTGATCTTTGCTCATTAAAGAGCTAAAATGTTTATTGCTGTTTTGTCATTTTTTAATGAAGTAATGGTAACTGTCTCAAATAAAGAGTCATTTCTTAGACAAGTCTGGTTTTTGAAGACATGGATATGCCTTCTACAGATAATACAACTGCATATTTATAGGCCAATCCTACCTAAAACAGTTCCTTATAAAAATCATGACACTGTGAATGTATAATGTCGCAGTGTTACATTAATTACCACTACCCACTAACTTGCCATAATTTTGCAGCCAGAAGTAAGATTTAAAAATACATACATCAAATTTAGAAAAGGCAAGGAACAGATAAATATGCAGTATTCCATGAAATGAAACTCACCTGGTTCACACTGTGAGGGTGATTAAACTTTCATAAAATGATGTTACTAGAAAGTTACCCTTCAAAGTGTGTTTAAGAACATCAAATAGACTTCAAAAGTGACACTGAAAACAAAACAACAAAAACCACTGCAGTTTCAGTCATTTTCTTTAGCTAATAAACTAATAAAAAATATACACTAACAATTAATATAATATAGATTATCATCCCCAGTTTTAAAAGGAGCATTTTTGGTAGAAGCATAAAGATTGAAGTCTTCAAAATCCAGGATGGTCTATGTGCAATTTCTGCCTGATGTGGTTGTGCTTTTAGACTGTGACCTGCCAATGTAAACCAATAAAAAGAATTGTCTGCCATCTGATAATTATTGTTTAATAGGAAGATTGTTTTTTGCTATGTTAATGAAACAAAACAAAACAAACAAAACCATGAATGGCCATAAAACAAGATATACACAAAATATGATTTCATGTGCTTTTCTTAACTTTATCAAACTCAAAATAATTTTCTACTATAATTTAATGGTGGCCATATCTATATCTATATATCTCTATATACAGTATCTGGTAATTGTTTACTTTTATTAGTTCAGAAATAAATGATTGAGGTAAACCAAGCATGACAGTATACTTTTTCTTTTCTGTCAGCCAATAATACCACAAATGTGAAAGATCAAGGCAGCAATGCAAATTTTATAACATTTTCCTGGTCAAAAATTCACATGATGCAGATACTGTGAATACAATTTTAGTTGCTACTTTATAATTACAGTTCAGCAGCTAGTTTTCTGAAAGTAAGAGGATGTCCCACTTTTTATAACATGAACGAAGGCCACAAAGTGTTTTTAAAGCTGAAACATACTCACAAATGTAAGAAACATTTTGGAGGATTTTTGATGGTTATGCATTATGGAATTTAATTTTGTCATTTTTAAAAGATATATTTGGTTGTTTTTTTTTTCAAAATAGACAATGATTAACCAAATGGAGTGTGATATTTTATTTTTTGTATTGTTCATTGGAGCAGATTTCCAATGCAATTAGGATATTAGTCAGTATTTGGAAGTACAGCAAAAATATGAAAAGCCTGTATTTACTGCTTTCCCATTTTTGTAAATATGTTTTCAGACATTTAAAGAAAAAATATTTGATTATTTTGAGGAAAAAACTATGGAATAAATGCCTCTTTTCCCCATTCATTTTCTATTAAAATTATAGACATATATTACTTCATATCTAGTCTTGGATGCGTAGTTTACGCACAGAGAAGGCAGTACTGACATTGCATAGGGAAAGAAAGCAAATTGAAACACATTTTGCTTAATAGTATCTCAGTAGGCCACATATTGTATACTGTATCCAGTGAAGATTTATGGAGCATGGAATTAAGATAGATAAACATACTCTTCTATAGGACAGCATCAGGGTTAGTGGTGTTGTTACTAAATGTATTCAAAAATGGATTCTTACTGTATATTTTTGGTTAACTGAACTCAAATAAATATTGATATGCAATAAAAACAGGGTGAAAAGAAGCCTAACAAATAAACATGTTACAGCTTTAAACACCACTACATAGAAATTGCTGAGATTTCTCTTGCGAGTTTCAGTGAAATATTCTGAAGAGACAAAATAGAACTGGAATTGTTAGGAAGCTGTAAAACATCATAGTGGTTCTTTAGTAACTTGTTTTCTTCTATGGTATTAATTCAAAGTATTGGCCTTTCCCCTGTCCCTCACCTCTCCTTTTCTAGTAATGATTTGTTATGGACTATTGCTTTTAAATGTAAGCGAACATTAGATAATTTGGTCATTATTGCGAAAACATGCTCCCACATAAATTAAATTAATGGTCATTTCCCTGCTGAGGTTTTGTTATCGTTCATTCAGCTAGCTTGTCAATTGCAGCAATTGTTTTGGCTTTTTATATATATATATTCAATAAACTAAGGGACTTTCTTCAAATAGTGTTATACCTCTTTTGCTCTTGAAATGATAACAATCTGTGAGTCAGATGTCCCTCTGAGGTCTTCAGAGAAATCTGACTGTTTGAAACACACACACTGCTGAAGTTGTTTCTCTCTCTTAAGCTTTCTGATTTGATTTAGTTCTGGCACTTTGCTGTATTTGTATGCAAGCCAGAAATTAGCTGCATTTGATAAAGGGTTCAATAGAATTATACAGAAGAATCAATGAATTAACCACAAGCAGAACATGAGGTTCTTTTTTGTCTTGGTTTTTTTTAATGCTGTTGCCATAATTGATTTCATATTGGCAGATTCAGTGGAAACTTGATTTAAAGGCATCGTGTAGGGTAAGAATACTAAATATTAACTGATTAAATAAGTTTGGAGGGAAAAAATGTGTTTTAAATCACCTTGGATTGATAGATGACTAACTTCCAAAATGTTAATGTGCAACTAACTCAACCTTCGTTGTTTTAAGTAGTAACCAAATAGCCCCTGATAATTCATGCATATATGAAAAAATAAAGTTTATTTAGAATGTTTACTATATTTTATCTACTGAAAAACAATTAAATATAATGTTAAAAATGGTAAATTGAGGCCTACTGAGGACCTAATCTTCCTGCTCCTTCACATCAATGGGAAAACTTTTGTTGACTTCAGTGGAGCTATGATCAGACACTACAGGTTAATGTCATATGGTAACTGGAAATAGTAGTTTAAACGAAGACAAAATAGCACAGGAGTTTTGAGAATGGTGTAAAAATTAATTTGTCATAGTATGACTATAAATATGTTGTCTGGGCCATTATATACGTCAATTGTATTCTGATCAATATGTTGTAAGTCACACACCTTCAAAGCATGTAAACAGAGAGTATTATCTGTTCACCCTGTGTGGATACAATTCAAGGATAAGTGCATGTATTAAGTACAGAGGTGGAGTTGGCAGCTGAATCTGCATTCCTAATATTACGGGACAGAGCCACAACTGCTGTAAATCATCATAGCCCCATTGACTTCAGTGGATCTATGACAAATTTATACCAGCTGAAGATCTTCCCCCAGGCCCTCGGTGTTCATCATGGCTCATCTCATCCTCCAGTTCCTCCCTGCCCCCAAAATAATTGCAAGTGCATATGACTGCTGGATTTATGAATGCAAACAAATGGTTAGCTGTGCTATAAAATGTGCCTGCCATCATTTGTATGATTGTCCAAACAAGAGAGGCCCTCTCAGTTTAATGACATTCTGACAAGCATAACATCTCAGCAAATGAAGTTGTTACAGAGAGTGTGTTGACTAAACCATATTTTTCAATGTTAAAATTAAACAAAAATTATGCTTCTGCGTATATTCAATATGGGCCAGATCCTCAACTTGTGTAAGTCATTGTAGCTCTGTTGAAGTTATTGAGACTGTGATATTTTACCCCATCTGAAGATCTAACCCTATATGTTTCATTGTTATTTGTTCACCCATTGTCTACCTCCCATTATTTGAACAGTAAATGGAACAAGACATACTGTTGAGTTAAATTCTACTTTCTATTACACTGATATAATTTTAGAGTCAATGAAGTAGCTGCAAATGTACACTGATGTCAGCATACAGTATAAATACAGCACCAGCAATCCCAAGCATCCAAAAATCATGAGTCAGGCCCCCCAAGCCCCGTGAAATTGGCTTAAATTCATGAGATTTAAAAAATAATAAATTTAACTTCTTTTTATTTGCTTTCTGGGGTTGGGGCATGTAGGGTTCAGGTTTTCAAGCTTTTCTCTGCAGCTCTGAGGATGAGAAATGTACTTGGTTTTAAAAAATGGAAATTGGGATTCTCAGGTAATATCTAACAGTTTCTCTACACAGGGACACTCAGGAAAGTTATTCCAAATTAACTAAAGATGTGCATTTAAAGTGGATTAGTTATTAAATTGCAATAAACCTCTGTGTGGACAGTCTCAGGCAAAATTAAAGTGGCCTTAATTAAGTTTATCTTAATTCACTTCCAAAGTGAATCACTTTTTTAGTTATTTCCAATTAATTTTCCTATGGGCTTATCAATAGAACAAGTAGATCATGGCAAGCTGGGGTGTGAATCTACCCCCACACTAGCCTGCCATGGACTAACTATCCCAATACACCATGCTGATGTGTGTTAACAGTTTGTTAGTGTGCTTTGAGCTAGTCCTCTTTGAAATGGGACTAGCTCAAAGCACATTAACAAACTGTTAACCTGCATCAGCAGGATGCATATGGACAACTGGACCACAGCTGGCTAGAGAGAGGGTAGAGTCACACCTCAGCTTGCCACAGTCTAATTTTTCTTGTAGACAAGCCCTTAGTGTCCCCCTGTAGACAAGCCCTAATACTAGTAGTTGAAACTTTAAGAAAAACACCAAATAGCATGAGTCTGAAGATACGATCATGAGAGTTGACAACACTGTAACTATATTTTACAAAAGGCAAGTTTACACTTAGTTTTGCTCCTATTGAAGCTAATAGAAAATTTGCTACTGACTTCATTGAGGAAAAGATTGGGTGAGGAGTCTGTGTTTGGACTTCTGTTTCTTAAAAGCACTAGTTGATGTAAATAAATATGGCCATGTTTTCTAAGATCCCCTGGATAGTTCCAAATCTCTGTGGATTAGTTACTTAAATAGATTATCATTGTAATAAGAGGGAGAGAATGGTGGAGTCATGCCCTTCAATCCCCCAGCTACTAGCAAGCAGAGTGAGCCAGTTTTGGGGTGGGAAAAAACACTTCACACCCGGTATAGCTGTAACACCAATGTACACAGCCCAGGAACAATCAGGAAAACACCTGGTGACTCTGCCAGAATTCCTTCTGGATACTTCAGCTGCAGCCCAACTCTTGTGCTCTCCCTCCATCTGCCATGGTCTGAGTTTTTGCCCAGAATGGTTCCAGGTGTCAAGGGAAACTGTAGCTCTAAATGAAGTATTTAACCTGTTATTTGTATAAACCACATAGTCATGGGCCTTCCTAGAAGTGGAATTTAGGTCCTTGTGCATTTGAAATGTGATCATGGGCAATGTCTATGCTTGGATATTTGACCACCATGTCTTCATGCACAAGTTCATCTTTTAGTATTGTGTAAAATAAGCTATGGGGCTTGCATTATTTTGTAATAGTATCTTTGACAGTTGTTTGAAACAACAAACTAGCTCTGAATAAATTGAAAAGTCCTGAAGTCCTGAAATGTTTTCAAATGTATTTTCAAATTAATTTCCACTGACTGATGATATAAGATACTGCTGTAAAACCTTTTTGTTTTCTATCATAAGGGTGCTGCACTGGTGTGATAAGTGTGGCTGGCTAACTCTGATGATATGAAAACCATGCAGCAATTTTTCCTCTCACTTACACTAGTGTAAATCTGGAGCAAGTCCATTGAAATTGGTGGCAATCCTCTGGATTTCCACTGGAATAACTGAGCTCAAAATCTGGACTTCTGAAGATGGGATCAAGATGGCTCAGGTAATGTGGACTGAGATATGGAAGCTTTCATTTCAAAGACACTTGTTCAATCCAGATAAGGTAAGTAATGTCCAAAAATCATTACCCTCTCACAATGTGAAACTAAGTACTACTGATGTTTACTAATTTTAAGCCCAATAGAATTATACTTTACCCTCCCTTTCTCAGCTGCTGGACTCACAGTGCCATGGCATCTTTTGCAGAAGGCAAAGAGAATGTGGGCTGCTGGTTCACTTGTGGGTCTGAACTGCTGTGCTCTGCCAGATGATCAAGAAGGGGTGTACATGGAGGAAGGACAGCAAGCCGTCTTCTTTTTGCTTTTCTCTCTAGCCAAGTGCTGGCATTTTGACCTTTTGTAGGGTCACCAAGATGCCAGGAATCAATAGTGCCAGGAATGGCTGAACCACATGCCTTGTCAATCATAGTCATGTTTCCTTCCTCCATTGGCTGCTGAGTAAGCAATGGCTTCCAGTGACTGAGTAATTTGAATAGTAGGGCTCCATAAAAGGAGGTTCCTCCAGGGAACCATCCTCAAATTACTCTGTTCAGGGACAACTGAGGATACCTTCTCTTGCATACTTTGTTATGTATATGTAGAGGGAGGACATCATGTTATTGTTACATTAATCGAATATTGGTAACTTTTGTATGTCTATGACAGTATTGACATTTTGTTCTTGAAAAGTAAAGAATTTTATTTGCAGTGATACAATCTTAATGCAATGATACAATGTTAATAAAGTGCTGGTCCAGGTTTTACAGTTACTTTTTAAAAAATAACAGGTTATGGTGTAGTCCAAGATGGTGGGCTGATTGCTAGGTCTTCCTATCCAATTCATTAGAAGACCATTGGCTTCAGTTGGGTTGTACAGGTTGTAAAATAGAGCAGAATTTGGCCATTTGTCTCCAAATCAGAATTGGGATTGGATGGTGAGGGATAATGTTCACATCTGTGTTGTCCCAAACGAGGTGTCTGTGCTGGACTGATAGCCAAATTCCCAATGCAGGGAAGAAAAGAGAGATGGGGCATTTGTTTACATTAGGCCTTTGGTTGGTAGCCAGACAACTGGGCGGGGTGTCCTGTTTTATACTTCATGATTGATGTTGGCATAGCTGGAATTATTTAGGTGCTTTATGGCCCACATCAGCCTAGTATCTAAGTGTCTCACAATCATTCATGGATTTTATCCTCATAGTACCCTGTGAAGTAGAGAAATAATATCCCAGTCTAACAGATGGAGAATTGAGGTACAGAGTACAGTAAACAGATTAGCAGATTTTGTATTACTTTATTTTAGAATGATTCAAATACTTCTCTTTTTAAATATAGCTTAATACATTAATAAATAAATAAAACCCCTTTATGCAGTCTTCTCCAAACCTTTCTTACTGTTTGGAGGGCAATAGCTTGATGTTCTTCAACACAGCTACTTAGCATGTTACCGGCATTCTGGGTTACTACACTGTAGTACAACATCCAAATTCCTAAGTATTTACTCATTTTTTCCTGGCTCTTCCTGGTCCATTCAACAACTGTGATTTCAGGGGTAAGGGTGTGTGTGATAATGAATAAGGCTACGATTAGGGGCACAAAGCTCTAAAGATATAGAGCAGGTTGCACAGAGGAGCCAAGAGGCCAGTGAAGAAGCTTGGCAACATGTGACCTCCAGAAGAGGTAAGCGGAATGTCCGGGTTCCAGTAACACAGACACAGGTAACTAACCGCTTTCATGTTCTCTCCACAGGTACCGTTGCGGAGAGTGGACCAGATGATATGTCTGGGCTGAGAAAGCAGAAGGAGACTGCGCTGGTTGGAAGGCATGAGATGCGATGTCCTGAGGTTGGGGGTTCCACGACCACCACTCCCAAGAGGAGAAGGCGGGTGGTGGTGGTCGGGGACTCTCTCCTCCGGGGGACTGAGTCATCTATCTGCCGCCCTGACCGGGAAAACCGAGAAGTCTGCTGCTTGCCGGGGGCTAAGATTCGCGATGTGACGGAGAGACTGCCGAGACTCATCAAGCCCTCGGATCGCTACCCCTTCCTGCTTCTCCACGTGGGCACCAATGATACTGCCAAGAATGACCTTGAGCGGATCACTGCGGACTATGTGGCTCTAGGAAGAAGGATAAAGGAGCTGGAGGCGCAAGTGGTGTTCTCGTCCATCCTCCCCGTGGAAGGAAAAGGCCTAGGTAGGGACCATCGAATCGTGGAAGTCAACGAATGGCTACGCAGGTGGTGTCGGAGAGAAGGCTTTGGATTCTTTGACCATGGGATGGTGTTCCATGAAGGAGGAGTGCTGGGCAGAGATGGGCTCCATCTTACGAAGAGAGGGAAGAGCATCTTTGCCAGCAGGCTGGCTAACCTAGTGAGGAGGGCTTTAAACTAGGTTCACCGGGGGAAGGAGACCAAAGCCCTGAGGTAAGTGGGAAAGCGGGATACCGGGAGGAAGCACAGGCAGGAATGTCTGTGAGGGGAGGGCTCCTCCCTCATACTGGGAATGAGGGGCGATCAACAGGTTATCTCAAGTGCTTATATACAAATGCACAAAGCCTTGGAAACAAGCAGGGGGAACTGGAGGTCCTGGTGATGTCAAGGAACTATGACGTGATCGGAATAACAGAGACTTGGTGGGATAACTCACATGACTGGAGTACTGTCATGAATGGTTATAAACTGTTCAGGAAGGACAGGCAGGGCAGAAAAGGTGGGGGAGTAGCACTGTATGTAAGGGAGCAGTATGACTGCTCAGAGCTCCGGTACGAAACTGCAGAAAAACCTGAGTGTCTCTGGATTAAGTTTAGAAGTGTGTGCAACAAGAGTGATGTAGTGGTGGGAGTCTGCTATAGACCGCCGGACCAGGGGGATGAAGTAGATGAGGCTTTCTTCCGGCAGCTCACGGAAGCTACTAGATCGCATGCCCTGATTCTCATGGGTGACTTTAATTTTCCTGATATCTGCTGGGAGAGCAATACAGCGGTGCATAGACAATCCAGGAAGTTTTTGGAAAGCGTAGGGGACAATTTCCTGGCGCAAGTGCTCGAGGAGCCAACTAGGGGGGGCGCTTTTCTTGACCTGCTGCTCACAAACCGGGTAGAATTAGTGGGGGAAGCAAAAGTGGATGGGAATCTGGGAGGCAGTGACCATGAGTTGGTTGAGTTCAGGATCCTGACGCAGGGAAGAAAGGTAAGCAGCAGGATACGAACCCTGGACTTCAGGAAAGCAGACTTCGACTCCCTCAGGGAACGGATGGCCAGGATCCCCTGGGGGACTAACTTGAAGGGGAAAGGAGTCCAGGAGAGCTGGCTGTATTTCAAGGAATCCCTGTTGAGGTTACAGGGACAAACCATCCCGATGAGTCGAAAGAATAGTAAATATGGCAGGCGAACAGCTTGGCTTAATGGTGAAATCCTAGCGGATCTTAAACATAAAAAAGAGGCTTACAAGAAGTGGAAGATTGGACATATGACCAGGGAAGAGTATAAAAATATTGCTTGGGCATGTAGGAATGATATCAGGAGGGCCAAATCGCACCTGGAGCTGCAGCTAGCAAGAGATGTCAAGAGTAACAAGAAGGGTTTCTTCAGGTATGTTGGCAACAAGAAGAAAGCCAAGGAAAGTGTGGGCCCCTTACTGAATGAGGGAGGCAACCTAGTGACAGAGGATGTGGAAAAAGCTAATGTACTCAATGCTTTTTTTGCCTCTGTTTTCACTAACAAGGTCAGCTCCCAGACTGCTGTGCTGGGCATCGCAAAATGGGGAAGAGATGGCCAGCCCTCTGTGGAGATAGAGGTGGTTAGGGACTATTTAGAAAAGCTGGACGTGCACAAGTCCATGGGGCCGGACGAGTTGCATCCGAGAGTGCTGAAGGAATTGGCGGCTGTGATTGCAGAGCCATTGGCCATTATCTTTGAAAACTCGTGGCGAACGGGGGAAGTCCCGGATGACTGGAAAAAGGCTAATGTAGTGCCAATCTTTAAAAAAGGGAAGAAGGAGGATCCTGGGAACTACAGACCAGTCAGCCTCACCTCAGTCCCTGGAAAAATCATGGAGCAGGTCCTCAAAGAATCAATCCTGAAGCACTTGCATGAGAGGAAAGTGATCAGAAACAGCCAGCATGGATTCACCAAGGGAAGGTCATGCCTGACTAATCTAATCGCCTTTTATGATGAGATTACTGGTTCTGTGGATGAAGGGAAAGCAGTGGATGTATTGTTTCTTGACTTTAGCAAAGCTTTTGACACGGTCTCCCACAGTATTCTTGTCAGCAAGTTAAGGAAGTATGGGCTGGAAGAATGCACTATAAGGTGGGTAGAAAGCTGGCTAGATTGTCAGGCTCAACGGGTAGTTATCAATGGTTCCATGTCTAGTTGGCAGCCGGTATCAAGTGGAGTGCCCCAAGGGTCGGTCCTGGGGCCGGTTTTGTTCAATATCTTCATAAATGATCTGGAGGATGGTGTGGATTGCACTCTCAGCAAATTTGCGGATGATACTAAACTGGGAGGAGTGGTAGATACGCTGGAGGGGAGGGATAGGATACAGAAGGACCTAGACAAATTGGAGGATTGGGCCAAAAGAAATCTGATGAGGTTCAATAAGGATAAGTGCAGGGTCCTGCACTTAGGACGGAAGAACCCAATGCACAGCTACAGACTAGGGACCGAATGGCTAGGCAGCAGTTCTGCGGAAAAGGACCTAGGGGTGACAGTGGACGAGAAGCTGGATATGAGTCAGCAGTGTGCCCTTGTTGCCAAGAAGGCCAATGGCATTTTGGGATGTATAAGTAGGGGCATAGCCAGCAGATCGAGGGACGTGATCGTTCCCCTCTATTCGACATTGGTGAGGCCTCATCTGGAGTACTGTGTCCAGTTTTGGGCCCCACACTTCAAGAAGGATATGGATAAATTGGAGAGAGTCCAGCGAAGGGCAACAAAAATGATTAGGGGTCTGGAACACATGAGTTATGAGGAGAGGCTGAGGGAGCTGGGATTGTTTAGCCTGCAGAAGAGAAGAATGAGGGGGGATTTGATAGCTGCTTTCAACTACCTGAAAGGGGGTTCCAAAGAGGATGGCTCTAGACTGTTCTCAATGGTAGCAGATGACAGAACGAGGAGTAATGGTCTCAAGTTGCAGTGGGGGAGGTTTAGATTGGATATTAGGAAAAACTTTTTCACTAAGAGGGTGGTGAAACACTGGAATGCGTTACCTAGGGAGGTGGTAGAATCTCCTTCCTTAGAGGTTTTTAAGGTCAGGCTTGACAAAGCCCTGGCTGGGATGATTTAACTGGGATTTGGTCCTGCTTCGAGCAGGGGGTTGGACTAGATGACCTTCTGGGGTCCCTTCCAACCCTTATATTCTATGATTCTATGATTATGTCATGGAGGTCATAGAAGTCATGGAATTCATGACTTCCATTGACCTCTGTGACATTTTCTGCCCCGGGGCTGGAGCTCCCAGCTGCCCCTCCACCCCCGCCGCAGCTCCCAGCCCCCGCCCTGGTGGGGGGACCCCCCACAGCTGCCCAGCCACAGAGGGCAGTGTGGGGACCTGCAGCTGCCAAGCCATGGCGGGGGGACCCTGAAGCTGCCCAGCCATGGAGGGGGGACCCTGAAGCTGCCCAGCCATGGAGGGGGGACCCTGAAGCTGCGCAGCCACAGTGGGCAGTGGGGAGACTCCCCGCAGCTCCCAGCCCCCGTGGGCGGAAGGGGACTCCAGAGCTCCCACTTGCCGCAGGTGGCACCCCCCCCCCAGAGTTGCACAGCCGCCGCACGGGGGGGGCGGCCTGGAGTTCCCACTCACTGCAGTGTCAGGGGACCTCAGAGCCCCAGCAGTGGGTGCTGAACCTGCCTCCCCATTTTATCAGGGATATTTTTAGTGAAAGTCAGGAACAGGTCACGGGCTTCCATGAAGCTTTTGTTTATTGCCCGTGACCTGTCCCTGACTTTTACTAAAAATATCCATTACAAAATCTTAGCCTTACTAATGAAGTAACTTCTTTACCAACCTAGTTAAATCATAGACCTGGAGTACTGCTAGGTATATAATGTTTTAGTTCTCAGTTTCATCCTTCTCTTGACAGTGATAGCATTTCAGTCCTTGCAGTTATGTTTTATTTTCCTTTCTTCCTACTGCTTTCAAGCTGTTAATTTAAAAAAAAAAACATTTATTTTGATAAATGCAATTTTGTTCTTCATCGCCTCTCTCATCATGGTTCCTATTGTCTTGCACAGGTTTGTAAACTGGGTTATTTTTAAGGTTTCATTATCTCTGTTCATTTCACTTCTTATCTTTACCACTCTTCTTGTCTCCTTTAATTGGACTTTTGGTTTAAATTGTTTTCTCATATCCAAAGATTTTTCTTTCTCTTTTCTATGAATTTTGTGAGGGGTTATAAAAGCTCGTCCTGAAAGCCTTGGAGACCAAATTCTTAAAGTTACCTACAGAAAAACATAAGAATATAAGAATTGCCATACTGGGTCAGACCACTGATCCATCTAATCTAGTATCCTGTTTCATCAACCATCAGTACCAGCTGTTTGAAGAAGGTGCAAACAACCCTGCAGTCAGCAGTTATGGAATAACCTGCCTACAGGGGAAGTTTCTTTCTATCACCCCCTAATTAGTCAGAGGTTGGTTTATACCCTGCAGCAGGAGGGTTTATACCCTTTCTTAAACTCATGGTTTTTTTTAAAAATCCTAACTCTAAATGCTCTTAGTGTCCATATATGTGTTCAATACTTTTTTGAAATCTGCTCAGCTCTTAGTATCAATGATACCTTGTTATAATGAGTTATACAGGGTAACAACAGCAGATTGGGGAAAAGTAGTTCCTTTTCTGTTTTAAATTTGCTACCTTTCAATTTTGCCAAATGTCCCTTTGTTCAGAAAGAAAAGAACAATTAACCTTCTTTTATTCAGCACCTGTCTAAGATAAACAGTCCCAATCCTTTCAGTCTCTCTTCATATGAGAGTTTTTTCATGCCTCTAATCATTCTCATTGTCACTCTTTGAACCCCCTCTATTTCCACAATATTCTTTTTGTAAATGAGGTGACCAGAACTGATCAAAGGCTGCTCCACACTCCACCACCCATGTGCTTCCCTGTTGACCTGGAAGGACCTAATGTAAAAGTAGGAAGGGGTCTAGGCCCCCTTGTTCCTTCAAGTCTTTCTCAATTCATTTCCTCATGCCTATAGGAAATAACTACACTGACAACATTGCTGTGAAAATTAGAACATACAACCAACCAACCACTGACACTTATTGCTGAGAGAGAAAATCTTTTAGTTCTGTCTGGAATATATTTGTTTTAAGTTCAAATCAGTAATAATAATGGGACAAATTATAGTCCCAAACCTAAATTCCCTCTAAACAGGTGTAAATGAGCTCTGTAGCATCAGTGTTCATGGGCGCTGTATTGGGCAGCCCATAGTCAGCCCATCTCACGTCATTTGCGAGTAGTTTGCACAGCAGAGTTGCCAGGGCAGGGTACAGGCACACAAACTGGTGAAGCACTCCCCTTTGAGTTATAGGTGCCCATCATGGAGGCAATGTGTGCAGGTTTGGGTGGAGCCAGAATTGAGTACCACATGCCCAGCAAATTCACAGCCATCAGCGGCTTCACATGCGCAGAAGGTGATTTTTCCCTTTGAAATATGGTGGAGAGATCAGTTCTATAGGACCTCTGTGACAGAGCCATGGGAGGAGGGGCAGAGAACAGCTCATGTGAGGGGCCGCAGACTAATGCACATACACCTCCAAACCCAGCAGTGCCTGCTATGCATGTCCTTACGCCTTTAGCAGGAGGGACAAATGGAGTAGGCTATGAATGTGCGTGGAATAGCTCACAGCCAAAATATGGCCATTGTCCCTGCACTTGTCAGCATGAGGCCCTACGAATACTTTGTTTCAAAGAAAATATATAAATAGGTTTTGTCAAGATGACTGTGTTACCTGTAACAAATAGTTCCACTTATTAGCTGAACTCCAGCAGACAAAACTTCAGGAATGAAATCCTGACCCAACTGAAGTCAATGGTAAAATTCCCATTGACTTCACTGGGGCCAGGATTTCACCCCGGATAGTTAAAGGAAATGACTTAATAACAACAGGCAAAAACCTATTAGGCACATTGGGCCTGATTTTCCATTGCTTTCCACTTTGTGTTGTCGTTCTCAGTAGAGAGGAACGATGGCCCACTGGTCAGGACATTCGCATGGTCGCTGGAAGATTTGCATTAGATTCCCAGCTCTGCCACATCTTTCCTGTGTGAGCTTTGGCAAGTCACTTGGTCTCCTTGATCCCCAGTTCCCAATCTCCCTACATCACAGGTCTGTTGTGAGGATAAATACTTTGAAGATTGTGATGTACTCCAACGCTACAATAATGGGAGTCATATAAAAGCTAAAGATAGACCGTTTTACATAGTGTGTAAGTCACTACATGTCAAAATAGCAGCAATTACATCCACTTTATTAAGTATTATGATTCTGAGAAAAGGACTCAGTGTGCAAAGCACTGTGCAAACTCAGAGGAATAGACAGTCCATGTCCCAAAGAGCTTATGATCTAAATAGATAAGACACACGAAGTGGCGGTTTGCAAACGTCATGTTAGTGCCACCATTTTTTCCCCCATTCTTGGGGGGGAGTTTGTTAGGAAGGAGTTAGCTAAAATGGAACGACAAAGGAACAGAGAGGGAGCATAGAAGAGAGGGAGGTAAGATGGAATAGAGCAGGGGAGAAAAGAGGGAGAAGGAAAGTGGGGATGAGCTGAAGAGACTGTGAAGGAAGGGGCTAGAGCAGGTTGGAGTGAACAGCCAATCAGCACAGGGAAGAGATGGGAAAATGACATCATCATCAGCGTCTGACAGTACCTGCAACAGAACCTCAGGTGGCTGCCTCTGGGTCGGCTCTACTAGTTGGAGTTTATCTGGCTCCTCCCTGGCTGGGGTAAATGGCTACACAAGGTTCAAGGGAGTGGAGAAAAAACACCCAGTATATTGATGTGTACTTGTGGTATACAAGGGGCAGGAGCAGATGCATCTACCAACAGATTACTGTCATTGACACTAGGTACCCAAGACTGTAACTGGTTGCTAATGAGTGCAGGAACTGGTTAGGTAGTGGAGTCAGATTTATGGCGTTCCTGACTCTCCACCTAGCTCTTAATGTGCCTGTGTTTAACAAGCATGCGAGGGGAGGTAAGAGTATAAAGGGGGTGTGGGCCCTTTTGGAGGGACTGGGAGAAGATAAGAAACATTAGCAAAATTGCCCAAAAGGGAAGGGTGTTTTATTACTATTGAGTAGCATATCAAATGTCAGCTTTGCAACCTCTAGTTATAATATCACAGTTAACTGGCTTTGTGCGAGAGCACTGTTTTAACCCATCTGTGTGGAGCATGAAGCCGTACAATAGATGGATCCATGCCAAGTTGTTGCAGATAGTTTTGCACATTGTATGTTTAGCCCTCTGTGTGGTCCCTAACCTCCGGGAATACAAGATCACAAGCAGCCCTGAATGCTTCTCTAGTGCTATATTTGGTTTAAATAATTGTAAACTGTACTCTGCCAGAGAGATAGCTGAGCAGCAGTGCCGCTATAGAAAAAGTTACGGTATAAGGAGAGCTATGCAAAACTTGATCATTTTGGTTCTTGGAGGGCGAGTTCTGTAACTTGTTTTAGGTTGTTGATTTTTTTTTTTATATATATCTGCGTGGGTTGAAACCTGTGAACTTCAGACTGGGTTCAGATGAAATGGGAGGAAAAGGTCAGAGGAAAACTGAGGAACCTGCCAAAGGTGTGCCCTGCTTCAGGTCACAGGTTCGCAAAATGAACAAATGTTTATTGTCCCAATGAAACAGCAAAGGTTGGGGAGAGATCACTAAGAAAGGCACCAGCCTACCTGATACTAAACGTGTTGTGATCACTACCAAGCAGAAGTCTGTACTGTCAAGCTCTAAAAGTTCTATGAACTGGTTTTCCAGTTAAAGGGGTTAGAGGTGAAAGCACTGACTGACAGCCAGAAAACTCTGATTTTCAGGGAACAGTAGTCACAGCATCTGACCGGCTTCTCGCAGAACTCGTTAACTCTGCTAATCTTCAAGGGGTTCTCTTAGTCCAAAGAATCTGCTAAGAGAACAAAGCAGTTATATGAACTTCCTGGTGAGGCACAATCCCAGAATAAATAGATAATATAAAGGTGAGGGACCTTGGAATGACACATACTTACTCAAGTCTGAGTGTAGCAATAGTGCGATTGAAAAGACAGTATCTTGCAGCAGAGGAAAGTGAGGCTCAGGACTCTGTGCTTATCACTTGGTTTCTTTCTGCTTTCAAAAGGGATTCACTAGTAACCTAGGATGATCTTCTTCCAAAAGATGGCTTGGTTTTCACAGCTGCATCGTCTATTCTAGAAGTTTTTGAAGATCCGAAAAGTTTTATCTTCCGTTCCTTCTGCTGAACACTGGGTCACCCTGGTGCAGTTATGTGGTGGCAGGATTTCAGTCAGCTCATGTTGACTGGACAACCAGCTGCTCAGGCAACACTCAGGCCTTTGTGATATAACTGAACAAAAGCACTGACTCTTGTGGTGTGTTAAGGAGGCCTGATTTACATGTGACATTTTCTGATGAGATGAGGTAGGGAGATTGTGCAGCATATTTAATTGCCATGTTAATAGCTTCATTTGGCTTTCGGTAATTAAATGAAGAGTGCTTCTAGGAAAGGGGAGACTTCTTGATTTCCTTCTTAATGCTGAGGTAGTTAGCTCCTGTAATAGAATTTGTGTTAATCTCTTTCCCCGCCTCCTGATTCTCACAGGCATGCTGCAATGAAACCAGAAATCTTGACTGTGCCTGTTCTACCTCAACTACAAAAATGTTGGCCCCATTTTGAGTCAGTCACAGTAAGCTCATAGGACATTATTAGTCTCAGTTACACACATACACTTAACGAAGTGTGTCACTGGAAGTCACATTAGAATACAGTGATAGAGTAAAAACATGATGATCATCGAAAACAGTCATTCATCACAGTGGAATGCAAACACTGCAGCTTCAATAGGCCTACCATCTGGCTCTGTGCTACCTGTGAAGGTCACTCTGAGAAGCTGTGTTAAGGTTATCAAAAGGATGCATTGATATTGGAGATTGCCTCTTATCAGGCTCATATGCACCTGTGGTTCTCTAACAGGTCAGCGTCATTTGAGTCAACATCCAAACTGTACATTCCCAAGGGGCAGACTGGAATTTAAGACTAATGAAGAACAAAGCTGCTCATTTTAATCCTTTGTATGGATTTCACTGCTGTTAAGCTCTGGGATGTTTAGATCCAGAGTTTTGGGGTGTTTTTTTTCCCAGAACAGAAATAGGGATCAGCACATTAAAATTGGATCCATAGCTGGATTTAGATTCTGCATCTAAAAATAAATAAATAAATAAATAAAATAGCAGTGAGGTTCTTTGGATATGCGGCTCCCCGTCTTAGCTCATTACTATCATGGGAGGTATTGGCTACAGTGGAACTGGTGAGTTTCTGCTGCACAGGGTTGGAGATTCCTCCACAAGGGTCTGCCTTCCCTAAGAGCCTCATTGTTTAGCTCCACAAATGAGCATTTTTAAAGCTAATAAAAAGAAATAGTCATCCCTCTGTTACTAAGCAGAACATGCTATGGAATTCTCCCTCTCTTTGGTTTTAGGCTTCCACATAGTATTGAGATTGCCCTGAGTGAATCAGGTGACTAGCTCCTCCTGGAGCTGATTGGAGATGTGTTCATGGTGATTCTTTTACAAACATAAGCTGCCTTCTTCACCACTGATCGCGAGGTGTTTGCACATCTGTCGGCCCTACCCTGTACTGGTCGTCTGAGTGTCTCTTGAGTAGCTCTGCTCTTTATTTCATAGAGATCCTGGTACAGGTTTATTGCTCATCTACCCCCTTGGTCTCCTTCTTGTGGGGCTCCACAAGATGCTCATCTGTCACCCCTTCTGTGCAACATATGAAACCAGATACTCAGCTGGCATAAATTGGCATAACTCAATTGAATTAAATAGAATGGAGGATCTGGCCCATATGTGGGCCCACCAGGCAGATTAGTGAAGGAATATGGGTAGTGCTGTCTTCAGAATGGGGATCATAGAATCATAGAATATCAGGTTTGGAAGGGACCTCAGGAGGTCATCTAGTCAAACCCCCTGCTCAAAGCAGGACCAATCCCCAACTAAATCATCCCAGACAGGGCTTTGTCAAGCCTGACCTTAAAAACCTCAAAGGAAGGAGATTCCACCACCTCCCTAGGTAACGTGTTCCAGTGTTTCACCACCCTCTTAGTGAAAAAGTTTTTCCTAATATCCAACCTAAACCTCTCCCACTGCAACTTGAGACCATTACTCCTCGTTCTGTCATCTGCTACCACTGAGAAAGTCTAGATCCATCCTCTTTGGAACCCCCTTTCAGGTAGTTGAAAGCAGCTATCAAATCCCCCCTCATTCTTCTCTTCCGCAGAATAAACAATCCCAGTTCCCTCAGCCTCTCCCCATAAGTCATGTGTTCCAGTCCCCTAATCATTTTTGTTGCCCTCCACTGGACGTTTTCCAATTTTTCCACATCCTTCTTATAGTGTGGGGCCCAAAACTGGACACACTACTCCAGATGAGGCCTCACCAATGCCGAATAGAGGGGAATGATCACGTCCCTCGATCTGCTGGCAATGCCCCTACTTATACAGCCCAAAATGCCATTGGCCTTCTTGGCAACAACGTCACACTGTTGACTCGTATCCAGCTTCAAGTCCACTGTAACCCCTAGGTCCTTTTCTGCAGAACTGCTGCCTAGCCATTCAGTACCTAGTCTGTAGCGGTGCATGGGATTCTTCCATCCTAAGTGCAGGACTCTGCACTTGTCCTTGTTGAACCTCATCAGATTTCTTTTGGCCCAATCCTCTAATTTGTCTAGGGCCCTCTGTATCCTATCCCTACCCTCCAGCATATTTACCTCTCCTCCCAATTTAGTGTCATCTGCAAACTTGCTGAGGGTGCAATCCACACCATCCTCCAGATCATTTATGAAGATATTGAACAAAACCGGCCCGAGGCCCGACCCTTGGGGCACTCCACTTGATACCGGCTGCCAACTAGACATGGAGCCATTGATCACTACCCGTTGAGCTCGACAATCTGTCCAGCTTTCTATCCACCTTATAGTCCATTCATCCAGCCCATACTTCTTTAACTTACTGGCAAGAATACTGTGGGAGACCATGTCAAAGGCTTTGCTAAAGTCAAGAAACAACACGTCCACTTCTTTCCCCTCATCCACAGAGCCAGTTATCACGTCATAGGAAGCAATTAGATTAGTCAGGCATGACTTGCCCTTGGTGAATCCATGCTGACTGTTCTGATCACTTTCTTCTCCTCTAAGTGCTTCAGAATTGATTCCTTGAGGACCTGCTCCAAGATTTTTCCAGGGACTGAGGTGAGGCTGATTGACCTGTAGTTCCCAGGATCCTCCTTCTTCCCTTTTTTAAAGATGGGCACTACATTAGCCTTTTTCCAGTCATCCGGGACCTCCCCTGATCGCCATGAGTTTTCAAAGATAATGGCCAATGGCTCTGCAATCACATCTGCCACTCCTTTAGCACTCTCGGATGCAGCGCAGCCGGCCCCATGGATTTGTGCTCGTCCAGCTTTTCTAAATAGTCCCGAACCAATTCTTTCTTCACAGAGGGCTGGTCACCTCCTCCCAATGCTGCGCTGCCCAGTGCAGCAGTCTGGGAGCTGACCTTGTTCATGAAGACAGAGGCAAAAAAAGCATTGAGTACATTAGCTTTTTCCACATCCTCTGTCACTAGGTTGCCTCCCTCATTCAGTAAGGGGCCCACACTTTCCTTGACTTTCTTCTTGTTGCTAACATACCTGAAGAAACCCTTCTTGTTTCTCTTAACATCTCTTGCTAGCTGCACCTCCAGGTGTGATTTGGCCTTCCTGATTTCACTCCTGCATGCCCGAGCAATATTTTTATACTCTTCCCTGGTTATTTGTCCAATCTTCTGCTTCTTGTAAGCTTCTTTTTTGTGTTTAAGATCAGCAAGGATTTCACTGTTAAGCCAAGCTGGTCGCCTGCCATATTTACTATTCTTTCTACACATCGGGATGGTTTGTCCCTGTAACCTCAATAAGGATTCTTTAAAATATAGCCAGCTCTCCTGGACTCCTTTCCCCCTCATGTTATTCTCCCAGGGGATCCTGCCCATCGGTTCCCTGAGGTTGTCAAAATCTGCTTTTCTGAAGTCCAGGGTCTGTATTCTGCTGCTCTCCTTTCTTCCCTGTGTCCAGTGTGGATGAGTATCTTCGACACCTGAGTGGGAATGGGGGCTAGCTCTTATAAGATCAACCCAGATAATACTGAGCTGATGTTCAGAGGGCGGGAGGAAGCAATGGGGGGAGACTATGGAATATTGTCCCATTTGTTGTGCAGGCTTACATCCTGGGGAAGGCATGTTGTATCCCCGTCGCTGCTAAATAGCAGCAGTTGGCAAGAGTGCATTTCACTGGTGGTACCTGGTCAGAAGGTTTGACCTTTTCTTTCAGTTGTAGATCTTGTCAGATTCACCTAGTGCCTCAAGACCAGGTTGCTGAAATGTGTTTTACATGGGCTTTACCTTAAGACTATTGCAAAGTGGTAGCTAGGGCAGAATGCAGCTTCCCACTAATTCAGCAGGGTTTCCCATAAAGAGCATTGTGCCTCAGTGCCGTGGGATCTGATTTCTGGTCTTCACCTGTAAATGCATTCAGTCCTGTCTATTTGAAAAACTGCCTCTTCCCTCATATGGTTCCAGTGCCCATTACAACTGTATGAGGCTCTCAAACTAACATTCCCCTGGTTTCAAGGAGAGTTAGCTGCTGTCAGGGTGATCTTTGTGAGAGATCTTCAGATCACTTACCCCCCTCCCCGGATGGCTAGAGCCAGATGACTTTCCTTAGGATATAAAGAAGTGCTGAATAATGGCTTGGAGCAGTTTGGGAGAGTCATTCTGCAATGGATAAAATTAGGTTTTGTACAGGTAGAGAGATTATTGTAAACTCTTTGGGGCAGGGACCCTCCATTTGTTCTGTCCTAGCGTCACAGCACCTTGATCCAGGACTGGGGCTCCTGGACGCTAATGCAATATAAATAATAATAATCGATCATCATATTTTGTATGTAACTTTTGTCTAGACATAATTAGCAAGCAACTAGTAACTCAGAGGATGAGATTTTTGCTTGCGTATGACACTAATGCTGTGCAAAGCAGCAGAAATCATTCTGCAGGTTTCTATAACTCTTCCATCCTTATGAAGCTTTAAGAAAAGGGACTTTTGTAATGGAAACCTCTTTCAAACTTACATTTTTAAGTGCCTGAGTATGTGAGAGCATCAACTTCTCCCGGCTATGGTCCTAATCCAGGCATAAACCAAGCTGTACACAAATAATTTCCACAGAGCCTGTGAGGAAATAATCCTCCCCTTATGCTGCAAAGCATGTGTGGAAATAGATCCAACCTCTGGCAACTAGTCCAGCCCTTCAGAGCTCCTGGCCAATGTCTGAGCCCTCAGTTGGCCCTGGATCTTCACTGCTGCAGAGCCATTTGCCTTGCTATCTTCCAGTCTGCCCTTTTCCCATCCCCTCCATCCCACAGAGTCCATAGGGGGCACCAAAAACAAACTAACAACAAAAACACACAAAGTTATCCCCCTTTGGAGCTAGGCCACATATTTACAGCCTCAAATCCTACTCACCGTTTCCAGAAGAACTTCTTAGGGTAGGCAGGATTTATCCTAAGAAGTGAAATTAAATGAATTCAGGGCAAAAGCAAGTACAGAAACATGCCTGAGAGAAAGGAAGGCCTTAATTAAAACACGAAGCAAAGGAAATGCCAGAAAATATTGGCCAAGTAAATTGTTTTTTCAATAATTTTTTCAGTCTCCATATTTCCCTCAGTGAGAGCACTCTTCTTTAATAATCTCCTTCCTTCCAGAGGGATGCTGGAGTGGTCATGGTTTTGTTTATCTGCAGAGGCACAATTCTATTCATAAAGTTTAACATTTACTAAAGAAATATCTGCAAATCTCATCCGTCCTTTAAAAAAAAGGAAAAGAGAAGCAACAGCACCAAAACATCTTGATCAAGATTCTCAGGACTGGCTGTTTGATGCTTTGGTGCCTACCACAGGTACATAAGTGACTGCTACTACAGTCTACATAAGTGACTGTAAGTTTTGCAGATAACTTATCCTCAAGCCACCGGGACCTCTCCATAGCCCAGGTGGAATTTAGAGCTGTTCTTAGCTGCAGTGGCTGCAACAATTTCACAAGGCTTCCTTCCAGCAGCTAGGATCTCTGGAATACAAGGGTGCATGTAAACTGGGTTAGGTTGGTCAAGAGCTAGCTAGACCACCTGGGATTTCCCCAGTGCCAAGGAAGTCCCCAGATAGCTGGCTAAAGTAAGTTTAAAGCTGCTTTGCACAGCCAGAGTGGCATAAGAGAGCCTCACTGGTCCAGGGAGCAGAATCTGGCTCCTTATGTCCAGTTCCTCCTGTTTTCTTTGAGAGAGTTATAGGACCACTAGGAATGGGATACTGAAACCAATAAACACCTGTTAAAAGACCTTTTAATTTCAGTTTGTGGAGACAGATTGGAATAATTCAGAGGATGCAGGAGGGACAACAACAAGTATGGTCTGTAAACTGATGCTGTCCTGTGTGAGCAAACTGGGTAACTGCTGATTAGGCAGGTTGCGTAGATGCCTTTTGTGAAAACAAATCCATGCTGCAGCTTTCCATAGGCAGTCTAGCTGATGCTGGACATAATGGTCTAGTAAAGCAGCTCTCAAATCCCAAACTTGTCAGAGAAAACAGCAGGGAGGGCAGGTGTAATGAAAACGAATACATGTTGACACCTGGATGGGTGATACAGCTGCACTGGTCGAAGGTGTGATGCGCCCTTATACATTTCAGAGATGACCGTGTAATGTAAAAGCTGACCCAGGACACTGAAAAAGCTACCATGTATTTATTGCTTGCTGTGCTTGGTTCCTTATGGGGCAAACAGTATCAGTAACATTTCCCTTCTCCCGTGCAGTGTGTGCCATTGTTTTCAGACACCCTCCTCCTCTCAGAGAAAGAGACAGCAAAATTGCACTGACAGGTACAAGGTGGTGGGAAGAACAAAAGGGCCCCAGCTATGATTGTGCAGGGTGAGGTTGAAGTGTATTGACAAGTGTTAGCAGGTGGGGCAGTACTGATGCACAAAAAGTAGGTCACTGGAAGGAAAGTCAGTAAGCAAACTTGAGGGGAAAAGCTACTCCTGTTATCAAACATCTTCCTCTTATTCATTATAGAGGTGGCTTTCAAAATACTGCTTACTGCCCTATTCCCCTTTCAATGAATTGCTCACAATGGCCGTTAGCCAGATGAACCCTTTTACTGTTTTGGATAAAATAGGTTGCCAAAGATGCTAAAAGAGACATTCTTTCCTGGCCCTCTAACTTCACTTGGAATAGTTGAGCGGGTGAAGAGCAGTGTGTGGATTTCTAGGTTTCAGTAAACGTACTGACTGGAAGAAAGGACTGAATGGGGAAAGGGGATAAAATCAGAGCTGGCTGAAACTCGGGATTTCCCATGAACTGGAAATTCTTAAGAATTTTTATTTTGGAAACACCATACGTTGGAAATATTTTCCCCAGGACCTTGGGGCTGCTGCAGAGCAACAAACCCTGGGCATCCCCTCGGGTTCAATGAACTGGAACTTTCCAGTTTTGTCAAAAAATTCCCAACCAACTCTAAATAAAAAGGATTATTTTGAACAATTTGTTTCTTTTAAAGCATAGGGGATGGGGCCTGAGATTCATAATCTCACAGTAACACGAGGAACTATTCCTCTTTGTTCATGTCTGATTTCTTTCCCTGTCCTGCTCTGGATCACGTAAAGTAGGTGGTAATTCTACAAAAGGCAATAATTGAACTTAGGTATTTTTGAATGATTACTTAATGTAGGGCTTGTCTACATGTAAGACACTTAAGCACAGCTGTGCTGCTGCAGCAATTCAGTGTGAACATGACCTACGCCAACAGGACAGGTTCTCCTGTTGGCATAGGTAATCCACCTCCCCAAGAGGCAGTAGCTAGGTCGACAGAAGAATGTATTGGGGACAGTGCACTACCGGAGATGCCATCTTTTGGATGAGACTTAAAACCGAGATCCAGCTATAATATCCTGCCACAACACACTGGGAGAGAGAAATATTTTGGTGGGTTGTTGTTTTTTCAGTACATGCATGGTGTGTGTTCAGAGAAGTTTATGGAGAGCTCTGTATTGCTGGGGAACGATAAAGACATGTTGAGTCTGCATAGCATTGAATAAAACCATCATTGTCACCAAAAGTAGCTACCTCTCCAGAGGGAACACCTTAGAGTTATCTAGTTGACTCACTGTCTCAGAATGAAGTATGAAAACAAACCAAGATTATTGCAATTCACATGAAGAACTGGAATGGGAAGGAATGGGTGAATATAAATAAGGTCACAAATAAGAACGGCTATACTGGGTCAGACCAAAATCCATCTAGCCCAGTATCCTGTCTTCTGACAGTGGCCAATACCAGGTGCCCAAGAGGGAATGAACAGAACAGGTAATCATCAAGTGTTCCATCCCCTGTCACCCATTCCCATCTTCTGGCAAATAGAGGCTACGGACACCATCGCTGCCCATCCTGGCTAATAGCTATGAATGGACCTATCCTCTATGAATTTATCTAGTTATTTTTAAAATCCTGTTAGTGTCTTGGCCTTCATAACATCTTCTGGCAAAGAGTTCCACAGGTTGACTGTGCATTGACGATGTGAAGAAATACTTCCTTTTATTTGTTTTAAACATGCTGCCTATTAATTTCATTTGGTGACCCCCTAATTCTTGTGTTATGAGAAGGAGTAAATAACACTTCCTTATTTACTTTTCCCATGCCAGTCATGATTTTATACACCTCTATCATATCCCCTTTTAGTCGCCTCTTTTCCAAGCTGAAAAGTCCCAGTCCTATTAATCTTTCCTCATACGGAAGCTGTTCCATACCCCTAATCATTTTTGTTGCCCTTTTCTGTACCTTTTCCAATTCAAATATATCTTTTTTCGAGATGGAGAGACCACATCTGCATGCAGTATTCAAGATGTGGGCGTACCATGGATTTATACAGAGTCAACATGATATTTTCTATCTTATTATGTATCCCTTTTTTAATGATGCCCAACATTCTGTACATCATAGTATATTTCCCCCCTTTGTTTTTGTTCTGGTCCCTGAGGTTTCCTGATAGTAGTACTGGGGTTGAAACAAAAACGGTTCAGCGTCTGGGGAAAAAAAACATTGTCAAGCTCTTTTCCTCATTCCTGACCAGACTGCCCACTTCCCTTTTGCATCACCTAATATCACTGCTGTCCCTGTTGTGTCTCAATCCGGAGCCTCTGAACAAGAGAAAGGCTTTAGTGGAGTCTAGCGAAGCTTCAGAAAGCGAAAGGAAAAAATCAATAGCTCTCAAAGCCAACTCTGCTTCTGTGAATATGACATTTGCCCTGTCTCCACTAGTGGTGAAAGCAACTAGGACATTTACATCTGTGGTGGAAATAGAATGAACAACAACAAAAATCCCCTTGCAGGTTTGGCTTGTAAAGGAAAATAACTTTATGGTATTTGCCCATTTGATTACATCAAAAGAGACTGCCGGGTGTTCTGTTTTGGAGGCGCCTAAGAATAAAGCAGAAAGTGACACTAACTCAAGAAAGGGAACAGAAAATAAATGCTTCTGCATTCACAAAGTGGCTCAGGAGGAAAGAAAATGGACTCCAGTGCAGAGGAAGAGAGTGAGAGAGAGGACACAATGGTAAGGGTCACTGCTGCACAAGCTAATCAACTATAAAATGTACCACCAGCAAAGGCAGGACAGGAGACAAAAAGGAAGAGACCAGTAAGTCTCATGCTGGTCAGGCAACATCACTGCTACAATATGTGGCTACAACGCTCCCCCTTCCCACTTCTTCTCCCCCCGCCCCCCGCAAACCAAATGAAACCAACCAACCACAAAGGGGGAAAAAGAGAGAGAGAAAACAATTATTATCACAGCCTATCTGATTCCTGCCCCTGACATGACAGTAGACAAGATTAGCAAATGAACATTTTTTAGCTCACAGTGAGAAAACTACAAAATTGTAATGGGTCTGGATGGAACAACCATACTATTAGTTGTAATGGACAAAGGCTGCCTCCTGCTCTAAACAGGGATATGTCAGCAGCAGACCAGGAAAACCAGTGTAAAATCCTAGAAGTGCTTCAAAAACATTTTCAACCCACAAAAAAATGTCACATACAAAAGGTTTCAGAGCAGCAGCCATGTTAGTCTGTATTCGCAAAAAGAAAAGGAGTACTTGTGGCACCTTAGATATACAAATACAAAAAGATACAAAAGGTATCTTTTCCCAAAAGGTAATGGAAAACTCTGAAGAAACAACAGACCCCTATATTGGCAAACTGCAAAATAGCTGACTCAGGCAGTTATCAAATCTTAAACAATGAAGTCATTTGTGATAGATTAGTCCTAGGGACGAAAGATGCAGGAGCTTGAATGAGAATGTTCAGAGACCCCTCACTAACTACCCAGGGCTACAGGTGCATCAGTTAACAAGCTCGAGTCTAAATGCAAAGCCTCCATACATCAGACACAGAGGTAATTCACCAAGCAGCATTGGAGAAGCATGAAAAGAAAGGTAAATTGCAACCAAGCAAAGCCAAATTTAAAATGATGGTACAATCATAACACTGCTGGGACAATGTAAACTTCAAGCAGAATAACAAGGAAAAATATATAGGCTGAAATTTCAGGTAGTATAAACAACATAGAAGTCACTGCTTTCACCTAAAGCAGGGGAATGCATGAACACGGTGGCACTCATCCTGGGACAAACGATTCCAACACACAAGCAAAATGAAAAAAGGCAGCCAGAGCAGACAATGCACTGTGGCATCCCTGTAGCAAAGCCACTGATAGATTACCAAGATGTTTTCGAAGGCATGGGCTGTTTTCCAGGCATGTTATACTTAGAAATAAATAAAATGATTCAGACAGCAGAGCACCTGCCTCACGGAGTAGTCATTGCATTCTGAGAAAAAATAACAGGCCCAATAAAGCCAATGTAAAAAGAAAGAATCATTGCTAAAGTCACTGAGCTGACAAGCTGGCTAAGCAGCCTCGTAGCCACTGAGGAGCCAGGCAAGCTGCGCATTTGCATAGAAACAAGCAATTTAAGCAAAGCACTAAAACGAGCTCACTACCAAATGTCTGCAATTGTACTTACTTGGCAAAAGCTAAATTATTCTCAGTGCTTGATGCCAAAGGCAGATATTAATAAATACTACTGGAAAAGGTAAGCATGTACTCACCACATTTTGGACACCAGCAGGGAGATACAGATGGCTGAGAATGCCATTTGGGGTCAAACCTGCAGCAGAAGAATATCAGCAAGATAGATGCAAACAGGACATCACAGTGGCTTCATGGGGGTCGCACCAGGTCTAAATTTGGCCCATAGTCTTCGGTCACAGGCCTCCTCGCAACCACCCAAAGTGAGAATATCAAATGTGTTTGTATTAAGTTATACGCTGCACCCAATTACATGGCTCAGGCAATAGCCTGTAATCTCTCTGCAGCAGGGGCCATCTTTTGTTACGTGTTCCTAACATTCAACTCCTAGCATACTGTGGCTCTAATTGTGAATGGGGCTTTAGGTGCTTGTAATGGGGTTTTCAGATCCCATAGAGAGGACAGGCAACCCAGGTTACAGGCAACCCAGCTGACGATACCCCAACACAGCTGCCAGAGCTGCCAGTCATGGAGGCAGACACTCACAGCTGGAGCCAATAAGGAGAACAAAGTATAAAGTATACCCCAGCTATAAAGTAAGGAGATCACAGAGTGCTGAAGAGGCAGAAAGGCCCCAGCCCCATGTCAGGCTGCTGCTAAGAAACTGACAAAGAGTCAAAGGAAGACTGCAAGGCCTGGGGTTTAGGGCTGATAAACTAATTTTAGGTTAAGCTGATGGACTGGGCTAATTTGAGATGAATAAAGGGAAGCCAGTTAGGAAATAGCTGGGACTGCTAGAAGACTGCCCCAAGAGCAATTAACAGTGCTACTGTAATATAGATTATCTTTAGATGGTATTAGAACTTTGGCAAGATCCTGGCATCCCTTTGGTTGACTTTGACTTTCATGTAACTATCCAAAAATTATCAATGGAACTGGCAGAATCTATGGATACAAACACTTCTGACTGATAGTAAAACTCTTAATGACTTCAATGGAGCCAGGTTTTTAACCCAAGAGTCAGAGCCTGGCTGACCTTTATGCAGGAATTCCAGTCCCTGATCCCTCTCTACTCACCTAGGACCACAGGTGCCCCAAACTTGGCACAGAGAAGGGAGGCCCATGGCTCTGTTTTCTTCCCTCCCTCAAGCCACCAGCCAGTAGAGCTTCTAGTCACATCAGAGGAGGTAAGTTGCACCCTATATAGGAGTGTGGCAGCAGGACTCTCCCTATAAGGCATTATCCAGCCCAGAAGATAAGCAATGGGAATGCTACAAGAAATGCACTCTCTGAAACTTTCTCTGGATTAAAAGTCCAATCCAGCTCCCATTGACTTTAATGGCAAGACCCTCATTGATTACAATGGGAGTCAGACTGAGTCCTTATTATTTATTAAACAGGAAGAATATGATTCAAGGGAAGAAATTACACTATTGCCTCTAAACTGCGGATCCTTACCACAAAGCAGTGGGCTGACGGACCCCGGAGTCTGGAGCATTTTATCGCTCTGCCTTTCCTCTACTTCTCCCGTCTCAAAAAACTCCAGACACACCACGTAAATCACAGGTAATAGAGTTTATAGAACCGAGAGCAGCACAGATTTTTTGGAATGGCGTCACCATTGCATAGGGGCAGTAATAAAAGACGAAGGGGCCCTGGAGCTTCTGTCAATAAAATGAAGTGGAGCAATATGATTAAGACAGAGTTAAGTTATATCGAACTCCAAAGAAAAAGAATTCCATGACAACCTGTTAATAGATCCCAGGAAAGACCCCTTAATCGACTGACAATTGAAAATCCATTTGCAGATAGGAAAAAGTACTGTTTTCTCTACGTGCACAAAACTTTGTGCAATGGGCCAGAACAAGACCTATTTCTACAGCACATTGGGGTCCTGGTCTCTGACTGCAGCTGCTAGACATAACTGCAGTCCAAAGAATTAATATGTACGATTTATGATTTCAAAATAGGCTTAAATGGGACTTTTGTGACTCATAGACCCTGGCTGGCCCTCTGCACAGGGTTAAATTTTACACTGTCTGAATTTTCCTGCTTATAGGGCCAAAGCAGGAGATCTTTTGTCACTTCTTATTCAGGCAAAACTCTGATGTCAGCTGTAGTTTTGCTTGAATAAAGGTAAGTATAGAATTCAGGATTTGGGCCATAGAGGGTTTTTGGGTCCAGGATACCTGTCCAAAAAACTCCCTTTAGTCCATGAAACACACAGCCTTTCATTCTCCCAAAATATATCTGACAAACTTTATTGCTGTTTTGTGACTGAAAGACACAGGTACTGCAAGAGGGGATTAACTAAAAGGATCATTTTAATGATGCCAAAGCGTGCCGCTCACAAAGGAATTAACCTCATAAAAAAAGCACCTCTGGCTGGTGTTACATATTAAGGATAATGGTCAGGGCTGCCAGAGACCAACTGTCATATTAAAAATGGCAATAAAACACTTTTAGAACTCTTGTCTTGGCCCAGTCTCACTTCAGTCATCTCTGCTCCAACGTGACACCTTGGCAGAAGCACAGTTGTGTCTTCAGTTCTCTGGTAATATGGCTTGTGAAAGAGACTGAAAGTACCAGCCACAGGCTTATCAAAACATTTTGCCACACGTCTGTAGGAGCCATAGTATAACAGTCAGCCTCTTTGCAGTACTGTACTGGGTACTGTGCAATACTGACCCATATCACTCACCATTACCATATATAGGGATGAGTTGAGGTTATGGATTGGCTAGACACTGTGGATTAAGCTTAATTGTTCTTAAGTGAATTTTAGGGCCGCACAACACTCAGTGAAAACAGAACAAAGGCAAAAACCAAAGACTACTCTTCAAAGGTCTTATCATAATCTCCCTAATGTGAACTCCTCAATGAGGGGTCTCCTTTGCATCAGCCATCAACAAGCATTTATTTAATAGAAGTCTTTCATCCTACGGTATCAAGTTCCATAATTGGGCTTCCTAATGCTAGTCACACTTTCTAGTTTCTTCTTGGACTGAATGCAGATGATGTTAACGCTAGCATGTTCTTCTTTAAATTCTTTCAGGTGCATTGAGGCTGCTTAGATTAATCGGGAAAAGCACATTTTGCTTGTTGTAACCAAGGAGGGAAGTGGCATGGGGAGTTTTGGATTTGAATTCAGACAGGGATGGATACAGATTTCAGTACTCAAGTACTGCAGGTAATTAGCCCCAGTGAATATCATCAACTCTGAGAATTTTTTAATAACCCTGGTTATTGAAATTGGTGAATGCAGCCAAACCTATTGGCATTAAAACAATTTCATTTTCATCTTCTCTCCATACTAACATTATTTTTCCATATAAACAAGCACTATAGTGGCTGTAAGGCAAGTGGGGGAAGGGAGAAGGCCCATACTAGGATTCTCTTTCCAAAGAAATGATCCATAGCGGGGAAATGTTTGAGAGCCCCAGGATAAGCAACTAGCGGCACTGCCCAATAAAGTGGTAAAGTCAATGGGATTAGTCTACTGCTTAAAGTTATGCACTTGTTTAAGTAATTCACCCAGGATACACCCCAGCTCAAGGAGATGTATGCATGCCAGCTCTGACTGAGCTATCATGCAAAAAATGGAATGCCACTGTGCATACAGTGGGACAGGCTAGCTGCCTCAGGTAGATGCCGATCATCCTCAGGGCTGTTAGACCATCCCACCACCCAGCCTGTCACAGCTACATTCTGTTTGTAGCGCAGTAGCTCCATAGAGTGAGCACAGATACATCCCTTTGAGCTGGGGATCACACCCCAGAGCCCAAAGTGTAGACATATCCTGAGTCAGGGCTTTCAGTTACTTTTTTCTTCCCCCCAACTTATTTCTCTCCCATTCCGCATCTCTGTCTACCATTTCCACCCAGACAAAAACAGCTAACAGAATGTTAGGAACCATTAGGAAAGGGTGAGATAATAAGACAGAAAATATCGTCATGCCTCTATATAAAACCATGGTATGCCCACACCTTGAATACTGTGTGCAGATCTGGTCACCCCATCTCAAAAAAGATATATTAGAATTGGAAAAGGTACAGAGAAAGGCAACAAAAATGATTAGGAGTATGGAACAGCTTCCATTCAAGGAAAGATTTACAAAAACTGGGACTGTTCAGCTTAGAAATAGCTAACCAAAGGGTAATATGGTAGAGGTCTATAAAATCATGACTGGGGTGAGGAACGTGAATAAGGAAGTGATATTTACCCCTTCACATAACACAAGAATCAGGGATCACCCAATGAAATTAATAGGCAGCAAGTTTAAAATCAACTTAAGGAAGAACTTCACACAACACAGTCAATCTGCGGAACTTGTTGCCAGGGGATGTTGTGAAGGCCAAAACTACAGCTGGATTAAAAAAAGAATTAGGTAACATCATGAAGGAGAGCTCCATAGTGACTATTAGCCAAAGTGGTCAGGAATGCAGCCCCATGCTCGGGGTGTCCCTAAACCTCTAACTGCCAGAAGCTGAGTCTAGATGGAGGGAATGGATCATTGGACATTGCCCTGTTCTGTTCATTTCCTCTGAAGTATCTGGCACTGGCCACTGTCAGAATACAGGATACTGGGCTAGATGGACTAATAGTTTGACCCAGTATGGCTATTCTTATATTGCTATGTAAATTAAGTAGGTAGGGGCAGGGGGCAGGGATTAGCTTTTTTGTTTTGTGTTTGTGTTTAATGAGGTCCTGGACTGTGACTGCGACTCCTTGATGCTATGATTATACACATAATAATAATAATATCAATAATTAATCTTTTCATGGCTTTCTCTTTCCTTTCAACTTTTTATTTTCACAAATGAAAGAATTCTACTTGTCTCACATAAAAAAATAAAGATAATTAATCAGTTAGCTACCTGTTTAGAGAGAACAATGGCTTTTGCTAAAAACAACCAGCTTCTGTTGAGCACAGGAAATCACAAAATTCTGTATTTGCCTTTCAAAAAAGAAAAAAAAATCAGGGGGGAAAAAGAGAGAAAAACCATTAATCAAATCTAAATCCGTGTTCTAAGAGCTGCAGGGGGGAAGGTAGAAAATTGGCTCTTGTGATGAAGTGTTATTCAATCCATCACACCTGTGAACTTCAATTTTGCCCCTGAGGTGAAGAAATTGGTCTTTTTTCTCTGTCTCTCTCTCTCCTTCTATATATATCAAACCTTCCACTGTACAGCATTTTCACAGCATACCCCATTGTGCCACTATACAGTAATGCTGGCACAAGTAATAGCTTGACATATACAGAAGGTGATGGGGTGAATGGGCGTGTGTTTGCAGAATTATTCATCTAATGACAAAAAAGATGGGACAGTGCATTTACCCAGTCACCAGCCATTATCACACTCCTGTACATATACTTCTATTCACAGTGGAGAAACCCTCTCTCCTTCTTCAACTTCCATCATTACTTATGAACAAAGCTACAAAATATGACCAATAAATGTCGTGTGAATTAAATGATCCCTGCACAGACAGCCAACAAAAGGCCCCTGTGCATCACTTAAATTCCTTGTAAGCCATCAGGGAGTCCTCCACATTGAAATTCCTTCCTTGTGCTCCCTGCTTCAGCACTGCATGGTAGTCCCTGTTCTCTGAACTACCTCCCACTTCTCGTCTGCGTTATGGCCTCCATTTCTCCCTTCACAACCTTCTGTTAAGGACAGGCCATTCATGAAGGTAAGAGCTGAAAAGATGAGCAACAAAGACAATTCTAGTTACATAACCAGGGCCATAATCAGAAATAAATAAACATCTCCCAAAACAATGGGGAACAGGTCTGGCCTGTGTTGGGCAATAAGAAATTCCGTCTTCCCAGGCAGAGTGCCAGGAAGTAGAGTTCTTCGAGAATGCCCTGGAAAATGTGGGGAGTGCACCTGTTGCAACACTCCTTGAATGCCCCTTCTCCCATGTGTGGCATATTATCGTATATATTATTAGTGCGGCAGGGATGCATGCAGTACCAGCAGTGAGTGATGTCAGTTGTGTGTTGAATGTATTATTAGAAGGATGGAGAGTGCTGTAGCCAAATCTGGCATTTGGATATAGATTATAACTGATAGTTTAACATACAGTAATCTGGCAGGGTTTGGACATATCAGCTATCGCGTTAGAATTGTCATTAGTGTGAGAACCTCGATGAGCACATGAGAACCACTTACAAGTTGGGGAGAACTTTTGAAGCATGAACAATTTTAATGGCATAGCACACTGAACCACCACCATCACAGCATAGCAAGGACTAGTGAGAATACGAAACGTCCAGCACTTGCATTGCTCATACTATCCCTTGCAGGGAAACCCGAAGTGTTAATTATTATCCTTACCAGTGGGCATCATCCTGGCATGTCTCACGGTATGCAGACCAGGTAACTTCTTTTATAATGTGTTATGCTGATGCTCCCTATATCGTATACATATCCATGAGGGTTTGGGCCGCTTTTTACTTCTCTGAACTGCCACACCCTTCTTCTATTGAGGTCCCCTAATTCCTATAGGTTAATTAGCCATTTACATCAAACTCATCAGTGTTTGTGTCACTTGCTTGCCATAGTATTATTGCTGTCAAATCTTGTGCGCTTCAGTTATACATGTTGCCTAAACTATCAGTAACTGGTGGTTTTGGATTTTTTATGTCACATCCGTTGGTGCTTAGCACATTTTATTTATTGCAGTGCAAGCATCTTGTGACTTATGGTCACTTGCATGTTATCTCATTATATCAAGCCTAGGCTTTTTTAGGCTAAGTCATCCTTACTTTATAGGCCTTGGCCTGTTGGTTTTCTACTTGCATTACAGCATTAATCAATACTTTTCTTATATGCAAGGCTACAATACACACCCCTCTGTGGTTATCCAGTACCCCTTCCTGGAACAGACAGGGTGGGGTCATGGTCTTGCCTCTTCCCTTCCCCTTTGGGAGCTCTCTAGGAAGCACTAGTAGACAGTTAGTTAAATTGTGCTCAGCAAAGCGCAGGTCCTACAAATGTGGCTGGCATGTTGTGCAGGGATTAAACTGGGTAAGTGTCCTTGCTTACTCTTTTCGTTGTGTGTAAGGCCCAAGAATAATCTGGCTACAACAGGTGCATGCATGCTCTAAAAATGAGTGTGTGTGTATTATATGGGTGCCAATCATGGCTCCGTAGTTAAGATTGAATTAATTGCTCTCGCTTTGACAAGCGCACATCTTGATAAGTCTTAACAATTGGATACTTAAATGGAGAGACTGAGTAAGAAGATCAGAAGAAAAACTCCTTTGAACAATATTTTGGTGGTCAAGAGCCATCAAGACAGACTAAGCCAAGAGGCTGGGAAAGAAAATCCTAGCTACGATAGGAAAATGGTCAAAATAAAATTGTCATACATAGCGGTAACATAAAATAATGGCGTCATTCCTACCCACTAACATGACACATCTCTGCATGAGTTAACTTGACCTCCAAGCCTTTGTTTCTTATGGATGTGGAATAATACATTAAGCAGCATGTTGAGAAATTGCTTGATGAGCTCTTGTAGAGTTCCTTTTGGGTTGCATGAAATGAGAGATTTTCTGTATATTTCGCAAAAACAGACATCAATGTGTAAACAGGAGGCCAGCTGTAAATTACAACAAGACACTGCTTGTTCGGTATTCAGCTTTTCTGGGAATAATTCTGATTTAGTAAATAAGATGTTCCATTCATGTGCCCTTCTTTAACACATTTCGGTTTGCTATCAGGAAATTGCAAGATGTTAGTGAGCGGTATCTACTATAAAATAAGCAAGCCAGATTGGATTTACTAAATCAGATCTTTCTGTTTCTCTGTTGTTGTTCCTTAGTATGGAAAATGTATTATTTTCCAGATTTGAATAAATGGCTTGTGAGAGTCAGCATTATCCACTTTATAACTTCTGGCTCTTCTGCTACAATAGCCTTTTGGCTAAGATATAGAAATAGATGTCAGTAGACTTGAGTGCTTATCCCAGAATTGCCACAAGCTTCGCATATGATCTTGGGCAAGTTGAGTTGGTCAAAAAAAATTTCATCGAAACTGTTTTTCAATGGAAAATTGGATTTAGACTTGCTGTCTGCAGAAAATTTTGACTTTCCAGACAAAAGCGGAAACATTTTGATTTGTAAATATGCCCACAGAGCCTCATAGGAGGAATAGTTGGGGTGCTTCGTGCCCCCATTCTCCTCTGGATTCCTGAGCTGGATTACCTCTCCCGGGATACAGTGTGGTGACTCAGTAAGAAGAGAAATCATGGTGAATTATGGAAGATGTAGTCCAGCCTGTAGAGGAGAATGGGGGCATGAGCTTCCAAACTACATCTCCCATAAAACCTAGAGGCCATATTTCCAAATTGAAGTTTTAGTTTTCAGCTGAAAAAGTTTGGCCTCAAAATTTTGGTGTTTCAACTGAAATTTTTCAAGTTTTTGATTCATTTCCTTTGTGCTGAAATTTTCCATGGACAAAGAAACATTTTCAAATGAACTTTATGGGCACGTCATTTAAGTCAAAAAGAGATAGTAAAGATCAGCACCTAGATCCCTAGTCAAGCACTTAAATAAGGCCCTGATCTTGCCGCTTTTGTATAGGACTTCATTGGGTGCAGTACTCTGCACATGCACAGCAAGTTGCAGGATCGACCTTATTTTGAGCACCTGCATTTTCCATTGACTTTCCTGAGAGGTGCTGTATAAATGCAAAGTATTATGATAATAAAGCACTACTTTGACACTTGCAACTTTGTAGCTAAAACCCAAACAATTTCTTTTCCTGCTCCCTCAAAATTTTACAAGCAATGCCCCAGTTCATATCAATTTACATACTGGGTCATTTCAAAAACAGTGCAGTCATTTGGCTAGTGCAATGTAACAAGGATAATATATTATCAAGGCTGAAAACTAAGACAAAAAACAGAACCCCTTTCTACTTCCATTTGTGGTATATTACTGTATATATTATTATTTATTGCTGCAGTAATACGTGCAATATCAGCAGTGAATGATATCAGTTATATGTTGAGTGCATTGCGCACAAGTTAAACTGGAAATATAAAGTGGAGGCAGTAGATTACTATGTTATGGGGCTATGAATTAGAGGGGGAAAATGTAAGACTCAAGATGTAAGAAGTCGGTGGAGTTAGGAAACAATGAGCTGAGCTGTGATTAACTGACCTGCCTTGCTTCTGAACTGTCGTTGTCTAATTACAGGAACATGTGTCTGGGGGTGCAAAATGAATTTGACAGTGTAATGCTTTCTCTTTCTTTTCTTTTCCAATGCATGCACGTATCCTCTCCAACAATGGAGTGTTTAAGAGACTGTAAAATAACAGCAGTAGATCTCATTATTAGCGTTGGGAGTTGTTGCAAGAACAGATAAGGAGGCTGACATCAGACTTAGGGATTGATTTACCTCTGCTGGTGCATTGGGTGCAATTTACACCTTGCCTGTATTAGCAGGGGCAGTTACGTCCAAAGGGAATTAAAGCCCTTCAAGGGAGTGCAAATGTAAAGAACTGCAAATGTTGTAGGAGCCTCTCTGGTAAAGACTACTCAGGAGATGTCAGTGGATTTATAGAGAGAGAGATGGATGTTGCTGAGAGGGATCTCTTAAAGGGATTTCTTCAGGCTGCAATTTTTAATTTTAATGCCTGTATGAATTTGGCTTTAAAAAGTTTTTCTAAGTGTAGGAGCCCGGAGAGAGCAATGTCCTTGAACAGATCTATGACAATGGAAGTGAGTAAACAAACAGCCAATGTGCTGCTCCTGATCTAACAATACTAGCCACTTTGCAGTGTTGGATTATGAGGGTTATAATGTTAGCTTCAGCCTACATGGAGCAGGCCCTTTCCAGCACATTTAGAGAGTCTGTGGAGTAGCACTGGCCCAAAGCCAGTTTTCTCTAAGATATCATGATGTAAAGGTTCTGTCAGACATTTAGACATGATAAGGTTGGACATGTCAAGGGTATGGATACAAGTGAAGTCCACGATTGTTATGTGAGTAATAAAGAGCAAACCTTTTGATGGGAAGTAAAAGGGCCCTGAATTATTGTCTTGGAAGTACTGTAGAGTTTAGAATAAGACTGGATTTGAATAAGTTGTTTATTATTTGTCCCAGTTGAAGCTGCTATTGCTAATATTAACTTGATTAAAGAGAAGCAATAGCTAAGTCTTTCTGAAGAAACTCACCCTGACAGCTTTGAAGTTGATCATGTATCATGCAACCAAATATCTGGTTTTATAAACAAGATTGTTGTTTTATGCACATTATATAATCACAAAGTAAATCATACTTGTTATTTGTTAAAACAGGCATGTGCTCACTCAGATTATATATATAATTTATATATATATTATCATTTAATACACATAATTGTATTATTATTTTATTACATATGCCATCTTTAATTATAACATTAAATTATCATAATAATATTTACTAATGGCCAAACTTATACGTTTACACAGTTGGTAATAAGATTACTAAATGGGGAGATCATCTGATATAATCCCACAAAATATGTGGACTTTTAAGAGATTTGTATGCTCCCTGTATAAAAGCACTTCAGTCCCATAAGAGTTCAGACTAATCTAATTTAATGGCAGCAACTGAATGTATTGTTTTGTTCTGCTATAATTCCATTCAACGTCTGCTTTACCATACAGTTAGGTCCTGATTCAGCAAAGCCTTGAGGCCCAGGCTTAACTTTAAGCAAATGCTTAAAATCAATTGACTGCAAGATAAGCACATTAAAGTTAAGTGAGTCCCTGAGTGCTTTAGTGAAAAGGGATTGATTTAAGCACATTCTTTAAATTAAACTGACACTCACCATCAAAATGGGCCTGCATGAGTGTAGAGCACCAGGGTTGGGGTGGCTAGCTCCAAAGAATGAAGAACAGCCAAGGCCTGGACTAGTCTGGCTAATTCCACAGCAGTTGGTCGGCTTCTCACTCAGTCAGTACCTAGAAAACCCATTCCAACTGGAACAGCCTCCATGTACAATGCAAATCCTCTTCATGCACTGGTCTTTTACTCCTGGGGGAATTCTGCACTATTGTGCAAGCACAGAATTAATGTCCCCCAAGGTTTGCCCCCCCCCCACATTCAGATTATGATGGGGAGGTGAAGGGAAGTTGTAATTATGCCTTTTGCCCCCACCAGGTGGTGCCAGAAGAGAACACAGTGGGCTCATGGGCCAGAGCAGCCCGCCACAGAGAGGGAGAGTCAGAAGTGGCTTCGTCACAGCATCCTGCCTGCGGGGCCAAGTGAGGAGACATGGGATATGGGCGGGGATGGACAGAGTGGGGCACATGGGGCTGCTGGGGGTGGGGGTCACACAGCCTGTGATTTAGAAGGGCTAGTGGGGGAACAGACAGGCAGGAGCTAGTCGGGTGACAATATTGAGCCAGGGGCTGAATGGGAGTGGAGGTGCAGGGCCACTTGGGAATGGGGGAAAGTGAGGTGGCTGAGTGGGGGTGCAGAGACAGGAGGATGGGGAAAGGGGTGCAGGGACACCCCAGGGGTAGTCATTGTTCCACAACCTTGCAGTTGACTATCTCCACAGCCCACTGTTACTCCAACACCCCCAGAAAGTGCATCCCCACCACCACAGGAAGGGGGCAAATTACCTCTGCTCCGCCTTCAAGAGCTACTTATACATGGCTGCCTGGCAGATCATGGGAGCTTCAATGCAGACTACCAAGGCATGACTCATGAAGATGCATAGGCAAAATGAGCACCACTCACCTCAGAGGTCTATCTATCTTAGGTCCCCAATGTTATAATATTGATCACATAAATCTTTGTCATGTATTTATCCCCAACATGACCCCATGTGAGATCGGAAACTGAGGCACAGAGAGATTAACACAGGAAGTCTGTGTCAAGCAGGGAACAGAACTCAGGTTTCTCAGCTCCCAGGCTACCATAACCACTAGACAATCCTTCCTTGTATTTCGCAAGAAGTGTTTAGCTCATTCCCTATTCTTCCTTCCATATCCATGTTACATATTTTAGATAACATTTCACTGCATATATCACAAATTTCCCTCTCACTTCTTCATGATTTCTAGCACTAACCCTTCTTCATAAGCTATAGAGAAGACCTACTTCTGCTCTTATAATGCAATTCTGATATATACAGATCCCGTAAAATATATGGCAACAATGAACCGGATTATTTATGCATGGCAGGAGACTGCCTGTGATTGATTTTGGAGGGTGGTGGATTGAGACACGTTAAAAAAATTTTGAGGCGAAAGGACAGCTTTCTAGACAACTGTTTGTGTGGGGTACTTGTTCGCATTTTGACAAATTGACAAACCTGGAACAAAGAGTTCTTAACATTCTCTCTCTTTTCACTTTAGGAACAATGCTGTTCACGTGAGTGGGAGTCCAAGCTCCTACACAGCTCATGTGCTCCAAACCAATGCTATGAGCTCTTCAATTTGGAAAATGGCATTCAGCCCAGAGTAAAAACTAGGACAGATTTGAGGACATTTGGGCTCTTGATCCCAAGATGTTATGATCACTCTGTAGAAGTAATTAGAGGAAAATTCTTCTGGCTAGCAGGGTAATGCTTGGAAATGGCACTCCCTTTTCTTACTCAACACAGAAAATTGTGTATGTAACATTTGATGCAACATACTGTAAATGAAACAAGTGATTCTGTACTTGTTCAGTAACAGCTGTAGATGGTTATGTGGGAGGGGAGGGTGAAGGAAAATACAACAGCTGTCTTTGACTTAGTTGATAAAATTCTACTGCTTGTTTGGAACACTTCATTGTAACGTTCCCATACATGATAAAGAACTCTGTTCTGTACCTTGGGAACCTCGGTCCTTAACCCACAGGTTATGAAGTCAATGGGGTTCTACCTGGATGGAGAGGTCTGCCTCGGTGGTACTCATTGCATGGTCGGGTCACTAGGTATCCTAAAAAATGTTGATGTATGGAGGCAAGGATCAGACTCTTGCAAGGCATTTAAAAACAACAGAAGATAATTAGTTGGACACCCCCCCGCCCCCGCACTACTCTAGACACTAAAGACCTATTGTGCAGACATTGCATGTGTTTATAAAGTTTTCCAGATTTTCTATTTTTTAGGTGCAACAAGGAGTTATCCTTAACTAGGACACCTACTAATGTTTAAATACTTTTATTCTCAGCAGGCCAACCTTTCTGCACACCAAGAACCTAGCCAGAAATGTTCTTGATGCAGCCATAAACAGCTGCAACTGCAAGCTAGTCACTGAGACTTGGTATCCAACTGAATCTTTCTAAAATTACTTGCCCCCCCATTCCCAAATCCTCCTTTAATGACAGTGTTATTCTATTAAAGTGATTAAATCTCCTTATCCCTGCTGTGGATGCTGCTAAACGAAGTGCAAATACCCATCCCCACTGGGATTACCCTTCAGGCAAAATTCAAATGACCCACCAAGGAGTGCATCTGTTGTCATTTGACTTTTTTTGCCCTTGCTACTTTTTCTGCCAGTTCTTTAAAAAGCTGTAATTTTCCCCTTGAGGCTGTGAATACTATTTTTTTAAAGAATATATCTTGTTTCCTAGAAATGACATCCTTGTTGATAAGTCCTCTGCTTTCTCTTCAGCTAATAATCCCTAAATTTCTTCACTGCTTTCTGACAACTCTTCATATCCTTGGAAACGTCTGTACCAACGAGACATCACACTTCAAAAAACCATCCACTCTGGGCTGACTTGTTGTCTTGCTCTGTGCACCGTCACTCAATATAAAAATGAACTAGACCGTTAAAAAAACATCCCTTACACGCTGGCATCTGTAGGCATGTATTAGTCCACAACGCTCTTTCATTCTACTTAAAGCCTAGCTGCTAAAGTAGCAACCAGTTTAAAAGCCAGTTCAATCACCGTTAGCCTTCAAAGCTCTGTTGGCCACATGAAATAAAAATGTTAATATCCCGAGATAACACCAAAATGAAATGAGACTCAATGAAACTGCTAAATGACCCTCATCGACATCTGATAACAGAAGCACTGAGATGATATAAACTCCCCCATGGTCTTTTTTGGTCCCCTTCTGCTTCTCCATATCCCAGCGCTTTTTCTAATTTCATTCTAGCCATCTGGAAACACAGTATGTCTCCAGTTACCAGCCATGTACTTCCCCTTTAGCCCACCATTTAACAAAAACCGAAGATTCTCTTTAAAACAGCCAGGCCTTCCCCCTGGCAATCTCAGCAATGGAAGCAATTTATTTATTCTGTTTGGTATTAAAGGCTTGTGCTTCCCAAGCAAGCACTAGAAGGAGATAAAGTGGGACTCAAACTCATGAATTCTCATCTAAATTGTAATCACACAAGTGTGTTTGAAATTATAAGGTTTAATAATATCTTGAATGCACTGCACTGCAATAGGATGAGTGATTCAGGCTGTCAACTGTTTGTTTTAAAAAAAAAAACAGATTAAATCAGCTAAATTGTCATTTAATTGAGAGCAAAAATAAAATAAAAAATCAGTGAAGGGCCAAATTGAGATCTGATTGGAACAGATGCAATTCTAATGAAATTAATAATGTTGCACCCACTTTCACTACATTTGTGATTGGCCCCTAGATTATATATTAAGTGATTATGCATATTGTATTTACAATGTAAATCCCAGAGTCTGCTTTTTTTGATGCATGTGCATGGCTCATCCTGGAGTTAATGGGAGACACATCCACCAGTCAAAGGTCAAACTTCACCCCAAAAATTTTATAACTATTTGTGTCAAAGTTTGTTTAATGTAAATGCTTATTACACAGGGATGAGGTGAGGCACAAAGCCTGGTTAGGATTGCCAAGCCTCCAGGATTGGCTGGGAGTCTCCCGGAATTGGCATCTATCCATCTCCCAGTGACGATTGAAAGCAATCCAAGAGCTTTTAACAGGATATTTTTTTTAAAATGACATTACTTCCTGTTGGGGAAAAAATCTCCTGGAATAGCTTCAGCCAGAATTAGCAACCCTAAGCCTGGTTCAGGCTGACTCCCCTTAACTACCTCTGAAATCTATGAGCCCAATTTGCTATGGTTCTGCACACTGCGATACTATTTACAACAGTGCAGAGGAAATGAAACATGCTACTTTGATGTGGCAGCATTTTACACCCCTTTGAAGTATTGTAAATGACGACACAAGAGGCCCATTGCACTAGGCCAGAGGTTCTCAACTGGCGGGGGGGGGCATGTCAAACATTCTTGGGGGGGGGTGTCACGGCAAGCCTTCTCATAATTCAGTGTACGGTGGGGGCAAGCACCAGGTTGCAATGCCATTCACTCAAATTTGGTCCAGCTGCCCCTCCATTATGACATATGATAGGGCAGCCAGGCTAAATTTGAGCGGCATTGCACACCAGGTCACAATGCCACTCGCTCAATTTTTATTTTTTTGAGAGGGGGGCTTCCAAGTTAAAAAAAAATAACCTACGGTGGGGAGTGATTCAAAAAAGATTGAGAACCCCTGCACTGGAGGGGCCTTGGGGAATACACCTAGTGCAGGGGACTCCTAGAAATGGTGCAGAACTACCTGTGTGCAGCTCAGTGCCATCTCTGCAAGAGCCCTGGGTACAGTAAGCATGGTGGGGGCAGAGGAGAAACAGGGTATGCAAATGTGACAGATCTGCAGTTGGAGGGGTTGTGGTGGGGGCAGCCGTGCACTCCAGCAAATCTGTACCCTTGCAAAGCCCTTTAAGAGTCTTGGAATCAGGGGCGCAACTTGGGGCAGCCTCATCGTTCCTGGCAGCCTTTAGCCGGGGGAGAGGCAAACTACCCCAGATACAAAGTCATGGTAAACCTGGCTCGTGGTGAAGGTTCTGAACACCTTGCAGATGCAGATCTACTTAACTCGTTATTGTTTGCAAAGCACTTTTAGGACCTTGGATGGAAAGTACTATGGGAGTGCACAGTGCTATTGTTATGCACATTTGGTGCTCTAGCGAATAAATGATGCAGCGATAAAAGTGGTACCAAGAACATATCAAACTTGTAATACAAACCACATTCTCACACCCCAACTCACTACAATAGTAGTGGTTCCACTGACATTGATGAGACTTATCATGTATTCACTCACTGCTGCCCAGTAGCGAGTTCCCAGTCTGGTCCTACAACAATTATAACAGAATAAAATGTTCCGATTACATTTCTAATGATGCGTTGCAAGTGCTGTTCCACATTATATACACAAGACTCTGCAGTGAGTTAAATTTAAATGCCCTTGATTCTGTTGATTTATGTGAGAACTGTAACACCATTTTATCAGTTTTTAGATTTAATTAGCTTGCTTCAGGGAAAGGATTAACATTAGGAGTATAACCCTGTTTGTGTGTACTTGGTATTGTTCAATAGGGAAGTTTGTGCCAAACAAATAAGCAGGCCCTGCCCAAAAGAGCTTACATTTTAATGGGACAAACAGAAATACACAGCACAAGACAAACACAGAAGTCTATACAGTCATTACAGCTGGGATGAGATGAAAAGGATAAAATACTTTAATTACTGAGATTTTGTTTAGACAGTCCACATCTCAAGATTTCAAAGGTTTGTTGCAGAAAAAAATTGCTTCCCTGCATATTCTGTAATTCTCTTTCCTCCTGTGTGTGGTTCATACTGTAATTTGCAGAAAGTTTAGCAAATATGTCTCCTGTTGCTGTAACTTTCATTTGCCTTCCTTACTTCAGAAATCTGTCTCATGATGTTTTTGCATCCAAGTTATGGCATTTTTCCACTACTGACTTTCCATGTGGTCATTTAATTCCTGTGGTTCATTTAATTAGATATCTCCATGAGGAGACACCATGGTGGGCACTGACTCCAGTGACTCTGCAGGATGAATCTGAAGGAAAAGTTTTGACTCATTAGGATAGTGATTCGTCTGTTTGTTTTTTAAAATATGATTTTGAAAAGACTTTACTGTGACTTTACTCACAAACAATTTTAGACTCAACTGGTCTTCCTAAAAACAAGATTTATTAAGGGGTTGTCAACACATCATGGCAAAGCACACTAGAGAGGTGTGATGTGTAATGTGCACCAACGTGTTTCTCTCTAACTGCCCCATGTCGACCCAGCTGATGGGCTCTAGTTCACGGTATTGTAGATCTATTTCAAATGGATGTTGTAAAAAAGGGACATGTCTGTAAAGATATTTAGATGCCTAACTCCCATTGATTTCAAATGCCCAAATACATTAAAGACTGTCAAGCACTCATTAGAAAGACAAAGTGGGTGAGGCAATATCTTCTCTTGGATCAACTTCTGTTTGTCAAAGAGACAAGCTTTCGAACTCACTATGGTAACAAAAGCCATATAAATACTTTTGATTGATGATCATACCAAACATCCTTCCTCCATAATCACATCTCTTGATGCGCTGTTCCATGCTTCCTTTGCTCGTATAGTAGGTCTTTTACATTCAGAGGCATTCTGTGGAAGATTGTATCAGTGACACCGAATGTACTGTAACAGCAGGACTGTGGAACAGCACGTTTCTTGGCAGTGATTTTTTTCTGGTTATTGAGGGGAAGTTGTTCTGTAAATATTTCCATTCTTCCTTTTGGTATGAGTAGGAGAGAGGGAAATAAATCTTTTGGACTACAGACATCTCTTTTAGACCTCAATCTTGCAATGAGTTCTAGATGGGAGATTCCTGCAACAAAAATATTTAACACATTTTTAACCCTAATAAGCTCCTGATCCTAATCCTATTGAAGTCAATTGTAAAAGCCCCATTATTTTTAATGGCGGAGGATCAGGCCATAAGAGAATCAAGAGAGAATAAAAGATACAGGGATCTGATTCTGATCTCTTTATGCCTGCATAACGATGGAGTTATTCCTGATTTATGTCAGAGTTATTCCACTGTCTTCAGTGGAGTTACTCCTGATCTGCACTGGTATATGTGAGATCTGAATCCGGCCCCATAACAGATTTGTTATCACCAATTTGTAAAGAAGGTTTTTATTTATTTATTCATTCATTTATTTATTTATAAAAGAAAGCATCAAACGATTCCAAAAATACATCCAAGTCTTTAAGACTGAAACCTTTGAGTTAAAATATCTCCTGAAAAACATCACCACTCCCATCACCAACCCCCGAAACATGAAAACTCTCTTATCTGAACTGATTACATAAAATGTCATCCTACTGAAGAATAAGAGAGTAAGATTTAGTTTAACCACACATTATTTGGTACTTGACAAAATGATTGGTTGTAGGACAATCATTAAAATCATAGACTGTAAGCTACTCTCCTCTGAAGTAAATGACACCTTATAGGCTCTGTGGGTCCTTGTCTTTTAACACACCAAAGGGAGCCTGAAGTCATTGGGACTTTCTAGGCTCTCCCTTATTTTTGCCAGATCTGCTTTTAAATAAAATATTTCCACTATTAAAAAATAAAAAACAAGCCCCAAATAACAACGAAAGCCTGCACAGTTTTAAATTAAAGCAAAGCTTTGCTTCCGTTCGCATCACCTGGGTGAATTTTAAATGCTAATGCCATGCTTGGTGAAATAAAACTGTTCTTCAGCACACATTTGCAGCAAGTATTTATCTTCTTGTTCACAAACAATTGGAGGTCCGGTTATGTGAAGAACCCCCCCCCCCCCCATTGAGTTAAATGATAAGGACCCAAAACAGCCTGCAGCACTAAAATCTGCCGTGCTCCTTTCCCACTCGGAACGAATTACCCATCCCAGTTTCAATGCTCAATGAGGATGAATATAGATTGTTTTTTCTGTTTAGTTCTAATGTTGGGTAAGCCACCCCACCTGTGCTCTGTGTACTTGCTGAAAGTGTGAGCCCTGCAGGATATCAACGGGCCATTTCCAGTGCAGTATCTTCTCTCTTGTTTTAATTTTTATTTTTTTTTTAGCCATAGTGGATTAGAAGCCAAGCCAGTGTGGGTCAGATGTGGGTGGAGGAACTGAAACAGGAAATGTCACTGGCAGCAGGAAACGTGTATGCCTTGTGGTATATGATCATAAGAGGATCCAGGACTATTCTGCTTCAGCGGAAAAGTGGCTTGGGTCGTTGAATGATGGCTGCATTCTATTGTTAAAATGAAAGGAAATTAAAATGTGGATTAAGGGCCAGCAGCTGAGGCTTCTCTCTCTCTCTAAATTGTCAAATATGTGATAAAATCTACCACTAAAATGGTTAATCAAGTATAAATGGTATACTGCTGGTTTTCTTAGTTTTGATCATTTGTGGTTATAATCTTTATTGTAAGTACTGATTCTCTTGTAAAACAGCTTAGAACTATATGCAAATACATTAGTAGAGAACTGGATAGTATGCACTCATTTAGTCTGTTTGATGAGCCAATCAATGTGAATATTTTAGTAAACTGCATGTTCCAAGGAGGTCTGATACTGAACTTGCATGTGATCGGGAGTCCTGATCCTATTGATATCAATGGCAAAACAACCTATTGATGTCATTAGTGCACGAAGTTTACCAGTCATTAGTTCACCTATAGTTTACTAGCCTCCAGGATCTAAGGGAAACATACGGATCTATCTACATTTCTTGGTAGTGTTGCAGCTTGATATCTTTGTGTTTGAAACTGGTCATTGAGAGCAAAATCAAAGATGACCAAACATTTCTCTTATTTTATTATATCATTATAATATATTAAGTAACAGTAAATACAATGGGCTGCCTTGATTGAGGGCTCAATTCTACAAACATGCACAAATGAGAGTAATTTTATGTGTGTGCTTTGTCCCATTGTTTTTAGGATAGATACTTTATGTCCTTGGAATTGTATTACTTTGAATATTGTGTCTTCGGGCTTTTTTTTTTTTTTAATTGAAGAAGGGGCAGCAAACTTTTCTGGATTTTGTTTGGACCTCTTATTTTCCCCCATCCTTTGTTTTATTGGCCTGAAGTTTTTATTTGTTTAAATAGCTTTAACTGAACTTTTCCACAAGCTTCATATTCAGGGCATCTCACTATGTGTACCCTTACCGTCTAACATGTCCATTTGTCGAATGTCCTGGACCTTGGATGCAATGCAGAAAATCACCAGAATGGTTTCGCCTGTCCATGGTATGCAAGCGTGAGCTTGTAACGTTTTATGAAACATTGTAAGTATTGTATAGATAGGGACTGAGGTAGTGTGCAGAATAAGTTTACTAAAGCATAAAGGGCTGAGCGTATCAATACAGGAAGCATTTATAAAAATAGTGGGCTTCAAGCAGAGTTTTGAAAAAAGAAGTCGTATGCAGTGAAATAAAAGAAAAGGAGTACTTGTGGCACCTTACCCATAACTATTTCACATTTGGGGACAATGTATACCTTCAAATCAGCGGCACTACTATGGGTACCCGCATGGCCCCACAGTATGCCAACATTTTTATGGCTGACTTAGAACAACGCTTCCTCAGCTCTCGTCCCCTAACACCCCTACTCTACTTGCACTATACTGATGACATCTTCATCATCTGGACCCATGGAAAAGAAGCTCTTAAGGAATTCCACCATGATTTCAACAATTTCCATCCCACCATCAACCTCAGCCTGGTCCAGTCCACACAAGAGATCCACTTCCTGGACACTACAGTGCTAGTAAACGATGGTCACATAAACACCACCCTATACCGGAAACCTACTGACCGCTATTCCTACCTCCATGCCTCCAGCTTTCACCCTGAACACACCACACGATCCATTGTCTACAGCCAAGCTCTGCGATACAACCGCATTTGCTCCAACCCCTCAGACAGAGACAAACAACTACAAGATCTCTATCATTCATTCTTACAACTACAATACCCACCTGCAGAAGTGAAGAAACAGATTGATAGAGCCAGAAGAGTTCCCAGAAGTCACCTACTACAGGAGAGGCCTAACAAAGAAAATAACAGAACGCCACTAGCCATCACCTTCAGCCCCCAGCTAAAACCCCTCCAACACATTATTAAGGATCTACAACCTATCCTGAAGGATGACCCAACACTCTCACAAATCTTGGGAGACAGGCCAGTCCTTCCCTACAGACAGCCCCCCATCCTGAAGCGAATACTCACCAGCAACCACATACCACACAACAGAACCACTAACCCAGGAACCTATCCTTGCAACAAAGCCCGTTGCCAACTGTGCCCACATATCTATTCAGGGGACACCATCACAGGGCCTAATAACATCAGCCACACTATCAGAGGCTCGTTCACCTGCACATCCACCAATGTGATATATGCCATCATGTGCCAGCAATGCCCCTCTGCCATGTACATTGGTCAAACTGGACAGTCTCTATGTAAAAGAATAAATGGACACAAATCAGATGTCAAGAATTATAACATTCACAAACCAGTCAGAGAACACTTCAATCTCTCTGGTCACGTGATTACAGACATGAAAGTTGCGATATTACAACAGAAAAACTTCAAAACCAGACTCCAGCGAGAGACTGCTGAATTGGAATTCATTTACAAATTGGATACAATTAACTTAGGCTTGAATAGAGGCTGAGAGTGGCTAAGTCATTATGCAAGGTAACCTATTTCCCCTTGTTTTCCTAACCCAACTCCCCCCCCCCCCCCCCCCCCCCCCCCCAGACGTTCTTGTTAAACCTGGATTTGTGCTGGAAATGGCCCACCTTGATTATCATACACATTGTAAGGGGAGTGATCACTTTAGATAAGCTATTACCAACAGGAGAGTGGGTTTGTTTTGGGATGGGGTGTTGGGGGGGGGGGGGAGAAAACCAGGATTTGTGCTGGAAATGGCCCACCTTGATTATCATACACATTGTAAGGAGAGTGATCACTTTACATAAGCTATTACCAGCAGGGGAATGGGGTGGGGGGAGAGAAAAACTTTTGTAGTGATAAACATCCATTTTTTCATGATTTGTGTATATAAAAACAAACATCTTCTGTATTTTCCACAGTATGCATCCGATGAAGTGAGCTGTAGCTCACGAAAGCTTATGCTCAAATAAATTGGTTAGTCTCTAAGGTGCCACAAGTACTCCTTTTCTTTTTGCGAATACAGACTAACACGGCTGTTACTCTGAAACAGTGAAATAAAAGCTTTTCAAAAATAAAGTGAAAATATGCCATTTTTATGCTATATGGACTGATGAGTCCTAATGGTGAGTCTTAGGGCTAAATTTACACTGGGGCTAAACTGGAATAACATGCCCTTAGTGGAGTTACGCTGGATTTACACAAGTAAAATTGGAGCCAATTTCTGAAATTCCCTTCAATCAACACAATTTCTGTGCATCATTGCAGCCTCCTGAGCTCATATGGTTCCTGAGCATTTTAACATGGATTTGAAATTCATCTCATTTTCAGCAAATATACGTGTGTATATAAATATACCAATATAAATACCTTTTATTTAGTAAATAATTATTTGCTGTCTAATGTATAACAGGTATGCAATGGAACTGTCTTAATATCTTGCACTGCTTTTTGGTTGGGTATCCATCTCCAAGTGCAGTGAAAATCACCTACCCATATAAGACTGGTCTGACAATCTGCACCTCATCTGCAGAATGCTGCATGTGTGTGGAGCCCCATTGGCTTCAATGGGGATCTATGTGAGTATGGAGTATGGAGGCCTACCTATATATATAGAGAGATATCAGTATGTACTGAATGGAAATGCATATTTTATGAGGTTGGGGCCAAAGACTGTAAACTCATCAGGGCAGGGATGCTATGCATGTGTATGGTGCTGTATAAAATACTAACCAATAGCCCTAGCATATAATACTGTACATTTATTTAATGTTTTAATTTCTTATCTGCTATTCTTATCAGTAGGCTTTCATTGGTAGATAACATTGAGTTTAACGGGTGTGTAGCATATTTTTCCAGGTTCGTTATTTAAGAGGTCATTTCCAAGGTTTGTAGGTCTAAAACGGCCATTCTTGGCATCTGCCCTGTCTAGTCATTTCATTAATTTCTTGCAGAATCATAGATGGGTTTGACAAAATACATACTTCAAATTAATTCCTGCAGTGTAAAAAGCAGAGATTGTTCACAAAGAGGAGTTTCAAGCCTTTTAATCACATCTTGTTTTTTGGTTCTACAGCTGGGGTTTCTGCCGTTTCACATCTTCACATATGTGCTTAAAAGCCTTTCCATGCGCACCTAAAACCTCCATTGACTTCAGTGGGGTGGCTTGCTTAATTAAACAGTGCAGGATTAAAAAGGCTCTAATCCTGAAATCAGATCTTTGCTTGAGGACCCTGCTGCCTATACAGAGCCCCATTGAAGTCAGTAGGGTTCCCTGTGGGAGCAGAGGTTTGCCCACATGAGGTCATTGTTACATCGGGGCTAAGTATGTAACGTGCATAAGTTACTTCCTGGTTGCAAGGAATGAAAAGTATGATTTATCACAGATATGCTGAACTGTTTCTCAGTTACAACTCACAATATTGCCTTTATCTCTAATGTAGCTCCAATAGAGATTCCACACTAATAATTAACAACACAAGCCATTAGATGTCACTGTTGCTCCACACAAATACAGCAGATAAATCATTTACCAGGCTGTAAAAAACCAGCCAATCAACCAGCCAATCAAACAAGAACAAACACAGGCTTGTTGCTGTGGTTGACAGCTCAAGATTAGTAGTAGGAGCACCTTGAGGTTGCTTCCCTACAGTTTGGCCTGATTTAAAGTGAAAAAAATATTGTGTTGAGTTAAAGTACATGCCATAGGCTTTTACCAGAAATTCTGGTAAATGCTTTTACAAGGCTTTTACCAAACTCCCACATCATACTTTGTAAGCCTTAGTGAGGAAACCAAAAGTTTTCAGTATGTATGTATTTATTTATTTTAGTTTTCATTTTCCTAAAAGATGTGTTTATGATGTTTTACAATGATTACTACAACTTGTTCTTTGCTGGATGTCCAGTAAAGCATTTTAGCCAGCAGTGCAGCATGCAAAGTACACATTGTCCACTCTTGGCTTGAGCTAGGCTCTCACTTCTGCATCATTTCTGGCCCATCTCAAGGCCTGTGAACCCACCATAGTGTCATAAAGTGATCATGCTAGGGTTAACTGGGTTGAACTTGCTCAGAGTATTATGGGGTGGAGTCATGTTTTCTCTCTCCTTCTGTTTTGTATGTTGGAGTCCCTCCCACCCCCACCCCCCGTTCTGATGCAGTTGACTAAAGCAGCAAGTTCTCAGCCTGCAATACTGTGAGTACAGAGTTTGTTTTTGTTGAACTGAGTGGCCCCTTTGCAAAAAAAAGACTTAAGGTTGTATTGCTTAAAGTTGTATTGTTGGGGGGCACACTCCACCTTAAAGAAACTGGCCACTTTAGTATAGACTTTAATACACCTGCGGGCAGTGACTGTAATTTGGCATTTGTGAGCTCTTGCCAGTATAGTACCTCACAACAGAGGCTCCAGTTCACCAAAGTCTTTAAACACATGCATAACATTAAACTGATTTCATTGTGACTTTAAGCCCATGCTTAAGGACTTGGCTGAATGGATTTAAGCACATAAGTGCTCCGCTGAATTGAGGCCATAATTTTGGTGTAGCTGGTGTTGTTTTTCTTTTTAATCACATCACATTTTTCCTCCCTCCAAAAGAGGCTTTCCTGGGAAGGGGCAGTTTACATTTCATTGTCCTGAATGTCATTTTTAAATCACGTTAACATTTTGCAAATGTAATCTCACCTGCATCTGTCTTCTTCAGACCCTAGTTTCATGATTCTGGATGCTGCGGCATCACTTCTTTGTGTGACTCATCTCTGGAGACTGTGATCCTGAGTCACAAGCCAAAATGGTTTATTTGCCTTGCCAATGAACTCAGACATTTGCCTTTGGCTATACCTGAGTACTGTGGGAAGCTGAATATATGTTTCTCTCATCCTGATAGAATCTGGCTGATACCATGTAAGAAAGACTGGGGGAAGATGGGTCATTAGAACAGAAATATACAGAGAGTTTTTTAGGTAGCAAAACAAGTGTTTTGGTTTTAATCTGAGTAATAAAGTTTTAGACAGTGAGCGACACTGCAGCAAATGTGCTGTTGCTACAGGTAGAGAAGTAGAAGAGGGGATATACATGCTAAATAATATGGGACCTCAGATACAACTTGGACAGAGAACTCCAGAAAGGGTTCTTTGTGACTACATCATGAAATGTGATGCTCAGTATTGGCAGTGTGGCCTGATTCATAGATTCTAGGGCCAGAAGGGACCATTGGGTCCATCTAGTCTGACCTCCTGTGTTACACAGGCTATAGAACAAAACGATTCCTTAGAACATCTGTTTTATAAAAAGCTATAGATGGAGCACTGGACTGGGACTTGAAAAAAGACCCAGGCTTTGCTGCTGGTCTGCAGGAGAAGGTAAGAGCAGAGGCTTAGGAAGGGGCAAAGTTGTACAGGATCTTGAAGGTGAGGATGTTGAACTTGAGGTTGAAGGTAAGAAGAAGCAAGTGAAGAGATGCAAAGCGGGGATATCCAGTGGCAGGCTGAGGGGGGGCAGGATGACTTAGCAGAAGGCTAGAGAAGAGATGTTCGGAGTAGTCAAGGTAAAAAAAAATGACCAAGTCATAGGCAAGGATTTTAGTGAGAAAAGAGGACAGATTTTAAGGAAATATTGAATTATAACTGTGTTAAAGCAGCAAGGAACAGATTAATGGCCCATGGGACTATGCACATGAGTAAAGTTATTAATGTATTTAAATGCTTGTAGGTTTGGGCTTCCTAGCGGTAACGCTTTGTGGTGGCTCTTTCAAGGTCCTGCCCCCAAAATGCAGGACTTTGAGGAGAGAGGCAGGCTCCAGGTTACAATCCCATGACACATTGTTTTTCTTCAGGGTACTTTTCCTACTTCTTCCTTCCTTTTGGAAAAACTGCTTTTTTGACTGATTTTGTAAATTAGCTTCTCCCTCTCTTCTGCTTCTCAGAGTGACTAACTGTGCTGCTGCTCTCTGAACTATTCTGAAATTGCCTTCGTAGCTGTACCCGTCTTCTCAGACATTGCAATTGCTGTACGCGAAGAGCAGAAGCTACTTTCCTTAGATGGGTTGAAATTCAGAAATGCTCTCCTCTTATACAAGTCAGATGTGTGGAGGTTTTGGTGGTAGCACTTTTATCCTCTGGTCGGGAAAACAATTTCCTAAGTTTTTGTTTTTCAGTGGGGATGGGAATGTCATATCCACTCTTCTAGGAAATGCTTCCTGATCCCCGTTCTCTTCTCTTTTTCTCTTGGTGTAAACAATAGTCCCTTAACCCTGGCTTTTAGGCAGTGAAATTTAACAGATTGTTTCTCCAGCTTTGCTAAAGCTGCTGATCTCAGTAGCCTCTACATTAGAAACCTGGAATCCAAGACAAATTGCAGATTTAGGACAGAAGGAATAGTAAAATGCTCCCAGTCAGAACTAAATCATTAATTGCCTCGAGGAAGCTCGTTTTTTACAAATAGACAGTATTATAATGGGACTGGATTCAAGATCAAAGTTTATCTATTGATGTTAAGGGGGTTCAGCAAAGCCATCAAATTACTGCATGTCAGACAATTACAAAGCTATACATAATCTAGGATGTGCATTGGGAAACTGTCCTCTGTTGCTGTGGAATTAATTAATTAGTATTGATACACGCTAAATTTAAGAGTTTGCAGAATACCATTTCTAATTGTTCAACCTACACGTTCATATATAATTGTGAGGAAAACTCAGGAATCTAGGATTACTGGCTAAACCTCAGTGAGTCCACCTCATCCCACCCCCTTCCAAATGGCTGATCCTTAGTGGTTCCCTAAATTACTTACTCTACATATACACCACAAAACGATATCTTCTGTATAGGCATATAGACATATATGTCCTCAGTTATCTGTATGGCTTCTTCACTACTAAAGTAGAAACGTGAGTACCACTTATTTGATAGAAGTATAGGAACTAAAGATGCCTTTCATGAATCTGGCCCACGAGGCTGGGAAAAATCCTTCTCCAGTCAGAGGACAAGCAGACATGCTAGCTGTGCAAGGAAGGGAGTCAGGCAACCTGTTTGCAGGATAAGGAGGCTGAGAGTGGACTGAGTGGAAAAATGTATGCAGTGTAGTTGTAGCCCTGTCTGTCTCAGGATATTAGAGAGACAAGGTGGGGGAGGTAATAGCTTTTATTGGACCAACTTCTGTGGGTGAGAGAGACAAGCTTTCAAGCTGGAAAAAGGCATAACAGCATGGAGCTGCCAGTCAGCTGGGACGTGACTGGAGGTCTGACGGGGAATGGGACAAAGAGAACTGAGCTGCTGCAATAGGATAGGAATAGGAAAGGGGTGGAGCACAGCAATAGGACAGAGCCATCAGTCAGAGGAGAGGGGTTGAAAGGAGGGACTAAGCAAAGCAATAGGACTGAGGTGCCTGCACACTATCAACACTTGATGCAGGTACAAGTGAATGGGCCAACTGTAGATGCTTTCCAGATTCATCAGGTTATTCTCCATTGGCTTGAAGCAGAACCTGGAATAAAACCTATTTGCAGACACAGCCAAAACGAGTGTTCCGCATCAACAGCAGCCTAAACTAGGGCTGGTCTGTATTTCGGTGTCGATTTCAAACCAGATGGATGCTGTCCGTAACATTGTTTAGGTATTAGAATTTTTGCTTTCTTTTGAAATAAATTATTATGTGGCCTCAGCTGAGACTCATAGCCTCAGACTGGTGGTGCCAATGACATTTTAATTTATAGTGAAGTATGGGCAAAACTAAACATAGAAGCCCAAGTGAGAGTCAGACACACTAAAAACTAGAGCATAAAAATGGGAAAACCTGGCACAATTGTCCAAAACAGCAAGCAGAATGCAGAGAGGCAATTGCAGCAGCAGTGTTATTTCATTTTAATGTGCCCGAGAAAATGAGAATTCAACCCCAAAATATGGGCAAGCTCACATTTTATTGAACAACCACATTCAAAGACTTAACTATACTTAGACAAATGGTCAGAATTTCCGCTGCAGATTGTGGCCAACTGTCACTGTTGCCAACTCTTGCAATTCTATCACAAATCTCACAATATTTACTGTTTTTCTTAAAGCCTCAGCTTTTAGGCTCAGAAACCAGATTGTTAAGAAACAGGACCCAAAACAGATGATTTGGCTCCTGACTCATGATTTTAAACTTAGGCGTGGTTTACACAGGTTTTTTTTACTGATATAACTATTTCAGTCGTGGGGTTTTTTTTTTTTTAATATAATACAGTTATACTAGTACAATTCCTAGTGTGGACACAGTTATACTGATATAAAGGTATCTTACACTGGTATAGCTTATTCTCCTTCCCTTAAGCCTTGTCTACATTAGAAAGGGCTTGCCAGTATAGCTATACTCGAAACTCCTCCTAGTGCAGATGTAATGCTAACAGACCCCTGGTCGTTGGCAGGATCAAACCAGGGACCTCTGGAGCTTAGTGCATGAACCTCTACCGCATAAGCTCAAAGCCAACTGCTTATTAGCTAAGGCTATAGAGCAGTCTCATTTAACTCTCTCTCTAAGCGGTCTCAGTACCACTAGATGGGACAGAGCACCACACCCAGTAGGTGTGTGGGTTACACAGACATATCTTATACTGGCAAAAGAGTGGTTTGGGTGGTATAGCTTAGGCCAGCTCCTAGACAAAATAAGCCACTCAGCTGTGAGGAAGGGTTGTCTAGTGGCTAGGGCACTAGAGTGAGACACCCATTACCTGGGTTCAAGTCTTGGCTCAGCCACAGACTTTCTGTGTGGCTCTGGCCAAGTTAGTTCGGCCTGGTCTACACTGCAGAATAAAGTGGACTCAAGACTGATTACGTCGACCTATGTAAGTGTCTACATTAAAATTTCACTCCTGCCGCCCTAAATGCCCTGCTTGCCAACTTAAGATCTCCATCTCCTCAAGAGGCCTAGTAGAGTCAACGTTGATGTAGTTAGGTTGACCTAGTGTCAGACAGTGCATTGCCGTAAGCGCTCCTGCTGCGGCTGCACACCGCCGACACGAGGAGCATAGTGTGGACACGCAAAAGCCATTTAATTATTGTGGTGGCTGTATGGCGATGTGACCATGGTCAACATCATTCTGTAGTGTAGACCAGTGGTCTCCAAATTGGGGTGTGCGAGATGATCCCAGGGGGAGCACGCCGGCAGCAGGAGCGTCACCGGATGGCACTCCGCCGTTTTTTCTCTTCGGCGGCAGCTCTGCGCGTCCACGGCTGGTGTTCCCCTCCGGCGGCCCGCCTGTGGTAAATCTTCCGTTCTTCTTCCGTCGGCAGCGCACCTGCGGCAGGTCTTCTGGTCTTCACCCTCGGGGTGCGCGAGCCAAAAAGTTTGGAGACCACTGGTGAAGACAATGCCCTTGATCTACCCTATCCTGCCTCCCCATCTGTGGGATGACACTTTCCCACTTCCCAGAGCCCTGTGAGGATAAAATCCCTGAATGATGGTAGGATGACACATGGCTTCATGAAGGTCTTGTTGAAATGTAGGTCAACGACCATCTGGACAGCAAAGGGGGGCAGGGTAGAGCCTCTTCTGCTTTTCCACGTGGCGAGGCTCTGATTTTTTTCTTTTCCGCCACTCTTTAGTTCTGTTCTGCAGGAATCCACCCCCCGCCACAGCCCCTCTCCTCCTGCCCTTTACACCCGCTTCCTCCCTGTGCAGACCTGTCTCCCTGGCTGTGACTCAGCCGCTCTCTCCTTCCCTCTGGCTCCGGCCCTTTGCTGGGGCTGCCAAGCGGGCTGATCTCCCGTAACGAGCAACTCACACCGCAGCTCGGGGAAAGGGAAAGGGCTCTCTCCCCGCTTTACGGCTGCTGAAAACCCTCCCTCCCCAGCCAGCTCAGTGCAGCCACGCCGCGCCCGGGCTCGCTCCTCTGCAAGGTAATGGGGCACGCGGAGCCGAATTGCACAGGGCGGGGGCAAGTTTGCCGACTCCGAGGCGCCCCCGGGGAGAAGCGCCGCTGGGCGAACGCCCCCCGGCCGGGTGCAGCCTGCAGGCGAGAAGGGCGCCGCTGCTGCTCCAGCTGCGCCCAGCTGCGCCGCGCCCGAGTTCTCGCCCCCCGCCCCCGCCGGAGCTCGCCGCTCGGGCTCGCCTCCCTTCCAAGCCGCGGGGCGATGGGCTGTTCCAAGAGCGGGGGTGGGTGGGGAAGGAAGTCTCTGACACCCAGCGGAGGCTTGGTCCGGAGCAGCTGCAGCAGCCTGCCAGCTGGGGCCATTTCCCGCCGGGGGTGGGGTGGCCGAAGAGATCGGCGGGGTGTGCTTGGAGATCGGCGGGGGTCCGCGCTCCTCACGCGGTCGTCTCTCGCTGAGGGCACTCATGTGTGAACGTGAAGCAGAAGAGAAGCCCGAGCAGTGCGATCGGCCAGGGCCAGCTAGAGTGCCATTCATTGTGTAACAAGTCACGCCTGTGTTTGTGCGAGAGACAGAGGGAAACTGACCAGAGGACTCCTGGGGTGGTGGACCAGGCAGACTCTTTCCGAACAGGGGAAATCTGTCTCAGAGTGACGCTGAGGCGAGCTCAGCGGTGTTTTAAAGAAATCTTCTTTGAACCCGGGGGAAGAATGATGCAGAGGGATCAATCCTCCCGTCCTTACTCAGGCAAAGCTCCCACCGACTTTGCTGGGAGTTTTGCCTGAGTAAAGAACGCAGTATTTGGCTTCAACGTTGATCTTATTTTGGTCTTTTAAAACACGTTTTTAAAAAGGCAGTGCATTTCGACCTCTATCTTTGCACGAGCATCAGGTAGTAGGCATAAATATATCTTCAAAGAAGTGTTGGAAATAACATAACGGGACAAAGGTTTGTGAAAGCCAAGACACTAATTACTTTCTGATTATTTAAAAATAATAATCAGAGGCTCTTCTGAGAATAGAGAAGACATCTGGATGGGTTGTGTGAACTGTTTGTTCCAACAGAATTTCTGTATCAAAATGCAGAAATACTTTAAAGACTTAAATTCTCTGTATCAAAATTAGGTTTGCTGCTAAATTTGCTCACCAGTAACAAGAAGTCAACAAACTTTGAAAAATTGGTTGTCTCTCTCTTGTTGTTGCAGGGCGTATTAGATGTCAGACAAAACTGCAAATTAATTATTCTGACATAATGCAAATAGAAGGTGATTCAAGCTACCCAAAAACATAGCATTTTTAACTCAGCATGATTTCTCTCTTGTAGCTGGGTCTAAGGTACTGTCTTGAATTCATTAAAATTTTGCAATGTAACAGGCAATCTGCATTGCAAATACCCCTTGCACTAATACGATTAAATTTTAACTTGTTGCCTTGAGTTACTCAGGCTGTAGATTATTTTATTGTTTGTTCTTTGTCCAGTTGTGGGATGAACATCTTTTTAACTTGTAAAATTGATGAGAAATAGAAAATGTAGCCTCTGTTACACTTAACAAAAAAAAGAGCTTAACACACTTAGAGGAACTGAATTGTGCTCTGATCGCTTAGGAGGCTTTGAAGGATTTTTAAAAATTTCAGAAGTGTGATGAAGAACATTAGTGCTGTGTGACTTTTATCAGTGATAGTTCAGAAAATTTCCACAAAGGCCAATGTCTCTTAGGTTTTTAAAATAACTATTAAAATCATCATCTAGAAAACCCTGTTTCCAGAAAGCATGCAAAGATACAAATGTATCCAAATTCTTTCTTCCCATCCAAGGCCCCGGTCCTTCAGTCTTCATTCACTCAAGTAATCCAGGCTCATGTGAGTAGTTCATTCATTCCAGTTTAGGCCCTGATCATGCAATGTGGTCTGTACTAGTTGCATCCCTTCACCTAGGTAGCACCCCACTGACTTCAGTAAGACTCTATACAGGTATAGCGTGCCTGTATGAATGAGATTGCAGGATTAGGACCATAATTAAGAATTACTATGTAAAGCCTATGGGATTTGCAAATACAGCAAACGAGAACATCAATGAGGACTTTGGCTGACTTCAACTGTACTGACAATGCTATAGATGAGTCATATAAAATGATGGGGTCTAAATTGGCTGTTACCACTCAAGAAAGAGATCTTGGAGTCATTGTGGATAGTTCTGTGAAAAATCCCCTCAATGTGCAGCGGCAGTCAAAAAAGCGAACAGAAGGTTGGGAATCATTAAGAAAGGGAAAGATAATAAAACCGAAAATATCATATTGCCTCTATATAAATCCATGGTACTCCCACATCTTGAATACTGTGTGCAGATGTGGTCGCCCCATCTCAAAAAGATATATTGGAATTGGAAAAGGTTCAGAAAAGGGCAACAAATATTATTAGGAATATGGAATGGCTTCTATATGAGGAAAGATTAATATGACTGGGACTTTTCAGCTTGGAAAAGAGACGACTAAGGGGTGATATGATTGAGGTCTATAAAATCATGACTTGTGTGGAGAAAGTAAATAAGGAAATGTTATTTACTCCTTCTCATAACACAAGAACTAGGGGTCACCCAATGAAATTAATAGGCAACAGGTTTAAAACAAACAAAAAGAAATATTTTTTCACACAACGCACAGTCAACCTGTGGAACTCCTTACTAGAGGATGTTGTGAAGGCCAAGACTATAACAGTGTTAAAAAAAGAACTAGACAAGTTCATGGAGGACAGGTCCATCAGTGGCTATTAGCCAGGATGCGCAGGAATCCTGTCCCTGTCCTCTATTTGCCAGAAGCTGGGAACGGGCGATGGGATGGATCACTTGATGATTGCCTGTTCTGTTCATTGGCCACTGTTGGAAGAGAGGCTACTGGGCTAGATGGACCTTTGGTCTGACCCAGTGTGGTTGTTCTTATGCTCATCTAAAGAGAGAAAATCTTTCGTAAGGAAAGAAAACAGAGAATTCACATCTTATTCTGAATGTCTTGTTTAAAAAAATAACCTATTTCATATAGGCTTGTTTTCAAATCACTCAGTACAGTTTTTTATTGGTATTATCATAGATAAGCAATTTTGTTAGTCATCTCTATATCGAAGGCATTATATAGCATGTACTGTAACAATGCCAAACTACTGTATATCAACCAACGCTACATATTTTTAGATTCTTAATCTAGAAAGCCTTTGTAAGAGGCCAAGTACATCCATAATCCAGCATTTATTTCCAGTATCAACAAAATTAGGACAAGAAAAGAGCCTACTCCCAGTTTTGTTCATCTTGCAGTCAAAGCATTTAATTGTAGAGACAAGTCTTAGAATAGAAGAGAAGTGCTGTATGTATTACTTGTCTAAAATAATTGAAACAGAACTGATTTTGAGTTGCAGGCAGATTGTTTGGTTTGTCTGTTCTAATTTTATTAAACAGTGCAATTTTATGCAGAATAAATAGCATTTAATAAAATCAATGCGATTATAAAGCATTACGAAGTTTTCCTAGAAGGTCTTGCATGTTAACCTATATATTTTAGGTTCCTTACCTTAAGAGTTTTCAAACAAGGGTGAAAAACACTTGATTCTTTTAAGAGATACCAGAAGACCCAGTCACATTGCTGAATGTAGAAAATCCTGTTAACCAATCCAATACTAATGGGTCAAATGCTTCAGTTTTTACTCAAGCATAGCAAAGTTGATGTCAATGGGATTTTTTATTCAAGTAAGTAGCACAGAATTTGGTTCATAGTATGAAATATGAAGAAATTGGCAAGGGGGTTTTATGTATAGTGAAAACCGTCAGTTGTATATATCAGTACAAAGATACTTGTGGCTCATATGGTTGTCACAGGTTGCACTCAGGTTCACTACAGTAACAGCATCCAATATCTCCTGTATCACAAGTTTTCGAGCTTCACTAGAACACGGGCATGTCTTCCCAAGTTCTTTCACTTACAGCGTGGTTACATAATGGTCACCTGCATTTTGGTCTTCCCCTACAACCCTGAGTGGGCAGGCAGGAGGGAACTTGGTTTAAACATGAACTTTCTTCAGTTAAAAAAAATGTTTTCAAAAAGTTAGCTGATGATACGGTGAAAGTCCATCTGTAACTCACTGGTTAACAGAGCTGGGTGAATAATTCATTTTTTCGGTTCGGTGGCTGAACCAAAAAATATTTTGTTCAGGTTGACATAAAATGGAAATGTTTCTCACCAAAACAAAACAACAACAAAAATCATTTCAGGTCGAATGCAGTGTTTTGTTCGACTCAAATGATTTCTTTTTCAGATGTATTTACTTCTTTTTTTAGAAATAAATTTAGCTAAACTTCTCAACTTTTCTTCTGAAACTGAAAGGCAAGCCGTTTTGTTTTGAAAAAGTCAAAATATTTTGACTTTTTTTTGCAGAAACAATTCGTTCACACTTCTGAATTCACAAATAGTTCCAGTTGACCCCAGACTGCATTTTCTTTGTCAATAAACTCTTGGTTAAAAAAAATAAAATAAATTGCTGTGCATCTCTACTGTATTGCAGGTCCTATTTGGGCCTTTGGCCATTCGTGCTTTTTGGCTTTGGAGGTCCCTGGTTCAATCCCCAGTGTGTTGAGCAAGAGGGCGGCCATCACATGTCTACTATTATTGTTGTGGTAAAATGTGCGTGCTAAATGTTAGTATAGGAACAATATATAGTAAATATCACTGGTGAAGAATAAATTACTTCAATTTGTGAGTATTTTAAATATGGTTGTGTTGTATGTAAATTTCTCTGTGTGTATAGACAGATGAAAGATATAGATTATCTATGTGTAATTGAATATAGACATATGCAGTGTAACGTGAGAGAAGAGACAAACTAGTTTTGTGGACTAACCACAGGACATGGAGCCGGGAACTTTTTGCATTCCATTTCACTAACTTGCTGTATAACCTTGGGTAAATCACTTCGCTTCCGTATGCCAGTTTCCCCATGTGTAAAATGAGGATCATTACACTCCTAGGGGTGTTCTGAGTATTAACTGTAAAATATATGTGTGTGCGTGTGCCACCACTCAGAATGTTTAAAGCACTATTACTTATTATTTTGTAATGGAGAGGATTGTCATCTTCCCTGCCATGAAGACACACCTTCGTGTCATTCTTGCTTTGATACGTGATTTGCACTTGGTGGCTTTTGTTACCTATAGAAACAATAGCTCCCTGTTATTGCCTCATGCCTTGTATGGTGGGGCACAGCATACAAAACAGTAGTACTGTGCTGGGTCATACTCATTTTTATTATGTGCCATCCCCCATCTTTTATGTGGTTTTATACGGATAGTCCCAACTCCATATTAATCACATTTATATCTCATCCATATATTTTTGGTAATTTTATGTATGAAGTATGATGATCTTTAGCATGAATCGCTGCTGAGGAGTCTTCTGATGTTGGTGTGAGGAGATAAATCATTTTTCCCTATAAACTTCACAAACAGCAGATCTGTGGAGCTTACACTACAAGTGTTTCACAAGGCTGCTATATTGGCTACCAATTTTTGCAGCTGTCTTGCTCTGTTGGTTATTAGGTTTTTGTGCAATGAAGTGTCGGAATCAAATATCGCTCTACAGAGAATAGAATCAGTTTAGGAAGCAGAGAATGAGATCTTGGGTAATTTTCTGATTACACTTCAAGCACACAAAGAGACCTGTTTGAGAAAGGGTCCACGTGTGTAGTATTCCCTTTTTCTAAGATATAAGAAAGCACTATCATATTATAACAGTAGGAATAGCCTTGCCCTCCATAGCATATGTTGCAGAAACGTTCTGTTTGAACCCCCTGTTTATAACTTTTGGAAACTTTAGCCTTTTGTCAGTATAATTTTTGGTTTCTTTTTCTCCCCTCCCCTATGATTGAGTGCTTGTCTACACTAAGAATGTGTTTGGTGTGTCTTGCCCTGGGGTAGACTGTGCCAGTACAAAATCATTTCTGACGTGGTGGAGAGAGCTGCACTAGGGATTTGCACCAGTGCAGCTGCATTGGTGTAGCTGCTGTGGTGTAAAAAAAAACTTGTGTAAACAAGCCCTAGGGGGAGAGTGGGTACATGTTCCCATTGTTTAAAAATTGTCCTGGTGACTTTCTTTGTCATAAGTCTATTGCCTAAAGGGCTAAGGGGTTGAGAGATGAAGTTTGGCATGAAAATAGCTCTAATGGAGAAGTGCCTTTCAGTGTTCTTGTGAAAACTGATTTTTTATTTGACGAGAGTTGTGACTCATTAAAGAATTAAACTCTGTGCATAGAGGTGCATTTTATGTGTGATGGTCTGACTAGCTTGTAAAATGTGCAGTTAGAGAAAGTTGTACTGTACAACCATGGTTGGCTGTGCTGTAAAGGAGGAAGGGCTATGCAGGAATTCTTACCTCAACAAATGCACTACTTCTAAGGGTTGAACTTGAGAGTGTCTGTCCTGTGCACCTACCAAACTGCACAGGAAAGGACTTAGGGTAGAAGGTTCTGGTGATGTCAAGCCAAACACTTGCATGTTATGCAATTCCTTTTTTTCTAGCTTGTTCACTTGATTGAAAAACCTGTGAAATTTCATTTAATGAAACCACATTTAGAAAACATTACGGTTGGGGTGGTGAAGTACTCAAAAGGCAGGAAATGACAAAATGAAAGCTGCGCACACAGCATTGGTTCTGCTCCTTTTTGGCGATGTATTAAAGCAGAGGACACAGGTGGGCCTGAAGTATATGAATATACAAATATGCTATATCTCTTATTGAGTCAAAGCTCATGTCAGGTCAAAGAGTGAACTCCTGGCCCCCGTGAAGTCAAAGGTATTGCAGTATGAAAGGCAGGGGTCTCAGCCTCCTTTTGCCTCAGTGGCATGCAAAATTAAGAATTTTACTTCCGTTTAAATCCTGACTGTTCCGTGTATTCAGTAGTGAGTTTTTTTAGGTGTAATTTATTTTGACTGAGCAACGTATGACTGCAACAATTTTCCAGGCCATTGTAAAAGCTCAGTTGGGCCTCTGGCCCGTATCTGGGCTTAATCATTAATCAGAGTTTAAGGCCAAAAGGGAACACCAGACCATCTGGTCTGGCCTCCTGTGTACCTCAGGCCACCACCACCTAGCACCTGTACACTAAACACCAGAACCAAGATTAGGCCAAAGTATCACAGCCCAAAGACTATTACATGCCACAAAGAAAGAAGGTGCACCACCAGTGCCCAAGGCTCTTGCAATGGCCGGGAAATGATTGAGCTATACCCAAATAATCCTGGCAGGTGATCTGCATCCCCACACTGCAGAGGAAGGCAAAAAAACTCCATGTCTGACCTGAGATAAAATATTCCTTCCTGACTCCACAGATGGTGATCATTTAACCTCTGAGCAGGTGAGCAAGAAACCCCTGCCCAATGCCTCATCTCCAGCTGTGGCTGTTCCTGATATTTCAGAGGAAGGAGACAATAAAAAACCCCAGCAGAATACATGGGGCAGTGGGAGAGAATCCTTCTTGACCCCTGCAGGTGGCTGGCTGAAATTATATTCCTTTCAATGGAATTTGCGACTTTGAAGACAGTGATTTACAGTGACATAAACCAGAATAATTGGAATATGAGCTTTGATTTACAATGGAAAATGGAAAAAAATATAGGAATGGGATCCTCCCAAATTTTTTGAATTGCTTTTTAACTCATATGAAAGAAGGCATCTATGGCATGAAGAAAAAATAACTTGAAACCAGACTAATATATATTTATTTTTAAATGTTGTTTTATGTTTGTGTTAAAATACAGTAAGGGCTCAATCCTGCAAAGTGCTGAGCACTCTTAACCCATTCCAGCAAAGGTTGTAAGCACATGCTTAACTTTAGTCTCGTTGGACACACACACACATGCTTAATCATGTGCTCAAAGTTAGGCATGTGCTTAAGTGCTTTGCTGGATTGCATTGAGAACGTTCAACACCTCTCGAGCGTGATCTTAAGTCTCTACAAGAATACTGGAATAAAGTGGATCCATAAACCTTACTGTGAAACAAGGATACAATATAGCAAATACATCTCAAACCTTTGTGTTTTGTGTTCGTTGTTAAAGACAAACTCAGTATCAAATCGGTGATGAAGGATATTATAGAAGTCTTGCAGAAAACTGCACAGAGTAGCTAGGATAAATCCAAAGTTATATATGGACAAATATGAAAAATACCAATGTAAATAAAGACAGTGAGAAATTTTTCTTGATAGAAACCTTTGAACATTTTTATTATTCCTTTTAGCACTACCAATGTGCTTAGTTCGCTATAACACACAAAATTAAGATGGACCCTGCCCTGTAGAGCTTGTGTAATGCCAACAGACCCTAGTCATCGGCGGGCGGGATGGAACCTGGGACCTCTGGAGCTTAGTGCATGAGCCTCTCCAGCATGTTAACTTGCTGTTAGCAGACTCATTTTATCTCTCTCTCTCTAAGTGGTCTCGGTGCCACTAGATAGGACAGAACACCACACCCAGGAGGTGTTTGGGTTACATATATCCCCTAGCTGAGGAAGCACATCCCAAGCTTCAGAGACTTCCCAACTGAAATCCTGGACGAGCTCCCAGTTGTAATGCCAAAGGACCCCGGGTGTCATCAGGATCAAACCTGGGACCCCTAGAGTTTAGTGCATGAGCCTCTATCGCATGAGCTAAAAGCCAACTGATTGTTAGCAAATACTGTAGGGCAGACTCATTAATCATGCTCTCTACCACTAGATGGGACAGAACACCACACGCAGGAGGGTGGGTTACACTTGCAATCTAAAAGACGGGCAGAGAGAAGAAGGGACCTACTGAGAACCCATGGAAATATCAGTAACTTGGAACTTGTTTGTTCTTATTAGCTAATTATTCTCTTCTTACAGGCAATATTGAAGGAGGGATTTGAAAAGAAACTGAGCTGTAAAATATTGAGTAGGAGTAGAGAGGTTATATTAACGCTATATTTGGCACTGGGGTGTGACTGCTGCAGGAATAATGTGTCCAGTTCTGGTGTCCACACTTCAAGAAGGATGTAAAAGAAATTGCAAAGAGTGCAGAGAAGAACCATGAGAATGAGCAAGTTAAAGAAGTATGGGCTGGATAAATGGACTATAAGGTGGATAGAAAGTTGGCTAGATTGTTGGGCTCAACGGTAGTGATCAATGGCTCCATGTCTAGTTGGCAGCCGGTATCAAGTGGAGTGCCCCAAGGGTTGGTCCTCGGGCCGGTTTGTTCAATATCTTCATAAATGATCTGGAGGATGGTGTGGATTGCACCCTCAGCAAGTTTGCAGATGACACTAAATTGGGAGGAGAGGTAGATACGCTGGAGGGTAGGGATAGGATACAGAGGGCCCTAGACAAATTAGAGGATTGGGCCAAAAGAAATCTGATGAGGTTCAACAAGGACAAGTGCAGAGTCCTGCACTTAGGATAGAAGAATCCCATGCATCGCTACAGACTAGGGACCGAATGGCTCGGCAGCAGTTCTGCAGAAAAGGACCTAGGGGTTACAGTGGACGAGAAGCTGGATATGAGTCAACAGTGTGACGTTGTTGCCAAGAAGGCCAATGGCATTTTGGGATGTATATGTAGGGGCATTGCCAGCAGGTCAAGGGACGTGATCGTTCCCCTCTATTCGACATTGGTGAGGCCTCATCTGGAGTAGTGTGTCCAGTTTTGGGCCCCACACTATAAGGAGGATGTGGAAAAATTGGAAAGAGTCCAGCGGAGGGCAACAAAAATGATTAGGGGACTGGAACACATGACTTACGAGGAGAGGCTGAGGGAACTGGGATTGTTTAGTCAGCGGAAGAGAAGAATTAGGGGGGATCTGATAGCTGCTTTCAACTACCTGAAAGGGAGTTTCAAAGAGGATGGATCTAGACTGTTCTCAGTGGTAGCAGATGACAGAACAAGGAGTAATGGTCTCAAGTTGCAGTGGGGGAGGTTTAGGTTGGATATTAGGAAAAACTTTTTCACTAGGAGAGTGGTGAAACACTGGAATGCTTTACCTAGGGAGGTGGTGGAATCTCCTTCCTTAGAAGTTTTTTAAGGTCAGGCTTGACAAAGCCCTGTCTGGGATGATTTAGTTGGGGATTGGTCCTGCTTTGAGCAGGGGGTTGGACTAGATGACCTCCTGAGGTCCCTTCCAAACCTGATATTCTATGATTCTATGAGTAAAGCATTGAAAAATGTGCCTTATAGTGAAAGACTCAAGGAGGTCAATCTGCTTAGTTTATCAAGGAGTAAATTACGGTGTGACTTGATGACAGTCTATAAGTACCTCTGTGGGGAACAGAAATTTGACAATAGAGAGGGCTCTTTGGTCTAGAAGACAAAGGTATATCAAGATCCAGTGGCTGGAAGTTGAAGCTAGACAAAGTGAGACTTGAAATAAGATGTAAATTTTTAACAGTGAGAGTAATTAATCATTGGAACAGTTTATCTAGGGTTGTAGTCAGTGATGAGCTGCCAAAATCTTAACAACGGGTTCCCTCCTCACCCCATGAGGGGGTTGTTGCCCACCCCCGCCCCCCGGGACTCCTGCCCCATCCAACCCCCCCACGTTCATTGACGCCCTCCCCAGAACCCCTTCCCCATCCACCCCTGTCCCCTGACTGCCCCCAGAACCGGGCAGGAGGGTCTCGTGGGCCACCGTAGTGGGTGCCCACCCCAACCCTAAGAGCCAGAGGCACCTGTCGGGGGTCAAGGTGGAGAGTCCTGGCGGTGCTTACCTGGGGCAGCTCCCAGGAAGATTCCGGCAGGTCCCTCTGGCTCCTAGGGGCGGGGGAGCATAGCTGGGGGGGAGCAGGGTGTGCTCATCACCCTTTGGCGCCAACTCTCTGGGTGCTCTGGGGCTGGTGCACCCAGGGGGAAAATTGGTGGGTGCAGAGCACCCACCAGCAGTTCCCCACCCCGCGCCTCGCCCCAGCGCGCCTCCGCCCCTGAATGCACCGCCCCGCTCTGCTTCTCCGCGCCTCCTCCCCCGGCTTCCCGCGAATCAGCTGTTCGGCGGGAAGCCGGGGAGGGCTGAGAAGCAGGCCACAGCTTCCCGCTCAGGCCGAGGGTGGCGGAGGTTAGCTGGGGCGGGGAGCAGTTCCCCTGCGCCCCACCCGCCCGGGTTACCTGCTGCGGCGTGGGCGGCCCTCCTCGCGCCCCCCTCGCCCCAGCTCACCTCCGCCTCCCTGGGCCTGAGCGGGAAGCCGTCGCTTGCTTCTTAGCTTGCCCCGGCTTCCTGCGTGAACAGCTGATTTGCGGGAAGCCTGGGGGGGGTGGGGGGGGCGGAGAAGCAGAGCAGGGTGGCACGTTCAGGGGAGGAGGCGGAGCGGAGGTGAGCTGGGGCCGGGGGTGGGGCGGGGAGCTGCCAGTGGGTGTTCTGCCCCACCCCAGATTTTCCCCTTGGGTGCTCCAGGGCTGGCGCACCCGTGGAGTCGGCGCCTAAGGTGCCACTCTTGGCCGGTTAAATTTAGGAGCCCTTTTAGAACCGATTGTTCCTCATGGAACAACCGGTTCTAAAAGGGCTTCTAAATTTAACAACCGGTTCTAGCGAACCGGTGCGAACTGGCTCCAGCTCACCACTGGTTGTAGTGGATTCTCTGTCACTGGAATTTTTAAATTAAGGTGGTACGGTTTTCTAAAAGATATGCTCTAGTTCAAACAGGAATTAATTGAGGGCAATCCTATGGCCTGTGCTGTGTAGTTTAGATTAGATTATCACAGAGATCCCTTCTGGCTTTATAATCTATGAATTTATAAAGAATACATAAGAGAATTAAGCTACCTAGAAGATGATTCTTCATCACACAAGAATATTGCTGAAATCAGAACAGGTGGAGCTGAAAAGGCTGCTAAGAATTGGAAAATTAGTGAAGTACCAAGAAATTATGGTTATGTTTTACAAGTTTCAGAGTAACAGCCGTGTTAGTCTGTATCCGCAAAAAGAAAAGGAGGACTTGTGGCACCTTAGAGACTAACCAATTTATTTGAGCATAAGCTTTCGTGAGCATCCGATGAAGTGAGCTGTAGCTCATGAAAGCTTATGCTCAAATAAATAGGCTTTACAAGTTGTATACTGGGAGTTGGAGAACCGGAATGCTATGTTACCAACAAGAGTTCTTGAACAATAGAAAGATGCCACCAGACTCAGTGACTCCAACAGTAGTATGAATTCATTTACCAAAAAGGACCACAAGAACTAGGCTCATAAGTCTATTGTCGGGGTTTTACGAAATTCTTTTCAAAGGCATTGTTGAATTAGACCTAAAGAAGCTCTTGACTTCAATCAGCTGTGGGTAGAGGGTGGGATTCAATCTCTCTACCTTGGAGCATGCTCCATACAGCAGAATGGATCAGCTTCTTTGGAGGACTGTGGAATACCGCAAATTATTTTCCAGCAAAGACAACTGGAAAAATACAGTTTTATTGTAATGTTTGGCATGAGGTATTTACAGAACCTGCAAGATCCTGCAGAGATCTGTGGAAAATCTGCATTACAATACGTTATCTGCTGCAGTGAAGAGCCAGCAGGAATGTTCTACGGTTTTTGGCTCTCTCTGTTTACATGGCTTTGGCAGACTATGAGAAAGGTCTTTGACTTAGTGGACATAGAAGCAATATAGGAAGCAATAAAAGAACAATAAATAAGAGTCATGAAACATCATCTTGACATTTAAGCTTGACAAGAGAGCAGAAATCAAGTTGAAGTGTGAAGTCAGATAAGGGGTGACTTTGTTCATGTAAACTCTTCTGGAGAAGATCTCGGAAACCATCCTCAAATAGAAGGAGAGGAGCATCAAGATAAATGAAAAGGACCTGGCCAGACTGGTAAGTGAAAGTGACATTTTTGTGCAAATCCCTAAAGACCCTGAAGCAGTGATCATAGGACAGCTTACAAAGGAACATTATGCAGGAGACCAAATGCAGGTGGAAAAACATCACAGTCGATGCAAAGGCTTTTTGAAGTGTATTTCACAGGAACCATCTGGTACATAATATTCCAGCCAAGTTGAAGTGAGTGGAAGAATCTAGGCTAGAATTTTGCAAGTCTGAAGAATGTCATGATGCTCCTCTGCTTGGAAAGGCTTTTGAATGATTAAGCATTACTAGTGTCATGAAACATTGAAGACAAACATGAGCATTTAAGAAGAACGTTGCTTAGAAGGTAAAAGTTGGATAGCATGCATGGAGAGGCTCCTTGATATTACATGATGGAGAAGAATACACAATAAACAAACTAAAGTGGAAGGGCTCTAAGCCATCTTCTTTCTTCAAAATGGAAAACACTTATGGCTTGGAGATCATGGATGGCAGGCATACAAAAAGATTTATCCTGTAAAGGCTATGTCATTCATTAACTTGTGTTCCAGGGTAGAGATGCTTGCCAATATGATGAAACCTTTGCTCTGTACTAGCGATATAGCTATGAGGGTGGCAATATTCCTACTTATATCTAGCCATGTGCTTAAATATATTTTCCCCTCACCTCCTTTAATAATAATTTTTTAAAACAAGTTTGTTGTTTCTTAGCTTAAATTGGGTTTACAATCAGGCTGTTTGGTAATTTGTTTAAAACAGTTAAATGGAGCATTTGTTTGAACTTGACTGCTGTTTTATATGTGCATCTATATTCAACATTATTTCAAAGCCTCCTTGAAATTTTGCATTTTTTTCAATGTTTGGTAATAAAAAATAACTTGAAAGTTTTTTAGCAAATGAAGTAAATGAAATTCTTGCTATCTTCTGAACAGTGTTCTGGCTACTAGTTCTAAGGACTACCATGAAAATTATATATGACTTCAGATACCAAAGGCAAAATCTAAACTCTTGCTGAATAGAGTTAGTGGTTAGCAAAGGGTTACTCTAACTAGGCAACTATATAGTGTAATTAGTGAGGAATGACACTTTAATTTGAGGGAAACAACATGCGTATTGGCAATTTCCAGGTGGACAGGATTATATTTTTCAGCCTGTTATATCTCTTATTCCACAGGTGAATGTTCTATGTGCAATGCAAAATTATTTGGCCATATGCTTCTGTTTTTTCAGTACGTTATTTTTCAGGCTCTCCATATAAATAGAATCATTCTGCTCCATCAGGAGTGTAACTGTTTGGTAGAGAGGGGAAGGGAAAGGAATGTTGTTGTTTCAAACATTATACCTTTTGTGAGTGAGCAGATGGTGTTTGTATGTAGGGCTTCCAGTAAGTTTTATATCTTGCTGAAGCTACAATATTCTTCCAGATTGACTCAGTGAAATTCATGGTTTTAGATCTCCCCAAATGTACCAGGTTGTATTACAGTTGATACCAGTTTGTTTAAAATAATCAAATCCTAGAATTTTATTATCTTTGGAAACATTTATTATACTGTCTGACAGTGGAGTTACATAATATGGGTGGATGGGGTTGGTGGAAATAATACTTGCTTTAAAATTTTCTAGGTAATTGGTATTTTAGCAGAAAGATACACACAAAAAAGGACCAGGCACCCAATTTATTTGCCAAAGATGGAACCTAAAATCATTGCCTGTGGACAAGCTGTTTCTTGATCAGAGTGAAATTGAAGGACTCTACCAAGAAGTCATTTACTCAGTTCAAGATACCTGTTTAAGGAGTTTGGAGAGGCAAAGTCTCAGGTCAGATTTGCATATTGCCAACTGCAATAGGTTTATTAGACATGAACACGTAGAAAAATGCTGATTTAAAGAAAGAGAAAGCTATTGGGAGCGATTGAATTCAGCAGAGATCTGGAATCAAATAGTTCAAAGCACTTTTTTTTTTAAAAAAAAAGGAAGAAACATGGTTTAAATAATCTAAAGGCAATTAAAGAGAATGGGAGTTTTGCCATAGTTAGGACAGGAAGACTAGTGGAGCTTGGACGCTTTGTTCAAGTGAAAACACCAGACTTGAACCTATTTTTGACTTTTTACTCTATATCTATGGGCTTTGATTTTCCTTCTGCTTACACCAATTATACCCTGGTATGGCACCTTTTGATTCTAAGACCTGAGTGTCCACTCAGTGGTAAATGAAGTCAGTGGAGTTACATCAGTTCTACACCAGCGGGAGAGAAGAATTGAGCCCAAGGGGAATATTTATATAGCGTAAGCAGCATTTAGGCCGCTCTGTATTTTTTTGATGAGGATAAACTGAACATCAGCTCCCTATCTATAATAATACAAATTCAGCACATCCCATAAGCTAGCAATTCTTCAAAGTACCCTGCAGATAGTTTAGGAACATGTGGTCTATTTACAAGAAGTGCTGAGCACCAAAGTGCTGAGCACATTGAAGCCTATGGGGAGTGAGGATTGGATGTGCTTCTCTCAGGATCAGGCTCCAAGTTAACATGGAGGCTTGATATCATGCCTGGCCTGTGGAAAAAAATTGACTTGATGATGGGCCATAGCATGTAATCTACATTTTAAACAGAAATCATTGTAATTAAAAACCTGTATCTTAATGCATACACAAAAGGGGGTGAATTAAGGTTACATAGGCAGCCTTAATTTGACATTTCCTAAATTTAGAGTGTTTAACTTTGCAACACTAACATTCTTTTAACATAGTTTTCCCAGGTTTTTTTTTTTAAAGAAAACTGATTCTCTTCCCCACCCCCTTTCAGAAATTCTGTCAAATGGAATCATTCTGACTCTAGTACACGGGTCATAGATTGGAACCTTTAGAGCCACCACACAGACTTCTGCCACTTGAGCTAGTGGAGTAACTGGTATATAGGTTAATGGCCTACTACTGCTGTGGACCGGCTGCCACATGTAGATAAGACGGATTTTGCTAGTGGGTTTCACAGACATTTGGTGACAACAAAGGAATGGTGAGACTCAAGAATCTTAAGCTCCAATCCATGTCCTGGAGGGGAGTGTGCTCTTGTGGTCACAGACCCATCTGCCTCTGTTCCCCTGGAGCCTGATCCCTTCTGTTTCTTTCCCCTCCAGGCTGTCTGTGTGTGTCAGTCCTGTTTCTTTCCCCAACTGTTCATGGCAGTTCTTCACCATCAATGTGACATGTCTCTCAGGCACTAAAAAAATTCTAAAAACCCTGAAAAATACTTAAACTCTTGATTACAGACTTTTTTTAAAACACGATTTGGCTTACGATTTGGCTTTCAATTTGAAGTTTGAGACACTGAGTCTAAATTATACGGTATGAGCCAGTAGTGAAATCTTTAATGAAAACAATACATCTTTGGCTATGTGGTCCCATAGGAATTTGTACATGGGAACTATGAGCTGCATTTAAACACTAACACTATTCAATATGCCTTTTCTGTAAATATATGCGAATGGATAGACATCTCTGAATCACAGAACATCATGTTAGGTGGAAATAAGGGCAGTGATCTACATTGTGCTGCTGCCTAAATTAGCTAATTGGCTTTCTATGGTACTTCCTTGCTTAATTTGTTTTTGGAATAATAACAGTTGGAGCATACTTAAGAACATGCTTCCAGTGCATATATTTGCTTGGAATAACTTTGCTTTCTGTCATAATTAGTAATAACAAACCCACATGATCCCTGCCCCAGAAATTGCCAACACAATTCACTCCAGAGACATTTAAACTGGAGGCAGAAGGAGATTTTTGAATTGCTGGAGATATGCAATCCGTGTCTAGAACAGGTGAAGAATTTGTGATAAGGACTTCCACTGATCATTGCCGTCTTGCTGCTACCAGTAACTGTTGCTTTGGGAACCATTGCCAAGGAGCTACACTATGAAGGAGCTAGTTCTGAAGAGAAAACAGATGCCTCTGGGATCAGAAAAAAACCCAAATATTGCTCTACTTCTGCCTGATGGACTGGATTTTATCTGCAAATGAATTTTGAAAGCTTAGCCAAATATTTGCAGTCCTGATCTTTTAGGGGCCTCCAAGAACAGCAATGGAAAATAATTGACATGATTAAGGGAAGGAGTTCTTGGTCTGGTAAAGCATGTTGCTTTGGAAAATGCCCGTTATCTGACATACTATAGTTTAGATGGTAGGAAGTGTTCAGCAGTGAAGGTCAAAAGAAATATAGCAGCCACCAGATACTAGGACTTCTCCGTAATGATCGCCTCAAACGATATTTCTGCAAAGCCATGTGAAGCTCTGACGCAAAAACTGAATATGTACTGTGTGCATACATGCATGCTGCTAAGAGCTGATCGACTGCCTCAGGGTGTAAGTCTATTTGTGTTTACCCCATACCCAGCATGGATAAACATAAATAATCTTTTAGCTATTAGCGTTTTTATAAATATTACTACATATTCCATCTACAGGAAGGCAGACGCTGATGTATGAAAGCAAGCATGGTTTTGTAGCCAAGGCGTTGGACTGGATTGGGGTTCAGGAGATCTGGGGTTCAGTTCCTGGGTCTACCACAGAGTACTTGTATAACCTTAAGAAAATCATTAAATATCTGGCTATTTATATTTATTATATGTTATAAAGTAGGGTGCCCCTATTTTAAAAGTATCATGTAGTCTGTGGTTAGTTATGACTTGTGTGTGGTTACTTTGCTGTTACACAAGTAAAAGACAAGTGTCATTTTGCAAGGATTCTTATAGGAAATGGGAGCTGTTTTTAATTCCCAGACAAAGGAAGTGTTCCTGATGCAGCTTAATTATCAGATTTCTTTGCATTTTCATTGTAATGGTTTGCCACAGTGGCGGCTGTTTATGTTGAGTTCCAGCTTCTGTTATAACCTCTTTATTTACATGCTCCTAGTTTTTCAAAACATTTCCTTTTGAGTTAATATTTTCTATGTTTGGTCTCAGCCCAAAGATCAACATGTTTAGAAAAAACCTGAGAGAAACTGGATCAGCAGTTTTTGATGAATATGGGGGTGGAAAAAATACATTTCCTATGTATTCTGGCTGATTTTTTTCTGCAATAAGTATTTATAATGAAAACATGACTATAGGTACTCTCATAACCCCAAAATGACTGAAAGTAGACACGTCACTCTTGCTTGCTTTATAGCCCTACACCAAAATTTTAAAATATAAATTGGAAGTAAATGGGATCATGAGCTTTGAAGTTATGGATGTTTAAAGCTATAAATTTTGCACATGCATATACACAGATTTGGTTTTTTTCTAAACACATTTTGAAAGGGTGTGCCACTCCTCCGTAGCAAGTAAGATGTGCAGTACATTTTAAAAATGGAATCTTTAAATGCAAAATCTTTTATTAGTGCAAAGTTAAGATTGAGAAATCAAACTCTCAGAAATCAGAAAATCCCAGAAGCAGAGGTTCTCCCCACCACGTTAATTCAAGCATGCACTATTTTCTATTACTGCTTTCCTTGTTATTTATCAACCATAACATTATCTTCATTTGAACTACAGTACATGCTGCTTAATAGCAACCAGGATATTAACAATGTTCAGTTAGAAGTAAGATTTTGTTGGGAACAGTCCTCTCCCATTGTCTTTCATGTTAATGGGATTTGGGTATTGGCAACAGTATGCTGCTTATTAACATTTTTTGGAAGAGAGGCCCCAGCTGCAGGCAGGGTTGTGGGGCTGCAGCCGTGAAGGAAGTGCTGAGACCTGTCTTTCCTGGTTGCAGCCCCACAAACTTGTGTGTGGCCGGTGCTTAGCCCGTCCCAGCACTTTCTCAGGGTTGCAGCCTCACAAACCTGCCTGCCTGCAGAGACAGACTGCATGTAGGGTTGTCTGGTGAAAAGGGGACCTGTGCAGTTGTAACCCACACACCTCCTGGGTGTGATGTTTTGTCTCATCTAGTGGCACTGAGACCACTTAAAGAGAGTTAAATGAGTCTGCTCTACAGCCTTAGCTAACAGCCAGTCGGCTTTTAGCTCGTGCGATAGAGCAGGGGTGGCCAACCTGAACCTGAGAAGGAGCCAGAATTTACCAATGTACATTGCCAAAGAGCCACAGTAATACGTCAGCAGCTCTCCAGCAGCTCCCACCACCCGCTCCCAGCATGTCTCACCCACCAGCAGCCCTGCTGATCAGTGCCTCCCCCTCCGTCCTGCACCTCCAGATCAGCTGTATCGTGGCGTGCAGGAGGCTCTGGGGGAGGGGGGAGGAGCGAGGGAAAGGCAGGCTCAGGGGAGGGGGCAGGGCCTGTGGCAGAGCCAGGGGTTGAGCCGTGAGCACCCCCCCGGCACATTGGAAAGTTGGCGCCTGTAGCTCCAGCCCTGGAGTCGGTGCCTAGACAAGGAGCCGCATATTAACGCCTGAAGAGCCGCATGTGGCTCCGGAGCCGCAGGTTGGCTACCCTTGTGGTAGAGGCTCATGCACTAAGCTCCAGAGGACCCCGGCAGGGCCACCCAGAGGATTCAGGGGTCCTGAGGTCTTCGGTAGCAGGGGTCCTTCCGCTCTGGGTCTTCAGGGCACTTTGCCGAAGACATGGAGCGGAAGAACCCCTGCCGCCGAAGACCCAGAGCGGAAAAAGTGGCAGCGGGTCTTCAGCGGCACGTCCTTCACTCCGGGTGTGTTCGGAGGCACTGAAGGACCCACCACCGAAGTGCCACCGAAAACTCTCCTGGGGGCCCCTAAAAACTCTCATGGGGGTCCCTGCGAGGCCCGGGGCAAATTGCTCCACTTGCCCCCCCCCACCCGCCCGGGGCGGCCCTGGTCCCTGGTTCGATCTTGCCCACCGACAACGGGGGTCTGTCGGCGTTACACAGTGTCCGATCAGTACGGCTGATGAGACACCAAAAGTCTGGTTACTGCAGTAACTGCACTTGGCTCCCACCACCAGGAGGGCGGGAGGAGCAGCTGATGCTGGAGGACGAGGGATCTTGGCAGCGCACAACATTTGAGAAGTGGGGCCGGTGGCTGGGCTCACCACCTGTGACAGCCCGTCCTGCCTTCTCAGCCTCCCGGGGCCCCTGCTCTCTGCGGCCCCTCACTCCAGGGACCACCACCCGTTTGCCCAGTTGGGCAGGCAGGCAGACGCCGCATTAGTTCCTCCCAGCTCTGCAGGCAGCACGTGAGTCCTTGGGGAGGGAGGAGTGAACGACTGCGGGGGGATTGAGTGACAGGGGTGGGGGGAAGCGAGTGACGGGGGGCATGTAGTGTCCGGTTTTGGAAAACTGGCAACTCTAATCGAAGGGGCTGGCTGTGGGCTGAGAGGGAGGCTGTGGACAGAGAAGTATCAGGAAGTGGGGGGCTGCAGCCTGGATGTCGGAGCTGCACAGTACTTCTCCTTGCATTCACGGGGCTCTTCCCTGGAACATACTGAGCCCTGACCCCAGAGAGCACAGGGAGAGGTACCATGCAGCTCTGAGGGGCCTCCTGTGCCCCTACTCCCTGTAGAAAACCCTGCATCCAGGCTGCAGCCCTCCTTCTCCCCGCTGCTACCTTGCCCTCAGGCAAGTTTGCAGGGGTGTAGCCAGGTAAGGCATGTCCCAGCACTTTGTTCCCTGGCTGCCACCTCACAAACCTGCCTTTTGCTTATTAGCAACTGCCAGATAATGGCAACTTTTTGCTGGCAGCTGAGGGGTTGCTAATACGTGGAATCTACTGTAGTTGTGAAAAATATAGAGGGCCAGATTCCCCGCAAGGGTAAATCAATGAAGCTGCACCGCCCTCAGTGCCGTTTATCAGACCTAGAATGTGTAGTGTGACTGCTGTGTCTTTGCTCTTTACGCTAAAGTAAGAATGAGGAAACCAAAGAATTGCCTTTACTAACTCTATACAGACATACAAGGCCTAACTCCGTATACATACCGCTGCTCAGCTGCTAGGGGCTTGCAGAATAGAAGATAGAGAAGCCCACCAGAGGGCTTACAAACCGCTTATAAGGACAATACCCAATTCCTATGCACTACAGCAGCGGTGCTCAAACGATGGGGCGAGCCTCCCAAGGCAGGCACCAGCTGTATGTTCTTTTTTTAATTATTAATTTATTTGAAGCTCTCTGACTGTCAGCCCCGGGTGGCTGGGGCTTGTGCAGAAGGGCCGTGCATGCCCAGGAGGCAGGGATAAAGAGGATAGCTGGGGCCGCATCACCGAGCTCAGGCTCTTCTTCCCCCCATCCCTAACGGGGAGGCGGCCCAGGCTCAGACTCTCCTTTTCCCCCTCATAGAATCCTAGAACATCAGGGTTGGAAGTTCATCTAGTCCAACCCCCTGCTCAAAGCAGGACCAATCCCCAACTCAATCCCCTCCCCCCAGTCCCTCACCTGGGGGTGACGGGGCTCCGACTGTCAGCCCCAGGGTGGCAGCAGCGGCACAGAAGTAAGGGTGGCACTGGGGTGCTGAGTGTGCTGTGAAAAGTGAGTGGGCGCTCAGCCAGCAACTGCTGCTCTCCGCTCTCCCTTCAGCACTGGATGGCGGTATATGTATTGGGGGGGGGCAGGGGGAGTGGAGAGTAAACAACTACAGACCCGAAGAAGGGGGCCCCGATCAAATAAGTTTCAGAACCACTGCCATACAGTGACCAAGTTGACTCTCTGAGAGAACCTTACCCTTTTTCCCACATTTTGGGAGTGTTTGACTTCTTTTACACTGTGCTTAGTGCTACTCCTTTCATTCAACTTTAGCACACTTAACATTTGGAGATATATATATACTAATGTGCAGTTGTTATCGAATCACTGTAGCTAAAACATTGATGATAAAGCACAATTTGTGTATTCAATTATTACAGTGCTGAGGAAGTCTTGTAAGAATGGTAAGTAGATGAGTTGCTTTCCTTAATAGCTTAACATTGTTCAAAGCTACATGCAGCTTTATTTCTAACTATATGAAATTGATCCATTCAAGCCAAGTCTCTTTAGTCATTGAAATGGGTCCTAGACTCACAGGGTCCCACTCAGTGCATTGTAAATATGATGGTGAAGTATCTCATGTAGGCCAAAGGTTAGACTTCATACAGGTCCCTCTTCATCTAGGCCTGGATTCAGGAAAGCACTAAAATGCATGCTTATCTTTTTGAGCATATGTTTAAATCCCATTGTCAGTGGGAGTTAAACACATGCTTAAGTGCTTTCCTGAACTGTTGCCAGTATAAAAACCATTCAGGAGTACTCTCCATTATTGAGAAGCACGTATCAAATTAGCATCAAAAGAGTCTCCTGCAGTTGTGATATTGTTCAAATGATGGAGAGACTTGAAAGATGTTTTTTTAAAAAAATCCCGTTTTTACCTCTGCTGATTGAGAGCATCCTCAGAAAATACTGTTAATTCCGATGCCTTAAGGACTTCTGTATGGTCTTTCTGAGGGTTACCACTAGATGGGATACAAAAGGTTCTTCTATTTGTATAAAAGGCTCTTAGTGACCAAGCAAGGCAGCTTATTCTTTTTCCTACCTACTAGACACTGTGTTTGTGTGTGTATGCGCGTGCAAGAGAGAGAGAGAGTGTTTTGGAGCCCAGTTCCTTCTCTGTTTGCCTAATAGAGACATTTCAAATGTCTTTTCAGTTGAAAGGCACTAAATAAGGATACTTTTCAGAAAGATGGGATAAAAGAAGCATTACCAAAAAGAAAAAAAAAATCATTCTGACCTATTTTTAGTACTGGTTCAGATGTCTGGAAATCACTGATGTCCTGAGATGGCATTAAAAAAAAAAAAGGCATCATACAAAAATATATCAATGAGTTCATTTTTTTTCACAACAAGTTAAAATGGATTTGATTTTAAAGGGACACTGTCAAGATATTTAAGTCTCAAAGTTAATCTTCCTTTTAAAGTTACATATGTTATAGGTGAAAATACAATTTTTTTGTTCTGCCGTAGGAGATTTTATTTTTGTTCAGTTGACCCCGTAACGAATTAACTACAAGGTCTAGAAAACCTGAAAGGCAGCTATTATAATTCCCCACACATAAAAGGAATCCATTTACTATATGTAACATTTTTTCATCCAGAAGAATCTGAGTGATAGGAAACTTTACATTGCTGTATATAGCTTGCATAGAGCATTGACTTCTCCTGCCCCTAGAATGTGACAGCAATTTAAAAGTGACTATACTATGCTGGTGCTGAAAGGAAGAGAATAAGAATACCATTTCAAATGGAAATTGTAGGGAAAATTAGATTATTTATTAGGTGTGTATTGTACTTTGCAAAAACAGACATAAATTAGACCAGCTCTTGTCCCAGTGAGCATAGAGTCTAAACTGGATGGATACAATAGAAAGGTAAGGCTGAGTGTTAGTCTGGAGGCTGATAAAGTTTTAGTCACTGAGTGATGACAATCTAGGTGAAAGAAGTGAATTTTAAACCGTAATTTGAGGCGGGGGGCCGGGGGGGGGGAATTTGGAGCATGAACAGAAGGAGACTGTGCCAGAAATGGATGGGGAAAGAGGGCTGGGATTACAGAATGGAGTCTAGCATGAGAGAAAATTTCAAAAGGAGCATTAAGGAGAGAGGGTTGGGCAAAGCATAGGATCCAAAAGGGAGTGTGGGAGAACGGAAGGGCTGAGATGTTAACACACACACAAAAAACACACACACACAAAGTGATCACCAAGCTCCAGCAATTTGTGACATCCAGGATACTTCACAATCAGACTTTAGACTGGGGCACAGCATGGAGTGACACAATAAACTGTGTATGGCAACAGACAGAGGTCACATCTCAGTGCTCATCCCACCGAACCTGTCTGTAGCTTTCCACATTGTTCATCTCGATGCTGCTGATCCATTTATATGATGTAGCTGGAGCAGATGGTGCAGCCCTATAGTAGCTCCAATTATTCATCTTCGGAAGGACCCAGAGTGGTGTTGGGTAACTTCTTCCCCAGAAGTTCCCACATGCAAGTTGCAAAACTGATCACTCTTCTTTGTCTCCCCTTCAACATTGACATGAGCCCACTTGGAGAGGTCATTTGATATGAGAGTCGCACTGCCAGCCACATACCAGTGACCTGGGTGCAGGTATCTCATTTTCCACACATGCAGCCAATAGTATCTTGGGGATGTTATTGTGCTTACAAGAAATCATCTTGTGAATAGAGAACAGCTCGATCACACTGAACCCAGTCAAGAACAAAGTGATACTGGTTACAAGGGAGAAATGTGTGGAAGAACTAGTTAGAATAGTGTCTAGCCAATAAACGGAAATCATCTGCCTCCCATTCACCAAAGCCATGTAAAGTCTTGGAGTTCTGTCAGTAAATCTAGCAAATCAGTAGGGAAAAAAAAAAGCCTTTTCCCCATCTTCATCTCATGCCTTTATTACAGATAAGGATCTATCTAGCCACAGTGCTCCATACATTGAATAACTTCATATTAGATTACTGTAACTCACTGTATCGAGGTTTGAAGGTGAAAGCTATCCAGAGACAAGTGCTTGTGTGGAATGCAGCTGACCACCATCTTGTTTTGATGGGTTCCCAGAACACTTCTCTTGTGTGCTGCAGAGATGTTGCTGCATTAGATGTAAATGATAATAATGATTGGATTCAGAGTAACAGCCGTGTTAGTCTGTCTTTGCAAAAAGAAAAGGAGTACTTGTGGCACCTTAGAGACTAACCAATTTATTTGAGCATGAGCTTTCGTGAGCTGTAGCTGAGCTGTAGCTCACGAAAGCTCATGCTCAAATAAATTGGTTAGTCTCTAAGGTGCCACAAGTACTCCTTTTCTTTTTAATAATGATTGGAGATATTCACAGCTCACACACTACCTTCAAATTATGACAGAGGCTCAAAAAGACAGCAGTAGTCTCATTACAGCATTGAGGCTATATCACTGCAATGAGAAGAACTAAACCTCCGAGTATAATTCTGCGGAATTGCAAGGGAAAAAATTTACAATCCTTACAATTTGCAGATTTTTGTTATTCTACCTTTGGAACAATCCAACCTAGCAAAGCAATTTGCATGCGTAAGTTAACAAACATATGTGACAGTCTAAGGTGCCACAAGTACTTCTTTCCTTTTTGCAAACATATGTGGTATGTAAACAGCATTCAAACTTCCCTGGGCAACTTGTGGGACAGAATTATTGTGTAAATCATGAGAAACATCTTGACTTTGTTCTCTTTAGCATTTCTGCAAAAGATTGGTGTTGAATATTTACCTTTCTGTTTCACCGTTTTACCCTGTAGTCTACTCCATTGAACTTGTGTTGAGGGACAAATATTCTTTATCGTCTACCTGTTCCATTGGGTTGGGGGTTGAATTTGGAGGAATGTGATGTAAAGATGTAGGTACAGTAGTTCCCATAGGTTCATTTATTCCTACAGAAATACACAGATTGCAATTAGATTCAAAAGAAACTGTACTGTATAGCTAAAGAAGAGATTTTTTTCAAAGTACACTTCTGCCTATTCAGATAAAGTAAAACAAAACATTGTTTTTAAGGATTCTTTTTTCTGTTCTGTTCAATCTCAACATTTCAGGTCTGTACAATCAGTGTTTTTCTTTTTGTAAGTGGGAGAATAGTCCCGCTATTGTGGGGAACTTTCCTGGCTTCTGCACTACCCCGGTGAAGTGGGCTAGCGAAAGGATCTGAGTCCTCGCTTCCACTTCCTTTACCCAGTGGCCTCCCTGCCCTTGAGGACTCCCCTTCTACTCTCCTGTCTGGCAGAGTCCTCGTAACCCCAACAAGGCTGGGCCCAGGATTTCTGGGGACTCGACCCCCCAACCCTGCTGTGGTCACCTAGGACATTGGCTAGGGTGTCCCCACTCCGGGGTACTCTCTCTGCACTGGGCACTTCTCTGACCCACTGACCGTTACATACATACAAAGCAAATGCAAGTTATTTAATCAACAATTAATTTGAAAAAGAATAAGGAAAAATGGAAAAGGTTAAAGGAAACACATCAACCCGCTCTGTGGGAGGGAACATCACAAACAGTGTCTCTGGAATGTCAGGGCAGTTCACAGTCTGTTCCTTGTAAGTCCCAGGCCTTCTTCTCAGGCCCTGGCTGTGCTGCAGGGATGCTGTGGGTTGGACACTTGCTCTGGTGGTGGCCACACGCTCTCAAGCTCTAAGTGGTAGGACCCTTCTTCCCAATGTCGCCTTTGCCCTGTCGGGGTTACGATCCAAGCCTGGTCTGCAGAGCCTCTTGGCTGAGGTGTCTCCCTCTGCTGGGCCCGCTGCCCAGGGTCCCCCTCACTTTCCCCAGCTGCTCACCGCACCCAGCTCTGGACTGCTCGAGCCCCAGCTCCACCACTCTGTCTCTGCACTGCAGCTGCTCTGCCTCCAGCTCCCTGGGCTGCTTCTCTGGCCCCTCTGGCTCTGGTTGCTACAGCTCTGCTCCCAGGACAGGTCTGCTCTGCAGGCTGCTTCTGTGACTCTGCTCCCAGCACTGACCTGCTTCGTGGGCTTCTTTTCTGGCCTCTCTGGCTCTGGTTGCTGCAGCTCTCCTCCCAGGGCAAGTCTGCTCTCTCTGGGCTGTGCCTCTGGCTTTCGGGCTGCAGCTCTGCTCCCAGGACTGCAGCTCTGCTCCCCAGCTCAGCTCGGGCCCCTGCTTTCTCCTTAGCTCGGCCCCACGCTGTCTGACCCCGGCAATTCCAGCTCACACAGAGGACGGGACCTCCCTGGCCTCCTGACTCCCTGATTAGCCTGCCTGCCCTGTTATTCAGGCTGACCTGGAGCATTGGCCTCTCCCCATTGTTCCTGGGGGCTGTCAGTCTCAGGGTCCTGATTCCCCATCGACCCTTTCCCCTTTTTAGTACTGGGAGCTAGCAACTAAAACATCCCTATTGAATGTTAGTCAGGGGGCAAGAGTCCCCTTACATTTTTCTATTTTCTTGATTTGTTTTTAGAGCCGAGTTCAATAACTAGACTGCTTTTGGCTTTTACCGTGATTAAGGGGTAGCTTTTTAATAGGAAAAAAATAACAAAAAAAACTCCTGTGCTCTGTTGTAACCTTTCTAGGGAAAACTGAAGGGAGAACTAAGCACTTTCTCACATGCTGTTTGGTCCATGCTGTTTGATGCTGGTGGCTGATATACAATTCAGCATTAGATGTAGTTGTTGTGCCTTTTTCTTACCAGCGCTTTGTTTGAAATTCACAGTGTGTTGCAGCATCTTAATAGTTACACATGCACACTCTTCTTCAGTGTTCACTAAATGAGTTAAGGCTGGAGGCCAGAAAAATTGTAGGTTACAGAATTCTATCAGACACACAAAAAGGTGAATGTCTCAGGCTATATAACTTCAGTCGAAATCTCTGAGTTGGTATTGGTTCTTCTAGAACTGATCTAGGCGTTGAAATATTGCGAGGGTTGGTAAGACCGATTTTAGTCATTGTTTTTTCTTTCATTGAGCTATTGTGTGTGTTAACACCTCTGTTTCAGAAATGTTGGGATCTGTTCATTACAAAGAATAGCTCTCTGGTTTGTGTAATTGGGAGAATGGTCTCTGACTATGATTCCTAAGTACTGTGATGATACAAATAAATAATTATAATAGAGATACCCTCTTGCTTTTGGTGAGCAGGCTATTGCCAAGCAAAGCAGTCATCTAATCTGGGTGGATGGGCAGGTGTTTGCCTTCAAATGATTTCAGATGGCTTAATTAACTAAATAACTGTACCTAAGTATTTGAAGTGTTTTTCTAGATATTCCCTTGATTTTCAGTAGGAAATGCACATACTAAGGCTGCATTATCTAGCTATCAAAGTAAATTTGGAATTTTTTTGAGGCTACGCACTGTAGATAGTTATTTGGATACTACCTGTCCATGTACACCCAGCAATGTGTGTGCATTTGTTTGTGTGTATAATCACTCTGTTTTAGAACTGTTTATTCCTTGTTGTCGTTGTACAGTAATTGGATTCTGTACTGTGTATTATTAGTCAGTTTTATTGATAGCTGTTTGTAATTTACAATGAATGATTGATGAAAATTAAACAGACCAACACTGTTGACTGCAGACTTAGCACTGAGAAAATTCAGTTCACCAGCACTTCATACTAAGAATAAAACGGTACCAGGGGAAACCTTAATTAGCATTTGTTTATCCAAGATACTGTACAATTAAAGAGAGGCATGCTTTCCCACCCCATATTTCTGACGGGTGTTGACATAGTTGTAGAACTGATGTTTTTTCATATACTCCCTTGACTGTGTCACATGTACCAAACAACAACGGGTCAGCATGAGCCAGAGTAAATACGTGTGATTTATGACACCCTGAATTTCGGGGTAAGACATGGTGGAGCAGATAAACTGTGGCTGAAAGTTTATTTGTCCAAAATTTATTAATGTTCCTCTTTATAACTTAATGTATTATATTTTAATAACCTGTTATTAATTTAAACACGAACTGGCAAGGTTTGTTTTTTCATAGATGATCTAAATTGTTTCCAGTCTTTTAGCTGTGAAAAGTTGATGGAGATTTTTTTTTTGGCCCTTTTGTTCCTCTTGAGACTTCCTTATATCCTCACTCAAAGTGCTGATTTCCATCTGGATTAGGGATGGGTGAATAAATAGATAAAATAAGAGACTTTGCCTGCAGTTTTTACCAAACCAAACTAAAATGTTTCTGAGATTTGAAAAAGGTTCTGTAATGATTTTGCTGTCTTGGCCCCCTGTGGGGATTGAGCCTGAGGTCTCAGGATCTATAAGCATGAATTTATAATCCCCAAGCAAAAGGCCGTAGCCCCAGTTCAGCAAAACATCCTCAGTCAAGGTTGCACTGAAATGTATACTTAACTTTAAGATAAAGTTTTTAAGATAAAGAGCCTAATTCAGAAAAGAATTTAAGCATATGCTTAAGTCCCACTGAAGTCAATGGGATTTAAACACATGCTTAAGTGATCTCCTGAATAGGGATTTAAACATATGCTTAAATGCTTTCCTGAATCTGGGCACAGGTTCATTGACTGGGAGACGGTAGCAGATTCCTAAACATCTACACATGTCAGGGCCCGTAACGTGGACTGTCAGACCTAGTGGTCAGATGCAGGAGTAGAGACATGGTCATGGTCACGCCAAGGGTTAAGCGGGAATCTGAGTGAGAAGTCAAGTCATGTCGAGGGTCAAGGCCAGAATCAGCAGCTGGGATCGGGGCAAGGAACAAGGTATGGTAACAGAAACAGGGACGAGACACGGTAGCAGGAACAAGAACCAGGAGAAGAGGCAGGGCCTTGGTTTGGGCAGCAATAGTCTTAGTAACTAGTTACTCAGATGAGGGATGGGACAGGAGCAGGAAGCCTTATCCCCCAGGGTGTCCAATCAGCAGTCTGCTGTTAGTCATCTGGCCCCACTGTGTCAGCTGATGTAGCTTCTGGTGGTGGGATATTAGCATCAGTTCCCTCATCCCCCTGGCAGCCCAGTGGCACAGAAGGTAAGGCTCCAGCACTGTGGGCCTGAGATCAAGACCTGGAGTGCCTGAGGATACATGGCTTAGCTACTAAAGGGGATCAAATAGCTGCTATATTTTAGACTATGTTATATTTTGATACTTTCCCCCAACCCATTACTTTTCCTTACCATGCATCATTACACTTCCTGGCTCTAGCTGTGAACTGAAGTGCCAATATACCTTTATCCATCTACCCTCCATAGTTGCCACACAATTTATCCAGTGTCAACCCCCAGAGAAATGAATGTATTTCTAATAGCTGAAGGTGTATACTCAATGCTAAAATGTTTTCACTGGGTGCAGAGTAATGTGTCTGTTTAAGTCCTGACCCTGCAATCTGCTCCACCTGATGCATTCCGCATTGAGTCTAACTCTGCATGAATATAGGTCTGCCTGTTTTGGAACAGCTGGCACTGTCTGGGCCTTATTCTGCAGATACAGGGCTAACTGCATTCCCAGGCTCTGCTAGTTACCGAGCATTACCTATTGCTCAGAATCCCAACAATGGGAAATCCACCAGGATGGGAGTGGATCATAGATGCTGACTCCTTGGGTGCTCTGGGACTCAAGCACCCATGGAAAAAAATAGGGGTGCTCAGCACCCTGTAGCAACAGCTGGGTGTGGGTGCAGTGGCAGTTAGACACACAACCTTCAGTGCTCCAGAGGACTCAGACTAAGCAGGCTGGAAAATTGTGGTGGTGGGGTTTTTCTGTGGAGAAATTTGACTTTTTGTTGATGAAATGAAAATTTTGAAGGAAAGTAGATGCTTTCCACCAGTATCTTTGTTTAGTTTTTTGAAAAAAGTTTATCCATGAATCTTTTGACCAGCCCTAGCTCAGCCTCACTGTTCAAGAATTATTTCAGCCCCCCAAAATTGGCAAGACTGAGTAGAGATGGGTGCGTGGTCAGAGTGCCCATAGGTTTCTTTGATTCTTATGCAACCCTGATTGCAAGATGAGACCGCCTTTCCCTGGCAAAACTTCCAGGAGCTGGTGCAAATACCACCTTCCCTCCCTTGGGATGAATTGCCCTGAGGGTGTTGCAAAGCCCATTGACTCAAGGACATGACATTTGCATCCCCTACATTAGTGGGGAAGTAAGTATTTTGAATTAAGAGCAATTTTTGTGTGTATGTGTAGGGCAGTATTTATTGTATTATTATTTTATTATACTGCAAAAGAAGAGTATGAAACAAAAGTTAGGTTAGAGTAATAAATTCATGAGGATATTCACTTAACAAAAGCCTAAATTGTTAAAATGTGTTACCATAGTGCAAACCTAAGGCTAGACTCAATAAAAACTCAGTCCAATAGAAGAAGCTGTAGTAAGTTTTTATTGAATTCAGCCCTCAAGACACTAAATATCTGATTTCAGTGCCAAAAAATGATTTCTCCAAAAGTTGCTGTCTAAAGTATATTCCCTCTGAGAATTTGTGATAATTTTATGCGTAATGAATGAAGGTTCATGAATTGTTTCTCTAAAACTAGGTTTCACTGATTTGTACATGAGTACAGTACCTTTAGGCAAGCCCAGAAGGATTCAGTAGTTTTCTAAAATTCCGCTTATTCTATCAAATACTGTTCCCCATTGACTAGCACGTCTTTTGCTTTGCATTGTGAAACGGTGTGTCTGGTGCCAGCTTGGGGATTTAGTGGCTGTGGATCTGTGTTTGGGGATCTGTGAGACATTTGGGGATCAGCATTTGGATTCTGAATTCTTGTCCCTCACTTGGGAACAATAGGAGTTGGTAGTGGTATAGAGGTGACATAATGGGTGGAGTGCCAAATGTTGTCTTACAATCGCCTTTGTGATAGCTAAAACACAGAGGCATGGGAGGGGTCTTTAACATGGAGATTTGGATGTAAGTCCTATGAGAACCTCCTCATCTTCCCCAATAATTAGAGCCGGGCAAAACTTTTGGGCTGAAACTATATTCAACAAAAAATGCTAATTTGAATTTGTGTCAGTTTCACTTAATTGTTCACATTGGGGAGAAAAACAAAACAAACCCAACAAAAAATTCCAAAATAGTCAAAATGAAAAGGTTTTGCTTTTTCTGTTCAAAATGACTTTTTATTTCTAAATTTCCTTAAGTGTTGTTTTAAAATATCCAAGAACCTTAAATGCTCAAAATCAAAACAGAATGTTTCAGGTGACAGGAAACATTTTGTTTGACCCAACACAATTTTATAAAGACTTTTGATGATTGTTTTATTTTGCATTTCCGTATTTAATGGGTGTATGTGGGGTGGTTGGCAGTAGAGGTTGTGGAGGAAAATGTTTTCTACTTTCTGTATTGCCCCTAAAGAGGTATGCAAGTTGAAAGCAGGGAGCCCTTGTTGAAAATGTTGGCACATCACTGGGGCACTCCTATCTGAGGCCTGTGAACAAAGATGTAAGTGTTTGAAAGTTTTAAATGAGAATATTAGACCCACCATAGAAAGGGAAGAAACTTGATAATACTTGATAACAACAGCACTTCCAAATTCTTGGCCAAATTCTTTTCTTAATTATGCTGGAGAAATGTTGAGAAAGTCAGTAGAAATGAGAGGTTACTCCAGATTAAATCAGCGTAACTCAGAGCGGAATGTAGCTCTGCATCTTCAAAGCACCGTCCAAATGTTAACTACCTAATGAGAAAGCTAAAGGAATTCAAGACTCAGCTGAGTTTAACAGAGATCATATTGTAGTGGGTTTATTGGCAGATATTCCTGGTTACAGAGACTCCCTGGGAACGGGAACTTCCATTATGAATGGCTCAGGTTGATACCGGGCTTCATCCAAAGCCCATTGAAGTCAATAGGTGTCTGTCCATTGGTGTCACTGGGGTTTGGATCAGGCCCATTGTGAGTTTCTGTAGTTTAGGAGAATAAAGTTAGGAAGAATTGTGTCCATGGGAAAGCTTCGTTGGCAGTTTTGTGCTGCTAGTTTCACTGTTGGAACTGTTAGAATGGCTTTCCTAGATTTTACAAAATTTTCTCACTTGACCCAAGATACGGAAGTTTATTTCCTTTGCACTCTCTTGAAAAGACTAAGCTGTTTGGTGCAGATGGTCACTTAAGGATTATCTAACAAATCGTGGAATTAGTAGCGATTCATTTGTGTAAACTAATCACTGATGCTAAAACAAAAAGTTGCTAAAATCCATCCTTTTCCCCAATTGCTTCAGTTACATTCCTGCATTAGAATAGCAGAATTAAAATTGCAAATGTACACCTAGAGTTTACCTTAGTAGAAATTGTATAGTATGTTGTTGTTACTACTGCTACTAGTATTATAGTAATCTATGCGTTGAGATCATCAGTTTGTGATCTAGCAGAGTTAGGGGCAGCACATTGTGATTCCTTGACATACTGGTATAACTACAGCATTGGATGCATTGGGAGGATCGAGTCAAGCTTTGGCCGATCGTGGATGAAAATTCTGACAAAGTTTTTCCATCAAAAATGCTGGGTCAACGGTTTTGACATGGAATCAATATATTCCTGTGGAACGTGTCGAGTCCATCAAAACTTTTGATGGCAGTCGGGCAACCTGCTTCTCTGCCTGGTTCACAACCCTAAAATACTTGCAATCTAAGACAAAAAATAAAGACAGGATACAAGACCAAGTAAAAGAACTTGACTTTGAGCTTACTTCCACTGACATCAGTGGCAAAACTCGCACTAACTTGGTTAGTAGCAGGACAGGGCTCCTTTTACAATTAAAATGTGAATACATCATTTAAATCTGACCTGTGAAAAATAAATAAATAGTGTGCAGACTAACAATGGATCATCTCCAAGACACTATGTGTTTTCAGATACTGTTTCTGTCCTTGGCGGTATGGTTTCACTCTCTGGTTTTAAATAATGGTGCATAAGAGTGAACAGTGTATCTCCTGAAGGATGATGTACATTTCACGATGAGCTGTGCGCTGTCTTTACTGATTTTAAGGTGTTTGTAGACTTTCTTTAACAGTATATCTTCTGGGATGAGCTATGAGCAGGGCTTGTAAATATTTATTCTGATAATGATACAGGGCTGAAAAGTATTCATAAAATTCATGTGTCAGGAGCATGTGCAGGGCTGACTTATAGCCAAAGCGAAAGATTTTTCATTAAATTTGGTTCTCCTTGATGCTCGGGTGAAGGAGGAAGCAGTTTTAGATAGCATTGCATGCAGAGCAGGTGAAATGATATTGCATGTTTAGGGCTGTGAAAGAATGAGGCCATATTTTCTGCATTCGTGTTGTTTATATAGAGGATAGTAATATTCGTATCCTAGAAGCATTTTTAAAGCAGTTACATGGGGAAGTTAAAATGGGAGGTGTTGTTCCAAACTGAAGTATTGGGAGAAGCTGTTCATTGCATCTGCTGGACTGACAAAGATGGAAATCTGGGAAGTATGAAAGGGACTGAGACTCTGGGACTAGTGAAGATGTTTGGAGATAAATGGGCCCTTTACTATGTTTGAGTTCCCTTCATTGGATAAAGTACTGGACCGTTAGAAAAGCACTGTATGGAAAAGAAAACCCAGACAATCTGTGATAAGGAGGTACCGGGAGAATTTACTTCAACCCCAGTAGCTGCTTTGGCTTTTAGCAAGGCCGCAGCCTGGGGATTTGCCAGGCTGGAGCTCCCCACCTCCGCTTCCCTTTCCCCAGCACTGCTCTACTCCTGGTACCCTGAGCTCCCAGGCAGCCAGATCCTTCTCTCTCCACAGCTAGAGATAGACTGCTCCTGACCTACAGCAGTTTGGAAGGCTGATGAGTTTTGGAATAGGATAGGAGCAGTTTTTAGCATTGCAGTGCTACAAGGCCATTACTTTTTAAAGCATCAGTCCCATTACGCCTCGCTGATAAACCACCTCAAAAAGAGAACCTGTTTTGTATTTGTATCCTGATGTGAAGGAGTGAAAGGGGAAAAATCCCTTTGTAAAAATTCTCCACCACTATCTCCATAATCTCTACTTCAGTGAGGTTCAACCAAGTGCGAAAATGAAAAATTATAACCTGCCAAGCATCAGTGGCAGACTGAAATGAAAAAATTGCAGGTTAATAACAGTGATGCCTCAGAAAAAATTTGCTGGCCAATTTAACATTGCTCCATCCAAGGTCACATCTTGCAGCTGATTATTTTTAGTAATTTGCAGATGAGGATGCTCTCTACCTTTGTCATGGCAAGTCAAGATCAAGGAAATGGCAGGTAAAGTTTAATATTCAAGGTTATCTATCTTCTCGACTAAGAAGTAAGTCATGGTTCCAGCTTATTTATTTAAGATAGGCTGCAGAAATCATTTCCACAGTGGTGAAGTGGAAAGCCTATCTTTCATGGCAGTCATAAAGTCACTGTAACAGAACTTGGAGTGGGGAAAGATGTGGGGGAGGAGAGGAAGGGGTGGATCTGACCTAGTGGCTTCTGGAGCAACATATCACCTTGGGAATGAGGATCTGATAATATTTACCTAATAGTGTCATTCAGAATATAGAGGTTACATTTCACATTTCATATGTTTCTTGACTATGTGGGCTAGTTGCAGATTAACACACGATAAGGACCTACAGAAAGCTTAGCTCTGTAGTTGCTGCCATGGGACCTGCTCATGAAGGAGGTTTCATTCCAAAGAGGGGTGGACGTGGAGAATGAAGAACAGACTGGGCTATGTTGCCTTTTGGGTGAAGTTGTCTGTAGGTGTTGGGTGGGGTGGGGGGTGGGGGGGGAAGTACATTCTTGTTGCACCCATAGTTCACCTGCTACCTCTGGCCCTACCCACATGTGGGATTCTGGTCCCATGGAAACAGTTCTCTGAAATCTGAGCTACTGAGGCATTTGATACCCACCTTCCTTCCTGACGTGGGAGTGTGAGAAGTGTGTGTGTGTGTGCGCAGAGGGAACCCTCAAAGTGAAGATAGACGAAGATATTTCTACCCTCCACACCCTTGTCTGGAGTTGTGCCAGCACAACAGAGTCAACAATTTATCATTTGCAAAAAGTGCAGTGTGGGACTGTTAAAGATCACAGTGGTTAGAACTTGGATTTCAGTCTTATCCTGAAAAGGCAGCACCTCCAGCAGACTTTGCCTTGGGCATTGGTTCAATAGGGACTCATACTGCACTGAATCCCTATTACTATTACATGCAACATCTAGGTTTTAGTAGAAATTCCCTATCCAATTACTTGTATGCCTTGACCCTATTTAGCTTCTGAGATCTGACAGGATCACAGCTTGAAAGCTTTTTAATTTTTCCAGCTGTCATACAATGTATCAAGTTAGTTCAGTAGTCCTAATCTAATGCTTGCTGCAATGAAACTCTGAATGTATCAATCAATACTTGTTAAAGTACATGTAAAATCCAAAAAAAAAAAAAAAATTAAGTCTCTTGACAATCTGTCCATTTCATTCTCTGTCTCTTTATCTTCTACCAAAAACTGTCTCTAAAAGGTTCCACATTTCCTCAAACTCGTGTAGCCTGTCTTTGTTCATATAGATCATCTTTGTGCCAGCAGCTCTCTCCTATCCCAAATAAGGCCCCTCTAAAGCATTAGGTTGATCTGTTGCCCCGCTGTAGAGCCTTCATTTGACATATCAAGACAGTAGTGACAGGCAGACCTCCAGTCCTAGGAACAAAAATGCAAGCATGGGACTTCAACCTCAGTGCTTTCGCTATAACTTTATTTTTCTTCCCTTTTTCCACAAAGTAGTTTAGCTTTAGAATAGTCACAAAGCAAAAAGAGCACAGAAGTTTTTGGGTATCAGTTTCTATCGCATAATCCAGTTTGAAACTATCTATTACTGTAGCTGCCCTGGTCGCTACATACAACTTCATTTTAAGTGGGTTCTCGCAACACGTGTTAACTCCGTATGCTTAACAATCTGTCCCACCTTGTATTTGGGCTGTAACCGTCTAGTTACATTTTCCAGACCTCTGTGAAGCTTGAAAGCTTGTCTCTTCCACCCACAGTAGTTGGTCCAATAAAAGATATTGCCTTGCCCACCTTGTCTCTCATATCCAGGGACCAACACAGCTACAACACTGCCAATGGTTTTAATACAGCTAACAGGCAGAGTGTGTTCTATGAAGAACTGGATAATTAACCCAACAAATACCAGTGTCTCTTAGTGCTCGTGCCAGAGCAGAATCTCCTCATCCAACTTTTCCTTTGAGGCTATAGGGCAGGGGTCTCAAACATGTGACCCCCCGTGGAGTTATTTCCTGCGGCCCACCATAGTCGCTGACTCCACCGGCAGCCAAGCTCCCGTCTCCCCCGCTCCTCCATTCCCCCCCGAGCGCGCCGTGTCCCCGGCTCTTCCGCCTACCTCCCAGCGTTTCCCTGGCGGTGCTTAGGACTTTCCAGGAGGGAGGGTGGAGGAGCGGGGACATGGAGTGCTCAGGGGAGGAGGCGGAGAAGAGGCAGGGCCGGGGTGGGGTTTTGGGGAAGAGATTGGAATAGGGGCAGAGAGGGGGCGGAGTTGGGGTGGGGACTTTGGGAAAGGGGTTGGAATGCGGGCAGGGAAAGGGTGCGGCCTCATAGGCTAGACAAGCAGTCTGAGGTATGAAGTTCAGTATGTATGATTCTTTGCTGTGAGTAGTTGGGAAAAATGTTTGTTAAAAGTGGCAACATAGTTTGTATGAATAGTTACTTTAAAAAGTTCCTGCTATTACAGCTGTGTTGCTACACTGCTAGTGTAGATCATCAGTGTTACTGACCACATAAGGAATAGTTACAGGTGTTTATATTTTATTAAAACCCCTCTTTGCATTACATTAAAAAAAAGTTAATATATTGACTTTTAATAGCATACTACAGTACTCTTCATTTTTTTCATTTTTGACTGTAGTTTTGTATCGTTGTATGAAAAGGTTTCAGTGATGCGGCTCTTGGGCCAATGTACTAATCCTCATGTGGCCCTCGTGGTGATTTGAGTTTGAGATCCCTGCTATAGGGCTTGATCCTCATTTATACCAAAGCCACTTTACACTGCTCTGACGATGAGTGAAGAAGCCTTAAAGTGCTTGTAAAATGTCATCCAGTCTCACTTTTAGACCCCTTTACGCTTCAAAAGTAAGATGGTGTAAAGTGGCTATAATGTAAATGAGAATTGGGTCCCTTTACACCTAAATGTGCCTTCAATGAGACCTCTAGTTTAGCAAAACTAAATGATGAAATTAAGGAGATCAAAATCTAGACACAGAAGAACCCAAATATATAGCATGGAAAGGGGGTTTATCTACACATGGATGGATGTTAATTATTTTCCCTAGATTCTTGGGCTCCACATAGTATGAAGGCTTAATTGTCTGTCCCTTCCATGGAGTTACAGATCCCTTCCCTTAGTGATAGCAGACCGAACTTGTGGAGGCTGACGCCCCTTTTTTAGGGGGTGCGTGGTGGGGGGCTTGTATGGTTTTCCATGGGAGGGGATGGTAGAACCAGATCTTTTAAAAGCACAGCTTTCTTATGTTCACTTATACAGCTCCATAGATGTGAAGGATACCTGAAGAGTGCTAACCAAAGATAGGTCCTTACCCCAAGGACTTTACAATCTATGGACTAAATTCTGGCGTTTGTGGCCATAGTTGTGCAAATTGGAAGAATGGGAGGTACAGAAGAGCTGTGCATCCGGATTGACTCATGAACTCCCCTCCATCCCAGAGCTGTAGCTCCATTACCCTGGAAGAGGATGCATGTGCTCCCCTCCATCAGCCCAGCTCTGTTAGCCTTTGTGGGTGGGGCCAGGACCCTGACCCTTTTCAGGCAACTAATGCCCATTAGCAAAGTACGGTCTTCTCAACACTGTGATGGCTGGTCCTTGCATGGGGGCTCAATAGGGAAGCCACCTTGGGCAATTGTGCAGGAACTAGTCACAGTCTGATTCTGAATGAAAAACTGCAAAGGGGCAGCTGACCTCAGGCAGAGGTGGGCACGATAAGGTTAAAGCAGGTATTTTCACTTGGTGAAACTCACTGGCCTGCGTTATTCAGGAGATCAGACTAGGCGATCTTAATAGGCCTTGAAATGACACTTTTAAATACAGATGTATAGTTCTGTTGATGAGCTAACATCTTACCAAATATTTGGACAATATAAACAAGCACCTCTTGAAAAGAAAGAATTATTTGTGGCAATGCATTGCTCAGTCTATTACTTATGGGCTTGATGCAGAAGTTACTGGGCTTGCGTTATGTGGGAGGTCAGAGTAGATGATAATAATGGTCCCTTCTGGCCTTAAAATCTATGAATATATGGAAGCATCTTGCAGGCTGTGTTTTATTTACAGTAACACTTGTTTTTGATAACACAGCCCTGTACATACATCTGAAAATGTATCTATGTTCTGGTAAGTTTGTAACTTCCAGGGAGGAGGGAGAAGTTTTATATTCCTGTTTAAGAAGCTTCTCTTTTTTTGAAGATCATCTGCTGATTATTAAAGTGCACATAAGGGGCTCTCTGGGTTTACCACACAAGCTTTCTTATGCCAACAGAAAGCGTAAGGCATTTCCATGACATTTATAATTGAAGCACTTCCAGAACAATTACCCTGGCAGTTCATTTTCATATTGTTGGAATTATATTTGCTTGTTGGATTTAATTGAAATCAGTGTTGATGCACTTGCTTGATAAGGTTTTGAAATACTGTAAATTTTCAATGGCTTAAACTTGGGGGACTATCTCTGTTAGCCAATCATTTACAGATAGTGACATTATGGGGTACATTTACAGATAGGAGACATTATGGGGTACGTTTTCAGAAGGGCAGCCTCAATATTTGCCATCACAGTTTGCACCCACAGAAATATACGTCAGTAGGAATATTTGCACCTCTGTCTACCTGACTCTGGCCACAAGTCTGATAGTTGTGTTTTCAAGTCCTCAGATTTGTGCTTGTAGTTCATTTGTGGTCAAGTATTGAGCACCTCCTCCTCAGTTTGCATGAACTGGCATTGCTTCATGTCAAGTAAGCTATGTTGATTTATGTCAACAAGGATCTAGTCCAGTGAGCCTGCAAATAGGGAAACTGGGCCTCACTCCTTTTGAAAAGTCATCCCTGTGTTTCATTTCTGGCAGCTTCCTCTTCAACTTGGTCTAGCTGAAGGCTGCAATATAGCGAGCCCCACCTCTTGTAAAGAGGGGGCATTGGACTTGACCCACATAACAAGAGACGCTTGTCTGCTATGTGTAATGCAGGAGGCTGAAACAGGAAAACATTTTAACATTTTTACAGTGAGATGAAGGAATAAGAGAAAGATCTGGCACAAAAGGAAAAGATTAAGTAGTTGCATGAGTGCAAACCATAAAGCATTTTTTTTTCTTTAAAGCCAGCTCTGTAAGTTAAAACTGATGCAAACATGCTTTCCTTTGTGACAGCCTGGAGATGGGCATACTGGAATGTTAGACTTGTCCTTTGCTTGGATAAATGGATTTATTTTGTATTTTGAAGTTAAACGACTGTGGTAAAAATAGATCCCTCTCTAGGCTACCGGCATATGTAGCTTAATCAGGCTGCTTCCTGGAAAAAAGCCTAAAACTACTGTGAAGTACTGGGCATGTTAGGCCCATGCATTTTATTTTGAAAGAGAGAGAAAGAAGCACTCCTTTTTGTCATTCTTGTACTGTATAGGGAAAGAGCTCTCTAAGGCCCCATGCAGCACTGGCTTTTCTACAGCCTCCCCCAACCTGCCGGGAGCGGGGTCCAGCTGTCTGGGCTTCTCACCCTGGCTCCAAGCTGGGAGCGGGGTCTAGTGGCCCAGCTCTCCAGGGGAGCAGGGGACAGCTGAGCTCTAGCTGTCCAGCTTTCTTGTCAATTTCACAGTTCTGCTGGAGCCGTGAAATTGACAGGAGAGCTAAAAGCTGATGTAAGTAACACAGTGTCTAGGCAGACACTGTCATCACCTGACATAAGCCCTGTGCCTCTTACGGAGGTGGGGATGTTATGTCGGTGTAGTAGGGCGGGAGAAGGCTGTAGCGTAGACACTGATATAATTAGGTCGACGTAAGCTGCCTTACGTTGACCTAACTGTAGTGTAGACCAGGCTTTATAAATCATTTTCATTATCTGTCCTTCATTTTAGCCCTGTGCAGCAAATTCCACGCTGCCAGGTTAAGAGCCCCGGAAGCTGAAAAGTCAGTATTTAAATATCAAACATGTACTGTACCGGCAGTGCAAGCTGCCTGAATCCCTCCACTGTGGCTTATCAATGTTCCTCATCCCTGGCATGGAGAGAACAGCTGGGGTGAGAGCAGGGCTGTCCTTACCCATACGCAAAGCATGCAGCTGCGTAGGGCACCAGAAAATTTGGGATGTGCTGCTCCAGCCCCTGCTCCGGCCCTTCCGCAGGCCTCCGCCCTTGCTCCACCCTTCTCCGCCCCAGCCCCGCCTCTTCCCGCCCTTGCTCCGCCCCTACTCCCCTGAAGATTGCAGCCAGGCCCGACCCTGCACTCACCGCATAGTAAGTGGAACAACCCGGCCCCAGTTTGCTCCGCTCCCCTAGCTCCCTGCTGTGCTGCTGGGGGGTGGTTCTCCCCGACTTCCAGGCTTGCGGGAGGCGGGGGAACTTTCCCCCCAGCATTCGCTGGCGGCGTGGCTGGGAGCCAGGGGAGCGGAGCAGGCTGGAGCTGGGTCACTCCACTTCCCGCAGGAAGTGGCCAGCCCCGTCCCCCACAGAGGCCTTGGGCCAGGCCCCCCTGCTCCCACCTGTGGAGGCCTGGGGCCAGCCCCCCCATCCCACCGTGGAGGGGGCTGCGTAGGGCACCAAAATAGCTAGGGATGGCCCTGGGTGAGAGCAGTGTTTAGTGTCCATGCCTATTAACTATTGGTTTTGCTGTTGAGACTGGCAATAGGAGTGTCATTTGTGCACCACTTTGGGGAAGAGCCCTGGGAACTGGAGGGTCAGATGGGAACAAATTTTGGTTACTACCAACTTGGGCAGGAAGCATACAAGGTAATTCTATTGAGCTTGCCAATTTCCTATCCTTTTATTTTAATGTCTACCTTCATAATGACCATATTATAAAAAAAGTATTGTTTTTCCCCTCCAGTAGCATTGAACGATAACCTATCACATTTATTTTTATTTCTTATTAAAAGGAGAATTTTTGTGAAGAATGATGGAAATTAATTTTTATTCCAATACAATCTCATTGCTTATGTTTTTATATTTGCACTAAAGCCCTTAAATACAGACACATTAACATATAATAATTTATATACGTAAAATAAAATCACAGTCTGGAGGAAAGGATTAAGGATTTCTCCTTTTCTTTGCCCTAAACATTAAAACATGCTCTTTACATTTTGCTTAAGCTTTCATGTCAAAGTTATGAACAGCTTTAGCCTGGTTTGAGTTTGAAAACAAGACCCAAGCCAGGACAATAACAGAATGACACAAAGATTGACTACACTGTACTTGCTGGATGAAGTGAAAACTGATGAAATATAAATCCTATCTCATGGGATTTCACTGCCTGCTGGAACTAATCTCATTAACTTAAAACCACCTGAGGCTTAAGAGAGATATACACTGCTGTGAGAAATTATATTTATCCCATCCAGGAAAAAAAAAACAGCTTATATCTTACATTTGACTTTGCTATTCTTGAATTGCCAAGACATTTCTATCCCATGGGAAAGTCCTAATATCTTGCAGCAGCACAATTATGTATCTTATCTAAAGTTAACCATTACATGAATTATCAAATGTTTGTTCATTTTCTTTTTAAGTTATTTCCTAAGGAAAATAAAGATTGGATACTTAATACAAGCAAATGGTTATAGATTACTTACAAGAACACAATGAAGCCTTTCTGGGGTTACAGGCAAAAATCCTGAAGTTGCGAGATGGTATAATAGAAAACTTTGGTATTTGGAAGTAAAGGTTTGTGAGAGACCGCCTGTACTATGCAGTTGTTGTAATGCAGCCTTTCTGATTGATATATATATATATATATATATATATATTTTAAATAGCTGATTTTACAAGGCACTGACTGGCTCAGGGGACTGGTAATTGGAAACAGAGCCTTCAGATGCAAGGTTACAGGTTTAAAGTCAATGCAGATCAGCAGTGAGGGATAGCTTCATAACCACTGAATTGCTATTCATTGTCCTGTGCAAACTTCAATGTAGTGCCCAATGGATAAGTGTCCCTCATGTACAAACCACCATAACTAGCATTAAAGGCCTGATCCAAAGCCCCTAGCAGTGGTGCTGGAACAATTTTTACAGTGGGGGTGCCGAAGGCAGAAACCATGTGTTTGGGTTGTTATTGCTACTTCAAGACAGGAAGTGCAGCACCCCCAGCACTCCTAGTCCCAGCACCCCCTGGATATTAATTGGAATATTCCCATTGATAAAGCCCTGTCTGACAGTCTTGTCAGCCTCAGTAGAGACCAAGTGAGGGTCTCTTTTCATTATCTCCATTTTTCATATTTATTTTTCTTTAAATTATTTTTAAATCAATCATCCATCCACGGCTCCACAGCTCACATTAAAGCATAATAATAAGATAAATATAATTGATAAAAGATTTACCTTTCCTCTCTAATGTTGATGCATCTGTCAAAAAATACGCCAACAACCTATCCACCATACATAAAGCCTCTCTTAACAGCCAGCCCTTAGCCCTCAATCTGCTCCATCCAGGAGAAGAAATTAGCTTTGCAGTATACTCTGAAGGTCAACGCACTAATGCTCTGGTGGGAACTTCATGTCAAACTTGAGGATTCCTCCCAGAAAATGTCTTACTCCAGCATGCCTCCCTTGTAACCAAGAGGCTGTTAGCTGGAGCATTGCTGCTGATGGCCAGCGTTACAGTGGTCTAAGATCTTCACATACTTCCATGAAGGTCTGCTTCCTCATGCAAGTTCTGCAGCTACTGCTGGTCAGCTCAGCTCTGCATGATGATACAGTCCACCTGTCTGATTGTGGTCCTGTTCCAGAAATGCTGGTCTCCATGTGGGAAATCTTCAGCCATTGCAGCAAGCATCAGCTCAATCACGTGGGCCATTGCTGTTATGTCTGGATCCACCTATGGGAACTGATTTCAGAAGGACAGAAACTACTGCCAACATGTCCACCAGTGTTTAGTAGGTACTCTTCTGAAACCTGAACTAGCAGAAAAAGATCTATCAGTGCTGGATCCATGGCCTGTCTCCGGTAGCAAGGAGCGTTCAGAGCCAGAAAGGACTTGGTTGAATGTGTTGGTGGACTAAAAGCACTTCTGCACAAGTGTTGCGGGGCAAATTCTTCCCCCAGTGCACCATGAACCAAAACCTAAAGTAGCTACAGTTAGTAACATGCTAAGAACCCTGGGATACACCTCCAGAAGCCACAGCATCAGACAAGTGTCAGCACATCACCAGTATGGATGTACCTGTCAGGGTATAGGCGTGCACACCAATGCAGTGTGGATGCTCACAGGCACAGGCTCTCATGCATGGTACATGGACCTGGGTATGCTATGCAGTGTAGACATACACAAAGAGAGGCAGTCTTTCAGGTAGCCAGGGGGATGTAGATATATAATTAACTGGAAAAGGTGAAAAAACCATTCAACCAGTGCAATTTTTCTGAGTTTGACAAAATCCGGTAAAGTTGGTGAAATCGTTTGTGGACTAGAAGAACAAAAAGAGTGTCAAGGTTCAATATAAATGGTGGCTCATTAGCCCAAAGTCACCACTTTAAATACCAGGCCATGTAAAATGTACTATGTTACTATTGTCCTTATAGGCCAGTTATTAAGTATAGCTGCAATTAGATTAATAAAAACGATACCTTAACACCCAACCTCTCAGACTCAGTCTGATGGTTTATGAGTAGATCACAGGATAGAAAGCAGTGTGACTCACAGGTGTATTAGCATGGAATTATTAGAGGAAAACGAATCAAACATTTTAAATTTCAAAATCTCCTATTCAGCCACCTGTAGCATGATGTGTATATTGAACTGGTGTGTGCTTCAGACACTTGAGGCCAGAGATATGGGTCGAATGAGCAAATTGTATGAAGCTACCAACCCATAAGTGTCATGTGACTTGGATAGATCGCAACTTAAACTGTGGGGAGAAAGGCCAAATTTAAGTTATTATTTTTCTTCTGTTGTTGAAAACAAGACATGTTAAGGCAACTCTAACTTATTCACAGAAGGTTGAATTCTGTCTGACATACACCCAGTGCCATCCCGTTGACTTCACTCAGGTTTCGTGGGGTGTATGTCCATGCTGAATTTGACTCTGTGCCTACCTTAAAATAAAAGTCGTACACCTGACCCCCATAAGGATCCTCAAATCTCACCAATTTTCCATACACTTGTCTTATGAAAACAAAATAGGATGAGCCTATTTTCTCATACAGTACACTACTAATTAGTGGTAGATTTTAATAAAATGTAAACATGGCATGCCATGCACATAGTATTTGCTAACATTTACATAAACGTTTTCGATGTTGTTGCTGCGGTAACTGCTAGAGTCCAGAAAGATCGGTTGTGCTTTATGCTGTACAAACCTATGGGAAATGACTGTCAACTCAAGTCACCTGAGTTTGGGTTAGAATTTTATCACAAATTTTTCATTTTAACAGTGTGTGTGTGTGTGTGTGTGTGTGTGTGTGTGTGTTTTACAGGTTCCTTCTGTGCTGATCCACAGACGATATGGGCTGTTACAGCTTCTGCTGAAAAGGCTTGATTTTTCCGCTCTTGCTGTACCATCCCATGCTTTTAGCTCTCGAGGCTCAATCCCGAATGTGTTGGCCATTAGATGGTGTGCGTGTGTGTGTGTGTGTATTTAAATCTCTGTGCGTAAAAAAGAAACAGGAAAATTGTCAAATCTATTTAAACTGCAAAAAAATATTTCAAAGTAGAAAATAATGTAGACTGTTCAGGGCATTTTTTCCCTTCTCTTTAAAATTAGAAAAAAACCCACCTGTCCATATTTTAAAAAAACAGGACCCTAAATCCAGATTTAGGGTCCTAAATAGGTGATTGGAATTTTCTAATTTGCTGAGCCCCGAACAGCTCCTGTTGAAATCAATGAGAACAGTTGGACACACAGCATTTTTGAAAATTATGTTATTTACTCTTACGAGCCTGACTTATGGACTTGGGAGCCATCAAGTTCCTATATTTTAAAATCTTGGCCTGTAAAAGATCTGCTGTATGTTTGTTTCTTTTCTTGTCCAAAGGCCAGATGCTCCTGCCACTGTACAGAGTGAAATAAGCAGAGAGGCAGAAAAATAGTTGGAAAGGCCCCAATTTGGAATTGAGGGGGAGGTGCCTGGCAGGAGTAAGTGAAGACTGGGGAGAGGATGCTTCATACAGCAAGCTGCGTTAGAAGGTCTGAAATTCTCTGGCAAATAGCTGTAGCAGACTAGCTGTTAATGCTGACTAGGTGAGCACTACCCTCCCCCTGACGCAATAAGGTTTGCATGCTAGAGCTTGGCAAATAATGAAAAAAACGCTGCTAATATTGTTAATTTGTAAAATGAACTTGCTTCAGTCACGCTCACGTCCCTGTCGTATTCACTTTCTGTGAACATTCACGTGATCACGTTTGCAGACATATTTGTTCATCTGCAGGTAATCATAGAAACTGAATGTGAAATTTGCATGTGCAGGTATTCACACCAGATGCTGATGCACACAGTCAGGGAAGAGGAACGATATCATGTGGCTTACCTGACGAGTCACAACTAAGCATCACAGCTCCAGTTTTATATATTCATGATCACTCCTCAGACTAAAATAATTTGGCCAAACACACACACTTGATCAATAACAAATAAAGTGGAGAAATCTGCACTCTGGCTGTGGGCATTCTGTTAGCAGAAAAAAAGAATGATTTGTTACACATTATTATGGTACGAATGATTTGTTACACGTTATTTGCTCAACTCTCATGTGTTTTTCTTTCTGTCCACATGCGGGAAAGTACAGTGTATTCCAGTTCTTTACTGAGGGACAGGATGTTAATTCTTAAAGTAACTGAAGAACAGGCACTCAACAACATCCCTGAATAATGTGTGTGCTTTCTTTATAAGCTTGCTTCTGTTTCGTAACCTTTAAAATGTGGATTTTATGAGTGACATCATTAAAATTTATACTCCCTCTAGAATGTGATGTTCATCATTATTGCTCCACTGTGCCTCTGGATCACCTGTCTGCATTGTGATGTAGCGTTCCACAGGACTAAAATTCTGATCTCTGTTCCACTGGTGTAAATCCAGAGTAACTTCATTATTTTCCATGAAGTTCAGTGGCTGGAACTGAGATCAGAATCTGGCTCTTTATGCTTTCAATGGAAATTTAAAAGGTTGCTATGAGTAACTATATATTTCTAGAAATGAAATATGAAGTGCCTTTTGAGCTTTGAGTATAGATATTAAGAACAAGAAACTGCCACAGAAGGCTTGTTTTCAGATGCACTATATTTCTTTGTTTTAAAATATTCTAGATTTTGTCAGGCCCAGAATCCAGGGCAGTCCTGAAACTCTTGCACCTACCACATTCACATTAATTTCCACAGGAATTTTAGGTGCTCATGGAATGAGGTATTGGGGCCATTACATATTGTATAAAATTTCATATTACACTGAAGAGAGAATACTTAGTAAGAGACAAACCTAAATACAAAGGTTACAATTTTTTGAAATTGACTAGTGATTTTAGATGCATCAATTTGGGGTGCCCAATTTGATACACTTTTTAAAGGAACATTTAGCAGGAAGTGCTGAGCACCCATACTTAAAAAAATCAGGCTCCAGGTGGACACCCTAAAAATTAAGGCACCCAAAATCACTAGTCACTTTTGAAAATATTGGCCAGATTTTGCAAAGTAAAAGGTCTTTAAAACAAATGAATTGGCAAAAGGGAGTGATTGAGCAATAGTGCATTGGGCCATTACAGTTAAGGCACAAGGCTTTTGTTGCTTCTTTGTGATGCATAAAGATAACCTCAGATTTTTTGTATATGGAAAAGTTGTTTTGCTTGTGATTTTTGCATTAGAAATATGAAGTATTGACTTCCCCCTTTATGCTAAAGGACTATCTAGTAGATTGCAGCTAGTGGAAATAGGACATCACAAGAACTCAGAACAGAGCAAACCAAAGCAGGGGTCACCCAATGAAATTAATAGGCAGCAGGTGTAAAGCAGACATAAGGAAGTACTTTTTCACACAGTCAACCTATAAAACTCCTTGCTAGAGCATGTTGTGAAGGCCATAAGTATAACTGGGTTCAAAAAGAATAAAATAAGCTCATGGGGAATAGGTTTATCAATGGATATTAGCAAGTTGGTCACTAAGGCAACCCCATGCTCTGGGTGTCCCTAAACTTCCAATTGCCAGAGGCTGGGGCCAGAAGACAGGGGATGGATCACTCAATAAATTGCCCTGTTCTGTTCGTTCCCTCTGAAGCATCTGGCACCAGCCACTGTTGGAAGACAGGATACTGAGCTAGATGGACCATTGGTCTGACCCAGTATGGACATTCTTATGTAACATGAGCTATGGTTTCCCAGCTTTCATTCAGAGAAGATGTGTAGTTGACATAAAAAAAGAAGTCCATTTTGTCAAAAACCCAATTTCCCATTGAAAAAAAGCTTAGAAAGAAAATTCTCAGCCAGCCATATTTAAAGCACCCAGGATTGCTGACATGTTGTCTAAAGTTCTCCCTGTTGCTATCACTGGTGAAGCCTGGTGTGGAGTTTTAGCAAATATTTCCTTTTTGCAGAGTTAATATCCCCTCTCCTCCAATTGAAGAAAGAGTATTTAGTAAGAGACAAATCTAAACACAAAGATTAAGCTGAGAAAGCAGCCGATCCAGGTTTCACGAATCCAGTAGTTTCTCAGTCTTTTAGTAAAACCAGGAAACAGTCTGTCAGAAATGCAGAAAGGCATGCCTATGTAATCATGCATTAAATATTCATGTCTTTTAAAGGTTCATGATCCTTGAATGTAAATTGAACCTTATAAGTCTTGCCTTGTTCCTGTGTGATCCTTGCACTGTTACTGGTATGAGATTCCTGATATCAGGATACTTTTTTTTAAAGTTATCAAAGCTGCTTTTATACATAATAAAAGAGCAGTAAACTATAAGAAAAAAAAAACATTGTCCCCCTTGGCAGTTCACCCTAAGAAAACAGAGCCTGGGAGGAATTAATTGTACAGATGTCTGAAAGCTGTGTATGTTACTGTCAGGGTGCCAATCTAGAATGCATAGTTGTGACAGCATCTTATGTGGTCATAATAGAACATTTAAGGGGTAATGGCTGATAGGGGTGGAATTTCCTAGAAATTTTACTGACTGGCTTAATGGAGTTATTTGCTTCAGACTCTTAGCTCAGCTGGTCATTGAATAATAGGAAGTGCTGCTTGACCTGGAGATCGTTGCTTTTGTAAACTCAGGAAGTATTAATGTGTAAAGGGGAAATAAAATAATTACTACCTTAAGTGTGGAAAAGTTAAAAGTTTGTCTGCATATTGCTTTGGATATCGTGTTTATAATAATAATCCTAAGAGTAGAAGGGCTGGCTCCAGCAACCCTTGCTCCCGTGAATTATCCTTGCTCATGCAGTAGTGTCCTGTTATTTTCAGGGAGACATCTCATGTGAGAAAAGGCTGCAAGGTCAGAGCTCAGTAGCATAGTAACAAACAGGAAAGTAGGACAGCATCTCAATTTTCTGTTTTGATTTATGGCATAAAGTATTCTTTGGAGAAATTTAATGTCTTAACCTGCAGCTATAGCCGAGTAAGTGAAGTGCAAGAAATATTCCATATTGTCAAATTTGTCCAAGTTTTGCAGTCAACGACAAAAATCAAGATTCCCTCTCTGCTCCTACCTCCAAAGTATTCATTCTCTCAGCAATTACTTATATACTAAATTCCAACCTGGATTATAAATGTTTCCAAAATAGTCAGTAACCTAAATGGTTCTTGTAGGCACTTTTAACAGCACCGTGTTTTTAGTGTAGAAATGGGGACACTACTTATTACAAAGACCTAGATTCTGCCATTCTTAGTAAAGTCGAATAGTACCTTTCTCTTGGGTAGTCCTCTTTTCATCAATGTGACCGTTCATTGAGTAAGGTAATGCACAACATGAACAAGAGGGGCAAAATTTTAACAGTTGTTTTATGCCATTTATACTTACTGAAATATATGTTTGGGATTCCCTCTTATAATGGGAAACATGAGAGGGAGACGAGGTGGGAATGGGACATTGAAGCAGATTAAAGACGGGTGATTTCAGGTTTTGAAACAGGTTAATGCTTTCCAAATTAGGGGAATATGAAATTGAAAGTGAAGGGCACGCTCCTTGTTGGGGGAAAGCTTTAGAGTGGTCCTAATGCAGAATCTCATTAAAGCAACTGTCAGGATTCCTCTATTTTACCATCACCTCCCCAGTCTGTAAGAAGCAACTGTCATTTTGAGTGAGAGTACTGCCAAAGAGGCATTTACAAATAAATGAAAAATGTCACAATTGATTTTGCTCCTTCCAGAGGACTGTGTCAGCTTTGTCACAAACTGTCTTTGTTATTCTGTTTCAGATTTCTCAGTTGGACATTGGAAATAGCTTTTGATGGTTCTGGGCTTCTTTCATGTGACCCAGGGTAAGACCTCGGTCTGTGACCTTTCATTAATATTTGTGCAACAGTTTGGGCCATTGGTAAAGAGTGTGTTATTTTCTCCTCTTTGAGCATCCAACAGGCAGGATTGCCAATGTGTGCAAATCAGAAATGTAGGAAGTCGTACGCATTTGAAAATGTTACCAAAATAAATTGTTTCTTCCCTGCAGAAATATGTATCAGTGTGATGATTATTCAGAGGAATATATATTGAAACAACATGCTATTCATATAAAAGGCACATGGCTATACTTTTCCTTTGTTACCAAGGAACTTAAAGCCATATTCCTAAATTGTTAACATTCTTTCCCTCAGATGTTGCATATTATGCCTAATTCTTTTACAGTGCACTTTTCTGTAAGTCATTCTTGCTGTGCATATCCTTGCTTGTAAATATCCGAGAATGAGCAAGTTCTTATTCTTCCTAATGTGTTCTGGCTAGATAAGTAGGCTAGTGGGGTATTATCGATTTAAAAAGGCTTTTATTGGAAAAGTCTGAATAATGTAAGAATGCAAATCCTTCCTGGAACTCGAGTTTGAAGAATTATTGGAAACAGTCCTCTGGAGTCTCTGGACCACCATTGTCATTTCAATGAAGCTCATATCTAAGTAGTTATTTTGCTCTTTGCACTTTACTTTGTGCTTTTAGGAATCAAAAGTACAGAATGCATTTTGCTAAAATTACGATGCCAGGACAACCTCAACTGAAATTCTGCTAATGATTCTTTCTATAGATATTGTATATGGGCTCATAATGCTAGAGCTTAAATGTAACCTTACCTGGGTGACATGTGTTTTCTAGCTTTATGCATTTTCTGTATGTGTTTAGTGTTCTGGTGGTGAAGTGCAATGGAAATCATGTATAGTAGCTACAGTTTGTAACAAACCGTAATACCAAGAGGAAGTAGGGGGACCAGACAGCAAGTCAGAAAAATTGGGATGGGGGGGGGGTAATAGGAGCCTAGATATGAAAAAGCTCCAAATATTGGGACTGTCCCTATATAATCGGGACATCTGGTCACTCTAAGAGCAAGATTTATGACTGTATTCCCAATGACTTTCAAGTGCTAAGCAAAAAACCAACAGCAAGTGTTTGTAGCATTGGATTATAAACAGTTTCCTGTTAATATATCTATATCTACTGCATCTATTTTGAAAGTTTACCTCGAACAAAGACGTGTGTGTGTGTATGTGTGAGAGAGCATCATCCACAGAATATATATTTTTTTAGAAGGATGGCGTCAAGAGAAAAGTGACTTCATCTGAAATTTCCCCCTTATTACCAAGAACACCCTATTAAAATGGAAAGAATTTTAGGTCCTAGTCATCCTTTTTTGTACATCTAGAACTCCTACGGAGTCCAGTGGGAGACTGGATTATACAAGGTAAACATAATCAGGCTTCTGATTTGCTATTTGATTTTCATGCTGGTGTGTTTACTTCCTGTACTTCATTCACCTTGGTCAGTGAAAATAACTTGGTTAGTTTCGGTTTTGTTAATAAAAGCAGTAAAATGCTACTATTTCTGAAATGCCACATTTGTACATGAATAACTGTCAGTCCTGTTTGTTTAAACTGGGGAAAGACCCCAGCTGTCCCTTCCTAATTAAGCTTTGACACAAAAGCATCACTTTCACAGTTAGTTTCAGTTTCCCCTTTCTCATATACTTGCACAGTGGTGCTGTGTTTGGGTTCTCACAGACCCAGGGAATTACGTTAAAAAGAAACACGTTTTGGTTAATTAAAATTAAGTACCTAAAACAGATTTGAAAATATTTATGTTTAAAACAATTTTTGTAACTTCCTCTTTTTTGATTCAAGTACTTAACAGTTTAAAACTGTTTTCTTGGACAGACACCCTGGGCTGAGTGCTCAGTACGTCCTTGAGACCAGAGTCTCCAAGAGAGTCATGGTATGATGCTGTGAGCTACTTACTGTTACTTTCAGTACCTGTAAATTAGGAGAAAATCTGAGATGTGAAGCAGGACTAAGGACAGAAAAGATCTCTCCCAGTGCAAAGACTGATGAAATAGTAATAATCGGACATTGTAAGGTTGATGCACTGATATAATGAATCAAACTCTCTCTCTCTATATATGTACACACTGATCTAATGAATCAGTCTACAGTACCTAAGAAAATTGGAGGGGGGGGGGGAGAGAAGATGAAAATACCATAATGTACAACACTGTCAATTGCAAACCCGAGAAAACATTTGACTTTTAACGTTACAGTAAAATGGTTTTTATGCAAATAGAAATAGAGAAACATAAAAATGTGAGCAAGTATTGCTCAAAGAAATCTAGGCAATTCTTCTATAGTGTCCTGAATGATAGAAAGGCCATGGCAAACCATGATCTGGCAAATGGGCAGCAGCTCAAACTTTGATATGTGAGTCTCCTAATAAAGTAGTGATATTTAGCATCACAATATTACCTGGAATTATACTGAAATTGAATTGTCCCAGCCAGTCAGAATGAAGGGGGAGAGCTGTAATGAACTGTTGCATATAACTCCATGGGTTTCCCCTCCCAACCATATGTGCAATTCTCTGAGCTGCAGTTGGCTGTACATTGATAATGTAGTTATTTCTCAATAACAGCATTGTGCAGTTCGAGGAACTTGTGATTAGTTGGTGACCATCACTAGTATGAACCAGTCACTTAACATGATCACTGTGGACTAAGTTCTGACTTGTACTATGCAAGGGTAAGGGATTCAGAGGGAAAAAGAATTCCCTTAATATCTCTATATGGCTACCCAGACCCAGGAGTAATAAGACTAGTCTCTCCCTTGGCCTTCCATGAAGTAGGTAGGCAGGGCATGAACCAGGAAAGACAAGGTGAAAGAGGCTTGGCTCTACCAACCCCTCACTGGCCAGTGCGGCTGAGCCAGTGTGTAGGGAATAGTAATTTATTGCTAGTGTAGCCCATCAGTAAGTAACTACCTGCCAGGAGCAAGGAGGGAGATGAGAGGAAGTTGTGACTCAGAGCTATGTCTTTGATTTAGGGTTTTCTGAGCCCATTCCTGGCATGGTGTAACTTACAAGCACCCCCTTTGCACAGGGTGTGTCCGAAGTCACAATCTAGCCCTGTCTGGTTATTTTTCAATAATTGTACTGTGCCCGTGCAGTGTGTATGCTATATGTGGCTATTCTTACTGGCTGCTAAAATTCCTTTATTCTGACTGGCTCTTGTAATCAGAATATCCAGGCTGTTTGCCAGCAGCGAAATATGTTCAGATTTTTCTTAGAGTGAAGAAAAAAAAAATCCTAAAAGCTATGAAAGTGGATCTGTCCAAGCTCTGAAGGGGAAACTGTTTAAAAAACCCAAAAAGTTAAATTCTTCGACTTATCTTACTCCTTTTTATCTGTCTCCTCTTTCTGTCTCTAAAACTCAACAGAGTTTTTTTTCCCTGTGAGAATTACTGGAATATGTGTCATTCCCATTTGTCTTCCCAGTCTTTTTATCCTAATTCACAGATGCTATGTAAATACAAAAATAATAATAAAAAAATACAGCTGTTCTGGGAATAAGGGGTTGCTTCACAGTAGGAAAAGAAAGGAACTGGAGAAGGGAAATAAGAGAGAAGAGGCTGGAAAGGGGGAAGATGAGGATGTGACACTGGCAGACCATGTGCCTGCTCTTGCCAAGGCTTTAGGCCTCAGCTGAGCACTGACAAATTTGTTGCTGGAAACCAGTCCAGCTCACCTGTGTGTTAGCATGGTTAACATGGGTATTGGACTTATAACAATGTGTTTAGACTTTATGAAATGCCTGTACATTGCTACATGTATTAATCCTACTTATAATGTCTGTATCCCATGCTATAAGATAATGCTGAAGTGTTTGTGCTATAGCTGTAAAATGTTTGTTCTGAACTATGTAGCTCGCCAAACAAGGAAAAACTGTACCTTGTGCAAAATGCTAAATCCCTATGAAAGGTATTACCTCTTGCACATCAGGAAGGACTATCAAAACTAAATGGGCCATTGTGGGACATCACAGTACAAAGATTTTGCTAATTGCCCCTGTACACCCATGAAGAGGCAACCTGCAAAAGGGCTCGTCCCATCAGTGTGAATGTTGGAAGAAGGAAATAAAGATACCAGACAAGAAACTTTTTCATCTCTCTTTTACTGTTTAGACTCTGACAGGGCTGCAGCTACAGAACAGAAGCGAAGATCTCCAGGGTCAACCTGGGTTAGCCCTAAAAGACATTCAGTGCTGACAGATTATTACAACTCTGTCATTTTATGGAACCATAGACTGTAATTTATGTATATATATTTGCCTGCTTTAACCTGTAAATAACTCTCTCATTTCTTTTTTCCTACTTAATAAATCTTTAGTTAGTTTACTATAGGATTGGCTACAAGCATTGTCTTTGGTGTGAGATCTAATAAGGTACCAATTGACGTAGGGTAAGTGACTGATCCCTTGGGACTGGGAGTAATCTGAATTTTGGCGTGACTTTTGTTGTAAGTGACCATCTGTTACATAATCCATCTTTTCTGGGTGGCAAGATAGACTGGAATGTGCAAGGGGACTGTCTGTGACTCCATGGTAAGACTGATACAGTGCTTTGGGAGTTCACACTTGTTGCTGGGTTGGTGAAATCTATAGAACATACAACCAGTTTGGGGTTTCCATCCTGCTTTTTGACACTCTGCCCTGAGGTTGGCACTCACAGTCATGAACCACTCCAGACAGTGTGACAGAGGAGATGGGGAAGGAAGAGCCAGAAGGATATAACTTTTACTTTAGGGCTGGTTCATGACCCTGTTTGTTTGTGGTTTTTTCTCCCCTTCATTTAAAATGGCAATATTGAATTAAAATTCCTGACTGTTAATAAGACTTTGAGGGTCATTTTGGTTAAAATAAGGCCAGATTCTGCCACTCTCATTCACGGGGAGTAGAATCTTGGTCCATGAATGAGTTTTGACTTCAGTGGGACCATCCATGAAAGGGTATTGTTCAACATGAAATAAGGCTATCGGAATCTAGCCCTTAGTAATAGCCATATATATTTCAGCCTAAATAACTCCTTGGCATTCACATATAAAGTTCATTGCCTATAACCACCTTGAATCCATTTGGTCTCGGAAGCAATTAAAAACTAAACAGGACTTATCCTCAAGATACTGTTACAATTACTTGCTTCATCCAGCCAGCTTTGTCCTTTGTATCTACCAGAAACTTTTGTACAGATGCTTTTATCAGTAACGTCACTTCAAGTGTTGTAGCAATATTCATATAAGGGCACTTAAACAGAAGCTCTCCATAAAGCATACCCTCAGCAGCACTTACAGACATTTTCCAGTTACTTGTCTGTGTGGTTGAATAAGCTGAGTTCAGGTCATTTGCATTTCAAAGAGTAACCAGGTGAAATGGGTCTTCATTCTTCATTGTGAGGTGGTCGGGTCCAAGCCCGTGAATTGTTCTAGGGTAGTGAGTGGGAAAGGGGAACTTGCTAAATCGCTTGGTTAGTTGATCACCATGTCATTATTGCCTCAAGTCACTGCACATTTAATACTGTCCAAACAGATTAGCCATCAAAAAACAAACTGTGAAGCAACTTTAATGGAGAAACGTTTGGTTTCTTTTCTTAAAAACTGAAGATTAAAGGGTAAAGGATGGCGGTGCTATCTCACTGGCTCTTAGGTGCTAATACAAGCTTTGACTTAATAAGGCCAAAATAAATAGTGACTCGAACTGGGAGGTGGAGGGACTTACCTGTGGTGAATACATTCCCCTGATGGTCATATTAATCTAGAGAGGTGTAAGTGGAAGCATTAGTGGCACAGCTATAGCACTGCATCTCTGCTTCTGTAGCATCTGTAGTGTAGACGTGTCCTTAGAATCTTAGATTGTAGTCTCTTTGGGACAGGGACTTCCTGTGGATGTGGACAGCATTCAGCTCTATGGACACTGTTAACCAATTAGGCCCCCGAGGCACCATAACAATGCAAATAATTAGGCTGGGGTTTTCAGAGGAGCTCAGATTTCACTATTTTTCACTGGATTTGGGTGTGGAACGCCCTTAAGCCTTGTCTATGTGGTAAATGCAACCGAAATCACTCAATGGGCTGTAATTCACATCTTCCGTTATTTCGGTTCGAGTTTGTATGTGGATGCTGTCGTTTTGGAATAAGAGTGCCCTATTTTGAGAGACTGTAATTGAGTAGAATAGGGAATGATTTTGAAATGGAGCACGCTTATTCCAAAATAAGAATGTCCACACAGAGACTTGAACTGCTATAAAAAAAGGCATGAATTGCAATTGATTTAGTTATTTTAGCTCCATTTATTACACCAACCCTTATACTGCTTTGAAAATCCCAGTGCAAATTAAGAATGGCTGAGCACCACTCGTCTTCCCCCCTCCTGCTAAAAATGGGGTGACATCTTGGCCCCACTGAAGTCAGTGACAAAACTCCCATAAATAGTACTCATTGTGCTCCATTACTTTGGGAAAGGACTCGGATTAAGTTCTCTAATTTAGTATGTAGATGTAATTAAGATTTTACCATTTGTAAAAACTTGAATTGTAAAAGGCAAAGGAAGATTGTGGTGGCTTAACGTGTCATACTAAAATGGTACATAAGGCAAACAACATTTTGCAAATATAAATGTGATGATATTTTAAAGTTATATCTCTCTATTTCTGCAGGGCATAATAAGTAATTAAAGAGGACCATAACATAATCCTTTAGTATTGCATATTAATTCCAGAGAGGAATGAATTAATCTTTCTGACTTCATAGTAATTTACAGCTCACCATGGTAATACTGTAGGGCTATAAAATAATCCTGTAGAACAACATATAGGTTTTCTAGATGGCATATTTAAGTAATAAAACTCCCGACGGCTGTGATGATTTGGTTGAAGCAAACTGGAAGTGAAAGTATTTGTTTTAGAATTTAAAATTGACAAAAAATGTTGTGTATTTTTGCCTTAAAGGAAATACAAGGAAAATACACTTTTGCTCAATGATGATTGAAGAGTACTAGAGACTCTGTGCCAAGACAAAAAATATATTTTTCATGACAGATGGTTGTGAGTTTTGGCAGCCACTATAAACTAATATAACTATACAGTCCTACAAGGAAAATCATTTTTCAAAGAAAATGTTTAGATTAACAAAAGCAAAGGACCACGTGTCTGTGTCCAGAGCAGGATGAAGATCTAAATACATCTATCTTGACTAAACAATATAAAGATGGCTTGATATTTTAAATGGAAAAACAGGACAACAGTCTGGGATTTGGAGTAGAGAGTATTTTGGTGTGGGACAGGGATCTGGGCATGGAAGGATTTTGACAATATTTGAGGGAAAGAAACTAGAGGGTTTGATTCTTTCTTCCACCTCAACCAAACAGTCCCTTTCTTGATTAGAATAAAAAGATCATGTAAAAATAATGGACAAATGGAAACACTGAAGCACGCAATCTCTCTCTGGACTCACCTGTTCCAGTCCTGCCCAGAATCAGAGTGAGTTTCTGCTTCAAAGTAGAGTGGGGTTTACATGTAGATAAGTTCTGGCAGAGGTTTGGGGAGATGTCATTGAGGATATGTCTGCATAGCAGCTAGACACCCGGGGCTGGACTGTGTCAACCAACTCAGGTTTGTGGGGCTCAGGCTTATGGGGCTTTTTCATTGCTGTGTAGACTTTCATGCTGGCGCCTGGGTTCTAGGACCCTGTGAGGTGGCAGGTTCCCAGAGCTTGGGCTCCACCCTGAACCTGGAAATCTACATAGCAATGAAATAGCCCCTCAGCCCAAGCCCTGTGAGTCCAAGTCGGCTGGCACAGGCCAACTGCAGGTTTGTCTTTGCTGAGTAGACATATCCAGAGAGGCCTAAGGCGGTGAGGATGGTGTCAACTTGAGAAAGGCCTGAGGAGGAACAGTCCTTAAGGCACATATGCACTCAGCCTGCCTGCTTTCCGTTTCACCTGCTCCATTGGACACTTCCTTTAGGTGGCCAATCTGCTGAGTTCCAACAAAACTGGACAAAGTGGATGGGAACACAGACATTCCTGTTTTTTACAAACTTATCTTATGTTAACTATCTGTAAATATTTACAGGAGAGAGACTCCAAGAAGGGGGAGGAGTGGTTTTAGGCTGCCAGATTTATTACACAATGCAAAAAGAAGATGGTTTGTTGGAAACTCTCTTGCACAGTTATGGTACTTACAGCACACAGAAATATTGCATTTTCAAGCTATGGGTTTTTCTTGGTCTCTTGGCAAATCCATAGGTGAGATTTACCTTCCTTTTCAGGGGCTGAAGAACCAAGCTTGTAAATTCCTATGCGGCCTCTAGTGTTTGTAATTTTCTTTGTGAATGATACAACTAGTGTAGTGACTCTTTCCATATTTTCCCTCTAAAATCCTTGCTGATTGTTAGATTCTCCTTCATGGAGTAGATGTGGCTGATTTGGATTAACGGTTCCGGGCCCAATTTATATGTAGTGTTTGTCCAGGAACATTGTGGACTGATGTCTGGGCAGCAATGAAAGGATTGCTTTATAGTGACCTTTTTTGCAGAGCCAGCAGAGAGAGAGTATAAAAATCATAATTCCCCACCCGCCTTTTTTAGCCTCTCTGAGGGCTTGTCTACGCTCAAAATGCGTCAGCAGCACTTCAGTGAAGTTGCTGCCTATGCTAGCCAGAGGGCTTCTCCTGTCGGCATAGCTGTTTCACCTCCCTGAGAAGCGGTAACTAGGTCAACAGGAGCCCCTCCTCCCCTGCACTGCCCCTCTTAAATCGAGGCAAGCACTCCTGGTGAGTACGTGCACTGGTGGCAGAAGAAGGGTAGTGTGGCAATGAAAAACTGCAGTAATTACTGAGGTGGCTGTAAGTCAGCCTAACAAACATTGACTTAATCGTGTAGTGTAGACTTGGCCGAGGTATTAAAAGGCCGTTGTGCTAATGTATCTTAGTGGGACCTGCTCTAGGGTTCAAAGGGAGTTCAGTTTCAGGACACAGTTACTCCTAGGTGTCTAGGAAGTCTGGCAACAAACATACCAGTTGCAGTAGTGTATTTTATGATGCGGTCACTAGAAACCGGACTGAGACCAGCAATTTATTTCTCATATAATGCTGAATGACCATTAGACAGTGTAATGAGTCATTACTAATGAGTTTCATTTACTGCTCGCCTGGGCCAGTGAAAGGATCTTTTTAATCCCATTTCCAGTCACCTGGACCGCCAACTCCCCTGTGTTATACTAATATTTTTAGCTGGTCCAGAGTGATTCTACTAAAGTGAGAGAACTGAATTGTTAATGAGTCTTTTAAAATTTCATTTAATCAAATAAGGTTTCCTCCCAGAAGGGTAAACTGGAAGTTGAGCGCCATCATAAAATCCTGGTGTAATTTGGTATGTGTAATTGCCTTGCTTATTGTGTCAAACTGATTTAAGATTCATCCTAACTCTCTGTATCTTTTTTTTTTTTTTTTTTAATTTGCTTAGTACATTTTGGAAGCCAGATCAGTGGATACGCTAATGTGTAGCAGGAGAAAAGCTGCCCTTTTCTTTTTTTAAAAAATCCTTAACTCCCTGCCTTGTCAAACTTTATTCTCCTCTGTTTCACACAGAACATTGAAACCTGCTGTGGATTGGAAAGGTTAGTTATTCCCTTGACTGTTACACAGGATATGACTCGGAAAGCCAAACCGTGTATCCAGCAAATGTGCACAATAGGCTTGATCCCGCTCGCTGCAATGTTTTCCGCTGAGTTCAAGGGGAGCAGGATCAGATCCTGTATAGCATAGGCGCTGACTTCCCCTCTTTCCCCTGGGTGCTCAACCCCCCCGTCCCGCCCCCACTCCACCCCTTCCATGAGGTCCCGCCCCTGCCTACTCCTTCCCCGCTCCCATTCCAACCCCTTCCCCAAAGTCCCCGCCCCAACTCCGCCCCCTCCCTGCCAATATTCCAACTCCTTCCCCAAATCCCTGCCCCGGCCCTGCCTCTTCCCCACCTCCTCCCCTGAACGTGCCATGTTCCCGCTCCTCCCTCCCTCCAAGAGTATGCTAACCCTGCCAAACAGCTGTTTGTTGGAGGCCAGGGTGGAGGCGCTGGGAGGTAGGCGGAGGAGTGGGGACGCAGCACGTTCAGGGGAGTAGGTGGGGCAGGGGGGAGAGGGGAGCTTGGCTGCTGGTGGGTGCAGAGCACCCACTAATTTTTCCCCGTGGGTGCTCCAGCCCTGGAGCACCCAAGGAGTTGGTGCTTACGCTGTATAGTATGGCGTGTGGTCTTGCCCTCAGACTGACACACCTCGTCTATAATCCCACATGGCATAACATTCAGCCTTCTGCTTCAAGCAATATAGGACAATCAATATTTGCACTGTTAATTGACAAATGCCAATGGGCAATGTGAAAGAACAAGTCCGTGTATTTGTGACTGTTGAGTAGTTTTTTTTCTTTCTGATATTAATTTCGAGGACTAAAGGCAAGCATAGAGAAAGAAGATAAATAAATGTTTGTGCTTGGTCTGTAGTTTGGAAAAATCACAACATTTAGCAGTCTAAAGTCTCACAAGGAAAAAGACAGAGCCCGACAATCTTCATTTTTGCCTCCTGCTGTCTCTTCCACATGGAAGAAATGGAGAAGGAATTGAAGGGAAAAATGGAAGTGAGGGGTTTTTTTATTGTTATTCATCAAATGCTGTGTCTTTTAAAGTTACACTAGTGTTTCTTTCAGAGTACTCCTCTCACTTTCACAGAGGTGAATGCCATTTCCAGCTGGAGATGGGAGTACATATATTTATTTTGGGCAACTGAAACTCTAGTGATAATTTGCTGTTTGAAAAGTGGGAGACTGGGAGGGGGGAAATAGCCATCAACTCCAGATCTAGTTCAAAACACCTGTTACCCAAAAACTTCTCAGAGATTTTTTACCCCCCGGGTCTTTAAACTATTTGTCAAGGCAACTGCACCTGTGTTCCCCCTCTATGGTCTAGCAAAGACACCCACTCTTAGGCTTCTGCTCCCCAGCCATTGCTTCTCTTGGGCAGAGAAATGTCTTTCTCCCTCCTGACTGTGGTATTTCCAGGCTGCACAGACCCTGCCTGCAGTGTGAATTCCGCACCATGTCCAATAGCCTAAATAGGCCTGCTTTACTTTTCTCCTCCGAGATGGTAATTGTCACAGTTAAGTTAGCACACAGCTCTTTCTAAGCAAGCATATTTATTCTGAAGGTAAAAGCATTACAGAGAAAACCATATTAAAATAATAGCAGAACCTACTCCCATGCTAACAAGGTTCCCAGAGATCACCTCAGCTCCCCTAACGGCTTTGGCTGGTGATGAGTCCTTCAAACTCCACCAAGGGGTTTTTCTGTCGTTACAAGTTCATAACCCCTTTGGCTCAGAAAAAAGAACCCTCCTGAGTCAGAGAGTTATTCCTTTATTCTGTTTGGGCCTTTTGATTCTGGGAGAAGGTAATTTGTAGACAAAGTTCCCCTCCTCAGGGCAAAGCTTCAAAAGATCAGGTTCAGAGGTGGGTATTTGCATTTCCCTCCTCCCCTGTATTTTCGAGGAAAACTAGTCATTTTTCTAACTAACAATTCATTCTTCGCTTAACCCATTGTTTAAAAGAGTCCTTTGAAGCACATAATGCTTCCCGAGGTTTACTTTAGCTATGTCAGTTATGTCTCCTAAACAAGTCACATACAATCCCACCATAACACAAACATTTAATCCCACAATAACACAAATATTTTCCTTTTAATTCAATGAGCTCCTGAGATATGAAACTTAATTTAAAAGGTTTAACTTAATTCAGTAAGGTTTGTCCAGGATATTGCCGGAAATCACTATCTCTGTCACACTATTCATCCCTTACTAACTTGTCATTCATAATCAACCCCTGAGAGAGAATTCTATTATTATTTATTATTAATTTGTATTACTGGAGCTCCTGGAGGCCCCAGTCATGATCAGGACTCCATTGTTCTAGGAGCTGTACAATGGCAAAGTAAATGACTGTACCTGCCCAAAAGATCTCTCAATCTAATTTAAATTATTAAGTGTAGGAAAAGAGTTCACAATTAGCCTTCCTCTGCAGAGTTGCGCACAGGTCACTTGCTGGTTTGAACTACAGTAAATGGTAGATTCTCTGGAACTTGAGGTCTTTAAATATTGGTTTGAGGATTTCAGTAACTCAGCCAGAGGTTATGGATCTACTACATGTGTGGGTGAGTTCAGTTCTGTGATTTGCAATGTGCAGGAGGTCAGGCTCGGTGATCATGATGGTCCCTTCTGGCCTTAAAATCTGTGGAATATATACATACTTGTGGTGTTTTATATCTGTATATTTAAACATTCACTCTTATACAATATATTGTTTTTCCAAATATAAAGCAATCTTACTGTTGTATTTGGCTGTTGTAGCAGATCTGATTAAGACTTCTGCTTCTTTCTCAGAAGGAATTTTGCCATTGATTTTAATAGCATCAGGCCCGTAGACTGGTTTAGCAGGAAAGGAATTAAGAAATGATCAGGAATAGCTTGACCAATTAATAAATTGCATTCAAAGCAGTTTAGTTAATGAACTTTTTAAAATTGTGTTTTATGAGATGTTGCTACAACACTGTCATTTTCTAGGATTACTATTAAAACATCGTACTTGTGTTTTGTACAAATAAACCATCCTGGCCACAGGCAAGACAGTGGCAAAACTTCCATGGATTTCAGTGGGCCCATGATTTGTTCCAATGAGATTTTTTTATATATGTAAATATACAGTGCTGCCCAAAGCAAAATATTTCACAATCCTCGTATGAACATTTTAATTACTTTACTTCTCAGTGCATCAAGGAAGAGAGCTCTTATCCGCTGAAGCAAATATTTTGCACCTGCTTTTATTTTCACAAAACTTAATTGTACCAGTATCAACATACTTTCAGAAAACCATAACCAAAAATGATGGCCCAATTTGTAAAAATCTACATAATAGGAAGACAAAATATCCATTAGAAGAACTATAAGCTTTCAGCATCAAGAGTTAGGCTATCTAAGGCTTGCAAAAAACTGAATACGGGCCTCATGACTAAATCTATTGTTCAGACCACTTTCTATCATGAAAGATAGGCAAATAGGGCATTCATGGGCAAACTGTTCCAGCAGCACTTAGAAGCCTCTTTCTACAACCTCTACATGGTACTACAATTGCCAGTATTTATTGGAGATATGGGATGACCCGGGTAATTATAGGCCTGTCAGTCTGACATCTATCCCAGGCAAGTTAATGGCATGGCTGATATGGGACTTCATTAATAAAGAAGGGTAACAACAAATGCCAATCAACTTGACCTTATGGAAAATAGATCTTGTCAAACTAACGTGATATCTTCTTTTGATGAGATTGCAAGTTTGGTTGACAAAGATAATAGTGTTGACATTATATACTTAGACCTTCTATAAGATGTTTGATGTGGTACCTCACAACATGTTGATTAAAAAAACCTAGGACGATATAAAATTAACATGGCACACATTAAGTGGATTAAAAGCTGGCTCATGAATAGGTCTCAAAATGTAATTGTAAACAGGGACTCATTATCCAATGAGTGTGTTTTTAGGGGGTTGGTACTTGGTCCTATGCTATTTAACAATTTGATGAATGCTGTGGGAGAAAACTTAAAATTGTCACTGATAGTTTGCAGATGACACAAAAACTGGCGGAATGTTAAATAATGAAGAGGGCAGGTCACTGATACAGAATGATGTGGATCACTTGGTAAGCTTGGCACTAGCAAACAATATGCATTTTAATATGGCTAAATGCAAATGCAGCCATCCAGGAACAAAGAATGTAGGCCATACTTACAGGATGGGGTCTCTATGCTGGCAAGCAGTGATTCTGAAAAAGATCTGTGGGTTGCAGAGCATCAGCTGCTGTATGTGAGCTCCCAGTGCCAAGCTGTGGTCAAAAGGGCTAATGCAATCCTTGGATTCATAAACAGGGGAATCTTGAGTAGGAGTAAAGAGGTTATTTTACCTCTGTATTTGACACTGGTACAACTGTTGCTGGAATATTGTGTCCAGTTCTGGTGTCCACAATTCAAGAAGGACAGTGATAAGTTGTAAAGGGTTCAGAGAAGAGCAATAAGAATAATTAAAGGATTAGAAAACGTGTTTCATAATGATAGACTTGAGCTCAGTCTATTTAGCTTAACAAAGAAGAGGTTAAGTGGTGACTTGATTAGTCTGTAAGTATCTATAAGTATCTACATGGGGAACAAGTATTTGATAATGGGCTCTTCTGTCTTGTAGAGAGAGGTATGACCTGATTCAATAGCTGGAAGTTGAAGCTAGATGAATTCAGACTGGAAATGAAGTGTAATATTTTACAACGAGAGAAATAACCATTGGAACAATTTACTAAGACTGCTCTACACTGGGGAGGAAGGGGGGAATCAATCTAAATTATGAACTTCAGCTATGTGAATAACGTAGCTGAAGTCTAAGTACTTAGATCTACTCACCGCAGTGCCTTCACTGTGGTGAGTCGACTGCTGACACTCCCCCGTTGACTCCACCTGCCCCTCTCGCTCCAGTGGAGTACAGGAGTCAACGGGAGAGTGCTTGGGGGTTGATTTGTCGTGTCTAGACTAAACGCGATAAATCGACCCCCGCTGGATCGATTACTGCCCACCGATCCGGCGAATAATATAGACATACCCTAAGGGTTGATGTGAATTCTTCGTCACTGGCAATTTCTAAATCAAGATCGGATGTTTTCCCTAAAGGATATGCTGTCGGAATTGTTTTAGGGAAGTTTTGTGGCCTGTGTTATACAAGAAGACATACTAGATGATCACAATGGTCCCTTGTGGCCTTGGAATCTATGAAAGTACTGCTGCCACTTCTTCCCCACTCAGCCATGTACTAGTATTCTCTTGTTAGAATGACTTATGTCTACAATCTTTTCAAAGCACTTCAAGCCAAGTGTTGCCAACTTTGTAAACTTCAGAGAACTCACGGACTTTCAGTAAATAAGGGTGACCTTATGAGGAGCTTTATTATTTTCCTGGGCCACATGTGTTCTTTTTACAATGTATACCTCTCTTCCTAGAAAAAGGATTTCTCATCCTAGACAATACTATAATTACTTTTTCATCAACATATGTAATGCATGCAGTACACAGAATGGAATAATGTAGTTCATGAAAAAAGTAGGTATAATTAAAAAAATAGGTAAAACCCTTTTGTGAGTTGCAAATCATTTCATTAGCAGATCAGTTTGGACATGGACCTAATAACTTTTAAATGCATTGTGTAAAATCTGTTGAATTCTCTTTCGTAATTACAAAACTCATGGTTCAACTTCCCAAAATGCCCCAACAAAGTTTTTAGAAAACAAAATATGCTCTATGCCAAATAGCATTAAATGTACCCCACAGTTTCTCTCAATGGGAAAAGTTGTTCTTTTCTTTGGATATTCTTTGGAATATCAGCGTAATAATAACCTGTCATTTTGCCAGTCCATTCCTGGATACCTTGGACCTAATTCTCCTTCTCTGCACTGCTGCTGCTGGCTCCCTCTCTCCACTTATCCACTATTCTGCTGCCTCAGTGACGCAAGTAGAGAAGGAGGCTTGGACAGCACATGAGTTGAGATAGAATGAATAGGAACTTGTGAAATGGAGTGGGATTGGGACCACACTGACTACTACTACCAGAGCCGCAGAGGAGAGGATTCACTTACTACTGCTGCCCACCTAGGGGAGAAGTCAGGAGATGATGCCTGGCATTACAGTTTTCCAGGGTGCAGCTATCTTTGGAACATTTATGCCATAAGGAACACTATAACCTTTTGTTTATAGCAGTGGTGGACAGCCTGTGGCCCACGAGCTGTACGTCAGGGTAATCCACTGGCGGGCCATGAGACAGTTTGTTTATATTTGCACGGCTGCCCGCAGCTCCCAGTGGGCACGGTTCGCTGTTCCTGGCCAATGCGAGATGCAGGAAGTGACGTGGGCTGCAGGGACGTGCTGGCTGCCACTTCCCACAGCTCCCATTGGCCAGGAACGGCGAACCGCAGCCACTGCAGGCAGCTGCAGGCAGCCGGGAAAATGTAAACAAACTGTCTTGCGGCCCGCTAGCAGATTACCCTGATGGGCAGCGGGCGGCCTGTGGGTCACAGGTTGCCTACCACTGGTTTATAGATATCAGTAGTTTTTCAACAGTTCTGTTGCTTCCCTCAACCAGATGTGAAAAGCCCATTACATTTCTCTTTGTTTCTTATTTCACTCATTCAGATTTTTCCTAAACCTCAGGTCAGCTGGAGCTTGACAGATACAAATATTTTACTGATTTGTCTTCACGTGATGCCTTAGCTATTCACTCTCTACCCCCTGAAATAAGAAATATCTGTTCAGATGTTTTTACAGCTGCTTTATGATAGGCATTTCAGATGTCTACTGCTGAAATACTAAAACAATCTCCCTAGATTAACGACACTATTTTTGAAGTCTGTCACATTATAGAATGCAGTTGGTTGTCCTAGTAAAGAAGATGCTTCCCATTGAAATGAGAACATAATTATTTTTACCTTTCTCAAGACATGGAACAAACGATTACTTAAACCTTTCCATAGAGGTATTATACTTAGCAAGTTCTCTTGAAAGAGATGGCAGCAAAGCTGCTAAGCTATCAGCTGAAATGCTGAATGGCTATGGCTATGCTCCCAAGAGTTTGCTTAAATTTGAAAGTAGATAGGAATTGTGAAGAAATGCATTGCAATCTGATAAAGAAGCTGTAACATAACTCCAGTGGTTTCAGTGTCAGTAATAGATAGGAATAAAACCACATATTACCCTAGCATATAGGTAACATCATAAAGCTCTTGTAATAAAGTTGCTTACTTTATATTCATACTCTGCATATCTGCTCTCATGTCCTTCTTGTTCAGATCAGTTAATATTGTAATCTCTTTTTGAGGAAGGGGCCGTGTCTTTATTCATTGTGTAAATGTGCACACCCATCATGCAGTTTACAAATGTTAAGTAATAAATATGTTAAATGTGAAAAGTATATTGTTTTGAAACAATATTCAAATGGTGTGACACAAAACATAGCCCAAGAACTGTGAAGTGAAAGCTCGCAAGGGGATGAGTCTCTCCTGTTAGTCCTCAGCTGTCCGGCAAATTAGTGCAAGAATATAGGCATGTGGCGGATGTGTTTATGGAACTCTTGAAATTCCTGGCTTTCTGGAGCCTGTAGTTAATGTAAAAAGTGACAGGCCTTCTTAGAAGTTTATAATATGCTCTGTTTAATTATTTATCAGTATGCAAAATCTGTCAGTCCGTCTGTCTGTTTCATACTGCTGCCCATCACCATAGTATCTGAATACCTTGTGCATAAAATCACTAGCAATAACCTACCAGACTGCATGGGATCTCTTGCATGTTTCTCTTTCTGGGCTCAAACATCTGCTTGGAGTAGGGTGGCTTTTTTGGAAGGGGATATTATTCGGGGTTGGGGAATAAAAAGGGCTGTTTTGTTTTTATTGTGAACATCACAGTGGAAAGTTTTTCTCAAAGAGGAAGATTTTGCAACATTTCCTAAAGCTTATTAGACTCTGGATGTGCCTAGTTTTCTCGGGAAGACCGTTCTATAGCTGGATCCCATTGACTGAAAATACTTTTGCCTTCAGCTGTCATATACTTTGTCGTGGGCTTTGTGATCTGTATTGTTCCATAGAAGCGCAGCTGTCATGGTGGTTCATAGACTGAAATTTGGTCTTTGATGTAGCTGGGCCTTGATCCATGGATTGCCTATCTAAGCACATGTGCATGTTCAAGCTCAAACTGAAAACCTGTCCCAGGGAGTTGCTATTCTGCGCAAAACAGAACAAAAATATTATGGAAGATATTCCAAACTCTTTTTTTTTTTTTTTTGGAAAGAAGGTTATTATGAAAAGTGTAGTATATATTCCCTGACCCATATACAGTGGCTTAGCAGCCTAATTCCTATGGACTTTCAATGTGACTTAGGCTTCCAAGGGTCAGATTTTGAAAGGTATTTAGGTGACTTAAGATGCAGATAGGCACCCACTGGGATTTTCAAAAATGCCTTAGCAGGTTAGGTATTTTAACTCCCATTGAAAATCTGGCCCTCGGAAACCTGATGCCTAATCTGCTTAGACTCTTGTGAAAATCCCACTAAGCTTCTGTCTTCATTTTTAGGCACCAAATACCTTTGAAAATCTAGCCTCAAGTCTCTAAGTCACTTATGAAAATGGGACTTAAGCTCTTTAATCACTTATGTAAATTTTACCCTGCATGAACAGGTGAACATTACATGGTGCCAAGAAGGTCACCAGACTTTAGGTTCTGATTGGCCAGGAGGTAGAATGAGTTCATGCAGACTATACACTTGTATAACTCTGTCTTATTTTTTTTTTTATTCTGCACCGTTTACATTTCTAGGAGTCTGCTCTCTGCCATAAAGCAGAGATGACACAGCTTGCTATGGAGGAGACACATAAGCCTAGCCCCCTAGAGTGGGCCCGGCAATAACCCAACTGGGATGTCACAAAGGCATGGAAGACACTGGCAAGGTCCATTTTAGAGCAAATACTCATCTGTCAGAAAATCTATGTTTATAATTTTATTTAAAAGATGCTTTCATGATTCACAAAAAGAAAAGGAGTACTTGTTGCACTTTAGAGACTAACAAATTTATTTGAGCATAAGCTTTCGTGAGCTACAGCTTACTTCATCGGATCCAGTGATCTGTAGCTCACGAAAGCTTATGCTCAAATGAATTTTTTAGTCTCTAAGGTGCCACAAGTACTCCTTTTCTTTTTGTGGATACAGACTAACACGGCTGCTACTCTAAAACCTTTCATGATTCAATGACCTGTAATGGCTACACATCTGTTGTGTAAATCTGTGTGTATGAGTCGAGTGGTGTGCTGCAGATTGCTTCAGAGTGTTAAAGCTAAATCCATAGCTATCATACACACGTTTTATTGTTTTTTGAATAATATGACTTAGGAATAAATATTCAAAAATAAATTTTGCTCTGAGGCTCCCATTGATTTCCCATTAAGGGGAAGCATTGATTACTCCTCCTTGATATAGATATATTCATGTGTGCATTATGGTAACATAACATCTATTAATAATTATTTATGCAAATAAGGCTATTAAGTAGTTGAAGTCATTTTTAGCTCATTGAATGAAATACAATGAGACCCAAATGTTATTTAAAAGAGAAACTATGTTGCATGGACATTTCAAGTTTCTTTAAAAATCTGTGATTGGTATAACTATTTAAAAATATTAAATCCTGTTTAAAGCACCAAGAAACCCCTGCTTTGGCCAAATCCCAAAAGAGGAAACTAATGATTGACCTCAATTTCTATAAAGAAATAAACCAGTTTCCTTTTCTAGCTATCGAGGTGCATATATTTTATTAGCTACAAGATTGCTTGAGTCATTGATAGAGAAGAATATTTATGAACGCTAAAACTTACAGTTGATGCAGTAGTAGTTTCTATAGATTGTAGAGCTAAGACTTTCCCCTTGCTTGATGTCATCTCTCCCTATGTCATATAATCTTTTCTTTAAATTGAAGTAAGTGGGAGTCTTTCCATGACTTTACCAGGAGTTGGATAAGGCCTATAGATTATAAACTCCTTGGGACAGGAACTAGGGCCTGACTCCATTACAGCTTATTTTTGCTGCTCCATAGTTAAAAATGGACTGGAAATCAGGGGCATCTGGATAGTTGGAATTTCTCTTGTGTCGGATTCCCTGGGTGACATAGAGTCAGCTGTACAGTACACCCCCTTTCCAACTCCCTGCATAGGCAGCATGGGCAAAGCAAAGGAAGCATGAACAGAGCATTGGGCTAATTCCTAGTTGCTGGTACACCCTCTTGGGGCTGTAGGCAAAAAGGCACAGGTTAGAAGAGCCCTGACGCTTCTTTTATTTAGGCCAGGGGCCATACTAGCTTTTTATGAGTTCCAAAATTAGTGATCCATGAAGGTCAGTCAGGCCTATGAAGCAGGCCTTGTGTTTTTATTGTCTCTGTAATCTTTTGCACATACCTGTATTTGAAAATAATAACAATAAAAGGATTTAGTAAAACATTTTCTTTTAAGTAACATGGAATTCTGAAAGTAACCCTACTGGGTAGAAAAGTTATTGCACTGTACGTTAACACCGTCAGGGTATTTTTGCACTAAAGGAAAAAAAGTTTAATATTTAAATTTTAACATTTGATCTTTTAAAAGATGGCAGCTCTAATGCTCTGGCTCCACATGACTCCCTGGTAAGTCTGTGAAAGTATTGCATGCAGAGCAACAGCCGTATCAAGGCCATCCTATGGAATGGAAAAGAAAGCGAAGTGTATGTAAAAGCTAAAACTCTCCAAAGGAGGAGGATGTTCTGTTCACTGCACTAGCTCTTGAATATATGTTGTCCTCAATAACGATTGACAGTGTACCATAAAGATTATATGAGTTGGCAAATTAGCTCACAGTTGGGGAATTCTTTGAAGAAAAGCTAATTAATCACATTCATTTAAAGTTTAATTTCAGGTAATAACTATTCATATAGATGAGGTAGCCGATAATTTAATCAATGTACTTCATCAGGAGAAGAGACTCTCTTCATGTCAGCAGTGGCATTTTGCTACAACCTCCCCAGGAAACCACAGCACCAGGTGTCCTCCCTCTGGGTAAAAATCCTTCAGTCCTTACTCAGGAAGAAGCTCCACTGTGATGAGTCCTGAGGCATTATCTCAGGCAAACCAAACACCCAGGTCAATGGGATTTTGCATGATTAAGAAGTAGGTAAAAACTGCAGAAGGACCTTAGGGTTTGCCGATCTGATTTCAGTAGGTCTTTTGAAGAGCTGAATAGCAGTGCGGTGCTGGATGTGGACTATATTCTAGCCCTCTAGAAGGACTTTCCCTGTATCCATCTGATGAAAGCTCATTAAGGGAGGCTCTAAAACGATCAAGACTCCGCACAGAGGATCTGAGGTTGACAGCAGGGGATTCCTACTGATTTTTCTTCAGCCTACAAACCAGAGGCCAGGCTGCTGAGGAAAAGCAGGAAGTGGAGCAAGGTTCTTTCCTTTTCAGTCTGATTGGTCCCCAACCACCACAGCATTTGAGCACCAGCCATGACTGGGAAAACCCCTAGGGAGCATAGTCAGTTTCCTTTTCCTGCGTCAGGAAAAATGGGTCCCTGAGTAAGGAATATCTGTTAGCAATTCCTAATAACCAGCAGGGGTTTACCTGTGTGTACGTGCGCCTGTGTGTGCACACTGTTATATTTTGTTCACATAGCTATTGGAGAAAAACATCAATTTTCTTTTCTACGAAGGTCAAAACAAAAAATACTGAAATAAATTATTATTTTCGGAGAAAAATAATCTAATTCCAATATTACCTGCTGAAACAGTGAAACTTTACAGTCCATTAGTTTCGTACTTAAAAAGTTTGACTATTTAATTTTTATGCCAGTTTTAAAATGTCATTAATGAATTTAGTAACTAGTCTTTTATGATCCATTAATTATATTAGATGAAGTTAGAATTGAACTAATTACATGCTAAATTCTAAAAGATGGATTAATTTCAATTGCAATAAAAATACAGATGTTTAGTTATCCGTAAGGCCTCGTTTTGAAAAATCGTATATGATAACTAAAGAAAATCTGTGCTTTGAGTACCTTAAAAATATTAATACTATAAAATTCAACAGGTGTTTGATTATAAAGATTGTTCAGAATGACTCCTATGAATTAGTATACTATCCTGTTATGTGGTATGTTGCACTGTGCTGTAGCAAATCAATATAATCTGAATTAGAATGTAAATGTACTGTCTTATTTTAACATATTCCAGCATCCTGCAGCAACAGAGAGCGAACCATACCCTTGGCTTGATCCTGTGCCTGTTTGCACCTGTATAATTCCATTAACTGCAGCTGAGTTACTCTTGATTTATGTTAGTATAACTAAGTGTGGAACAGGCCTCTAAATATGGTGGCTGTCCCTTAAATATATCAAACACACTATATACATAGGGTATGTCTACATTGTAGAAAAAAAGACCCATGGTCTCAGAGCCTGGGTCAATTGACTTGGGCTCATGCTACGGAGCTAAAAATAGCAGTGTAAATATTTGGCCTCAGGCTGGAGCCCAGGCTCTGATAACCTGGGATGGGTGTAAGTCTCAGAGCCCTGGCTCCAGCCGAAGCTCAAACATCTACGCTCTATTTTTAGTCTTGTAACATGACCTCATGTGAGTTGACCTGGACTCTGAGACTTGCTGCTGTGTTTTTTGCAGTGTAGACATCCTTTGGCTAACAGGAAGCAAAGAGACCAACACTCTTCACCCATGAACAGACAGGAACACAAAGCAGAAGGAAATAAAAACAAAGGAAAAAAATACAAGCCGGTACAGCAATCTATTTGTATTTTCCCCATCATCTCAGTGAGCATCTGCGGTGTTGTACTACTGCCATCATCTGGAGCAGTCCAAGCCTATGAATCAGCAGCATCCCTAAAACCACACACATGCTTTTCAAAATGGTCTCCCCCAACAGTACACAGGCTGTGCTGGCTTCTCTTGCGTGACTGAATTAGAGGAGACCCAGGACATGGCAGAGCATTTCCCAAGGTGAGAGACTCATCGGGTCTCGGTTTAATGTAGTGGGGTTGGAAAATGGAGGAGACCAATTCTGTAGTGTATCCCCTTTAGGTGTTTTCACCTGTGCATTAGGTCTCTATTATTAGACTTTGGATAAAGGGGTTAATGCCTTTGAAGTTAAGCATTCTCTGGCAACCCTCTTAGGCTTTTTGCTAGTGATGAATAGCTACATCACAGTGGTGTTTCAATACCCTCCTGCCAGCAGGTGGAGACAATACCTTGTGGCAGTTGGATCTATTATCAACCTCATTTAATGCTTTCATAGGTTTCTGGCAATGTCTGATTTATTTCAGTTAATGCAAAACAAGCAAATAAAAGCTCTGGTGTACACTGATCCTGCATGCAGCAGAGCAACTAAAATTAGCTCATATAATTAACTCGCTTATGTTACATGACAAAGTGGTTGCATTCTTTTGGGAAAGCATATGCATTTGGATGAATGAGTTCATGTCAGCAGTATACTTTGCAGAGGGATTTGATGTTCTACATGCCATACAACTGTTGAAAATGCCGCCTATTTAAAAAATGTGGTTGTGTGTCAGTGATTACTATTATGTCCATCGCTGAGGTGCCCAAACATCATTGCTCCAGTTCAGCAGCACTCCTTTCTTGTCAATTAATATGCTCAGCAGTGCGGTAAAACCACTGTGTCTTTTGCAAAGCAGCACAGGAAAGAAATACATTTGCCTTGTAATCTAATGGTTAAGAGCACAGTATTTGGAGCAAGTCCATTAATGACACTGTCTGCTTCTGTGGCCTTTGACAAATCCTTTTACCTCTCTGCTTCAGTTTTCATATCTGTAAAATGGGAATGATACCTCACAGAAATGCTGAACACATTAGTTCATACTTGTATTGTTATATCGGAGAGGTGTATCGGGCTGCCGTGTGATATGTATTTTACTGTCATATCATGAAAAATAGTGTATTTTTACTGACTAAAGTCAATTGTTAGCACAGTTGAATAATGGTTTCATTGATATTTTTAGGCCTGAGTCTAATCTCACCCTGGGCTTGCATTGTTGCAGTCTGTTTACTTAAGTGGAGTCACTCCTGATTTGCAGACTGCTGTAACTTAAATCAGAATCAGGCCCATATGTGTTAGATTTTATTTATTTATTTTTGCTGGGTTGATCTGGAGGTGGAGAGAGGGCATCACAGGTGATGAGGACATGAGGGTTACTGGCAGCAGGTTAAATGTAGCTGGCTACTTCTGAATAGATAACTTGTTCATTTGGAAGGGACAGCAGGAGCGATTTGCTGCATGGGAGACATGTCTTGTATGCCCCTAGCCATCTTCAATACGTTTTGCAGTCTCCCTCCCTCTCCAGAAGTCCATATAATGGAAAATTTTCAAACTAATATCACTGTCATGGAAGTTAAATGGCTGACTTGACGTCATGTAAGTAAACTTTGTTCACTGCAATGGGAGTTGCACAAATGGGCAGAATTGAGTTTTTGTGCATTTTAGTTTAGGGTCCCATCTTCATCCCAGTAAAGTCAGTGACAAAGTTCCCATTGACAGCAGCCAGAGTTGGATTGGGATGTCACTGAGTACAGCGATGGTGCAATAATCTAGTGTGGACAATGGTATAAATAAGATTGTCTGAACCCAAGTGTACAGTACAACAGGGCCTTTTGTAAGCATGTGAACTGCAAGCACTCTCCTCTGCTTTCCATCTCTCCCCATTGTTACTCCTACTGTTATTTTTGGAGCTCTATTATAAAAGATTTCTTTTATTTCTCATAGTCAACACATTTATTCCCTCCCCTCCTGTTTCATATCCCATGTGTTTTAATTAACATTTCAAAGTCCATGCCTCTCCCTCTGTTTTGAATAATCCAGGCTCATCTGCATTTCAATAGCACACTTCTAAAACTGTACAGGCTTCATATTAAATACCAATTAACAATTCCTTTCTCCATCTAAAGCACCTGGTATCTGTGAAAACGTTTAATGGCAAACCTTAAATGTATATGGCACTTAAAATATTTAAATATTAGGTATTGTCACTAGAAGAAGTGAAGTTTTAATAACTGGGTTAAACAGAGGATTGTAAATGAACTTTGTTATTTATTACGATATTCCCAAGTTTTTAAAATGAATTTAATTAGATTAATACATTGTGCCTCTCCATAGCTGTCTAGGTGAACCTAGAATTCCAAAACACTGACAGTAAGCAAATATGTCAAAAGAGCATTAAGATGAACCTTCCATAAAAGCTGCTCCCGCACAGTCCTTTCTATCATCCACCTTGTAACGCTAATCACCCTCTCCTCTGCTATCCATAAAAGCCCGGGAAAACAGGTAAGCTTGCTCTGAATTTCACCAAATCCAGATGGTAGCACACGATGGGTAGAAGTGAGCTCTAGAGCCAAAGATCTGTCACTGATCTTTCATGCAGCCGCATACCTGCCATTTATCCTACAGGATCTTTTTCGTTTGATCACGTTGAGCCTCGGTCCCTCCTATTCTCTGCCCGTGGCACATTATAGTCTAGTCTACTCCGGGTTGTAATTCTTTGGTTTCATTTGGTTGCTGGGCTTAGTGTGCGGGTGCTGTGTGCTGTTGGTGGCCTGTGATATACAGGAGGTCAGACTAGATGGGCTAATGGTCCTTTCTGGCCTTAAAGTCTATGAGTCTAATTGCCGTGATACTGCATGGTGGGGAGAAGGAGGAAGAGGCCATCTCTAACTAGGAACCAAACCATTTAGGACTTTTGTAAAGTTAAAGCCTTACACCTTAAACTTCACCTGGCAATTCTATGGAAGGTACTGCAAATGGCATAATGTGCTGCTATGGGGAACACTGCTTAATTAGCTACATTCTTCTCTGACTGCCGTTTCTGAGTGCATTGCAGTAATTCAGACTGGAGACAATAGCTGTGAATAACCATGGTGATTTCTGCTTCCTAAAGAAAAGGAAGCAACCTTCTTGGTAGGAAAAAGTGACAGAAAATACATAGGTGGCTAAGGGCTACCTGATTCCAGAAGCAACTTGGGATCCAACAAGATCCCCACATTGGGAACCTTAGTAGCCAACAGTTGACGTAAACCCTAAATCCCATTGTCTTCAATAGGACTTAAGCACATGTTTAGGTGCTTTCCTGAATTGGGATCATGTCTGTCAAACAGGTGCTGATATAAATATTATCCTGGTCTTATCTGAGATTTTAACTCTGAGCCTTCCACAATCTCTCTTAAGCACTGAGTCAGCGATCTCTTGCATGTGTAGGATTAGAACACATGGAGCTGTACAGCTTGGTGTCTTCAGTGTACTGACAATATGAAACCTGCTCGTGCCCCCACTCAGGGGGTTCCAGACCTCTGGTTGAGAACCACTGTTCTATATGATGGTTGGAAGTGACTTACTATTTCAAGGGTTGACTAGGGAAGGAGTGACTTGTTCATGATTTAATTGGGGATTGGTCCTGCTTTGAGCAGGGGGTTGGACTAGATGACCTCCTGAGGTCCCTTCCAACCCTGATATTCTATGATTCTATGATATCTCAACCCACCCCTCCTCCTTAGCCCTCCTGGTGGCTCCATGCACACATAGAACAGGAGAGATAACAAAATGAGAGAGCCCCTCCAGGAAAAGACACAGTTGCCTCAAACTGTCTTGTGGGATCTCTTAGAAAGGAACAGAGCCATTCAAGCAATCCTGCCTGTCCCTGTAAGAGCTTAACACCACCTCACAATCAGTGGTGTAGAATGAAGCTGATAAGCCTACTTATCTTCAGTTATCACCAGAAGGCGTTCCCCGGCCAACATCTCCAGCAGAGTTAGGGTGTTAATAACATAGCATACAGTGTGCTGTCAAACTTTAATGTGACTTCACTGCATGCAATTAAAGGGACAATTTAAAAATTAAACTCCTAGACTACACATTTAGGGTTTTTTTTAAAAAAAAATAGCAATTATATACTTCATATTTTTTAAAAACAATCCCAACCATAATATTTAAATAAACATAAGATCTAACTTTTAAGATAAGTATTTTTACATGACTGATCACTCTTCATGCTGAAATGAGCTTCTCACAGTGCATCCAGAGATCTGTAGCTTCTTTCCTACCCGTAAGAAGAAACTTGGTGCATGAGAGTGCCTTGCTAAGATGCTACCCCTTTCTGATTTGCAAGAATGCTTGCAGAGGTCTCTTCCCCCCCGCCCCCATTGTATTTCCTAGTGATCAATAATATTTGAAAGAACAGATTACTTTCTCTCTACATATATTCATGTTTGTGACCCACTGGAGCTTATTTGTAGAGCATTTTTAATAGCCAGCAATAGCTTACTACAATTATAAGATAAATTATTTTTATGTGTGGCCACAGGCCAAAATTTTCAAACACGGATTCCTAAATTCATGCACTTGGATTCAACTAAATGAAGTAAATGAAACTACAGAAATTAAACCTGGAAAGAAGGCACTCATTTGTAATAGTGAGGGGCAATTAGTTATTAGTCATTGGAACAGCTTAAGGGAAGTGATGGATTTCTCTTCACCTCGAGAAATCAGGCCATTTATTTCAGTGTCTAATTTAGGTACCCATGTTTGTAAATTTTGGCCTACCTGGCAATGATGCACCGCAAGCTTGTTGAAAATTTTGGAATAAAATCAAGTGTTCTGATGCCCATTCCCTTGATCTAAGATTGGGGCTTTTCTCCCTGAAGAGTATTGAAACCAATCAGGGCCCTTTTCTGGTGATGCCAGTAAAATGGATGATTGATTATCTGTGAGTGCACTTACTGGCTGGAAAAGTTAATTAAAAAGCATGGATTGCAGTGTAGTGAGCTGCACAATTCCACTTCCAGTGTCCATATTCAGATGGTTTCAGATTATGCTGAAGTGGCCTTGGGGAGTTAATTGTTATCATCACCTACCAATCTCTCCCTATAATTTGTAGTATGGCATGAGAAGAACAAACAGTGCACAGTGGCTTTATTTATGAACACAATGGAGAAGGACGACAATCTTTCCCTGTGCTAACATCTATCCCACAACGTCTATGTGAGCTTAATTTGGGTTCGAGGAACAAAATAAACTCAGCTCCAAATCCACAGAGCTGGGTCACACCACCTAAAGGATAAGTAAATAATTGTCCACTCCAGTGGGGTAGATGAAACTGTGCCACCTTCCTAGCATGACCTATTTCTGTGCTAAATCTCTGCTATCATTTTTTTGGTCTACATAGAAAAACACATTAAATAAGTAAGCAAACAAGTGAATAAATAAATTAGTCGAAGCACTGAAATGTGTATAGCAGAGGTCATTATTAATGTGCAAAGGCTACAGGAGCCTTTTATTGCAGACTAGATATAAAAGCTACACCGCAAGAGAATTTCCCATGAAGTGATGTGACTATTTAGATAGATAACCAAATGCAATACAGCACAGTTGACAGAATATTTTCTTCAAGCATGCAAATCGGTACACCATGGGAACAGAGTAGGAGTGGAACTGGCTGACCCAGATACACCATGGAAAAGAGATTTCAGATTTAGGACAGAGATGTCAGATTGAGGACAAATGGGTCAGATTGAGGACACATCATGAAGGGGAAATATAGAGTCTTGGGGGTAGTCATTTTCACTCCTAATGGTTTTCTACAGCCCATGGGATCTATTGAGATTTCTCCGTAAATAACTGATACTTAGTGAAAGACACACACACGCACACAGAAAAACTGATAGGTTAAGAAAAGAGCCACAAGAATTATTTGACTTCTGGAAAGCCTGCCGTACAGTGAGATACTTAAGAAGGTCAATTTCAGAGTAGCAGCCCTGTTAGTCTGTATTCGCAAAAAGAAAAGGAGTACTTGTGGCACCTTAGAGATGAACCAATTTATTTGAGCATAAGCTTTCGTGAGCTGCATCCGATGAAGTGAGCTGTAGCTCACGAAAGCTTATGCTCAAATAAATTGGTTAGTCTCTAAGGTGCCACTAGTACTCCTTTTTAAGAAGGTCAATCTATTTAATTTATCATAGTGAAGGTTAAGAGGTGACTTGTTCCAACTCTGTAAGTATCTAAAAGGGAAGAAGATTTTTTTAAATTGGGAACTTCTTAGCGGACAAAGGCATATAAAGACAAATCCAAACAACACAGGAGAAATGAAGGACTCTGGTCTCAAGAAGTATTGAACTCAAGATTATGTGTCTTTTTCTAAAAGATATGCACTAGCTCAACTAGAAGTTAAGGGCTTGATGCAGAACTTGAGTAAAATTTTATGATGTATGTTATGCAGGAGATCAGACCACATGATTATAATGGTCCTTTCCTTTCTGGTCTTAAAATCTATCTATCATACACATACAATTGAATTAGTTTAAGAAGCATTATGTAGAAGAGTAGTATCAATAGATTGCCTCGGTTGAAGTAAGTGGATAATAATGAACAAAATATATAATTATTCTGGAAGGATAAAATGAATGGTTTCATGAAACTGACAAAAGAATTGCTGCTTTCAGGAAAGTGCTGCAGTACGGTTGGTTATTTTGAAACCATTAAAATTCTTTACAAATGCCTATTGACAGTCTTATCAAATTAACAAATTTGTTATCAGATTAATGAAATTGATGGTCTCTTATTGGATTCATGAATTCAGAAGACAAAAGACTAATCCATAAAACAATTTTGATCTGGACTGTGGCATGTTTAACAAATATTTTGCTGAAAAAAGAGTACAGGAGTGGGGAAAAGATCTCCCAACCGTTACATCAAACTGCTGTGCTAGTTTAAAAAAATTGAGAGAGAGCCTGGTTCTGTAATATGTTGCATGCAAGCAGATGACTGCACCTGTGTGGAGCCTCAACTACAAAACAGGGGAATCTTGAGTAAGAGTACAGAGATTATATTACCTCTTTATCTGGGACTGGTGCAACCACTGCTGGAACACTGTGTCCAGCTCTGGTGTCCACAGTTTAAGAGGAGAGCCACGAGAATGATTAAAGGATTTGAAAATATGCTTTACAGTGATAGTCTCAATCTATTTAGCTTAACAAAGAGAAGGTTCAGGGGTGACTTGGTCGCAATCTATAAGTATCTATATGGGGAACAAATATTTGATAACAGGCCCTTCCGTCTAACGGAGAAAAGTGTAATCTGACCGTATCGCTGGAAGCTGAAGCTTGACAAATTCAGGCTGGAAATGAGGTGTACATTTTTAATGGTGAGCTTAATTAAACATTGGAACAAGATTCATTATGTATTCTCCATCACTGGCAATGTTTAAGTCAAGACTGGATTTTTTTTTCTGAATGATCTTCTCTAAGAGTTATTTCAGGGAAGTTCTATGGCCTATGTTAGACGGGAGGTCAGATGATCACAGTGGTCCCATCTGGCCTTGGAATCTATGAAAAACCCTTCATGCTGGACACTTATTATCAATTGCAAACACATGTTACAGAGTTCAAAACTTGGGCAGAGATTTTATTTTCCATGGTTTTGGTGAATCACAGGTTTTCAGTGCTCCATAAGAGCAGGATTGGACTTTTAAGCGGCATTAGCATTAGAAGAAAAATTAAGATGTATTCAAATGCAACCCTTTATACTTAAGTCAGGCAAAATAACCAGTGTTGTAGGAGACTGATCACATATAAAGAAAAAAAATATTTGCTATAAATGGAGATGCGGTCATTTTAGTGGGTATTACTGAGTATTTTATGTGTTTTTGGTACTGAGCTGTTATATGTTTAATAGTTTTACAAAAGTAGCCTAGTTCTAAATTTTATTTTTTCCAGGGGTGGTTGTGATGCTTGTAGATATTATCGGTGGGGATGGGAGTGAGAAAAGTGCATGTTAGCCCAGCATTGCTGACATTTCTAAAAGATCATCAGATGCATAGAGAAATGAATGCTTCACAGATAAGGAGAAACAGGCTAGTGCACACTGGTATCAAATCAAATAATAAATTCTAATCTCTGAGATTTATCACTGAGATAGAGAAAGCCTTTTATTTTAAAATGTAAAAAATCATTCTTTTTTTACACCCTTGTATGTTGTTCCATTCCGTTCTGATCCTGCTACACGTTGCATGCAGCTGAACTGCTGCAGCCCTGTCCCATTGTGTTCCAACTGGCTGCAAGAAGGAGATATCTGCCCACACAAAACAAGCTGCAGGATTGGGACCTTGCTTTTTTAGAGCAATTTACTCTATTACTGTGCTGTATTCCAAGGTGATGTTCACGCATGGCAGAACTTAGTCACTGACTTTCTCCTTGCACCCAGAAATATTTAAACTGAGTTGCCTCTGAAAGAAAATGAACAGAGCAAAGCAAAACTGAGTTGGGTTTAAGTATTCATGACCTTTCTGCCCTATATATCAGATTAATTTTTCTCCATTGGTCATACTGTGCTGCATTTAATTTATTGCATATTCGTTATTAATCGTATATAACTGGTAACCAAAATTACATTTTTAATCCCCAGTGATACCTTAATCTAATGTTGCATTTACCTCTCTTCTTAACTAATCTTCTACCCTCTGAGCAAATTTGATTAAAACTATTGCATTTATTGGTCCTGCATTGAGCAGGGGGTTGGACTAGATGACCTCCTGAGGTCCCTTCCAAACCTGATATTCTATGAAAAAGAAATAGCCTAAACTAGATCAATTTAATACCAGCTGCTCATGGGGCCGAGCAATCCTAACTGTGGTTTGCAACCTAATGTGCCAGGGAGGAAGGGGAGGAGAGGAATCATCTGCTTCCTAGGAGTAAAGCATGGAACTACCTGGAGATTGAGAAGTGATAGAAATTATCTCCTTTAGCCGCTGCTCCTTCACCCCTTGGTAACGTTCTGCATAGATTCCAACCCCTTCCATTCTGTGTTGGTGCCCTGGAGGCCCAGGAGTTATTACAGCCCAAGGGCTCTAGGAATTCCTCCATAACTTCTGAAATTAAGGGTTTAGGGTGATCTGTTCTGTTTTCCCCTTTTCCCAGTGCCATAAACTGGAGACCCTATTGGGGCTATGCAGTCTCTTCCCAGCTGTCAGTCAAGCCAGGAGGAACTCAGGCCATGTTGGGAAAACACTGGCTGTGTACAAAAAGAAAAGGAGGACGTGTGGCACCTTAGAGACTAACCAATTTACTTGAGCATAAGCTTTTGTGTAGCTCACGAAAGCTCATGCTCCAATAAATTGGTTAGTCTCTAAGGTGCCACACGTCCTCCTGTTCTTTTTGCGGATACAGACTAACACGGCTGCTACTCTGAAACCTGGCTACATACAGTGTTTCACCAAGGGCTCACTTGCCTATCTTGGCCATCAGGCTGAGCAGAGATTGTGACAGTGCCTCCCGAGAGGATTGTGCAGCCATGGACGTACTTCTGCTGCTGCTTCCCTTTTGCTCCTGTCAGAAGAGGTTACTTTGGCTGCGGGTCTAAAGCATGCCACAGAAACCCTATATTCTTTGTGATGCGTTGTGCAGCTTGCCCCCCTTTTATTACGCAAATAGAGAAGTGGATTTAATTTACTCTGAACACAGCATTTTTTTTGAAGTTGAGACCTTGATTCTTCTGTGCAGGGAGGGAGATTGAAAACACCAGAATTTAATCCCTTCAGCGTTTAATTGGAGCAAACGCTCCTCCGTTCAAACTGGTTCGTACAATTACGAAAATTAATTTTGGGACAAAGACAAAAATACAGATAAATGACATGAAAGAGAAAAAGAAAACAAAAGCAAGCAGGAAAAATTACATCAGCTCAGTCTCTTGTGGCTTTTTCAAGCTTCATCTTTCCACTTCCTCTTGGGCATCCACTGACAAAACAGCTCCCAAAGGTGCTGAAGGGACTGGCAAATCTTGCTTTGTCTTCAGGTGCCTGTACCTAGAACACAAACAGTCCTTACAGATTTGAGCAGTCCCATTAATGTCAGAGGGATGCTTTCAAAAGTAATGGTTACAAGATAGGGTCCCAGATTTGCTGATAGCCATTCATTCTCAAGTAAGAGTGCGAGCCATTCACAAACATTTGCAAAGTTCATTCCATAAAAAGTTATCAGAATATTAGCCTTAATAGAAGTTCTTAGTTTAAATCCAGCAGTGGTTTTTGAGTCCACAGCAGCAAAACAATTTTTAGGCCACAAGACTCATTTCTCTAAGAGGAAAAAGGATAACGCCCTAACAAATTGGAGAACTATGGAGCATATTAACTGGTTGATTTAGAAGCCTAAAGCTAGACCCCCATTTAGCGTAAACTGGTATGGCTTGACTGAAGTCAAAGGAGCTATGCTGACTTGTACCAGCTGAGGATCTGGCTCCTATTTTCAGATATGTTTGCAGTGTTTGTAATACAGTTGCTTTAATCTTATAATAACAGAATGTCCAATAAGTTCATCTTAGAAGTACAAAATCATTAGAATTGTTTTGTTGGCTGTCAGGCGCATCTTCCAGTTTCTCTATTGTCATTGTTATCGGAGAGTAAAGTGCCTACATGTTGCAGTGATTGGTGCTTTTTAAACACCAAAGATAGGATTGTGCGTATATGTAGATTTATTTAATAGTTGTTATTTTAGGTAGCTTTTGATATCATTTTCACAGTGTTCTGGCTTAATGTTACATTAAAACTTTAAACTGAAGTAAAAATGAAATAATGAGAAAAAAAATCTTAACCAGTTGACAAGAGTAGCAAATTGCCCCAGAGAGGAAGCTCTATTTCCACATAGCTATAGCAGCTGAGAAATCCATATTGTCACCTGAAATTTCAGCTGTAAATTGCCTGATAACTATTCTCTTTCTGTCTCTTTCCTCCTCAATATACAGTGTAGGTTTGATTGCTTCCTGAAATATTTAAGACACAGATTACACTGATTGTCCTTTCACAAAAGATGCACTCATCATCCTGTGATTGCCGGACTGTCATTGCAACATGATAAATTACTTTCCTGCTGATAGGAAGAAAAAGAAAACTGTTGAAATAATAATAATGCAAACTTATGAGCATCTCAGGCACAAAAGTACAGCCACACTGCTATTCCTTGATTCATTAAGCATTTTCAGATTCTATTCGTATATTCTTTGAAATGTATTCATTTTTCTCCAAGTAATGATTATAAGTATCTTATCTGAATAATGTTTCCATTATGTTCCTTAAATTTCAAATCTCCTCAAAAACACACTAGAATATCCCCTCCCCCGCATAGCATGATAACTTGATCAAATAAAATTGCTGAAAAGGAACAGAGTTTGAAACACATACTTTGTAGGCCTGTTGTGGTTATCTCTAACCCAAGAAGATGCATATCTTAGTTTACCAAATAAGTGGCTGTCCTGGTATTTATAGCAGCATGTAACATTGTAAGATCTGTTGTTATAGGGCAGCCACTACATTGCTGTATACTGAAAGTGCCCTGTAACTCAAAGGACCTCAGGAAGCACAAATTCTATTTCAATATGGGACTATCACAGTTTGCTTGTTGGGGTTTTATTCAGGTCGAGAAGGCAATTCTTTCCCCTTACCCAGGGATTTCCTGGCTTTGGATACAACCCTTGTTTTACTATGCAAACTGAAGCCATATGGCATTCTCTTTAGCCCTGTTAGACATGTGTCAGGGATGGAGGATGTGAAGTGAACATGTTCTGAGAGCACAGTGATACACACACCTCAGGGAAGGCTCACTAACATCACCACTGTGCTTTGAAACTTGCAAAATGTGGTTTTTACTGGAAAAATGACTGTAAAACTGATGTGCAGTGCCATGTTTATTTCCTGTCAGTGATTTCTGGCTTGAATATCCATAACTTGCAAGTGAAAGGAAAGTATTTCTAACTTCCAGCTCTGTAAATTCAATCTGGGCTCTGAAAGTCAAGCTGGGTTTTTTCCTTCCCGCTTCATCACTACCAGTGATACAGGTTTTCACAGTTAGATTAGACGCTCAGTTTCACCCTACAACTTCAGTGTCTATCCTGAGCAACTCCTATGTAACATTATTTGCACGGATGTATCAGATTGGAATTTAGTAAACACTTCCCCTGGTGCTTAAGAAGGACTAGAATACAGCTCATGTCCTCTGAGTTGTCAGCGCTGCCGTGCTAACCAGAGCAATTAGGATTCTGAAAATACATACGAACAGTTCTTATAACTGAACAAAAAAAGTGCCATTTTCACGTGAGTAGATATTATTTTATAGTCCAGTGGATATAAAACTTTTTTTTTCATGGACCACTTGAAAATTGCTGAGGGTCTCGGCGGACCACTTAATGATCTTTCAAAATGGTGTTTGTACCGTTAGCTAACTATTGCAAAGTGCTTTGGATGAAAGTGCTACATTAAAAAAAAGTAATAATTATTAATGTTTTTTTGTTCTACAAATAAAACCACACAACTCATATTTTAATATCAGTAGTCTTGGCTTTCTAATGCAATGGATGTGCCCTCTCTCCCCGACCTCAGCAGCCCCCAAGCTGGGGCTGGAAAGGAGGGGGGTCTCTCCCTGGAAGCCACAGCCCTGGAGCTGGGGAAAGTTGCCTCTTTCTCTGGCCGCCACAGCCCTGTACGTCCCAAATTCCCCCCCATCTTCTCACCCCATTCCCCCTCCCACCTACCCCCTGTGTGTCTCCACTAATTAGGTGGGTGGCCCTTCATTCTCTCGTGTGCGACCTCCCAGACGTGCACCTTAGAGGGAACTATCCTTAGACCACCTGAATGGAGCTCACGGAGCACTGGTGGTCCGTGGACCACAGTTTGAGAACCTCTGTTATAGACAGAGACTTTTGTAAGATGTGTTTGAGCCTATGAGTCTTGGGGTTAAGAAAAACGATATCCTTTTATTTCTAGATCCCAAGCTTCAGTTTAGCTCGCCAGTGGCTAAATACCATCATCTAAGACTGTGAAATGAAATGGTGTTTTCAGTCCAATTCCTAAGAGGCAGATGTCTGTGTCTCTCCTTGCCTCATTTCTTAGTGGGCATGATTGGGAAGGTAAATGGATGAGTGAGCTAGAGACAGGATGTCTGTACTAGCTGAGATAAGGGGAAACACCCTGGTACTATTTACAGTGAACAAGATAAGCCTGAACTGTATGATGAAGTAAAGAGTAGGTCATGCCTGCACAATGTGTGGAGAGAACATGCTGTCAGGGATTGGTTCCTGCAGAGTAACCAAGCCGATCCTAAAGCGTCTGTTGCAGTTTATAGTTAAGAATGCATGTGTTGTTAGTGTGAGTAAAAATGTATGTAAGGAAAAGTTTTGCTGTGTAACCTGGCTGTGTGGTATGCCCTATATCCAGCTGCTACACTTGAGTCTGATCTATTCAGAGTAGCTTTGCTGAATGCGAAATAAAGGAACCAAAGTGATGAATTGAGTTCTTGGGGAACCAAGTGGAAGAGGTCTTGGGGGAAGCCCAGCAGGTGTGAGGAAACCAGCAATGCTACTGTCCTTGCTATTCCTGACCTATTGATATGTCTCTCTAATTTTTCAATCTACACTATCACTGGCATTTAAATCACCTGTGTTTCATCTGTTATATCACAATCCATTCATCAAGCCAAGGAAACACGCTTATTATCCCTTGATCTATAGGGCTGTATAATGGTGAGCAATTACTATTAGTCACAACTGTGCCATACAGGTAGTGTGGATATAGCATGAAAAGTTCAAATTAGCTACCAACATAGTGGTTTACCATTCTGAATTATGCCTCTTGTCATCACACTAGATCTGTTGAGGGCAAAAGTAAAAGCATTAATGCATATAACTTTTCTTTCCTGCCCACAGCAGACAGCACAGCAGACTGTCCATGCTTTTCTGTTCATCACTCACGTTCTCATAGGCTATAGCATGATCCTTGTGGATTTGGGACACACTTCCATGCTTTTCTGAAGGATAAGCACCAGAAAGAGGTTGGATGCACTCAACAAATTGAAGACAAGGAAGACAAACATCTCTATAACTGAAATTCTGACCTGCATTTTCTAAGCCATGCATAGTACCGCTGAGTCTGCTTGTCACCTCTTTTACCTGCCTTACCTAGGAACATCAAAGCCCTCCAAATAAGTTTGACAAGAAAGATGTTTCATTAAAAGACCAGAGGTGGAGCCTACATTACCTGCTCTTCCATGGAGGAGAGAGTGGTAGTACAGAAAGGTAGTGGTACTGACCCTCAATGAGACCTTCTTCTAGCTTGAATTATTCCCAATGCATGCTGCATCCTGAATTATATTCCATAAATTCCTGCATGCCGTCACAAATGTCACTTTGTTATAACGACAGTTAGTTAAAATGTGTTATTTGGACTAACTCCTGTAAGAGTATTTTCGTAATGGAATACTGCATGATACCAGCATCAACGGCAGTAAGCTGCCCTATCAAACACTGCCATTTGAGAGAGTTTATTCGTTCCATAGTTTTCAGTCTAGCCTCTCTGAGGTTGATGACCAATGAGGAGGTGAAGGGCTGAACAGTTCTGGTAATGCAATATAGGAAGATCCAGGCCTTCAATCACCTCTCAAACATCAGTGCATTTTTCTTGGAGACGTGTCCTGTTATTTGTGCTGCAAATAAGAAGATTGCGACTCATGAGCAATGTTACCGCAACAGAGTCCTTATTCTGAGTCTGTTGAAAATGGTGTATTTTGGGGGAGCAAAAGGGAACCAGAATAGGGGCAGGGGTAATGAAGATGGAAGTGGAATGCAAGAATGTTTATGCTAATGGAGAACAGGGAAGCTCTGACTTTGATATTTGAATTCTTTAATGTCAAAGCTTAAATATAAAGTTGAAACAAAACCAACAGCTTTGCATGAGTATCATATATTTGTTTTTTTCACAGCTGCAGCAGAATTGAACCTAGGAGTCCAAGAGATGAACAAATTTCCTCTTATCACACTAAGTATTATATGTAGCCTTGAAAGAGAGGGAAGAAATACAGTACAGCAAGAGGAAATCCATATTCCAAAAAAGACATCATTTATATGTATGGTCATATAGAAGATGACTGCATCAGCTTGCCCATTGTGGAAAAACCACACAAGGGGCACTGTGTAACATCTCTCCCTTAATCTCTGGATTCCAGTGTTGGATCTCTTTTTCCGGATGCCTACACAGACTAGGGAGGTGACTTAGTGCATGACATCCATGTATCTGGTATGGTGTGGAGTGTGTACGCTTCTGAAGAGTTCCAAGATACTGTGAACTGTGGCTGTCTGAGAAGTCTTACAGAGAAGGAACACAATCTGTGTCATTGGATGGCAACAGGAAAGACAAATTGAACTATGGAATAAATCAGGGGCAATACAACTTCAGTGGGGCATTGAGGGGGCTAACAGATCGATCATAAGTGCCTCAAAAGTGCATTATCCAGTCCTGCCAGCGCCAGTGTTTCATGATGTAGTTGTCTTAAGCGATTGGATAGAGGAAACAGGCATGGTGAGAGGGCAAATAAAGGAGCCGTTGTACCATTGTAAAATAGTAGTGCATTTGGAGGTTAGCATTCTGAACAGAAACTTCTAAGGAACAGGTTGGCCTTAATGACATGGGGTACAGGATAATCTGAGACAATCAAAACAGTAGGTGAAGTTCACCCTGCAAGACTAGACCGTATGCCATTGAAAGGACCATGATTCCTTTCCGAGACTTAGGCAGCTAAAGCACAGCCTCTATAATCTCCTGTTTCTGCTGTTTCAGGCATCTTGCTCTTACTAGGGCATTATCTTACCCATTAAGAGCTTAAAGTGAGACCTCAAATAGTAAAAAGAAAAGGAGTACTTGTGGCACCTTAGAGACTAACCAATTTATTTGAGCATGAGCTTTCGTGAGCTACAGCTGATGAAGTGAGCTGTAGCTCACGAAAGCTCATGCTCAAATAAATTGGTTAGTCTCTAAGGTGCCACAAGTACTCCTTTTCTTTTTGCGAATACAGACTAACACGGCTGTTCCTCTGAAACCTCTCAAATAGTAATTGACAGTGTAGGGAACAGCATCCAGAAAAGGAAAAACCTAGAAATTAATACTATAACTTTCTATATAGTTTCTCTCTTGGAGAAAGCAACCTTTATGACATCCACTATAATATGCTTCTGTTTTCCAGTGATAAAATTATATTGAAATTGCACTTCTGTTTGTGCTGCTTCTACAGTAGTTGTAAAATTAACTTTCATGGTAATGACCTTATGAGCTAATTGGAAGAAATGTTCTTTCCATGTTCTTGATAAACCAGCTTAGAAAAAATGTTTTTTCCCCACAAGTTTTCTTGTCATTTGTTCTATGAAAGAACAGCAGGTGCATTCTCCCTCTCTCTCTCTCCTTGGCATCTTCCTGTACCAGTATTTTCTCAATGGCATGCACCACACACTGAACATTTTTGATATCTTTTTGAGATAATACAAGGGATTTTCCCTGGGTTCTGAACAAGCACCTGACTTGCACTTTCAGCTTCTCTATAGTCAGTGAAAAAACAGATGGCCAGGTATGTTTATTTTTGCATCTTGTGAGCCAGACTGAAGGGATAGGTCATGAGATGTGTTTTGAAGACTCCTGCAAATAATCATAAAGGTTGAGGAGAAGATCATGGTCCATGATGTTGATAATTATGAGAACCTTTCAGAGACTTTTGTAATTGAATTGATATTATTTGAAAACCTATTAAATTTTTGTCATCCCTGAAACTTTCCATGTTAAAACTAAACATATATTTGGGTAGTAAAATGAATAAAGTGACCAACTTTGCATCTTTACTCCTATTGAGTAGTACCTTACTCTGCAAGTAAAGTGTATAAGAGGTGACTTGCAGAGTACGGTATGACTTAACATGAGTAGGGGAGGTGGAATCATTGCCATCATGTGTTCTGTGACACTTTTATTAACTAGAATATGGTGGCATTGTCCATTCACACAGAAGAAATGTTCCCGAGTTCTGGAGCAGTAACACAACACAAGTAATTTTCAAGGTTCTCCAAAGTTATATGTCACACCGTAATAATGACATACACTTAAGTTGTGATGTTGTGTTGCTGTTAATAATGAGCTGGTGCAATTTGCAGCTGCAAACATTGTCATTTTATGATGCAGCATCATGCCACAATTTGTTTTGTCCCAAACATATACAATTCATACATGATGACACAGTGCAAGCTCACTATTTGGATGGTCTTGATGCGCATGCTAGGTGGGGGTTCTGGATACCCTTCTTCATATTACATCCTCAGATTGGCTCTGCCATAGATTCTCAGTAACATTTTTAGGGGTGAAGGGTAACTCTGGGTACCTTCTTGTTCCCAACTAATCTTTTTTCTCGGCTGAGACAGGTCTAATGAGAAAACCTCGTTCATTCCCATTCTGATTCTATTCTTGTGTAAGAGCTTTCATGTTTTGAAATGTGTTCTATGTGTTTACATCTTGGAGTTGAATTATTGTATGGTATACTTATTTTATTACTTTTGCTTTAAATTGTTAATGATTTAAAATTCTTAATCTCCTGTGTGAATTAGGTGATTGTTTTTGTTCCCTGTTTCAGTTTATCCATTTTTGTAAAATTAGGATGTCGTAATTTACTTTCTATTTTTTTTTTTCTGTTTGAGTTAATGATGTCTGCTGAGAAGCATGATGTCACGTTATTAACTGATTGGCTGAATTGGTGGGGAGGAGCTCTCTCACAGACTGGTAGAATTTAAGCATGGCTCTTTTACAAATCTATAACTCCAGGGTGGATTTATTTCCCCTCTATCCTTTGTATTTGTGATTAATTGAATTTAAAATCTTGACTGTTCAGATGGCGTTAAAGCTCTTCCTGAAATGTGCTCTTCTGAGATGATATGCTGTCTTTGTTGGCATTTCTGAGCCCTTTGTTGAGCACCCAGTCAGAAGGTTGGTTACCCATTTGTTAAGCACTCTTCAACTATGTAATTAGCAAGTGTCTTTACTGGATGTTTTCAGATTGCTGATGTTTACTCCCATTTGCATTCATTATTTAGTTTTCCTCAGCCTGTCTCCTTTTATTTTCCCTCCTACTTGATCCTGCAGAGAAGTCATAATGCTAATTTTGTGATACTGCAATTTAGTGTGGTGTCACTATAGCAACGGACTTCGCTCCAGAATCAAGAAAAAAGGAGTTTCTGGGTTATGAGAGCAAAAGCTTGTTGTTCCAAGCTCTGGATGCCAGGCCTGTTTTCTGTCAAATAAGGAGATAACTTCTGCCTGGAACTCACACAGGGAAGAAGGCAGAGTAATGCTCTGTCATTGTATGAGTAAGAGATGCTGTCCCTTACCTGCAGGGAGAAATTCACCTCTCTCCAGAAAAGCTAGCACAATGCCTGTGCACCTCTTACACCAGCTCTCAAGGGATCAAGTGGGCTACTGTAATACAAATAATAATAGGTTTCAGAGTAGCAGCCGTGTTAGTCTGTATTCGCAAAAAGAAATAAATTGGTTCGTCTCCAAGGTGCCACAAGTACTCCTTTTTTTACAAATAATAATAATCACAATAATTTAAGTGAAGAGATGATCCTCTGCCAGCAGTGAATTTCATCAATAGAGAATAAGGGACTCTTAGCTCAAGTGATAGAGACCTATGTTTTTTGGAATTGAAGGATGAGAGTTCTTGTCCTGGTTCTGAAGTTTGCATGTGAGCTATACAGTAATCATCTCTTGTCTGCAGCACGGATTTGTTACAGAAGGGCAGAAGACAGAAAGTGTTATCAGGCTCTCAAATGATTTACAGAAAACTATATTAGAACCAGCCACCTGATGCCTAGAAATGGGGAAGTTATTTGAGAAGTAAGAACTCTACATCTAAATAGCTAAAGGGCTATTTTACATCCCAAGGCTTTTTGTTTTTATTTCAGTTGTAACCAACACACTCTAAAAAACTAAAAAATGAAACCTTGAGGAGGAAATCTGTCGAAGTGAAAAATGGTTTGTTGTTGCTGAAATGGATGATTCACCCAAGTACCTTACGCTCATATATTAAATAAAAAATGCTATACTAGCAAAGGAAATGCAGAAAATATGAGGCAAGTTGACTTTTTCATGCAAGTTTTCTCTCCTTTCTTGATAAAAATTTAAATAATTACCTCTTAAAACTTTCTTAAGGAGAATATTCCAGAAAATGCCACATTTGTGGACATTCCCACTTTTCCTCCTCAAATCCCAGCGCTAACGTACATGAGAAAAACAGTTATTTGATGACGGTATGAACACAATATTATATCAGTAATAATGTACTGCACTGTTTTGACTGGACTTTCTCTGCCCTGTGCTGATAAGCTATTTATCCCAACACTCTGCCTCCCCCTCCCTCACAGTGTCTTCACCTCAATTTCACTCCAAACCTACCTTTCTTACCTACCCCATTCTCCTCACCCCATTTTCCTCTTCACTTTTCTTGCTCTTTAGCTGATCTGCCTAATTCCCCCTGCCAAAATAAATAAAATAAAATAAAACGTGTTGCTAACTTGACATTTCCTGCCATAACCTTGTTAACTCTGCTTGTGTTATATCTCTTCACCCATCCTGTTTCTGCCAAGGCTATTGAGATTGTAAGCTCTTCAGGCAGGGACCATCTTCTACTACTCTGTGTTTGTACAGTGCCTAGCACAATGGGGCTCCTTTCTCATTTGGCTCTTAGGCAATCCATCATAAACATTATTATCAATAATAATTAACATATTGCTTGCTGGAATAGCCTCAGATCATTATTGTGAGGATTCCAGAGGGAGTACAACTACGCAGAGTTCCCAGAGCAGAACATACAGTAGCTACAATACTGGGCACTTGATGTACAATTGTGGACAGCAACACTGAGCAGTCACACACTGAGTGGGTGAAGCATGTGTATCCTTGAATCTTTCCACTTACCTACCGTGCCAAACTCAGTTGTCCTCATCCTCACCTGACAGCCTTTTGTAACTTGACCCCCCCAATCCCGTAGTTTCACTCTAATTGCTCACAAGCCCTTCCTCATTGCCCTCTACCCTCCTTCCCCTTCCTTTCCGCCTTTAGTCTCTTTTTCCCGCCTTAAACATTGCGGAGGGAAACTGAGCGAAAAATGGTTTGTTGTTGTTGCCACTGAAACAGGCTGAATTGCTCTATTTTCACCCATCAAGCACTTTCACTCGACTTCAGATCTCGCTGTGCATCCCACCTCTTCAAAAAGTTCCTCCTTCCCGTCCTGGGAGAGGTTTTCAAAGGCACACGGGAGTTGGACACCTAACTTCTTCCACGTGTGATTTCATCTCTCTTCCTCCTTTGTCTTTATTGGTGTATGGGAGGCATCATGTTCATGCCCGGCGATCTCTACGGTAATCAGAATCCTTTAGCATTGACCCCCCCGCCCCAAAGATCAATTTGTAAGGACAGGACAAGGAGTCAGTTTCAAAAACTTTTTTGTTGGCGCTTGAAATTCTGTTCAAACTGGGCAATTTGTCACTTTTTAATGGCATGAACAGAAAACCCTGCATGCATCAATGTTTGATGGTTGGTGACAATATCCCTGTTTAAAATTTCCAGAAAGTATTTCAATGCAGAGTTTTGGCATAATATTAAGGAGATAGATTAATTTATTACAAGAATAAAAGAGCTTTGGGGATGCTTGCAATGAAGATTTGGTCTCGGGTGAATTGAATCAGCATTAATGATCTGCGTGGGAGGAAATATATAGGTGTAATAATGAATTCACTAACACTGAGCAGCTGCCCTTAGGAAGCATCCACTTAACTGTGTGTCCCAGATGACATTTTTGCTGCCTGCAGAAGACAGTCCCCTGGGCATTTCTCCCATGGGATCTTCACTATCACGTCTGCAGACTTGAACTCATATATAATCCTCAGAGTATTCATAGTAATCATATGTTGAATGTCTAAAAACATTTTTAGGGGAACATGTTAATTTCTAACTAAATGGTACAAAGGACCTTTTTGCATCCTTAAAATGGCTGATCAATGATTTACTTAATTTAGTAAAGTTTAGATGAAATATTTTCATGATTGCTTTTAAAATATTCCAACTGGTTTAAAGTAGTTTTAAAAAAAGATATTTTAGAAATTTGTAACTGTATTTTGTAAACGTTTGTTTCTACAGAGAAGAGGAGTGACTTGCTGAAGGTCACACAGCAGGTCATTGGAAGAGCTAAGAGTGGAATCCTGGTCTCCTGCCTCCTAGTCTAGTGCCCGCTCCAGTGGACCATATTGCCTCTATAACTTACACTCATGAATAGCCTCTCTATGCCAGTGGAAAAGGAGGACTTGTGGCACCTTAGAGACTAACCAATTTATTTGAGCATGAGCTTTCGTGAGCTACAGCTCACTTCAGCTCATGCTCAAATAAATTGGTTAGTCTCTAAGGTGCCACAAGTACTCCTGTTCTTTTTGCGAATACAGACTAACACGGCTGCTACTCTGAAACCTGTCCCTATGCCAGTGGTGTGCAAACTTTTCCAGTCATACCCCCCACACCCGTTACCATTAATGGAATCTGTTGGCCTCCCCCCCAGCCTGTTACTGCACAGCCAAGCCTTCCTCAGCAGCAGAGCTTGGGTTGAAGGTGGAGCTGGGGGTGGAACTGGGGATGGGGGAGAAGCTGGGATAGAGGTGGAACTTGGCTGGGGGCGGAGCGGGAATGAGGACAGAGCGGGGTTGGGGTGGAGTGAAACTGGGGGTGGATCTGGGCCTGAAGGCGGAGCAGGACTGGGGGCTAAATGGGGTTGTTGGTGGGGCTGGTCTTTAGGCGGAGCGGGGCTGGAAGCATGGTGCTCCCTCTCCATCCTCCATAGGGGATGGCCTGGGTCCTGCTACAGACACCCCTGAACATTCTTCTGTGCCTCCCAAGGGGAATGCACCCCACAGTTTGGGGACCGCTGCTCTATGCATATTATAGTAGTGTCTAGGGCCCTCAGTCTGGACTAAGTCCTAAAAGTGCTTAGGCACGGAAAGAACATATAGTAAAAAAGACAGCCCTTTCTCTAAAGATCTCACAGTTTAGGTTTATGACAGGATGCATACAGATGGATAAGAAAGACAAATGGAGGTGTGTGGCATGTGGGCAAGATAAAAGTAAAAGAAGTGGGATTTGTAGTTTGCTTAATCTTAGTCTTTGCTCACCATCTATGCGGCAGGTACAGTTAGTTCACTCTAACTTAGTGTTATCCATTTTTTTTGTTTCTTTCATATTTTACTTGCAAATAGATTTCGATCAGTTCTATTCAATAGATAGGTAACTGCCAAGAGTCTATAACGGGAAATATCTTCCCAGTTACAGCCCTGGAATCTTAACGTTCCTCCTCTCCAGTTGAGATTTCCTAATCTGCAAGGTGAATTCCAATGAATAAATAATATTCATATTTTTAAGAAGACACTTTACATGCAGAACAGATAGAATTTTAAGTCCCCTTGACTGTGTGCACATAGACATTGTGTGTGCATAAAGAAGTGGGCTGTGTAAATTCAGCATTGGCATGATAAATACTTCCTGGTAAATGCTGGTTAGGAGGTGTCATAAATATAAAGGGAAGGGTAAACCCCTTTGAAATCCTTCCTGGCCAGGGGAAAGCTCCTCTCACCTGTAAAGGGTTAAGAAGCTAAAGGTAACCTCGCTGGCACCTGACCAAAATGACCAATGAGGAGACAAGATACTTTCAAAAGCTGGGAGGAGGGAGAGAAACAAAGGGTCTGTGTGTCTGTCTATATGCTGGTCTTTGTCGGGGATAGACCAGGAATGGAGTCTTAGAACTTTTAGTAAGTAATCTAGCTAGGTATGTGTTAGATTATGATTTTTTTAAATGGCTGAGAAAAGAATTGTGCTGAATAGAATAACTATTTCTGTCTGTGTATCTTTTTTGTAACTTAAGGTTTTGCCTAGAGGGGTTCTCTATGTTTTTGAATCTAATTACCCTGTAAGATATCTACCATCCTGATTTTACAGGGGGATTTCTTTATTTCTATTTACTTCTATTTTTATTAAAAGTCTTCTTGTAAGAAAACTGAATGCTTTTTCATTGTTCTCAGATCCAAGGGTTTGGGTCTGTGGTCACCTATGCAAATTGGTGAGGCTTTTTATCCAACATTTCCCAGGAAAGGGGGGGTGCAAGTGTTGGGAGGATTGTTCATTGCCCTTAAGATCCAAGGGTCTGGGTCTGGAGTCACCTAGGCAAATTGGTGAGGCTTTTTACCAAACCTTGTCCAGGAAGTGGGGTGCAAGGTTTTGGGAAGTATTTTGGGGGGAAGGACGCGTCCAAACAGCTCTTCCCCAGTAACCAGTATTAGTTTGGTGGTGGTAGCGGCCAGTCCAAGGACAACGGGAGTAATATTTTGTACCTTGGGGAAGTTTTGACCTAAGCTGGTAAAGATAAGCTTAGGAGGTTTTTCATGCAGGTCCCCACATCTGTACCCTAGAGTTCAGAGTGGTGGAGGAACCTTGACAGGAGGGTTTTTGTTTTGTTTTGTTAAATAACACAAATGTGCTTGAGGATAGGAAATCAGGCCCTTCGTGAGTTAGTTAGCAGAAGTGTCTGGGCAAAGGCTCATGCACAATGGAGAACACACAATGGGCCAGCTCTTCAGTTAGTGTCACTCAGCATAGGTCCACTGAGTACGCCAGCTGAGGAACTGGTGGTCTGTGATTTTGTGGTATTACTTTACAGCAAAAATATTGGAGATGCAAACAGGGGAGACTTTATTTGATTGTGCTGTGTAAAACACGCAGCGAAGCAAAGGAACGTAGTATGATTGTTAAAATATGAAGGAAAGACGGTAAAAATAAGGTAACTGTATTGCAATGTCATAGGATTGTGCCATTTACCAGTGTATTTCAAGTCACCATTTGCATGCTATCTGTATCTGCAGTATGGAGATGTAGGATAGTAACACCAGATACCACTCCACCAGCCCCTTATCTAGTCTGCTGTGATAAATAATTCTGCTCAGCTTGTCAGGCACGACAGCTGAGACTTTTTGCTTCAATTGTTGACAGTGCTTGTATTAAACAGCCGGAGCCATACACTCCATTAAGTTTTTGTAAAATGAACTGCCTGGTACTTGCTGTTTCACGGATATAGCGGCAGCAGTTGTGAGCTAATCCCCTCCAGTTGAAGGGTTGCTTGAGTCAGTGCTTTCAGTCATCCGACAGGTAGTAGATCTTGTAATTTCTAGTGGGGTGGCTTCGGGGCTGAATATTAGCTGTGATAGGCAAGGAATAATTCAATTCAAAACAGACACTAACTGCAGTTTACTCTAAATCTGACGGCTACTATGCTGCTAAATAAGAGGAGCTGATCTTTTAGATGTTGAAGTGAAAGTTGAAAGAAAGTACAGTATATGCAGGAATTTAACACTCAAACCCTGGACATGTTCTAATAGGGTGAAATTCACCCCTGTGGAGAGAGTGAGGAGAAGGCCTATGCGCCACAATGCTGGCCCTCTGTACAGAGGTGAATTTCACCAGGAAAGAGTTGCCACTGCAGATGGAATAAAAGCTAAAGGGAAGGTTTTTTGGGGGGCAGGGACTGTTGTTTCCTATGTTTTCGTACAGCATGTGATGTGGTGGCCTCCATCTTGACCAACACACTGAGGAATGAACTGGGGGTCTCCAGTGATAAAAGCATGAGCTGCTACAGCTTGAGCTAAAGAGCCCATGTGCTCTAGAAGTAACAGAGTCACATTCTTTGTGGATTGGAGTAGTGGGGAACCTGTAACACACACACACTAACCAGTGGGTTACACTAGCACAATGGAGCTGAGGATATTGGTGGTGTGATGTCAGAAAGCCTGCACTTTCTGGTGCTGTATTTTTTCTGGATAAACAGGACAGGGAGTCAATGTGTATTAGGTGATATTATGAATGCACTGTGTGACCTGGTGCAGGTCATTTCATCTGCCATAATTTTCCCATCTGTAAAATGGGGATAATGTTTACCTGCCTCACAGGATGCCGAGAGATTTAATTTCATGTTTGCAAAGTGCTTTGAGATTCTTGAATGAAAGGTAATGTGTTCATGTAAAGTCAATAGGACTCACATAGCTGAAACCCTCTGTAGTGCTTTAAAATATGTCCCCTAAAGGTCCAAACACAAAAGCAGAGTGAAGGCTTTGGAATAGGTTCCTCTTGATAAGCATGTACAACTCCTGTTAATGCTAATATGAGTTACCCACATGATCCAAGGCAATATTTCCCATTCAGTGCATCCTCACTGCTCTGTTGTATCTGGATATTGCAAGAGTATGAGATTAGGGTGTGATCTTAAGTAACAAAAGAGCTGAAGTAACGAGGCACAGCAGGTAAAGTTGAAGTTGGAATGGAAACCTTGATTTTTGCATTTCTTTATAATGGTATAATTCATTTACCTTTTACTTTGCTATATAAAACAATTCACAGTGGAAGTATGTCACATGCTGCTGTACTAGATGGATCATTCACACAGGCGCTTGTAATGGCTCCTTCAAAGTCTTCAAATGCTGTTGTAGGTAAGGGGTTTCGTGCATTTCCATCAAAAACCTTATTTTCAGAGCTGTGTAACTCGGCTGTAAAAGTTTGTTCAGCCTGGGTTGAATCTTGGCATGAAATGTCTCGCCCTAGGAGAATCTGTACTTCTTTTTTTTTATAACATTTGGTTTAACTGACACTTTTCCCCCACTCTTGTGATTGAAAAATGGAATTTGGCAGCCTGTTAGTACGATATGTAGAATTTTGGAGTGCATCTGAGGCCACGTTTTATTTGTTTGCTCCCCTAAAATTTTAAGAGCTCTGGAAGCAATTGATATTGTACTTTATGCAAAAAAAAGAAAAAAAAAGGCATATCCCAAGTATTGAAAAAGAACTGTCCTGAGAGAATTGCTCCAGTAGGACCTGGAAAGAATGAAGAGCCAAAGGCGGACAAGTGGCTTAACCCATGAATTTATGCAATTAGAGACGATTGGATTGAGCAATTGAAAATGGGATTATACTCTGATAGGTCAAATCCTGCAACATATTGTTCAGGAAACAAATCTGGCTTGATCCTAAGTCTGTCTTTTCAAAATCTGACAGTACTTAGAAAAAGCAAAGAGCACCTTTGGTTTGGTCTACACACACATTTTGTACTGGCATAACTATGTGAGTTAGGTACAGCCCCAATGTGGACACAGTTATACCAGTATAAGCATGCCTTATACTGGCTCATTCTCTTTCCTATATGGGAATAGCTACACAAGTATAAGTGCAGTTATACCGATTATACTATGTCCACAGGAGGGGGGATGTGCTGCTTTAACTAGAGCAATAGTTAACTAGTTACAAAACGGTACAACTTTCTAGTATAGGCAGAACCTTAGCTGAATAAAAGGAAGACCAGGCACCATTTGGGAGATATCCTATGCAGAGGCTGCAACCATAATTCAAAACAGATGTAAGCTTCAATCCTGCAATGAACTCAGTGTGGGCGGAGGGTTCCGTCAGCATGGTGGCTTGTGACAAGACTGGGGCCTCAGATCTAGAGGGGAAAAAATAAACAAGCAAATACAGGTAGGTGCCTGACTCCTTCTCCCCCCCCCCCCTCATGTAATGCCTTTCTGTGCATTCATTTATAGTAAAATATCTTCTCTTTAAATGCTCAGTGCGCCTTTTTCTTTGATTCTGAAATTGGCGGTCTCACCCCTCTCTCTCTCTCTCTCTCTCTCTCTCTCTCTTTTTTTTAAGTGTTAATTTTGATCATGCCCTATTTCTGTCGAAGTAGCTGCAAATGCCAAAATTTGTAAAGCATGTTTTCTTCCATGCCGAGATCCTCCATTGACAACAACCTCCCTGGAGAGTCTGTTTTAGTAATAAGCCCCTAAAACAAAGATAGCTAATGGAAATACTGGCAGACCCTTAAACTACAGAGATGCTAGCCTACGTCTCTCTAATTACGGCTGTGATTACAAATAAGAGATGCTTTTGGCCTACAATTTCCAACCATGAAATGAAGGGCTATGAATTTGTCTCAATTTGGCAAGGAGTGGATTTCAGCAACAGTATAAGCTTCCTGAGCTTGGCAACAGAGATGTTGTTTTAAAAGTGTTTTGTAAGAAATCAGGAACAGTGCTTCCCTATAGAGTATTTGATCACAGCTTGTAGCTGTTTCAACATAATTATTGCCTTGATTGGCTTCTAAAATTGCCATTTTCGGGTTCTGTTTTTTATTCTTTAATGGTGGTGTTTTGGTTTGTTTTTTGAAAGCAAGAATCTTAGTAGCTCTCTGCCTAGAGCTATAAAACAATAGAATTATTATATTTTTCATTCTCAAAAGAGACACTGACCACTTGAAATGTAGACAAGAGTTAAAAAATTAGTTCAGCTCCTACAACTGCACCAGAGTCTTCCAGTCAATTGTTGTGGTTTTACAATAAAATTTTCCTGTGTTTTGCAAAAATGTTTTTCTGTCCCCTAATGTGTGAAAGCATCTACAAGGAGAACAAACAACAGAGGAAACTAACCAGTTAGGAACCTGACTCATGATTTTTGAATGCTTGCGGCGCAGTGTTGTCAACCCCAAGCATTCAAAAATCATGAGTTAAGTCTGCAAAAACATGAAATTGTTCTAAATATCATGAGATTTAAAAGCAAGAAAACATTTTGGGTGCTTTATATTTTTCTTCTGTTGTTTGAACCTTTTGGGTCCATGTTTTCACCCTTTTTTCCCCTGCGACCAGGAGCCTAACACCTTACTTTTATTTTTTAAATGAAAGCTGAGATTCTCATATAATCACATGACTCCAGAAGCACGGGTTTTAAGAAAAATATCTAATATCGTAAGATGTGTGATTTTATCACAAGAGTTGACTGCTTTGTGCATTTATTAGCATTTTGTGTGTCAACTGAAAAAACAGAGTAAAATCCTTTCCTTCTAGTCTCTTCACATACCATAATTGTAGGTGTCATAATAAAAAAATCAGAAAGTCGTATGATTTTTAAACTGACATTGTCCCTTTAACCTCTTAATCTCATACATTAACTGTCTTAAGTGCTAATGACCCAACAGAGGCAGATGTTGTACCCTGCTGTTAAACATTGTTTTAATGTTTTCTTATTTTTATAGAGCCAATTAATTCCAGTGTATTGCCTTAAACGATGCTAGGAAAAAAATCCTAGTGTTTGTCAGCCTGGGACAATGAGAGCAGCAATAATAGTGAATCTGGCCAAGTAATAGTTAATTACCATAGGCTAGACTGTCATTAGCCCTAATGACAGGTTTCAGAGTAGCAGCTGTGTTAGTCTGTATTCGCAAAAAGAAAAGGAGTACTAGTGGCACCTTAGAGACTAACCAATTTATTTGAGCATAAGCTTTCGTGAGCTACAGCTCACTTCATCGGATGCTTTCAGTGGAATCCACTGGGCCCTTCATCATGACCCCATTTCCATGTAAGCAACATGGTGGGAACTCTCCCTAGTGTTCAAGGCACCCTGCAGTGGTGGAGGAATTGGATACTCTGCTGGCCCATGCACTTCTGCTTCAAGTGCTAGGGGCTGTGTCCAACTTCCAACCAGCTGCTGTGTGTATTGCAGCCAGCAGCACGTTCTAGCCAGGAGTGCACACTGGTTCTCTGTACAGCGGCAGTAACGTGCAGTCCAGAGCCAGTTCTCCCAGGCTTGCCCTGTTGTCTCCCATCCTGACTGGTGGGATTCCCAGAACTTCTGCTAATACCCCTCCTCCCCCTCACATCACCTGCCAGGGCAGGCTCTGGCTCTAGCTGTATACTTTTCTTTGCCTTACTCTCTATTTTTAGGAGTGCAGGGGGAAAAAAAACACTTGTTCTGGTTCTGGGTATTTTCCATCCCCAAACACAAAGTATAACACCTCCTCTCTCCAGTTGACATGATGACTTTGATTGGCATCCATGGTCCACCCCATTCAAACGTCAGGATATATGTAACAAACACAGTCATTTCTAATAATTAATTAGGTCAGTGCCTCTGTCTTGTCCTGAACCCAAATATTGAGAGGCAAAGTCCTTGTCAGTCTTCCTGCAATCTTGGAGAGAGGATTTTTGACACACTGTTATGCAGCCTTTACTCTAGGCCAGTGGTTCCCAAACTCGTTCCGCCGCTTGTCCAGGGAAAGCCCCTGCTGGCCCGGGCCGGTTTGTTTACCTGCCGCATCCGCAGGTTCAGCCGATCGCGGCTCCCACTGGCCGCAATTCGCTGCTCCAGGCCAATGGGGGCTGCGGGAAGCGGCGCAGGCCGAGGGACGTACTGACCGCCGCTTCCAGCGGCCCCCGTTGGCTTGGGGCAGCGAACCGTGGCCAGTGGGAGCCGCGATCGGCCGAACCTGCGGATGCGGCAGTAAACAAACCGGCCTGGCCCAGCAGGGGCTTTCCCTGCACAAGCGGCGGAACAAGTTTGGGAACCACTGCTCTAGGCGAACTGAACTGAAGGAAGAGGTGGGTTTCTGTATTATACTGTCAACTTAGGAAAACATGATAACAGGATCATACAGTGATTGAACAGACAGCAGCATAGACAAATAGTTGTAAATCTGGAAGAGAGATGCAAATTGCAGTCCAAGTTTTTCTTGCTCCGAGGTACTTACAGTTAAAAACCGCAGTAAGCTTTTGCAGCAGTTGGAGGCCTCCAGCAGTTGACACAGCCAGCTGAGTTCTAAGTGTCCTTCGTTTCTTGGAAAAAAAGATTTTGATGCTAAGAGGATTTGTTGGCTAAAGAGAGAACCTTCTTTCACGTCTTTTCTCAAAGAAGAAAGAAAGAGACTCAATGGTAAAGAGAGATTAGATCGTTTGTTGGAAGATTAGAGTGATTACCACAGGGTCTCCCATTATAGCAGAGTTAAAACACTTTCTCAGCTGTTTTTAACTATACTCTTCATAATATCAGGTAGGAAGGCTAGCCTTTGAATTAGAAGTTTGATAGGATTGGAATAAATGAAGGTGGAACAGGTGTAATTTAAGGCAGAGTTTGACCAGTGGTATTTGTGAATATGCTTGGATTTGTCTATATTATATTATATTTATACACACTGTGCATTATACAGATAGCATACATTTTATGTATTATAAACATTTATATATATGGACTTTTTTGACTTCAGTGGGATTATTCTAAATTCACACCACTATAACTAAGCAGAATTTGGCCCCTAAAGTACTTGAGCTGGTCTAGTGGTTTAAACACTAGCTCTGGAAACAGGTCCTGTGCGTTTTAAACCCAGCTCTGACACAAAGGGTAGTAATTTATTAATAAAAATCTGATCTGGACATATCTTTAGCTCCTGTGAAACAGCATAACTCCATTGACACTACTGGTACTATGCTGATTTAATCAGAGGATTATATAGATTTTTTTTTAAACATTTAAGTAGCCCTTCCTGCATCCTATGAATTAATGTTCATTTTTCATATCTGCACTTCTATAGCAGCTTGAATATACTTAAGAAATACTAAACTTTTTAAACTAACACATACATTTGGAAATACTTTGAGGCCTGTTAAGACATACAGTTATTTCACTGTATTCTATATATGGTGAGGCAACATTTACATCGGGTGGATTGACATAAATCTTGATTTTCATTTTTGAACGCGGTTAACTTTTTTAAAATTTTGGAGTGTGCTCTTAATTCCCTGCCTCTCTCAGACCTGCAAACCTTGTGTTTGGGCACTTCTCTCTTATTAAAGTGCAAGCATTAGAGACAGTCTGATTATCACGTAACAGTTCTAGAGGAAAAATATTCATGGTATGTCTGCACAACTTTTGTCTTATTAAACAAAGATCTCTCTTAGTTTCATGAATTCTTCATATGATGTCAATTGTAATTAAGTAGCATGTAGATCTATTGCGCTTTTTCAAAATCCTGGAAAATGAATAGTGAATATTTGATATTTTATAACTAAATCCACTATAACAGTATTAATACATGGAAATAAATAGATGATGGATATTCAGTTTTTGCTGGTAAGTGCATGATCACTGTTACACATGATCATCTAATGTTCTCTTTAGGGATTTCATCTTTCCTTACTAATAATACGTTAATAAAACATGTATATAACATTGTAAGTTTCCATGGGGCTTTACACAATGCTGCTGTCACTTTCTCCATCTGAAAGAACTGACACTCTGTATAACACAACAGAAGAAATTGAGGCCTGATCCAAAGACTCCTGTTGACTTCAGTGGTCTTTTGGATCAGGTCCTTGAAACTCACTGAGGGGTAGCATGTACGGGTGGGATTTTCGAAAGCAATGAAGCAAATCAGGCTCCCAGCTCCCACTGATTTCCTGTGGGAATTTGGTACGTTTATCTTGCGTAGATGCTTTTGAAAATACCATCCTATTTCAGGACAGAATTTGCCACAAAGTGCTTGGGAAATACTGAGCAAATGTTAATTTCCATTAACATCACCTGGATCTTGAAACCTCAGTGTCGTGTCAGTTTTTAATACCCCTCCATTCCTCCAGCAAAAACAAAAACACAACAAAACAAAATAAAAAAAAGATGATGATTCCTTCTTGTTCACAAACACAGGTTTGAACTGATCGCCAAATACAAGTAGGGATGGAATTCTTTCCTCTGTGGTGTGTTGATGAGAGACTTCTGATTTAATAGCTTTCCGTGGGAGCACTGAGCAGGGATCATCCTAGGACAATGTGTATGTATCCTACATGTTAAATTTATTTTTATTGTAGAAGTACATGCATTTCTTATTTGGTCCTGTGTGTAGAGCCAAAAGTGGTGAAAACCACACTATGCGCAAAATCATGATGAAAGTATTTGGTTAAAAAACAGAGGGGAAAAAAGCACATTAAGCTACATTTTTACACTTTAACTTACCAGTGATCAGCCAGATTTAAAAAGGTAAAAAGCTTTGCTCTTGGGGTGACCTTATGTGACAAGTTGCAGCCCTCAGCAGATTTTAGATGGCTTTGTTATAAACCCCGCGAGACACTGAAGCAGTCTTAACTACATTGCACAAATTGTGCCATTTTAGTACATGCAAAGATATATTTGCGTAGCCTTCATCTAGAACTCCCTTCTTCACTCCCTTACATTTTTATAACCCTCAGTATTTACTGAGTTTGGGTCACCCCGACCTCCTCAACTCTGTGGCTGAAAACAATGAAAACGATCATTTATACTTTTACCCCATCTCGTAATTATGCTATTCTTGGTGATTCAGAAAGATTATGTGAGGGTTTTAATGTTGACTTTCATTAGCTGTGAGCTTGCTCTTTTTCAAGTTTAAGCTGACAGAACAATACAATAATGTTGTTGGGTGTGTGTGTGTGTGTGTGTGTGAAATTATGTAATTATGGGGAGCATAAAGGCAAGAAGAAAGTATGTTTCTTTCATTTACCTAATGATCTGTATCACAGAACAAGAACAAAAAAAAATATGTTGCTGAGATTTTTTAAGCTTCTTGCATCTTAGAGAGCATTGGGAGTGATGCATCTTTCACTTCAAATATTTATCCATCGCTACCAGACACGCTGTGTATAAGATGATAAATAATACACAGGTAGAACAGCAGAAAACAGTTTTTTAATGCATTGTGCATAAACTGTTCCTGTTTCAGGAAGCAGTTAGTGGGCACTGCACTATTTAGGGGGAAGTAATCTACAGCATCTTTTTTCAAAAACATATTGTTTTGGGCCCTAGTCCAGCTATGAGTGAGGTTAAATTTTTCTCTAGCAAGGAGCTGTTTTTCATCTGCTGTATTTAAATAAATAAATAAAAATCGGAACCTCTCTTTTGAAGCTTAATTCCTCGATGGTCAATGATGAAACAATTCTGTAGTCACCATTCTTGACGAGACAGGAAACAGGGTTGATCAGCTCTAGAAGGAGCTCTAGAAGGGAACACTAAAGATGTCCTCTCATCCCCACAGATGGAGATGTTCTACTTCTGCTTTAAGTGAGGGAAAGTCATAGATCACTTTATGGATAGCTCACAGTATTGGTGATATGAAACCTTTTATTTTTCGATGAGCAATTTAAATCCTTTTTTTTTTTTTAAAACCTTTGTCCATCCCGTGCTTTGCTGCACATTGGACTACCCACAATTGCCATCCTTGCCTGTCAGCTGCCCTTCTCTCCAAATCTTCCCATTTCATGTTGAGGTGCTTGAACTGTTGATGAACTGTTCATTTCCATCTTATTTGCAGTCTTGCTCTCTTTCTTCTTGCGTTTTCTGGCTTCCATTCAAGGGCAGTAATTAATTTTAAATCCAGCCTATATCATTAGAGCTGGAAAGTTATTACTCTAGCAGCCTAGGTGTAATGAGTTAGTGTTTTAATTCCAATTGCTTGTAAACAGGTTATTCACATCACCAAACCTATTATCACAGGTGGCACAATTCTTGTTAATCTTAGCAGGGAAGGGGAGAAATTTATTGTCCGTGGTGTCCGAGCTACCTTCTCAGATCTAGAAGTGGTCCTCTCACATAAAGTTCATTGTGGAGACACTCACCCCATTGACATCTGTGCTGTTTCTGTCTGTAGTTAGAGAACACTTAACCCTGGACTCCATCAAGACACTGAGCATTCCCACAAATCTAAATGTGAACCGAAGACAATTGGTACCTCACAGAATCAGAACCTAGGATGATATTCTATGATTCTGTGACCTGAGTCTGCAATTTGCTAATAAATAAATAAGTAAGAAAAAAAGTCAGTATAAACTCAGCAAGACCATCACCTATCCCAAGAGCCTTGGACTGATTAACTTGCTTGGCAATTTCTCTGAACTGATACAACAGTAGTGGGACTGGGGCAACTTACCTAACCCCAACCCAGGCCAAATACCCAAATCATGTTGTTGCTGAGTTCTGTAGCCCTGCCACGGGCACCCATTACAATACCACGCAGATTCTTACTTCAAACCTTAGCATAACAGAATGTGCTTGATCATTCTAATTGCATTCAGACTCATGTTGCAAACCACTCAGGAAGAAAAACAAAACAAAACTAGGAACAGAGGTTTGCTTTTAATAAAAAATTTAAAATGCCCCAAATTGAAACTAAACATTTTGTTTGGCCTGAAACATTTATTTATTTATTTATTTTGGTTTGGGGATGTCATCAAGAAAACAGATTTTCATTTCAGCTCAATCCTTCATTTCAGCAATCCAAAACAGGTTTTTTTCTGGATTTTTCAGTGTGCCCAGTAGAGCTAAAAATGGATTATTCATACAGCTGTTTGTAGGACAGCCTTACTTCTAGTCAATGTCCATTCTTCTAGACCAGGTGGCCTTTAGAGAGACAGTTGGTGGAGTTTTTTTCTCTCTCTCTGTTCAAAAATATAAACAAAGAAATAGTGTGAGGCATTTCAAATTAGCAAGGCATGATTGTTTCTACCAAACTCTTGATGTCATCACTTAGTTATTAGGGGGAATGGTATTTGCTGTCAGATCTCATTGAATCTTGCCTATATTGAAACTACAGGAGGAGGTTCATCACACAGCAAGGATCCTAAGTGATAATGGGCAATTTTTTAAGGCAGACAAATAAGGGGGAATTCTGCTTAAAAATCAGTGGCACCATATGGCCTATTATTCCTAATAAAGCTAAGACACTTTACTGATTCAGATTTGTGTTCCTTACCATTTATGAAAATCCCCATATGTATTTGATTTTTGTGTGCATATCTTTGCTGTTAAAACTAACATACTTCATTACCATTTCATGTCACAGGTTGTATATATTTGCCATTGATCCTGCCAATTAGAGCTTGGTAAATATTCTAACTTTTGTGTGAATATGCTTCAACCATGTTTGTGCTTCTCTTATGTTTACCTTCTGTGAATATACTAGTGAACGAATTAACTGACAGCAACATTTACTGGCTCAGGACGTGAATTTTGGAGATCTTTGCTGAGTGAATTTTAAGTTCACAAACTTTGCACAGGAAACCTTATTCTAAGAGTTGTGCTCATCGAGTCAGGAAATAGAAACATACCATATCTCCAGTCAAAACTAACCAACTTGAGTTTCAAAAATGGAATGCTTGCAATGAACTTCTTGTGCTCAAGCTAAAGACCAAGAATTATTTGCAGAAATTATTCAAGAAATAGTTTGACGTAAGTAATAAATGAGAAAATTGTAGACAAATCACTTGGAACAAAAGTGGTCACACCTGTCAACTGAATTATTTATTATGACTGTTGGCACAGCTCTATTGCCAAATTCTCTGTTCTGATTGGTGCTTTCTATACTAACTGGAATGTGGTGGCATATGAAGATGAACATGTCACCAGAACTGCCATGTAAAAATGTTAGGCTGCATAATTAAACAAATACAACCCATACTCAATGGCAACCACATCCTGAAACAAATCTTTCCCAAACCCCCTCTTCTGGCCTTCATATATCCCCCACAGCCTTGCCAAGCTCATCATCAGAAGCAAGTTCCTCACAGACCAAGATCCACCAACTCAAAGCAGCACCAGTCCCTGCCATAACAACAGATGAAAAACCTGCAGACATATCTCCACCTCTCTGATGATCAATACTGCCCACAACACACATTTCAAGATCCGTGGGTCCTACATATGCCCACAGCGTGTGGTGTACTTCACCTAATGCACTAAATGCTCTAGTAACAACTGTGTGGGTGCAACCAGGCAATCACTTTGCTCTCAAATGAACTTGCGCAGAAAAATGTTAAAAGACACAAACATCATATCACATGTGGGTGAACACTTTTTTACAAAATGATCACACATATCTGACCTCTCAGGCTTTGTCCTCAAAGCAAGCCTGCACAACACCTTCAAAAGATGAGCCTGGATGCTTAAATTCATAGCTTTGCTAGACACTAAAAATCATAGTCCTTATTTATAAAGACACTGGATTTATGGCTTATTACAACGATCTGTAACCCACTAATCCCCTGTTTTGTTGTATGACTGCAGAGGTGTTTATAGTCCATCTCACCTTGAGTGGTCTCTTAGAATGTGTTTACTTGCACTAAACAATATTCTACCTTGATTTAACTCTGATACTCTGAATACCCTTCCCAGACTCAAGAAGAACCCTATGTAGCTCAAGAACTTGTCTCTTTCACCAGCAGAAGTTGGTCCAATAAAAGATATTACCTCACCCATCTTGTCTCGCTAATATTCTGAGACCAGCATGGCTACAACCGTTGCAAACATGCTGCATAACATCAGTTTGCCTTCTCCCACCTGGAAATTCCTTAATGCAACTTTATAATTTTAACTTTTTTATAGTTTGCTTTTTAGTATGTTTTACTGAACTCATGTTAGAATTATATTCATTTTTCCACTAAATAAGAGGAAATTGGGGACAGCTTGAGAGAGATTTAAAATTGAGTGTCTAAACCCAGATAGATTTATCTCATATTGTTACTAAACGAAGTTTGCAAAATCTGCCCCTTCTTGGGTTTCAAAACCTTATGACGTTTTTTCTTAGTGTTAGTAGCGGACATTTTTTGCCTGCGTAAGCTTTGCTCTTCTGTCATCTTTTGGACAACTTCTGTTGTTACTTAGCTAAAAATTAGGATTTTCTAGATGAAGAGGTTTAATATAATGGAACAAAAGACTCAGAAAAACAACCCAACCAAGATCCTTCCTTCACAAATCTAAACAATCCGCAACTAAGTTGGTGATTCATAATGCAAACCTGGATCTAACCCCTTTTTGACATAGTGGGTTGATTCAGTACTCTGTGTCAACTTCTGCCAAACCAAATAATACCCTAAAATATATGGTCAGTTCACTACCTGTCCCGAATAGCCAGAATTAAGAAATTCTGAACTGGGGCCTTAAACAAAATTATGAACCTTTGTCCTGTTGTGTTTCTGTGACAAGGCTGTTCTTACCAGTGGTGTTGCCCAGTGGTTAGATCACTGGGTTCCAATGCTCTATCACTGGGTTCCAATGCTCTATCTTCAGTGTCCCTTGCCAGCAAATTACTCTGAAGCTGCGGTGGTCCTCCTTCCAGTATGTAGTAATTCAGCCCTTGGGCCAGATTATCCATTGTGTTTGCCCCCTTACAGGGTAACAGAGCTGCCTCCCCGGGCCATTTCCTACCACTTGCTTTCCCAGACCAAGGCATGATTAAAAGCCTCACAAATTACTCACCAGAAGTTAGAGTGAAGGATTCCCTAGTCCTAAGGAAATGCTAGTCCCCTCCCTGGGGCCAGGTGTAGCTACCACTTGTAGACATCTCCCCTGCAATCAGGACTACTGCTGTACCCTAACTCAGGCGCTCCTAAAATAAATGTTTCCTGTCTGCCCCCTTTCTGAGCTGTCTGGCTCTCTTTTAAGCTCCTGCTCCAGTTTGAGAAGGCTCTGCAGGTGCGGCAGAGTGGAATCTCCTGAGTCCAGAACTGCTCCTTAACCCCTTCTGTCCCAGGGTAGGGTTTATTCACTCCATCAGTTTCCCTTATCAGACCTCCTGATCTGCAAGAGCATGTCAGTGGGGCTCATGTGGCATCCTTGCTATTGGCTAGTGAAAATATTTTGCTGAAGTGAATTGGTATTGGCCCATCACTCTGCCAACTTAGTTTGAACTTCTGTTGAAAAGAGTGTAACATGAAAAGTTGGTGCAAGTATATCCTATGGAAATTTGATTTATTTGTCAAGATGTGAATAAAGCTGTAGGATAATAGCCCACAAAATAGAACCCTCTCAATCAAGTGGTTTCTAAAGGGTTGATTTTCTTTCTAGAACTATCACAATTCTTGTTTGACCCCCACTCTATTAAAGGAAATAAATGCAATGATGGACTGTTATATGGTATCTGAATAGCTGATGAGTTTATGGGCTTTGTTTAGAGATAAAGGCCTAAAATTAAGTCACAGTTACAGAGATGTAAAATCTGTCTTAACATTACTGATTTCAGTGAGTTTACACCAGATTTATACAAGTGTAACTGAGATCAAAATCTGGCCGAAGGGCAGTCCCTACTGTCTGTAGTATAGTGTCTGATTATTTTTTATTTCACGTTCAATTATATTTTATTATGTTTTATACGTTTCAGTTGGTTTAGTTGATGTATATGGTTTCTTTGAAAAATCAGTTAAAAACATATTTTAGAAAGGATTTTTATGCAAAATACCACCAAGATTATTTCTTTAAAATAATTCTAAACTATACATTTAGTACTAAATATGTCTCGGTTGTATCTTTTTTGTTCTTTTCATGACAGTACCTCCTCAATTCCTTGCAATAGCTGTTTGCCATCTGGCCTGAAGCCATCCAGAAATTAGTTTTCTGAGGGAGCTGCACCTTTACAAATAACAAGTAGTTGAATTACTAAAATATATCTAATAATACCACCCCGCTGCCCCCCCCCCAACCCCCCGACCCTTTCATTATCCTGGGTAATGTCTTGTAATACTGTAATATGTTCAAAAGTCTCTGTTTCCTCCTTTTTGCATTTCTTGTATCAGACATAAATAGATTTCAAATGTAGGACCAGATTCTCCATTTGATTATACCATTTTTACTCTGGCTAAGTCCATCACACAGCATAAAAGAGAGAATCAGACTCATAGTGTCATTATTCCACATGAGGAGAATTTATTGATAGCTCCTGTTTCATCTCATTACAAAATCCCTATTTTAAGGCTCTGAGGTCCTGGTTGTCATTGCAAAAGCTTTCTAGTCTCTTAACAGGCTTTTCTTGGTTTTTCAGTGATTTAGGCATGGAATACGACATGGAAATTTGCTGCTGGTTTTGATCTAGCCAAGGAAATGTAAATTTATTTTGGGGGAAAGATGGTAGATCCATTTATTAATGGTAGAAATGGATGAGCTTAGGAGTCTAAGTAGTCTGCTGTAGTTCTCAGGATCTTCAGTGAAGTTCTGTTCCTGCTACTCTCAGGAACTAGAAAGAATGTGCTCAATGTAATCAGGGGTACTGCACCAGCTTCCCCTGCATGAATCCTTATGTTTGGAAGAGCTATTCTGTTAAAAATAATGTCTCTGAATGGTGCACAGAAGTACTACTTATTTTACTTATCTTTTCTCTTTAGTGGGAGTTTCCCAGCTTCACCAGTGGCACAGCAATCACTATGGCTTGGAAGGGTGAACCCCTCTATCGCAGCAACAGTACAAAAAAAAAAAGTATAAAATGCAGAGATGCTGCTCAGCTAATGGTGCAAATAAATGATTTAAAAAACTTTTAAAGGTAATATGTTATCCACGTGTTGCCAGCACAGAGTGCCCGAGGCAAGCAACAGCTGGGTTCGTTGCCCAGTGTGCGTCGCGCCAATGACCACAACAGGGTGGAGAAGCAGAGAAATTTATTTGGAACTCCAAATAGGGTGCAGGGAGACTGAGCTGTCTCAAATCCTGCAGCAGTGCAGCAGATTCCAGTATACATTTTATACCTTTTCCTACTTCACTTCACAAGCTTATGCAACCAATTACCTGTTGCCCCGTACAATAACGTAGCCAATCGGCTAAAGCAGCCAGTTGTGTTTTTCCTCAGTAGCATTGCCCGAGCCTTGCCTTATTTGGTCCTATTTGTTACTAGTTTTTGCTAAACATTTCTGCCTTATCTATCTGTTTCCCAGGCCGAACCTGGCCTTGGCTGGAGAGCCGTGTGCAAACCTGTCTGTTTGTGTGCCAGCTTCCTCAGAGTTATGCAGGATCACACAGGGTTCAAGAAGCAAAGGGGCCTTGGTTTATCCGGGCCTAGAGCAGGAGGGCTTCCTCAACACTCGTGGGCTTCCACCCTCCCGAGTTACCTAGTGTAGTGCCCAGTGTCCCCAACACACGTGGGAGTTAAATATGGTCTAATAAATGACAGAGTGCTATAGCAGCTTTTGACTTCCTTTTTGAAGGCTTTTGTCAGGAAATACAGGGGACGTATTAGTAAAAGATTACTTGACTTTGGGAAAACACCCTACATTTTTTAAGATTTGTGCTAAATGTAAGAAGGCCCAGACCCTTCAATGTATGTAGGTGCCTCACTCCCATTTATTTCAATGAGAAGTAGGCACCTGAGGCCTAAAGATCTAATCCTCTTCCTGCTGAAATCAATGGGAGTGGATTCAAGCCGCCATAGAAGGAAGAGTACAATTTCATTTCCTAGATCAGGGATCGGCAACCTTTGGCACACGGCCCATCAGGAAAAGCCACTGGTGGGCTGGGCCCGTTTGTTTACCTCCAGTGTCTATAGGTTCGGCTGATCGCAGCTCCCACTGGCCACGGTCCCCCATTCCAGGCTAATGGGGGCTGCAGGAAGCTGCGGCCAGCACATCCCTTGGCCCGTGCTGCTTCCTGCAGCACACATTGGCCTGGAACGGCGAACCGCGGCCAGTGGGAGCTGCGATCGGCTGAACCTGTGGATGCTGCAGGTAAACAAACCATTCTGGTCCGCCAGCGGATTTCCCTGATGGGCCACGTGCCAAAGGTTGCCAATCCCTGATTTATTATTTTGTGTGCACCATCACGTATTCCTACCCCTCCCTCTGACCACTGTTAGCCATCCTGCCCTGCCAGAAAAGTTCTGGGACCCACCAGCCAGCGCTATTCTTTTCTCCCGACTGTAGTGGCTCAAAATGGGGAAAGGGTAGAAATCTTCTGTGTCTGATATTATTTCCCCTCCTAAGACTCCATGTGTATTTTCAGAACTTTTCAGAGACCTCTGGAAGACAAAAAAAAAAAAAAAAAAGGGCATGCTCCTGTATGTCCAAACCCCCAGAGAACAGTACAAAAAAGGCTGAGAACAACCCCCAAACTATAGTTCTGCATTTGAGGCAGAGGTGAAATCCTGGCCTTATTAAACTTAATGGCAAAACTACCATTGACTTCAATAAGGCCAGGATTCCACCCTGTTTTCTTCTCCACCTTGCTTGCTATTCAACATCTTTAAAGTCAATGGATTAGCACAAAGGGTAAAGTCAGGGGAGAATGTAACCCATTCTTTTCTTGCCTGATATATATATTTTGTATTGTGGAGGCATGTATCAAAGCACTTCTCCACGGGTGGAGTGAAGCCCCTTTGCATCAGTATACTATGTATGCTGTGCATTCTGATATGTAAAGGTTACCACCTGCTTTGTATTGAATTTATTGATAATGTGAAACTGATATTTAAGTCTGTGATGCTTTGGGGTTCAGCCCAGATCAGTAAGGGGTTGTCACCACCTGCCCTGCCAGCCTGGATGCCTTAAATGCTGTGCTCCTGGGATTCACAGCCCTGACACCAAGAGCCAGCATGCAGGTCACAGCCTGGCTCCCACCGCCCAGTTACTTTTTGCAAGGTGATCCCAACACCCCCAGTCCTGAATTTCCTCAAAACTGTCTATTCTGTAGTGTCCAGCCCTCTCCTGGAACATTCACAGAAGTTATTAAGTTCTCTGCTCCTTTAAAGAGATGGTAAACAGCAGCTTATTAATTCAACTGGGAGCTCAGCTTGCTGTGTCCACCAGGGAGCTGACGCCATGTACATTTTTTTTCAGTCTCTTCTCCCTGTCATGATAGTTAAGAGGCTATCTCCCCCACTTGTTAGTTGGATGGATTTATTTACCTTTTATGTAAATTTACCTTCATTGTCACTGTCTGATAACCAGACTGGTCAGAGAAAACAAATACACATTCCTTTGTCTAGGGAAGGCTGTGCTTATTCATTCCTTGCCAAACACATTTTAAGAACATAATTCTAGCTCATATTTACAACTCTTTAAACACACCCTGTACATACATCACACAAGACTATTAATGATCAATGAGTTAATAGTTTCCAATCATATATTACATGCCACCTTTTGGGTATATATTTTGACAACAGTGTGCTAGGTGTAGGAAGTATATCAGGCCTGACAAGAGTTGCTGTTGTAGAGTAGTGAGCCACCAATGGGCCTCTTTGTCACAGAGTCACAGAAAACATTTGTATATGTTTTACAGTGCATGAGGCATTTATTTATGGAGAGCAGATGTTGCCCCTACCACCTTAATTGTTTGCCTGCAAAACCCTTTAGTGTTCATCTTAAAAGGTCTTTCATTAAAGTTGCTAAACTGTTCATCTTGATCTGAAGTGGTAAGTAAACCACACATAAATACATAAAACATGAACAGGTTCTCGCTAATACGATTTTGGCAGCACTGTCAATTGCAGTTGGAGTGACAGGGCTAGTCAAAGCTGACCTATCTTTGTGCACTTATATACAACGTGCCTTGCCTTTTATAGGGTTGTTGGCTGCTGCTGTTTCCCGAGCATTTATAAAATGGTTGAGTCCTCTTTGTATTCATGTTGATTGTAAATGTAAAACCAATATTATATGTTCTCCTCTTGTGATTATTATAATTGTCAAAGAAAGATACTACAATTGCATCTTGATTTATATTTCAATTTGCCTTTGTTATTTTTCTTTCTTAGTGCTTTTGGGAGATGTTCATTCAAAATTCTAGTTATTCCACTGCGGGCCTGATCTCCTCTCAGATAAATTCTTGGAAATGTTGCCGTTGTCTTTGGTGGGTGCAAAATTGGAGCCTCACTTTGTAATCCTAAGTATCAAGAGTGTGTGTGTGCTCTCTCTTTCTCTTTAATGTTCTTCCTGTTTGCATGAGCTTCAAGATTCATGATTTACAACAGACTATTGAAAACAGGAGCTTTGATACCTAATATTGCCAGCCACACTGAATCCGTAAACTTTTTAAAAAGTGTATATGTACAGTAAATGTTGACTACCTGTAATGATATCCTCCTTGGTGCCCTTCTCTTGTCTATGTCTAAGTTTCTTCTTTTTAAATTAGTACAGAATTTCAACTTACAGTAGGTTGTTCACAGTGGCTGCATCTTTGATTGAACAGTTGAACAGAAGGCATAGTCAAAGGGGAATGAGCAGGGCTTCTGTCATTCTCACTTGGTTCAAATCAGCAAGAGTATCATTGTGCAGTGTTGTTTAAAAACTCTAAAAGAAAGATTGCCCATGCTTATTTGGAAAATTGTACTTTCACATTCAGACTGGCTATACTCTACCTGTATTTTTATTGATTCATTATTTATATGCTGCCTTAGATGTACATGACGGAAATGGACCAAAAGCTAGCAGAATCCCCGCTTCAAAGATCTTGGAGACTAATGTATGAATTACATTATTACAACATTACCATACAGAACAAACATATAGAGTGAAACTCTGACAGTCAGTGGCAAAAGTCCCCTTGACCTCAATAAGTCCAGAATTGTGCTTGTAGCGAGATATGGTCTTTAAGACTTTGATTCATCATGTGCAGAACTTTAAGCACATGCTTGAATTCTACCCCATTCAGTAAAGCAATTAAACACAGGTCCTAAAGCGGTAGTACTTCTCAGATCCGATGGATCTTTGTGAGTTTTCAAAGTAGGCCAGGGAGAGTCCTTGATGGACTTGGGAAACCTGTATTTCTGCAGAATGTTACCCATCCAATGCAATTGGTAATTTACTATAAAAACAATATAGTTTAGTAAGTACTGTTATAATTAAATAATATTACAGTAACTCCTCACTTAACATTGTAGTTATGTTCCTGAAAAATGCGACTTTATGCAAAACAATGTTAAGTGAATCCAATTTCCCCATAAGTATTAATATAAATGGGGGGGGTTAGATTCCAGGGAATTTTTTTTTGCCAGACAAAAGACATTATATACATATACAGTATAAGTTTTAAACAATTTGTTTAATATTGTACACAGCAATGAATGATTGTAAAGCTTGCTTGAGGTGGTGGAGTAAGAGGGTGGAATATTCCAGGGAATGCCTTTCTGCTAAATGATGAACTAGCACTCGGCTGAACACTCAAGGGTTAATTTGCTGTTGTTAATGTAGCCTCATGCTCTACTAGGCAGCATGGGCTGAGGCAGGAGGGAAGAAACACAATAGATGCAGGGCACTAGCCGCAAACACTTCCCTGCAAAAACTGAACATGATGATGAACCCATGCTATCCAGCTGGAGTGCACCACTCCCTCCTCCTGACAGCACATGCACGGCGGCACAGGTGCTTGCTTTCCAAAGTGCTGTGGGGGTGCGTGCATGAGTGAGAGAGAGAGAGAGAGAGATGTGCATTGCCCCTTTAAGTACTCTGACGCCACTTCAAGTACATTGCCCTTTTAAGCAGATCAGCCAATTCAGACAGGAAGCAACAGCTTCCTGCAAGCTCCCCCCCCATTCTGTCCCCAAGTCCTGTGACTGTCCCCTCCTCCACTTTGTGGAGAGGGGGTACAGAACGGGGTGGGGCCAGGAACAGGGGGACATCTTGACATCAACACCCCTCTTCCCGCCCCTTCCCCCCCCCCCCCCGCCAGCAAGTGGAAAGCTCCCGGGAGCAGCTCCCAGGCAGAGGGCAGGGCAGGAGCAGCACGGCAGTGGGGGGAGGGCCACCTGAACTGCTGCTGGGGCTGCCAAACCACATACCTTACAGGGAATTTAGGGGAGCTGATGGTGGGGAGCTGCCGTACCCCCCTGGTTCTAATCCCCATGAGGAGGGGCTGCTCTTCCAGAGAATCCTGCAAGCAGTGGACAAAGCAGGCAGCTGCCAAACGATGTTATAAGGGAGCATTGCACAACTTTAAACAAGCACGTTCTCTAATAGATCAGCAGCATAACCACGAAACAACGTTAACTGGGACAGCGTTAAGTGAGGAGTTACTGTACGAGCGATCACCATGGTATATAGGGCACTAAAAACTGCCGTAGCAAGACTACACTATTGGCTTGAAAATCAAATATTGGTTTCAAAGGCACTTCCTAATTCTAATTTCCCATTTTTAAGAAATAACCCAAAATTTCAATATTTGTAATTATTAGTGGGCTCTCACTGTCTGCTTGCTTTGTGTGTGTGTGTAGGATATAATATACAAATTATCTGCATATGCCAGGTAATATTGAAAAAAGAAAATTTTGATTAAGCTAAGCAAATTATTTTATTTCTCTTCCCCCATCCTCCACACACACATTCATGAGCTGTTTATGTAAAAATCTGTTGGCTTAAATGAAATGTTGTTAACCTGGCAACTCTTAGATAACAGTTATCTTAAAGAAGACGCATTCAGCTTGATCCCAGGAATGCCTTGGAGGTTATCATTAGGACAGCATTATTTAGGATTGTCAGGAAAATCAATATTGAAATACTATTACACTGAACAGTAGTATAATCAGTAGAAGTAGATGCTTTCTGAGTGGAGGTAATATAAGGAAATAAGCAACACATTTGCTTTGAAAGGCTGTACTTTACAATACTCCTATCTTTTCTGAAGGTTTTGGCAATGGGAATGCCATAATCTTTGGATAAGTTGAAGTTTATATGTTTGGGGGGCATACCACTTTCCCGCCAGCTGGCTATGGCATTTGCATTGTTATATATCTTCAGTTGTAGACCATTCAGACTGTGTTGTGGTACAGTGTTATTTTGGATGCACACATTGCTCTTCTATGTGTTGTGCAAGCCAACCTTTGGTAGGTGGTCTCCAGAGTTTAGAAAGCTCTGAATTTTGTAAATGAATGTATTTGGTACAGGGCGTGTTGTAAATTTGGTTCTGGTGCTTGCATCAAAGTCTCATAATTTCAGACGCACATCAATTTAGTATCCCACTGGATTGAAACAGTCTGGCATCATACATGCCAGGTAATCCACATTTAGCTATATGATAGATTTTTGGAACCAGAAGTCCTCATGCTGCCCTTGAAAGCTTAAGGTGTGTGAATTTATAGCAGGCTTGTCCTATTTGTGCCATGTTGGGGGCATTCAATTATGGAGCCACAAGGCTATCTTGATAATTTTTCATTTTCTGAATACCAATGTAGTTTTTCATTTCATTGCAAATTCTCAACCCTGTCTTCTGGAAACTGTGTCCATCATTTAAACATTTCTGAGCTAATGCTGATGAACCCCAGGGGGAAAAAGCAACTGAACTGAATTTGATCACAAACTAAGTTTTATACTCTCCCAAATACTTGCTGGGGCAATAGGAAATTTAGATGGGTAATTCCTGGTTATTTTCTGTTGGAAAATCATCCCTAAAATATTTCCCATTCCGCCTTTAAATTTCTCCAAACATTTAAACAGCTGTACCGATTTTTGTATTGCATCACAGTTTCACATAAATCATATCTGCACACAGTTGAAGTGACCTAAGGTTTGTGGAAACTATAAGGCCCCAGTACTGCAAACAGTGAGGCAGTTGCTTAGCTTCACATGTCTGAGTAGAGCCATTGACTTCATTAGGACTATCTCCATGCATAATGTTAAGCATATTCATAGCTGGTTGCTGGATTGAGGCCTAAATGTTTAAAGGGGAATTGCCAAGTGGCTAGGATCAATATTTTGATCTACCATAATATTTGTTGTTGTTAAATGGAAACTATCTGTTTGGAATTGAACATTTTTTTTCTTTAAACCCACAGTTTTGTCACTAAATTATTTTCAAAATATTATCAGATGTGTTAGAAGTTAACTAAAAAACTTTTCCCCAGGGATATAGGGACTTTATTTATTCACAAGCATAAAAGCAAATGAAACACGGTCATATTTGCTTCTGTGTGAAACAAAACCAAGTAAATCCCGTTTTGTTTGAGAATCAGAATTATTTTCCAACTTCCAAGTGTTGACATTCTGGTGAGACATTGCTTGGGTCACTTAGTAGAGCTACCTCCCATGGTCTAGAACAGGGATGAACAAACTATGGCCCGTGGGTCGGACCTGGCTCGTGGGTCGGATCCAGCCCGCCAGCCATTTAAATTCGGCCCTCGAGCTCCCACTGAGGAGCGGGGTCTGGGGCTTACCCTGGTCTGGCATTCCAACTGGGGAGCAGGGTCGGGGGCTGCTCCACACGGCTCCCAGAAGCAGTGATATGTCCCCTCTCTGGCTCCTACACGTAGGGGCAGCCAGGGGACTCCGGTCTGCACGCTGCGCCCACCACAAGCACCGCCCCTGCAGCTCCCGTTGGCTGGCAACCATTGCCAATGGGAGCTGCAGGGGTGGCGCCTGCGGATGGGGCAGCACGCAGCAGAGCCACCTGGCCATGCCTCCGCATAGAAGCCGGAGGGGGGACATGCTGTTACTTCCGGGAGCCGCTTGAGGTAAGCGCTGCCTGGAACCTGCACCTCTGAGCCACTCCCCCTGCACTCCAACTCCCTGCCCCAGCCCTGATCCCCCTCCCGCCCTCCAAACCCCTCGGTCCCAGCTCAGAGTACCCTCCTGCTCCCCAAACCCCTCATCCCCAGAGGCTGCACCCCCAGCCGGAGCCCTCACTGCCCCAGCCCTGATCCCCCTCCCACCCTCCCAACCTCTCGGTCCCAGCCCAGGTCACCCTCCTACACCCCGAACCCCTCATCTCTAGCTCCACCCCAGAGCCTGCACCCCCAGCTGGAGCCCTCACCCACCTGCACCCCCCTCCCCCCATACCCCAGGTCAGAGTCCTCTCCTGCATCCTGAACTCCTCATTTCTGGCCCCACCCTGCACCTCCAGCCAAAGCCCTCACCCCAACCCCAATTTTGTGAGCATTCATAGCCCATCATACAATTTCCATACCCAGATGTGGCCCTCAGACCAGAAAATTTGCGCACCCTGGTCTAGAAGTATCCTTATCTGATGCTTCGATTTAATGATCTTCAACATGCATACGTAAGCCTAGCCTAATAATTAGCTGTTTGCCTTAGCATCTGGTTGTCAGATGGGTGAAAAGAATGGGAGAAATTGTAACAGCTTTTATTGTCTTGGCTAGGGGAAAGCCTTTTTTCACTCACTTAATGGAACTGAAAGCTATTTGGGTCGCAGTTGTCTTAATGTAGTGGAACTACTATACATGGAAATAACTAGAGGGGGTATGAGGGCCCTGTTTGGCACATTATAAACATGGAGATCAGCTGCAAAGCTTGGATTTATATCCAAGCTTTCAAAAAATCTAGGATTATTCAGATCCAGAATTTCATTTGGATCTATTTCTAGAAATATTCTTTTTGGGGCATGCATCTTCAATACATACAAGACTAGAAGAACTGAAGCCCTGCTAAATTTAACTGAGAATTGACCATGCACTCTATTATAACCCATTATGACTTAATCCAAAAGTATGCCTTAAGTGGTTTTGTACTTCTGCTTCGTCCCCTGCAGGTGGTAACCATTCTGTAGATTTGATGCTCTAAAATAAACAAGAGGGGCCAAACTCTCTTCCAGCTGTAACCCTATAGTTTTAATAATTATAACATTCATAAACCAGTCGGAGAACACTTCAATCTCTCTGGTCACGCAATCACAGACATGAAGGTCGCTATCTTAAAACAAAAAAACTTCAAATCCAGACTCCAGCGAGAAACTGCTGAATTGGAATTCATTTGCAAATTGGATACTATTAATTTAGGCTTAAATAGAGACTGGGAGTGGCTAAGTCATTATGCAAGGTAGCCTGTTTCCTCTTGTTTTTTCCTACCCCCCCCCCCCCAGATATTCTGGTTTAACTTGGATTTAAACTTGGAGAGTGGTCAGTTTAGATGAGCTATTACCAGCAGGAGAGTGAGTTTGTGTGTGTTTTGGGGGTGGGGGGGAAGTGAGAAAACCTGGATCTATGCAGGAAATAGCCCGACTTGATTATGTAAAGAGTTGTCACTTTGGATGGGCTAGCACCAGCAGGAGAGTGAATTTGTGTGGGGGGGTGGAGGGTGAGAAAACCTGGATTTGTGCTGGAAATGGCCCACCTGCTGATCACTTTAGATAAGCTATTACCAGCAGGACAGTGGGGTGGGAGGAGGTATTGTTTCATATTCTCTGTGTGTATATAAAGTCTGCTGCAGTTTCCACGGTACACATCTGATGAAGTGAGCTGTGGCTCACGAAAGCTCATGCTCAAATAAATTGGTTAGTCTCTAAGGTGCCACAAGTACTCCTTTTCTTTTTGCGAATACAGACTAACACGGCTGTTCCTCTGAAACCAATCTAAGATTAACTAATTCTAACCCTAGATTAATTAGCCCTAAACAAATTTTCAGACCAGAATGCAGATTCATGAACAAGATCCTTAGCAGCTGTAATTGAACATAGAACATTGAATGGATGTGACTCTGTACCTCTTTAATGTGCTGTAAGTCTAAAAACTCCTGGATTTGGGAGATACATCTCTGGATGCAAATCTGAAAACCAAAAATTTGGAGGTGTTTGGATGGAATGTTGCGATATGACCCATTCTAGAAACAACTTTGAGCTGTGAATTCCTATTTAAAAAGGAACAGATTCTTGTGTATACTTGAACTTGATAATTGCTAGCAAAAATGTAGGTTCAGTGTTAACTGCTTTAATTATTTTTACACCAATAAGGTTTTTCAGCAGTAGGTTAATTGGGAAGAATTAATGAAACTTGGAAGCCGCTTTTTAAGATGTTTGAGCCTCTTCTCAAATACACATGATGGCATTATCATGAGAAAGCACAAACTATAACTGAGATGGAGATAAGGGGAAACCATCAGAAAGAGTTTTGGGTTTTTTTTAGTTTCCTTCAAAGCAGATCCACACTCTTTTCAGTTCATCCATGGCAAACTATGCTTGGACTAGAAACCTATGCCCCAATTCAGGAAAACTTAAGCATGTGCTTAAGTTCAATTGATATCAGTGAGACTTAAGTATGTGCTTAAGTGCTTTCCTTAATCAGGGCCCTAGTCCTTCATAGATGACTCTCCATTTCTTCCCTCCTTTCTGTCCCTTCCAGAGATCATGGAACATGACTAGGTGGTATTGCTTCTTGTTTTTATATTATCTACATTTGTTAGGGCCCAAAATTTGTGAGCTTATTTTTTGTCTGTATGGTATTTTCTGAGAAATAATGTACCTTTTATTATCAGGTTTCAGGGTTATAAAAGGTATGGTGGGCTCTTAAAGTGAAAACTTGAGAGGATTTAAAATTCCATTGAAAAACACTGAGTTCCTTTTTAAAAAACAAAACAAAGCACACACCATCCCCTTCCTGCAGAACTGAAGAAACTTTAAAGGACCTGGACTATATAGTGAGTTTTTTATTTGTTCCCCCCTTCCCCCTTTAAAGTTTAGGGTTTACAGATGGTTCTAGCTATCAGGGGGAAAAAAGGAAACAGAAAAGATGTTTTGCTCTCGAGTTATTGCACAAATCTGTTTGTCTGGTTAACCTTGATCAGAATAACTACAATCCACTGCATCATCTTGTGAAAAGAATGCTGAGGGAAGAATGTTAATTAGGAGGCTTTTCAAGATTAATATTTTCCCTGAAAGTGAAGTACTCACTACACTCCATGCTAAGTAATTTTTTCCATTTAGCAACAATAGAATTTGCAACAGTAATTGTGCTCATCGAACATAGTTGATGGTGGGGAAGACAAGTGCAGAAAGCAATTTTTGCAATAGCCAACCTTTGTAGTCTGTTCTCTATTCCCAATAAATTAATGGGTTTAACCTTGCAGTTGTAGCATTATTATTATGCAAATCTTTTCCCACAATTATAAAAGATGACTGACGTTCTGTAGACAAAGTTGTCATTTATTTCTTAGCAGATTCCAAGTATCCAGGTTATTAATGTCTTCTATACCATATTCTTCTTTTGTATATACAATGAAGACAAATTTTGCTACTTTAGCTTACCTTGAGTAGTACCCACACTGCAAGTTAACCCATTTGGGCCAGCTCTTCAACTGTTGTTAATCAGCCTAGCTCTGTTGATGTCAGTTTGTGTATTCACTTCAATAGAGCTATGCGGATTAATATGGAACAACAAATATGAAATTACATAATAATGGAAAGATACAAATGATAAAGGCTACGGTGTAAAACCAGATTTCAGTAGTTTTCCCAAATCCTAATAACAGGCAGACTGATAAATAAACTTCTATTACATCATAATGTGGAGATTGAGTCATATCAAATGAATATTTCTCCTGTAATATTTTTTCCCAGTGTTGCTGCTGCTGCTAATCTTGCCTGTCACTACTTCTCAGCTGTCTCTTAAATCTCTTGTTTTTTCAGGCTTGCTGAGACACTGAGTTAGAATAATACTGCTCTCCCTGATGTATACTTGTGACTGTTTTGCCACGAGTGGAGGGAAGAGGGAAAGAGGATATCATGGTTATTTTATTTACTGGAATTTTTTTCTCAGTGATTGGTGCTTGAACTCAACAGAGGTGACTCTGGTCTTCCTTTAAAATATATAGCCACCACTGGGGCTGACTCTATGCATAACTCCTTCAGAAATCGTGTGTTTATCGTGCAATCTGTGGAAGCTTGAAAGACTTGCTACAACAGTAACGTCCACTTTCTTTGCCAGATGGGCTTGGATTTGCCCTGAGTATACAGCAGAGTATTGACTGCATATTTTACAAATAAATGTTTAAGAGAGTAATTTCAAAGCACTTAGAGCTAGATCCACAAAGGGACTTTGGCGATTTGAAAATCAATGAAATCCCCAAACTCTGGGTTAGGTGTATAGGTTCCTTATACAATGAATGGGGAGAGAAAGGTGCCTGCGAATGGGATCCACAAAAGCCAGCCTATTAGGCAGGGAGCTGCCTAAGGGAACCAATGGGAGACACCAAAGAGAAAGGTGTATCCTAAACCCCACCCCTCTCATGGAGTTAGTGTGTGTGCTTAGAGTATGTGTCAAGGTTCCTCCCCCACTCTGAACTCTAGGGTACAGATGTGGGGACCTGCATGAAAAACCTCCTAAGCTTATCTTTACCAGCTTAGGTCAAAACTTCCCCAAGGTACAAAATATTCCACCCTTTGTCCTTGGATTGGCCGCTACCACCACCAAACTAATACTGGTTACTGGGGAAGAGCTGTTTGGACGCGTCTTTCCCCCCCAAATACTTCCCAAAACCTTGCACCCCACTTCCTGGACAAGGTTTGGTAAAAAGCCTCACCAATTTGCCTAGGGTGACTCCAGACCCAGACCCTTGGATCTTAAGAACAATGAACAATCCTCCCAACACTTGCACCCCCCCCTTTCCTGGGAAATGTTGGATAAAAAGCCTCACCAATTTGCATAGGTGACCACAGACCCAAACCCTTGGATCTGAGAACAATGAAAAAGCATTCCGTTTTCTTACAAGAAGACTTTTAATAAAACTAGAAGTAAATAGAAATAAAGAAATCCCCCCTGTAAAATCAGGATGGTAGATATCTTACAGGGTAATTAGATTCAAAAACATAGAGAACCCCTCTAGGCAAAACCTTAAGTTACAAAAAAGATACACAGACAGAAATAGTTATTCTATTCAGCACAATCCTTTTCTCAGCCATTTAAAGAAATCATAATCTAACACATACCTAGCTAGATTACTTACTAAAAGTTCTAAGACTCCATTCCTGGTCTATCCCCGGCAGAAACCAGCATATAGACAGACACACAGACCCTTTGTTTCTCTCCCTCCTCCCAGCATTTGAAAGTATCTTGTCTCCTCATTGGTCATTTTGGTCAGGTGCCAGCGAGGTTACCTTTAGCTTCTTAACCCTTTACAGGTGAGAGGAGCTTTCCCCTGGCCAGGAGGGATTTCAAAGGGGTTTACCCTTCCCTTTATATTTATGACAGTATGCCTAAGGAATGGGGCCCCACAGGTGAGATAGGAGGGGTTTGAGGATCACACTGGGACTTAGGTATCCGGGTGCCCACCTGAGGCACCAGTGCACATGCCCAGAGGCAGAAACATAGGCAAGTAGTTAATCTTTACACCAAAAATGTAAGTGCCAAGTGAGTTTAGGTGTCTACAGAGTTAGGTGGCACCTGAGTGCGGAGTTTGTGCATCACAGTATCGCCTAAATCTGGGGTTTAGGTGCTGAAGTCCATTTGTGGATCTGGGCCTTACTACTTACAGGTGAACCTCCACTCTGTAATATCAAGCCTTTTACAAGGCGAGATGAACACCTGATCCCTTGGGCTTTCTAAAGACCTCTCCTAGTCATTCTGCATTAGGACCAGAGTGTCATTATTAAAATCAATAGCTTTTAATTTACAGAAGTGCCCATGATGTGCTAGGTGCTTTCCAAACATTCAAGAAGATCCTGCTCTGAGGAGTTTACTATCTAAGGACAGACAGACAAGGAGGTGCAGGTGAGGGGAAGGGGAACATAAACCAGTGTGCAGACTCACCAGCCAAGTCCCAGCTACAAGTCTCTTTGCGTCCCTTTCTTCAAGGCTATCTTTATTTGCAAAAACATGCTCAAAACTACAACCAGACTCAATCAGCCTAAACCTCTGGATAAGAACCATGCAAGGCCTTTCCAGTTCCAGTTAGCTACAAAGAAGGAGGATAGGCAGAAACTTGGTAACCTCATCCAAGCGGGAATGCCTTAACTCTCTGCCACAGGGAACAATGGGGGGTAATTTATGCCCCTCAGTTCAGTTGACTGTAAGAAGCATGACTGAAGAGGGCCTTTAAAAGGAACTTATATATTGACAGATTGGAGATTGACTTGTGTATAGGCAAAGAAGAGTTTGAGAAGAATGTATTTCTTTAAAAGTGTGCATTGGTGAATGACTTTAGAACTCCTCGTTTGGTTGTAAAAATGTATATAGCGTGACTTGACCTAGAAGATGCTTCATCAGCATGAACATGCCACATGGGTTACAGGATAATTCCACTTAGTTCAGTGTCTCCACTTTATTTATAGATATCGGTTTGGATGGTCGGAAATGCTGGTTCAATTAGGAGACTTTTCAGCACTGAGCACTCTTAGAAGCAGTAGAAACAGACTTTATTAACAATATATGCCTTGGGCTCTGGTTTCCCACAAGGATAAATAAAAAAGGAAATATATTAAATTAAACGTAGTGCTCTGACCCTGCAAGCTTCTCCAGACACATTCAATACAGAAAAATTAGAACAAACTGAGATGCAATTATATTTCAGAGGGTCCAGAAGCAAAATTTGCAGTTTGGTGGGGTGAATTAGAATCTGGAACTAGGTTTTATGGCTACCCACATGTTTATAACGGGCCAAACTGAAACCCCAGTTACAAATATCCCTAGGCTTCTGGAGTTTCAAAACCTGCATCCCAGTTTTGAGGTATGGAGTCATCTCTAAACTGAATATACCCATTTGTATATAAGGATGGTCCAGTAGTTAGGGGACTAGCCTGGGACTTAGGAGAGCTGGGGGTAAGTCCCTGTTCTACAACAGACTTTCTGCGTGACCTTAGAGAAGACTCTGCCTAATCTGTAAAAGAAGGGAATAATAGTACCTTCCTTCCATGCAAGGATGTTGTAAGGATAAATAGATTTTTGTTGTGTGGTAGACCTCCAGGAAAATTCCAGAGAGTTGCAGGAAATGGGACTGGTCGTTCAGAAGTTGGCATTCTTCATTCTCAGCACACATTGAAGCAATGCCCTGGCAGTGGTAGTACATATGTAGCATTTACAATAATCAAAATGGCTTTTCACCTGAAATATTGTGCACAGGTTGTCTTAAACATCATTATCCCCATTTTATAGACTGGGGAACTGAGACACAGATTAATATATTGATTTAATCTCAATATTCTGAAAAGCTATTACTTCTCTATAGTAGGGGTAGTATAATCAGGAGTGAAAGTAAGTTAAAGGATTTACCAGTATGCCGGAGTCCTGAGCAGGGGGCGTGGCCTCAACTGGAAGAGGCAGGGCCTTAAATCCCTGCAGTCGTGGTGGCTGGGAGCCCCAGGCCCTTTAAATCTAAGTTGTCTAAGATTTTAGCTCTCCAGCCCATTAGCAATTTGAATCTCTAGCTGTCTGTCTCTGTCACTCTGATTTTGGCGGTTGAGCTTTACAATCATTTTGAAGACCTGGAGCTTGTTATTTATTGTTTATTTGTATTATCATAGTGCCGAGTCATGGATCAGGACCTCATTGTGCTAGGCGCTGTACAAACACAGAAGAAGAAGATAGTCCCTGACCCCGAGAGCTTACATTCTAAGTATAAGATGAGACAATAGGTGGTTACAAGTAGAGGAATACAAGGAAACAATGCGAAAGTATTGATCAGCACGACAGGAAGTGATGTAATCACACCAGCAGCCTAAGTCTTATCTGTTTTTAGCATAAAGCTACTGCATCAGCAGGGCCTGAAAAACCGACTTGCCTACTTTTCCAGAGTGAGTACAAATTTTGGATTGAGTGAAGCAAAGGAGCCTTTCTTTGGATGGGGGGAGAGAGAGAGAAAAGCACCCAAGATGGCTAGGTACTTTTGATGATGGGAAGAGCAAAGTGGTTGGACCTTTGACATTTTTTTCACAGGACATATAAGGGAAAGGCAGGGAAAGACCAGCCCTTGGACTGTTCTTTGCATTGGCTGGGTACGGTGAGAGTGAGAAGCAGAGCAATCACTGGGCTACAATTCCCTTTAAGAGTAGGGAAGGTGATGTGAGGAGTGGGAGGCACAGGTATAGGAGGAGCTAGGTGGTGGAAGTTTTTATATGTGCCCATGAGAGCTGTGGGGGCAGTAGCAGAGGAGATAGGGCCAAGTATTCTTTGCTTAATTTGGGGTGGGTGAGGCAGCACTAATTGACTCGGGTTGACACACACATAGAGTTAAATGATGCAGATTTTGTCACTCCAAATTGACTGGGAATAGAACTGCTGCATTTTGTGCTGGGAGTGATCTGTTTGGGGCTTGTGAATGTTGGAAGTGTAAATTAAAGAGAGGTGGGTTGGTGGTGTGTGGCTTTTGGGAAGAACGGTGGCACAGATGTTATGTGCTCAGGAAAAGTTTTCAAGCCACAGATGAATCGATTTCAGAGCTAGAACAGAGCACCTAGAAGCAGTCAAGGAAGTTTTTGAAGCCTTAGATGAATAGATTGTAAAGCCTTAAGGGAATACAATACTGGGCTCATTGAATCTGATGCCTGTGCATCTGCACTCTAAAATGTGTATTGTGAAAGCAGTCAGTAGAGGTGCTTTGGGATCACTATGAATTCTTATCTTCAATGCACAGGTCAATATAATGTGGTTTTTTTCATGATTCTTGCCACTGAAGTTTGAAGTTGCTTTTAGCTTGACTGCTTTTTTTCTGAAAATTTTTGTTTTAATTAAAAAACTCTAATTATATTATGAAAGCAAATAAATCCTATTTTAAGGATTCAGTGATGTTAACACAATACCACTTTTATCCCTTTTCTCAAGTTAGGAGCTTTTTACTTGCATTTCAGCTGCTACTGCTCCCTTTTGTTTAAAGCAAGTAAAAAACCATCAAGATCATTGTTAGGTGCCTTATTTAGATTGTTAAGAGGTTAAATTTTGTCTCCATGTGGCAAATTAAATGGGAATCATCCACTTACGGAGTAATGAAATAAATAGAACACATACTTATATAATCAAGACTATAACATTCTTAACTGTAATTACATTATTTGAAATTAACATATGCGTGCTTTTAATTGTATAAGTTACAACTGAAACAAATTGTTTTGAGAATGACAGTAATTGACAGACTGATAAATTGTAAACAGAACCAATGTTCTACTTAGAAAAGTGGGGCTGAAACCAGTTTGATCATTTTCCTAAATCATTTCAGTCTGTGTGTCATGCTGGAACATTGCCATTTTTTGAGATGCTGAAGGTTTTTTGCCACTTGTAGCATCTCGATATTCTGACTGCAGTATACAATTATTTTAGCATGATATTTGTCCTGGAGTTTCCAGCTGGAAATGGAGCAGGCTTGCTTTGCTAACTGTATGCATGAAATGGTTTAGCAGAAGATTTCTGCATACAAGAACTGTGCTCCTCACCTTTGATTGAAAAGCAGGCCTTTTCAAGTGGAGAATATTTGACCTTCAAAGCAAAAGCTTCTGCGGGCAGTCCAATTTGCCTTTGTTGCGATAATGTTCTTGGGCTCTTTTATTTTTTTACTTTTCAGAATGATCTCATTCACTACTTTCAGGTGTTGGAGAGATACTTGTTGATTTGGGAGAGTTCCATTTTGACTTAGGACTGAGTCATCAATCCTGGGGAACTGAGAATATCTAAGAAGAAATACAAAATGCTTCATCAAAAAGCTCACCTTCAATCTTACCTTAGGCTTTTTTTCCAGGCTCCTTTAAAGGATCAGTCAGATTTCCCTTCCTTCCCGTTGGATGATTTGGTTGGGGATTGGTCCTGGTTTGAGCAGGGGGTTGGACTAGATGACCTCCTGAGGTCCCTTCCAACCCTGATATTCTATGATTTTATGTAAGATTTTGGGATAGCCCGTTCCTTTATTAAAATACTCCACAGTTGCAAATGCTAGAGTAAATGCACTTTGCATTCTTACCCTTTTTCAGATGCTTCTAACTTTCTCAAACTCCTTTGAGGATTGAAATTTTCCATGCTTGGTATCAGCCAGAACATGTTCAGTTAGCTGTGAGTTTCAGTTTTTACTCTCTCCCAATATGTTCCAATTGGAATTTTGAGCCCATAGAACTCAAAGTTGAAGATAGAAACTTGAGACTTATCTTCATAGGGCCCAGTAAAGAAAAATACACTGTTCCAGGATCAGTGTGTGGCTAGCTACTGTGCGAATGTGCCAGTCACAATTCCAGTCCTTCCAGTCATGTGAGTTTATTGTTGCCAACTTAAAAAAAAAGTACTGTCACAATGCTGAGAAGAAGCCAGGGCTCTTAAGCAGCTTGGTGGTGAGGGCATCAGGGCACATCCTAGGGAGTTTAAAGCAATTTCAGTGTTAATATCTGATCCCTCGGTGTTTGTAAAAGTTAGGGGTTCAGCTAAGCAGCTAAAATGCAGGGAGTCTCAATTCTCTCCCAAACAACAGCCCTTCAACAGTCCCCGATAGGCACCCCACCCCCATGAGCTTCAATTCTTTTCTTGCTTGGGAAGCCAACTGGTCACCCATTTCTCCATCCATCCCAGTAATTTTGAGGAGGAACAATAGGCTATATCTGTCCTCTTTTATCTGCAGTGTATATCTCCTGCACACACTCTCCACTGGATGACCTAGAAGAGACATTTAAAAGGGATTTGGGTGCCTAACTTGCTTAGAAATCCCATATGGAGTTCATGCTCCTAAATCCATTAGGAACTTTTGATACTCTGCCCCATGAATTTTAAAGATGCAGATGGACTGTTAAATGTTACCATGCAAATAGTTTAAAATTTCAACTAGTTAATGATACAGTTTTTCAAAATGGGAACTTGCAAGTGTTTTCTCCCTAACATTTGAAGATTCACCTGAGCACATAAAATATTTTAACTTTGCGCTATACACAGCATCGTCACATGTTGAGATTATTAATGCTTTTCTCTAATTTTGACCCAGAAGAGTCAATAAACCGGTGCTGAGAGAATTAAAGATGCTCGTGTACACACACAGTGGGAAGTCCAATTACTGTATCAAAGTAGTAATAGCTTTCTTATTTGGAACCAGTATATCTTCTACCCACAGAGGCTAATGAAAGATGAGATTAACAACAAACAGGGTTACGGAAGAACTAAAACAGGAAGCCACTCCCACATAATGAACAGGAACTGATCATAATGAACAGGAACTGATCATACAACCTGGAAAAAAATCAAGCAGGAAAAAATATATTTAATTAGTGTTAAGGTTGTAATATAAATCTAGACAAAGTAAGAACAGTCAGTTCAGGATTAAAACTCCAATACCTAAACAAAATCATATGAGGATTGAACAAGCATTAGATCTCATCCTTTCAGTGGTGAGCACACCTCCCAAGTTTGAGAGGCTCATTCAGATTAAATAAGAACTAAAAAACTGTAATGTGTTTCTTGAACTACTGTGGCCAATTCTAAACTTATTTACTCTGGTGTAAAATTCAGAATAAGTCTTTTGAAGTCCATGGAGTTCCTCCAGAGTTACACTGATGTAATAGAGAGGAATCTGACATCTATTTTGCAAAACTGGGCACGAAATCTGTTGAGAATAGTGCTTGCTATGAATAATAAGAAAAATGACCTAATTTACAGCTCTGTGGATACCTTGGACAGAATACTCTTGGCCAAAATCAATAGAGTTACTCTAGATTTATGTCAGTGTACATGAGTAGAATTTTGACCTCCCTCCTTCTAACTTGGCCTTTCTCATTCATTATAACAATCCATTATTTCTGCAACCTTCCCCAAATAGCATGACAAGGTGTATACAACTGTACCATTTTCATTTTAATAAGGTATACTTTTGTTATATGTACGTTAATAAAAATCAAAACGGCGCTGATGTAGTTGGCCATGATGCCTACTGGCTAGAAATAAACTTATGATTGTAGGGTTCAAGGGTTTCCTTAGTTCATCAACTTCTGATTTTGTAGACAGTTCTTTGACCACTTGTGATGGATGTAATGAGAATTTCTAGAGAAACCACTCCCTGGGTATTTGCATATTAAGTTGGTATGCCTTCCCATAATTCTGGTTTAGAAACAAAATGGGACTGAAGCATGGTGGTGGTGGAGGATGGAATGCAAGAGAAATATTGACCAAAATGTACTCTAATTTTAAAATATGCATAAAACATCATTCAAAATGTCCATAAAATGTACAAGATTCTCTTTTAGGGAATGTCTGCTGAACTGTGATTGGGCTTTTAGAGGATGAAGGTTGGAGTTTGAAACAAAGACTCATCCTCATCTTGCTCTCTATATTCAGAAGTAGAGAAACAAGATAAAAGGAATGCTACCAAAACACTTAAGGTGTTACTTCTTGGGGTGCTGTGCATATGGAGGTCTGGGTCAAGGAGTAAACTTATTCATCTTTAAATCAGACAGAGGGAAGTACTCAAGGAGTATTAACAGAATTGCTAACTACTGCAAGATCCATTTGCAAGGGAAAATTCTGTCTTAAGTTTCATCTATGTGAGCCCTTTTAAGGCAATTAAGTGTACAGGAATAGTTCGTCCTGCAGAATCTTTATTACTGGTTGATATACAGGAAAGGAATAACCAAACTTAACATTCAGATTCTAGGCTGAGTTGGCATGGATGGGAGTTAGAAGAAACTTCTTCTTATTTGTAAACTGAGCTGGTTTGATCTGGAATTCACAGAGGCACAATAATCATGGATTTCAGAGTAGCAGCCGTGTTAGTCTGTATTTGCAAAAAGAAAAGGAGTACTTGTGGCACCTTAGAGACTAACAAATTCCACTGAATGCATCCGATGAAGTGAGCTGTAGCTCACGAAAGCTTATGCTCAGATAAATTTGTTAGTCTCTAAGGTGTCACAAATAATCATGGAAACTCACTTTGTTACTGAGTCACCTTTTAGAATGGGACTTCACTGGAAGATAGTATTTGCTCTGTCAAAATTGGTTGGTGAAAATTCACAAATAAAATCTCACGAGGCAAATTGGCAGAAATTTAATGGCCATGTGGAATGATTATCAACACCACTCCTGTCAAAACTACAGAACCTGGTGGCCAGACTTCATCTAGTCACCACGCAGAGATCATTCTGCCCATGTTGGGCCCACAATAGCCTCTCTCACCTTTCAGTTTTTATTCAGCTTTTGCATATGAAAATTAACTAAAAAGGTCAACACCCAGAATTGAGGAAATGCCAGCATTAAGTCGCCTGTTCAACTTAAATCTAGCCACTTTGCAATTATGTATTTGAACAGACTCACCCAAAGTTACTTAGGTGGTGAGATGCTCAACTCAGCACCTTTAGGGAGAGTAAAAGAGGGTGGCAGAAGGAGTCTCTAAAAACTTCATATCCAACCAGGGAAGGAGACCACCAATGCGTTAACTGTGGAAAACAGCCATAAGGTGGGCCTCGACGGGGCTCTTTGCAAGCCCCAGCATAGGGGCATGCTGTGGACAGGACTGGGAGTGGGAGGAGCATGTTAGGTGTAGATCTGTATCACACAGCGCTGTAGAGATTCTGGGCAGCCAAGGGCTGCTGCTGTAGCTTACATAGACCCTTGGAGCTGTCTAAAGTATTCCAGGGTCTCTGCAGCCCCCAGAGCAGCCTAGGAGTGGGAGGACCTAAAGATAGCTTAAAGGTATTGTCACGTACACATGGGCCTTTAGAGACACAGCATAGAATGTCAGTCAGGAAGTGGGTGGCTGAGCCAGAAATAGAACCCAGTCCAACAAAAGAGAATGCCCTTTCTTTTCTTATGACCTTCTGCTCCACTCATCATCTATCCTGTGCACTCAGTGTGGCAGGGTTACTGGAGAACAAGTAGTATGTCATCATGTAATTAAAGACTTTAACATATTGTAGGCACGTAAGTGGGAGGTTGCCTACATGGCCCCCGACATAGGGGGAATGCAAAGGTAGCTTAAAGCCATCTTAATGCTCCACTGTTTGCTCCTACACAAGTGCAGGAATGGAGGCCCAGATTCACAAAGGTACTGAGGTATCTAAACCCCAGCTTTAGGCATCACTGTGATCCCAGCTCAGCTGCCGCCTAACCCTATAGGTGCCTAAACTCAGTGGATGCCTACATTTCTGCTGAGAAAGTTCCTTAGGTGCCTAAGTTTTTGCCTCTGGGCATGTATGAGCACCTGTCTCAGGCCTATGCCCTAGCACGATCCACAAAGCAGAGGTAGACTGGTGTTCCCCCACCCATGTTACCTGTGGGACCTGAGTTGGTGGGCGTGCCTGTTCACAATCAAGGAGGAGGAGCAGATGGTGGTCTTGCAGCCTCCTTTATACCTTTTTGCCCAATGGTTACAGCACTCACCTAAGATGTGGAAAAACTAAGTTCAGTTCCCCCTCTGCCTGGTAGAAAGGATTTGAATAGGGATTCTCCCACCACTTAGGACAGTTCCCTAACCACTGGGTTATGGGATATTCTGATGGGGGAGGGGTAGAAATATTTAAATAGTTATTGTGCCAGAGAGAGTGCTATAGGCTGGTGCTTAGGACATACACTTGGGAGGAAGGAGACCCACAGTCCCATCCGTAATGACTCTTTAATAATTGGTCTAAAGCAGAACAGATTCAACAGCACAGAGGTCAGAGCACTCTCCTGAGACATGACACACTCCTGGTCACATCTTCCCCCCCCCCCCCTCCATCTGAAAGAGGGGAATTCCATATCCCAGGTAAGTGTGCTAACCACAGGGATAAAAGTTATAATGGAGGTACCTCCTCCTCTGTTTCTTGAAAGAAATGACATAGGCACCTAAGCTACCTTAACTCCAGGAGAGGGGTTCCCTGCTGTATGTTGCAAGCAGAGATAGGTGCCTTCCTGCAGTGGGTTTTAGGTGCCTACCAGAGAGAGCGAGCTCAAGACACTGTTCTCTTTTCAGTATCTCCCACTAGCTAGCTTAGGTGGCTCCCTGCCTAACAACCTGGCTTTTGTGCCTCCCATTCTTAGGCACCTGACTCTCATCGTTTGTTGTATAGGGAGCCTGGGTAACAGACTCAGGCTCTGCGAAGCCCATTGTTGCTCCGGTCATTAAGTGTTGCCTCACCTTGTGGATCCTGGCCGAGTAACTGAGAATCAGGCTCTGAAGGGTCACCAAAAAAAGAGCTCAACCTCCACATTCCTTCCCCTGTTATGTTTATTGGCAGGATTCAGGGACAAGGCAGGAAAGCGTTAAGGGTGTGGGAGGTGGGTCACAACAGCTGGAGCGCTTTAGGAAATGAGGCCCGTCTGCATTATTTACCAAGCAGAAACTAGAGAATGGTGTGGAAGAGGGCTGGTTTGGCTTGATTGTGTGTGAAGAGGTAGAAGCAGCTGCAGTTCCTCCTCTTTCTGCAAAAGAGAAATTTGGTGTGTGTTTTTAGCTGAGAGTGGCAGGACTGTGTTAGCTTGTAGGAGGAGAGCCTGGGATGGGTCCACCTTCTGAAAGGTGGGTGGAAATTACTTATTGTTTGGATGTGCCTTGGAAAGAGAATTAACTTGGTCTTTTGTGTTCTGAACCATGGCATCATGCTTATCTGCCAGCCAGTTTTCATACAGAGATGTCCACTGTTACCAACACCTGCCTTGTCTTCTACGTCTGTTGATCGAGTAGATGGGAGAACCTCCAGTGCTACTTTCTGATGTGAGGATAACATCACTGTGTGAAGAGCTGAGAGCTAGGTAACAAGTCTCTGCAAAAAAGTAATGGTTTTACTCAGTCCTTCCTGAATGGTGTTCATGCATTATTTTTTGTTCCTAGTAACTTATATGTAATCTGAGGGACAGTAAATACTCCTGAGAGAGAGCGAGAGAGAGAGAGAGAGTTTGGATCATTAACTTCTGATCACACAGGATATTGTTGGTAAAAGCCTGATGCTTCAAAGTGCTATATATCTTCATCTTTTATTGAAGACAATTGGAGGTGAGGGTGCTCAGCTCTTTACAAGATCAGGTACCATTAGAGTTAGTAGCAGGACATGCAGTTGTCGAAACAAAAACACGTTGGCGTATGTTTCCTCCATAGAAAAATCCCTGAGTGTAGTAAGCTTAATTCCCCAAAAAGAATATTCCTCCTGAGTGCAGAGAAAAGGCCATTAAGGAGATATACTCTGTAAAATGAGCTCAGCTAAAAACTAATCACAAAAATATTGATTGGAAAGGACTATGAACCGCCAAATCAAATTTTGCCCACCAAAATCAACCAAGAATTTCTGTAACCAAGTGGTAAGTGTCTTTCACAGACAACCAAACAGTAGATTGATTATCAAAGCAGAGGAAAAGTAAGTGTGGTAGCTGTTGTTCTTTTCTCAGGAGTAAAACAGGCATCCCAGGGTTATCCCAGCAGTTTAGGTGGAGAATGGACAAATTACAAATGACCCAAATGAGATCAACTGGAGACTTAAAAACTACACTGAGAAATTACACTTCTCCAAGACCTCATTTAACTTGGACGTAGTTAAAACCTTCTTTGCGGAATATTTCTTAACCTGAAATCTTTGAAGCAGTGATAATACAACAAAAAGACAAACCACAGTTGCCTCATTACGGGCAGGCAAAACTGCTAGGCCACATTGTCTTCTGATGGCTACATACACATGACATGCTGAAGATATAACCCTCCACACAGAATTGATTTAAAAAAAATCAAAGGTTTACTGCTTCCTTCCTCCTCAAATTTGGCTTCCCTTCTCTGTGGGTCAGGAAAGATGGTCCAGTGGCTGGCACAAGTCTGGGACTTGAGAGGCTTCTGGTCAATTCTCTGTTCTGCCACAAGAAATTGTGTGTGACCATGCATAAGTTACTTTGGTGCTTTGTTTCAGTTCCCCATCACTAAAATGGGCATAATAGTATTTCCCTTCTTCTTGGGAGTGCTGTGAAGATAAATTCTTTAAAGATTCAGGTGCTCCGATATTCTGGTACTGGAGGCAATATATGTCCATAGAATTGCACATGTGAGCTCTGATCAGAAAATTCTAGCTAAAATTATTCCCACCCGTACAGAAGCAAGGAACATAATTGGGCACTTAAGTTATCTATTAGCAAAACATGAACAATACTTTTTTACAGTGACATGTCATCTAGTAAGCATTGATTTAATACTGTTTTTCCTTGGTTTTTTTTCTGGATGTATATCCATTTCTGCCCGATATTGATATGCAACTTTTGTGAAATCAAATAGTGTACATCAGAGAGTGCTCTGGATTGTTCTGGGGGTGATTTTTTTAAATATGGTTTTCAGAAGTGGAGAAAACCCATCGCTTCAACTGAAGTCAATGAGCACTGCAGGTGCCGAGTACTTCTGATAAGTGGTGGTTGTTGTGGGGAATAGGAGGGCGATTGTTGAAGAACTGTAGCAGCTGATGAGTAGTACTGTGGGCTTTCTGCCTGAGAAGGGGAGGTGCATGCAGAATGCCTCAAAGGGTGTGAGGGGGAAAGGTTGGGCATGACTGGACAGCTCTGAACATGATGCAGAAAGCTGTAGCATGCACTTCAGCTACACAAACCTCTGGGCAGTTAGCAGGTGATCAGGAGGTGCAAAATCTTGATCCAGCTGGGAGTGTCAAGTTAATGTGGCCATGTTAACCACCCTTGTGGGTATGGAACACAAGTGGTTGCATTCAGCCTCAGTCCTAGCTATAACAAAGTCTTTAACTCAAATAGATAGCTACAGACACATTGTGCCGGTAGGTACCAACTGAATAGCATCACTCATTTAAAAACAAAATCTACATACTCCATGCTTCTTTTTCATTTTAGAGTAGTAAAATGATCTTGGCACAGGGCATTTCCTTGGGATTAATGACAGCCTGGAGTTAATGGCCCTTGGCTGTGCTGTGAGCCATCAACTCCTCCCAGCTGGTCATTAATCCGCAGGAAATGCCCTGTGCCAAGATCATTATTGCTTTATTTGGGTTCTTTCAGAGCTGAATTCAGGAACCCACACTGCTCTAATGTGTGAAAGCCTGCTGCTTTTGTAATATTTAGAGCCTTCTGTAGTTCATCTTTTCTTTTTTTTCCTGAACTCATCTTAAGTTTCCAAATGTTTCACATAATGGAAAGGGCCTGTGGTGCTCTGGGTCCTTTTGAGATATTGTTTTTTTGTCAAACAACCACTAAAAAGAATGCTAACATATTTTATGGTAACACAAATAAAACCCCTCAAAACCAAGGTTTTTGTCTTTTTGTTTTAAGAGACCTTGGGGGTATGTAAGCTGTACCACTCCAGGAGTAACCTTGCAGGTGGAGTGACTCAGAGGACCCCTCCACCCCCCAAGTCACAGTTCATCCCCGGCTTCCTCCCAGGAGGGTAGTATTGGGTATTGAAGGTCTATACCTGCCCTATATTATCCCCTGCCCTGTCCAGTGGGTGGAGTTGGAGGAAAGGCTACACTTATCACCTGTCCTACTCCTGACCACCTGTCCTGAAGAGGGAACAAACGGATGACTAGCTTCATATATTCCCATGTGCCTAGACAGCACCTGCAGGGATGTAAAAGGGGTTCTTAGTCCTCTTTATTCCCTTGAGTGCCATTCCTGGATAAGTTGTTGCTGCTGTTGGTGCTTGTGTGGGTGTAGCCACGGTCTATCCCTATTTGACTTTGTATCCAAATGAGACCCTGATCTTGCAGTGAGCTTCCCTCATCTGAATGGCTTCAGCTTTAAATCATTGTATGAAATATCTTTCAGGGCAGAGTGGTGAGAGACTTATTTCTATACAAGATTCTGTAATATAGAAACTACAGGATAGTGATGCAGGTCAGGTATGTGAGAGAGCCTAACTTGACCTGGATGCTTTGCCGCCATTTTAGTTGCAAACATTATAGAATGTGCAAGGACAGCATGATTCTAGCCAGCTCTTGTGTGATTTCTGAAAGTGAATTGTCTGAGATGCTTTTGGGGGAGAGTTCTAAGGTGTTTGTTTGTTTTTTTTAATGCAAAAAAGAGGTGGTGGTGGGGATTTGCATATGAATTAGGGCTAAATTTTTCAGAAGGGCTCTGTTCCCACAGTTGAGCCGGATTCTGCAAATAGCTCAGCTTGCATTTAGGTACCAAAATAGGTAGCCAGACTTGCAGAAGGGCTGAGCAGGCTGGTGGCCCAATGGGTGCCAAGCTCTTTTACAAATCAGGCTATGAGCATCACAACAGGAGCTGAACATACTGGAAAATCTGGCCTGTATTTTGGTGACTAGGTAGCAGAGCTATTTGGAAAATCTGGCTCCCAGTGCATAATGTATTCTGGTGGTAGAGTTCATTTCTTCCAAGTTATGCATTCTGAAGGTTCTAGAAAATATCAGTGAATAGTTTATAAAGTGTGTGTGTGTAAAGTTGTGAATATTCTCCTTCGTTCGTGGGTGGGTTTTTGTTTTTGTTTTTGTATCCTGCAGGCTGTTGACATTTTATGCTATATATATGCTTTGAATTGACAATTCCTTTGGAAGAAAGAGCTGGCATAATTTATATATCAGTTCAAGTTGAAAGACTATTTGTGAGGTAATATTAATTCACTAATGGACTGGACAAGAAGATATAGAACCTTAAAGCAGAGGGTCTTTAGACAAAAATAAAGCCATAGTATTAATCAATGACTTTGTCTAGGTGCCTGACTAGCTTCATATTCCTACCTTTAAAAGAGGGAAATATTTTACAGCATATTTCAACAAAAGAAATTCTGCCATGCTTTAGCGGGATGCAAACATCTCCTTTAATTTGGAGCAATAAAATGGGAATGCCTTAGAGGGAGCAGGTTTGGAAACTTCTGTTATAATTTCACAGATGGTGAAGGGGACATCTTGCATCCTTTGAAGAAGAAATGCAATGGGGTTATTGAGAATTGGAGAAACCCCAGTTTTAAGAGCATTTTTCATTCTCTCCTTTATGGATTCTTCTCCATCTACATACATGGCCATGTTAATTATATGCCCACAGACACCTGCTTTTTCTTTTTGTATATATCTAACCTCTTATTTTTCACATTCTCTGTGGAGCCCTCTCTGTCCTCTCGCTATATTTCCTTCTCTCACCAGTACCCAAACTGGATAATGTTCTTTCTCTCATGCACCCTCCCTCTTTCTCCTCCTGAGTCCTACAGTTATTCTTGTCTTCCTCCCTCATTTTGAAGCTCCATCTTTGTTTTATTTATAAGGCCAGACTCTTATTTCTCCCTGTCCCTTTCCTGACCTTCCCTCACGTCTATCTATCGTACATCTCATCATCTGACACAATAGTAGTTGTGCTTTACTCGGCTCAACCAGTCTGGACAATGCTGTCTTTTACTTTTCCCTCCTGTCACAGAGCTCAGACTACCCACCACAATTTGACAGGCTGGTTTGGGTTGGAGGAAGGAAGAAATGAGTGAGTGAACTATCATTAAAACTTCTTCCCTGGCAGCCATGAATAGGGAAATATAAATGGAACATCAGTTTGGACAGGTCTGTTTCTCCCGGGTAGTCTCAAATTCAGAATGTTCCATTGGTTTCCAAATCCTCCAGCACATATTTATGTAGCTTTGTTGTGCACTGTCGGTACATAATAAACAGCATAAATCAGGTTTGTGAACTCTGGGTGTGTCATACCCAATGCTGTGACTAAAGACTACTTCCTCCTCTTTTTAAACTTTGGATGGGCCTGTTTACTTTCCCGGCCTGCACGTGGCAAGACTTGACTTGTGTCACACTTGGCTTCTTTGTTAGGACCCGTCTTTATTTTATCTTAATTTGAATTTGCCTTTTTACAATAGCGACAACCCTGGTAGTTTCAGTGGGACTACCTGTAGCATAAAGTACTACACAACCTGTCTAAGGGTGGTATAATCCCGCTTTACATAAGGAAATAATTGATGTGAGGCAAGGAGGCATAGATTATTTTGCCTAATTCAGGGTCTGATCCAAAACTTCTTGTAATCAATGGAAAAGACTCTTATTGACTTCAGTGGCCTTTGGATCAGGCCCTGAGATTTTAAAGTTGTGGCATCCTGATTGACAGGGCTACCCCCAGATCTGGGAGTTGGGAACTCCAAGGTATGAAGCCCATCTCCCATATGGAAAAGCAGTCTGGCCTTATGCAAGTCACTGGAATTCTGTGTTTGTTTCTCTGTGAGAAATGTAGATGATGATGCCTGCTGCAGTATGGGATGGGAGGAGAGGGGAGAGGGACCAGGATGTTTTCTTGTTCTGTTGTGAAGGGGGGAAATTGTCAGTCATGGCAAGTAGCAACTTTTCAGTGTTGAGATACTCAAATGTTACTGTAGTTATCATTGCACATGTGTTTAATGATTCTGAATTTTTTTTTTAAATTAATCTGACTTTGGTGATGTTCACTTTTTTGGTGCTGCCTTTTTTTTTTTCCTTAGATGTTTTCTTTTCATACACTCTCTGTGTCTCTCTGATCCAGTCTTAGGTCTCTAATGCTCCCTGGTCTTTCCTTTGCTTTTACTCAGCTGTGTATAGATGGCAGTCTCTGTGGTACTGGCTTCTGTTTTCAAAGCTATCCTGTTGTGAGGCTTCTTTGGATCAATGGGAACCACGCATAGCATGCACCTCTGCTCCTGGAAATGCTACAGAGAGTGTAAGATTTGAAGACAGCAGTCAGCTCAGCAGAGATTGTCAGGTCTGCAGAGTCCTCATAATGGAAATCCATAGCAGGATTTCAGCAAAAAATGGGGAAGACTTCAATGGGCCAGAGAAATCGGATCAGGTATGGATACAAACTGACCCAGATCTTTGGATCCAACGTGGTTGTTTGACTGAAGCTGGAGATGATCATGATATTTTTACAAATCAGTTCTCATATCCCAGTGTTGAGGCCTATTCCTGTCATCCTTACTTACACAAAACCTTCTTTTGAAACCATTCTCTGGTTCCAGTGAATAAAGGCTGCTAGACAGACCCCTAGACATCTGTTCAGGAGTGGCCATCTCTTCAGCATGAGAATTACTAAGTTGATCTAAAAAACAAATACTAATATAACAGGCAAATTGAAGCTTATTGACATTGCGTAGATAAGTAACAGCATTGTCACTACTAGGTTCAATTTCCTTCCTGAAAGAATGATAGCCACTCCTAATAGCCTATAGCTGTGGGAAGAGAGGATGATCCAAACTCCTGTCCTGCTGGTGACTTTCCATTCCTTTTTTTTTTTTTTTAAATCTGTCATTTCCCAAAGATCCTCATTACAGAGCTGATATTGAAATCCGACATTAATCCAGAAGGGCTGAGATTGGTTTTGATTCATTAGAGTATCCGTCTGCTAGAGCGTGAAAATAATGCTGTGGAGTGCAAGATAGTCGGAGGGATGACAGCGCTGACTTTCTGGGTATCTAAGAAGATACCAATGGGGGAAAAAAGCATCTTCCATTTGTAAGAAAATGGTGTCCTAATTAGCAGCAGGGTGAGAAGAGATCAAGTATTTATTCTTTCAGCGTAGTAAAGTAAAGTCATCCATTTGTAGACGTGTCCTAAAGTAATGATGTGCACACAACCACCTTTTGGGTTGAGGAGCATCCTATTCCATTGGGACTATTGTCCCCTTTCCTCCACCACCCCCCCCCCCAGTTTCCCAAAGGCTGCTCTTTGGACTTGGGGTGACAAAAGATATTTTTGGGGGAGGAAGGGTGTAAGAGAGAACATCAGAAATAGGGTATGAACATGCTTAGATTGAAGTCCAGTTTGGAACTCACCAAAACATTTGTGAATAATATTGAAAGTACTTGGCTCTGCTCCTGACCTGCTTTAGTGCTACCCAGTTAAAAGCATTCTTTACATTCCTAGGATCCCGATGCTGCAAAATGCAGAGTCTGGACTTCAGTGAGAGTAGAGGACACTTAGGGCATGGCTACACTTGCAAGTTACAGCGCATTAAAGCAGCCCCAGGTGCCCTAACTCATGACCCTTCCACACTGGCAAGGCACTTAGAGCACCTGGACTCTGCAGCTGGAGCGCTCCTGGTAATCCACCTCCACGAGCAGCATAATGCTTGCTGCGCCTCTGTTGAAATTCCCCAGCGTCAAGATGAATGAGGTCTTGCCTTACTGCGCTCTGATCGGCCTCCGGAAACATCCCACAATCCCCTTAGGTCAACTGGCCACTCTTGTCATTGTTTTGGAATTGGCTGCAGGAATGCGGCTATGCCCTTTCAAAGCGCCGTTTCTGACAGCCGGCATGCTTATCTGCTCCGGGACAAAGCAACCATTAGTGTGGAATGTTGTTTGCTGTGAGTCTGTGAGAGAGAGAGAGGCGCGGGGGGGAGGGGCGGTCTGCTGCTGTCTGAACTTACAAGACAGCATGCTGACATGCTCTCAGCCCCCCAAAACCCCACTCTCCCTCCCCCCCACATACACACAACACACTCCCTGTCACACTCCACCCTCCGCCCCCCCATTTGAAAAGCACGTTGCAGCCACTTGCAGGCTGGGATAGCTACCACAATGCACTGCTCTCTGTGGCCACGCCAGCGTGCTTGAATCTGACAGTGTGGACGCACTGCAGCGCTTTCCCTACTGCGCTCTCCGAGGGCTGGTTTAACTCCCAGCGCGCTACAGCTGCAAGTGTAGCCATGACCTTAGATACTTGCAGTTGAAGCTCAGTAAGTGGCAGCATTGCAACCTCCATTTATGCAGTGCTTAAAATTCACTGCAGTATGAAGGCCACATGAGTTTAGGGCACATTTACATTGGCAGTTTGGAGTAAGGGGGTTTGAATAGCAGTGTGCCTCAAAGTACTGGACCATAACACCCTTGAGTTCACAGGTGGTGTATAATAATAGCAAACTTGGAAAAGTTTAAAATGTAACCTAAGGTTTAAAAAAAATAAAACTGTATTTTTCTGTCTCTTAGATTTTATTTGTGTGTTGTCAGCCATTCTGCTCAAATATTTGCTTTGGATTCACTGTTTTAGACATCAGACTTGGGTTCCAAGGTTATTTAATTATCTATCTCTTGCTGCTCCTAGGATCTTGGTCATTTTATGAAATCTGATTATTTTTTCCCCTTTTTTTGTCACCTATAACAATAACACAGCTGTTTTCATAAGTGTGGCTTGCTGCAGTATTGCATTTGAGGGGCGGTTTGTTGCTGTGCTTAATATGTTGTCAAAAATGTTGACAGAAAATGATGGCAGCCTTATTAAAGGTAGCTAGCAATAATTTCCTTTGTGGGCTGCAAATCATATTTTTTTTAATTCAAATTTTACTTTAAACAAAGGATTTGAAGTGTTCATTTTAGAGTTATTGTTATTAAGGTCATATTCAAAATTGAGTTAGCTTGGGTTTTGTGACGTATATAATTCAAATGTTATTTGTGATCACCTTGTATTGGATTCTAGCTGAAACACAGTGGCTATGTATCTTTTTAGAGAAATTAGATGTTTCACTGAAGCATACACCACTTCCAACTCTTTTGATGTATATGGACCACTATAAGCGCTTTAACTAACAACACAGAGGCTGACTTTACTACCAGTGAAGTCCATGATGGGGGCAGGACTCCCACTGATTTAAGAGAGCCAGATCTAGTACTGAGTTTTATATAACCTTCTACAATGATAGTACATTCAAAAGGAAGAAGGCTTTATAGAAGAATGTAGCAGACTATGACTAAGAGTTTATTTAAGTATTTTTAAAACCTCTCAAATAATAAAGATATTTTAAAATTCTGCTCAACATGTGTCTTGGTTGTCAGTCACAACAACTGCACCTTTTAATTTGTCATATCAATAAAAAGCGGCTACAACACTGATTTATGAGTTGGGGTTCAAAGTAAATTAATGATGTTTTGACAGGCTTGTTAATCAGATACTGCCGTGGTGTGTGTGTGTGTGTGTGTGTGTATCTGTTGCTCAGTTTAGTTGATTTCAGCAAAAAATTTATCATTCTCTTTGAAATGTGCAATATCCTCGGAAAAAAAGAGACTCTTAGCATTTGCAGGCCCGTGATACCTGGAGAACTCAGTTTGCAATCATAAAAAGAAGCAGCCATGCCCAGGAGATATCACTCCTGGACAAAGAAAAATGCTTGCCAATAGGCAATATATAATGAAAAATATTTGTCCTCTCCCCGAAAGTGGGGCATTGGAATGGAGATAGGACAGTTGTATTCTTTAATTGTGGCTGGATTAATAAAATGTAATTTTTACAACCCATTTGCAATATACCACTGGGGAATACATTTTATTACCACTTTGGGTGTCTTTTAGTTAATCAATTCATGCCTTTTGAGCATAAGTGTTTAGCTTCAAGTCCCAGATACAAGTTTATTAAAAATTGTAATAGTTCTTGGAGACTATAAAATGAAATGAAGTGCACAAAATGTGCATTTCTAGTGCTTGAGTTTAAAACCATTTTTACATGACTAATTTCAATATTTCTAACTTAAGTGTTGTATTGAAATAATTATTAAATATTTCACCAACCAGAGATCTAATATATTGTACATGAATTCAGAGGTTTTTTTGGTAAAAAACCCGGTTTATATTTGTTAGTTAAAATAGGACCAAAATGACACTATAAAGAGGGCCCTATAATAATTATAAAAGCTTGAACAATGTTTATGCAAAGCTATGACATTACCAGAGAATAAAACAAATTTAATTGATGTTAGAAGTACCAAGATCCCAATTGGCCTGATAGGATTTGATTGCAAAAAAACGGCTGTCCCTAGTGAAAAATTGGTGAGAGACCCCCTAGGGAAAACTCAGATGTTGCTGATGATTCAGAGGTAGACTGTTTTCTCTGAGCCAGAATTGAACCAGCACCTTATTAGATTGGGAAGAGATGCCATTTTCCTTTCTGTGAGCAAGCTTATTGAGAAACAAAGAGAGAACTCTTTCAGAACACTGTCCACAGCCAGTATCAAGGGCAGTCAGGTTTCAGGGCAGGATACAGACAGAAACAACAATGGTGGTGCTGATCCATGGCAAACATCCATGCTCCTACTCTTGGATTTCTCCTCAACCATGGCATTGTGAAGTGGGTTGAATCCTTCCTCAAGTTCTGTGCTCTGATCATAAAGATGGAAAACTCCAGTTCTTCCCTGGGTGTTCTGACCTACGCAGTACCACTAGGTTTTATCTACCACTGTCCCTTGTACTTCTGCAGTAGTTGTGTGCTGAGTTGGCATGAGAAATGGTGAGACTAAATGGTTTCAGAGGCCACCAATATGTAGACAGTATGCTACTCTCTGTTCTTCAACACCTGCTAATACTGCTTTCCCCAGCTACCCCAGTGTCTGAGATTCTCATATAGATGAGGAAGAAGCTTGTGTCCCAAGCACTAACTTTGTTAGAGGTTAATTATCCACAAATTATATATGTATGCAGTTTAGTGGTTTCATTTTCTTCAGTTATCACTGGATTCTCAATTAGCAGCTTCCTCAGAAAACACATTCTCCCTCTTCTGATCCAATTTACTGAACAGTATAAAGCAGGCCGTGATGAGCTTCTCTCTCCTTGGAAAGAATCCTGCTATTGGTCTATTCAGTCACTTCCTGATTAATTGAAGGGCAAATTTACTGGGTTCTGCAAACTGGCCTTTTGGTACCCTTTTTCTGGGTGCAGGGTATGCATGTACTTTTTCTTGTAGGAGAATCCCTACTTTGTGAAGAAAGATCTAGTTTAACTGCTGTAGCAATAATAAATCTGGAAAAGGTAACATCTCATTAGCTGTAGAGTCTATAAATGAAGTCCTAGTGACTATTATGTGGAAGAATGGGAACTTTTATTGAAATTTTTCTTGAGCCTCTTTAATCTTTCAGCTTGCAAGTCTGTTCTTCCCAGCTGCATAAGAAGAAGCAGAGTTTAAACAAGAGTCAGCAGAAGAATTGATGGTTCTTATTCTGCTTACAGTCTGGAGAAACGAAGGCTAGCCAAGAAAAGCTTAAGGCCCTGTCTGCACTGCGGTGGCTATAGCTGCAGAGTTATGCACTACAGCTGTAATGCTGTCACATAGACATTAACTACATCTTTGGAAAGAGAGTTAACCTCTTCAAGGGGCAGTAGCTAGATCAACGGAAGAAATCTTCTTTCCACCTAGCTGTGTTTACAGTGGGAGTTATGTCAACTGAACATAAAAAAGAAGCTTACAAGAAGTGGAAGGTTGGACATATGACCAGGGAAGAGTATAAAAATATTGCTCGGACATGTAGGAATGATATCAGGAGGGCCAAATCACACCTGGAGCTGCAGCTAGCCAGAGATGTTAAGAGTAACAAGAAGAGTTTCTTCAGGTATGTTGGCAACAAGAAGAAAACCAAGGAAAGTGTGGGCCCCTTACTGAATGAGGGAGGCAACCTAGTGACAGAGGATGTGGAAAAAGCTAATGTACTAAATGCTTTTTTTGCCTATGTTTTCACTAACAAGGTCAGCTCCCAGACTGCTGCGCTGGGCATCACAAAATGGGGAAGAGATGGCCAGCCCTCTGTGGAGATAGAGGTGGTTAGGGACTATTTAGAAAAGCTGGACGTGCACAAGTCCATGGGGCCGGACGAGTTGCATCCGAGAGTGCTGAAGGAATTGGCGGCTGTGATTGCAGAGCCATTGGCCATTATCTTTGAAAACTCGTGGCGAACGGGGGAAGTCCCGGATGACTGGAAAAAGGCTAATGGAGTGCCAATCTTTAAAAAAGGGAAGAAGGAGGATCCTGGGAACTACAGACCAGTCAGCCTCACCTCAGTCCCTGGAAAAATCATGGAGCAGGTCCTCAAAGAATCAATCCTGAAGCACTTTCATGAGAGGAAAGTGATCAGGAACAGCCAGCATGGATTCACCAAGGGAAGGTCATGCCTGACTAATCTAATCGCCTTTTATGATGAGATTACTGGTTCTGTGGATGAAGGGAAAGCAGTGGATGTATTGTTTCTTGACTTTAGCAAAGCTTTTGACACGGTCTCCCACAGTATTCTCGTCAGCAAGTTCAGGAAGTATGGGCTGGATGAATGCACTATAAGGTGGGTAGAAAGCTGGCTAGATTGTCGGGCTCAACGGGTAGTGATCAATGGCTCCATGTCTAGTTGGCAGCCGGTATCAAGTGGAGTGCCCCAAGGGTCGGTCCTGGGGCCGGTTTTGTTCAATATCTTCATAAATGATCTGGAGGATGGTGTGGATTGCACTCTCAGCAAATTTGCGGATGATACTAAACTGGGAGGAGTGGTAGATACGCTGGAGGGGAGGGATAGGATACAGAAGGACCTAGACAAATTGGAGGATTGGGCCAAAAGAAATCTGATGAGGTTCAATAAGGATAAGTGCAGGGTCCTGCACTTAGGACGGAAGAACCCAATGAACAGCTACAGACTAGGGATCGAATGGCTAGGCAGCAGTTCTGCGGAAAAGGACCTAGGGGTGACAGTGGACGAGAAGCTGGATATGAGTCAGCAGTGTGCCCTTGTTGCCAAGAAGGCCAATGGCATTTTGGGATGTATAAGTAGGGGCATAGCGAGCAGATCGAGGGACGTGATCGTTCCCCTCTATTCGACATTGGTGAGGCCTCATCTGGAGTACTGTGTCCAGTTTTGGGCCCCACACTACAAGAAGGATGTGGATAAATTGGAGAGAGTCCAGCGAAGGGCAACAAAAATGATTAGGGGTCTGGAACACATGACTTATGAGGAGAGGCTGAGGGAGCTGGGATTGTTTAGCCTGCAGAAGAGAAGAATGAGGAGGGATTTGATAGCTGCTTTCAACTACCTGAAAGGGGGTTCCAAAGAGGATGGCTCTAGACTGTTCTCAATGGTATCAGATGACAGAACGAGGAGTAATGGTCTCAAGCTGCAGTGGGGGAGGTTTAGATTGGATATTAGGAAAAACTTTTTCACTAAGAGGGTGGTGAAACACTGGAATGCGTTACCTAGGGAGGTGGTAGAATCTCCTTCCTTAGAGGTTTTTAAGGTCAGGCTTGACAAAGCCCTGGCTGGGATGATTTAACTGGGAATTGGTCCTGCTTCGAGCAGGGGGTTGGACTAGATGACCTTCTGGGGTCCCTTCCAACCCTGATATTCTATGATTCTATGATTCTATGAACCACTTCACACACAATGCGCAGAATTTCACACCTCTGAGCCATGTAGATAGGCCAATCTAATTTTTAGGTGTAGACTGGAGCTTAAAACTTCTGTGGTTTTGTAGCCACTAATTTATGACCAATATTCTTTCCTGTTTTCCCAGACTTGGTCTACGCTACAAAGTTAGGTCAATGAAAGCTGCCTTTTATCTCCCTAGTTGTGCATGTGTCTACATTTGAATTTGTCTCCCACTGATTTAAGTGCCCTGTTACGTTGACATAGCAACACCACCTCCCTTAGCGATATTGAGCCATGGTTGAGGTTAATGCGGTGTGAACATAGACACTGTTACTTAAGTTAGCCATAGCAGTCCTTCAGCAGCTGTCCCATAATGCCTGACGCTGACTGCTCTGGTCACAGTTGTGAACTCTACTGCTCAGGGGGGTCACAGAGACCAGAAGCATTTCCCACCCTTAAAACCCTGTGAATTTTTGAAATGCCTTTTCCTGAGCAGTTGTGTGCAGCTGCCCAGCTGACAATGCCAGCTACATGCTCCAGATGCACTCTGGCTTGGAGTAGGCAGGAGATATTGGATCTCCTAGGCCTGTGAGGAGAAGAGGCTGTGCATTCACATCTACAGACCAGCCATAGAAATATGGACTTCAATGAGCAGATTGCACAGGGGATACAGGAGAAGGGGATCAGCAGCAGTGCCGTGTGACAGTGAAGGAACTGTGGCAGGCATGTCAGAAGGCCAAGAAGGCCAACAGGATCTGATGTTGAGCAGCAGACCTTTTACAAAGACCTGCATCCCATGCTTGGCAGGGACCCCTCCACTACCCTGCACACCACTGTGGATACCTCCGAGGAACCCAGGTCAAAGGCCTCCAGCATGAACAGCAAGGATGAGGAAGAGGATATATGGCTGGGAGAGGTGGTCTAGTTATGCTGCGAGCCAATACCTGTGTGAGACCCCACCACAGTCTGGTCAGTCCTGGCAGTTGAGCACGTGTGAGCCCAATGCAGGGGAAAGAACCTTGGGTAAGCCTATAAATTTATTTCCCATTGCAGTGCTGATGCCTCCAATGTCACAGGACTTAGCTATAGACTTATTGATTACTAGAAGAGGTAGTGGAACTACAAAGAGAGGTAGTGTTATCTGCTGTTCGTTCCCCTATAGAGTTAGGCAAGGTGGGGACGGGAACATGTGGCGCAGTTTATGTATCCAGGGATGTCCCTGGAATCCTCCTGTGAGATCTCTATGAAACGTTCATGGAGGTACTCTGCAATCCTCTCTCAAAGGTTTCTAGGGATGGCAGCCTTAATTTTGCATCTGCGGTAGGACACTTTCCCATGCTAGTTGGCGATAACTTAAGCAGGCATCACTGTAGGAAACAGGCTAGCAGCCAGTGGGCCCAGATGGCTTTGGGACACCAATAGCAGCTGTGCGCTCTGTGCCTTTGTCACTATCAGGAGTGAGAGATCAGCTAAAATCACCACCACCTGTGGAAAATGGTCCCAGTGTTCAGTGCCATTTTCCCATATTCATAGTTTCATGCAACCGAACAATTCCCTTCTCATTTCCTTCACCCCTGGTGGGTCATAGTCATCGTGGCCAGTTGCTGTGCGTGGCGCTGTACACAAACGCTCCAAAATAGAAGTGTCAATGAGTGTGTCTTGCTTAAAATTTTAGGTGAGCAAGGGAAGGGAATTCTGAATCTTAACTTCCACTCTCCATTTTGACTACACTGGCAATGGTACCTCTGTATTTTATCTGCAGCTATTACTGTTGTGGCCTTGAGGCATTCCCTCGCAGCACCCATAGAGCCAGATGATGAGAAAGGAGAGGACTTGGGATGACCTGTACAATGAGATCTGGCCACCCAGTAAGGCATCAGATGCTGGACAGAGTCTGGAGGATAAATATTGTGGGTTGTATGGAGAAGGAAAGAGTGGACAGGAGAAAGTCCCAGCAGGAAAAGGAAAAGGGGGATGCACCGGGGCATAATGGGGCTTTTCCTGCAACAAATGCAGGTGCTGCAAGCTCTGGCCTAGATGGTCAACTGTCTCGGGCTTGCCTCATTTTGCGGTTCATGGAGAGCTCTATTATAGTTCTTCCACACACTTCCTTCTCCCCCCTCCAACATTCCCCGTGGCATGCCTACCTCCACCCCTCCACAGTGGAAGACATTAAGAACAACCACAGCTTCACATACGCTGAGCAGAGAGTCACATTTGAGGTTTGTATAGCTAAAATTGACATGAATGTTTTTTCCTTTTTTAAGGTCTGTTTAATAAATTTATTAAAATTTTAATGTATTTGCTTTTAACTTGCATTGCATTTTTAATGTGTTTTCATTACTCAGTAAAACTCTCTGTTCTTTAGAAAATGATTCATCTTTATTTGTTCCCAATGTATGCTGCCAAATGCCTGGCATTAGTGAAAGCACCGAGTTAGGTGGTGGTGTACACTGACACAACTCATAGGATCAGTGACAAACGCAGTGTAACAATTGTACGTATACAGCACGCCCCACAAAATCAAAAGATGAATTGTCAGTGTTGCATTCATAGATATTCACCACATAATTCCTAAGAGGCCCCGAAACTGCAGGGCCAGATAGAGCACAGTACACCCGAATGGATTACTGTGGCTCTCTGTTGAACTGCTCTTTCAAAGCTTCTCTGAGTTGTATAGCATTGCACTGAGCTCTTCTGATCAGCCTCGTGTCTGACTGTTCAAACTCAGCAGACAGTCACTCCACTTTCACCCCCTTTGCTTCACAGATATTATGCAGGACACGGAGGGCAGCTATAACAATGGGGATTTTTTTCCCAATCTTATGAGGAAACAACACCAGTGTCTCTTCAGTCTGCCAAAAGCACATTCAACTGTCATTCTGCACCTGCTGAGCCGGTAGTTGAATCATTCCTTGGAGCTGTCAATGGGGCAGGTGCACAGCTTCGTGAGCCAGGGAGGTGAGGGGTAGGCTAAGACCCCCAGAATTACTACTGGCATTTCAACATTCCCAATGATAATCTGCCAATTGGGAAAGAGAGTCTCTGTTTGTAGTTTTCTGAATAGTTCTGTGTTCTTAAAGATGCAAGAGTCCTACACCTTCCCTGACCAGTAAACACTGAAGTCTGTGAAGTGTCCCAGGTGATCCATCAGCACTTACAAAACCATAGAAAAATAGCTCTCTGTTGATTTACTCTGCCAAGGTGGACTGGTTCCAAAATAGGGATATGTGTACTGTCTATTGCTCCGCCGCAGTTTTTGGGAACCCTATTGCTGTAGGTCCATCCACTATGTCCTGTAAATTGCCAAGGGCCACAGTCCTCCTGTGTAGCAGGAGATGATTAATGGTGCTGCACACTTGCATGACAGCTGCCCCCCCTCCCCCAGTGGATTTTCCAACTCCAAAATGACTTCCCTCTGACCAGTAGCAATCCAGTATTGCAAGTTTTCAGTGTGATTGTCACTCAGATTTCTACTGTTAGTGTAGTTCTCATTCTGGTGTCCTTGGGCTAAAGGGCTGGGGTGAGATTGGCACACAGATCCAGAAATGTGGCCTTGTGTATCTGAAAGTTCTGCAACCACTGGTCGTCATCCCAAACTTGCATTATGATGCAATCCCATCAGGTCAGTACTTATTTCTTAGGCTCAGAGGCAGTGCTCCACCCTTTGCAGCTGCTCTGTGAACTCCACCAACAATTCTGAATTGGTGAATCTCGCTATGTCCCAGTTTCCTCTGCCCTCCACAAAATTGTCTTATTCCTCCAGCTCTTTGTACGGTTCTGCAAATCCTGGAGGATCGTGCGTCCTGTGCTTGAAACGTTCATGACAGTAGTGCAAAGCTATTTAGGCTCCATGCTTTTGTCGCAGGTGGTGGACAGCAACAAGTCCTGGGTGGGTGTGAGGTATTTTCAAAATAGGTGTGAAAATTATGGTATAAAGATGGCATTGTGGGATGGCAAAAGTTATATCATAGGAACTTGACCCCACCATCCCAGTCACTCCAGCATGACTCGTTTCTGACCCACCAAGCATTGCCAAAACTTCCCAAAAGATAATGTGCTGAACAGTAGTGAGTTGCATACTTGGATACCTAACCCTGGGGCACCAAACTGTGCATTGAAACAAGCATTCCTGGTGAGTATGCACAGTATTGACATAAGTAGCCCCAAAAGCATGAGCAGAAGCCCTATATTAACGGTGACAGCTTTATAACACTGTAACTTGCGTTGGAGAATAGATAATGCCCTCACTCTCATTGTCTCTGCCTCATGCTATTTCCTGGGTGGGCTGATTGAATCAGGCTTTTCACTCTGTGGGTTCCCAAGGGAAGTCTTCTTTCATGCTCATCTGCTGGAAAAGAATGAAATGGGAGTGAGTGACTGGCACTGATAACACACTTGTCAGTTAGGATGATCACCCATTTGAGCTTTTCAGTGACTTGGGAGGTTATTAATTAAGCATCTTCATAAGGGCTTTCTCAGCATAAATGTCAATAGGCTGTGACTTTTTCCAAATTGGTAGAAACTCTCCTAAGGTTGGGCTGAATTGCAATATAGTGGCATTAAAGCGTAGCAACTGACAACTCTTGGGAGATTGTCTTTTGGTTTATTCCAGTCTCTCTTTCCAGTTAAGAAACTATGGAAAGTCAAATAACAGCAAAAGAATGTCAGTTTAACTGATTAGAGTTAAGGCTGAGCAAATAATTAAAAACAAACTCTGATTTTGTGTTCAAAACATTCAGTGAATTTGCTGTGACTCTGTCCACACTCCTTGTGTTCACTTTCTATGAATATTTTAGCAAATGATTTTAATTACAGGTATGTTTCCTGAGGACCTGATGAAGACGCTATTGTCTTCAATGGGAGTCTTTCTATTGACTTACAAGACCTTTGGATGGGGCCTTGAACGGGCAAATTTTAAACAAACGTTGTAGAATATTCACAGACAGGGAACTTTAATTTCATATTTGCATCAGACACATGATTCTAAATGTCACACTCCTCCCATCAGGGGACAGAAACCGTGTGTGTGCATGAGAGAGGGAGATGCTCTACAAGTCCCAGAGCATGAAAGGTTAACCCAGCCCCCTGCCTCTCTCATGGGAGATGGGGAAGTGGCTGTGACAATCCATATCTAGAGGGTAAAATGTGACCTTCCCCGTCCCGGATGGCTGAGAAGCTTTGTAATTTTCTGGTGATAGGGACCCACTGTTCTGAGGGCTTGTGTATTTTCTGGCTCTTTTGTTTACAGATCAGTAAAAGAAAGCAGAAAGGAAAAACGAATGAAACTCAGCCACTGGCGAGAGCTTTTTGCATAGTCCCTGGCTAGTAGTTCTGCCCACCGGCCTACACTATCCAGTCAAAACAGCATTCATTTTAAACTTTGCATATCAAAACTATGCAGTCTGCTGCTGATGACTAAGCCCCATAAGAAAAATTATTCACAGCCATTATTCAACAAACAATTTTACATTAGAAATTTGAGAATCTCTGTTTGAGGGCACTCAGCTCCTCATCTGTGAAGAGCGCCCTTTGACATCAGGCTGAATTAGCATCAGGCAGTATTTGGGCCCATGTTGTGTAAGCATTCATGACAGACTATTGTCTGTTGCCTGTGTTTCCCAAGTGTATCATAGCTGAGCTCCCCTTCAGGAAAAATAAAACCAATCATGTTCCACGCTGCAATCCCACCAAGTAGTGTTAAAGGCCTAATTAATACACATCTCAATTTATACATCAGCTGTGCCCAACCACCCCCACTAGTTCTTTGCACCCCACACTTCTGTAAGTGCTGCATTAACAGTTAGCTGTAGCTGATTCCGTTGCTTGCTATTTTAGATGAGGTTATCCTTTTAATATATTTTCTTTGTTAATTAATAGGATTGCTTCATTGAGGTGGTCACCTCATTTACAAGCACGTCCTGTGAGAATTGCAGGCAAAATTGCACAGTATCCATATAAGCTCATTAATATGTGATGTTGCGGCAGAAGAAAACATTCTATAACTCCCAGATGGACAGTTTAATGCAGCGGCTCACTTCGTCAAAATATTGTGGAAGGGATTAATTTTTGTTTTAATGGTCTGAAGTCAGCTTTCTATTTTTTAATTGTAAATGAGTTAAAAACTTATGAAATGGATACAATAAACACTAGGTTGAGCCAAACCTAGCTAGCTCACTATTCATCCAGGGCACCTCATTCCTGACCTTCGTATTTCATCTTCTCTTGAGCAGAGACTTCCAGTGGTGTAGAGATGTGCCAAACTGCATGGTTAGGCATACTGTAAATGTTAAGTCTTCAGAAATAATCTATTTTGGTATTATAAGGTTGTTTAATCAGCTGGATTTCTGTAAATAAAGGTGACTACTAACCAGACTCATGAAGCTGTATTTTGTGACAATTTATGCAAAGCATAGACAGCCAGGTTTTGACACTGGGGATTCTCAGAACACAGTGTAGACCTCTTGGTCACAAATTGGAGTATCTGCCATGTGTGCCTGTGTTACTATAACTTTGCAGTGTGAGTCATGCATTGCATTGATCAAAGTAATACAAGGGATTGAAGAGAGACAAGGTGGGTGAGGTAGTATATTTTATTGGACCAACTTTTGTTGGCGAGAGAGACAAGCTCTGTGTAAGCTCAAAAAGCTTGTCTCTCTCACCAACAGAAGATAGTCCAGTGAAAGATATTGCCTTACCCATCTTGTCTCTTTAATAGCCTTGGACCAACATGTGTACAACAAAAAGAAAAGGAGTACTTGTGGCATCTTAGAGACTAACCAATTTGAGCATAGGCTTTCGTGAGCTACAGCTCACTTCATCGGATGCTGTAGCTCATGAAAGCTTATGCTCAAATAAATTGGTTAGTCTCTAAGGTGCCACAAGTACTCCTTTCTTTTTGCGAATACAGACTAACACGGCTGCTACTCTGAAACATGTCTACAACAGTACTACATACATGGGATAGTGTCCTACTGAGAATATATCGCTTTATAATGACCACTAATTTGGCCAGTTGCTGCAAGGACTAACCTGATAGCATTGTAGGAGAAGTTTTGAATGGGTTACAGAAACTATATATTATACTAGGTTTATAATTCAGGTTTATTCCACTTATTCTTTTATATGAGAAGTCTGTAAGGGATTCTGGTTTGGCTGTATAGATAGCTAGGCAGAAACCATGCAGCTTTGTAGTGTTTCATGGGAATATGAGTGTGCTGGCTGTATCCTATATGCAGTTTATCCAAAGATTCCCCCTTGTATAAGCAACATATTTTTGATTTTTCACAAACCTTGAGGAGAAACATACAGATTGATTTGAATCAACACTACATGCTGCCTGTCTCTCAGACATTCTGAGGATCAATGCTTATGACCAATACAATGCTTAGATGAGCCAATACTCCACCTCTAAAGTCTTCACAGAATTCCTTGTTGCCAGGGAGGCCCACATGGACGTGTACATTTATTTTCCTCAAACAGCAGAAGTTTTGCAGTGTGTATAACAAGAGTTCTTTAATAATTCTGGTATTTTCCAATATGATTGGTGCCACTCAGTTGGCTCGTGCAGTCCCTAAAAGCCCCAGATCAGCATGAGTACGCTTACAAAAAGAAGTGTCACAGTATGAATATGTTGCTGATTTGTGATGCCAGTTACACAATTTGAAAATGCTACCAAAATATCTATTAGCATCACATGATTCATACAAGCAAGACTCACACACACAAGAATGCCATCACAGCTAAAGTTTTTCTCCAGATAAACAAGTTTATCCATTAGTGCATAACATTTTTATAGTTTCTACAAATGTACAGCTTTAACTGTATAAACAGCAAAAATAATTTCCCCCATTTTTACTTATCTTAAACAGTCAAAACAAAACTTTGCTGCTGTTATATGTCTGTAAAATGTTTAAGAACAATCTATCTTTTACTATTGTTTTAACTACTAACAACAAGTTGTAAGTTCTTAAACTATTTAGATGTTAATAAAGTTAACTGTAATTTTTGTAAATTCTAAACAAATTAAAATTTGTAAATCTTAATTTTAAATGAAACCCCTTTAAACTATAACTCAGTATCTTTTTCTGGCCACGTGGAGATACCTTTTGGCCTGAGCACAACTTCACCAGCATTCTCCAGACACTGTGAGCATTCCGGGTTTCCTAGACTATCTCCTGTCCATTAGCTTGTTGCAAGTACACCTAGCAGTGGTTAGTGCCTTCCTCGCTCTGGTGGAAGGACATTCCTTCTTTACTCACCCAGCTACAGTACAGTTTATGACAGCCCTGATCAGGACTTTCCCATCAGTGGTCACCTACACCTCAATGGGACCTTAATGTCATTCTCTTGACACTCACAGGTCTGACTTAGAACCCATGGCGACATATGCCATGATCCATCTGTCTGTTAACGTGGTGTTCTTAGTGTCTATCACTTTGGCCAGGAGGGTCAGCGAGCTCGGAGCTATTATGCAGAACCCTCCTTATACAGTGTTTCACAAAGAAACGGTTTCTCTTAGACCATACTGCAAGTTTCTCCCCAAGATTGTTTCTGAGTTCAACATCAATCAAACTGTACACTTACTTCTATTTTTCCCTAAATCCCATGCTTTTGCTGAAGAGAAGAGACTTCACTCCCTTGATGTCTGACATGTAAAAACATACGTTTCATGGGATGTCACAATAGCCTATGATAACCAATGTTGATTGGAAAAAGTATGAAAGGAAGACAGACTGAGTCCAAATGAAAATGCTTACTGATGTAACTCAAGGACTGTGTTAAGATCATACTTGGTAAACAAAAAAAGTGTAAAACTAGAAATCAGTGACCCAAAACTGGTGTGACAGAAACTAGGCTTAATTGGTGGACAAAATAATGAAAGGATGAGCTGTTCCTCCCACAACTCCCTTTCTGTGTTCTTAAAGAAAGTGTTTGGGGAGAAAAATTAGCTACTGGAATGAGATACCATCATGACTGCCACCTGCACCATCTCCTGGGACACTGGGCCTTCGTCATCCTGATATTGAGAGATGTCCTGGCCAGACCAGGCCAGAGAGAGGGACCCAGATAACATCACCACCTCCACTGGCTCCAGCTAAATCCCAAGCCATGTCTGAAATGGAACAGGATGGGACTTTAACGACAGCAAGAACGAAACAGCTCTGCTAATTTTCTTCTCTCTTCCCCAAAAGGACAGTTTTATTACCATCTTTGATACATCTAAGATACTGTTATACAAGGGGTTTTTTTTCCCTTCTAAAAATGCTCTCCAGCTAAAGGGAACAAAGGATGTTAAAATGAAAGCCTTATTTAATATTTCACATTTCAAATGCTTCAACTGTTTGTTCGTCTTTTCTTCATCTTTAATAAGAGGTTAAAAGGCGTTTAATGGTATGTTTACCATGGTTCTAAGCAGACTGAGATCATTTGTATCCTAAACCCTGAGCTGTGTTTAACAGTGTTTAATGCTGGACCATGATGGGGTTATATTAACACCTTTGGCTGATTTTATTCTATCCAAATTAATATAACGGTGGACACTGCAGTTACGGTTCATCTGAATTAGGCGTCTAGCACTCATGTACAATTAATTATAACCTCTCATTAACGTGGTTTAGTTTCTAGTATAATATGAACAGCACTACCTAGCATGATTTTCTTAGAATTCATATTGCAAGGTGGTGTAGTCATACCCTGGTAGCCATTATCTTGGGCACAAACACCCCTCCTTTCATCTGGGAATTTTTTTGCATTGTTTTGAAAATTGTAATGGAGAGATACTCCTCATTCGATGTCATATATATGTCAGACTTCCAACTAACAGCTTTCCTTTCACTTACTTCAAACCGACTTGTCCCAGGTAATGAGCCGTAGTTACTGCTACTGAAATACCTATAGCTAACAAGATGAAGGAAACACAACATACTGGCTGATGAAGGTCTCAGGGTTCCATCTTTCTTGTGATGCGCAAACAGCCCGTGCATTTATTTGTACAGAATGTCCATCTGGTTGTATTGATTTGGTCACTTGATTCTTTACAAAAGTCTAAATGGATTGAATCACCATCTACCAGTTGCAATATGAGTGTGTCCTGCACAAAACTTCTGATATAAGAGCAACTACTATCCCACTGCATTTTAAATGAGCTGTGTGATCTCACTACATTAAATTCTTGTGTGAGATGTATGAAGACAGGCATCCACCTTTTAAAGAATGCCCTATCAGCGACTCTGTGAGAACAGATGCCTTGTAGATTTGTTACAGCGGCTGTGTGTTGCCTTGTAACTGGAACCCATATGAAAAGGCAGGTAACAATGTAAATCTACATTATTATGAGTTAGCAACTGATGCAAGAAATCATTAAGTACACTGTGACTGACCATGTACAATACATTTTAGAACAATAATGTTGTCTAAGTCACTCTTGAGGATTTACTTCTGTTGTGCTGCCTAAGAAGACTCTAGTTAACTTAAACTGACAGGGATGTTTCCTATGCTTCTTAGTCATTCTTCTCTCTGATGTCCTCTCAGCAGTCTACACCTCTGTGCGTTCCCTCCACTGCACCCATACTCAATGTCCACAATTAATTCACAGCAAGCAACACAACAGTAGTGGTAGAGAGAGATGTCTGTATCAAATCATGAACTCCATTTTGTGTGGTGGTGAATATATGTCTAAACTTGCCTGAGAACAGCATATTGTACTGCATTCTAGATAGCTGTCCTCCCTGGGAAAATTTCTGGACAGCTTGTTGGAGGACTGTCACAGGGAAGCCATCAAGCTGGTAATCTGGGGCCATTGACTGTCTCTGAACTACTGGCCCATTCCCATCGCCACCCCCTGAACAGTGAACTGTCTTCTGAAGGTTTCAGAGTAGCCGATGAAGTGAGCTGTAGCTCACAAAAGCTTATGCTCAAATAAATTTGTTAGTCTCTAAGGTGCCACAAGTCCTCCTTTTCTTTTTGTGTCTACTGAAGGATGTTCATGGAGGATGGAGCATGTCTGGCAGGAGGGAGGTTGGAACTTCCCAGTGGAGCCTATGGTAAGAGATAGAGCCTCTATATAAGAGCAGGGTGCTGCTCTGTGTATGGGGGAAGGGGCAACCATCGACGTGCACAAGGACTTGCAGGAGAGAGGGGATAGGATGGACTCTGCCCAGCCTGAAATACTGAAAAACCTCAGATGCACAGGAAGGGTGACGTTAGACCAAGTGAGGACACTTGTTTGTTTTCAAACTCTTGAGTGCTTTAAGAGTAGTCTCTATGGTTAAGAAATTCCTTGGCTATGCCTGTGTTGTTTTCCTGCCACATTGTCCCCAAAGCGCTAACCTAGGTGGAGCCCAGGGAGACCATGTGTAAGAACATAAGAATGGTCATTCTGGGTCAGACCAACGGTCCATCCTAGCCCAGCATCCTGTCTTCCAACAGTGGCTGGTGCCAGATGCTTCAGAAGGAATTAACAGAACAGGGCAATTTATTGAGTGATCCATCCGCTGTTGTCTAGCCCCAGCTTCTGGCAGTCAGAGACTTAGGGGCACCCAGAGCATGGAGTTGCATTCCTGACCACCTTGGCTAATAGCTATTGATGGACCTATTCTCTACTTATCTACTGCTTTTTTGAAACCAGTTGTACTTTTGGCCTTAACATCCCCTGGCAATAAGTTCCACAGATTGACTGTGCATTGTGTGAATAATTACTTCCTTTTGTTTGTTTTCAGCCTGCTACCTATTAATTTCATTGGGTGACCCCTGGTTCTTGTGTTACTTGAAGGGGTAAATAGCACTTCCTTATTCATTTTCTCCACACCATTCATGATTATATAGACCTCATTAGCTTTTTTGACTCCCGCTGCACATTGAATGGATGTTTTCAGAGAAATGTCCACAATGACTCCAAGACCTTTCCTGAGTGAACAGCTAATCTAGACCCCATCATTTTATATGTATAGTTGAGATTATGTTTTCCAATCTGCATTACTTTTCATTTATGAGCATTGAATTTCATCTGCCATTTTGTTGCCCAGTCACCAGTTTTGTGAGAGTCCTTTGTAACTCTCTGCAGTGAGCTTTGGACTTAAATATCTTGAGTAATTTTGCCAAACTTTGCCACCTTAATGTTTACCCCCTTTTCCAGATAATTTATGAATATATTGAACAGCACTGGCCCAATAATATCCTTGGGGGATCCTGCTATTTACATCTCTCCACTGATGTAAAACTGTGAAAACTGATCATTTATTCCTATCCCTTGTTTTCTATCTTTTAACGAGTTTCTGATCTCCTGAGAGGACCTTCCCTCATATCACATGACTGCCTACTCTACTTAAGATCCTTTGGGGAAGGTCAAAGGCTTTCTGAAAGTTCAAGTACACTATTTCCCCTGGATCAGCCTTGTGCATGTTCGTTGATCTCCACAAAAAATTCTAATAGATTGGTGAGGCATGATTTTCCTTTACAAAAGCTGCATTGGCTCTTCCCCAACATATTGTGTTCATCTATGTGTCTGATAATTCTAGTGCTTAGCATAGTTTTAACCAATTTGCCTGCTACTGAAGTTATTCTTTACAGGCCAGTAATTGCCAGGATCACTTCTGAAGCCTTTTTTAAAAATATGGGCATTTCACTCGCTATCTGCCAGTCACCTGGAGCCGAGGCTGGTTTAAATGCTTGGTTACATACCACAGTTAGTAGTTCTGCAGTTATGTATTTGAGTTCCTTCAGAACTCTTGGGTGAATACCATCTGGTGCTTGTGACTTCTTCTGGTTTAATTTACCAATTTATTTCAAAACCTCCTCTATTGACACCTCAGCCTGGGATAGCTCCTCAGATTTGTCACCTAACAAGAATGGCTCCAGTGTTGGAATCTCCCTCCCATCCTCTGTAGTGCAGACCTACTCAAAGAATTTGTTTAGCTTCTCCGTAAGTCTTATGGCCATATAAGTGGTCTGGGGTCTCAGATTGTGATTTTGTGGTTGAGGGCAGCTGAACAGTGGCCCCCCACGTTCTGAAAAAGGACATCAGACAAGAAATCTGGACCTGAAAATGTGCCCTATATACGTAGATCTAGAAATGGTGAGTAGACTACCTGGGCCTGGTTGGCTTAGAAACATATGGGACCCACTAGCAACAGACTGTTGACTGAACAGATGGTACAGGGATAAATTGTAATACCAATTACCAAGGCAATTTGTGTGTGCTGGAGCTTGATCTAAAGTCCGTTGAAGCCCATGGGTATTTGATCAGATTTTTGGAGGGAAATTGTTCAGAGGAGTATTTATATTTTCATGTAAAATATTTCTCCAATTTACCCCAGCCCCGCCTCCTGATAATTTGATCTATGTCCATATCTGCATAGTTTATATTTGCTATAAGAACGTGTGCTTTAAAAATGAAGCCTCCCTTGGCTGCATTCAAACCATTTATTGACTTTTAAAATATTCCAACTTTATGAAAAAGTATTCTGCATTTTGTTTGTATGGGAAGGATTGCTATTCCCTCCCCTATAATTCAACTACATTACAATGAGACTGTTACCCCTGCTTTTCATTAGAAAAGAATACCCCTTTGGTGAAAATTACCATAATATAATTCATACATTTTGTATGACATGATGTAGCTGTAATCATAATTTTAGTTATGAACACAGCAAATCTAGTAGGAACGGTCAGTAAAATGTGTCTGATGGGTTCTCACTGCTCATCACATGCTGTGGGCATATTGGATATTTTGGTACTGTTCAATATTTATAGAGCTAAAGGCAGATAAACATAAGTAGTGAATTCTTACTGATGAAAGTAAAGATAGCTAGTTACTAATTTCTTCAAGATGAGTCAAATAGTTTCCTCTTCATTCATTGACACATTTGTTCTATAACCTTCACCCAAGGCTAGCTTCAGTTGATTACAGCATTTCTGTGTTTATATGTTTTCCCTTATACGCTTGCCAGTGGTTCAACATTAAAAGTTATTGTTACAACAATTTATTATGCGCATGCGTGTGTTCACTGCCAATTCCTGTTTTTCACATAATTCCCCCTCTTTGTGAGTCCTGGTGAGTGTCTTCAATCAGTACTATATCCACATTCTTTTGCAGGTTTCTCCTTCTGCATATACTATTTAGTGTGTGCAGTGGAGGCGAGGATGTAGGAGTGCATATGTTCAAACTGATCCCCGTCTGTGGGAAACCCATTCTTTGCTTCAGAAGATGCCTATGTTGATTCCCTGATGGAACTATTGATATACAATGGAATTTATAAAAGCTGCAATGTGTCTACTATATATTACTCTCTGGTACTTCAGTCCTATTTCCTGTATATGTTATACTGTAAGTCTTTTGCATAAGCAGCTGAGTTGTACAGGAATTGCTAAGGCGAGTGATTCTGACACATTTGTGTCCACTCTGAACAATCTAAAATTTCACCCCAGAGCTGACTGTGTTTCAGTGGTGAAATTATTCCTATCCTGCTGCTTGTCTGAGTGGGGAACTCCCAATGAAGTGAACAAAAATCTATTGCACGTTGTTTGAAAAAATCAGCCTGAAATGTTTGTAAAGTGTTTGGAATCCAACTGAACAAACTTTACTAGCGTGGGTTATGTTGCATTCGATTCTGAGCATGTTATATGCTGTGCAGTAGAAAAGTAATGAATTAGAACTTTGTCATCACGAAGGTACGAGGTCAGTTAAAAACCAGACAAAACCACATGGGGAAATAGCCACTGACATGGTCATGTTCCCAGCTTAAAACAAATAGGTTCAGGATTTCATAGCAAAGCTGGGGATTTAGCCAGATATTTTAATGGAAGTTGTGCCCCTCAGTTAATAAATATGCAACTTGATACAGGGTTGTGGGGTCAGGCCGGGGGGTGAGGCAAACCACACAACAAAGGCAGAGAAATCATAAACAAACAAAGAGTCTTAATGCGATCTTGTGACAAATCCCCTAACCCCTGTACACTGCATGGACAGGAAGGATAAAGAATTAATCTAAACCTTGGCTAAAGAGGAAAGTCACTGATCAAAAAGCCAAGAAAGGAGCAGTATAAATGACTGTGATAAATACGACCAGTTACAGCAGTGTCTGTCAGGTATCTGAAGACTCACAGATTGCACATAGGTTCTGTGGAAGAATATGCTGGATATATTTTTATTATTATTTTTTTTTAAAAGGGAGGCTTCTGCCCTAAATTCCATGAGTGAGCTTGAGTTTGGTTGTCGGGGGTCAGTACTTTAGAGCTTAGTGGGCACATCCCATTTTTCTTAGTTCATTAGACGTGAACCTCTTGACTGGGTTCCTTTACGCTAGGCTGTTCCACTGTAGGCTGTGTGCTTGTACAACGTGATTGACATTACCAGATATGTATAAAGGAAATTGTATTTTTTCCCCCCTAAAGGCCATGGATTTGAGCTTGTCAACTCAAACTGAACAGGAAATAATGAACGTTCGATTCCTTTGCTTTACAAAATGTTTGCTTTGAATTTAAACTCAGCAGAGTTATGGAAGTTATATATTGCCCCCTGCCATGCAAAAGGGGAAGTAACCTAAGATTTTGTCACCCTGACCCGTGTCACTTGAGATTAGCCTTTTACCAGCTACCAGTGTGCTACACCTTTTCAATGGCTAAAACAAGGTTTTCTGCCAAACATGTCGGCATATGACTACTTGATTTTTAATCAAGTGCAGTAATACAGATGGTTGGTTCTGTGCTGTTTGTGTCAAGTAAGATGTTAGTGGAGGAGCCCCTATGGCTTCATATTTCCTGATGGTTAATAGTTTGAGAACTTTTGTGTATGTAGTTGGTGAAAATTCTTCACACTGATTCTACCACCTTGGGGAAGAATTTGAAAGATAGTCAGGCTTTTAACTTCCATTTGTGCCTTTTGAAAATATTCCCCCTTGTCTCTTGCAGGAAAGAGCTGTTTTATACACACTCATGTTAAGAATGGGTATATTGATTTAACTCAGATAGTTACCAAAATTTACTTAGTGTTTGGAGCCAGAATATTTTATAGCCTTTTCTGTAAATTGGCTATGAGCATTACCTTACGTATCCCCTCTCGCTCTACACATTTTTGCATGTTGCTAGCATTCGTTGCAATGTAATGTTAGCCTATTGTAAAGACAAAGACGTCTACTTATCTGATATGCAGACTGCTGAATTTCTTGTGGAGAAAGATTCCAAGATTGGGTTTAGATGAGCCATTGTGAGTTAACCTCACAATTTTGGACATCCCCTTAAGGTGCTTTTTTTGTGACTTAAGTGTTTTTGTGGATTTAAGAAAAAATTGAAAAGTGAGTGCACTTTAAAATTTGAAAAGTGAGTACATTGAAAAGTGACTGCTTCTACAGACACTGGAGTGGGAACTTTCCAAGCAGCTCAGTTGTGGGGCTACTCTTGGGCTCCTGCTAACCTGAGGTATGGCAGGAAAGGGAGGTGTGGCTGCATAATCCTTGCTGGTGAAACTTCCCAGCTAATTAGGGCAAATGCTTGATTTTTCCCTCCCCACCTGAATTCTAACAAATGGCCCAATTAGAGGGAAGGTGCAAAACAAAGACCATACCATTTGGGTGAGCTGTTTCCATAGGTGCTGGAACTAGGGGTGTTGCGGGTGCTGCATCTCCTGGCTTGAAGTTGTTTCCATCATATACAGGGTTTACAATTTGGTTCAATGGCTCTCAGCAGCCTCATTATACAGATTGTTCCAGCACCCTGGACTGTTTCATCGCAGCTACTGTGAGAGGTCTGCAGCTCCATTCCGTGCAGTGGGTGTCCATGGTAAGAGAACTGGAGGGATCAGAGGAGTTCAGGTAGTGTGAGGGGATAATCTGAGCAGGGCAGAACAGAACTAGCAGTTTGGCAGAGTGTTCCAGATGACTCGGTCCTTAAGTGGGCCTAAAAGTTTCTTTCCATAAGGCACCATTAGCCCATTATCTAGAGTTATCAGCAGGGAAGGGATTCAGTTTGAAGTGGAATCACTAAAGTACTCCCTTATTGTGAGGGAAACCCTGGCCTGTTGGATGCCACAAAACCAGCCATTATGTGAACTGGAGAAAAGTGACCATGAGCTACTGTTTATTTCTCGTGTGATAAAATCCTTTTCACATCTTCAAAAACAATATTTCTCTGCCTATATTTTCTTGGCACCTCTCCCCACCTTGCCTTTTGCAGGAGAACAGGGTTCTCTTCCTGTCATTTCACACTCAAGTCATAGAACGTTGCTGTGCCTCAGTTTCCCCATCTGTAAAACGTGGATAAATATAGGACCCCTCCCTGAAAATTGCTTTGAGATCTATGAATGAACAGTGCCTATTTTTTTTTATTAAGAGGATGAGGAATCCCTACAGAAGTTTCGTGTGTGTGAGCTTCTGGTAGAGTGGATGTGCTGTTTTACCCCTACTCAAGGTTCATGGAGTCATGGAATGTTGCAGGACTTTCTTTCTCAAAATGAAAGTGATGCTGCACCAAGTCCTGATGATAATGCATAATCTTTATATCTTATTAGTAATGAGCGAGGTCACCAACAGGCATTAATTTCCAGTTCAAGGGAAATATGTTAAATCTTCCAATGCAGAGGAGGAAATTCGGGTTGATATTCTTGTTTCAGAAGAGGTCTCCGCAATAGTTTCTTACAAGGAAAGGCACTTAAAAATGGGGTTTTATGGGTGTAACTGAGAATAGAATTTAGTCCTAGAATGAGCATTGGGCTAAGTTCCGCTCTCCTTTGTAAATCCAGTGTAAATTTGTAGCAGATACTGGTATGACTTGGGAGCAGAATTTCTCTATTACTATTCTACAAGTCTGACATTCTTTTGGAGTTGGGAGTAAATCTTTTTCCTGGGATTGAAATATATGGAGCTGTTGCTGGTAATCACAGCTTCATGGTGTTTCACTGCAAGCAACCCAGTGTGAAAGGGGAGAGGCTTCAGGGGATGGACAGACCTAGTGGATTCATGATTACAGGGAACCACCAACCTTTCTGTTTCCCCCGTCTTTCTACAGGGTGGGCTTATACCAACTGCAGAGGCTGTGTTACCTGTCAGAGTGAAGTCTGGAGACCGATCTCAGAGCACCTCCCCCAGTATGTGGCTCATTTACTCAGGCTTTGACTTATGAATATTTAGCCCATTGTAAATTGTTTTGCAGCAATAACCATCAGTGTGATTCTCTAAACACAAGGGGCCATATGGAGATATGTAGGCTCAGACTCTGAAAGGGCTAGAGTAAGTTTACTCTGTAATCATGAATGCTCCTTGTCCGAGTTTGCCATATGCAGGTAGATTACAGAGCATTCTACATTTTCCTCATAATATATTCATGTGTTTTTTTTGTGTGTAGCTAATTGCTAGTTGTAGTCATGACTACTGTTGATAACTGTAAATTTTGTTCAGCACTGGATTGCGTGTTACACGTTACCTTGGGCAGCTTATTTTTGAGGAAAATTTCAATCGATCTTCACAGTTTCATGCATTTTATTTTAATGATAAAGGGAAACAGAGGACCCAACATTCTTTGGGGTAGGGAACTGAAACGTATACTTACATATAAATTTTTATTGATGGATGTCACTGTTTACAGTTTCCTGTGTTTCAGTCTTACACAGTATGGGAACAAGAGTCCCATAACCTCCAGCTAATGTTAATGATGTATTTTGCAGTAAGCATTAAATTCAGAGCAGGGAAATAAAATTCAGGAAACAATTTGGTTTTAATAACATGAAGAGAAAAATATAATTCTGAGTATTAAATTTAATATGACTCTTGTTTAAAGCACAAGTTGAAAGGAAATGACAAACTACAGGAAGCATAAAATGCTGCTAACCCCCAGCAGCATTTAGTGACTCGCTAACACTGTTATTTCTAATTACTCCTGTACTTTGTCATTGTTTAACACAATCAAATCTAATTGGCCAGAAATTTTTTTTTGTTTGCTTATAGTAGACTATGGCTACAGTCTTACTGATACTGTTCCGGTTTCATTGTGAACATCCCAAACTTTTTTGCATCATTACATCTTAAATTAGGCTCTGATAATAAGCATATTTTATTAGACTTATGAAAAGATTAGGTGGAATTCACCTGGCAGAATCAAAATGCATTGAATGGGAGTCTCCAGGATCTCTTTCTATTTCATGTTCAGCAATCCCTTGTGGGTCATCACATAGAGTGAGGCTTTGCTTTTAATTAAATACTCCTTGTTTCAAAGATATGACTAATAAATGTCAAATGGGCATATTTTTGTCTATTTTAAGATGAAAAATATGTAGGCTATTAGTGTTAGAACTGTTGCAGAGCTGCTTTCAGTTCAAAATCCTAAATATAAAACTACAAATAAAGCTGAAAAATTATTAGAACATTTGGTGGCCTCTTCTGTCACAAAGTGAAGTTAATGACATTTATTGTAATTAAGATGCCTGTGAAACATTTCTTTTAGTTAAATGCTGAACTGATGTTCTGTCTCTCTAAACCTTTTATACATCTTGTTTCATGTTAAGTGAGGGCGGGTGTTAATTTATCCCACGAAGTAGGTGGGGATTTGGTGAAAAATGATCTTTTCCAAATAGGGAAATTACTAGAAGGTTGTCAGTATGAACCACCCCATGTGCACTTGACAAATTGATGTGCACAGATTGTTTGTATTTAACCCTAGATTAGACACATCTGTTACATAGAATCACAAGTCAGTGAAAAAATTAACTGCATTGAAAAAATCAGCAATCCACTGATATGCTAACTTTTTAACACATTGCAGATTCCACTATAAATCAGATAAGTGATTTCTGCATCTTATGATACTACCCGACGTTCAAAAATAATGCACATCAGACTTGCCAACATATATAATTCCAAAAGTATATTAATGAGGGTAACTCAAATATTAAAGTTTAGGAGAATATCAAACCAGAATTGCCTTTAGGGCTAAATCTTGAAATCCTTATTTGACCTTTCGGCAAAAATCACCATTGTAGGTCATGAGTTGTGTGTGATTAGGGATTGAATGAGGGCTGCAGGATTTGGCCCTTAATGATCATATGATAAGTGATCATTACTGATCATATAACTTAAATGCAGTTGTATCGGTGTAAATATATGATGCAGAATGAGTAAGGACACACCTACAAACAAGTCTTCTATACAGTACTGTTTAAATCCTTATTCCATCACCCTGGCAGTGGAGCACCTTCCAATGATGCATTAAGTGAAGTGACTAACATCTGCCACGTGTGACTCATTCTTCATTTCTCTCCTCAGGAGGAAAATCATGTGAGACTTGTTATTTATGTACAATGTGCTTTTATTAGTAAAGGCCAAGTTGAAAATTGCACTGTGTACTTGAAACGGAAAGTGACGTACCTGATACAATTATCATTTGATATAGTTACATCACTGTAATTGAAAACACATTTCTCATGATAGATGAAACTCTCAGCTATGAAGTACTGATCTCCAGATTGTTAATGCATGGGTGAGCTTTTATATCACACCATCCATTGAATCAAATGAAAGTGACCTGCGTAAATGACTCACTGGTTGATAAAAGAAGCCCCTGAATTTTTTGTGTATGATGGTTTTTTTTAAAATGCAGTATTTTTAAATTGTGTTTAGGATAATTTAGCATAGAATTTTATGGAGCTTATATGTTTTGTTACATTTCAGTAAGGGCCTTCATATAGAATTTCAGTTTGCCTATGTGAGGAGGATAATTTTACACTGTGTTTTGAGCATAGAAGAACAGACAGAACCTTGTAACCATCATGTGTCCCTTCCCCCCACAATGGATTGTCTGCAAACTTTACACTTGAACTAAAAGGGTAACCAGGACTCCGTATTGCAGATAAAACTAAAGAGTCTCCCAGAATCTCAATATGAGTAATAGTTCTTAGTGATAGGACTCTTATTCCTCCCACTGTAAGATGAGAGGAGAAATTATCTGCTGGCACAACTCTGGTGACTTCAACTCCATTGCACCAATCAGAGAATTTAGGCCTCAGAACCCCCTTTTGTCCTCAGCTGGGAAGATTTAGAACTACTGCTTTGGGTACAGCCTCCTGTGCCCCCACTAGGCACATATTACTCCAGGGTGAATTCTGCACCAAAAAAATAAAGATCTGCGCACAATATTTTAAAATTCTGCAAATTTCATTGGTCAAAATAACACTACATAATCACGCCAGTTTCAATTATTTTGGGAATTTTATAAAATATCTGTCCGCAAGTATGTCTGTAACAATACGGACACACACACAAATTCCTCTAGGAGTAGAGAGTTAAATAAACCCCTATTTAACCAGGGGGACCAAGAGGATGAGGTGGACGAGGCTTTCTTCCGGCAACTCACGGAAGTTACTAGATCGCAGGCCCTGGTTCTCCTGGGAGACTTCAATCACCCTGATATCTGCTGGGAGAGCAATACAGCGGTGCACAGACAATCCAGGAAGTTTTTGGAAAATGTAGAGGACAATTTCCTGGTGCAAGTGCTGCAGGAACCAACTAGGGGCAGAGCTCTTCTTGACCTGCTGCTCACAAACCGGGAAGGATTAGTAGGGGAAGCTAAAGTGGATGGAAACCTGGGAGGCAGTGACCATGAGATGGTCGAGTTCAGGATCCTGACACAGGGAAGAAAGGAGAGCAGCAGAATACGGACCCTGGACTTCAGAAAAGCAGACTTTGACTCCCTCAGGGAACTGATGGGCAGGATCCCCTGGGAGAATAACATGAGGGGGAAAGGAGTCCAGGAGAGCTGGCTGTATTTTAAAGAATCCTTATTGAGGTTACAGGGACAAACCATCCCGATATGTAGAAAGAATAGTAAATATGGCAGGCGACCAGCTTGGCTAAATAGTGAAATCCTTGCTGATCTTGAACACAAAAAAGAAGCTTACAAGAAGTGGAAGACTGGACAAATGACCAGGGAAGAGTATAAAAATATTGCCCGGGCATGCAGGAGTGAAATTAAGAAGGCCAAATCACACTTGGAGTTGCAGCTAGCAAGAGATGTTAAGAGTAACAGGAAGGGTTTCTTCAGGTATGTTAGCAACAAGAAGAAAGTCAAGGAAAGTGTGGGCCCCTTACTGAATGAGGGAGGCAACCTAGTGACAGAGGATGTGGAAAAAGCTAATGTACTCAATGCTTTATTTGCCTCTGTCTTCACGAACAAGGTCAGCTCCCAGACTACTGCACTGGGCAGCACAGCGTGGGGAGGAGGTGACCACCCCTCTGTGGAGAAAGAAATGGTTCGGGACTATTTAGAAACGCTGGACGAGCACAAGTCCATGGGGCCAGCTGCGCTGCATCCGAGAGTGCTAAAGGAGTTGGCGGATGTGATTGCAGAGCCATTGGCCATTATCTTTGAAAACTCATGACGATCGGGGGAACTCCCGGACGACTGGAAAAAGGCTAATGTAGTGCCCATCTTTAAAAAAGGGAAGAAGGAGGATCCTGGGAACTACAGGCCAGTCTGAAGCACTAAGAGGAGAGGAAAGTGATCAGGAACAGTCAGCATGGATTCACCAAGGGCAAGTCATGCCTGACTAATCTAATTGCCTTCTATGATGAGATAACTGGCTCTGTGGATGAGGGGAAAGTGGTGGACGTGTTGTTCCTTGACTTTAGTAAAGCTTTTGACACGGTCTCACACAGTATTCTTGCCAGTAAGTTAAAGAAGTATGGGCTGGATGAATGGACTATAAGGTGGATAGAAAGTTGGCTAGATTGTCAGGCTCAATGGGTAGTGATCAATGGCTCCATGTCTAGTTGGCAGCTGGTATCAAGTGGAGTGCCCCAAGGGTCGGTCCTGGGGCCGGTTTTGTTCAATATCTTCCTAAATGATCTGGAGGATGGTGTGGATTGCACCCTCAGCAAGTTTGCAGATGACACTAAACTGGGAGGAGAGGTAGATACGCTGGAGGGTAGGGATAGGATACAGAGGGCCCTAGACAAATTAGAGGATTGGGCCAAAAGAAATCTGATGAGGTTCAACAAGGACAAGTGCAGAGTCCTGCACTTAGGAAGGAAGAATCCCATGCACTGCTACAGATTAGGGACCGAATGGCTCGGCAGCAGTTCTGCAGAAAAGGACCTAGGGGTTACAGTGGACGAGAAGCTGGATATGAGTCAACAGTGTGACGTTGTTGCCAAGAAGACCAATGGCATTTTGGGATGTATAAGTAGGGCCATTGCCAGCAGATTGAGGGACGTGATCATTCCCCTCTATTCGACATTGGTGAGGCCTCATCTGGAGTACTGTGTCCAGTTTTGGGCCCCACACTACAAGAAGGATGTGGAAAAATTGGAAAGAGTCCAGCGGAGGGCAATAAAAATGATTAGGGGACTGGAACACATGACTTATGAGGAGAGGCTGAGGGAACTGGGATTGTTTAGTCTATGGAAGAGAAGAATGAGGGGGGATTTGATAGCTGCTTTCAGCTACTTGAAAGGGGGTTCCAAAGAGGATGGATCTAGACTGTTCTCAGTGGTTGCAGATGACAGAACAAGGAGTAATGGTCTCAAGTTGCAGTGGGGGAGATTTAGGTTGGATATTAGGAAAATCTTTTTCACTAGGAGGGTGGTGAAACACTGGAATGTGTTACCTAGGGAGGTGGTGGAATCTCCTTCCTTAGATATTTTTAAGGTTAGGCTTGACAAAGCCCTGTCTGGGTTGATTTAGATGGGGATTGGTCCCTTCCAACCCTGATATTCTATGATTCTATGAAATAAATAACCAATCACCAAAGCTGGAGACATGTCTTTTCCCAAATGGATGATTATCAAATAATTAATTGGTTCAGTCATATACAGTGTAATGTAATTTTTAGATGTGTCCTGATTTTTGCCAGTGAGGTTTTTTGCACATGATCCTTTAATCAAATTTCAAATGTATCAATTTTTTTGCAGCCACATTAATCAGTTTGGCATCAGTTCATTCTATGCTTGATGCTGAAAATGCTTACTAGAAGCTGTTTGCCTGCCTAACATAAATAACACAATTCTTCAATATTTCTCTTACAAATCTGGCAAGACTCTTGCCACAAGAGATGCTTTTGTTAACCTGCACAATAAGGTGTCTATACATGTATGTCTGAAGCATGTCCACTCATTTGCAAAAAAACAGCTTCATGGTTATATATACAAGAAAAATCCTCACAAAAATGACCTTTCCTTTAATAGTATTCTTGGTTTTTTAATAAGTGTCAGGCATCTGGGTTTGTAATCTTCTGTGTTGCTTCTTTCTGAAGTAGACTGATACTGTTCTATGAACTTATTATGTTTCACTAACAGCCTAAAATCAATTAATCTGCTGCATTTTTCATAAATAATAATAATTTACTCTTTGCACTGTGGTGGTGCCTAGCAGTCCCAATTTGGGGATCAGGGCTCCAATGTGCTAGGCATTGTATATGTCCTCCTGTCCCCTCCCTCCAAAAAGACAGTCTGTGCCCCAAAGAGCTTACAATCTAAGTGTATGACAAGAGATATAATAAACACAAAGGGGGAACGCAAGCTAATAGTGAGACCACTATGATTAGCATAATCAGCAGTAGACACAGCACACTGGCTCTCTTGCATTGTCAAGTGCTTTGTAGGCATTGTAGAAGAGGTTAATAGAGGCTAATGTGGCAGCTTTGCAGACTTTACAGGGAGCTCCTCCCCGGCAGAAGAGGCAGTATGGGAGAAGTCACAGGTTGAGGCAGAGAAGCATGTGTGTGTGGTGACCTGCTGAGATTAGCAAGGTTACACTCTTTTTCAGTTTATAAGATGCTTGAGGCAGAATGGGGTGAAAAGATGCTATTTGTGCCCTTCCCAAAAGGAAGGATAGTCCACCACGCTCTCCATCTCCTACCACTTCCTCATGCAAATGCTTTGGTATTTCCTCCACACTGTGAAAAGGGTTTTTGTTGTGTTTTGTTTTTAAGATATTCTGCAGGCTTCACTGATTCTGGGGCCCACTCATGCCCGCTGTGGGGCAGAGTTTGTGATCAAAGCTCAGAAAAGACATTATTAACAGCAGACAGCCTTATCAGCCTTGCCAACAGCTTATGACTAAGTGGGGTGGTTATGTGTAATAGGGTTATTATTGAGTACTCTTAGAGCACTGTATGTTTCTTAGTAAGATTGTGTGCTAGAGCTATGTAAAACATAGACTACAGGGGAGACCCACTTTTCTAGTAAGTGATAATTGCCCAAGGTAAATTTTTATTGTTTTGGAAGGAAGGTACATCAATTGGAAGCTCATACTAATCTTAAATCCACCAACCCCTTTATACCTTCCGTTCTAGCCCCCATATCACTTTTCCAAATAGATTTTGCAAGCCCTCGTTCTCTGGAAAAGTCAGAGTTCCCCTTCCTTAAAGTGGACCAGTTGGTCTGCTGGTGCATTCTAGCACGGGGGATCCTCTTCAAGGGAAGTCTGCCTTCCTCTTTGGTCCTCTGGTATCTTTAGAGGGTCAGTCAGGAGTCCCAGTCCACAGCTGTAAATGGGGACAACAGTAGTGAACCACTGCCTCTCCCCTCATTCAGTGGAAACTAGAAAGCTGAACACTGGCTGCTGCTGAGCTGTACCTGGATAACATCAAACTCTTTGTGGAGCTGATGCCTGAAAGTGCATTGCAAGAACATCCACATTTTGTAACAAAAGCTCACTCCTCCCTCTACTGTGGCGAGATTAGAGTTTCTTGCACTGCTCTGTGGGGCATACATTTCAGTGGCTTTTAAATCTTTAAGGGGAGATTCTCTTGAAAAATCCGCCAAGAAGCTAGATTGTCTCATGCATTTTCAGCACCATGGGTCCTGAACACAATGGAGAGTTGAATGCAATAAATCCTAATGGAACTGTAGAATTGGGAACGTGTGTACAACATTGTCTGACTGTGCCTTTGGAATACACTATGTGAAGCAGCATAGTGTGGGGTTATACAGCTGGATTTATTCTTCTTCACCAAATGGTGAAAAGTAGGTCTTTCTTCATGGCCATATATGTAAAATAAAAATTAAATTGTAAAATGTATGTACAGTCAAATCCCAACACCATGATTTCCAGTGTTATATGAATATTGTGCCTCAGTTGAATATACTTTGAGCCACATGAAATGTGGATCAGAAGAGACCCCATTATGGTTACATCTTCTGGTCCTTGACTTAAAGCAGATATTCTCTGTTTAGGGGTATATACTAAACTGGTAATCAGGTAGTTCAAAAAATGCAGAAATCAAACCACTTAGAACCACTTTAAGTTGCCAGGATGCTTTCTGTCTTTGCAATTAAACTTCTGCTAACAAGTGAATTTTTGCAATGGTAAGAGAGTAAAAAGCATTTTGTAACCTTGCTTAAAGGTTACAGCTTCTTTTGGCCTGACAAAATTTCCTCAAATTAACAATTCTTAATTTTAGTTAGACTTGACATAACATGAGGTTTAAGGGATTTGACAGATATTTAAATGCCTGAATTTGCAGACAGACTGTAATAGTAAAAATCTGTGACTATTTGCTCTTTTGTCTTTACCATATGTGTTTCCAAGTGTTGGATTTGTTTAGTTCATGCTGGCCTGGTTTTTATAGTACAAGCTTGGAGCTGGTGAATGGGCTGTGAATAGTTGACACTGGTTCTTAATATGGCCATACAAATTTGCAAATTTGTACACTACATACGCAGGGCATATTGCAGACACCAATGTTCTGTCCTGAGCTGTATCTTACTAAATGCCTATTCGGCAATCAGAGGTTGTGAAAAGATAAGAAAATCCATCACCAGCAGGAGCCCAGAGATGGCATACTGGTAATGGCCGTGCCTGATTTTGATCCCAGTTACACCAGCATAATTCTGTAATCAGTGTAGTTACTCTTGATTTGCACTAATGTAACTGAGGGTATGTCTTTACTACAGTGGTACAGCTACACCTGTTTTGCTGTAGTACCATAGTGTAGATGCTTCTATGGCTTCTACTAATCCTCCTCTTCAAGAGGCAGAAGAAAAAAGAAAAAGACACTAATTCTTCCATCAGCCTTGGTGCTTCTACAGCACGGTTAGTTTGACCTAACTACAGTGCTCAGGGCATGGAATTTTTCACAACCCTGAGTGACTTAGCTAGGTTGAGCTAATTCTTAAGCTTAGACCAGGCTGAAGAAGCGAATCAGACCCTTTGTTTCTCCTTCACTCTACAGAATGATTATAAGTCATTGCTCCATGATCTTTGAACAAGTCAAATTACATCCTTGGTCTTGTCAAATATTTGTTATTACTTTATACATTTATTTTGGTATGTGCATAAGATTGTATTCCAGCATGAATGTAGGTGTCAGTCGTAGGTCGAGTAATGCTTGCTTCTTGCTTTCATGTATATTTCTGTTTTGTGGAACTGCCCTGGTACTCGGCCTTCTGTTTTGTATATCGGGCCAGGCAGGTCTCTGTTATTCCAATGTCACCTCTGCTTCACCTACTGGAATATTGATTTGGACAGTGTACACTCTTAAAAATCAATACGATTTATAATGGCACTTGCTAGTGAGCATACAGTTAAGAGTGTCAGTAACTAACTACAAACATACATTGCTAAGGGGTTGACTAACACGCAGGCAAATAAGGTAATTCAGATCAAAACAATATTCAAAATGTATATTTTGCTGCTGAATGTTTAGCTACATTATGGGATGTAAGATCACCCATAAGGTAGAGACCATTGCAATTCATGCTCAGTGGGGCAATGAAGCCATTGTATCATACCTTTTGGAGTGCCTATTATTGGTGGATTAGCTGGATTTGGATTAGCCAAGACAATCATTAATAGTATCATGTATAAAAAGTAAAAGTGGAAATCAATTAGTGGTTATAAGATTTTTGCATTAATTTTGGTGCTTATGAAAATGAGGGATTAATAGCACTAGCGAAAGCAAGGCAGCCACATAGACAGTGTGACCTTCCTCATACAGCTCTACTAATGCAATTCAGGGCTGCCTGAATCAGTCCTTTGCTATTCCTGGTTGGTTTTGTTTTTTTGTTTTTGTAGCCTCCGTTGAGCGGAGTGTGTTAGCTACGCTGTCCTTATATGCTACTTTTGTTTAATGTGAATAAATGTCCACTACGGCAGGAAACTTCTTTCACACTTTTGCTATGGATGGAAGAATCACTGAATAACCTCTTAGCCATTTTGTTAAGAAAATCTAACACTTGACTTATATAGCAACCCTGGAGAAGTTGTTGCTGAAGCAGGGAAGACAAGGCATGTAAAGTGAATAGTGTCTTTTTCTTTTCTTTTTTTTTTTAAGCTCTAAGTTAAAAGCAACCTTGAGATCTTGTTTGTTAAGTTTCAGTCTGGAATACATTTTTATTGCTGATTTTATAAACCCCACAGAAAGAAGGAATTTAATAAAAATGTGGACACACCATTATCTATAGTTATGCCATAATAAACTCCATTTTGGAGAACTTTATAACTTAGCAGTTGCAAAATGCAACAAATTATTAGGAAAAAATAGGTGTAAAGCTGGAAATTGACTTTTTGGTAGGATTTTTTTATTTATACACACACACACACATACATACTCCATTAGAAAATAGATATGCAGAATGAATCTTGATGAGAAACACAAGTTTTGAAAAATGTCATTTTATTTTTTTAAGGGGATTGCACAGCACAATTTGAAAGCAAATTAATTTTCATAGTCCTATGACTGAGAAATGTAGTTTTGCACCCATCCCCTTCATTTCCCATGTCTGGAAATATTTTGAGCATTTGAGCCTTGGCTTTCCTCAAATGAGTGAAACTTGGATACAAAATGTGCCATACATGCTGACTAAACCAAGGTATCTGAAAGATCATTCTTGATATAATTTCACAGGAGATAAAGGACCTATTTCAAAGCCTGTTGAAGTCAATAAAAGTCCCATCAACTTCAAAGGGTTTTGGATTGGGCTCAAAGTGAACTTTATCGTTGAGTATAACATCAAGAAGTTATTTTCTGTTTTCTTTCAGAATATTACCTCATCTGTCTCCTCCTTAGTTCTATCCATACTAACCCTTGTGCTACTCTTGCCTCTTTGAAATACTGAAATGTGCCTTATTCTCAGTTTGTGCTGCTCTACACCAGCAAATGCTGCTTTTATCTTGGTATCAAAGACTAGACTGTGACTTTAAAATTGACAAGAAGCACTCTGAGACAGTGACTGGCCTTTTGAAATTGACAAGAAAGAAACCTTATGGGATTCCATTAGGAATAGAAAAGATAGGTAATACTTTCCCCCCCTGAGATACAATATTATTCCACTTCTTGGTGTTGGACTTCTTTGTAACTAATAACAAGATTTTTCTTGACCTTCCGCTACCAAGTCAAGGCAGAGATATTTATCCTCTGATTTAAGTGCTAGATTTTTTTTTAGCTTTTTCCTGAACATTTTTGAGCTAAATTGTTGGAGATCTTATCTTGAAGACAATATATATACTGTAAGCATAGGGTACAACTTATCTCCCTGCTTAATATCTTACCCTGAGTCTTTCTTCCTGCAGTTCTTTGTTTATTGAGGGCTTTGAGATATGCACGGTTGCTGAAACAATCAGCATTGCAAGAGTTAGCAGTGGCATTGTAATTGTTGGTTGATTCCACTGTGCTACCTGGCAGTTGCTACAACAGTACATCTATCACATTGCCTGTTCTTTTGGGTGTTGAATTGCACTGCTTGATTCCAGCTATTGATTTGTGTGTGTGTGCGTGCACCTCTGCTGGTAATGGAACACGTAGTATGATTCTTTCTTCTTGAAGATTTAGATGGAAACAGATACGGGATTTTTTTAGGGGTGATTGTCCTTCAATATCCTCTTCCTTCACCAAGCTCTTGTATAGTAGTATCCCTATCTCAGTCCAAGAAAACCTTGAATCACAAGAGGCTGAATCAAGCCTGATTCACTTTCAGTTTGCAAGATTTATTGAAGCCTTACAATGCTGCTCTGAGCACTGGGAAGAAAGGAGGTGTCCCTTGAGGCACTCCCTCCTCTCGTCACTGACTGAATTACCTTTACTCAGTGATATGTTGGAGAAGTCTTTTGGGGGCTCATGGGGGAGCTCATTATTAAACTGCTGTCAGGAAGTTGAAGGGATGCAAGGCACTGAATTTACCCATATGGAATGGAAATCCATCAGTTCTCTGGTAGAGTTCTTTCCCTTACTGGATATTGCCAAATTATGAATTTTTCCTGGGGATTGTAAAAATATATCTGAAAGGCAAATTATTTGCTTTTTGAAATGGTGCTGACTACGCCAAATGGGAAGGTATTTACAGAAAAAAAAAATCGCCAGTGGAAGGTGTCTCTAAGCTCCCCTTCAAGGTTTTTCACCCAGGCCCCCTCGCCGGTGCACCGCCAACCTACACCTTCAATGTGCACAGGTTATAGTTTTGCTAATAAAGCCTAAACAACTTCAGTTACAGGCAACTTGATACAACCAAATTTACCATTCAGTGTTGTTTCTTTTCTTGATTATGAGTCATTTTATATAAATATGAAAATAAACAGATGATCTGTGCCCTCATTCGCTCTCCCAGAAAGCACAGGCGTGCTTGGTACATAGAATTCACCACAGACTACGAGAAACACTTTGTGAAATCCTCTGATTAAAATATTAGCACCATTTTCTCGCCTATGCTGTGCCCTTTGTCCTCTTGTGTCTGTGTGGGTGAACCAAACTCACTTCCAGTTATTAACCCCACAACTAACAGAGATTATTTTTCAGGGCATATTTCTTGTTTAGGAACAAATCCTGTCATTATTTGGCATTTTATGTTGGTGGCTTTGTTCGTTTGCTGTACTCAGCACTGACATATTTCATTCAAGTCTTGGGCTTGGGAGGTGCAATATTTGTTCTCTTGCTTGGCCTTCTCCTGTTCTGTGAAACTCTTAGCATGTTCTGCCTTGGGGTTCATGTTTGGGTCTCTGACTGAAGCATTGACGTGTTGTCAATTTCCTGTTCCAAAGCAGTTTTTCCAACAGTTAGTTCCATTAATCAACCACCTGGACAAAATTTCATGCTACTTAATGGAGAAAATCAGCCAATTTAGACTGATCTAAAAAGACTGTCCATTTTCATGGTCGAAGAGTGACTTTTGGGAGGGTTCAAACACTGCTCTTTTTTTTATATTGAGCTTAGGCCAGTGACACAGACTGACGATGTGTAAATAGGTTTCAGAGTAACAGCCGCGTTAGTCTGTATTCGCAAAAAGAAAAGGAGTACTTGTAGCACCTTAGAGACTAACCAATTTATTTGAGCATGAGCTTTCGTGAGCTACAGCTCACTTCATCAGATGTATACCGTGGAAACTGCAGCAGACTTTATATATACACAGAGAATATGAAACAATACTTCCTCCCACCCCACTGTCCTGCTGGTAATAGTTTATCTAAAGTGATCATCAGGTGGGCCATTTCCAGCACAAATCCAGGTTTTCTCACCCTCCACCCCCCCACACAAATTCACTCTCCTGCTGGTGCTAGCCCATCCAAAGTGACAACTCTTTACATAATCAAGTCGGGCTATTTCCTGCATAAATCCAGGTTTTCTCACATCCCCCCCAGCCCCATACACACACAAACTCACTCTCCTGCTGGTAATAGCTCATCTAAACTGACCACTCTCCAAGTTTAAATCCAAGTTAAACCAGAACATCTGGGGGTGGGGGGGTAGGAAAAAACAAGAGGAAACAGGCTACCTTGCATAATGACTTAGCCACTCCCAGTCTCTATTTAAGCCTAAATTAATAGTATCCAATTTGCAAATGAATTCCAATTCAGCAGTTTCTCACTGGAGTCTGGATTTGAAGTTTTTTTGTTTTAAGATAGCGACCTTCATGTCTGTGATTGCGTGACCAGAGAGATTGAAGTGTTCTCCGACTGGTTTATGAATGTTATAATTCTTGACATCTGATTTGTGTCCATTTATTCTTTTACGTAGAGACTGTCCAGTTTGACCAATGTACATGGCAGAGGGGCATTGCTGGCACATGATGGCATATATCACATTGGTGGATGTGCAGGTGAACGAGCCTCTGATAGTGTGGCTGATGTTATTAGGCCCTGTGATGGTGTCCCCTGAATAGATATGTGGGCACAATTGGCAACGGGCTTTGTTGCAAGGATAAGTTCCTGGGTTAGTGGTTCTGTTGTGTGGTATGTGGTTGTTGGTGAGTATTTGCTTCAGGTTGCGGGGCTGTCTGTAGGCAAGGACTGGCCTGTCTCCCAAGACTTGTGAGAGTGTTGGGTCATCCTTCAGGATAGGTTGTAGATCCTTAATAATGCGTTGGAGGGCTCTGCGATACAACCGCATTTGCTCCAACCCCTCAGACAGAGACAAACACCTACAAGATCTCTGTCAAGCTTTCTTACAACTACAATACCCACCTGCAGAAGTAAAGAAACAGATTGATAGAGCCAGAAGAGTTCCCAGAAGTTACCTACTACAGGACAGGCCTAACAAAGAAAATAACAGAACGCCACTAGCGGTCACCTTCAGCCCCCAACTAAAACCCCTCCAACGCATTATTAAGGATCTACAACCTATCCTAAAGGATGACCCAACACTCTCACAAGTCTTGGGAGACAGGCCAGTCCTTGCCTACAGACAGCCCCGCAACCTGAAGCAAATACTCACCAACAACCACATACCACACAACAGAACCACTAACCCAGGAACTTATCCTTGCAACAAAGCCCGTTGCCAATTGTGCCCACATATCTATTCAGGGGACACCATCACAGGGCCTAATAACATCAGCCACACTATCAGAGGCTCGTTCACCTGCACATCCACCAATGTGATATATGCCATCATGTGCCAGCAATGCCCCTCTGCCATGTACATTGGTCAAACTGGACAGTCTCTACGTAAAAGAATAAATGGACACAAATCAGATGTCAAGAATTATAACATTCATAAACCAGTCGGAGAACACTTCAATCTCTCTGGTCACGCAATCACAGACATGAAGGTCGCTATCTTAAAACAAAAAAACTTCAAATCCAGACTCCAGTGAGAAACTGCTGAATTGGAATTCATTTGCAAATTGGATACTATTAATTTAGGCTTAAATAGAGACTGGGAGTGGCTAAGTCATTATGCAAGGTAGCCTGTTTCCTCTTGTTTTTTCCTACCCCCCCACCCCCAGATGTTCTGGTTTAACTTGGATTTAAACTTGGAGAGTGGTCAGTTTAGATGAGCTATTACCAGCAGGAGAGTGAGTTTGTGTGTGTATGGGGCTGGGGGGGATGTGAGAAAACCTGGATTTATGCAGGAAATAGCCCGACTTGATTATGTAAAGAGTTGTCACTTTGGATGGGCTAGCACCAGCAGGAGAGTGAATTTGTGTGGGGGGGTGGAGGGTGAGAAAACCTGGATTTGTGCTGGAAATGGCCCACCTGATGATCACTTTAGATAAGCTATTACCAGCAGGACAGTGGGGTGGGAGGAAGTATTGTTTCATATTCTCTGTGTATATATAAAGTCTGCTGCAGTTTCCACGGTATACATCTGATGAAGTGAGCTGTAGCTCACGAAAGCTCATGCTCAAATAAATTGGTTAGTCTCTAAGGTGCTACAAGTACTCCTTTTCTTGATGTGTAAATAGTTCCTGTCACAATCATGCATTATGGATCCATATTTAGCTTGGTTTTTGCGGGCCAGCGGGGAAGAACCAGGTTCACTGCAGGTGGAGCGTTTCAAAGCCTCTATGAAGGGACATGCCCTCGCTCTGGTGGAGAGGAGACTAACGAGCTCTTCTGGGCCTGTTCAGCACTAAAAAGCTGCATCTGCAAGGTTTGTTCTTCCTGGAGGAGGAGGAGCTTGAAAAGGGAAATCTGCCACAGGAAAGGTGGGATGAAGTGGAGGAGGAGTGTTGCTCCAACTCAGAAACTGCTGACACCAGAGACAGGTCAGCTGAGAAAGGGACAGTGACAAGTTGCACCACTCCTGAAGCCACATGAACCAGTGGAAAAACAGTATGCCCCAAGAAGAGGGGCTGAACCTAGGGCCCACTAAGGGGCAGTAGACTCGGGTGGACCAAGCTCATAGACCTGGATCCAGAGAGACTGCTTGAGAGACAGGCCACTTCTGCATTTCTTTGTTTTCACTCAGGTTCCCCTCTCTCATAAGGGAAAGAGAGGGGAGGTGACCTTTCTTTTGCCTGTTTGTTTGACTCAGAGAACCCCTTCTGTGCCAAGAACTGCAGGGAGGAAAGACAGCATAAAGGATAGACAGCTGGGTCTGTAGGGCGTTTTAGAGAGCTCCTGTCCCACACAGCCTCCTTTAGGGAGAGCAGGTTACTGGCTTCAGTGAAAGAAACCTATGTGTGGACAAAATGATTTCAAATACTGCAGCTGTGAACAGGTCACTTTCACTTTTTTCAGTTGAGAAAAACCTCACAAATCTCAATATGCAGAGCAGATAGCAATCATTAGGGAGAGGTGTGATGCATTTTTCTTCTTGTGCAGCAAGTTGGAAGCTCTGTTTGTGGTTATATAGTCTCTTCTATGTGGTATCCGCTCACAAGTTCTGATTTTGGAGTTAACCCGATTGTCACAAGTGTGGTTATTGGCTTGGCCTCAATTTTTTGATCAAAGGATTAGCTATTGGGATTCAAAAGTGAATGTTACACACAAATGATCAATCCTTCCCTTGAACCCCACATTTCTATGCAAGAATACAATATTAATACAATGAGTATAGATAACATAATATCTCTCTGCCACTGAGGCAGACTTTAAAATAACTAAAAAGGAAGAAGTAGGTTGCATCATTACTTAACATTTAGGTTGCATTTAATCATTCAGATTATTGTCCATGGATCTATAACAGAAGCAAAATTATTAATAGTAAATAAAATACTTATGAAAAGTATTAAAAAGACACTGTTAGGGTCATGATATATCTTTTTAATAAAAATCAAATTTCCTCAACTGTGTTATTAGACTTCACATTATTAAAGTGAAGGAATTTTATAAACCTGATTTACTTGTCACTGTGTTTACTTTCTTTCATTACACAGCTTGAACAAAGAAAATCACTTTCGCTTTGTTTAGAGTCACCTTCACTCTCAGGATCTCATAAACCAGCAGAAGGCTGCAGTGGTTAGGTTGCGGACACTGATTTGCAGAGGTTGAACTGGGGGTTAGGGAAGCAGTGGTATTCTTCTAAGCTGTACCCCAAAACCAAGCATCACCTTCTTGAGATGCCAAAATGAAACACCATTTTCAGAGGGCTGCAGAGATCCCCTGACATTGCTCCCTTTTAGTGAGAGAAAGCAAAATGTGCACTAAATATTACTTACCCCATTGAAGTTTTACCCTATTCATGTTCCTACATTTCATTGCATTTCAAATTCGGAAAAGTGGGTGAAAGGAGGCAAGAGACACTGTCATCTTAAAAATATATTAAACCTACACTTCCTACATATTTTTACTTATAACAACTTAGACTATTAAAACAAAGGCTTCAAAATCGAATTTAGATTTCTTTCTTTTGCTGTTTAACTCAGATTTCTCTTACCTTGGATATTAAAAATACTAATTAGTGTCACTTCGGTTTCTAGTCTGTTTTAGCTCCTGATTTTCAGGTACTACAAGGCTCAAAGCCCAACAGTGTTTGAGTTGCATACCTTGTGGAGAAATGTTTGCTGTTTTTTGTTTGTTTTTAAAACAATCTTTCTTGGAACTTTAATGGCCCAGGGCCATGGAAGCCCTTTCTGTCTTTGGTTTTTTAAAGTTTGTTTCCATAAATCCTAAATGTTAGGCCAAATTTGATCTGACAGCGTCCCGTAAGAGGATAATTTCGTTTCAAACTGTTGAATATCCATTGTTGGCTGGTTGCGGTTCTGTCTGTTATGTTAGCCCACATTAAGCCCTGCATTAGGTCTTATCAGTGGGAGAGTAGACAACTTTGATAAGCAGCAAAGCCATCCAATCCATTCAAATAACAGAATATTTTTGCTGTCTATCTAAGTCTTACACTCTCACAAATTAGTCTGTTTGCAACAACTTTCACTTGCAAACTGCAGAAAAGCCAAAGTTTTGGTTTTAGCTTTTATAGTGTTAAATAAGATGGCTATCTTTTTGTGCCTGCAAGCATTTTGATGGATACAGTTTAATGCAGTTTGTAAAAGATACTTTGAACAGATAATCTTAGTCCTAAATTATGGTAACGGAAGGGGTGGAGAAGAAGAAACATTTAAGCTTTCTCACTGTCAATCAATGTACTTCTATGGTACGTGATAGTTTTAATTTGGAAATGCTTTTATGCAAGGATTCCAGACAGCTGGCTTGGGTTTATATTTTAGACTGTAAAGGTGTTTTCTTGTCAAGGATGAAACTGCCAGAAATCCTGTCTTTTCTTTTACTCTCACCATGACACAACACCTGCCTATCCAAATGAACGTGACTGCATAGTGCAGTCTGACTGGGCGGAGAGCAAAACTGAGAAGAGAGGCAAAGATCCCCACCAATGTTGTGTATCAACCTGTATGAGCAAAACTGCTATCACCACTAGCTTGAGCACCTCTGATATTCTAAACAAAAATCTGCAGGGGAACCTCTGTTGTAGGTGCACAGTATCCACCTGCATAATTGTGCACTTAGGACACTTGTGTGTGTGTGTAATAACTCTCCTCCTATTAGTGTCTTTTGATATCTGCTACCAGAAGCAGTATACAGACAAGCTGCCCTTTCAGCCAGGTTGATCTTTTCAGATGTCGGCACAAGTGAATGAAGCCACTCCCTCACGCTCTTTTTTTGGCCATTTGTTCCTTGAGCTCAAAGCACCTAAACAGTTTTCATACAGTGACACTGCTTGTCCTCACTCACATGATTTCCAGGTGCATTGGCCCATGTCCAATTTCCTGTCGTGCAGAAATAAGTCAGGTGATTACATTTCTATTGCTTTTCTGAAACCTGTAATCTACAGGCTTCAGTGATGTTTAATGAACAACAGGATAGCTTGCTTCTGTGTCTCTAAATGACTTAGATTGAAAATAAGTGTGCAATATTTGTCAAGAATAATTTACTACTTGTTAAGAGGGAAGAATACAATAGTAAACTATTACTGCTGGAATTTTCATTGCAATTTCCTTTTGAATAGACTTTAAATTCAAACTGAGTGGAGACGATGTCAAGTAGTGTGCAGATTTTTAATTGTCTATAATAAAAAGCTAATTGGTGTTTTGCTTAATGAGTGAATTAAAAAAAAGTTGCTATAGAAACTTTGCATGTGACGCATAGAAATATAGGGCTTGGAAAGGCCTTGAGAGGTCATCAAGTCTGGTCTACTGTGCTGAGGACTAAGTAAACCTAGACCATCCTTGCAAGTGTTTGTCCAGCTTGTTCTTAAAAAGCTCCAGTAATGGGGATTCCACAACCTCCCTTGGAAGCCTATTGCTGAATTTAACTACCCTTGCAGTGAGAAAGTTTTTCCTAATATCTAACCTAAATCTAAAGCTTCAGATTAAGCCCATTACTTTCTATCCTACCTTCAGTGGGCATGGGAAACAATTGATATTGCTGCTCTAAATTGCAGTGACTATAGATTTAATCTAATAATCTTTCTAATCTCCTATCAGCATAGTAGAGGGGAACAAAGTGTTTAAGATCAGTAAAACAAAAATGAAAAGCAGTAACTGGTTTGATAATGTGATCTTTCAGGAGCTTCTAACTTTGCCCATTTCATGGCATTAAACCCTCTGTAAGAATTTCTTGCAGATTATGTTCTATTTCTATTGATTATTAACAAGCTGTGTGTTCAGACTAGTCCTCAAAAGACCGAAACCTTAACAAATTCTGAATGCCTCCATTTTGAAACTGCAATCTGTCAACCATGAAACATACTACTCTGAAAACTACAAATTAATAATTTGAGAAACAGCAATGGTGAATCATAAGTGACAGGGGATCTAATCGGTCATCTGCTCACATATTGTCAGCTTCTGGACACTTCTTGTGAAACATCTGGATTGTTAAAATGGTGAAAGTGCTTTTGGCATGTTTGTTCTCATTCATAACATTCCCTCTCCCAGCAAAGTACCCAGATCTTTAGGCATCAGGCTCTTTTGTAAGACCTGGCATATTACATGAGAGGTTGGACAATAGAAATTTTGCTTTGGGCCAAAACCTGCTTGCTTTAATCATTTCAGAGGAGTGATCCATATTCCTGGCAGACTCAATAAAAAGATATCTGTGGGTGCACCATGAATTCAATATCAGACCTTAGGTACCTTGAATGCTCTTAAAGTCTAATTAAGAACTGTTTTAAAAATATTTGGAATTTGTGATCATAAAAAGGGACACATTTTTCACCAGTAAAATTTACCATTTTTCAGCCAGCTTGTAACAACCAACTTCCCAGTTTTTGATCTCATTTACATCGCTGCAAATCAGGAAGGAGTAACTCCATTGAATTCAATGAAATTATGCCAATATAACATTGCTGTGTAGTCAGAATGGGGCCCAGTAGGGTTTAAAAAAAAATAGAGGTTTCAGAGTTTGACACAGTAAATATTTTGAATAGATATAGTGCTAAGCAAAGCAGCTGCTTTACTTGTGGATAGTCAAACAGCCATCCTTTTGAGAGTATCCTCAGCGGCTTATTATTATTATTGTTTCTTGAACTAATTGTCTCCTCTCTAGTCCTGACAAATCCTGCTGATTGGGGGAGTTAGTGCCATTCAACTCTATTAAACCCTGGGCACTTGGTTATTTTTAAGTAGATTTAAACATATTTATAATAATTATTTGGAAACTTTGTTGCCCAAGATTTACCTCATGGCATTTTTTTTTTAACACACAATCAAAAAACACAAAAAGTTTGGATTTCTAATGGTGAAGCTGCCATCTTTCTATAGTGGCTCCAACAACTTCACTGCAAGAATACATTGCCCTGCAAAAATAGCAATCACAATGGCCTGATTTCTTTGCCTGCAGTGAAAATGCAGAAAGAGGAGCTGCATTAGCCTTCTTATGGGATCCAAATCTGCAAGACACTGACTATAATATAGGTTTCAGAGTGGTAGTCTGTATCAGCAAAAACGACGAGGCGTCCTTGTTACTTACAAATTTATTTGGACATAAGCTTTTGTGGGGTAAAACCCACTTCATCGGATGCATGGGGTGCATCCTTGTCAACTGTTTGAAATGGGCCACCCTGATTACCACTACAAAAGTGATTTTTCCTTCTGTTGATAATAGCTCACTTTAAATGAATTGTCTCGTTAGAACTGACCCCCCCCCTCTTGGTAAGGCAACTCCATCTTTTCATGTCCTGTGTATATATATCTTTCTACTGTATTTTCCACTCCATGCATCTGATGAAGTGGGTTTTACCCCATGAAAGCTTATGCCCAGATAAATTTGTTAGTCTTTAAGGTGCCACAAGTAATCCTTGTTGTTTTTGCTGAATATAATATAGTTATTGCACTTGGTCCTTGCATGAATTGTATTGAGATAAGAGGGTTCCAGGACAGGCTGTGTTCTGCTTGTCTTGAAGATGCATTGGGCCAGCATTAGAACAAATGTCTCCTTTTATGCTCACGCTCTCATCTGGCAGTTTCCCCTCGGCACTGAGAGGGTGGTCCAGTGGTTAGGGCACTAGCCTAGGGCTTGGGAGAACTGGAATCAAGTGCCTGCTCTGCCCCAGACCTCTGGGTGAGCTTGGACAAGTTACTTAAGCCTCGCTGTGCCTCATTTCTCCATCTTAAAACAGGAATAATAGTAATTCCCTACTTTATTGAGGTATTGAGGATAAATACATGAAAGACTGAGAGGTGCTCAGATACTATGGTAATAGGAGCCATATAAGTGTAGAAGATACAGTGGCGCAGGATGGAAGTATACGTAGGATGGTGCATATAGCCTGCTCTGCTGGGTGTTATTGGGGAGTGCATGGGATGGCAGACAGGGCCATACATTCAGGGGTGAAAGTAGCATTGAGCACTTACTGGTACGGGGGCTGGGCCCCGGGCCCCAGGAAGGGGCAGGTCCTTGGGTGGAAGGGGCAGGGCTGGGGGGGGTCAGCCTCCCCCAGCCAACCCATCCACGCTGCCTGGCCTGCGCCGCCTGGGGCTCCGACAGCAGTTTAAAGGGCTTGGGGCTGCGGCTGCTGCTTTGGAGCCCCGGGTCCTTTTAAATTAAATGTGGGGAGGGATAGCTCAGTGGTTTGAACATTGGCCTGCTAAACCCAGGGTTGTGAGTTCAATCCCTGAGGGGGCCATTTAGGGATCGGGGCAAAAATTGGGGATTGGTCCTGCTTTGAGCAGGGGGTTGGACTAGATGACCTCCTGAGGTCCCTTCGAACCCTGATATTCTATGATTCTATGAAATTGCATATATAAAAAAGCACACTCAAAGGAGGATCCACACACAGCCCTTAATTGCTTCTCTGAAGCTTACAAAAGCCTAGGGCTAACTCTGAACATTGGCAAAACAAATGTTCTCCACCAGCCAGTCCCCGGTCAATCATCACACCCAGCATGGAAAATCTACATCGACAAACAAGAGCTAGAAAATGTAGAATACTTTGCCTATCTTGGCAGCCATTTCTCACAGAGGGCAGACATAGATGTTGAGATTCAACACACAATTCGCCGTGCCAATCTTGCTTTTGGCAGACTGTCTCGCCGGGTGTTCAACAGTCACAACATCAGAACACATACTAGACTTTTAGTTTATAAAGCAGTGGTAATACCAGCTCCCCTCTACGGCTGTGAGACTTGGGTGACCTATAGAAAACACCTGAAAAACCTGGAACACCAGCACTTTCTTCGGAAGATCCTCATCATAAAGTGGGAGGATCATCGCACTAATGTCAATGCCCTCACAGAGGCCCACATCTTCAGTGATGAGGCCCTGACTATCCAGCACCAGCTGAGTTGGAGTGGGCACTGGGTGCACATGCCTGATGCATGCTTACCAAAACAACTGCTGTATGCCCAACTCGCCAAAGGAGAAAGGCAACGGGAAGGCTAAAAGAAATGCTTTAAAGACACCTACAAGATAAACATCAAGAGATGTGGCATCGACACCACACACTGGGAGACAGCAGCCCAGGATAGGGATAACTGGCAAAGACTTGTCAGAGAGGGAACGTCCGCTTCAGAGGAAAAACGCCTTGCCCTGGTTGCAGAAAAATGCCAGAAAAGAAAGGAAAGACAACTGTTACACAGCAATCACAGTGCAACCCTGTCTTCCAACACCACCTGCAGCATCTGCCAACAAGCCTGTGGCTCAAGGATCAGACTCCTAAGCCACCTAATGATCTGTGAAAAATATAACCTGTGAAAGAGATCATCCTCGACCTTGGGGGATCGCCGATGATGATATAAAAGAGTCAAATACAACTCACATTTTAAATGTTGTGGTTCCAAATAATAGCTCTTTATAAACCACTTCTTAAAAAAGACTCCTTTAAAAGAAAACAGTTGATCTGACTGTGCAGTATACATAGAGCTAATTGAGAGAAAAAGTAATTCTACAGCTCAGTTCATCTGCATATTCTCTTCTGCGAGCTCATAGACTTTAAGGGGCTGTTAATATTGTTCCATACAGAATAAACTTCTCTACCACATTAAAAGGAAATTATGCAGCATCGAGTCACTAGTTCCTTGCATCTCATAAACACCCCACACAGCACCCAGTTACATGGTACTACATGGTTTCATGGTTAACATGGTTTCTACAGCACCCAGTTACATGGTGTGTGTGTGTGGAGTAGTGTGTGTTAGTTAAGGAAAACGTATGGTAAAGCCTCCGCTGCTTCATTTTACAGAGTGTGAAACTGAATGCAGTTTAAGTTGAACAAGTAAAACTTTATTAAACCCTATGGATTGTCCTCTGACTCCTGATCATGATACAACCATTCCCCCATATACCTGTTGTCATCAATCAGTTTTTGTGCAGTCTTGCTTTCCTGTGTGCTGTACAGTAAAAGAGAACACGAGGAGTCCTTATTTAGTGAGAGTTTAGATCTATATTGGATCCAGTAAAAATCCATGAGAAACATGGATAACTGTAGTGTCTAACTAGTGGTGGGAGAATACTTGAAAAAGCTTTCATGACTATATACAGAAATCACTTAGGTTGTATTTGCTCTTCCTTTCTATTTGCTTTCCGTAAGAATTCTGGCAAATAAGTTTAAATGACAGGCATGATTGTGGCACAAGTGAATTTTAAGTAGAACTGGTTGAAAAGAAGGGGGGGGGGGAATCAACAAAAAACTTGAATTAGTTTTCATTCTACAGATTTTAAAAAGGAATGAGTTTTCATTGATTCAAAAATCTTCAAAAATAATTTTATTGAAAATATTTCTTCTAATTTTTGTTCATTTTTTGTTTTTCCCTTTCCGCACCACTTTTTTCTCCCATTTTTCCTTTGCCCTTTCCTACAAAACAAAAGAAAAATTCAATTTCAAATTTGATCTAACAATACAAAATTTTTAAAAAATCTGAAAATTTAATTGCAAATTTGCAGATTTTTTACAAAAAAATCTAGGAAAAAAGTCAAGTTTCACCACAATCTTTTGCTTCAAAAAAATTAACCAGCTCTAGTTTTTAGTCAATATTGCAAATTATTTAGTTGAAAGTATTTGCGCTGGAAATCTGATCCTAAAAGGTATGCTTATCCAATCAGCGGAAAGATACATACCATGTGACCTATGTGCCGAGTCAAAACTGAATTAATTACAAATATTGATGGACTACTTGCTACTGACAAAAGATTATTAACATGATAATTATATTTTGAATAATGGAAACATTTGAGAAAATCATGTTCTGTTCATGGAAAATGCATAGATACATAAAGGGGCATGTCATAAATATAAAGGAAAGGGTAAACCCCTTTAAAATCCCTCCTGGCCAGAGGAAAAATCCTCTCACCTGTAAAGGGTTAAGAAGCTAAAGGTAACCTTGCTGGCACCTGACCAAAATGACCAATGAGGAGACAAGATACTTTAAAGAGCTGGGAGGAGGGAGAGAAACAAAAGGTCTGTGTCTGTCTGTATTCTGCTTTTGCCGGGGATAGAACAGGAATGGACTCTTAGAACTTTTAGTAAGTAATCTAGCTAGGTACATGTTAGATTATGATTTCTTTAAATGGCTGAGAAAAGAACTGTGCTGAATAGAATGACTATTTCTGTCTGTGTATCTTTTTTGTAACTTAAGGTTTTGCCTAGAGGGATTCTCTATGTTTTGAATCTAATTACCGTGTAAGGTATCTACCATCCTGATTTTACAGAGGTGATTCCTTTACTTCTATTAAAAGTCTTCTTGTAAGAAAACTGAATGCTTTTTCATTGTTCTCAGATCCAAGGGTTTGGGTCTGTGGTCACCTATGCAAATTGGTGAGGATTTTTACCAAACCTTTCCCAGGAAGTGGGGTGCAAGGGTTGGGAGGATTTTGGGGGGAAAGACGTGTCCAAACTACATTTCCCAGTAAACCCAGTTAGAGTTTGGTGGTGGCAGTGGAGATCTAGGGACAAAGGATAAAATTAATTTGTACCTTGGGGAAGTTTTAACCTAAGCTGGTAAAAGTAAGCTTAGGAGGTTTTCATGCAGGTCCCCACATCTGTACCCTAGAGTTCAGAGTGGGGGAGGAACCTTGACAGGGCACTTAACGCATTGTGTATTAGTTACCCTTCTCTCCCTCTACATTTTAGAGTGGACAGAGGAGGGAACTGTTTCAAAATTTTTGTTAAGCATCACTAGCATTAGAGTTCAAAACTATCTCGAATATTAATTAAAAATATTTTAAACATTCAAATGACCAAGTGCCAAATGACTTCTCTCAACCTATTTCCCTCTGGTTAAAGTGACAGGAGGTGCATACACATGTGGGTCATATTCCCCTGTAGATGTATATACATTTAGTTTTAAAGGACTCAGATACTTTTTGGGAAGCTTTCTTTGAAGCCCCCAGGATAGGATTAAGGACTGGAGTATCTTCTTTCAAATACATTTTTGTTTGAAGCAGGCTTGAAGAGGCAGGGTGAATTTTTTTCAATTTGGAATGCATTCAATGCCTGCCATATTTTGGGAGCTATTTGGTCACTTGGTGTGTAGTGGAGATTCTTGGTATTTAAATGTTTGGGATTTTCACAGTGAAATTCAGTGAGTTTAAAAAGTGACCTTTACATGGCTAGAGAGCACAATCAGTGTTGACTCCACAATGGTAGGACCACTGCCTTGGAGAGGGCAGAGCAGCTAACTATTGCCAAGGGGGTGAGGAGAGATGGCATGGATTTAAGGAGGCATTCCCACTGCTGACATCCCGATAATAGGTTGTCTCTGAGACCTGGCCCCATTTATTTGGGGAAAGGCTCCTAGCGGTGCCGTATCAGACCCACTGTTTTGCATGGAGTGAATCAACTAATTTTCTACTGTATTTGGGCTGTTCAGGGGGATCTCCATATTGCCTATAAGGAGCTTCTTCTAGCAGCATTTGTCTGTGTTGTGTTGATAAGTTGGCTATGCTTTGTACCAGTTTAAACAACAAACTGGTCTGCTTACTGTTGTTAACTGCAGTCTCTTGAAGGACATGAGTAAGGGCAAGGTGTGAGGTTAGCTGGACTTTTTCCAGATCTGTTGAGCTCAGTGGAATAGGAGGAGAAGAGCAAATCTCAAAGATATTACTGGGTCCACATTTCAGGAGTACTTGCATGAAATTCTAAGGCCTGTGTCATGGAGGAGTAGGGTTGGGCATTTGACTGGTCTGAAAATAATTGATCAAATGTCAAATAAAGTAAAAAAAAAACCCAAATATTTTAAAGCAGTAATTTATTAGAATAGTAACAAAAAAGAATAAGACTTTATGGTCTCTAAAAGGCTGAACCTTAGACACTTATGCCTAATTACAAAAACCAAGTTTTACTTAATCAAGTTATTTTAACTCAGAAAAACATGAAACACAATGAAATGAAGTTTAAAAAAGAAATAATTGTTAAAAAAGTAATAATAATGTTAGGTGAGCATTTAAATGTGAATGCTGTTCGAGACTGAACAGTTACCAAAGGTAAGAAAAATGAAATTAAACAGAAATAAAACAAACACATTGCAACTATAAAGGATAACAGTCATTTTTAAAGGCACTTACTCTGGGTAGGCAGCAGGCCAACTTTTTCAGCATATTTCTTTATCAGCTTTAAGTGCTTTACCTATGTCTTTGTTGCCATCATGAAATTCATCAGTATCTCCTTTTTCCTCTTCAGCTGATGAATATTGTGTCCATTCTTCATCTGCCACTTTCTACTTTAATCTTAAATTGTGATACATGGCCACCAGTTTCCCAGCAGTGGAGTTAGAGGTCTTCAGTCTATTTCTGGTTTCTGAATGGGTGATTCCCCAAACCGACCAGTTTTGTTCCATGCATGCAGTAGGACACAGAAGTATTAAAAGAATTTCTGCCAATGTACCTGGAGTGCAAGGAGAACACAACCCTTTCCACCATGACAAAGGAGCAAACTGATTTGATTCAGCTGCTGGGATTGCATTCCACATTGTTTTACTACTGAATGGGCTGCTTCTTGCTTTATTATGTGCGTCATCTGTCAAAATTGTTTGTTTCTATATCCTTTAAAATTTGCAAGAGCCAGTATAAAGTAACAAGCTAATTGAATTCGTCATCAGAAATGTCTTGGCCTTGGAAGCATGGATCAAGAAGGCAGGCAACAATATGTGCAGGAGTGATCTCTTGATTTCCTCCTCTCTCCCCCCCACAATAATATTTTGTCAATTATCTTTTTCTATTCAGCTTTTGTAAGTGGACTGCGTTCAGTAGTCTCACAAATATGTTTTCCTTTACGTTCAGGAACTTGTTCTTGGCATCAGACCAGACAATACAGAACTATTATTTCCATATTCTGAATTGACTGAGGTATGGGCTCAACAGTGAGATGAATTTTGACTTTTGAATCCAAAAGACATTGTCATCGACAATGTAATTGTGGATCACTCAGGGCAACATCTGGCCATCTCCTCTTCAACAGCAGCTGATTGATAAGCCTTCTTGCATATTTGAAGATCTTTGAGACATTTAATAGAAGAAGATGCACATTGACTACAACAAAGCTCACTCATTGTGGATTAAATTAACTGCTGTACTAAAAGATGTTGAAAAATGGTTGCTGTACTTGTTTGTTTTTGAAAAACTTGACAACGCTTTTCCCCTTTGACACATGTGAAGAGAAAGTTGTTAGATCTTCAACATCACCACAGAAAAGGTGTTGTATGGGCCTGCAAAATTTGGGTTTGCTACCTGAGCAAACCCATCATGTTCTCATGCACTTCCTGCTGCTCCTCCTGGTCCTTTTCCCACTATGCAGGAGGCCACGATAAGCTCAGCTCACAGCCCAAGAAATGTGGCATTGCACATCTGAAAGTTCTGCTGTCCTTGCTTGTTGTCCCAAAGCTACATTATGATGCAATCCCACCAGTCTGTGCTAGTTTCTTGCATATTGCGGCGCTGGTTCATGAATGCCAGCAGCAACCTGGCATTGTTTTTCACTATGTCTGTCAGTGTGCAGTTAGCGTGCTCCACATCGTCCGCATCCCAGTCCTGATTGTAGCAGTACTCCTTTAAACTGTGCAAATACTGGAGAATCACATATCCTGTATTAGCAACACACAAGAGAATTGTGCTCAGCTCTTCAGGCTCCATGCTTCTGTCAGGGAGATAGAGAACACTGAAAAGTGCAGCGCTGGACTGTGGAAGTTTTAAAAATTGCACAGAAATTATGTGATCTGTAAAGTATTATGTGATGCAGAAGGTGGCATAGTGGGGATTAGCATCTTTCATTAAGGATCCCTTAAACTTTCCTTAAGATTAATTAAATATGTGTGAGGGACTTCTGAGGTTACGTAGAGCTGTCCCCATTTTTAAAATGGAGAAACTGAAACAGATCAAGTGACTTACCCAAGTACAGAATGGGTCCACGGCACAACTAAAGTGAGAATAGAACCTTACCCTGTTTGCAGTCAAAGAAATGGTGAACTTTACAATTAACCTTCCATCCTGTTAATTCTTTTAGTTCCAATGTAAATTTTAGCTCTCTGATCCTTCAGGCACTTAAGCATATGCATATATTTACTGATACAAGTATTTCTATTGACCTAAGCAAGATTACTTACACAAGCAAAGTTGTACACATGGTTAACCTTTGCAGAATGGGGGTTTAATTTATTTTGATTTATTTGTCATAGGCTGTTTGGACCTAATTGTTTTCTATTTCTACTGAGTGTATGTATTCAGGAAAATTATTTAGAACAGCGGTTCTAAAACTATGGGTCGGGACCCCAAAGTGGGTTGCAACCCGGTTTTAATGGCGTCGCCAGGGCTGGCGTTAGACTTGCTGGGTCCCAAGGCTGAAGCCTGAGCTGGACCACCCAGGGCCAAAAGCCGAAGCCCGAACCTCACCGCCTGGCCCTGAGTTTTGGAGCTCAGGTTACAGGCCCCCCACCTGGGACTAAAGCCCTTGGGCTTTGGTTTTGCGCCCGGCCCCCCATCCCCCGCCGCCCCAATGGCGGGACTTGGGTGGGTTCAGGCTTCAGTCTTCTCTCCCGGGGCCATGTAGTAATTTTTGTTCTCAGAAGATGGTCGTGGTACAATGAAGTTTGAGAACCCTTGATTTAGAACATACTCATATTTAATAGTTGGTTAGTATTCATTTTCTTACAAAAATATGTATCATAACTGACTAGCACCATAACTTAGTGCTGACTAGCACCATAACATAACAATCTCCTTTGATGCGTGTATGTAAGCTCCATTACCGTTAATGCCTTTTTGGAATGCCTGTCTCAGATTTCTAATATTGACTATTAATGTCCAAACCCCTAACCTCTTATGAGATATTTATAATGTGGCTCTCTCTAGGGCTTAGCTGTAAGGTGGATTTAATCTTATAATTCATCTTTTAAGCAATAAAACTGTAAGACAGATAAACTGCTTTGCTAAAGTGAAGCTTTTATCTGAGCAAACATACCTATTGATGGCCCAGTGAAAGGGCTGTTTTGGTATCAGGCCCAATAAGTAATGAGTGTAATATGCACCATTACAGACATTATCATTTCAAAGTCTCTTATTTTTTAAGAAAAAAAGTACAATATATGTTTGTGGCTGTCAAGGAATTATTTTTTCCCCAAATGAAATATCATTTGCTTCATCATTTTAAACTTCTGCTGCTTTGATATTCATTGTCACCTTAATTATCTTTCTGTCTGTACTTTGAAGGGCAAAATATGGCTTAACTGTGGAGCTAATGCCGTTTTCTTTCTCTTTGAAGGCAGCAGTGTTTTGTTTTATTGTCTGGCTTGCCAGGCTGAGTCCCTTGTAGAGAAGATGCACTGTGACTGATGGGCTGCTTGGCTTTCTGCTGCTGCATTTGACTGCTTCATCTTTGGCTTTTTCTGTGCAAAGCAAATGATGCACTAGCTGAGGAGAAAGGATGGACTATTGGTTAGGGGGCTGGGCTGGGACTCTATAGCCCTGAGTTCAATTCCATGTTCCACTCCAGACTTCCTGTGTGGTTTGGTTAAGTCACTTAATTTCTCTGTGCCTCAATCCCCCAGCTGTAAAATGCCCTACCTCACAATGGGGTGCCCGGGGGGCTGCTAAATTTGGCAGTTGGTGCTCCTATGAACCTTACAACTTTGGTTCTTTTATTTAAAACCAAGTTTCCGTTTGACTTTTTAAATACAGTCCTAGCATATCTAGAGAGCTTCGTCCTTTTCTATTCTCTTTTTTTCCAATGGGCAGAGTATTTGATTCTAGTGTGAATGCTAAACATAGTCATTATGTTCTGTCAATACAATTGTACAAATTCTACAATTTTCATGGGCCCACATTGCGGTCATACTGTTTTATTGTATTATTTATTTCTTTTGCTTGGTGATGTTTGAAGCCTTTGCCATTAAAATTGAGCATTTCTGATGGTTTTATGGATTCCTAATGTGAACTTCAATGGCAGACCTTGGAAGGAGGCGATACTGCCCTTCTTTCTATTACAGCCTTTTTGTTAGTGGCATGCTACTGTGTTTTCAGTGGATTACAATAAGCATCTCTCAGTTACTATTGATCCTTCTTTCTAATTTAATGCATATTACACTGCCAGTGATTGTGTAGCAGCAGAGTATCTGTAGTATTTATTATCTGTAATATCTTCGTATTAGTTTACAGTTAGTACATCAGTACCAAGATCCTGCAGGACAAATAGCAGCTCTGTTTAAGTTTGCACCAACTTGCCTTCTCATTACTGAGTGAGACATCTTGCTTTTGTGTGTGATGTTTGTGAGAAACGAATAAATAAATGCTCTTGTATTTCACACTGAGGGCGGGTATTGTTTTTTATTTCAATACACTGATCGTGACAAGGTTGGCCAGCGGAGGAGTATGGAATCCCACATTCCAGAGAACTGGAACGTGGGGGGAGAATTTTTGAGATACAGATGACAGATTGCATTTAAAATTAATTTTAAGTTTGAATGTGTGAAATATTAGTTAGAGAACAAATGTTTAGTACTCAGAGCTGGCTGTGGAATTGGAGTGAGAGTTGTAATGCTGGCGTGCTAGATTATATAAGAAATGCTCTTTTTAGCAAAACAACACTTAATAATAAAGAACTAATCCATCAAAAGGGATTGTAATGTTTTATACCCGATAGTTGGTCTATGAAATAAATATAGACAGTTTGGTCTGACGTGAGAACATCTGGATGTCCATACAGCTTTGGTTTCCTCTCTCATGTATTAAACAAGTCCAATCCTGCTTGTAGAGGAAAATGGGTTCTACATTAGATTTTTGTGAACAAAACGTGGGTTGTTTGTTTTTTGGTGAGCAGGGAGGTCTTGATCCTACAAGTCCATATGTGATATGCAGCAGGGGAATGCAAAGTTGTTGTGGTCCAGCACAAATGAAAGGGAATGCTATTAACCATGTGAGATTAAGTGGAAGGCATGGTCCTGTGCTTGGAGTGATAGGAAGTTTCAAGTGCCCAGTGTACCTTCTCCCCAACCTGGAAGTTTGTAGTGTAAGAAAATGCAGTGCATGGCAGTGAATTGGCATGGACATAAATGCAATCCACCTCATCCTCAAAATTCCCCTCCAGCCTTGCTCTTCCTACTAGACCAGAATAACTTGGTAGTCACACATCAGCACAGTCATTAATGCAAGATTGCGGTCCCTGTGCTTTCTGTCCTAGTCATAATGCTTAGAAATGTAATGCTGCACATCTGTGCTGTGCAGATCAAACTATTAGTCTGGGTTTGACTCTTTGAAAGCACCAAGACTATATACAGTGCATAAGCTTAATAATAATGCTGATATAGCACTTTGAATCCATAGATCTCAGAGAACATTACAAAGGAAGATAAGTAGTATTATCTTTATTTCACTGATGGGGAAAACAAGGCACGGAGAGATTGCCCAGCTTTCTTTAGCAGGTTAATAACAGAGCTAGGAATGGAACCTACCTCTTTGCCTCTTAACCCAGGGTCCTATTTGTTAGATCATGCTCGATAGAAGGTTTTTGTTTGTTTTCTTGTTTTAATAAAAATTAGCTCTAAATTCTTCAGGTACAGTGAAACCTCTTCATTTGTTTAAATGCAAACCATTTGAAAAGTAGTAACAAAGCCTTGATAAAAATATCTTGTGTGGGGTTTTGGATATCAATGAAACAGCATCTTTTGTTTATGTTTCTAAATACTACTGTATAATGGTAACTAGATTCATGGATTCCAAGGCCAGAATGGACATTGGTGATCTTCTAGTCTGACCTCCTGTATAACACAGGCCATCAAACTTCCCCAAAATAATTCCTAGAGCAGATCTTAAAATAAATAAATAAAAAGCCAAGCTTGATTTAAAAATTGCCATGTTGGAGAATCCACCACAACCCTTGGTAAAGTGTTCAAGTGGTGAATGCATGCCTTGTTTCCAGTCTGAACCTGTCTTGCTTCAACTTCCAGCCACTGGATCTTGTAATACCTTTTCTCTGATAGATATAAGAGCCCATTATCAAATAGTTGTTCTCCATATAGTTACTAATAGACTATTATCAAGTCACCTCATAACCTTCTCTTTGTTAAGCTAAATACATCTAGTATGTTGTCATCACTATAAGGCAGGTTTTTAATCCTTTCATCATTCCCAGGGCTGTTACCTGAACCATCTCCAATTTCTTGGATTTCCTTATGAAATGTAATGGAATGATTTCTTTCTTTTGCAGCGGATTAATCTAGAGATCTGCACTCAAGACTAGAAATATGCCTTCATGAAAAAGTGTCTGCAAACAGTGACCCTTGCTGTCTTGGCTTTAAGGTATGTGAAACAACTTGTTATACTGGGTGTCGCATCTAACTTTTTATTTTATGGTAACTATTTACTTTCACTTTGTGGAGAGAGTTTTGCCATTGTGCTAAAGAGAAAAATATATATGAAAGACAGATCACTGGAATTGAATGAGAAGTTTGCATTATTAAGGCAGCAGATGATAAATAATTTAAAACCATGTTGCAATTGCAATTTTCCCAAGCTTCTGAAATATAGAATAATTGAAATGTAGGACTGGAAGGGACATTGATAGGTCATCTAGTCCATCCCCCCCTTACAATGAGGCGGGACTAAGCATTGTCTAGATCATCCCTGACAGATGTTTGTCTAACCTGTTCTTAAAAACCTCTAGTGACAGGAATTCCACAAACTCCTTAGTGAATTTCTTCCAGTGCTTAACTACCCTGACAGAAAGTTTTTCCTAATGTCTAATCTAAATCTCCTTTGCTGCAATTTAAGCCTATTACTTCTTGACCTGCCTTCAGTGGTTAAGGAAAAAAAATTATCACCCTCCTCTTTATAATGACCTTTTAACGTACTTGAAGATTATCACGTCCCCCCTCAGTCTTCTCTTCTTCAAACTCAAGAAACCCAGTGTTTCAGATTTTTCCTTGTAAGTCGTTTTCTATACTCTTAATCATTTATTTTACCCTCCGCTGGACTTCTCCTATTTGTCCACCTCTTTCCCAAAGTGAGGTGTCCAGAACTGGAACCAATTCTCCAGTTGAGGCCTTATCAGAGCTCAGTAGAATGGAAGAATTACTTTCTGTGTCCTGCTTACAACACTGAAACAGTGTTGCTATGTTCTTAAAAATGAAACAAACAAAAACACAACCACCCCAAACTGCTTTATCTTTTAAGTATGTGTAAAACAAAGTAAGCGTTATGTTTGTTTTTATGGTGCAAAGTGTTAAAAATAAGGATAACAATTAAATGTCTTCAGGGAATGCAGGCTCTATCATGTTGTACGTTTTATAGTTCATTTTTTCTGCCATTATTCACTCTCATTTCTCACATCTAGTACACTAGCCCTAAAACACTGTGAGTTGAGTCAGCATCTTTGCATTCTGCCCCAATCCTCATAATTATTGCTTAGTTTGCTATATGTTTTATGGCAAAGTGTCAGTGCACAAGGGAAATCATCATGAAAGTGTATCACTTAATAACTTTGCAAGCTCTTTCTTACTTAGCTATACTCTATAGGTAACTCAATGTTACATATACTGAGTGCTGACCTTAAGCATAATTTAATTTGCTGTGTGTCTCTCTCTCACTCTCTTTCAAATCATGCAAAATGAGTATTCTTAAATTTGTAAAGCCTTTGGATCTCAGTAGCATGGCATGCATGGGAATTGAAGATTAGGGGAGTCAAGAATCCAATTCTAATTTCCAAGTTAAATTTTGTTAACCTTTCCCCAAACTTTAAACAGCTGAATATTAATATGTGGGCTGTTCTCCCTAATTCTCAGATTTACTGTGGGCGCCATTCATTCCCTATTAGTAACAGATTTTGGATTGTGCCTCAGAACTGGGATCCGGATGACAGTTCAAATTTTGAACATCCCAAAAATTCAAAATATCTGATATTAGGAATGGCAATGTACAAAAACCTGTAGGAGAACACTTCAACCTTGCTGGACACACAATAGCAGATTTAAAGGTAGCCATCCTGCAGCAAAAAAGCTTCAGGACCAGACTTCAAAGAGAAACCGCTGAGCTTCAGTTCATTTGCAAATTTGACACCATCAGCTCAGGATTAAATAAAGACTGTGACTGGCTAGCCAATTACAAAAGTGGTTTCTCCTCCCTTGGTGTTCACACCTCAACTGCTAGAAGAGGGCCTCATCCTCCCTGATTGAACTAACCTCGTTATCCCTAAAGCCTGATTCTTGCTTGCATATTTATACCTGCCTTTGGAAATTTCCACTACATGCATCCGACGAAGTGGGTATTCACCCACGAAAGCTAATACGTCTGTTAGTCTATAAGGTGCCACAGGACTCTTTGCCACTTTTACAGATCCAGGCTAATCTGGCTACCCCTCTGATGCTTAAGTTAGTTAAAAATTTTACAGTTAATATGCAGAGGTTGGCACTTAAAACACTGCAGTTAATGACAGATATAGTATCTGAGCTCTCTGGGAAATACCACAGTTATTCATACATTACAGATAAGTAACTGCTGGGGAATATCTTATTTTTAGTGAGCACTGTATTTACCTAAATTGCGGTCATTGGATGAAGGTGTATAAAAAGATCATTTTAAAAAGCTTCAATAAATTGCTGATAAAGGGAGTTGGAAGGAACTTATAACGGTGAAACCATGTGACACTGGAACTTTCACTAAAATAGAATGAGGGAATTATTGTGGTTGCTATTTAAATATTCATCATTTGCCAGCAGTTACCCCAGAGTAGTAGCTGAGAAGCAGCAGTTTCCCCTATGTACTTTAATGGGAAACAGCTGCAGTATCTCCGATTTAAGAGTATAGAAATTGTGACTAGTCGTCCACTGTACGTGCCTCCAATTGTCTGATGTAACAAAATAAATGTAGATAAAATTGTACACATGAAATCTATATTTCCATGCTGTAGGTTCTTAGTGGAAAAAATAACAAAAGTCCTATAACTGGATTCTGGAAACAAAAAGAGAATCTCTACTTTGGCTTTTAATGTATCAAGGTTGGAATAGCAGGCAGGAACAGTCTTCCTGTTTCTTTTCCTTGGAATCCGAATGTGGGCTCTTGGACCATCCATCCTTTAATGTTGACCCTGGGGTCACACACACTACACTCTGTAGCTCGTAAAGATGTTCCTGTTGTTGCATGCACAGACGTGAGCAGAAGCCAGTTTTATGACAAGGATGGCCATGTGCATGCCCGTATCTAAAAGCAAGTTGGAGTTGTGCATTGGCTAAGGTATATACAGTGATAAAATCAGATGTTTTTCATAGAACTGTAGAAGTGGAGATGTTCTCTTTTCATCTAGTTCCTCTCTTTCCAGTGTAGGGTTGTTTCCCTGCAATATATGTATCTTGCATCACCTGTTTTCTCCCCATCCAGGACATCTTAAATTTTATGGAAGATATTGTAAAATACCCAGGAGCCCTATTTAAAGAAGCACAGTAAACTTCAAGCACGATGTGCTTGTACTGTGTTTTTTCCGAGAAATTCTTTACATAAAATGAAAGGGTTGTGTACACGTTTCTTTCTCCTGCAACTGCTCAGTACAGAACTTGGAATAATTCAAATAATTGAATCTAATAACACATGCTTTAGAGGTATTCTAAAGGATTGTTATTAACACTGACTTTTAACAGAACCCGTTTTACAGCAATTATATGAATTGTGTGGTTTGACTGAGGAACTTTAGACATTAACATTCAAATGGTGATACTTTTGATCACAAAGAAAGTAATCTTATTTCACATTATTGTTATCTTTGTACATTTTTTTTAAAGTAGGCGTTATGGCTGTTACCATAAACCTAACAATATTATCACAGTTGCCTGGCAACTGGGGAAGATCTGTTGAAGGCCCCAAAGAATGAACAGAAGATTCAGCAACAGTTTGGGTCATCTCTAGAGCTGTTGAAGACTTACTTGTGCATAGGATTCTAATATCTGAATGTGTAATGGTAGATGAGTTAGATTCATATGTTACCCATCTTTCTTTGCATGCTCTTCTGTAAAAGCAAGGCGAATGATAGAAAATCCAGTGTTGATTTAAAGAAAGAGGCAGCATGCTGTGAACCCCCAGTCTGTATTCTTTAAGGGTGCTTTGCTTTAAGGCTGATACGCACATTCAGTAAGAGATATTACATTGCTAGACCTGCCATGGAATATCATTAGATTTTTGAGAATTCTGTGTATTTGGTAGTGGGATGATAAGGATCAGTATTAGATAGCAAACTCAGGAAACATCTGGTTTTAGAAGTTAGTGAAGCATGGGGTAAGCATGCTTTGAACTGTGATCTCTGCAGTAGCCTCTTCAAGCTGGAGTCATTACTGGCTTAGTCCAAGACCACTCTGGGAATTACCACCAATTAGCTAAATGCCTAATAACGATAAACTGAGACTTCTGGATCTTAAATAGAATGAATTCTCTGGGACTCAAAACATGGTGCTGTAGGTAAAATATAATTTTTTAATCTACTATATTTCCCATGTTTTAGTCATACCATCTCAGGCTGTGAATTCATCCAGTCCCTGATTTTGTGGAACAAGGAATACAAGAGACTTGACTGGCTTAAACTATCAGAGTTGCTCTTTCAGTGAGAACTTGTTTTGAACAGTTGGGGTTAGTATTAGCCCGAGAAGTGGCTTTCCCTTCTAGTTTGTTAATTGTGTGTGTTCTTTGGTTCATTAGGGAGATGTAATATGGTCTGTGGCTGTTGATGGCTTTTCTTTGTAAATAGAAGATACATTGGTGGTTAGCACTAGATTTGGCTCACACTGCCAAACATGGGAGATTTGGCTCACACTGCCAAACAAGGGTGATTTCCATGGCTGTCCATAGACCAGATGGCACCACAGCAGAAGAGTGTCCCACCCTCCATTTGTTAAAATTTTGAATGCCTTATTTTTAATGGCATTTGTAGCCCATTTCATGACTTTGAGCGATTTGCATGCATGATTTATCCCTGTCATATAAAACGATACATTTGCACATTAGGATCTGTAAATCTGCATTTACTCATGCTAACAACAATAACAGCACCCCAAGCCTGGTGCCCCCCAAGCCTCCTAAATTTGGCCCTGGCGATTTCCATTGCAAGTCGGATTAAATGTAATAGTCTGTAAGGCTACATATTGAGTTTATTCCTATTTATTTCTATCCCACAAGGAGATTGTCTTTAATTATATAACTCAGTGTACTCGGGGAAGCACGTGAATGGCTTATGAGTGCAGATTGCTATGTGTAGGATTTACCTTGTATATAGCTGATATTTGTAGACTGAAGAAATAGTATAATTTCTCACTCTTCTGTACACACATTTCAGTTGTTTTTCTAGAAAGACATTGTGTCCTAATAGTTAGACCAAGGGTTGGAGGGTCACAGGTTCTGTTCCTGACTGTTCCACTGTCTTGCTGTGTGTGACCCAGTTAACCTTTCTGTGCCTCCCTTTTAACACCGGTCAAAAGGGGATAATTATACATATCCACATTGGTGAAGCACTTTGGGATTCTTTTATTAAAGTTGTGATGCAAGTGCAACATCCTGTGGTTGTTTGCCTAAAAAAAAAGTAGATTGACCTCCTGAAAGAGATTTCCGTTCTTCCAGGAGTAAAATGAGATGGTCCCATAAGATTCGAGGCCTATGGTTTTAAATGTACTTTGAGAAGTTCCTTATGGGAATGGTGAAGTAAACTGACTTATTGGAAACCTTTATTAATAAACAGCAGATGATATTTTACAAAGTGATTCTACATAAGGAGGATACCGAGACAACTGCAGATGGAACTGATCAGCTAATTCTGATGAAAGCAAAGACAGACCTGATAAAATTGGAAAAAATAAAAACAAATATATCATTATTCATCTACTTCCATGAAGCATTGTACTCCTATATGCTTCCAATCTATAGTCAGAGTGACTATTGAAGAAGCTGATAATGTGTGTACTCTCGGTAATGAAATTAAATTTAATAGTAAAAGTTTAAAGAACTGTGTACAGGTAAGGTACAGAATACAAAATTGTATCTACTGATGCATGAAATAGCAGAGAGGCCCAACATCAGTGTCAGAGTAAATGTTATAATCATTTTTAACATATTCAGTAAATACAGTGAATAAAATTCTACTTATAAGATCTTATATCTATAAAGAATTGTCAATCTTTCTTTTAAAAACTTACAAACTTATCTTTCCCCCATCACCCCCCCCCTTGACTTCTGTGGTATTGTTGCCGAAGTTAAAGACTGGGCTTTATATGTCTGAGCCATTGAGAATAATATGCTCTTTCCATTCCCCCCCCCCCATTTCCCAGTATAATTTTGAACACTTGGTACCACTTCATTACTTTGTTTACTTGTGGTCCCCCATCTGTCTGTATCCACCTGTTGTCTCTCAGTGGGATGGGATGTTGATGGGAAGCTTTTCAGTGTGAGGACAGTCTCTTTGTTTCTAAATAGTGCCTAACACGAGGCCCTGATTGGGGCCTCTTGGGGTTACTGCCAGGCATATAATAATAATAGCTATTGAAAATCCATATAAATAATGAAGAAATTAGCATGCTTATAATCTGTCAGATCATGCTTGCACTGAAGTAAGAAAGGGGAATTACACAACTGACTTTATTGGGAGCAGGATTGGGTCCACAGATTGTAGTTACATTTTAATCTGAATCTCACATCAGTAAGAACAATTCATAGATTCATAGATATTTAGGTCAGAAGGGACCATTATGATCATCTAGTCTGACCTCCTGCACAACGCAGGTCACAGAATTTCACCCACCACTCCTACAAAAAAAACCTCATACCTATATCTGTGCTATTGAAGTCCTCCAATCATAGTTTAAAGACTTCAAGGAGCAGAGAATCCTCCAGCAAGTGACCTGTGCCCCATGCTACAGAGGAAGGCGAAAAACCTCCAGGGCCTCTTCCAATCTGCCCTGGAGGAAAATTCCTTCCCGACCCCAAATATGGCGATCAGCTAAACCCTGAGCATATGGGCAAGGTTCATCAGCCAGATACTACAGAAAATTCTTTCCTAGGTAACTCGGATCTCACCCCATCTAATAGCCCATCACAGGCCATTGGGCCTATTTATGAATATTTAATTACCAAACCATGTTATCCATCATACCGTCTCCTCCATAAACTTATCGAGTTTAATCTTAAAGCCAGATAGATCTTTTGCCCCCACTGCTTCCCTTGGAAGGCTATTCCAAAACTTCACTCCTCTGATGGTTAAAAACCTTAGTCTAATTTCTAGTCTAAATTTCCTAGTGGCCAGTTTATATCCATTTGTTCTTGTGTCCACATTGGTACTGAGCTTAAATAATTCCTCTCCGTCTCTGGTATTTATCCCTCTGATATATTTATAGAGAGCAATCATATCTCCCCTCAACCTTCTTTTAGTTAGGCTAAACAAGCCAAGCTCCCCGAGTCTCCTTTCATAAGACAAGTTTTCCATTCCTCAGATCATCCTTGTAGCCCTTCTCTGTACCTGTTCCAGTTTGAATTCATCCTTCTTAAACATGGGAGACCAGAACTGCACACAGTATTCCAGGTGAGGTCTCACCAGTGCCTTGTATAACGGTACTAAAACCTCCTTATCCCTACTGGAAATACCTCTCCTGATGCATCCTGTCAAGGTTCCTCCCCCACTCTGAACTCTAGGGTACAGATGTGGGGACCTGCATGAAAAACCTCCTAAGCTTATCTTTACCAGCTTAGGTCAAAACTTCCCCAAGGTACAAAATATTCCACCTGTTGTCCTTGGACTGGCCGCTACCACCACCAAACTAATACTGGTTACTGGGGAAGAGCTGTTTGGACGCGACTTTCCCCCCAAAATACTTCCCAAAACCTTGCACCCCACTTCCTGGACAAGGTTTGGTAAAAAGCCTCACCAATTTGCCTAGGTGACTACAGACCCAGACCCTTGGATCTTAAGAACAATGAACAATTCTCCCAACACTTGCACCCCCCCTTTCCTGGGAAATGTTGGATAAAAAGCCTCACCAGTTTGCATAGGTGACCACAGACCCAAACCCTTGGATCTGAGAACAATGAAAAAGCATTCCGTTTTCTTACAAGAAGACTTTTAATAAAACTAGAAGTAAATAGAAATAAAGAAATCCCCCCTGTAAAATCAGGATGGTAGATATCTTACAGGGTAATTAGATTCAAAAACATAGAGAACCTCTCTAGGCAAAACCTTAAGTTACAAAAAAAGATACACAGACAGAAATAGTTATTCTATTCAGCACAATTCTTTTCTCAGCCGTTTAAAGAAATCATAATCTAACACATACCTAGCTAGATTACTTACTAAAAGTTCTAAGACTCCATTCCTGGTCTATCCCCGGCAGAAACCAGCGTATAGACAGACACACAGACCCTTTGTTTCTCTCCCTCCTCCCAGCTTTTGAAAGTATCTTGTCTCCTCATTGGTCATTTTGGTCAGGTGCCAGCGAGGTTACCTTTAGCTTCTTAACCCTTTACAGGTGAGAGGAGCTTTCCCCTGGCCAAGAGGGATTTCAAAGGGGTTTAACCTTCCCTTTATATTTATGACACATCCCAAGACCGCATTAGCTTTTTTCACAGCGATATCACATTGGCGGCTCATAGTCATCCTATGATCAACCAATACTCCAAGGTCCTTTTCCTCCTCCGTTACTTCTAATTGATGCGTCCCTAGCTTATAACTAAAATTCTTGTTATTAATCCCTAAATGCATGACCTTACACTTCTCACTATTAAATTTCATCCTATTACTATTACTTCAGTTTACAAGGTCATCCAGATCCTCCTGTGGGGTATCCCTGTCCTTCTCTAAATTGGCAATACCTCCCAGCTTTGTATCATCTGCAACCTTTATTAGCACACTCCCACTTTTTGTGCCAAGGTCAGTAATAAAAAGATTAAATAAGATTGGTCCCAAAACTGATCCTTGAGGAACTCCACTGGTAACCTCCCTCCAGCCTGATAGTTCACCTTTCAGTAGGACCCGTTGTAACCAATTCCTTATCCACCTTTCAATTTTCCTATTGATCCCCATCTTATCCAATTTAACTAATAATTCCCCATGTGGCACGGTATCAAACGCCTTACTAAAATCTAGGTCAATTAGATCCACTGCGTTTCCTTTGTCTAAAAAATCTGTTACTTTCTCAAAGAAGGAGATCAGGTTGGTTTGGCACGATCTACCTTTTGTAAAACCATGTTGTATTTTGTCCCATTTACCATTGACTTCAATGTCCTTAACTACCTTCTCCTTCAAAATTTTTTCGAAGACCTTGCATACAACAGATGTCAAACTAACAGGCCTATAATTACCCGGATCACTTTTTTTCCCTTTCTTAAAAATAGGAACTATGTTAGCAATTCTCCAATCATACGGTACGACCCCTGAGTTTACAGATTCATTAAAAATTCTTGCTAATGGGCTTGCAATTTCTTGTGCCAATTCCTTTAATATTCTTGGATGAAGATTATCTCAGCCCCCCGATTTAGTCCCATTAACCTGTTTGAGTTTCGCTTCTACCTCAAATATGGTGATGTCTACCTCCATATCCTCATTCCCATTTGTCATGCTACCATTATCCCTCAGATCCTCTTTAGTCTTATTAAAGACTGAGGCAAAGTATTTGTTTAGATATTGGGCCATGCCTAGATTATCCTTGACCTCCACTCCATCCTCAGTGTTTAGCGGTCCCACTTCTTCTTTCTTTGTTTTTCTTCTTATTTAGATGACTATAGAACCTTTTACTATTGGTTTTAATTCCCTTTGCAAGGTCCAACTCTACGTGACTTTTAGCCTGTCTCACTTTATCCCTACATGTTCTGACCTCAATAAGGTAGCTTTCCTTGCTGATCCCTCCCTTCTTCCACTCCCTATATGCTTTCTGCTTTTTCTTAATCACCTCTCTGAGATGCTTGCTCATCCAGCTTGGTCTACAACTCCTGCCTATGACTTTTTTCCCCTTACTTGGGATGCAGGCTTCCGATAGCTTCTGCAGCTTTGATTTAAAATAATCCCAGGCCTCCTCTAACTTTAGATCCATAAATTCTTCAGTCCAATCCACTTCCCTAACTAATTTCCTTAATTTTTGAAAGTCAGCCCTTTTGAAATCAAAAACCCTAGCTGCAGATTTATTTTTATTAATCCTTCTGTTCAGTTTGAACTGAATTAGCTCATGATCACTTGAGCCAAGATTATCCCCTACAACCATTTCTTCTATGAGGTCCTCACTACTCACCAAAACCAATCTAAAATGGCATCCCCTCTAGTCGGTTCAGCAACTACTTGCTGAAGGAATCCATCAGCTATTGCATCTAGGAAAATCTGAGCCCTATTATTATTACTAGCACTCGTCCTCCAGTCTATATCTGGGAAGTTAAAGTCTCCCATGATCACACAGTTTCCATTAGTATTTACTTTATCCATATCCAAATTAGATCCTGGTGGCCTATAGCACACCCCAAGCACTATCCCAGGGGAGGCTCTAATAGTTTTCTTCCCCAATTTAATTTTTGCCCAGATGGACTCAGTCATATCCATTTCATCGCTTCTTATTTCTTTACATTCTATCTCATCATTGATATACAGTGCTACTCCACCACCTTTACCTTCATTTCGGTCTTTCCTAAACAGCACATACCCTTCAATACCTGTAGCCCAGTCATGACTACTATTCCACCGTGTTTCTGTTATCCCTATAATATCTGGTTTCACTTCCTGCACCAGTAGCTCTAGTTCTCCATTTTGTTACCTAGGCTCCTCGCATTGGTGTACAAACATCTTAATTTTTGCTGTTTGGCCTCACTCACATTCTGTACCCTATTAGGCACGGTCATTTTACTACCAGTATAACCTATTAGACTTGTATCTACACTGCCCTTCCTCCTACCCACGGCTGTATCCACTCTTACTTCATTTTCTTCCTCTCAATGCTAAATTCTGGCGTGGAGATTACCTGGACATCTCCCAACCATCTCCCCCTAATTCCTAGTTTCACTGAACTGCTCCTGTCTCCATTCTTTTGTTAATTCTGGCAGTTCAGCTATTAACACAGAAACTCCCATAGTGCTTAGAACACATCAGGAGACCAGTCCCAGGTGGAAAGATGGGCGGTTTGTGGGGGAAATGTTTCAATGAAAACTATTAAGAAAGCAGTTAATGTTTCCAAGGTATCACTATGTAATGAGAGATCACTGGATATTCTGGAAAAGACAGATACAAATTCGTTTTATCTATGTTTAACAACACTTTCCCATTCATTTACAGTTATCACATATAAGAGCTAAAATACAAGGTCCAACATTTCCAGAAGTGTTTCCCAATTTTATGTTGTCTATAAGCTGAAACTACTCTGGAAATTGGGTGCAAGGTGCATCTGTTTGGGCACAAAAAATTAGTATACAGCCAGATTTTTCAGACATGTTTACTTTGTTAACATTAAAGTGTTTAAAGTGTCTGAATTGCAATGCATACTTCATTAGTACTGGTGATGCACCTGAGCTTCAAAATTTGGACCCAAAGTTTAAAAGTTTTGGTTTGGCCTGCTATATAAATGGGGGAAGAGGTTCAGTGTTTGGATCTGAATTTAAGACCAATACACTTGGATTGTATTTTGTATAGTGCTTGTCCCAGCAGCGGATTCTACTGCAATACAAATAATAAATAGTAATAATGAAGATTGAGTATTCTCAGGGATTTGGACATATTGGGTAAAATTCTCAAAAAGTGCCTAAGACCAAGATCCTCAAGGTAGGTGCCCAACTCCCATTAACTTCCGTGGGAGTTAGGCACCTCAAATTCCTTTGAGGATTAGGGTCTTAAGTATCAAGATCACTTTTGAAAATGGGACTTAGGCATCTAAGTCTCTTAAAGAAAATTTTACCCATCTTCCACTAAAAATCCAGTTAGACTATTGTTAGATCATCTCATCTTCTATTTATTTGTACTACTGTAGCACCCAGAGACCCAATGCTAGACATTGTACCTGTACTAATAAATATGAATACAGTCTGTATCCCAAAGAGTTTACATTTTCATTTAAGACAAGATGCAGCAAATATCCTCACAAGCAATAGGAGGCTGGTTAGAGAATGAGGCTAATAGTAATAAGATAAATTACATAGTCTAGCTGTGTACATAATTAATTATCTGAATTAAAGAAAAAAAAAACCCCAACATCTCCCTGACTGCCCCTCAGTCTAGTCATTATTGTTTGGATGTAGGGTTTGTGTTTGTGATGGGTCTCGAGGAGAGATTTGAAGGAGATGGAGGTAGCACCTTCATGAATCAATAGTAGTAATAAGAGAAATAAACTTACTCAATGTTCATGGACATTTGGGCCCAAATTTTTGGTTTGAACCCACATTAGTAATTAGTATGCTTTATACCAACTGAATGCACTATACAGCACTACTTGTATCTGTATTGTAGCGAGACTCCCTGCAGTGGTAAACAATGTAACATTTTTCTCACTGCATCACAAAGCATATTCTGTTCAAAAGCACTAAAAACCAGAGCGAGACTGTTTCCAAAGGAACATCAGCACAATTGTCCAAAGGATAACAACCTCTTGTGCAGAAATTCAGTTACTAATTATATTTTTATACCTTGTAGCAAACTAGAAAGTTTGTCTGTTAGGTAACTGAAAACTATATAGCATTTTTAATGGGACTCTATGGTAATTGAACAAGAAACTGGCTGCTGTCATCATTTCTTAATCCTAATTTTGTTGCTCAGGAATATAATAGAATGGTATTTCTCTAATGTGTACAACCTAGTGGTTTCCTGTTATCAAAAATATTTGTGGAACTGGCATTGTGTCCTTGGAAACTGCTATAAGGCTTTCATTGGCTGTTCTTTTATGAAACTGAACTCGACTATTTTGACTCAGGATTGTGTGAATGAGAGTCCTACCTTCATGACATATAAACACAGAAGGCAGGATTTTCAGACGTGCATAAGGGGTTTAGGAGCATCAGCTTTGTCCTCCTAAATCCTTTAGGCAATTTTGAAAATCTCCCTCAAGCATGTAGTAGAACTGGCTTGCGAGGTGCAATGCAGGAAAGCCGCATGATTCTAGAGTAACAGGTGTTTGTGTGGGTATTCTCCATTGAGTCTGAGGGAGGAGCTCTGGGGAAGCAGCACCGAACCTCCTATGGTGCTGCTCCATCCCAGTGGGCTGGAATTGCCAACTGCTGTCTCTGTGCTAGGGATTCCCATTCACCGGATTTGTGAAGCATCGATCCAGAGGCTCCATTCCACTCCATATGCTTTTCTTACATTGGCCTTTTTGGAGCCAACATGTTCATCATTCAGGAGTACAAAGGAGTGGCCCCTTCCAAAAAGGTGGTACATTTCACCCATGTGGAACTCAGTTATGGTCGAGTGGAAAGTGCAGTTCTAGTGATTTTAAAAAAAATCCACTTTTATCCAGCAGTGTTTGACTTGGCTACAGGCTTCAGTGGGAGTTTAGACTGAGCAAGGATGGCAGGATTTGACACACAGTGAAATTGACTGAGTAGCAGGGGTGTGAAGATACAACTCTGTGGTTAATGAGGCATAGTTTGTCCTGTCCTGTTTTGGTATGTATATGTCAATCTTTTATGTTCTGTTGTAACGTGTATAGGACAGTAAACCAGGCCACTCAAACGGATTTTTGATCTTCTGAGGGTTGGTTTTTTCCTTTTTTTTTTTTTGGTGACTCAGGAATAAAATCTCTGAGCTCAGCAGTTGGCAAACACAGGGCTGCTCTGACATAAACCAACTACAAGTGATGCAAACAACGTCAGAGATTGGTGACGGCATGATGGAACATATGGCCGTGCTTTTTTTCTCTAGCTATGCTGGCAGCTGGGAAAAAGGGTGGTGTGAGAGCTGATATGGTATCTCTACACTATGGGAAGAGCACACTTGTGTTGGGTGATCCTCCCCAGGACGGTTACACCTGAGGTGTGGCACAAAGTAGCTATGCCACATCTGAGAATCTGACCCAGAGCAGTCAAAAGGTGTATCTGAGACTGCACAATGCAGCAGGAGCAAAACCGTAGCTAGAACTAAAGGGGTTCCTGGTTCGTAGTATCATGCTCAGTTCACTGGATTGTGTTACTTCTCTATATTATAGCACTACAGTACTACATGATGCTATAACATCTATACAGAGAGACAAGAGTTAAAAATACTCATACAAGACAAAGCCTTTCCATTGGCATGTCTGGTAACTCTCCAACTAATGTGGCAATTTCCTCAAAGTGTCTGCATATAACGAGTATGTTTTATTTGCAAGTCACAGCTGGCATGAAGTGGAATAACTGTTCTTACTGCTAAATGCATATTTAAATTGGTTTCTTCATTCTGTATCATTCAGATATTCTTTTGCTGGGCTTTTAATTTTCTCTTGGGACTTTACAACACAGAGCACATGCAAAGAGTGGCCTAAGATGCCAAAGCTTTGTATGTGCCATAAGCAACATTTGATGGCATGGGAAGGATGCTGATTCTCTACCTTAATTATGAACACACAGCTAATGTCTCAGTGAAAAATGTTTTGTTTTGCATTTGGCCTCTGTGCTGTTTGCTTTGCCTTACCTTCCACCTTATCAGATATATTAAGACAGTTTATTAATTAAGGCACATCAGACAAATGCAAGGAATATGAATGGCAGAAAGGGGCATGTGTGATTATTTTTAGATCTCCTTTCCCAGTGTTGGTTTTGAATTAAAACATCTATAGAAATATGCTTAAAATATCTATAGAAATACACAGTAGTTATGTATTAAGTAAATACAGAGCAAATAGTTGTGTGATTCTAAAATACAGCATAGTGACTGGAAGTGGGAAAAGTAATGCCTTATTGCAAATTTCAGCAGAATGGGAGAACTGTGCTAATCTAAAAGTCAGCTTTTCTCCAGTTGGAGACAATATGGGTTTGTGTCTTTACTTCCTCTAGAACATATATATTGATTAGTTTTAGGAATAATGCATGGATATAGTCTTCAATCCTAAAGGAGATGCATGAAAGGCTCGTGTTAAATGATACTCCATAGCAGAAATGCTCTATGTAAGACATTCTAGTTGATGTTACATGGTATTAAGAACACACACATTGTAGGAATAAGCTATATGGGATATGTTTGTTTTAAAAATGGGCATCCTATCCCTATCTTCGGGACTGCACATTTTAAATCCTTATAAATGTTTCTTAGCCAGACTAAAAGGAATGAATTCTGAAGATCTTTGTAATCTAACAGTTTTGTAATGGTAATTATTCTTTCAGCCAGGGGCTGCATTCATTTAAAAAAAAAATCCCTTATGCAGTTGGATCACATTAATTTAATAATGTATGCAGAAGTCAAGCTACAGATTCAGAAAAATCATGCCCTATATATAAGGGTTTGCTCCAGTGAATCACTGGGGCCTAATTAAGTGTGGCACTCTGGTGACAGAATTAACATCTGTAGTTTACGTAGGACATCAATTAGCCAGTGTGGTATGACTCACAATTTTGTTGCTTTCCGTCAAAATGGCAATAACATGATAGATCAAAATAATGATCTTCCCCCAACCTCTCTGCCTTGCACCTCAAATTCCTACGTCCATCACATTTAACCTTTTGTTCCCCAGAATGTGGCGTTTCTTTTAATCATAGGTGATGGGTAACCTTAATTGAAAAGCAGTTGGGAAGGGGGAGATGATGAGTTACAAATGTAATGAAATGTGGCCTCATATATAAATCAGTTGTCAGCAGGGGTCAAACCTGGGACCTTCAGCAACAAAACCACAAACTCGTAACACTGGGGTTAAAGGAGACAGTTCCTTCTGTTGTAAATAGCTGGCTATTATGGTTACTGGGGTCTGCTGTTTTATGGGCTTTCTCTTCCTCATCTTGTTCCATTTAATTCAATGGCAAAACTGATTGACTTCTGTGTGCGAAAGTTCAGGGCCTATGGCAGTGGCCTGTATAAACAATTGAATTAACCTCCTCTGATCCATTTGAGTTTGAGTGTGGCTCTCTTGTGACCTCCTATCTGAGATCATAGCAATAGAGTCTTCCTTCTAGGGGAGGGATTTCCCCAACTTCTTTTGGGAAGGCTGAAGCCATGAAGTGGAGAAGGTTACATTTAATGCAGAATAGGAGTTGCTGGACACAAGGGTTCTCTTGAGGATGGATGGTGATGAAGGAGCCAGTATAAACACTTGCTAACATTGCCCTCTAAAGGCTGAAAAAATAACTTCATGGTAGCTACACCGTAGATGAATCTGGCTTATTCTGTTTAAACTGTCACACTCCATGTACATTCTAGTCAGGCCTACCAGGAACTCAGCAGGAACTCACAGCTCCTGCAATCCTGGAATCTGTGGAAGATGCCACACATCAAACAGTTTTGTTTCCCATGACAACCTGATGTTTGTGTTGCCTTAATAAGCTGGCTGGTGGGTGAGAGATGAGGCATAAGTATTACACGAAATGTTATTTATAAAAATTCTCACTGCTGCCAACCCACAGAAACTTATACTCTGTATACATTTTCTATTTACTGTTTATAGCCTACCCCATTGGTAGGTAACACTACACCCTGTGGATTACACCACCTTGTATTTCCATAAAACTGAACCTGCTACCTATAGTGAGCAAAAAAGAAATAGCAAATAACTTAGTGTTTTTTATGATCCTCCAAGTTCTGCAAAATTCACGATTTTAACATGATTTTTTCCCACCATTGTTGGGAAATTTGGACTCCAACAGTGTGCTATTTGGGAAAGGAAATAAGTGGAGACAGACCAAGGATACTTTATATTGTATTTTAGATAATAAAAGTAGGGTATAACTCAAAATGCAGAGCTTCATAGATACGGATCCGTATATATACCCTCCAGCTGGGTCCACAATTGCTCCAGGACATAGTAGTGCAATCCCTGTCAGAAGGCTGGGGCCAAAATATTCACTACTGTCAACTAATTTTGGGTACCCTGAGTTTTGGGTCCCCTACCTGAGCTGCCATAGGCCTGATTTTTGAGAGGCGCTGTACACCTGCTGCTTCCATTAATGCCAATGGGTCCTGCAGGCGCATAACATATGTGTAAATCAGTTCCTTGGAAAAGATTTACTTTTCACTTGCACTGGGGTAATTTCGTCGATTGTACGCCATTGTAAGCTAGGGGAGGATCAGGCCCTGTGTCTCAGGCCAGGAATTCAAATTTAGTGCACACTTGAAAATGTTGGCCTGAATCTTTAGGGCTCAGTTAAGATTCCTAGTGCCAGAACTATACCGTTCTGGGGAAAGGAAGTGCCTAAAGATTAGGTGCCCTGCAAGAGTACTTCCTGTGACCCTTCCTAAACCTTTAGAGAAGGTTTAGCTTGCAACTGGCCGAGCACAGGCCACTGATGCATGCCACTGTGCTGGGATGGTAGTGTTACAGGCGTGACTGCAATCTGCCTACGCATACCCCTTTCCAGACTGTACAGCGCTCCTGGCAGCACTTCCTCCCCTGTGCTCGGGGAGTGCTTGCCTGCAGGGCCGTCCTTACCCAAACACAAAGTACGCTGCTGCGTAGGGCACCAGGAAGTTTGGGGCACCACATTTCCTGGTGCCCTGCGCAGCTGCATGCTGCTCCAGCCCCTGCTCCGCCCCTTCCCACCCCTGAGGACTGCAGCAGGGCTGGGCCTGCACTCATTGGCGGCAGGAAGTGCAGCGGCCCGGCCCCAGGTGCGCTGCCCGTGAGTGCTGGGGGGTGGTTCCCCCCGTCCCCCATGCCAGCCCCCCCGCCAGCAGAGGCCTGCATGCATTTCCCTCTCCCCCTCCCCCCCTCCGGGGGAGCTGCTTAGGGCCCCAGAATAGCTAGGGATGGCCCTGCTTGCCTGTCTTCTCTGTGGGAAGATAAGGAGCCAGAAGGTGATCCCTGTGTCTATACTCACCTCTAGTGCATCTGCAGTGAAGTGGCCCCAATTTCGCTCCTTACGTTAACACTGTTAATCAAAACTGATCTCTCAGCTTGGGGACCAGGTGTCAGTCAAAACCATCTCTTAGGCTGGCACTGAAGTTTCCTTTTTAGCCTGGGAGCCATTTGCCAGCTTTTGTTGCTCCACAAGATACACTATGACTTGGTATGTTCAGAGATACAGCTGCTGATAGGAGTACCCTGCTACCATCAAGGAAAAGAATGTGTTAATACAGTATTGACTGTCTAAATTCCTCATTTGCTACTGTGGGGCAGGGTGGTCTGTAGCAGTTAACTCTTTCCAATGGAAGGATTCTATCCACCTCATATATACTTTATGGGGTAGATTTCCAAAAGTTTCTAATGGAATTAGGAGCACAAGTCCCATTGACTTGAAAATCTCCACTTATAATACACTTCTGTGTTTTAGAGTAGCAGCCGTGTTAGTCTGTATTCGCAAAAAGAAAAGGAGTACTTGTGGCACCTTAGAGACTAAATTGGTTAGTCTCTAAGGTGCCACAAGTTCTTCTTTTCTTTCTGTGTTTTAGACTCTGTATTTGCCACTACAGCCTGGGCTCTTGCTAGGTCAGAATTCCAGTAGTTGCACATTCTAGTGTTTTTAAGAAGCACACTTTCTAAGAGAGAAAAAGGATGTAGGGAATAAAGTGATAAAAATAGATTTTAAAAAGAGGAAAAACCTTTGATTGAATTTCACCAAGGTTTCTACACTTCAGCCTTCTTAATGTGGTTTTCAGAGCGGTAAGCTTTTCTTCTTAGTTGTGTAAGATAAAGTTCAGCATTAGTTGGCATTTATAAGAATTTTAGTTCTCTTGCCAACAAATATTAGAAAAGGACTTTTTCAGTCCCTTAGATTTTTTTTAGCTTGCTTGCTTTCATCAGTCAGTTTATCCTTTGATTTCAGGCTTTTGATGACGACTACATGTTCACCAAGATGAGGGTTGGTGGAAATTAGCAGTGCAAAGATTTTAGAGAAAAATATAATTTTGCAAAAAAATTCTTGCAGCGCATTACCATTATAAATGATGGTGTGTTTTGAAAGGCAGCAAAATCCCTTTTTTCATTTCCCTTTATACTAGATCTAAAGGGGTGTTTTCTAGGCCTGCAACTAACAAAGTATCATCTCACATACATCAGTTGTTTAAACTTGTTATGCACAAATTTAATTTGTTTAATCCTCATTTTTGACTCAAGGCCAGATTAAAGTGGGGGGGAGTAAATATTTCTATTTTCTTTCTTGATATGGACTGAAAATGAGTTCATTACTGCTCTCAGAGTAGCAGCCGTGTTAGTCTGTATTCGCAAAAAGAAAAGGAGTACTTGTGGCACCTTAGAGACTAACAAATTTATTTGAGCATAAGCTTTTGTGAGCTTATACTCAAATAAATTTGTTAGTCTCTAAGGTGCCACAAGTACTCCTCATTACTGCTCTATTCATCACTTCACCTTCAAAGCCAATGTCTTTGTTCAGCAACATAACTAAACTTGCGTTACTGAAGCTAGTATTATTATCCCTGTTTTCTGGACCAGGAAACTGAAATGTGGAGAGCAGAAAAAGGTAGGCACTCCTGGCTGGCTGTGGGCACAAGATTTCCACTTGCTGAGGAATGTGTCCTAAGTGACCTCCCAAGGCCACACTTTAAGTCAGCAGAAGAGCTGGGATTGCAGCTAAGGAGCTACTAGCTTCCATACCTAATAATGTGTGGATTAAATTAATTAATGTTTGCAAAGAGCTTTGAAGGTGAAAAGCACTGTATAGTTACTAGTGACTATTTTAATAATAATGTATTCTTTTGAGAACTAGGGGCTGTCTGTATAAAATCATGATCTTAATAAAGACACTTGTTACAACAATCTGTAACCCACTAATCCCCCTTTTTGTCCTATGACTACATGGGTGTTAACGGGCCACTTCATCTTGAACTGTCCTTTACAATATGTGCTAACTACTTATGCTAAAAGAAAAGGAGTACTTGTGGCACCTTAGAGACTAACAAATTTATGCTAAAGTATTTGCTTGATCTTGTATTTAGCTGTGATACTCTGAGTACCTTTCCCAGACCTGAAGAACTCTGTGTAGCTCGAAAGCATTTGCAGTGACACTCAACCAATAGGGTTTATTAGCCAACTGGAACACAATTTAGAAAGTACTGAGATTAGCATAGGGAACTGAAGGTTAAAGCATAGACCGTTCTGGTTAGCACAGAGCCCAGCCAAGCTGGAGTGAACCCCGTTGTTAAAATTCTGTCTGTCTCTGTCTGATCTCCACGGTTAGACTCCTGGTGAGAGAGCCCCAACTCATTCCAACTCTTATCCCCTCACCTCACAGATTTCCAGTCCTTTGTTCTTGAGCTGGAAGATGTTGCTTAGCATTCTCCATCTCTCAGCAGGGAAGCTATCTCCATGTGGATCGTTGGTCCTGGTGACTGACTTTGCCATTGGCTTCACAAATTCTCTGTTGATACAAAGTCAGCTTCAACCAGTCTTTTTCCAATGACCCATTTAGTCTCAGACAGCTAGGTGACATTCATACCTATGAGGAGTCCTTGTGGCACCTTAGAGACTAAAAGTGGGTTTTAGCCCACGAAAGCTTATGCCCAAATAAATTTGTTAGTTTCTAAGGTGCCACAAGGACTCCTCGTTGTTTTTGCTCATACAGACTAAAATGGCTACCTCTCTGAAACCTGTATTCATACCTATGTCTCTTAGCCTGCCCTGAGAGCAAACAGTCCTTTCCCACTCACTGGGTAACAATGCGGCATATAGGGGAAACCGACGCACACATAGGATTAATAAAAATATTACAGAAAATTCTCACTTTTTTACACTACCACAATATAAATACTGAATAAAAATATTGCTAATAGGAACTACACACCATATTACTAAAAATAATAGCACTCGTACAGTATCTTTCAACCATATATTTCAACACTCTTCACAAAAAATAGGTGAGCATTAGAGCTAATCAGGAAATAGTTGTTTTACTATGAAACATATTGATAATATATATATATATTTTTTTTTACAGAATTTTCAAGGTTTTGATAACTGTCCTCCCACTTCCACCTCCCCTTCTTTTATTTTTGACACCTGAAAGCTTAAAAAAATTGGCCAGTAGAGCCAAAAAAAAAAAAAAACCCAAATAAACCATCCACTAGCTGAACTTTTTCAGTGTTTAGTTGCCAAAAAACAAAACATTTTCAAAAAGTTTGGGTTGCTGAAAAATTAAGTGCTCATTTATTTATTTATTTATTTATTTTGAAGAAAATGTCATAGAAAATGGACATCTCCTGGGGAAACTTCCATTCAGATGAAACTACCATTTTCTATGGAAAAACAAACAAAACCCCAAAATGATAATGAAACTGAGGTGGAGAGAGAGAGGTTAGTGGACTTGCCCATAGTCACAAATCCATCGGTGGCGGCCGGGTCAGAAGCAGAACCTTGGGCGTAGACTCCCAATCCATGATATCACCTTGTCTCTGGTGTGTCATGGCTCCTGAGCCACTTAATTCATTTGTTGGAAACGCTGCGTACATATCTTCATAATCTTTATGTAACGAATTAGGCATTACAGGATGTAACACAAATTTTACAAATGGATTACCAAAAACTCTTTAAAAAAATCATGAAAGTTTTGAACTCCCCTTTTCTGCTGCAAAGTGGTACAATCCATTGCACATCCATTCCTCCCCCCAGGGGGCCTTGAGAATAAAAACGAACTACATGTGGTAGATGTGTAGCCACATCACTTAATGCACTAATGAATGGTGCTCAGATACTACAGGGATGACAGTGGCATAAGAAACTATAGAGAACAGAATGGTTTGTATAAAATTGTACCTTAATTCCATTTAGAAAAGGTGTCCCATATTGCTGCTCCCTACTAGCTACTTTTATACAGTGAGCAGGAATCATAATTAAATGTGCTTTTGAGTTTACACATTTGTTTAATTATATTATTTTCTACATGGTTTATCTTAAAAGTTTCTATTATCTAACAAAATTAAAAATTACTTGACAACTACATGGGGTTGGGGGCAGATAACACTTGGAAGGATGTTACTTTACAAAAGCACTGCAGAAATCTTTGACGCGTATTTTCTTCTTTTCCACAAATATCTAATGATAAAAAAAAAAAAAAAAAACTTTTCCCTTTATTTTCTCCTTGTACCTCCTTGCAGTTTGTTTTCATTGGTGGACCTAATTAAAATGTTCCATTTGAGAGATTTTCTTACTGACCTTAAGTCTTGTTAAGCGGCTGCCTCATCTCCACTCGTGAATTCTCACATCGGTCAAAAGTGACAATGTTGCTGGAGGGGAAACATTTATATTGCTCAGAATATGAAAAAAGATTATTACACCCTATACTTACAACACCATACAGTATAAGCTATCTCTGAAATGGAGCTTTACGGAAATGTTTAGTGTACATAGATAATTGTGTGGAAAATGTATTGCAAATGTCAGTTTGTATGCGAATGTATGAAACTTTAATGCTTTTCAGTACAGCAAATGCTGTTTTTCTCTGCATTAGAAAGAAGAAAATAAGGGAGCTTTTCTCAAGAACAGGCACATATTTCTTCCTTAGAAGTGCTTTTCTGTACATTTAGAGAAACCATTTCAAACATCCAAGCATCTGGTGTCCTTTTCATCAAGGATTAATTGAACACCAGAAGTAGTGTTTTATTTAAAATAAATACTATATTAGTTCACTTATTTTTCTTTTATACCTAAAAGGTTTATAGTAAGATGTCCCGTCTATGATGGTGCTTTGGTTTCTAAGCTAGATCTTATGTGCCTTTCTCGGCCCTTTAATAGCCAAACCAGGTGAGTTACTATTATTGCATTGGTTCAGAAACATACTACTTTTAGGAGTGTATATTTCATGCAGTGCAGTCCCAGTTCCCATGAATTAGTTGTGTGTGTACTGTAGGAAACAAATTTACATGCTGAGCTCCATGTGTCCTGGAATAGAAGTGTAGGGGAACAGAACCAAAGATCATATGGACTAAGTTAGGAATTTTGGCAAGATCAGAGAGATGATTATCAGGGCAGCTTTACATAAAGTAGCATGATCATGGGGGCACAGAAACTGTGTGTGAGAGAAATAGTTTTGCAAACCCATCACAAAATGTCAGAGATGGCCCTGCTAATTGTTTTCTTTACTGTAAATGTGAGCCAAGTTTTGAGGGCACTATGGAGATGCTATTTAGAGAGGAGGGCCTGATGAAAATGGAAACTGTGTTTGTGAAAGCAAGAGTGCACAACTCAGCCATAAACATAAGCATTAAGTGTAGAAAGAAGCCAGGTTATAATGAATTTAGATCCCACAATCAAACTATAAACTATGTATCGTTCTGTATAACTTCTATAGGGAAGGAGTCTTGTCTAATGGTTAGAGTTGGGGGGGGGGCAGTGGGGCTGGGACTGGGAATCAGTAACGGTGTTTTTCCCATCACAGCTCTGTCAGGAGCTCTGTGCAAATTCCCCTATCTTCTCCTTCATGCCAGGAGCTCTTTCCTCCTCCTCCCCACACCTCCACTCCTTTCCCTTCTCCACCACATCAGGGACTCTGTGCTCTCCCCGTACCCTTTCCATTCACCCCTCTGTGTCTCTGCCCCCTGCCTTCCCCTGCCTCTGATATGTGTGGGCAGCAGTGGAGGCAACACAGAGGTTCCTTTGCCTACCCAGCTAGAAGTCTGGGGCCCCTGATTTTCCTCTGAATCAGACTTTTCTGATGTTCATATTTGCTCCCAAATCAATAGGGTTCTGCCCACTGATGCCAGGAATAGTCCCGGAGAATTTGGAGTTGATCATATGCAGCATTCCAAAGTTACCACTTTACAGACAGAGGAATGTGTAGGGCTTTGCTTTGGCCAGCTAGCGTCCGACATGCTCGTTAACATCTGGTCTCAGCTAAGTTCCAAACAAATGAGCCTCCACTCAGCTGGAATTAATTGGCAAAACTGTGGTCAGATGCAATTTTGCGGCTAAGGACTGGATGGGTATAGAGACTGAATTATTCTCTTGTCTTCTACACGACAAGTGTAAGCATACTGACAGTGCAGTAGGGGATGCTTGTAATGCTGCTAGCCTGTCTTCTGCCTGGGCTGTGGATAAAAAGACTTCACTGTGTTATATTTAGCAGACATCGATATAATCCTCATACGTAAAGAGCTCATATTGTTCCCTGTCAGGTAGAGTTTAGATGCTTCCTAGTTCTTGTACATATACAGCCAGAGACAGTTCTTGCCCCCCAAAGAATTAAAAACAGATAGAAAACATTCTACTCTTCTGTTTCTGGATTGTTTGATAACAGGAATTTGCAGACACCAACATGAAGCTGTTGGCTCTTTATTCTTGCTGTTTCTCACCTACCCTTGTCCCTTTAGGAGTGGGCGTGGATGGAAAGCTTAGCGTACATCTTTAAAGGGTTGGAAAAGAAACTTATTTGGGGGGCTAAAAGAGCAATTCTGCTTTACTGGCTTGAACTGAATTGGCTTGCAGTTGATGATGCAGATTGTGCCAATGGTGAAGATTACTTTCAGAATTCTATGAGAGATACCTCAATTTCACTTGCCATAAGAGCGCTTCAAAGATGACATTTCATGTGTCATGCAGAAAGTTTACACAATATTATTTGATAGCTAGCTACATAATCCAGCCCTCTTTTTCCCTCATCCTAAATTTGGGTTCCATCACCAGATAACATGCTTTCTCTTTTTACACTGTTTATGGTGTCAAACTTCTCTCCTTTTCCATTTTTTGCAAAAGATGTGCTGTTTTATTATGTTTCTGGTCATGTTGTTGTTATAATAACCTTCCTGCAATCTCAAAGTGCCACCCATACCCTAATAATTGAGCCTGAGGTAGCTAAATATTCTTATGTGCAAGACAGTGATTAGCTGGCACTGTAGTACAAATAATAACAAGGGCTCCTGCTAAGATCAGGCCCCATTGTATTAGCTGTTGTACGTATATTTCAAGACTGTTATTGCTCAGAAGAGTTACAAACTAAATGGACAGACCAGACAAAGGGTAGGAAAAGGAGGAAAATGTTTTCTTTTTACAAATGGGAAAACTGAGGCATTATCAAACATTATGTCAGTAAAGAAGATGGAACTATGGGGGACATAAGAATATGAAGCAAGAGCTTCTGTCATGATGGGCATGCCATTGGACTGTTGGGGGAACATGTAAAAGGGGCCTCCATCAAATACTACTCCAAAAAGGAAAATTTATGGGACTTAACAACACTGTGCAAAGGGTGGCCCAGTATAGACAGGCATGGTAGAGTCTGAGCAACATCTGATGGCACAAGAAGAATTGAGATGTCAGTAGCAGATTTCTGATTCCCAGCTTCAACCAGTAACCCCATTACCTTCCTCCTTTTATAGTATTTATATGGCACATGGATAACAGACTAACCTCTGAACTGTCACGACTGTTGGGTAAATATGTCCTAATGTTGTAGCCATTTAATTGGTGGTATTGGTTTCCTTACATTTCTTTGTGCTATAAAATAGTATCAATAAAGACAGCAATGAAAGCATATAAATTGCTTGCTATTGCTGTTAGCGTTAGCCTGCCATTGCTTCATTTGGGGGGAATTTCTGTCTTTCTCTCACATATATACACAGCCCTAATTAATGGGCGAGATGCAAGGGAATCATTCAAGGACTGGGTGGGAAGGAGGGTTGGAATTAAGTCAGAGAGGGTGAGTTTGGAGTTAGTGCATAGGAATAGGACTTGGAAAATCTGAGGTCCATTTCTGGCTCTGCTTCAGGCTCTCTAAGAGACCTGGAACAAGTCACTTAATCCCGCTGTGCCTGTTTTCTTGTTTCTCAAATGAGGATAAAATGCTTATGAACAGTACAATGCTTAATACATTTGCATTTGTGCAGTGCTCAGACGCTGAAGTGGTGATGAGTGCTATAATAAAGAGGGCTGGCTGTAAAACAAGAATTATGTTTCACGAAAAATTTCAGGCTTTCAATTATCAGAGGGGTAGCCGTGTTAGTCTATCCACAAAAAGATTGAAGAGTCCAGTGGCACCTTAAAGACTAACAGATTTATTTGGGCATACGCTTTTGGGGTAAAAAACCCATTTCTTCAGATGCACTTTTTTCAGGCTTTCAATATTTCTTTTCATTCCACATTGGAATGAAACCTAGATCTTTTGAATGTTTTCTTGAAAAACGAGAGACAACCACCTATCCCCACATGGGCTATTGGCTATTCTGGATATCTGTCTCCCTGTCTCTCTCTTAAACCAGAAGTTCCATCCTAGACTGGAGAAACCTTCCCAACAAAAGTTTAGTCAAAACTGTTTTTGCGAAAAGTTTTGATGACTATAAATCCACACTTTGTGATTTTAAAAAATAGTGAAAAATCTCCCACTAGCTCTAATAATAAATACTTCAAAATAAAAGAAAATAAATGATCTCTGTGGTCCAGAGACAGGATGCTACTCCAACTCTGGAGTGGTGACTTGTGTGCATGCCTGTGTGGGAGTTCATGGCCAGTGGCTCCACCAAACTGCAGGCAAGCTGGCCACTCTATATAGGGTGTTGGCCTGGGATGTGGAAGACTGAGGTTAAAGTGACTAGTCTCTCTGATTTCAAGTGATCTGGGATGAAGCACTCTGCTGTGGCTCATGTCTCCCTTCCCTTGAGTTTTCATCCCAAAACAGACATTTTGAAAATTACGTTTTCACAAAAACATTCCAAAGGTCTTGGTTGGTTCCCCCGCAATGGAAAATTAAAACAAAATTTGAAATGTCAAAAGTTGCACAAAACAAAATTGTCGCCTCCTGGCCACACTCTGGTGCCAGCCCGGCCCCACCTGCCACCTCCTTTTGCAGAAGTGAGATCTTCTGAAGGCAGATAGGAAAGCCATGGCACTACCATCTCTCCCATCACCCATCTCCCCGTGTGTGCTCTGCAGCTGTCAGCTGTGTCTGGCTCCTACTGCAGCACCTGTGTTGCTGGGGGAATTTCACTCGGAGATGCTATTTTCAGCTCTGCTGTTGAGCAAAGGGAGATTGATATTTGCTCAGGTCCCTTTCAGAATTACATTAATTAAACCTGTCCTCTAATTTTGATGAAGGAAGGTAATTTCATGTCTAGATTCTATAAACTCCACTTTGCGGTAGCTCAGACTCAATTCCACAGACTCTCAGCTAGTGTGTGCTAATGTTCAGGCACCTTTTTGTTGATCTATCATTTGTATGGACATTGAAAGTATATTTTCTTGTGTTTCAAGACTATTTCTTCTTCCTTTATGCTTAGACAATTTTCACTGTAAAAACAGGTACACACAAGGACAAACCTATTTTTCTCCTCTCCAGCTTTAATAGAGGTTGTAGGCTGAATGAGCTACTGGCTGTAATTTAGGAGACTAAAGAAAGGGGCTGTAATTCTGTCCATAACACTCCTATGTTATGCATGAAATAAGATATTTGTGTCCCTCTTCTCCTCTCCATAAAACAAACAAACCTGCCATCACCATGTCTTCCCCCGTGTCATAAATATAAAGGGAAGGTTAACCACCTTTCTGTATACAGTGCTATAAAATCCCTCCTGGCCAGAGGCAAAGTCCTTTTACCTGTAAAGGGTTAAGAAGCTCAGGTAACCTGGCTGGCACCTGACCCAAAATGACCAATGAGGGGATAAGATACTTTCAAATCTGGAGGGGGGGAAAAAGGTTTTTGTCTGTCTGTGTGATACCTTTGCTGGGAACAGATCAAGGATGCAAGCCTTCCAATTCCTGTAAAGTTAGTAAGTAATCTAGCTAGAAAATGCATTAGGTTTTCTTTGTTTTGGCTTGTGAAATTCGCTGTGCTGGAGGAAATGTGTATTCCTGTTTTTGTGTCTTTTTGTAACTTAAGGTTTTGCCTAGAGGGATTCTCTATGTTTTGAATCTGATTGCCTGTAAGATTATCTTCCATTCTGATCTTACAGAGTTGTTCTCTTATCTTTTTTTGTTTTTCTAATAAAGTTCTGTTTCTTAAGAATCTGACTGGGTTTTTTGGGTCTTAAAAATCCAAGGCTGGTTTGTGCTCATCTTGTTTATTCTCAAGCCTCCCCAGGAAAGGGGGTGTAAGGGCTTGGGGGGATATTTTGGAGAAATAGGAACTCCAAGTGGTCCTTTCCCTGATTGTTTGTTAAATCACTTGGTGGTGGCAGAGTTTGCCTAACCCAAGGGCAAAAACTTTGTGCCTTGGGGAAGTTTTAACTTAAGCTGGTAGAAATAAGCTTCGGGGGTCTTTCATGCGGGTCCACCCCATAACCCTAGAGTTATGAGTGCACTTGGCCTATCACTGTAATCTGTCTATTTTTACCTATCCATCTAGGTAGATTCTAATATGATCCCAATCAGTGTGTTATCTGAATACCTCTGCAAATTATCAAGTTTTCACATATTGTTGGCCAGGATTTTCAGAAGTGACTAGTGATTTTTTGTGCTTCAAGTTTTCGTGCCCAACTTGAGGCATCTTGAGAGAGGCCTAGTTTTTCAGAGGCTCAGCACTTTCTGAAAATCAGACTCCTTTAAAGTGTCTAAAGTTGGGTACCCAAAATCACTAATCATTTTCTCTATTTCTCTGTCTTACCTCCAACTGGAAGACCTGGACTATTGTCTATTGTTTTGAAATGACATTAATATGGGTAGGCTATGTCACAGAAATGGGTTTTGCATTTTGCCCTCAAGTTTTTGACATTCATTAGCCGTATTTCTGGGAGCAAGTTCTAGGGTGGAGGGCCTGTTGCCAAGAAAGCTGTTATCTGCACAGGTTTATTTCACTATTGAAGATGACCGTTCCATTGTTCTAACGGCCAGTAGAAGTCATGAGCACATAGAGTGTAGTGGTCCCTAAGCAACGGGGAACTATTTTATGGAGGTGTTCAAAGAGGAGGACTGAACCTGACTCTGCAATCCCTACAAAACTAGAAAAGAGAGCCAGATTACTGGGGTGATCTATGCTTGGTGCTCTGTGTTGCTTAGTGGGTGGCTTGCTGTGTCTTGAATGAGCTACATGAAGCTTTTTCAGGGTGCAATTCCACAGTGTATAATTAATTACAATAATCAAGGGGTAAATGGAATTTTATTTGGATCCATGAGCGTCCAGGATAGACCTTCATAAACTCATTCACTTTATTTGGCTAGCAGGTGAAGGTTCTGATCTCAGCCTGAAAGAGGCAGAGGCTTGTCCAGAGATAAGTAGGGTGTTTCTTGTCTTCCCTTTAGCTCCATCCAGTCCTAAAATCTGGTCCAAAATATGATTCGTCAGAATGTATGCAGAAATTAGTAAGTAGGGCCATTGCATCAGAGGTGTTCTCAGATGTTAGAAGTCTCCAATGAAAACAAGACTTGAGAGCTTTATCACCATGCCAGACAGCATCTCAGGCAGCTCCTGTAGGAAACCTTTGCTTTTGGGATTAGTAGTCTGCTCGTTTGGACTACTCTGTGGATCTGTGGATCTGCAAAGCTGCTGGATATCCTCAAAGGATTTTGTGTCAAGGTGATCCTTCTTGCATATGAGGTTATACTGGAATACGATGGCTACTCTCTGTCAGTTCTTGCCTTGTATGGGCCTAGGTCTGTAGTGTATTTTGAGTAGAGTGGGTGACTTGATGTGCTAGTAATGGGCCTGCAGCATCATTCAGCTAGGTTTGCGTGACATGAGCCAGATTGTGGGCTCCTTCTTATGAAGAGATTGTAGATGGTAAAAGGCCTTCTGATCAGTAGGGTGACCATACATCCTGTTTTTGTCAGGAAAGTCCCTTTTTTAAGCCCTCTCCTGTCCATCCCAACTTTTTTTGGCAAAAGTGAGCATTTGTCTGTTTGCTCTTGCCAACTTGATCAAGTGATGCCAGCTGCAGCCTCCTGCAGGGGGGAAGCAGGGCTCCAGCAAGCAGCGACGCCAGCCCAGTGTGGGGGCGGGGGCTCAGGTGGGCAACTCGGGCCAGCCCTGCACAGGAGAGTGGAGGGAGGGCTCGGGCTAGCCCCATGCGATGTCCTGTTTTCCCTTTGGGAAATATGGTCACCCTACTGATCAGCGACCTTGTGCAGATTATTAGAAGCTTGGGATCTTACTGTATTAGTATCTTAGGAGTTTGGAACCTTGTATGGTTGTGTGAACTGACTAGCCAACAATTGTTTGACTGGTAGGTATCTAGTGATCAGGTTTCTGGATGCTGGTTTTTGATTTTGTGGGGAGTGTTTCATCCAGATAAGACCTGGATATGCAGCAAGTGTTAACTATACCAAGCTGGGGAAGATCTGTGGAGGTGTCAGATGCTCAGAGTCCAGCAAGTGTGCTTGACACACCTATGTTCTTGCTGTGTTGTAGAAACTTCCCCAGGCTACTTGGGCACATGCCAGTTTTCAAATGTCAGAGTAAGCTTAATTTCTGTAGGTGGGGAGTACTCAACTTTCAGGAGCACCTGCTATATCTCTGATTTGTTATTTTCCTTTTTTACACACTCATGTTTTGTATCTGCATACGGGTCAACATTTACCTTTTCTCCTTCAACAGAAATATAATTAAAAACTAGTTTTACACCCTAGCAAACTATATTTCCCTTCTTTGGGAAACAGCCCATTTAAATTGCTACACATAATTGAGCACAATGAATAGTTTTAGGAGAACATAAAATGGAACTAACCACCTCTCCCCACTAGAAGCAGTTGTTGAAAAGAGAGTGTGAAAACGACTGTATTCCAGTCCTTTTTGCATTGTTTCTGACTGTAGGTTTCTTTTAAAATAGAAGAAACCTTTTCAAAACTGTCATTCCCTTAACTCTCAGAAGCTTAAATATATTTTAAAAAAATCAACAGAAGGTGATGTGATAAAATTTCGGAACCTGAAAAGCCACAAAACACTTTAGTAGGTGCTAAAAGCTTAAAATCAGAGAGAATCATGATGCCAAATGCAGAATGTCAGCACTCAACAGCTAACATGAACATTTCTCTTTGTTGCTTCAACTTCTTTTTTCATTGCTGGAAAAAACTGAGTGCCTAGTCTTCAAAGGAAAAATACAACCTCTGCACAGCTGTAAAAGAACATACAAATCATTATAATTTCCCCTTTTTTTAGAAATGGTAATAGAATGAGACATTTGGGTGCTTCCATGCTCTCAGGGTGTATGTGTGTGTGAGAGAGAGACAAATGTAGACAGAATGATAACAAAATACCGCATATTTTGCAATAGAGAACCTAATTGGGATTCAGGAGTTACATTTTTTTTTCACTGACAGTGTCTTTAATATTGAGCAAATCATGCTCCCCATGCATGAGAGGGGAGAGCCCTGAACTAGTGAGGATCTTCTCCACAAGGGGACAGCATAGGAATGAGGGGCAGGTTAGTACCCTCTGTGTGCCATGGAGCAATCCAGTGCACAGGGATTTTCAGGTTGCATAGAGGGTGGAGGGGAGCACAAAAACCACAGAGCAGCTCCACTAGCCGTCTGTAACATAGGCAGGGGTTGTCGCGGACTGGGGCATGGGCAGTCAGGGTTAGTCGTGAGAGGCCAGCGGTCAGAGCCAGAGTCAGGAACCTGGTGTCAGAGCTGAGAGTCAGAGCAAAGGATCAGGAACCAAGCAGGGGAGAAGACTTGACTAGGATAGGAGCAGGACTGGAGCAAGGCTGAGAACAAGGCCGGAGCAGGAACCATCACAGCTGGGGATGTGAGCATTGGGTAGCCAGTGACACGCTGCTGCTGAGATTAAATATAGAACTCCAGGCTCCTTGCAGTCAATAGGGTGGGCTGGCCAATCAGATGATTCTGCTGCATCCCAGCTAGGTTCATTAACTGGCCTCAGGGCTGAGCCAGCTAGCCCCATAGTCAGCTGAGCGAACTCAGGCCCATTGTTCCTGGCGGGAGGATGCCATCCGTCCTACCTTGACAGTCCTAGTACAGGGCCTGGTAACCTGGCTGAAAGTAGAATTTAGCCATAGATGCTTTTTGCATTGGACTTGACCCATTTTCCAGCCAAGGACAGCTGGATACAGCTCTTCTTGTAGCTTATGTATACCACTCTTGAAGTACATTGGCTGGAGGGGTTACTCAGATAGACGTAAACCATTCCCTCCAGCTAAGAAATGAGCATGCTCTAGCCCAGCCTGTTGGGCTGAACAGAGGATTAAGCTCTAAATTGGATTCAAATTCCCCCACAGGGCATCAACGAGTTTAATGTTTGTAAATGTGCAGTACAGTTGGAAGTACTTTATAGAGAAACCTGGTATGAGGAGCAGGAATGGACTATCCTCAGTAAAGCATCTTCCTGAAGCTAGGAGGCATCGTGATTTTGCCTATGGTGGAGACAAATCATGGTATAGGTAATATGTTCAGGAAAGCATGTGTAATGGGTTCATTTGGGCCTCATTTCAGCTACATCATAAAACCACCACACCCTATACTTTAACTTAATGGTATACTCTGCTCAAGGAAAGACCGTGGCTTGGAATATTGTATGTGCTGAAGATGAGGAATGAAGATTTTTTGTCACAGTTGTGCGGTGAAAGCGTATATGACTCCTGCTTCCTCTCTCTGCCTGGCTCAAGTTTTATGTATGAGTGCTCCATGTTTTGGAGACTAAATATCATTCTCCATTCATATTTTGTTAAAGTATGGCACATTTCCTACAAACTGTGCTTATTTATCCCTCTATGAAAGAAAATCTCATTCCCTTACTTAATAAATGTGCAAATGAAAAATATTGCATTTACATCTGCCTTTAATCCAGAGGCAACACATGGCGGAGGCATATGGGATCATGTGCCTGCCCAATATTTTGGTTGCATGCCAAACCCAGACAGGCTGAGTGGCCTGCTGAGGTGAGTAGGGGTGGAGGTGGCGCTCACTCCCTGAGCCCCACCGTAGGAGAGCTAACCCAACCAAGCCCTGCCTGGCATCGCTGGCCAAAGCCGCCTGGCATCGCCACTCACCCCTCGCCCTCCAACAATCTTCTGGGGAGTGTATCCCACCATTTGAAAACCTCTGTGTGGCAGTTTAATTTGTTCCCCTGGCTATCAACATGTTAAGTGTCGTCTCTGCTTTAATCAAAGGTCTTGGAGCAGTTTGTAAATGACAATCTGTTAAGCTTCTCTGCATTTGTGTAAGGTAGGTAGGTATGAGCCTTCCCCTTTTACATATTGTAAACTGAGGCACAGAGAGGTGAGTTTCCCAAGGTGTCACAGCAGGTTTGTGACAGACTCTGCAGTAGAACACAGCAGTCTTGGCACACAGTCTGTGCTCTTTTTGCTGTGCTAGGCTGTCTCTCTTAAAATAGGGTGGTGGTTTTTTGAGGATGGTTAAAAAATACTTGTGTGTGTATAGATAAGAGAAATTATCTAGTGTGTACATAATAAAATGCCATTAAGTTACTAGTGTATCAGGGGAAGCTCCTAGATTGCACTGAAATCTTCATACTGCATGTTAAGCTCAGTTATTTCTTTATGCTTTTGTTCACACCCTGAAACCATTCTTCTGGTGCCCTACTACAGCTAGAGGAAGAAAAACATTAAACAGCAACATAAAAAAAATCTGCTTTTTTTTTTGTTTGGTAAGGAAAGTGGTCATGTCTAGCGTTACTGATTGGATTGTACTCCTCGTGTACGTCTACACTGCAGTCACTGGTAGACATACCCAAGCTAGCTTTAATCTAGCTAACTCAGGTCATGGCAGCCTGGGTGTCAGCGTAGGCCAGCCCAACAAGCAATTTCCTAATGTTCTGGGCAGTCTTGTACAGCCCGTGCTGAAACCCATGCTGTAGCAGGTTCGCTCTCCAGTACCTATACTAGCTAGATTAAAGTTAGCTCGCGTACGTCCATACGCACTTCAATCACATCCCGTGATTGCAGCACAGGCATACCCATAAGTGATCTAAACACAGCTGAATATTGCTGTAGCTCCTTAATAGTATTTAATTCAGTTTCTGTTGTTCCCTCAAAGTAATGTAGCTCCAGTTTATCAGCACTGTTTTATATTTTATAGATATGCATGTAAATGTCAAGATTAAATAAAATAAAATAGTTAAAAAGCCAGTGATCCTTGTTTGGTAAATTGGGCATGAATATATGAAATGCTTGTTGTTTGCCTCATGTAGGAGAACAGAGTAAATATTTCCTCAGACCACAAACTTGCTGCTTGGTTAAGATTATTTTAGCATTTGTGTCCTTGGGCTAGAGCTGGAAGGGTAGAGAAACAAAATAACCTTCTGTTTTGTATGTACTCCCCTTCCTTCTTCAATGATACAGTCAAAACAATCTTGAAATTGCAGTGTTGAGGTAAATCATTTTTCTTGGAGATAATTTTTGTGAAAACGCAAAAAAATTGTCTGATGAGGATGTTGCGAAAGCCACCCTATCTCAAATTTTCATCTTTCTCTGTGCTTAACAGTTGTGCCTGTAAAGTTCCTCTCCCACATAGACTAGCATGATCGTCAACATTTTATTTTTAGCTTCCCCTATGAAATGCAAATTCAGAGAATCTTTAAAATCAATTACTAACTTTCTGAAAGCTTCAGCGTTTTGACTATGACATTAGCTGCTAATGATAAAAATTGTTCAAACAGCTTTCTGCGTAAACAGGTGGAAGTAAAAAATGAGTTGAGGAAAATGAACTGAAGAGTCCCAAGTGAGACAAAGCAATGTTGTCTGAAGCACGTGTTAATACAGCATGGGAGATCAAAGGGTGTGATGTCACTCTATAGAGAAACAGGTCAGGCAAGCCCAGGTAACTCAGGAAGCAGAATACTAATTATTCACAGAAGAAAGTCAGGTATACGGTTACAGTGCTACAGTAGAAAGTTTGGAGGTCAAAACCTGCACAGTAACTGACTCAGTTTGAGACTGCTTGGCTTCTTGGTAAAGATTTTTTTTTTTTTTAAAAATGGGAGAGAATGTAACAAGTTTACCTAATAGATCCCTGCAAGGTAAGTGCACACAATGTGTGAAACAGCTTCCTTGTCTGAAAGAGTAGGTATTCAGTTAGTCACTGTGGATGTATGTTTCTGTTTTGCTTTCAGCAACAGCAACATGTGCTGCTTGACATACAGAAGGTGACTTGTTTCTGCATGTGCAAGCATTTTGGGAGAAAGAAGGAAAGCCAAATTTTGGCGCTTGCAGCCTGTTCTTTTTTTGTGAAATGCTGCATTAATCCAGAGGAGTGTTGGAGAGTATGCCACAGTTGTGGTAGCATTTAGCAGTGTGTGGAAGTCTTCCATTGTTGACAGAAGCTCAGTGTTTAACTGTAAGGTTACCTGTGGATTTTGTGAGTTGCTGTTTCTAATGAAGTTTAATTATTTCCCAACCTTTTAGTTAGAAGATAATCCGCATTGTAGTTTTGTCTTGTTATTACAGATGCATGCAGCAGGTGTTCAGAGCTGGGTGCAGCCAAGAATGAAAAATATACATCATTTTTCCTTTTTAGTTCCCATTTTATTCATTTTTTCTTTGTGCTACCATAACACTGACTTGTGAATGCTAAGACAGCTCTTGTTTGCACTACCATCACCAAGGCTAGCTGGTAGAAAAGAACTCCATGATCTTTTCTGAGAACGCTGATCTTTTAGTAGAAGTCTGAGCAGGGCAGCTGGGGAACTTGCATTGTCCTTGTTTATTGTGTCTTTAACATGAGGATTTCATTTCTCCAGTCCAGCTTTGAATTCTCCAAACAGTGACACTTCCTTGAGAGGAAAGGAGGACTTGTGGCACCTTAGAAACTTACAAATTTATTTGAGCATAAGCTTTCGTGAGCTACAGCTTACTTAAGCTTATACTCAAATAAATGTATTAGTCTCTAAGGTGCCACAAGTCCTCCTTTTCTTTTTGCGGATACAGACTAACATGGCTGCTACTCTGAAACCTTTCTTGAGAGGCTATTCCATGGCTTTATAGATCTTTCTGGTTAGGATGTTTTCCCTGACATTCAGCCTAAATTTTCCCTTTGCTCAATTCATTCTTTCTTTAACCTTCCCCTAGTGTGTAACTGAGAAGTCCCTATTAATTCTGCATGCTGCTGATGGGTAAAACTCATGGAGTTGGAGTCTCCAACTGCTTGATGGGTTTGCAAGGATCACAAAGCTACTTTCAGTTCATAAATGTTTGTCCTACAACTGAAATAGCCAAAGGGAAGCCTATTCTATTGCTTTCCTCAAAAGGTAGGTTGGCACAAGTACCCCTACATATGGTGTGGTGTGTGTGTGTGTAAACTTACTGTGCTTAGGGTCCGATTCTCCTCTTATTAATATAAATCAGGACTAATTCCGTTATGAACAATGGAGTTACTTCAGTGTAAAACTGTTGAGAGAGAAGAATCAGGCTTTTTATTTTTTATTAGAATTTTTTTTCTCTCTCTGCTCCTTTTGAGTCATAGTCTTTCTCTCTCTGGGCCTGATTTTGCAGCCGCTTACTAACACAAACTGCCCCACCGACTGGAGTATTTTCCAGAGTTTTTGCTTCTGGGAGCAAGAAAGGGTAACATGAGCCTTTACTTCTAGCTTGTGAGTCTGAAACTTCTTTGCACGTCATGATGATGAGAAGAGGATTTGATTTGATTTTTTTTCATTTTGCTTTGTTGAAAAACATATGGCTGCATACTCTTCAGACATAATGGCTTTGATTCTGATCTCAGTTATGCTGGTGTAAATGAGCAGAAACTTCACTGATACCTGTGGAATTATATCAGTGCAAAACTGGTGTAAAATGAGGGCTAGGTAAGTCCCATTGTGTCTTTGGTAACTCTACCAACATACGTGGCCCTGAGCCTGACCTGATTTGTACCGTTTTTACACCAGCATAATTCCACTGACTTTAATGGCGTCACTCCTGACTTACACCGGTGTAACTGAGGTTGGAATTAGGACCACGGGGTGAAAGGGCTCTTTTCAGAAAAATAAGAAGTGTTACGTAATCCTTTGTATCTTACAGAACATCCCGTTCTTCTGCATTTCTGTCCTGAAAGCTAGATTCTTTCTGGGTTTGTTTTGTTTTAGAAATGCTCAAAAATAATTAGAGATTTGATGTTTAAAATCAATAACTAAAGAGTTTGCACCAAAGACCTCTCAAAGTTATTGCTGGCAAGATGGCTGCGTTTCTTCTTTACTTATGTATTTATTTGGAGTGGACGTAGTGCTTGTGTGAATTGCTGAAGATGCTGGACTGACCGTCCTGGAGGCTGGCCTCATTTATTAACAGAACAGGTACAGCATGAGAAGCAGGTGCTCAAACTTCCTCGCTCTGTCCCTCAATGTTCTGTTGTGGAGGGATCACTTGTAGAGTCCCAGGAGTCCAGTCCCGTTCATTCGTTGGCCTCTCTGCAACATCTGCTTGTAAGCGTGAAAATTAATGCCATTGTTGGTCTTGTGATGAGAATACTTGTACACTAGTGACTGGTTGGGGGCTGCCAGCTCATGTCACTGAATAGCATCAGATGATAAAGAAAGGTGTATTTCTGCTTCAGGCTTACATAAATCAGCCAGTTCCAGCCATCTGGTCAATCAGAAATACAAGGTCACTTTGCCACTGCAATTTTCTATTTCACTCCAACTAAAGTAACTTGAGAAATCTGTCCCTTTCCTCTGTTGCTGCTATTATCTCTTGATCTCCTCTGTAAATATTTTCAGACACTGATGTTGAAATGTTGTACACTTTCGTTTTGAATTTGCATTCAGAGGGGCGGGGTGCGGCTCTGGAATGAGTAAATATAGGACAATAGGCCTTTTGACTTGATTTTAAATTGATGCCTGACTCAAAATGATTCAGCTGAGAGCATTTTAAAAATCCACGGACACTTCCTATGTTTTTACACTTCTAGAGAAGGCTCTGTAATTTTTTTTTTTTACCATGCTTGCACATTTTGTTACAGTTTGAATCAAGATGCATTCCTGCATGCATTGCACTTTGCATGGCTTTGTTTAATCTTAATGTGCGATTTGGAGCATTTGGAAACAGCCTGTGGAGGGCTAATAATATTAGTAACCTATGTTTGCTTTTGAGAGGACATTGTTTTGTGTTGTAATTTATTGCATTCCATATTGCAATGAAAGATGACCAAAGCGAGTCTAGCCTATCTGGTGAGAATGTATAATATGGTTCCCACCCCTCCCCAGGTCTTATCCACAGCCCCAGCCAGAGAGGTTTAGTGCTTTAGCTCAAGCTGTAGCAGCTCAAGCTTTTGGTACTCGAGGCCCAGGAGGTCACTGTCACATATGAGCATTATTAAAATGTTAGCTTGAATATTTTATTTTGTTCTTAGGACTTGTCTGTATGATAAAAATTGCATTGGTATAATTAAATCACTTTTAAAATTGAATGTGGGCATATATTTAGGTTAGTTTAGTTTACTGGTTAAGAGAGGTTTCAATGGGTTGAGAATCAGCAACTGGTTAAAGTCCTAATACAATACCCAATGAGGTCAGTAGGATTCTTTCATTGATGTAAACAGGTTTCAGATTGAGCCCAAAGTGTGTCGTTTTCAGGGCTTTGTGCTGGGACAACTTTATAGATTTTTACACTGATGTAGTTACTCTTGTGCAACTTTTCTAATCCAGGCCAGGCCTGAATGAGGAGAATCCTTTTTCCTCCTACACAAAGGGTTGACAAGTTGATTTCAGGAGCCCACATGAGGAACGTGCACCCACTGCATGGTACAGAGTAAAACTGGGGTAGGGAAGAGAGTGGTCCAGAAGATATTTCTCCATGGATCCTCTAGATTTTGCCCCCTACACTAGGGTTTCCAGCCCTCCAGGGTTGTCCTGGCATCTCCAAGAATTAAAGATTAATCTTTAGTTAAAGATTATGTCATCTGATGAAATCTCCAGGAATTCATCCAACCAAAGTTGGCAACCCTACCCTACACAGAGGACCACAGGGCCCTGGAGACTACTCCAGCCAGCCACACTGTCGGGATGAGTAATCCCCCCTGTGAGTTAACCAAGTGTAGCCGAGAAGTTCGGAGCACTCTGAATAATGCTCATTAGCAGTGCAATCAGTTGTATTTATTAGTGGCGGATTTGTAGCAGAAGGAACTAATTCTGAAGGTCTTCTGTAAAGCGCTATTTTTTTGCACATAATGACCCTAGTCCTTGGACATTTCAGTGACTGTTTGGTCTGTGGAAAAGTACTAGTGGAACATCACTGGACCCCTTTTGGCACCTTGAATGATAATAGCGAGGGTATTCTGTGGTCACATGCCTGACATAGATTGGCTCTATTCACCAACTAGGAACAATCACAATGGGTAGTTTAAAATAATTCATTTTATTGCTGCCTCCTGTAGATTCCTGACTTCCATTTCCAAGTGGCAAATGTAGAGAACTGAAGAAGTACGTACTGATCACTGTCCAGGTGCTATCAAAAGTATGAGATTCAAACAGTCCCACAGAGCCAGCAACACCTGGATCAGTGCAGAGCACTTTGCTTGACTTCAGCATAAACCATTTTAACACTAGCCAAATGTTTTAACTCTTTCATCACAGATGTGATATTTATTGATTTGCTTCCTTGCTTCTATTGCAGGTGAGAACAGCTGTTTGGATTTTAGTTTTGGCTTGACAGAAACAACCCCGCTCACTAACCAACTAAAAATAATAATTATAAAACCTTAAAATACTGATTTTTAAGGATGGGTAAATTGAAGCATGATGATGGTAGTTGCTTTACCCTAGGTGATCAATTGAGTCAGTTGCAGAGCTCGAAACAGAACCCCGGACTTCTGATGTTCCGTCCCTGCTCTCATCTACTCATTGCTTTTAAATTAGGATCCTTTCCAATTTTCACAGGTGTGCTTGCATGATTTGCTTCTTAATATAGCATGCCTGTTATTGAAACAGGAGCCCATTGCTAGGGAGATAGCAACATGTCAATGCAATAAGTGGGGCAGAGATTGAAGAAGTTAGTGGATTTTTGGTAGAAGGGGGAAGATCTTTAGGAATAGTCAGAAAACTGTCATTTCTCTTGTTTTGATCATGAAGTTGAAGGAAATCAAATCCTAAAATGCACCAGAATGCACAAACAACCTTTTGGCAGCTGGGGAGTGTAGCAGACAGCAGACCCTGACTTACTACATGGAAAATTATTTTCGGATTTTTTTTCTTGCATATCATTTTCTTACTGGGTGACCTATATAAACCTCAAATGCTGATGAGCCCCATTTTGTTTTGCCCACCATCCTTTAGCTCTGCTCCTCCCCAAATAGGTCACCCATTTGGGAAATATATTCTGGAGAGCTGGAATCAACTAAGCTTAGTCAGTAGAGTCATCCTCATTTTCTAAGTTTCAGGCCATTTTCAATGACAGTGTGACTCCATTGGGAGCTGCATGCACACCTCATCATTTGACCCCTGAGAGTTTTACAAGCATGTATTTGGTGATTTTTGTTTTGTTTTAGTTTCCCACTTCAAAGGGCAAAGAATATTTTGTAAGTTTTTTGACTGGCATGTTTTTTTTTTCCTTTCAATCAATCCCAATAGTCTAACAGCTGGAGTCTGCTGACCTTCCCCTATACAGACTGGACATACTAGGATAAGTTACATAATGTAAGAACGGCCATATTGGGTAAGACAAATGATCCATCTAGCCCAGTATCCTGTCTTCTGACAGTGGACAGTGCCAGGGGCCCCAGAGAGAATGAACAAAACAGGCACTCATCAAGTAATCCATCCCCTGTCACCCATTCCCAGCTTCTGGCAAACGGAGGCTATGGACACAATCCCTGCCCATCCTGGCTAATAGGCATTGATGGACCTATCCTCCATGAATTTATCTAGTTCTTTTTTGAACCCTGTTATATTCTTGGCCTTCACAACATCCTCTGGAAAAGCGTTCCACAGACTGACTGCGTTGTGTGAACAAAACTTCCTTTTGCTTGTTTTAAATCTGCTGCCTATTAATTTTATATGGTGACCCATAGTTCTTGTGTTATGAGAAGGAGTAACTAACAATTCTTTATTTACTTTCTTTACACCAGTCATGATTTTATAGACTTCTGTCATATCCCCCCTTAGCCGTCTCTTTTCTAAGATGAAAAGTCCCAGTCCTATTAATCTCTCCTCTTATGTTCCTCAGCTGTTCCATACCCCTAATCATTTTTGTTGCCCTTTTCTGTATCTTTTCCGATTTTCAATATATCTTTTTTGAAATGGGGTGACCACATCTGCACGCAGTATTCAAGATGTGTGTGTACCATGGATTTATACAGAGACAATATGATACTTTGTCTTATCATCTATCCCTCTCTTAATCATTCCCAACATTCTGTTAGCTTTTCTGACTGCTGCTGCACATTGCGTAGATGTTTTCAGAGAACTATCCACAAAGTTTCTGACTCAGCCATGCTTTTGAATTCAGATTTTTATATAAAAGTTATTTGTATTTTATGAGCTCTCTGTTCACATTTGGACACTGCCTCTGCAGGTCCAAGTGAATGTTTAGACTGATCATATTTAGATAAAGGTGCAAATGATACACATCCAATTTCACAAGCTAAAAAGCCACAATGGGAGGCTCCTAAATATTTGGACTATGCATTCTCATTTTGCAGCAACTTGAATAAACCCATATATATTTTTATTTTTGCCTATGATTTCATGGGCTGCTGCCAGTCAGATACTGTGAGAAGATCAGATCCTACCCAAGATGTCTGCCGTATACAACTTTTATATAAAAGACAAACACAAACTCTTGAAATTTATATATAAATCATAGAACCTAAGTATATCCTTACAAAATAGGTCTACCTAGGATGCAGAAACTGCCAGGAGGCCCTATATGCATGTTCTGTTTCTAAGCTACACATAATACATATTTCTTAGCCTTACTACTCGAGTATTGCAAATCTCTAGCAATGAAATTGAAACCAGGTGACACTTGCCTTGTTCAAACTTTGCTTTGAACCTGCAACTGCATCAGTTCCTCTAAGGCTTGTAAACCAATTGATGAATCTGGGATAAATTGTAGTTTTTGAGCGGAAACTACATAACTCTAATGGCTCTGCACAGTTTATACCCCAGATCAGGGGTCAGCAACGTGACCGTAGACGGACACAAGTGTCCATGTAAACATTTTGAGGTCTGTGGGGGGCACTCACGGGCAGCTCCCCGTCCCTGCTGTTGCTGGCGGAGGTGTGGCCCGGTGGCGCTGTACACTGCTTCTGCCTCCCCTCCCTGAGTGCTGATTTCCCAGGAACCGGGGCCAATGGGAGCTGCGGATGAGGTGCCTGTGGACGGGGTAGCGTGCAGAGCCACCTGGCCGCGCCTCCATGTAGGAGCTGGAGGGCGGAGTGAGACTTGCTGCTACTTCCGGGAGCAGCTTGAGGTAAGCACTGCACAGAGCCTGCACACCCATCTCCCCCCCATGCCCCTCCCCCAGTCCTGATCCCCCTCCCGCCGTCCGAACCGCATGGTCCCAGCCCAGAGCAGCCTCCTACACTCCACACCCCTCATCCCCAGCCCTACCCCAGAGCCTGCAACCCCAGCTGGAGCCCTCACCCCCCCACACCCAAACCCCCAGCCCAGAGCCCCCTCCCGCACTCTGAACTCTTCAGCCCCAGCCTGAAGTCCCCTCCTGGACCCCAAATCCCTGATCGCTGGCTCCACACCAGAGCCTGCACTCCCACCCAAAGCCCTCATTCCAACCCCCTGCTTCAGCCTGAAGCCCCCTCCAACACCCTGAACCCCTCATTTCTGGCCCCACCCTGGAACCCACACCCCCCAGGCAAGAGCCCACTCCCCCTCCCACACTCCAGCCCCCACATCAGCCCAGAGCCCCCTCCTGCCTCCTACCAGTGTCTGTCACTGAGTCCGGTAATTTTGTCAAGCGTCCATCCCGCAACATGGTGGTGCTGACCCCTGTCCCAGATCAGGCCGAACATGTGGTTCTTTTTGGCTGAGTTTTACTTTCAGTGTTTTGGTTTCTTCAAACTGATTGCAAACCCATGTGAAATGAAATGAACAAAAAGGCCGGATTCTGCCAGGTGCTGATCACTTCCTGAGGTTGTTGCATTTCTTTCACTTCCCTTGCTCAGCCCACAAGCAAAAGTCCAAGCTATCCCTTCTTTACTCAATTGCAAAGGGAACTCACTGGGATGCCTCTAACGCAAATGACTTCTCTCAAGTCTAAGACTGGAGGGCTCAGATATTGCAGGCGATATCTTTTTGAGCAGCTCTCCTCAGTACTCTCTTGAGTGGCCTCATGGACTCTTCTAACCCCCTTCTGGATAATTTATGAGATCTCCCGCTTTTGAGTTGCTCATGTGAATTTTTTCTTGCACGTTTTCCTGATCCCAGCAGTGGCTGTAGGGAGGAGGAACAAAGTTGGGGACTAGGTAGGGGAGGCAGTTCTACTCCATCTCCTTTACTGTGTCCACAAGAAAGAAGCAGCCGGGTTCTCTCTTACCTGTCTGTAGGGTATGTCTACACTACGAAATTAAGTCGAATTTATAGAAGTCGGTTTTTTAGAAATCGGTTTTATATATTCGAGTGTGTGTGTCCCCACAGAAAATGCTCTAAAGTGCATTAAGTGCATTAACTCGGCGGAGCGCTTCCACAGTACCGAGGCAAGCGTCGACTTCCGGAGCGTTGCACTGTGGGTAGCTATCCCACAGTTCCCGCAGTCTCCGCTGCCCATTGGAATTCTGGGTTGAGATCCCAATGCCTGATGGGGCTAAAACATTGTCGCGGGTGGTTCTGAGTACATATCGTCAGCCCCCCGTTCCCTCCCTCCCCCCCCCCGTGAAAGCAAGGGCAGACAATCATTTCGCGCCTTTTTTCCTGAGTTACCTGTGCAGACGCCATACCACTGCAAGCATGGAGCCCGCTCAGCTCACTTTGGCAATTAGGAGCACATTAACCACCACACGCATTATTCAGCAGTATATGCAGCACCAGAACATGGCAACGTGATACCGGGCGAGGAGGCGACGTCAGCGCGGTCCCGTGAGTGATCAGGACATGGACACAGATTTCTCTGAAAGCATGGGCCCTGACAATGCATGCATCATGGTGCTAATGGGGCAGGTTCATGCTGTGGAACGCCGATTCTGGGCTCGGGAAACATGCACAGACTGGTGGGACCGCATAGTGTTGCAGGTCTGGGACGATTCCCAGTGGCTGCGAAACTTTCGCATGCGTAGGGGCACTTTCATGGAACTTTGTGACTTGCTTTCCCCTGCCCTGAAGCGCATGAATACCAAGATGAGAGCAGCCCTCACAGTTGAGAAGCGAGTGGCGATAGCCCTGTGGAAGCTTGCAACGCCAGACAGCTACCGGTCAGTTGGGAATCAATTTGGAGTGGGCAAATCTACTGTGGGGGCTGCTGTGATGCAAGTAGCCCACGCAATCAAAGATCTGCTGATATCAAGGGTAGTGACCCTGGGAAATGTGCAGGTCATAGTGGATGGCTTTGCTGCAATGGGATTCCCTAACTGTGGTGGGACTATAGATGGAACCCATCTCCCTATCTTGGCACCGGAGCACCAAGCCGCCAAGTACATAAACCGCAAGGGGTACTTTTCGATAGTGCTGCAAGCTCTGGTGGATCACAAGGGACGTTTCACCAACATCAACGTGGGATGGCCGGGAAAGGTGCATGATGCTCGCATCTTCAGGAACTCTGGTCTGTTTCAAAAGCTGCAGGAAGGGACTTTATTCCCAGACCAGAAAATAACTGTTGGGGATGTTGAAATGCCTATATGTATCCTTGGGGACCCAGCCTACCCCTTAATGCCATGGCTCATGAAGCCATACACAGGCAGCCTGGACAGTGGTCAGGAGCTGTTCAACTACAGGCTGAGCAAGTGCAGAATGGTGGTAGAATGTGCATTTGGACGTTTAAAGGCGCGCTGGCGCAGTTTACTGACTCGCTTAGACCTCAGCGAAACCAATATTCCCACTGTTATTACTGCTTGCTGTGTGCTCCACAATATCTGTGAGAGTAAGGGGGAGACGTTTATGGCGGGGTGGGAGGTTGAGGCAAATCGCCTAGCTGCTGGTTACGCGTAGCCAGACACCAGGGCGGTTAGAAGAGCACAGGAGGGCGCGGTACGCATCAGAGAAGCTTTGAAAACCAGTTTCATGACTGGCCAGGCTACGGTGTGAAAGTTCTGTTTGTTTCTCCTTGATGAACCCCCCCGCCCCTTGGTTCACTCTACTTCCCTGTAAGCTAACCACCCTCCCCTCCTCCCTTTAATCATTGCTTGCAGAGCCAATAAAGTCATTGTTGCTTCACAGTCATGCATTCGTTATTCATTCATCACACAAATAGGGGGATGACTACCAAGGTATCCCAGGAGGGGTGGTGGAGGAGGGAAGGAAAATGCCACACAGCACTTTAAGCACAGCACTTTAAAAGTTTACAACTTTAAAATTTATTGAATGACAGCCTTCTTTTTTTTGGGCAATCCTCTGTGGTGGAGTGGCTGGTTGGCCGGAGGCCCCCCCACCGCGTTCTTGGGCGTCTGGGTGTGGAGGCTATGGAACTTGGGGAGGAGGGCGGTTGGTTACAGAGGGGCTGCAGTGGCAGTCTGTGCTCCAGCTGCCTTTGCTGCAGCTCAACCATACACTGGAGCATACTGGTTTGGTCCTGCAGCAGCCTCAGCATTGAATCCTGCCTCCTCTCATCACGCTGCCGCCACCTTTGAGCTTCAGCCCTGTCTTCAGCCCGCCACTTACTCTCTTCAGCCCGCCACTTACTCTCTTCAGCCCTCCACCTCTCCTCCCGGTCATTTTGTGCTTTCCTGCACTCTGACATTATTTGCCTCCACGCATTCGTCTGTGCTCTGTCAGTGTGGGAGGACAGCATGAGCTCAGAGAACATTTCATCGCGAGTGCGTTTTTTTTTCTTTCTAAGCTTCACTAGCCTCTGGGAAGGAGAAGATCCTGTGATCATTGAAACACATGCAGCTGGTGGAAAAAAAAAAAGGGACAGCGGTATTTAAAAAGACACATTTTATAAAACAGTCGCTACACTCTTTCAGGGTAAACCTTGCTGTTAACATTACATACATAGCACATGTGCTTTCGTTACAAGGTCGCATTTTGCCTCCTCCCACCGCGTGAACGGATTTTGGTTGAATGCCAGCAAACATACACTGCAATGCTTTGTTCTACAGTGATTCCCGAGTACGTGTTACTGGCCTGGAGTGGTAAAGTGTCCTACCATGAAGGACGAAATAAGGCTGCCCTCCCCAGAAACCTTTTGCAAAGGCAGAACCGCAAATGCCAGGGCAAAGTAATCCTTTCACATGCTTGCTTTTAAACCATGTATAGCATTTTAAAAGGTACACTCACCAGAGGTCCCTTCTCCGCCTGCTGAGTCCAGGAGGCAGCCTTGGGTGGGTTCGGGGGGTACTGGCTCCAGGTCTAGGGTGAGAAACAGTTCCTGGCTGTCGGGAAAACCGGTTTCTCCGCTTGCTTGCTGTGAGCTATCTACAACCTCCTCCTCATCATCTTCTTCGTCCCCAAAACCTACTTCCGTATTGCCTCCATCTCCATTGAAGGAGTCAAACAACATGGCTGGGGTAGTGGTGGCTGAACCCCCTAAAATGGCATGCAGCTCATCATAGAAGCGGCATGTTTGGGGCTCTGACCCAGAGCGGCTGTTCGCCTCTCTGGTTTTCTGGTAGGCTTGCCTCAGCTCCTTCAGTTTCACGCGGCACTGCTTCGGGTCCCTGTTATGGCCTCTGTCCTTCATGCCCTGGGAGATTTTCAGAAAGGTTTTGGCATTTCGAAAACTGGAACGGAGTTCTGATAGCACGGATTCCTCTCCCCAAACAGCGATCAGATCCCGTACCTCCCGTTCGGTCCATGCTGGAGCTCTTTTGCGATTCTGGGACTCCATCATAGTCACCTGTGCTGATGAGCTCTGCATGGTCACCTGCAGCTAGCCACGCTGGCCAAAGAGGAAATGAGATTCAAAAGTTCGCGGTTCTTTTCCTGTCTACCTGGCCAGTGCATCTGAGTTGAGAGTGCTGTCCAGAGCAGTCATAATGGAGCACTCTGGGATAGCTCCCGGAGGCCAATACCATCGAATTGTGTCCACAGTACCCCAAATTCGAGCCGGCAACGTCGATTTAAGCGCTAATCCACTTGTCAGGGGTGGAGTAAGGAAATCGATTTTAAGAGCCCTTTAAGTCGAAATAAAGGGCTTCATTGTGTGGACGGGTGCAGGTTTAAATCGATTTAACGCTGCTAAATTCGACCTGAAGTCCTAGTGTAGACCAGGGCTGTGACAGTTCCAGCAGGGGCTGGGGCCAGCTTTGGCAGTTGAAGAGGGTGGGGAGACACAGAGCCTTCAGGGAAGTAACGCTTTCCGATAAAAGGACTGAGTTGTCCAGGTAGAGGGGCCTGGTCAGCATTCCCTGACAGTGACACCCTTATAATCACCCCTTTTTTTCTGCTAAATCAGGAGGATAATTTAGGAGTGGGGAGGAGGCAGCAACTGTGGTGAACAAGCAAAGAACACGCATTTCTGCATGTGTGGAAGGGGAAGAATATTTGGAATAATTAGGTGCAGATGCTCATTCTGCCTCTGGGCAGCTTTAGTTAAATGTGATGAGCATGCAGCAGTTGATGCCTGAAGGCGCTGATACTGTAGGTATTACAGAGGTTGTGTTTTCCTGGATTGTACAAACGTTTTGTGGCAGATCCCCAAAACCAGGCTCAGCTTTTTTTAATTTGACTGCAAAACAGAATCCTCTGAGGTTTGCGTAAACCTCTCCCCCAAGGTTGGATTAAGATTTTGTGGGGCCCTGGGCCAGACCAAGTGTGGGGCCCCTTCCCAGCCCTTCCCCCTGCAGCCCTGCCCCATTCCGCCCCTCCCCCCCATGGCCCTGCAGCCTGTTTGTTCCTTTCTGCGGCCCCAAGACTGAAAAAGCTCTGTTCCCCCTCCCGCCATGGCCCCAGGGCTGCAGCAGGGGGTGAGAGCTCCCCCAGCCCTGAGGCTGAGGCAGGGAGCTAGAGCTCCTGCAGTCCCGGGGCCGCAGCCAGGGTCCGAGTTCTGGGGCTTCCCCCACCCAGCACTCCTGCCAGGACGTGGGGTTGCAATTGATTGTTTCATTACAGTGATACAGTGCTGCCTTATGATAGCACAACTCTGTCATTAAAACAAAATGCACAGAGTGGTGGGAGAGCATCTGCTTTTCAGAAGTTGGATGTGGATACTTGCCAGAATCCATGGAGAATCCAACCAGGCTCTGCAATTTTCCCTCTATAATCACCACTTCCTAAGTAATGCCTGGTGATCACACCCATCTGTTATATTCTTGGTGGCCTGCTACCCTCACCTGTTGTGACTGAGGGTGAAAGGGTGGCCAATTTCTTTCTCTGGCATTGTCAAGAGTCCTATCCTTCTTCACTGACCAGTCCCTCTCATCTCCCTTTCCACTCTCCCTCAACCATCTTCCTCTTTCTCACTCATAGCGTCAACCCTTCCTCTGGTAATACAACTGTGGGGTTTCCTTTTCTCGTGGGATGGGTTGAAGTGAAGCTGATAACGGTGATGTATATGTATATCAAAGCCATCAAACCCTGAAAAGCTAAATTGGTGGAGAATTTTGAAAGTTTCAACGTGGGTCATTCGAAGTCTGTACCTCATAGGCTGAAAACTTCTCCTTCAAACTATTATTTATGAGAGATGCTGGCCTTGTACACCCTTAATGTTCACAATGTCTTTGGTAAAAGTACGTGTATCAATGGCTACAGGGAACAATCTTGCCTTGGCAGAAGGACCATTTTGATGAGCTAATAGGACTTTTCCATTTCTACTTTCTGTGATTCTCTTTATCAAGCTCAGGTAGGCTATTTTTGGATGAGGTATTCTGACATTACCCAGGGTACAATCTGGACCACTGAACAGCTGTCCCCCATTAATTATCTAGCCTGGGGTGCCATGCTGCTGTGGCTGTCAGAACAGCCACTCCTGGCCTGCTCACACACCCTTCAGCATGCAAATTCATTCACAGCTAAATACATGAGCACTTTTACCAGTCCCTCATGAATTACATACAGAGTGACACCTGCAAGTTGTTAGTCCCAGCCTTGTTCCCCCCAAAATGTGCATCTTGTACTGTCCAGTACACTACTGAACAATGCAAGCTCATAGAAAGTCTGTCATTTTATCAAAGGAAAATGATATATGCACCAGCTTTGTTATCCTAAATGGAGTTTCCCACCCACTTTAATCCAAACACACTGGTTAAGATAAAACAATAAGATAAGTTTATTAACTGTAGAAAGATAGATTTTGATTAATTACTAGTGATGATGCCTAAAGGTCAGGATTGGTTATAAAAGAAAGTAAGAGTAATATGTAAGCTAATGCCTAATTTATCAAGCTAAGTGAACTTAAAAGCAAAGGTTTTGTCTCATCATAGACCGCTGTACATGTCACAGGCTGGGTCTCCTTTCAGCCTGGGACCACTCTCGCATAGTTCAGTTCTTTGAGAGTCGTTGATGTCATAAGCAGAGAGATGGGAGGAGGAGAGGTGAAGTCAAGCATCTTCCTTCCTCTTTATAATTCAATTCCTTGTGCTAAAAACACATTAGCTGAGTCACTGTGATATGCATTGTGGATGTGAGGTTTGAATCATCCCTGTGATGAACTGTAAATGCATTGTTTACACCACACTCTCTCCCCACTGCTGGAGAATGGCTGCTTAAGTAGGTGACCTATCTAGAGTGCTGGTGTGTCTCTAGAGTCTCTGAAAAACTGGTTTGTGGCTGCTACCTAGAATTACAACATATTTAAGTAACAATCATAGAACAGAATCTTGTAACTTCACATAATGCCGTTATACATATCATTAATAGGATAATGATACTCAGCGTATTATGACTTTTCAGATGATACCTCACAAGGCATACTTTGTACAACTTATCATATAGTCTTGTAAAAGTGGTGACCACAATAGTATAGATTCTTACAGGTGTGTTGCTTGATTTTTGCTTCATAAAGCTGCCTTTATGAATTGTTAAACTAGAAATAAGCGCTGCAGGCATTCAAGCAGTATCCACGGGACACTAAAATTGTATTATGTCAGGTCGTTTGCAGACACTTTGATAAGCGGTGGAGCAGAAGTACAATGCATCAAATAATTTTTCACTCCCATTAGCAATTTTGTTTATTCTTACTATGCATGTTTTTTCAACCATTGTTGTGCGAGGTGTCAGGTTTCCCCTTTGCTCTTAGCAGGGCTGGCTCTACAGTTTTTGCCGCCCCAAGCAGTAAAAAAAACTGCCGCCGTGGACGGCAAAAGAGAGAAGCTGCCACCGAATTGCCGCCGCCGTGGAAAACCAGCCGCCCCTTTCAAACTGCCGCCCCAAGCACCTGCTTGGAACGCTGGTACCTGGAGCCAGCCCTGGCTCTTAGCCATCCATGTGTGGCTCTCTCAGCCAATGAGTCAGTTACTTCTGGAGTGATTGGCTGGCATCCCTACAGCTCACTCAGCAAATACTACCTGAAGTTCCTTTGAGCTGTTGCCAATGCACAAAGAGCTGAGACGTTTGAAAACGAAAACAGTCCTATTCATATTTGTCATCTTTGTGTGTAGTTTGGTCACTTCCTTTCAGTGATTTTGTTTCTTTTATGCAACTGAAGGAGTGGGTTCAAAGATTCCCTTTCATTTGATTTGAAACAAAAGCCACACACTTCCTCTGGCCCCAATCCTGCAAAGACTTCACACATGCTCTAAGTAAATGAGCACCACTGAAATTAATGCAAATACTCATGTGTAAGTTAGTTCTCTTAAATTCACATGCTTCCAGGTTAAAGTTTAGGTGTTCATGAATGAAAGGAAAGTGGCATAAATCTACTTCCACACACCTACCTAAAATGACTTTTACAATTGATGTTTTGCCGATGCAGAGGAATTTTCCTCTTTACTGTTTCTATACTTACCAAATTACATATAAGAGCCATAAACTCCTTTATATTATCTGTAAACATAATAAAAACGTTACACCACATAACTTTGACTTAGTCAGTAATTCTCGACTTAGCCTGAAGGGTTGAAAAGAAAATTATTCCTGTTACACGTTTTAATTATGCCATAAACTTTGTGAAATAGCTATTGATCTTCAGCATCTGGCATCAGCAAAGTTGCTTGTTTTTTTGTTACTTATCCTCTGAGTAGTATTGTCATATAAGATAAAAATTAAAAATGTCATAGGACTCAAAAATGCACCCTATGTAAAATAGTAATAATAAAAATAATTGTGGGAGGGTTAGCTACTAAATTTTTTTTATTGCTGAAGAATATTTTTACCAGATTTTTTTTTAAGCCACTTCTGGAGAAATCTGCATTCTAGACTCTGGAAATGCAAATTCGGACACAAGAAAATATTAACTGCTATTCCAGAACAATTCAAGAATGGAAGCCATAGGCCTCTTTAGTTAGTTTTATTTTTTAAACATCAATAATGAGACAAATCTGTTTCCTTGAGGAAATGAGACTCTTTGAGGACTGTTTCCTTGAGGAAACATCTCAGCTGAGAGCTCCACCCATATATTGCCAATTCTAACATGTTGAAATTCACATAACACTTGCTTCTTGCCATATGCAAACTGCATTTGAAACAACAATTACAATTATATTGGTATTTCAGTACTGTGGAAAAGTGACAATTCTAAGGGCCAAATGCCAGCAATTAGAAACCAGCTTCCATCCTTCCTGCTTTAAAACTGGGCTGACAGACCAAACACTCATGTCACCACGTAAACATCAAGCATCTTGTTTAAATACGAAAGGTAAAATTTTGACCTCCTTGAAGGCAGTAACAAAACTCCCATTGAATTCAAGAGGGCTTGAATTTCATGACCACCAAAAAAGAAAAAAAAGAAAAAATCCATATACTGTAGTGTTTCAGTTTGCTAAGCTAGTAGTAAAGTGTAATAGAAAGTGGATTATGGAAATTTAGGTCCTCATATTTTTTTCAGTGTCACAAGTTGTTCCCATTTTAGGTGGACAGAGCAGGCTCAAAAATAAGGAGCTGAATTACAGTTTTCACTTTCACATACAGTTGTCAGACTACACATGGCGAGAGGTGCTGCTTCCCTCATTGGGTTGAGTATTGCACTGAGCATAACAGGTGTAGCATTTTTTTAAAGGTGTTATCCCAGCCAGCGGCGTTAAGTACTGCAAGTGACAGAGGTGAGTGTGACCTGGGAGCTAACTGCTGTCTTCCCTTCTGTGCCGGAGGAAGCCAGAATACTTCTGGTGGTCGCTCTCTGAGTGCAAGGTGCTGGGAATTCTTCTGCTGCCATTCAATCCCCCTCCCGCCTTTTCCACACGTGTTAAAGGAGCACTTGTTGCACCGTTTTAAAAAAGTGTCGTCATTGTTGTCTCAGAGTGCACTCCCCGCAGCAACCCTCAGGGCAAAGTGCCTGCTGACATCCTCCTCTTGAAACTGCTGCTGATGTGGCGCACCGGATATGCCTAGGTTTTGTCTACACTGGCACTTTCATCGTTAAAACTTTTGTCTCTCAGGGGTGTGAAAAACACTCGCCTCTCCTCCATCCTGAACAACAAAAGTTTTAAACGACAAAAAGCGCGGGTGTGAACAGCGCTCCATCGGCAGGAGCCGGGCTTCCAGTGATGAAGCTACCGTCCCTCGTTGGAGCTGGTTTTATTTTGTTGCTGGGAGCTGGTTTTATTTTGTTGCTGGGAGAGCTCTCTCCGACAATAAAGAGTGGCTACACAGCGCACCTTACAACGGAGCAGCTGCGTCATTGTGAAGTGCGCAGTGTAGACATAGCCTTAGGCACTGTCTCCCTGCTTTAATTTATCTGATACACTTAAACCCTGCCCCCTTGTTCATACAGATTTGGCTTCAAAAGCCAAAGTACAGCTCACTGCATTTAAAAGTAGTATGAAATCATTCCCAGAAGAAACCCATGGGAAATGGAGGTTAAATTGTAAGTCCTCTCCTCCCTGATGGATTGGTGCCTCTGGTTCACCCGGCGTGCACACTTTGATCATGTAACTCCTACCCAGGAACGGCTTTAGGGTGGGTTCATGAGCTCAGTTGAAGCCACAGAAATCTCTGTGTCACAGCACCACTCAGGTTTGGCCCAGTCACCCCTCCATCGTGACAGAGCTAAACCAAGCCAAACATGAATAGTGCTGCAATCCCGTGTGACAAGTCTCCATGTTTGGAGCAGGGAGGCTGGCCCAGACCTGCAGGACTGGAGTCAGCGTTGCAGGGTGAGTATGGGGTGAGCTTGCTCTCCACTCATCAGACAGCAGATTATCTGAACTAGGACATAGGTGATGACCAAAGTTTATTTCAGATGAGCTGCTTGTTGTGGTAACTGCTAGCTCTTCTATAGGAAGTCCCTCCACCCTAAGTGCAAGTACCTGATACATCATCCCTTTCACTGACATATCTGTGCCTAGCTAAAGTACCGGAGCAAAGGATGAGAGAATAGCATGGTGCTTGCAGGTATCTGAGGTTGCCAAACTGACAGATTGCAAGTACATGGTAAACCGATTAAGAACACACTGGGTGACAAAACATGTCATGTGAATATGAAGCATTTTGTTTGGCTGGAATGTTATGAAGAACAGCGCTGGGAGACCATCCTTGGCAGTCAGAGTGACAGTGGGTATATGTGTCTAGACCTTTGCAAAGAGGGTCAACATTCAAAGGTAAATAAGCCAGACTGGCTGTTTCTCCTTTGCATGTTAATTGCAGTTCAGGAATGGCAAAAGAAAATATATCTAACGCATGTTGTTGGGGTGGTTTTTGCAAGAAATATTTTCATATTCCTGGATTGTGTGGGATATAATGTACAGAACTAGGAAGGTTTGTTCTTTACACTTAAGGAAAAATTGTTTTTTAAAAAAGCACATAGTGAGAATCATGATACAGAACCAGGATCACAGAATACCAAAGCCTTAACTCACAACTGGGGCCAGATCATCACAAGAACTCAGTTGCCCTTTAGGCACCTTAATAAGGGCCAAAGGAAGGGGTCACTGGAGAAGGTCAAGTGTAGGTCTCCCTGAGAGCTCAGTGGAGATGGCCCAAGGCTGGTAGTATCTGGGCTGGAGGCTGAGGGATCCAGGCTTCAGTCAGGCTGGGCTAGAGGAGGGTTGGCAGGGCAGCTGAGCAGATCTGGCTGAACGATACATTGAGGGGTGATGGAAGATATAATGGAGAATACAGAAACCACTCTAGAAGATGATGAAAGGAGATAGCAGAGGGGAAGACTGGTAGCAGGTTAGGAAAAAGAAAAGGGGGGACATGCCAAAGCTAGAAGAAGAACCAGCAGGCAAAAGACAGAAAACAGTAAGGAGAAAAATCTAACTGTTATAATACTCAAAAAGAAAAGGAGTACTTGTGGCACCTTAGAGACTAACACATTTATTTAAGCATAAGCTTTTGTGCTCAAGTAAATTTGTTAGTCTCTAAAGTGCCACAAGTACTCCTTTTCTTTTTGTGGTACAGACTAACATGGCTGCTACTCTGAAACTTGTTATAATACTGAAATCATTTGTCAAGGATTTGAATTTAGTACAAGTGGCAGAGTGGATTAAAAAAAAGTGCTGGAGACAGAAAGAGTTACAAAGCTACAAGCAGGAGATATATTAGTTGAATGTAGAAGCAAGGGACAAGTGCGGAAACTATGAAAAATTAAATGATAGTAAAACAAAGTAAGCTGCCAACTTCCAAGTATCTGATGGGATGCTGATCTAAATGACTAAAGGTGAGGCATAGCGGATATGGTATTATATGTTAAGCAGATGTTTAGCAAGAGGAGTGGAAAGAAAGATGTCAACAGCTGTGGTAGATGCATTTAAAGGAGGAACCCTTCCAGATAGGGTAACAACTGGATATCAGATTTTTTGGTCAGAACCATATATTCCCCCCAGTGAGGTGCAACAGGTGCCAAAGGTTTGGACATGTGGCAAATAAAGGGAAAATTAGATGCAGTAAATGTGGAAGAGAGCTCTTCTGTCACAGTTGTGTGGAAGCAACACAATTCAAGTGTAGAGGAAAGCACAGTGCAGCACACTGGAGGTTGTATATCACCAAAACAAGCTAAAGAGATACAAAAAACAAAAGTTAAAAATAGGTGGAAGCTACTAGGAGACATCTAAGACCAAAAGGGGAAGAGGAAAGGAAGCTTAGTAAGGATAAAGAGAAAAACACACAACAGAATAAATCAAAGGATCTGATGGGTGTTACAGGGAAAATAGGAGAAGATACACGCATAGACAAATAGACATTAATAGCTTTTATGACTGAAGGAATAAACTGCATATCACAGCCTGGGGGAACAGAGAAAATGAAAGTTCTAATTAAAGCATCAGCAAAGTACCTGTGTGTTAGCAACTTATCGGTAGAACAACTCCATGCTTTTTTTTAAAGTGAAGGAAATACTGAAGGATAAATAGAATAGTACTGACTATTTACTGTTGGACTGCACATCGCCGAATAGCATGTGGACAGGAACGAATGTAAAATATCCTTGATAAGGTACTAAACCTGGTATCATTTGCATACAAGAAACATAGGGAATAGGAAAACTAGATTTCAGAATCCCAGGATATGGCATCTATGGCAAAATAAAGAAGTAGGAAGGAGAGAAGGAGTTTTTACATTAATTAAGGAAAACATTCTCTTGTAATTGAGGCGAAGAAACTAAATATAGAGTATATAGAGTCCAATGCAAAATAGATCTCCATTTTTGAGAATATATAATGTTTGCAGCCCCTGTGGAAAACTTGAAATTCAGGATTTAAGAGAGATAATTGAAGATGCAATAGATCCATATAATATATGAGGAGACCTAAGAATCCATAACAGATTATGGGGAAGTGGAAAAAAGGATAAAAACGGCAAATGTCTAGAGTAATTAATTGGTGAAAATAATGTAGTAATATTGAACGATGTTATACCCACTAGGTTTAACAGCCCATAGAAATTTCCAAGTAATATAGCAAGAAAATGTAGCTGGGAAGCCCATAAACAAGAGGGAATAGGAAGTGATCAATACTTACAGGTTGCCAAGGTAACAGTGCTGTTGAGGATGGAGGAAGGCCCATTACTTGGAATATTTAAAAAAGCAAATTGAAAAGAATTTAGAAGCAAATGCAATGAAAATTTTAATGAACAGTGTGTAAGTGATCAGAGTAACAGCCGTGTTAGTCTGTATTCGCAAAAAGAAAAGGAGTACTTGTGGCACCTTAGAGACTAATGCATCCGATGAAGTGAGCTGTAGCTCACGAAAGCTTATGGTCAAATAAATTGGTTAGTCTCTAAGGTGCCACGAGTACTCCTTTTCTTTTTGTGTAAGTGATGACATTGAGGAGGTTAGTAGCAACATAACTAAGGGAATTATGATGGCAGCAAAGTTAGCTATACTGAAGACATCAAGTCACCTTAAGGTAGCAACCATATACCATGGTGGACTGGGGAATGGAAAAAAAGATTTAAGGAAAGGAACAAGGCAAATAAGAAAGCAAAAAATACAAATAATAGGACTTACTGAAATGTAAAAGAAACAAGGCAATAGTGCAGAGGGCTATTAAAAAGTCCAAAAAAAGGAAGCTGGAGAAAGTACTGTGGGGAACATAAATAAATACTAAAACATCATATATAGGCAGATTAAGACTATAAATGGAAGCTGGAGTAGCAGTTCTATACCAGGCCTTATTGTAGAAAGCCGAGGGATAAAAAGCTTTAAGAAAGAGAAAAATAGAAACCCTAGCAGAAATATTCCACACGTTAGTAATGGTGACAATCAGATTATAGAAATCCATGTGAGGGGAAAAAATAATTAAAGAGAAACATGAGAACTGGAAGAGGAGGGAGGAGGAAAAGAATACAATACTTAATGAAAACTTCTGTATGAAGGAACTTCAGAAAGCTATAAATAATAGCAAAAACTCTGCATTAGGGAATGATGGTGTATGTAACAAATTGCTAAAACACCTGGAGGAAGGGAGTCAAAATCTGTACCACAGTATATGGGGAAAAGGTGAGCTACCAATGGAGTGGAAACACGCTGTTGTAGCCCCAGTGTGGAAACCAAGTAAGCTGTGATACAAGATGTGTACAGGCCAATTGCCCTTATATCATGTATGGATGGGTAAAGCCCTGAAAAGAATGGTGACTGAAATATTAACAACATATCCTGAGAGAAATGGACTGACAGACAATGGGCAAAGTGGGTTCAGGAGGGGAAGGAGTACAGTTGATCATATAGTCAGAGTACAGATGGAAGCACAAAAGTATGAAAAACAATGAATATAGGATAGTAAAAAGAAAAGGAGTACTTGTGGCACCTTAGTAATTAGACGGTATTGGCCTCCGGGAGCTATCCCAGAGTGCTCCATTGTGACCGCTCTGAACAGCACTCTCAACTCAGATGCACTGGCCAGGTAGACAGGAAAAGGCCTGCCACATGCATTATCCAGCAGTATATGCAGCACCAGAACCTGGCAAAGCGAAACTGGGCGAGTAGGTGACATCATGACGAGAGTGATGAGGACATGGACACAGACTTTTCTCAAAGCACGGGCCCTGGCAATCATAGAATCATAGAATCATAGAATATAAGGGTTGGAAGGGACCCCAGAAGGTCATCTAGTCCAACCCCCTGCTCGAAGCAGGACCAATTCCCAGTTAAATCATCCCAGCCAGGGCTTTGTCAAGCCTGACCTTAAAAACCTCTAAGGAAGGAGATTCTACCACCTCCCTAGGTAACGCATTCCAGTGTTTCACCACCCTCTTAGTGAAAAAGTTTTTCCGAATATCCAATCTAAACCTCCCCCACTGCAGCTTGAGACCATTACTCCTCGTTCTGTCATCTGATACCATTGAGAACAGTCTATGGTACACAGAGAACAGTCAATGTGGGCATCATGGTGCTAATGGGGCAGGCTCATGCGGTGGAACGCCGATTCTGGGCCTGGGAAACTTGCACAGACTGGTGGGACCGCATAGTGTTGCAGGTCTGGGACGATTCCCAGTGGCTGCGAAACTTTCGCATGCGTAAGGGCACTTTCATGGAACTTTGTGATTTGCTTTCCCCTGCCCGGAGGCGCAAGAATACCAAGATGAGAGCAGCCCTCACAGTTGAGAAGCGAGTGGCAATAGCCCTGTGGAAGCTTGCAACACCAGACAGCTACCGGTCAGTCAGGAATCAATTTGGAGTGGGCAAATCTACTGTGGGGGCTGCTGTGATGCAAGTAGCCCACGCAATCAAAGATCTGCTGATATCAAGGGTAGTGACCCTGGGAAATGTGCAGGTCATAGTGGATGGCTTTACTGCAATGGGATTCCCTAACTGTGGTGGGGCCATAGACAGAACCCATCTCCCTATCTTGGCACCGGAGCACCAAGCCAGCGAGTACATAAACCGCAAGGGGTACTTTTCAATAGTGTTGCAAGCACTGGTGGATCACAAGGGACGTTTCACCAACATCAGTGTGGGATGGCCGGGAAAGGTACATCATGCTTGCATCTTCAGGAACTCTGGTCTGTTTCAAAAGCTGCAGGAAGGGACTTTATTCTCAGACCAGAAAATAAACCATTGGGGATGTTGAAATGCCTATAGTTATCCTTGGAGACCCAGCCTATCCCTTACTGCCATGGCTCATGAAGCCATACACAGGCAGCCTGGACAGTAGTCAGGAGCTGTTCAACTACAGGCTGAGCAAGTGCAGAATGGGGGTAGTATGTGCATTTGGATGTTTAAAAGCACGCTGGCGCAGTTTACTGAGTCGGTTAGACCTCAGCGAAACCAATATTCCCACTGTTATTACTGCTTGCTGTGCGCTCCACAATATCTGTGAGAGTAAGGGGGAGACGTTTATGGCGGGGTGGGAGGTTGAGGCAAATCGCCTGGTGGCCCATTACGCACAGCCAGACACCAGGGCGGTTAGAAGAGCACAGCTGGGCGCCCTGGGCATCAGAGAAGCTTTGAAAACCAGTTTCATGACTGGCCAGGCTACAGTGTGAAAGTTCTGTTTGTTTCTCCTTGATGAAACCCCCCACCCCTTGGTTCACTCTACTTCCCTGTAAGCTAACCACCCTCCCCTCCTCCCTTCGATCACCGCTTGCAGAGGCAATAAAGTCATTGTTGCTTCACATTCATGCATTCTTTATTAATTCGTCACACAAATAGGGGGGTAACTACCCAGGTAGCCCAGGAGGGCTGGTGGAGGAGAGAAGCACCAGGAGGGGTAGTGGAGGAGGAGAGGACAAGGCCACACAGCACTTTAAAAGTTTAAAACTTTAAAACTTATTGAATGCCAGCCTTCTGTTGCTTGGGCGATCCTCTGGGGTGGAGTGGCTGGAGGCCCCCCCACCACGTTCTTGGGCATCTGGGTGAGGAGGCTATGGAACTTGGGGAGGAGGGTGGTTGTTTACACAGGGGCTGTAGCGGCGGACTGTGCTCCTGCTGCCTTTCCTGCAGCTCAACCATATGAAGCATACTGGTTTGATCCTCCAGCAGCCTCAGCATTGAATCCTGCCTCCTCTCATCATGCTGCCGCCACCTTTCAGCTTCGGCCCTGTCTTCAGCCCGCCACTTACTCTCTTCAGCGTGCCACCTCTCCTCCCGGTCATGTTGTGCTTTTCTGCACTCTGACATTGTCTGCCTCCACGCATTTGTCTGTGCGCTGTCAGTGTGGGAGGACAGCATGAGCTCAGAGAACATTTCATCGCAAGTGCGTTTTTTTGCCTTCTAATCTTTGCTAGCCTCTGGGAAGGAGAAGATCCTGTGATCCTTGAAACACACGCAGCTGGTGGAGAAAAAAAGGGACAGTAGTATTTAAAAAGACACAGTTTATAGAACAATGGGTACACTCTTTCATGGTAAACCTTGCTGTTAACATTACATACATAGCACATGTGCTTTCGTTCCAAGGTCACATTTTGCCTCCCCCCAGCATGTGGCTAGCCCCTCCCTTCTCCCCCCTCCCCGTGGCTAATAGCGGGGAACATTTCTGTTCAGCCACAGGCAAACAGCCCAGCAGGAATGGGCACCTCGGAATGTCCCCTTAAGAAAAGCACCCTATTTCAACCAGATGACCATGAATGATATCTCACTCTCCTGAGGATAACACAGAGAGATAAAGAACGGATGTTGTTTGAACACTAGCAAACATACACTGCAATGCTTTGTTCTACGATGATTCCCGGGTACGTGCTACTGGCCTGGAGTGGTAAAGTGTCCTACTATGGTGGATGGAATAAGGCTGCCCTCCCCAGAAACCTTTTGCAAAGGCTTTGGGAGTATATCGAGGAGAGCCAGGGCAAATTAATCATTAAACATGCTTGCTTTTAAACGATGTATAGTATTTTAAAAGAAACACTCATCCGGGGGTCCCTTCCCCACCTGGCGGGTCCGGGAGGCAGCCTTGGGTGGGTTCGGGGGTACTGGCTCCAGGTCCAGGGTGAGAAACAGTTCCTGGCTGTCGGGAAAACCGGTTTCTCCGCTTGCTTGCTGTGAGCTATCTTCCTCATCCCCAAAACCTGCTTCTGTGTTGCCTCCATCTCCACTGAAGGAGTCAAACAACATGGCTGGGGTAGTGGTGGCTGAACCCCCTGGAATGGCATGCAGCTCATCATAGAAGCGGCATGTTTTGGGCTCTGACCCGGAGTGGCCGTTCGCCTCTCTGGTTTTCTGGTAGGCTTGCCTCAGCTCCTTCAGTTTCACGCGGCACTGCTTCGGATCCCTGTTATGGCTTCTGTCCTTCATGCCCTGGGAGATTTTGACAAATGTTTTGGCATTTCGAAAACTGGAACGTAGTTCTGATAGCACGGATTCCTCTCCCCATACAGCAATCAGATCCCGAACCTCCCGTTCGGTCCATGCTGGAGCTCTTTTGCGATTCTGGGACTCCATCATGGTCACCGCTGTTGATGAGCTCTGCATGGTCACCTCTGCTGATGAGCTCTGCATGGTCACCTGCAGCTTGCCACGCTGGCCAAACAGGAAATTGAAAGTATGCATTGCATGTGGTGCATTCATCATGACCCCTTTGCATGTACTGCTAGTAGTTGCAGGTGAAATGCCTGTAGCATTGAGAATGAAATTTTTGGATGTAACCTTTTGGGCAAAAGTCATAGAATCATCGAATATCAGGGTTGGACGAGACCTCAGGAGGTCATTGAGTCCAACCCCCTGCTCAAAGCAGGACCAATCCCCAACTATATTAATCCCTAACTAAGTCATAGGAGACAGGGAAGCTGGCAACACTAAACAAATATATGAAGAATTTATGGAAATGGAAATATTTGCAAATTCAGTGGACAACATGGGCGGGACCAAAAGTGCCTTGTTAATAGGACTGAAGTACGGACAAAGCAACTAAGAGAAAAGAAAGACCTAAAAAGATATTAGCATATAGAGACATGGGAAAATGCATTATGGGTGGTGAATCACCCCTCTCCCCGATATAAATGTGGAACTATATAATGAAATTAAAATTGGAAAGGAGAGCTAAATGTATTAAATTTAGCAACTCAATATATATGTGATAAACAGGGCAAACATTGCCAAATATTTGCAGATGGTATAAAGGTGAGAAAATAGGGAGAGTGGAGGCAGCATTCTACGTCCCAACACTTGGAATAAAGAAATACATTAGTCTATCAAATTTTGTTGCCATTATGATATACAAAGTAGCAGAGATAATGGTGGTGGGGTACTAGATACTGTATATGTGAAACCTCTGTTGTCATCTTGTCCGATTCACTGTTAGGACTTCTGGCAATCAAAAATAGGAATTCAGATAGCAGAAATGATATAATTGATGTTAAATATTGTTACTAACAACAGAATTGGTGCAGATGGGAGTAAACAATTGAAATAGCATGGATCCCACAGCATGTTGGGATAGCAAAAAATGAGGGTGGCAAAGTAGCAAAAAATGCTGTAAAAATGACCAAAATGACAGATTCCTCTAAATAGGAATATAAAATTAAACTAATGAACTAAGAGGGGAGTGTCAGGAAGTATGGACAAAAGAAACAATGGGGAAAGGATTTCATGACAATGCCCTAATCGAAAATGCTGACATACAGCAAGAATGTGAGCGAAAGAGTGAGGTAGCTTTAACTCAAATACTTATCAGATACAGGTTTCAGAGTAGCAGCCGTGTTAGTCTGTATCCGCAAAAAGAACAGGAGTACTTGTGGCACCTTAGAGACTAACAAATTTATTTGAGCATAAATCAAATAAATTTGTTAGTCTCTAAGATGCCACAAGTACTCCTGTTCTTTTATCAGATACAGTGGCTTAAACAGTAACTTGGTCTTAATAATAAACACAAAGAAAAGGCAGTGTGAAATGTGCAAGGGGGATTTTAAGTGACAGTTACTCTTAAATACCTATTAAAAGCATCAGGAAAATTGGGCATCATTAAGAAAGCAATATTACAGTTTTTTAAAATAGTGGAAAAAGATAGAAATTTAACTATATATCCTGAAATCCAGCACCTAGCGAGTATAGATTCAGAGTGTGACTCTGCTACACCTTAAAATACAAGGAGGAGGGCTGCAGGAAGAGAGAAGAAAAAGTTTGCAGTGTAAACCATTTTATTGTGTCTAAGTGCAGTCCCCCCACTACGTCAAGGCTGAGACAATTTGGCAGCGCAGTGTGAGGGAAGCTTATATTATTGCTATCCTTTCTGTACCTGTTCTGTGGCCAAACACAGCATCTCCGTTTTCAGACATCTTTTGCTAGTACTACATTCAAATTAAAATAAACCCCACCATACCTGCTGCTCTCCCCCACCTTTTTATAACAACTGCTTGTGATTACACTTGAAACCCATGGAGCTGGCAGCTTATTCACCGAGAATAATCAGATTAGCCCTGCTGTTGTCCGCTTCCATAACTGGGCATGGCATGGGGCGGAAGAGGCATGTCCTGTAGATTTAGCCAAAAGCAAGATGCAGAAGAAGAGGGAAAAAATCGTTTGGATCTAAAATCAGGAGCAGGCTCCATGGCAGCACATGTGTAGCCCCAGGTTACTTTTGTTTATTTTATTTATGTAATGAGAAGAGGTCATTTTAACTTTGTTCCTGTTTATTGCCTTCTTTGTAATGTAGACAGCAAAAAACAATTTTGTTGAGCTTAATAATGTCTATGTCCTAATTTTGCCGCTTGTACTATCATTACTTCCTAGAGTAAGGTCCAGCAGAGCCTATCTTTGAATAAAGTCAGCTATTGAGCCAAGGAGAATTAAGATCATTCATTTTTCAGCTTAATGTCAGCTCCAGATGTTGTTAATTGATACCTTTTAATTTAAATTAAACAAAAAAGTCATAATTCTAAAACGATTCTTTAATTAAATGTTCTTTTGCTGTGGTTTCAGAAACAGATGTTTGTTTAAAGACATTTGATGAACTTGTGCTCAGACTTAATTTGTCTCTTAATTTTGTACCAGTCTTCAGTAATTGAAACTGCCTCAGGACCAAGCTAATAAGAGTCTTCAGCGGGCTGTGATCTGTGAACGGGGCTTCTTTTTTTCAGGGAATTAAGTGTCCCAGGAAAAGGAACACAATTGCCAGTGAAGCAAGCTCATGAATTTCAATCATTTGTCATGCATTTCAATTATGCAGGAACTTAAATCTGAACTGGATACCTACAGTTAATGATGGGCAATCCAGTTTGGACCAAATAGGATCCCAAACTTTAAAATCTGTAGAGTTTCAAAAAATGTGGCCGGTCTCTCTTGTATCCCTTACCATCCAATATTTTTCATGTTCACTGGTCTTCATTCTTTCTTGTTCAGATACAATGTATGTTTAAGTCCAAAGCAGACTGCGATGAATTACAAAAGGATCTCACAAGGATCTGTTCGGGCAACAAAATGGCAGATGAAATTTAATTATGATAAATGCGAACTAATGCACATTGGAAAACATAATCCCAAGTATGCTTACAAAATAATGGGGTCTAAATTAGCTGCTACCACTCTAGAAAGCGATATTGGAGTCATTGTGGATAGTTCTCTGAAAACATCTGCCCAGTGCACAGTGGCAGTCAAAAAAGCTTATAGAATGCTAGGAACCATTAGGAAAGGTAAGACAGAAAATACCATAATGACTCTGTATAAATCCATGGTACATCCACACCTTGAATCGTGTGTGCATTTCTGGTCACCCCGCTTTAAAAACAAAGCTATGTTAGAATTGGAAACGGTGCAGAGAAAGGCAACAAAAATGATTAGGGATGTGGAACAGCTTCCATATGAGAAGAGATTAAAAAGACTGGGATTGTACATCTTGGAAAAGAGATGACTAAAGGGGGATATGATAGAGGTCTATAATATCACGAATGGTATAAGGAAATGTTATTTACCCCTTCACATAATACAAGGGCTAGGGGTCAACTAATGAAATTAATAAGCAACAGATTTAAAACAAAGAAGTACTTCTTCACACAACATGCTTTCAACCTGTGGGACTCATTGTCATTGGATGTTGTGAACGGCAAAAGTATAGCAGGATTCAAAAAATATTCAATAAGTTCATGGAGAATAGGTCCATCAATGGCTATTAGCCAAGACATAAAACAAAGTAAGTAAAACGTACGTAAAAACCCTACCCAATGCTCCCGATGTTCCTAAACCTATGATTGCTGGAAGCTGGGACTAGATGACAGGGGATGGCTCACACAAAATTGCCTTGTTCTGTTAATTCCCTCTGAAGCATCTGGTACTGGCCACTGTCAGAAGACAGGATACTGGGCTAGATGGACCATAGGTTTTGACCCAATATGGCCATTCTTTTGTTTTTACATAGCTGGAAAGGTGGTTTTCTGTTGTATTTTTAACATGCTGATAAGTAGACAGATACATACAATCTTAGGACAGGTTTCAGAGTAACAGCCGTGTTAGTCTGTATTCGCAAAAAGAAAAGGAGTACTTGTGGCACCTTAGAGACTAACCAATTTATTTGAGCATGAGCTTTCGTGAGCTACAGCTCACTTCATCGGATGCATACCGTGGAAACTGCAGCAGACTTTATATACACATAGAGAATATGAAACAATACCTCCTCCCACCCCACTGTCCTGCTGGTAATAGCTTATCTAAAGTGATCATCAAGTTGGACCATTTCCAGCACAAATCCAGGTTTTCTCACCCTCCACCCCCCCACACAAATTCACTCTCCTGCTGGTGATAGCCCATCCAAAGTGACAACTCTCTATACAATGTGCATGATAATCAAGTTGGGCCATTTCCTGCACAAATCCAGGTTCTTTGTGCAGGAAATGGCCCAACTTGATTATCATGCACATTGTGTTGAGAGTTGTCACTTTGGATGGGCTATCACCAGCAGGAGAGTGAATTTGTGTGGGGGGGTGGAGGGTGAGAAAACCTGGATTTGTGCTGGAAATGGCCCAACTTGATGATCACTTTAGATAAGCTATTACCAGCAGGACAGTGGGGTGGGAGGAGGTATTGTTTCATATTCTCTGTGTGTATATAAAGTCTGCTGCAGTTTCCACGGTATGCATCCGATGAAGTGAGCTGTAGCTCACGAAAGCTCATGCTCAAATAAATTGGTTAGTCTCTAAGGTGCCACAAGTACTCCTTTTCTTTTTGCGAATCTTAGGACAGAGTTTCTTTGCACGAGATTTCCAATCCAATCCACAAATGCCAGTGTTTGGGTAAAATTTGGAACCAAAGCCAACCTCTTAAACTTTTACCTCACTGCAATCATACACATCTTAACAGGACCTTTTGACTGAATCCATTTTTCCATTAGAATCAATATGTTCTAACCATCATGGTTCCTTTCTATTATAAGAGTAAGTTCCATTACCCAGAGGATTTGGTTGAATTTCTCTTTTTGTCAAAGGGTATGGAGAAGGTTAAGTATGTTTTCCCCCCTTGCTGTTCAGTAAAACCATTCCATCTTGTGCGAGTATGTCAAACTCATTATTACTGAGTCTGTAAGGGCACCCAAGTGCACGGGCACACACAAAAATGTTATTCAGACAAAAAGGACAAAATCTGTGTTTAAAAACAAAAAAAAAGTGTGATGAAGGGTACATAAAGCAAGGAGCCAGTAGCAAAAGCGCCACTGAATGAGCTTTCCCAAATGAAATCCCTATTCGCTCTTAGATGTTTGCACAGGATCATGTGCACTATGTTTTTCTCCTCTCGGCCACCATGAGTCAAAATCAGCTAGTGAAAATGATACTGTGCAGTCTCCACAAGCTGTCTTTTGCTTTTAAGAAAAATTCCAGGTGAGAATGAAAAACATTAAAATTTGTGTATGGTCCCGGGACAATATGTCTGTGCCCCAGACCTCGGTTGCTCTAGTAATGAGCTTTGTGTGTATGGTAGCAATCATTGTCCTTGAAATTATCTGCACTGACTTCTGATCAGTCTTTGGCGCAGCTACTTCATTCCATGCTGAAAACCAACTGTTTACTTCTGATCTTTTTCTTTTCTGCCCCTTAACTAGTTTTCAGTCCATTTAATAACATTACCTCTCACTCCACAGCTGTTTTCCATAGCAGTTTAAATAGTAAATGAAGAGTATTCATGAATTATGTTGTTGTATACAATATTCCTCCAATCCTGGGATTTTTTTTTTTAAGTTAGATGGTTCCAGAAAATTCTGTGATCCTTAAACAGCCATTGAGTTGCATGTAGATTTTGGAAGCTTCAAGCACACATGAAGTAGAGTATGGTCATGATCCTTTACCACTGAAATCAATGGGAGCTTAGTCTTTACTTTAGTGGATGCAAAATTGGGCCCTATATAGCCATATTGACCTGTCCTTGCAACAATATGTGCACTGGGAAATAAATTTTTGTGCTTTTTACATAGTGGAAGCATCTCCTATGTATCTGTGTGGAGCTGTCTTGAGTTATACTTTATCAGTTATTGTTTGTCTGGAGTTAGGTTCAGAGGCGTTTGTCTAAAGGAATCTATCCAGTCATTGAAGTTTAAGAAGAACTGTCAAATTTTGTTCAGGAAATCACATTTTAGTGAAGAATTCTTAATAGATCTTCATTAACATTCTTTAAATAATAAAATATCTATACAGTTGTAACCCTTTTTGCTTGACTAGCACTGCTTTTAGATGATATTTTTTTCCTAATGCAATTTCCTGACTTGTGCAGTTCATATTTTCTAGTGGGCTAAAAGGTCAGCATTGACTATGCTTCTCATTCTGTATTAGTTTTTATTTTCCTTTCAATATCTGTATTGGAAAGTTAGCATTTGATTCTTTGAATATGCACATCTGTTGTAAAGATACAAATCTGATGGAGGAATGATTGCCTAATGTAATAGGAGTGTATTAAAACTGCATATCACAGTGCTAAGATATGTTTGAAAAGAGTAGTGTTTAAAATGTTACTTTATCGTGCAGTCATTGTTTGTAAACCCTGCAGCTATTTCAACTATTCTAAATTACTAGTGTATAAAAGTTTAAATTATGCCAAGGATAAAGATAAACATTTACATTATGCTGCAGAATTTGAAGATCATCAGTAACTTCCTATTCTTCATAAAGTTCAATTTCATGCAAGAGTAATTGATGTTTTCAGATGCACTTAGTGATACTGTGGCTTCAGCAAAGCTCAGGTGGCAAGGGAGTATATGAAAGATGAATCATTTTGAACAGTGTTTGGCTGATTTATTGAGTCTGTTGGGACAATGAATCTGTATATTGTGTTATTAAACTCAAGTGTTATCATATTATCCGTTTTATATATCATCATAATTGTAAAATATGACTTACCTCTTGTATTTCACATACCAAGTTTGTGTCCCCAAAGCGTCTATCTTTTAATTTTTAGGTAGACTTTTAAATCCAAAGCAAAGAGGAACACGTGTCCATCTTCATGTAGACAGCACTTCAAAGTTTTGACTCAGGAGGTCTTAGTTTTCAGAAATCAAAACTAATTTAGGATTCTAGGTTGTTATAAAATTAACCAACAAGTAAGACAACCAAACAGAAAATGTGATTTAAACTAGCTTATCATTCCAAATTGAAGTCCACCTTAAAAAAATTAATGAACCACATTTTATAGCAAACCTTACTTCTGGGTCTCTTACTGTGTTATTTGGTTCCTGTATACAAACAGTTCACCTCTTGCTGATTAAATTTCCTTCTACAATTCTACCAAAGTGCCTGTCAGGAGCATCTACATTGCACTGGTTTCAGAGGAACAGCCGTGTTAGTCTGTATTCGCAAAAAGAAAAGGAGTACTTGTGGCACCTGTCACTGATGACATGATATGGAAGTTCCCAGAAAATGACAGGCTCATTCAACATGAGACTTCATCTTTTGTCAAAGACACAATGACTGGTATCTTAAAATCTTAAAAAGTAAAACACAGTCACCCTACTATAATACAGGGCATTGCTTTTATCTGGCTAACCACCTGTGCTCCATTTGCATTAGTATGCTGTTCCTGTGTTCCATTGTCTAGCATAAATATGTAATTATATGGTTTGTTTTGCTAGTAATAGACTTTTTAAAAAGTCTATTATTACTCTGGTGTTGAATTGTGTTTACTGTATCAACCAAAAGATATAAATTGAGTCAAATTACTTGTGTAGTTAACTGCAAAATACAAGTTATTTCAGCGATGACTAGTTTTCAGAATGATTTATGGTAATCTAGTTCTTTGCTTGGATTTGTTAAGAACTTACTACTTATAAAACCTTGCCGTTATTAGGCATAGTCAGTGGGCAAAACTAATGTCCTCAGTGAAATCCTGTTCTCTGCATGTCTTTTCACAAAGAGGTTCCCAAATGGTTGTAAGTGTTTAAACAATGGCTTATACATAATAGAAAATTGAAGATGATAGCAAGGCTTAATGCTGGGATTCCTTTCATTGGAGGTTTAGGGCCCAGTCCTGCACCATGGCCACAGTTATTCATTGTCACGAGGTGACACTTGGTGTTTAAAGTACATTTAGGAACAAATAATTAAAACAAAACCAAAAAACCTTGCTCATCAGTCAAAGGGGTTGTCTACGCAGCTCATGGCAGTGTATCTCAGAGCCTGGGTTGACAGGCTCAGGCTTGAGTGGTGCAGGGTACTTTGTTAAAAATAGCAGGTAGATGGTGTGGCTTAGGCGCTGAAGCCTGGGGACAGGGGTGAGCTGCTTCATAACCCAAGCTCCAGCAAGAGCCACAAAGTCTATACAGGTTTCAGAGTAACAGCCGTGTTAGTCTGTATTCGCAAAAAGAAAAGGAGTACTTGTGGCACCTTAGAGACTAACCAATTTATTTGAGCATGAGCTTTCGTGAGCTACAGCTCACTTCATCAGATGCATACCGTGGAAACTGAAGCAGACTTTATATATACACAGAGAATATGAAACAATACCTCCTCCCACCCCACTGTCCTGCTGGTAATAGCTTATCTAAAGTGATCAGCAGGTGGGCCATTTCCAGCACAAATCCAGGTTTTCTCACCCTCCACCCCCCCACACAAATTCACTCTCCTGCTGGTGCTAGCCCATCCAAGGTGACAACTCTTTACATAATCAAGTCGAGCTATTTCCTGCATAAATCCAGGTTTTCTCACATCCCCCCCACCCCCATACACACACAAACTCACTCTCCTGCTGGTAATAGCTCATCTAAACTGACCACTCTCCAAGTTTAAATCCAAGTTAAACCAGAACATCTGGGGGTGGGGGGGTAGGAAAAAACAAGAGGAAACAGGCTACCTTGCATAATGACTTAGCCACTCCCAGTCTCTATTTAAGCCTAAATTAATAGTATCCAATTTGCAAATGAATTCCAATTCAGCAGTTTCTCGCTGGAGTCTGGATTTGAAGTTTTTTTGTTTTAAGATAGCGACCTTCATGTCTGTAATCGCGTGACCAGAGAGATTGAAGTGTTCTCCGACTGGTTTATGAATGTTATAATTCTTGACATCTGATTTGTGTCCATTTATTCTTTTACGTAGAGACTGTCCAGTTTGACCAATGTACATGGCAGAGGGGCATTGCTGGCACATGATGGCATATATCACATTGGTGGATGTGCAGGTGAACGAGCCTCTGATAGTGTGGCTGATGTTATTAGGCCCTGTGATGGTGTCCCCTGAATAGATATGTGGGCACAATTGGCAACGGGCTTTGTTGCAAGGATAAGTTCCTGGGTTAGTGGTTCTGTTGTGTGGTATGTGGTTGTTGGTGAGTATTTGCTTCAGGTTGCGGGGATTTGTGCTGGAAATGGCCCACCTGATGATCACTTTAGATAAGCTATTACCAGCAGGACAGTGGGGTGGGAGGAGGTATTGTTTCATATTCTCTGTGTATATATAAAGTCTGCTGCAGTTTCCACGGTATGCATCTGATGAAGTGAGCTGTAGCTCACGAAAGCTCATGCTCAAATAAATTGGTTAGTCTCTAAGGTGCCACAAGTACTCCTTTTCTTTTTGAAGTCTATACAGCTATTTTTAGCATGGTAGCCCAAGCCCGAGCCTGTTGACGCAGGTTCTGAGACTTGCTGTACCTTAGGGTACATCTACACTGCAGTTAGACATCCAGAGCTGGTCTGGGCCAGCTGACTTGAGCTCGCGGGATCAGGCTAAGGGGATGTTTAATTGTGATGTAGATGTTAGGCTAGAATCTGAGCTCTGGGACCCTCAGGGGTCCAGCTTGAGCCCAAACGTCTACACCACAATTAAACAGCCCCTTAGCCCAAGTCAATTGACCCAAGCCAGGCATCAATATCTAATTGTGGTGTAGACGTACCCTTAATTATAGAGTGTGAAAGAACTGAAGTTACTGTATTGTAGGGAAGGAGTCTTGTTTAGTGGTTAGAACAAGGGACATGGTAGTCAAGACTCCTGGGTTCATTCTTGTGTCTGCCACTGATTCACCCTGTGGCCCCTGCGTATGTCACTTAACCTATCTGTGCAACGATTTATCTGTCTGTAAATCTGATGTTCTGTGTCAGAAATATTTCTAAAGCCATATGTGACGGGGTGCCACTCACCACTGTGGTGCCTCCTGCTGGTTGTCCCTGCAGCACTGCTGTATCCAGGGTGCTTGCTGCGTGCAGCCTGCTCGAGCTCCAGGGAGTGACTGAAAAGAAAAAAAAGAGTGACTGCTCTGCTCTGCAGCCCTTGTTATATGGGCCTGGCCTACCCTGGTTGGCTGCTCTTCACAGTCCTTCTCTGATTGGCTGCCTCCCATGCTGCCTCCCTAGGGCTCTATTAACTCCTGAGAACCCAGTGTGGGGCAGGTGCCCCATCACACCTATAATAGTCTTAGATGAAAGGTACCATATAAATGCACAAATAATTAACGATATTAATCATATTATGGTATTTTTGCAATTCTGTTTAAATTGTTTAATTGAAAAAGATTTGAGTTTGCAAATTGAACAGCAAGGAATTGGAAAATAAGAATTCAGAATTAACATTTGATTCCAGAGCTTAATTACCTTTATTTTCTTTTACCTTGGTTATCTGTCTCAGCACTGGTTGGTGACCTAGCGAAGCAGCATTGAATTGAATTAGGGCTGCATTGGTACAGGGGCTGGATTATTATTTCACCATTTCAGCAAGTCCCTGCAAGCAGATCGGCAGAGGCTTCCACTGGTGTTTCCACTCTACATTTTTCATGAATAAACAGCGCTCGGTCTTCAGCTTGTCATCATTTCACCAACATTAATTTCACCAGGATATGGGGTGGGGGAGTAATAGAGAGGAAGGGAAATTCAGCTTGATCCATGAACATTTCTTTCCCTGTCTTGGTTCATGGCAGACCCCTGACGTTTGAAGGCTGAGACCGTTCATTTAATTTACGATGTGGTGATTGTTTGTTTGTCTGTTTTAATGATACATTTGTGAAACTTCTCTATCATGTCTTGCTTTGCCATAAGTGGGTCAGAAATTAGGAAATGGATTGCCATGGGCAGGCTTTGTTGTCTTTTAAGGAAGAGCCACAGACTTCGTAAACTGATTACAAACAAAATCAGTTTATACGGTTCTTATGCATTAAGAAAACCATAAAGATAAAATGCTTGTCATAGAATCATAGAATCATAGAATATCAGGGTTGGAAGGGACCTCGGGAGGTCATCTAGTCCAACCCCCTGCTCAAAGCAGGACCAATCCCCAACTAAATCATCCCAGCCAGGGCTTTGTCAAGCCTGACCTTAAAAACTTCTAAGGAAGGAGATTCCACCACCTCCCTAGGTAACGCATTCCAGTGCTTCACCACCCTCCTAGTGAAAAAGTTTTTCCTAAAATATCCAACCTAAACCTCCCCCACTGCAACTTGAGACCATTACTCCTTGTTCTGTTATCTGCTACCACTGAGATCAGTCTAGATCCATCCTCTTTGGAACCCCCTTTCAGGTAGTTGAAAGCAGCTATCAAATCCCCCCTCATTCTTCTCTTCTGCAGACTAAACAATCCCAGTTCCCTCAGCCTCTCCTCATAAGTCATGTGTTTCAGTCCCCTAATCATTTTTGTTGCCCTCCGCTGGATGTTTTCCAATTTTTCCACATCCTTCTTGTAGTGTAGAGCCCAAAACTGGACACAGTACTCCAGATGAGGCCTCACCAATGTTGAATAGAGGGGAACGATCACATCCCTCGATCTGCTGGCAATGCCCCTACTTATACATCCCAAAATGCCCTTGGCCATCTTGGCAACAAGGGCACACTGTTGACTCATATCCAGCTTCTCGTCCACTGTAACTCTTAGGTCCTTTTCTGCAGAACTGCCGCCGAGCCATTCGGTCCCTAGTCTGTAGCGGTGCATGGGATTCTTCCATCCTAAATGCAGTACTCTGCACTTGTCCTTGTTGAACCTCATCAGATTTCTTTTGGCCCAATCCTCTAATTTGTCTAGGGCCCTCTGTATCCTATCCCTACCCTCCAGCGTATCTACCTCTCCTCCCAATTTAGTGTCATCTGTAAACTTGCTGAGGGTGCAATCCACACCATCCTCCAGATCATTTATGAAGATATTGAACAAAACCGGCCCGAGGCCCGACCCTTGGGGCACTCCACTTGATACCGGCTGCCAACTAGACATGGAGCCATTGATCACTACCCGTTGAGCCCGACAATCTAGCCAGCTTTCTATCCACCTTATAGTCCATTCATCCAGCCCATACTTCATTAACTTGCTGGCAAGAATACTGTGGGAGACAGTGTCAAAAGCTTTGCTAAAGTCAAGGAACAACACGTCCACTGCTTTCCCTTCATCCACAGAGCCAGTTATCTCGTCATAGAAGGCAATTAGATTAGTCAGGCATGACTTGCCCTTGGTGAATCCATGCTGACTGTTCCTGATCACTTTCCTCTCCTCTAAGTGCTTCAGAATTGATTCCTTGAGGACCTGCTCTATAATTTTTCCAGGGACTGAGGTGAGGCTGACTGGCCTGTAGTCCCCAGGATCCTCCTTCTTCCCTTTTTTAAAGATGGGCACTACATTAGCCTTTTTCCAGTTCTCTGGGACCTGCCCTGATCGTTATGAGTTTTCAAAGATAATGGCCAACGGCTCTGCAATCACATCCGCCAACTACTTTAGCACTCTCGGATGCAGCGCATCTGGCCCCATGGACTTATGCTTGTCCAGCTTTTCTAAATAGTCCCGAACCACTTCTTTCTTCACAGAAGGCTGGTCACCTCCTCCCCATGCCGTGCTGCCCAGTGCAGTAGTCTGGGAGCTGACCTTGTTCGTGAAGACAGAGGCAAAAAAAGCATTGAGTACATTAGCTTTTTCCACATCCTCTGTCACTAGGTTGCCTCCCTCATTCAGTAAGGGGCCCACACTTTCCTTGACTTTCTTCTTGTTGCTAACATACCTGAAGAAACCCTTCTTGTTACTCTTAACATCTCTTGCTAGCTGCAACTCCAAGTGTGATTTGGCCTTCCTGATTTCACTCCTGTATGCCCGAGCAATATTTTTATACTCTTCCCTGGTTATTTGTCCAATCTTCTGCTTCTTGTAAGCTTCTTGTTTGTGTTTACCATCAGCAAAGATTTCACTGTTAAGCCAAGCTGGTCGCCTGCCATATTTACTATTCTTTCGACACATCGGGATGGTTTGTCCCTGTAACCTCAATAAGGATTCTTTAAAATACAGCCAGCTCTCCTGGGCTCCTTTCCCCCTCATGTTATTCTCCCAGGGGATCCTGCTCATCAGTTCCCTGAGGGAGTCAAAGTCTGCTTTTTTGAAGTCCAGGGTCTGTATTCTGCTGCTCTCCTTTCTTCCCTGTGTCCGGATCCTGAACTCAACCATCTCATGGTCACTGCCTCCCAGGTTCCCATCCACTTTTGCTTCCCCTGCTAATTCTTCCCGGTTTGTGGGCAGCAGGTCAAGAAGAGCTCTGCCCCTAGTTGGTTCCTCCAGCACTTGTCATTATGAACCTGGTTCCAGTTGGGATACAACTCTTATCTTACCCATGGTGCTTTGACGTAACAATGTAAGTGTAAGATTGTGGGTAGGTGTGCACACAAAAGAACCGAGAACTGTTCTGTAGCCCTTTTTAAAAAAAAAAAAATATCCTCATCTGTCTTGTCTGTGTAGCTATCCTTAGCAAGGATTGTCTCTTAGTATGTGTTTGTATAGTGACTAGCACACAAGGGACTCAGTCTTGCTTGGTGTCTTGTCCGGGGTGAAAGTAAAGCAGTATGGGCCGGTACAGTGTACTGGTAAAAAGTGGCCGCCCGTACTGGTATTCAGCCGATGTTAAAGTGCTGCCGAGGCAAAGGACCCTGCTTAAAGCGCTGCCACGGCAGCACTTTAACATCATTGCCCCTCCTTCCCTCACCCCCTAACCCCCGGTCTTGTATAGATGCTATTGTGATACCAATAATAATGTTATGGAGCTACACTCAATGCCAGGTCTGTGCAGAGCTTTCTGAAGAGGGGCAAATGCATGATGGAACACAAACTTTATTTACATTTTCTAAAACTTGGGCCTGAAGTAACATGATGTTGTCATAGAATCATAGAATATCAGGGTTGGAAGGGACCTCAGGAGGTCATCTAGTCCAACCCCCTGCTCAAAAGCAGGACCCATCCCCAATTAAATCATCCCAGCCAGGGCTTTGTCAAGCCTGACCTTAAAAACTTCTAAGGAAGGAGATTCCACCACCTCCCTAGGCAACGCATTCCAGTGTTTCACCACCCTCCTAGTGAAAAAGTTTTTCCTAATATCCAACCTAAACCTCCCCCACTGCAACTTGAGACCATTACTCCTTGTCCTAATGGTGGTGAATGTAGCTATGAAATTCTGATGTCTGTCTACTGCACAAAGAACGCTTCCTGTATTCAGAGTCTATTAGCAACTCTGAGAACTAAACGGCTGCAAGCCTGTAACTCCCTCTCTCTAGGCCTGATCCAAAGCCCACTGAAGTAAATGGAAAGACTCCCATTGACTGTACTAGACTTTGGGTTAGACTCTCTTGAGGGAACTTCACTTTTGTTCCTTCTTGTTGGAGCTTTCCTTAAATTGAAATGAAATGGAATTCTAGACTGAAAGGGCATGTTTTGTTCTTTGTGTATCTACTGTTGCATAAACCAGGGTCACTTGAACAATACAGTGATGCATGAGGGCCCATCATTTATGGTTAATTGAGTCTTCTGCTTGCTGATGTAAGAGGATAGCTGAAATTTCAACACCTCCACTCCCTCCATGCAGAACTGCAGCAGTGACTGTTGTAGATGCATTCTGGGTGTCTTTCTGCTTGTGAATCATTTCACTTCTGGGTACATGATATTACACCACCACGTCTTATCAGTGTTGCCTGAATAACAAATCTGACATGTGATAATTGGGGGCAATTTGCTGGATGCTAGATATTATTTCTTGCTTTGCAGGTTATTCATTCTTAGGCATAGAACTCAGTGGGTTTTTTTTAATTTAAATGTTAATGATCCCTTTTTAGCTGTAAAGAGAAACATGCATAACACACTATCACAAAATGAAGATTTATTTCATTCTCCTGGAATTATAGTAGTAGTAACTTTTGTTTTAAGAATTCTCATTGAATAATCTGTCCCACAATTTGGCAGTAAACTGTTTACTTAGAAGGTACATGGACAAGTTTTAAGGTGCCTGATCACACTTAAGACCAGATTTTCAGAGAATCCAGTGTGTTTGGAAGTGCCTCTTATTTAGAGCTGTTTAGAACAACTACTGCAACAACCAACCCCCCCGCCCCCCAAAAAAACAGGATTTCTTTGAATTTTGCACCTCATTTAAAAAAAAAATAATTTGTTGAAAATTTTTGACCAGTGATATTCTACAGTGAGCTGAAAAACGTGGGGAAAAAAATGTTTTTTGTTTTTTTGTGTTTTTTTTTGCCCCATCATCATTCCCGAATCATAAGGTGCTTATAAGGGATAACAGTGGGGAAATGAAACATTTGTAATTTTAAAAATAACACTGAAAATACAGGTAGATCGATGCAAGAACTATGCTCCAAAACTCCTATCCCCAATATACATCCCAACCCCAACCCTGATGAAGGGGGAGAAAAATCCCATCCTACTCTTCCATGGCTTTCCAGCTGACATTCGTGTCCTCCCAATTTCCTGCAAACCTACAGAGAACACCAGAATAGCTCTGCCAAAAGTCATACTCTGTAACTATTGTCTGTTTGTGTTCATCCCTGAGATGATAGTGCTCTGTCCAACTATGGTTTTCAAGAGGATGTGATTTTTTGATGAGACTCTCCTAAGTCTATATTAAACAAGGACATACTAATAAGCTAATATTTAGTGTCATAAAGCAGCATACTATAAGCAATATGTAAATGCTTATGTTGTGAAAAAAATGCCAAAACCCTGTCTTTGACTCTGCAAAGGTCTTGAAGTGTTCAAAACATAGCCTGGGATTTGAATTTTGGGGCTTCTTCAGCTCATCTCTAGTTAGAACCAATTTGAAAAGCCATTGTCAGATTAATTAGTGGTACCACTGTAGGAACACTAGGTTGATCTGCCAACATCTTAATTGGAATTAAACTTCAAAAGTTTGAATTGCACTTAGTACTGATGGATACATACAAAATTGTATTGCCTTTATGTGCTTCTGTGCTGACCAGCTGTTTGTTTGAAAATTTAACTTCCAGCTCAATAAAAAGCAACACTAAAAGATCCCTGCCCCAGCTATGTTTTCATTTTGACTGTTGTTTATGGAAAGATCAAGCTTGGGAAGGCGTCTGTGATTTACAGAAAACAAAATCAAAAATTCCATGCTATATTCAAACAGGCACAGATGCACCATATAGAGCAATCATGTGAAAATCAAGCATACTGTTTTTTATTGTTATGGACATGTCACACAATCCACATTATACAAGACATTTCCCAAATTAAAAGTATTCACTAAGGCTCTGGTTCAGGAAAACACTCCAGCATATGCTGAACATTAAACATGCTTAAGCACATTGAAATCAAGGTTAAGCACATGCTAAAGTCCATCCCTACACAGGATAGTACTTAAGCATGTGCTTCTGTGCTTTCCTTAATCAGGGCCCTATGGTTGATCAACAGTAAATTGAAGTCTCCTCCCAATGTTTTCAGTGGGCTTTGGATCAGTCCCTAGGGACAAATCTTCCTCCCTCCAACAGATATCAAGGCGTGTTTTCCCTTCTACTGACTTAAGTAGAATCAGGATTTGACCCCAAATGCACTTTTAATCTAAAATAAATAAATAAAAAGACAAGCCAAAGAACATTTCTACTAGGACAGCAAGGGAATGCTGTGACTAACACCCCATTGCTCTGTACGGTATATTGTACCATCTTCATTGTTCCAGGTAAACAAAGATGAAGATGTCATTGACTGTAGAAGAGCCTTTGCTCCTTACCAATCAATTCCATTTAAAAATAGTTGTTTATGCTTTCAGGTGTCAGTAGTTGGGTCCAGAAATCAACTTTTTGGGCCTCTGTTAGTAACTTCAATTTCCCCTCACCAACTCTCACTCTCTTCTGAGTAACAAAGCAGTTCATTAATCTACTACATTAATTAAGCTACAGCTCACTTCATTGGATGCTGAAATAAACTGGTTAGTCTCTAAGGTGCCACAAGTACTCCTTTTCTTTTTGCAAATACAGACTAACGCGGCTGCTACTCTGAAATTAATCATCACACAAACTCCAGTTACCGCCTTATATCAAAACAGGCACACGTCACACGTGCACTCACACTTTACCAAAAGAATGCCAAGCACAGAGTAGGTTCAGGTAAAATAAATTAAACCTACAAAGGAAAAGCTGTTAATAAGTAAATGACTTTCAAATAGCAATTACAAAAAAAAAAAAAAAAATCCAGAAGGTTGCATTTGTTACACTGGTCTTATTTGCATGTCTTCCCTGAAATGACTAGAACTAATACCAAAAATTACATGCTATATCAGTGCATTTGTGGGGTTTGTTTTTTAGAAAAGAGAAAGCTCTGCAGCTTAGAGATAAAATGCAATGTGGCAGTTACTGAGATACTGCATTTTTTTTTCCTGAATAGTGGAACAAATTAGGTGAGCAAAACATCTGTAAATTGTCAATGCAGAAGTTAGTGCTGCCTTGAGGCTACAGAAATTAACCACTTCAGGGCTGCTAGACAAGCCAGGAATGTGGGGAGAACTGGCACCTAGTGCTGATCTGTTTATCCAGTGTATTATGTATGAAATACTGATATTCCAATATGGTGTTAGCACTTCAAAAAATGCTGCCATGTTAAAATCTGAGAACGGTTTTGCCCTTGGACCAGTTGCCTTAAATAGTTTCTAGTCTGTGAGGAAAACAAAATAAAATGTCACTCACCTGGCTCAATGGGTGAGGGAAATGGATGGGGCCGATGGTGAAAGGGGGACAGTCCCTGTAGCAAGGGAGTGAGATACTCGCCAGCTGACAATAAGTAGCTCCTCCCCTAGGAGTCTCTGGCACCCATTGGCACCCATCGGCACCGGGGTGCTGATTGGCAAGCATTCCCCAGCTCTCAGAATTTAGACTCACACGGGTCGCATGGAGCCTCTTTCCACTCCGTTCCAGCAGCTCACCCTACCCACCTGCACAAGGAATTGGAACCCGGGCTCACAGACTCTGTGGGACTAGCCGATCACCTCTTTAGGGGGCAGGAAGGAATTTTTTCTCCCATGGGCCAATTTGTGGGGGACAAGGGCTTTTTTTGCCTTCCTCGCAGCACATGCAGGCCACAGTTGCTTAAGTAGGAATACACATGGTACCTTACTGAGAGGGTGGTGTTTACTTGTCAGAAGTTGCAGCCGGTTTCCAGTGTGGTTAAGAGAATAAAATGAATGGTTCTGAGAGGTAAAAGACCTGGGATTTTGGTGTTGGGTGTTAGGTTCATGTGATAGGGTGAGACTTTGTGGGCTGAGGTCCCCATCCTGCTGCACACTCTTCCCCCCTAACGAGGGGGAGGGTGCTATGACTCAGAGAGGAGAGCCTGCCCTGTTTTGTGGGTTATATGGTAAGGCTCCATGTAACCCTGGCACCAGTTACAGGTTATATGGCAAAGAGCCCTGGGATCCCCACACTGGAACCAATTAAATGCCTGGTATTGGAGAGTATGGGTGATGGGCGGATAGCACCCCTCCTTTGTGCTGAAGTTTAATAAAAGTTGCGGCCTGCCACTCAATTCCATGCGTGTGTCCATCTTCATTTTGCTGCTGTGCCCACATCTATAAGCATCATATTATTGGGTAACAGCCCCTTGTAAATGCATTCAGCCACATACTATGTTTGTGGGACTTGAGCCGAAAAGAAAGAGAGAGAGCTCTGAAAAATGATACGAGATAAATTACATGAACAAATCTTAACTGGATTTTAGAGTTTTCTTTGTTTCATGTTTTGCCGTTAAGGTGCAATTGTGATGTGTCTTTTGGTTTTTTGTGAGAGGTTGCTGTCACAGCAGCAAAGGATTCTGCATGCCACCATGTTGTTTAAATATCCTTGTTACTTGTTGGATATACAAAGAATGGCCTACCCCTTTTAAGAGCAAAATACATCAGTGCTTCCCTCAACAAAACTTATAATTAAAGGTGTACAGGCTGAATCCTCAGCTAACATAAAAGAATGTAGCTCTAAGGACTTAGATGGAGCTATGCTGATTAACACCAGCTGGGGGATCTGGCTCATTAAATACAGATTGTGTTGGCTATGAGTGAAGGCAAGCATCCAAAGTGTGGCCCATGCCAAGCAAGCTCCAGCGAGAAAGAGTAAATCCCCCTTTAGGTCTTAGCATCAGGTTCATCCCCAACTTGCCACAGTGTGTCCTCCTCTTACAGTGCCAATCAGTTAATTCAGTGTGCTAATTGACTGCCTCCTGACTGCTGCCCTAGTCCAGAAGCCTTCCAAATCTCTGCATTTAGGGCAAGCAACTGAGTGTAGGGAACGTCTTTCTAGCCTCCTTTTTTTCATTCAAATCTGTGGACACAGTCAGTGGACCACAATATAAATATTATATTCTACACACACAGCTACATTAAATGAACATTATTAAGCTTGCAAAGTCAACCACTGGAACTTTCGGGAATGCCAGAATTCAGTCTGTGCAACCTTAATTCGTCCCTCCTGCGTGTATGCATGATGAGGTACTATTTTTTCCACAGGACCCTGTGTTGGGACGCTTTCATAATAAACAGCTACCAGCCCAGCCTACAGTAATAATAATGGACTCCATGACAATTTATGGTACCACGTGATATTATTAATTCTGCTTTTATGTTAGTTGGGCAGCAGCTAATTTCTGCTCTGTGTGGCTTTTGTGAAATAGAAATCCCAAATGAAGTTCTTTCTAAATGTTATATATTAGAACCCGACTTCAGTAAAACCCCATGCTATATATTGTGCATAATAATGCATTGAGGTTGATGGTGCAGTTGTTTTTCATACAGTGGCCAGAAAAGATTTTCTGTTCTATATCCTGAGACGCATCAGGGAGTAAAAGAATATTATAGATTCTTGCAGGTAGCTATATTTGTGCAGTGTGAAGCATACACACAAATACCTCTTTGATTTGTTCTACTAGTAAATCTATGAATCTATTAATCAGATTCAGTTGAATAAAATAAGGCTAACTTATTTAAAAAAGACAACAACAAAGAATGCAGCATCTTCAGTCTTGTTAGTTTGTGATTTCCAAGAACTGTATTTGGAGGAAATATTTTTATTATTCTGATAGAGCTTCATTGTTGTGTTTGGCACTTTACTCACATATAAAAAGCTGAGTTTCCTGCCACAAATCTAAACAGGCATAATACAGACAAAGAAGTGGGTAAAGGATGCAATGCAGAAAAGCAAAGTGATTTTCTTTGGTACAAGTCTTGTTAGTGCCAAAGTCGTTTAAAAAAAATCCCCCCAACATGTTTTTGCTACAATGTGAGCTAATTACAATGTGTATGGTGCAAGATGAAAAGCTGGTCTTGTGGTCAAGGAACTGACCTAGGATTTAAGAGGGATGGGTTCAACTCCTTGGTGAATTTGAGCCAGTCAGTCTATCTGCCTGTTCTTTCAATTTCCCATCTGTAAAACTGAATTAATACTTCCTTTCTCCCATGGTCCTGCACCTTATCTACTAGACAGTAATCTCTTCAGAGCAGAGTGTCTCTTACTTTATGCTTGTACAGCACTTGATATAATGGAATTCTGAACTTGAGTGTGACCTTAGGAGCTAATGTGCCACAAATAATAATAACGTGAGGCCAGACAGTATGGTTGGAAGCCTACTTGAAAGAAATGAGTTTGTAGGAAAAACTTATAGAAGCTGAATGAGGCTGCTTAGACCCTTGGAATAGGGATTAGCTCTAGACATAGTGGTATAAAAAATGGAACAGAGTTATGAACAGAAGGAAATGAAGAAACTAGTAGAGGGAGCAGGTTTGCCAGTGCAACTATCACTTTCTTTATCCCTCCTAAAGGCATCATACACTATATTTATTTAATACTTATTGATTGAACTATGGCTTCTTGCACTCTATTAAAGATGACTTATTCTTTTGTACTCTGTGCTTTCTTATTTGCAAAACTTTAATGAAAATTTTAAAAAGAAGCTAAAAGTCAGAGATGGGATAAAGCAATTAACAGTGTCTCAACGTACTGAATTTTCAGTAACCTTTGCTCCTTAGAAGATATATTTGTCCTGTTTGTATTTAGATGCATCAAAAGGAAAACAAACAAACAAAATCTAGTCAAATCTACTTGCCTAGCAAACAATAAATATAGAAAATATAAATTTATATTCCCAGTTAATGGTGCATCTTGTTAAATTAGCCTTTCCTCATAAAATGTTTTATCTTTCAGTCCCAGGACTGAGATAGTATCACCTAGAAGATTTACTGCAGGAAACAGACACCAATTGTGTAAATAACATTGTGGTGTTATTTCCTTAGAGTTGGTTGGAAAGTAGTATTGAAATGAGGTATTTTTCCCCATTAGGCCTATGTATGCTTTGACATTGTGCAATAGTGCTACAGTGATCCAGACAGGAAAGATGGAATTGTAGATCAACAACATATCTAAACATCAAAGAAGACTGCTGGATAAGCTTTTCATAGAATTTGTTTGCTGTGTGCTTTGAAGTTAAATTTGAGACCTGGCATTGACAAGCACACATGTATCATGATCTGTGCCATCAGCGCATACAGTATATAACTGCAGAATAGAATTTCGCTGCAACTGAATTTCCGCAAAAGCATCAAACCAAATGAAAGAAACTCAAATGTTTAGATTTTAAAAACAAATAACCTTTTGAACTCCTACCATATTAATACTAATGGGACAAATCTTGAAATGATTACTCAGAGAAAACTCTCATCAGTCGACTTTTTCTCTGTGTGAAGAACGAGTCAGGATAATTATCCTAATAAAGGTCGTGATACCGACAATATCGCTTACTTCTTGCCTTAAATCAAAGGATCCAGCTTTGGGTGTGTGTAGTACTTTTTGTATGGCTTTTGCCAACATAACTATGGTTCCAAATTTTTTTTCATAGCATGGACAGCTTTTTAATAGAAAGATTGCCCTGTGACCACCTCTCCTCCAATTCCTAATTACATGCACCCACTCATCTTCCATTCACTGGTGCATAATATTCCTCTTTATGTGCAAAATTAATGTTAGTTGTCCTCATTAAGTTTTAATAGCTGAAAATAAGGAGGAGCCTGGGCCTTCTGACCAGACCATTCTCCATTTGCCCCTCGCAAATGCTCTGCACACTACCAGTGGTTCATGATACGCAGTTTGAAAGCCTCTTCAATATACAGTTTACAGTGTAAGAGTCTGATCTTTTTTGGCAATGGTGTGAATATACTGTGATTTGTTATATTTGCACCTAATGTCCCCAGTCAAGCTTAAGGCTGTATTGTACTAGGTACAGTAAAAACACATGGGTAGATCTGTTCCCAGTTGGCAGAGCTTATGAATTAATTTGAGACCAGATGCAGTAAAATGGTATAACAAAACCAAAGGAAAGAAGGCGGCGGAAGAACATAAGAATGGCCATATTGGGGTCAGACCAAAGGTCCATCTAGCCCAGTATCCTGTCTTCTGACCGTGGCCAGTGCCAGGTGCTTCAGAGGGAATGAACAGAACAGGTAATCATCAAGTGATCCATCCCCTGTTGCCCATTCCCAACTTCTACTCAGGTTAGCTAAGGACATCTTGATGATTCAAAATAATTTTATTGCTTTTTAAAATAAATAAAATCAACTATCTCTAATTTCACACAAGAAAAACATTACTTTGCTGTAATGTCCATCAAAGTTCTGTGGTGTTTGGCTTCACATTTCTGGGTCAAGTTCTTTTCTGCTTGAAATATTTGTCTCTTATTTAAAAAGAAGATAAACTGAAGCGAACAACTTGCACTCGTTGAAGCACAAGTGTGAGTGTGTAGATACTGTAGAATCACAAAGCTCTAGGGCAAGATTTTCACAAGTGACTACTTATTTTGGATGTCTCAGTTTCTCGGGGCTCAACTTGACACTGTTTTCTTTCCCCAGAAATACCAAAAGTCAGGCCTCTTTTGGGCAGCTGCATTTGAGGAATATTGAGTTTGTAAGAGGTTGGTATCGATGGAGTTACACCTGTTTAATTCATGACTAAATTTGGCTCAGTTTGAGTACTTACTGTTGGCTTGGAAGATAACTTAGGCATCAAATGACACAGTACCTAGTAGAATTTTATTATTCAACACAGCAGATAGTTGACATCTAATGGGCCGCAATCTGCTTTTGGGAAGAGAGGAATGAATCTGTAGTAATTTCACTGAAGTTAATGGAATTGCTTCACAGTTACTCTGGCATAACTGAAAGCAGAATCTGGCCCATTGAGAACATCTCAGAAGGTAGCAGTTGTCTGTCAGCTGCAAAGACAAATGCAGAGGAAAAGCTTTACATTTGGTAACATTTCAAAAGAATTTACATTTCAGGCATCTCACAACTACTTCTCTTGAGTTACTTCCTACACGTGGGGCATTTTAGTAGCGGATCTCCTGAGGATTTAAAAAATCTGGATTATAATGTTGAAAAGTGGTCTTTGTTAATAAAATATGGATTTTCTGGATTACAAGATATATAACTGATTATGTAGCTCAGTTATAACAGCAGCTTGTTGAGTGTGCCATACTGTATCCAAGTATTATGAATAAATAAAAATTAATGGGAGAGAGCCAAACAGTGCAGAAACACACTTGATTTTGCAAACAAGGGAATGATGCACAGATATAGCCAGAGAGTTTTCAGGAATGCTGTTTCCAAATGTAAGAACAGCTTAAATTATTCTGTCCTATCCTTTCAGAGAGGGAGAAATGGCTACTAAAATTAGGCAGGCAGTATTGTATGAGAATTGATGGGGCTGCATGATGCCCCACACAAACAACACACCATTGTTATTTTTAAATGACCTTGAATCTCAGTCTGAAAAGCAATTCTGATTTGTGTGGGGCATCATGCAGCCCCATCAATTCTCATCCTCACCCCTTTTTTCAGTGAGAGGAGATGTTGACAATTATGTCACGGTTAAGAACAAGACTTTGGCATTGTAGGACATTGCATTCTAAATATGACTAAGGAGGAGACTCCAAATAATTTTTTTATAATCATTTCAGCATCATCACATGCAATACACAATACACTGTAGTAAACTATTTTAAAGTATTCAGTACAACAGGGATTGCACTGATCACACTTTGGTCAATGTCTGTCTGTTTTGTAATTTTTCTCTGTGATTTATTTTAGAGGATGAAGTTCTTCTCCAAGACCTCTGTGTTGCCCTCTCTTGAAAAACAAATTTGTAGGGACTTTATGATGGCCTTGCTGTAGACATTGATTTGTGCTTTTTAGACCTCTGATTAAAAGGTTCTGTATTTTCAACCTTCCTTTTCCTGCAACTTCCAACTTGCAAAGGGTTCCTTAGGTTCTTTCTAGAGAGTGCTTAATTATAATCCTATGGAACCTAAATCATTATACATTTCCAACAAGGTCTCTTGAGGAGATAAATCTGTCAGTTCATGGCAAATGTTGACAACCACATAATTTCCATAGTCTTTCAGAAGAATAATGATTATTTTTCAAAAGAATTATTTCAAAGCCTTCTTGGAAAAGTATCCATGTCATTGGACTCTAACAGGAAGATCCAGACTACTAATACCTGTCAATCTTAAATAAGTACCTTTGGAGCCTATCCAGCTAGATGCAGTTTTGACTTATTAAACAGAATGAATGATTTCATTATAGAAGGCTCTCCCACAATAGAGTGTAAAGTTTGTCAGGAGAAACTAGTGGCAAAATTGCATCAGAAATACGCCTCCAGATCCATGGTTCTATCTTACAAATAAGTGACTGGGTTGATCCTGCTTTGAGCAGGGGGTTGGACTAAATGACCTCCTTAGATCACTTCCAACCCTAATTTTCTATAATTCTATGACTTGGTCAATGAGTTACCAGTGGAAGAACTGCAGTTTTTGGGTCAACCAATAATAAATGTTCTTAAGCATAGAAGACTTAAAAAAATCCTTCTAGAGAAAACCCTGCTACATATACTAAGATGATGCTTCCTCTCTCTTTGGCATTGTGCAACTATTTATTGAATCACAGAAATTATGGAAGGGTGATGAATGTCTTGCTCCTGCTCCCATTGAGCTTAATGACAAAACTCCTATTTGACATCAGCGATGCGCTAACTCTCCTGTTCTCGTTTTTTATTTAAACAGGCTCCCTTTTCTTTATCTTTCATCTGACAGACCTTTCACTCTTTCCCATTGTCAAAGAGTATGTCCTCCAGGGGAATGTGAAATTTTCAGGAACGATTTCAGAGTAGCAGCCATGTTAGTCTGTAACAAAAGGAAAGAAAAGGAGTACTTGTGGCACCTTAGAGACTAACAAATTTATTTGAGCACACGGATCCGATGAAGTGAGCTGTAGCTCACAAAAGCTTGTGCTCAAATAAATTTGTTAGTCTCTAAGGTGCCACAAGTACTCCTTTTCTTTTTTCAGGAACTAGTCTCACCCCCTAAAATATCCAACCCCTCTAGGGAAAAGACTAAACTACTTTGCATTAGAATAGATAAACTGGTTCTCGCTATGCTTCAAAATGATCTTTTTGTCCCCTTTCTGAGGTTTCTTCCTATCCAGAACAGCACCAAATTAACATGGACTTAAGTACCTTTTAGTTTGTGCCTGCAGCATCTGCACAGGGAGTTACAGCAGAGCATGCTAGTGTGTATTGCAATTCACATCCCTGTAGTCCGAACTGTGGAGCTGTGTAGACAAGCACTACACAATGGCAGAAGTAAACACATTTCAACAGAGGCCTCGAGAATAAGAGTTATCTGGGATCTCTTAAAAAAAATTCCATCCTTTCTTCCCAAAAGTGAAAGGGAGATGCTGTATTGTACACATAGAACCGTTAACAATATATCCTGGATAAATCCCCTTGTGCATTTTCACTCATAAATGATTCAAAATACTTTTAATTGTTCTACAACAATGAAACTCACTTCTGAACCTCAGAAAGCCTATTTATAAATTCTCATTTGGGAGAGAATGTAGTAGGGGCCATATATCATTCATATTATCAATTTATTTTAATCTGTGTAATCTAGCTATCTTAATCTATCCCTGTCTGTTCTTCTACCCTAATTTATTCCAAACTATTTATATTAATCTAATCTTTTTCAGTTTTTATACTGCCCACAACACCATGATATCTGAGTTGAATGCTATATCTTGAGTAGTGGGTATATGTAGACGAAAACAACAGTGGCCCAAAATCTACTGTGGGGCGGTAAATTGATCCTACATGGCAGGTGAAATGACCTCATCCCAAACTATGAAAGCCTTTTTGTGTCCATGCTGGAAAGTCAGGCCATTGTGGAAAACCAAGGGGAATTAACACTTCCAGTGTAGATTTGTGTGTTTCTGCCTTATGCTGTGAAAAACCTTTGGCAATCTGGAGATAAGGCTCTCTGATCCCTTGTTGATGGGTGCCATGTAAGAAGGTGGGTGGATTGATAGAAATAAGGAGGTATTCAAGTCCTGAAGGAACTGTGCTCCCTTGAAAGATAAGGTCAAGAATAAGGAGCAACAGTGAGCAGGTGTCCTGTTGGTGAGCTATTCCATTTCTCAGGGAGGTACCTCACCTCCCCCTCCCACCACCACTGCTACCACATAATACTTAGTGAACCTGAGAACAGCTTTCATCTCCTGTGTATTTTTTCCATGATAGGCAGAACATAGCCCTTGAAAGTCCTCAAATTTACTTAGAGTGGGCAGATTATTTTTTAGTGCAAGGTTTAAAAAAAATTCAGAAAATATATCAAATGCATGAAAAGTGTGGCAGCAAATGGAAACTATCAATTATAGGAGAATATCCAGGGTTAGCTAAGAATTTTGCTTCAGGACTTCAATTAGAGTGAGTATGCTATCTATTTTTCGCATACTGGAGAAAGAGAGATGCATTCATTCATAGACTTTATGGCCAGAAAGGACCATTGTGATGATTTAGTCTGAGCTTCTGTATAACCCAGGCCATAGTGACAGTTTTTGTTTATAAAAAACAGAACATAGCATTTGAATTTTGGGAAACGAGTGCTGGAGAAAGCAATTTGTCTTTTTTGAAATTCATAGTCCTAATTACATTTCTTACAGTTTCTATTGAGGTGCAGAAGTGTACCATGGCTCTTATGAGTTTGACCATTGTATTCATCTGATTGATAATGAGGATGGTTTAGAAGTAATGACTTAGTGTGTACCTTCGTTATAGTGCTTGTTATTTTCCATTTGTTATATTACTGTCCTATAAGGATAATGTGGAAGTAGATTTATTCATTCTGTAAAAGCAATGTTGCATAACTGACAGTTGTCATAATTAACTAACTGAAATCGGGGTGGGAGGAGAAAGTGATTTACAGAACAAGAGACTATTTGGGACCTAGATAGCTTAGCAGTTTTCCATTTTCACCAAGTGTTTGGGGTTATTTGTTTGTGTATTTTTTACCCCTTTTGATAATAAGAAATTATATTTTCAAAATCAGTCCTCAGGTTAAGCAACAATGTAAGGCGCGAGAGAAGTAGGGTTTGTGTTTGCTGAATATGAAGTACGGAGAAGGTGATGCACATGGGTTGAGTGCCTTGTAGTCTGGTCACAGCATATCAATATTATCAGGTGCATCTCCTTGGGTTTTCCCACCAAGGTGGAGTTCACGATTAGGCAGTAAGGGGCATGAATTGCTCAATTACTGCAGTAACAGGAACAATAGATGAACCTACATAGACAAAATAAAACAACATCAGAGCAAAATGTTGTCCAAGAATAAAGGGGCAAAGGAGGAAAATACAAAAAATTTAGCAGTCCTGACATGCGGACTTGGCCAGTCTCACTTTACATCAGTGTGATTAGGAGAGGGAAAGAAAAATAGCTGATTAGCATAATTAGAATGGTTTGTCCTGTAGATTTCTAAGAGTTTGGAAACTGATAGCAGCCATCTTACATATTATATCCTGCAAATTTGGAAACTAGGATTTAGATAGGACTCAGCCTAATCTCTGTTTTATAGGGCTGCAAGCCTGTTATACTATGACCATGTATCTGAGAGTTGTGATGCGGACGCGAGATGTGGGAGGTTGAGATTAGAATCCAACTGATTTATTCTGCAGACTGAAAGGCTAACAGGTGAGATAATATAGATTGAAGGGCCATGAGTCTAGTGTATAATGGAACTTATACTAATTATAGTGTAGTCCTGAGGGTTTGTTTAAAATAACTCTCACCTCTGGGCAGACAGAAGCTAAATATAGAACACAGTTGGGAGGTACAGTTTTTAAAAAGATGGTGAATCAACTGTTTCATTTACAAGGGCCATAACTATCATACAGTGACATTGGTGCCTTTTGTAGGAGACAAGTACCAAGTTCAGAGAGCTTTCTGATAGCAGCATTACCAAAAAAATTGAGAAAATAGCTTCATGGTATATTTTAGGACAGTTACATGACTAATTAGAAAATGTCATTTTCAGTGTGGCTATATTCAGTTAAACACAACAGCAAATAAAAAAGCACAGTGTGACATTCTGTACCTCGAGGGAACACCCATGTTCATCCTTATAATGTGATTGTGTGGTATCTAATGCAAAGTTTGTCATGTCGGGTGTCTTTGGAAGGCTCATGATGCACTGAGCATTGTTGTTATAGTGATGTTATAGTAATTGTTGTTACAGTAATGTTATAGGTTATAATTTTGTGTATATAGTTATGAGGCTGAAAATGTGTCCTCATTACTTAAAGCAAGCCCAGGCAAAAACTCTCCAAAAGCAGAGGGGCAGTTCACTCCTCATTAGGGCATGTATGGGACAAACCCAGCCCAGCCTCACACGAACAAAGGACGCTGACCTTGGCAACAACAAAGGATATGCTGGACTCTCGAGAGAGTGACCTCCCCTTTCTTTTGGTCATTTTGGGACTGTGATGAGGTAATGCTCACTGAAGAAAGGGCATGATAAAAAGGAGAGATGTTTGCCATGCTCTTCTTCTGTCTTCCACCTCCACACCAAGCAACTGAAGTGCTGATCAAAGGGGAGAGCCTGGCTGAAGAGGAAACAGCCAGCCAGTGGTGAGAAGCATCTAAGTTTGTAAAGGCACTGAAAGTGTTAAGATCAGCTTAGAATGCGTTTTGCTTCTATTTCATTTGACCAAATCCAACTTGTTATGCTTTGACTTATAATCACTTAAAATCTATCTTTATAGTTAATAAATTTGCCTGTTTGTTCTATCTGAAGCAGTGTGTGTGGTTTGAAGAGTGTCAGAGACTCCCCTTGGGAGAACAAGCCTGGTGCATATCAATTTTTTTGTTAAATTGACGAACTCATATAAACTTGCAGCATCCAGCGGGCATAACTGGACACTGCAAGACGGAGGTTCCTAGGGTTATCTCTGGAACTGGAGTTATTGGCTAGTGCTATTCAGTTGCACAATCCAAGGAGCAGCTTACAGGTTAGAACAGGGGTTGGCAAACTATGGCACGCATGCCAAAGGTGGCATGCGAACCGATTTTTAATGGCATGCTGCTGCCTGCCTGCTGGGTCCCAGCCGCCAGCACCGCTCAGTCTGCTGTCGAACCCAGGCTGGCAGTGGGCTTAGCGGGGCCAGCGGCCAGAACCCCGTCAGGCAGCAGTGTGCCATTAAAAATCCTGCTCACCCCAGCCTGCTCTTCTCTGCCCCCCACGGGGGCAGGGTGAAGAAGCTTGGTCCTGCCAGCTGCTGCTGCAGGGCAGGCAAGCTCCCCCCCTCCCCCACCTCTTCTCCCAGCATGCTGGGTTCCTGCCCCTCCTCCTCTTCCTCCCTGCCGCCGATCAGCTGATGGCTTTTGCGCGGGAGGCAGAGAAGCGGAGCCGCAGTGCGCTTGCTGCTCCGGGGAGGAGGTGGAGAAGAGGTGGGGAAGGAGGGTGGAATCAGAGCATATCCCCTCCAGCCCCCTGCTGTGAACTGCTCTGGACAGGGGCCTGGGAGCACCCTCAGGACCCTAGCCCACACCTCCAGCCCTCTGCCCTGACCTCTGAACCCCCCTCACACACTCCCAGCCCTCTGCCCTGACCCCTGCACTCCCTTCACACACACCTAGCCCTCTGCCCTGACCCCTGCACCCCCGACATACCCCAGAGTCCTGCTCTGACTCCTGCATCCCCCCACGGCCCCAGCCCTGACTCCAGCACCCCCCACATTCCCACCCCCACCCTGAGCACCAAACTGGAGCTCCTGCACCCCCCCCCCCCATTCTCACCTGCACCCTGACACCAAATGGGAGCTGCCCAGGTAAGCTCTCCACATCCAAACCTCCTGCCCCAACCCTGCGCCTCCTCTCTCATTCTAGCTCTTGGCCAGACCCTACACCCCAACCCCCAGCCTGCTCCTTCACTCCCAGCCCTGTGCTCAATGCACTCCCACCCTCAGCTCAGTGCAGAGAGAGAGGAAGAGAATGGGCTAGAACCAGGGAAAAGGTAGGTACCCACTCTATGTGGGCAGGGCTGGGATCCCAGACTGGTAGTGGGCTGAGCGGGGCCGGCAGCCGGGACCCTGGCTGGCAGGAGCCGGCGGACGGAACCCCAGATCTGCAGCGGGCTGAGTGGCAGCAGGCTGAGCTGCTCAGCCTACTGCCAGTCTCGGGTCTCGGCCGCTGGCCCCGCTCAGCCGGCGGGAGGGACACCAACATCAGGACATGTCTCACTGTAGAGTGTATGAAAATGCAGTATTAGGTCCATATTTTGATCTCGTTTACACTGCTGTAAATCCCAAGAAATTCCATTGACCCTCAGGTTTCAGAGGAACAGCCGTGTTAGTCTGTATTCGCAAAAAGAAAAGGAGTACTTATGGCACCTTAGAGACTAACCAATTTATTTGAGCATGAGCTTTCGTGAGCTACAGCTCACTTCATCAGATGCATCGGTATGCATCTGATGAAGTGAGCTGTAGCTCACGAAAGCTCATGCTCAAATAAATTGGTTAGTCTCTAAGGTGCCACAAGTACTCCTTTTCTCATTGACCCTCAGTTATTTATGATTTACACATGTGAAACTGAGGCCTATGTTAATCTGCACTTTTTTGTTGTTGCTTACATTACAGCACTCTTTTAGGATACTTTTTAGCAGCCTACAGCATACAGACACACAGCTCATTTCTAATAATGCATACTGAGACAGGTGACTTACTGAAATGATTAATGAAATGCAGACATTATTAGCCACAATGGAACATATAATTTGGCTATTGAAGGTAGAACCATTGCTCACCTAAATCCTCACCTCTGACCGCAGTCCTGTAATCTGCTTGATCTATGAGAGTGCTTAAAGGGGATAATTGGTTGATGCACAGAATGATAACATCATGACTTAAATGGTAGTGCATGTATCACAAAAAAGGTCAAGAGCATATTTTCTTTGTCACAGAGATTTCATATATTTTATGCTCTTTATATTGCAGTTATTTTGATCAGCTTACAGGTTAAAGCTAGCATCAAACAGCATTAGCGTCCTGTGCTCTTGTGTGGAATAGCTTCGTGCTCAGCAAGCATCCTTCTTGCTGCACACAATTAAATATTAGTTAGGTTGAACCCAGCCACTGCAGAAGAGAATTTACAGGGCTTAGTGCAAAAGCAAAGTCTAAGATTGCTGTTTTATGTTTTTTCTTCTACAAAATTTATAGGAATAATCTGAATATAACCTTTCTCTAAGAATAGCAATTCCTTCTTTAAATACTGATCAAAGTAAGGAATAGCTGTATTATACTATAGCTTTCCTTTTTATTCCCTGGACAGTGCTAATCTCTTTCAAGGACAGATATAAGACAGACTCTGGCAATCACTGTTCGTTATTCTCTTTAAACTTCTATGTTATTAATGAAGCAGACTTCAGTAATAAACCTGGATGCTGTTTCCTTGAATTTTTTTCTTGAATTTTGTGGTTTTTACTTCTAAATAATACATATTTCTTGGGTAGGGCTCCTTATATTTACACATCGTTGTATAAGATAAGTAGGCAGGGTTTATCACAAACTTTCTGAACAAACATCTATTCCTTCAGTATTAATACTAGCAAGCCCAGCTGTCCTTGCACAGAATCTCCCACTTTTGGCCCAAAGAAAAGGGGTCAGAAACAGATTGAGTATTGAACTTTTTGTGTCACACTATTTCAATATGACTTATTCAAAAAGAAAATGTAATTGCTTGACTCCCTTCCTCAAGTGGTGTAGATCAGTTTTTAAGCATCTGTCCATCTTAAAAAAAAATAAAATAAATCTGGGCTCTATATTCAGAAGTTTTATTGGATTTGTTTGGTTACAGTAAAGTTGCCAGCTCTTGTAAAACTAGGGTGATGGTGGGGAACCAAACTTCCAGCAACTGTTGATTAATAACATATACATACTAGCATTCAAGGGAATAAAATAACTACTTCCTCCAGGGTTTGATATATAGGGAACTTGCTTTCCAGCTTCCTCTGGAATACTGAGCCAGGGATCATCTGTTAGGATCAAGTGGGTGTTTCCCATACAATCAATTTCCTGTGATTGCAGGAGGGTGGGCATTGATGGACCTCTGTGGTCAGATACTCACTACGCCTGCTGCTGCCACTGTCACCTTTCCTTCTGTCTGTCTTTCTTTCTTAGAAAGTTCATTTCATCCTCACTGTCCATTTATGTTACTACTTGTGCTGTTCCTTCTTCTGTTCTGGCTGACTTGGAACAATATATTTTCATAGCAAAAGATCACCAGCTCAACAGACATGTTCTCTTTATCAAATACATAGCAATGTTAAATGTTTCTAGCAAAGTATATAGTCTGGTGATTAATTAGTAAATCTGTGCAGTCCTAGGGAGAGGATGTTAAACAGAACGTAGGCAAACTGGGTGATAGTATTATTTTAGAAAGCTCGGCCTCTAATATTACCAAGGGGTGAAAATAGAGAGTAAATTAAAAATGAGCTAACAGTGCGGTATTCTTGCTAATAAAGGTATCAGACTCTCTCTTTCTGTGTGTGTGTGTAAGTAAAAAATCATATCTAACACTACAAAGGTAATTGCCATATTACATGTCACAGCCCTAGTGTGACCATGTTTTAAATATTGTGTGCCTCTCAGGTCCCTATAGTTTAGGAAGGATGTATAAAATATACAAAGGAAGACAAGAAATAGCTGATAGAACTATTACAGAACTTCAATGAATATAGTAAATGTGAAATCGTTTTGCTAGGTTGCGTTTTCTTTTGTAGAGAATTCATACTTATTTTGCAGATCAATATCATATGCTATCTGCAGTATACATGTTCATGCTTAGTACTCTACCTAGATTGGTATTATATGTAATAGTCCTGTAAAGTTGGTACCTGAAGGTGTTCATTACTTATTGGTTAACCGTACCGGTAGAGGAGGCTTTCTTCCAGGAAATCTGGTTTTGATTTTAGGGGATTATCTCTCTCCTTTACTTCTGCCAAATACATTAGTCTCCTGAATTTTTCACTATGGGGTATACACTATACTTTAGTGCTACTGCAGATTTTCTAATATAAAAGCCAAGTCAGTGGTAGGTCATTTAAACTCTCAAATGTTCCTGCTCAGAACTTCAGAGACTCAGCTAGAGCTTGGTATTATTCTTAAACTGGTAGGCTGGAATGTTCCAGCTTGTTGGTAGCAGGGATCAAACTTCATTCTTGTAACAGCAGCACGTTCTACAAAGTAACTTTTCAACATGGTAGCTGTGAGTGTGTTTTTAAAAAAGTAATATTCATCCATTTATGGGCCTGTTCACTGCAGTGTATTGACTGGTATGGAGAAAGTGAATAAAGAAGTGTTATTCACTCCTTCTCATAACACAAGAACTAGGGGTCACCAAATGAAATTAATAGGCAGCAGGTTTAAAACAAACAAAAGGAAGTACTGTATTTCTTCACACAACACACAGTCAACCTATGAAACTCTTTGGCAGAGGATGTTGTGAAGGCAAAGACTATAACCAAGTTCAAAAAAGAACTGGATTATTGATGAATGGTTCATCAATGGCTATTAGCCAGGATGGGCAGGGATGATGTCCCTAGCCCCTATTTGCCAGAAGCTGGGAATGGGCGACAGGGGATGGATCACTTGATGATTACATGTTCTGTTCATTCCCTCTGGTGCACTTGGCATTGGCCACTGTCAGAAGACAGGTAAACTTCAGTGACTATACAGCCAAAGGTAATATTTTCAAGAAGATGAAAGTTAATTGGATAAAATATTTAAACATTCTACTTGACCTCCTGATGTTGCTAGTTTAGATTTTCACAGTGTGCTGTGTTTGTTGGTGATAGGTGCATCCTTGCTACCAGAGTAAGTAGATCTGAGAGTTGGGAACTGTTAGAGAGCTAGTTAAGAACTAAATGCTTGCAAATGAGAAGTGTTTCCCATATGAACGGGATATAGGCAAGTAATTCAAACATTATTTAACTATTTGACGAAGGTGATTTGATGAATCTTTTCAGCTACCTTTTCGTTTAAACAGAAATATTTCTTCATAAGTAGAAGTTTAGGAAATAACATTTGATGTCCAATTTTTGTCATAGATACAAATTTTTTTATCAAGTACATTGTATCAGTTATAACAAAGTCTCTCTGGAAGTTCAGCCAGATCAATTGCTTTGTTAGCTGAATATCCTTTTGCCATTCACCAATAATAATAAATCTTGCCATTATAACTCTTTTGGAGGAACATTTATTGATTGATTGATTGATCGATTGATTTATGAAATGTTAAAACATCTGTGGGCACTACATAGTATTACGCTGACTTGGTCCAAAGTGATTTGATGAGAATAAATGTCTTACAGAATATTTATAAGGAAAAATCATACGATCTATAAAAATAATTCTACATTTATTTCCAAAGAATGCACAACAGGGCCACAGATGCATGCCAGTAGTCCAGCGGAGGTTTCACAAGTTACATGTGATGTGGGGAGGTCCACTTGGGAGGAAAAAAAATGGCTACATTCATCTAACGACACACAAGGGAAAACCTCCATCTTCATTCAGTTTGCTGACTTACCTCCCTATATAAGCAGCCCCTCTGTGCGCTGTTTTTATGTTGCCCTGAGTTGCCTCGGGACTAGGTTTACTTTTCATTTTACTCTATCACATTCACCTGCTGTTTTTTCCATAATTGGGTTTCTCAAGAAAGTATTGTGTTCTTGAGGGAAGTCTTTAAAAGATGAAGGTATATGAAAAGCATATGTGCAGTATTTAGCAAAATAGTGCACCTTTATATAGAAAAGGCTCATCTCCAGACTTTTAATGTGCAGATCATGGGAATTGGCAGGAACACATTATGTATACCACACCATTTCTTTTTAGATTTCCTGGAGGCTAGATTTCTTGGTTATTCTGTCCTAGGACTCTTGTTAGCCAACTTATCAGTCTTCCTGTCTTGTACTACTTCCTGCACTAATGTTTGAGTGGTGACATCTCTGCTTTGCGGGATTATGGATCTGTTGTGTCTGTAGGATTGTAAACACTCTGTGTTTATATATTTCAAATTGTTCATTCCTTCCCCTCCCAATTCATGTTACCTGTATAACAGTGGTATTGCTGTGTAAAAAAAAAAAAAAAGAAGGATTGAATTTAAATGTTGAAGGAAGGCAGCACTATATTAAGGCTAAGATTTTCAAAAATTGGTGAAGATGCTCTTCAATCCATATTTCGGCACCTAAATAAAGTGACCAGATTTTTAAAACTGTTGACCACCCTGCAGTTTCCATTGCTTAATGCTTTTGAAAATCAGGTCACTTTCTTTAGATAACTAAATATGGATTTAGAAGTATATCCTTTAGTCACCTGTTTTTGAGATCCTTGGATTAATCATTTCAAGTGTGAAGATACCAGACTGTTCAGGGTTTGCCTTAGTCCTAGATTTTGTGAGCAGCAGCAGTCGGTGTCTTGAATGTGCCATAATCAGCTTCCGATGTAAAAGAAAAAAAATTCCCATTGTGCTTTGTACAAACCACAGATATTTGGAGTTCTGTTGTTTGAGTTTACCAGTAGAGCACCCCATACCCTATCTCTCCTTTGTGTCAAAAAAGCTTTGGTGCAATCAGTGGGAATTTCCTAGGGATAGTTTCAAAAATACAGGGTAGGTGCATCTTTTCTATTCTCACAAAGAAATAAGACCCAGCATGAATTTATTTCATGTCTCCTTGCAGAAAACTGTATTGTTCCTGAATTCCCTGTAATTATAGACCAGGGATCGGCAACCTGTGGCACATGGCCCGTCAGGGAAATCTGCTGGTGGGCCAGGACAGTTTGTTTACCTGCAGTGTCCGCAGGTTCGGCCAATCACAGCTCCCACTGGTCATGGTTCGCTGCTTCAGGCCAATGGGGGCTGCGGGAAGCGGTGTGGACCGAGGGAGTGGGGTGGGGAGGGGGGGCACACAGAGCTCCTAACAAGGAGGGGAAGCTAGGAATGTGGGCCAGATGGCGCATCTGGCATGGGTGAGGGGGTTCACACAGAGCAGGCGTGCTACATGCGTCTGAAGAAATGGGTATTCACCCACAAAAGCTTATGCTCCAATACGTCTGTTAGTCTATAAGGTGCCACAGGACTCTTTGCTAGGATTAAACATGTTTTGGTAGAGGCCACGAGGCCTCTTTCTTGTCTCCAGAGGATAACTTAAAGTAAGAGGTGTTAGGGATATACTCTGCAGCACTGCAAATTACTCCAGCATTGAAAGGGTTAATTATCTGAGTCTGTTACACATGAGGTAATTGCAACACCATATACATGATACATTTCAACTGGCTGTAAGTGCCTGGGAACAGGAAAAAATTGTAAATTACTAAAGTCCAAGCTTGCACCTGTCTAATTCCAGACACGATGTGCTTCTGTTTTCACTTTTATTGCTTCTTGGAAGTCAGTCTCTCTCTTAATAAATGTAAAATTCTTTAACAAAAGGCTTTAAATGGCTGTTTTGTAATGCATCAGTTTACAACAGAGGTGGGAGTCTAAGCCTTTTGCAAACTTAATTCACCAGAGATTTGCTGAACCTCCTGCAAACCAAAACAGGTGAGGTTTGCACTGCTTTGCTAGTTAGCTTGAAGAGTGTTCATACACCCCTTTGTATTGGAGTGCGCTCATGCCTAATTGTCCCAGATGAACGTGTTACCCCAGGGGTATGTTCTAGTCACAACCTTGTTCAACTAGACATCAATGACCTGCCACCAACCCAGTCATGGAAGTTTATCTATTCAGATGACATCTGCTGTGGGCTACAGGCTCCAACTTTCTCTGAGCTGGAGAAGACCCTGAGTGACGACTCTGCAAAGCTGGCTGACTAGTGCAAGACATGACGCTTTGAACCTAGCACCTGCAAGGAAGTCTCTAGCACATTCCACCCCCACCATGCCAACGTTAAGAGGAAATTAAACATCATAATGAATGGCCAGAGGCTGAAGCACGAAGCATACCTAGTTTACTTAGGCATGACCCTCAACCGAACACTGATATACAAAAGCCATCTGAGCAAGATAGCAACAAAGTGGCATGTTCTTCATAGGGAGTGGTTGCTCCAACCCTAAGGACCTCAGCCCTTGCCATCTCATACTCAATAGCAGAGTATGTACAACCAGTATGGAGCTGGTCAGCATACACCAAACTTGTTGATATTAAACTCAACGCAACAATGCACATCATCACAGGAATTATCCAACCGTCTCATTTTCCACAGCTTCCAATTCTGAGCCTCATTGCTCCTCCTTACATCAGGAGGGAGATTGCAGCTGGCAAGTTGCTTGAGAAGGTACATGCCAACCCAAGCTTGCCCTTGTTCAACAGCCTTTTAAGCCCACCAGCTACACCTCTTTCAAGGCTGTCATGCCAGGACATGTCAGCAGAGTCCCTGTGGCAGGAAGACTGGTAATTAACATCAACCACCAGTCAGTTCCTTGTCACAGACTCTACTGCCCACCTGGCTGGATTCAACCTGCCACATCATCAGCAGGCCATTCTTAACTGAATTCAGACTGGGCAAGGCCTCTATGCAGCCAACCAGCACCACTGGGGTGTTAGAGACACTACAAGCTGCAGTGGTGATGCAGATCAAACAATGATACACATTGTTGAGGAGTGACTGCTAACCAAAATCAGCAGCGGGCTCGGAGAGCTTCACTTGGCTCCTAAGAATACTATTGCTTGCTGCAAACACTAAATAAATAACTGCCCCCCAGATCAGTGACAGGGCCATAAAGGCTAAGGCACTTATCTGCAGGACACTCCCTGACTAATGTGAGAATTCTGAGGCTGGTCCTTCCACTTCAAGAAAAGTTTCCCACTGATGACTTGTAAGGTTCCCCACCCTGCTGTTTAGCTACCAACTTTCTCTTTTAATCTATGCTGTCTCTGTGAATCACACATCCAAAAGAATGAATGTTCTTACTTCAAATGTGAGAGAAGTACAGTACACAAACTTGTTTAAACCTGGTATATAATTTACAGCTTATAAATGAAACTTTCAAGTAGAAGCAAGTTTTTTCTCAGTCAGTAGTTTTCAGTTATTGCTGACTGTTCCTGGACTTTTGATCCATATTTTAAAATAGAACCTTCATGCTTATTTATTTTAATACAGTGTCAGAAAAGTCATATTTGAAACCCAATATAGACCATATTAAATGGATTACCACTGGCTGAGTGATAGATCTCAAAAGGTAGTTGTTAATGGGAACTCCGCAACAAGATGGGATTAGTAAAGTGCTGAAGGGATCAGTTCTCAGCCCAGTGCTGTTCAATATTTTTAGTAATGGTTTGGAGGAAAATTAAGTGATTACTGATAACATTGGGGATGATACACAGGCTGATGGATTGTAAATAGTAATGAGGACAGATCAGTTTTATGTAGAGCTCTCTGTATTGCTTTGTAAACTGGTCCGTTACACCAAATATTCCTAATATTTCTTAAAGAACTCTTGGTTAATTTCAAGAGATGGGTGACTTTATTTGAGGGGGAGGTAAGGAGAAGGGAAATCCATATTTTAACTAGTGATGTGTCCTAACCAAAATGCTGAATCCTCTTTGGGTGGATGTCTGCCTCTGGATCCAAACTTGGCAGCTCTCTTCCTACTGCTATAATCCCAGATCTGAACACTGTTGATCTTCTTGAAACTTTGGGTCTAATTTTGGAGTTGAACTTGTTGACTCAGACATGTCTGTAAACCTAATAAAAATTCTTCATCTCAAGTTAAAGGGACCATTAACTTAAAAAGCACTTCATCTGGAAATTTTGTACCTACTGTTATAAGTAGACCAGGGTGGATAATGGATTTTTCACCAAAAAAAAAGTTTTGTACAAAATTTTCCTTGTCCAGCTGTAGTTATAAGTAAAGCCTAAGATTACTATAATTGAAAGGGATTTGATAACATCATAAACTTGTTTCTGTTTCCAGTTTCCTTTGTGCTTTTGACAGCACTGTGTGTACACTTTCACTTCTCCCCTCATTTGTTCCCCCCGTTTGTGTTTCTCCCCTGTCTTTTCCCACAGAAATGGGAGAAAAACATGTGATTGTCAAACTGTCACTGGGTGCACCATTCACTGGTCACACTGGGGATTATCTCTAGAGGCTGACACCCTGGTCCATGGTTTGAATGCCCTCACTCCAACTCTCTCTCTTTCTCTGGTCTGCAGCTCCTCTAGCTCCAGAACCTGCAACATCCTGTTTGTGACTAAGCCCTCCATATAGTCATACAGTGATACAGCAAAGTCCCTTCTCCCTAGAAGTCTTAGGCAGTCTTCCCTCTCACTACCCCATGGTGCTACTCCCTTAGTGGCTGATAGCAGAACCCAGGCCCATGCTCTACTCCAGGTTCCAGTCCAGGAACCCTCGGCTTAGCAATTCTGGGCTTTCCTTCCCTGGATTGCTTCCTACCACACCTGGTTGCCCTTCTCACTCTGGGTCTACCAGATCCAAAACTCTCCACCCTCTTCATAGGGAGTGACTGCTGCCTGCCTTCCTGCAGCCTTTCCCATCAGTCCCTTTACTGCTCACCTCTCCTGGACTTTATACAAGCCCCTCCTGTTCCTGCAAAGCTGAACCTGCTTCCAGTTAGTTCCCTGCTCCCTGGCAGTTGCTCCAGGTGCAGCCTGCGGAGTTATTTGACCTACCTGGTCACCTTAGCCCCTGTCAGTCCTGTGTTGGGTGGACACCCCATCACACAAACCACAGATCAGGTATAGTCCCTGAAACTATTTCAAGTAATTTAAAAAACAGATGTGGGGGGAGAGGGGAAACTTCCACAAACTACATTTGAAGTTGACCTTGTCCTTTTAAAATGTGTGGAAGTTTATTTTTATTGTTTGTATTATTGTAGTGCCTACAAGCCCCAGTCATGGTCCAGTACCCTATTGTGCTAGGCACTGTACAAACACAGAATAAAAAAAAAGGCAGTCCATGCCTCAAGGAGCTTACAATGTAAATTTAAGACAAAAGAGAGATGGTGCAGACCAATAGATGGGGAAATACAAGGAATTGATGAGACAATTTTGATCAGCGTGATAGGTAGTGGTTTCAGCATGCCAGCAACTACATATCAAATTGAGAAGTATTCTTTAAAATGGGAGGTAGTGAATACCAATGTATCTAATTGGGAGTGATACTTATAGATAATTGCACCATGCACATGCTCAGGAGCCAAGTGGGGAAAAAGCAGCAGGGCTACAGTTATTATCCAACTACAGAATGGAACATTACTACAGTATTTAGAGGTTTCAGAGTAACAGCCGTGTTAGTCTGTATTCGCAAAAAGAAAAGGAGTACTTGTGGCACCTTAGAGACTAACCAATTTATTTGAGCATAAGCTTTTGTGAGCTTTATCCGATGAAATGAGCTGTAGCTCACGAAAGCTTATGCTCAAATAAATTGGTTAGTCTCTAAGGTGCCACAAGTACTCCTTTTCTTTTTACAGTATTTAGCTAATCATAGGGCTAAATTTTAATGCAATTTTGAAGTAAATTAATTTCAGGTAAATACATAGATGGAGGAGACATAATCTATGCAAATATATGTAAATGGATGATTATAGTGAATTAGGAGGTAATATTGCTGAGTGGACTGCTTAGATTTTCATTAAATAAAAAAGACTGAAGACCCGATTTACCAAGAAACATCTATTTTACTCAGTTTCAATTTTTCTAGGTTGTTAAGCTGGTCCAAGATGATCAACTTCTCATTAATCATAATAATTAGAGGTAAATTTACTGATCATTAGTGCAATTTTCAATCATGCTAATAGTTGTGCAATCTACTATTCATTAATATAAATGAAGTAAATTAAAACCATGACATTATAAAGGAGGCGCAAGCTGCAGGAACTTTCCTGGATCCTCTCAAAATCCCGTTAATTCAATTGTGATAGTGTTTTTCAGTAGCATTTTTTTTCACTTTCTCCATTTTCCAGCAAACCCACATCATAGGTATACACACTCTGGCCCTGGGTGTCCAGCTGTCAGATTCCGAGCACACGTCCTATCAGAAGACCTCACAGCTTATTGTGCTTGAGGAAAGTTGTTGGAATCTCAGAAAGCATCATTTTGATTAGCAGATCTTCCTAAATGCAAAAGAGTGGCTGTTAGGAAGGAGACCACATTGCCCTTATGTTACTTCATATTTTTAGAACCCCCAACAGGGGCAACTTAATTATTTTACTCCAGGCGGTGTCAGGAATAAATCAATAGGAGCACAGCACTTCTGTTCATGCAAGTAAGCGTGCTCGATCCTAAATGGCAGTTTATTAGATTTAAGCGCACAAACATAAGCAATAGGTTTAGAACATCCCAGATATTTACCTAACATCTGGAATGGTATTGAGTAATTAACAGCAGGTTTGCAGTAGCCCGTTGCTCACCCACCAGGGAAATACGTCTCTCAAGATGTCTTCAGAGGACTGCTCCAAAGTACACTCTATTAGCTAATCTTTCATAACTAACTTCTACGAAATACATAGGTCATCACTTTTCTAACTTTCAATAAATTTGTAATGTCAGCAGCGTCTAGACTCAAGATTTCCAACTGCCAAGATTTTTAGACTGAATTATTTACTTGTCTGTCCCCTCCTCCCATTCTGACTAACAGAAATTGCCTGCTAGATATGACCTTGCTTCTAAAAGCCTGTCTCCAAATTAACCCTTAACTATGCAGTGTTCTATTTCATTAATTCTGGGTGGCTGGATGCACATAAATGGTTGTAATTAGCTTGATCACATTTTGGGGTATACACATCCCTCAAATCCAGGGCAACAGTTAATCCATACTCCAAGTTATAAATTGTCATGTGACAAAAATATCATTAAGAGAACGCGGATGTGTGATGCATGTTCATCAGCCACTGTGGGTCTGCCACAGCAGCAGGCTGTAAAATAAGATCTACCTTCCATTGGAAGCTCCTCAGGAGAGATGGCATAGGCTCTGCCTCCCTTGTTTTGGGTAAGAAACAGCCTGATCTTTACTCAGTGCTGTAAATTCTTTCTGAGTGTGTCTTTACATGTAACATTTGTGTACTTTTTGGACTGTAACTGAAGCTAACCTATTTAGTGCCAGCAATTATTCAGCAGTGCTAGATCCAGAACATCTTGCTTTGATTTTCTGTGACTTTTCTTCCTCCTCAACACCCTGCTAGCTTTACAATAATTTATTACCTGTTTGATGTACCATACAGTAGGCAAGGATTTGGGGTTTTTTTTAGTTTTAGTATATTGGTATGATTGCAATTACTGGCTAGATTGGTGGGTCCAGAAATCAAACTGCAGTCTTGCAAGTTCAGTAGGTTATCAAAGCTCATCCAGTACTTATTCAGAAACCCTGCCAGGCTTCAGATAGCTATTATGTAATCAATTGCAAACACCAATCAATGAAGCAAACAGAGTCTTGCAGTAAGTGGGCACAACTCCAATGACAGTTTGTTTTAATGAGCAGGGTGCCTGTCTCTAACAAACAGAAATAGCCCTGCACCTTCCACTCTCCCCCAGCCCTCCTGAAAAATCATGCAACTAATGAGTCTTATGCATAGAAATAACAATTCATCACTTGCACTGCTTCTGGGATGCCCCCACTCACTTTTTCTTTTTTGGCTGTAAAGTATCCATCACACTTCTGTTATTGTGCAAAGACACAACACTAAGTATCCTTTAAAGCCACAGAGGGTGGGAGTTTTGATCAGATCTGATGTACTTGAAGCAGTTTGACACTAAATAGCTCTTATATATGGTTCAATCCCTCACTGTGCTGGGAACACTGGCTGTGATCCAGCAAAGCGCTTAATCATGTACTAAACCTTAAGCATGCAAGTGGTTAGGTTTAAGTCAATGGGCCACTTGCATGCATGCATGCATATATATGTACTTCACTGGATGAAGATTAGAATGCTCAGCACAAAGCAGGATGGATCTCATACACAATACAGACATACCTGGTTTAAAACACACACATACTTGGTACTGTTTCAGTCATCAGGTGCCAGACATGCACAGATTAATCAGGCCACAATTGACCTATCTCCATTTGTTTTAATGAACATATGTCAAGTGCAGGGTGCATTTTTATTAGTATCTCTGCTGAAGGTTCCTTCTTTACATTATGGTTGAGATGCTTAAACAGAGTGGAAAGAGCTACGTTGTACTTGCTTGGCACTAAGTATATGAAGGGCTTATTTTTCAGGACCATACACTTTTATACAAGTTTGAAAACAGACTATTTCCCAGTTAAAATTAAAATCTAGTTGTAAAATTCTGTATTTTTAACCCAGAGACATAAAGAAATCCTTCATGATATTAACATTTACATGGAGAAGAATGATTTATATCAGACTACAGCTGTTAACTTGTACAATATCCAAACGAATATATAAAGCCTAATTTATGTTGTGATTTGCTTTTATAACACTTTTGCCCAGGACTGTTTGTATCACATTTTATGGTAAATGTTGCTTTTGTATAGTTTCTCTAATCTACACTTGCCTCTATCTAAAAAGATATTTCTTAGCCCCTTGGCTGTCATAGGGAAATAGCTGTGATTTAAGATGTCAACTTTGCCATTAACATCAAGTGGCTGCATAACAACAATTAATAATTTTTTTTAATGAATGTGCTCTGACTAAGATCACACTATTATTGGATGTGGATAGATGGATAGAAATTTGAGAAAGTGACATAGGTAACAGATGGGCTTCAGGGATAGCTTAACAAAGTTATCGCCTTTACCTCTTCCTTGCATTGGAAGTGGAAATGGGCAAGCCCTAACAGAAATATTTGGAGTTGTTCAAAGTGGGTTGTAAAATGACATGCAGCATTCTTTTCTGAAAGTACGTGCAAATGAATGTTCCTTGCTGCAGCCATAATCTTTAATGGTATCCATACAGAAGTGAGGGTGCACACTCAATGCCTAATGTACATATGTAAATCAAGAATTTGAGCATGTGCATGTTTGTGCGTGCTATTTACTGACTTCATTGGGTGTGGGCATGTAAATAGTACCTCTTTTGCACACCACTGTTGCAAATTTGGTCCTGCATGTGTCAGCTATATAAACATTTTTAATGTTCTACATTTAACAAGTAAAGCCAAAACCAAGTATACACTTTTTATCTTTCTATCACTTAAAAGCCAGTTGTGCTTGAAAAAGTTGATGATATCAGAGTGACTTCACCACAAGCTAAGTGGTAGGAGCCATTGTCTGGCTTGTTGGAAAAGGTGGCCCCTAAAAAGGCAAAAGAGCCGGAGTGTGACTTACTGTGGCTGCTTCATACCAGGTCAGCATGGGGTCACTAATCCATCTGCCCCCCACATGACCAGAAGGGCAATGGTGACTGTTTATGTTCATGCCCATGCAGGAAAAGCCCATTTTCACCTGGACCAGGTGGAGCAGCACTCATCCTCCCACCCATGGAAGTAGTTAAATGCCAGGTTTTGTCATGAGCCACTGTGGGCATTATGCTAGTTGCTCCTTTCTCAGGGGGTTGGGAAGGAATATTTTCCCTCACCACTGGATTGGCCAAGGCAAAGTGTGTGGGAGGGTTTGCCTTCCTCAAAATGGGTTGGGGGCTTGGTTTGGGCAAAAATGAAATGGGGGTTAGGCTATGATGGTGCAACTCATTATGGGGCCGATGTGCAGTGCAGGTATCCTGTAGGGAAGGAATACAGTGATCAGATAACATGGATTGGTAAAGGATTTAACTGATGTATTCTTTAAAGGAGCAGAAGTGGTGGATTGGGGCTCCTATGACTTTACGGAAGGGACTCAACCACCCCCCACTTATAGCCCCCCTTTAACACTCATTTGAGGGGTAGGGGATGTCTCAGCAGCAGGTTGGCTGCAGACCAGGGTGGGTAAAGGGGAAGGGCAGACAGCGGTTCCCCTCGGGTGTATTTAAATGATTATGGAATTACCAGCACTGTACAGTGTTATCTCCTGGTATTGCCAGGCATTTAGAAATAAGGTGTCTTCTGTCCTCCTTTCAGCATAGCAAGACAGTGACTCTGAAGTGAATCTTATCTTCTCAGCGAGAACTTCCATATCAAATTTGTGCTGTTCAACAATACCAGCCAAGATTTTTCTAATTTGGAATCTCAGCCTGAAATCTGAAAATCATGCTGTTAGTAATGTTCTCCTGGATAAAAGGCATGGGGTTCTGTTGCAATGAATTCAAAACTTTTAGGTAATGTGCTAGAAACAGGTAGGCAACTTGCAATCTCTCTGGCTTTCTAATTCCCACGGATGACTAACATGGACAGCAATGCTTGCCTGTCCTAAATTCTGTAGTCATGGAGTGATTTAATCACTGGGCTGCAGTGATCTGGTTTCAGATCTCTTTGTGACCTATCATGGTTCTGCAGTAAGAGCTTCTCCAGTTTTCTCTTTCTTGCAACATTGGCTCTGCAGTGCTGATAGAAATAACAGCTTCTTGTTGCACAGTATAGATAAACTGAACAGATTAGCCAAGATGCAAGAGTAACATGAATATGGAGAAAGGAGGACCTATTTGGATAGACACTTTAGGTCAAATTTACCCATGTGGAGAGCCAGAAAAAAGTCTGTTCACCACTTTAAGTCCCACTTAACCCACTCAAAACAGAGCTTAAGTAGTGTATAGTCCTTGCATTGGCCCTCTACACTAGGGTGAATTCCACCCTTTCTGACCAAAATTGCTGTCATCCAATTGTTCTTTTAAAGGAGCACGTTTCTTCTAGGAATTAAGTTCACTTCTTCTGCAGAGGATCCCAAGGATAGAAGAAAATTCCCTCTTGGTGGAATCCAATTTATTATTAACCCGACAAGTGCAGTATAATACTCCCCCAAAATGAAGCAGGCTTCATATCTGCTTTTCCAAATGTTTTTCACCATAATCAGTGTTTTAGGGTTACAGTTTACATCTTATCCTCCTCAGAGAATAAAACTTTTTTTAAAATGTCAGTCTGAGCATTCATTGCCACTAAGATTCCGTTTTATTTGAAACACCTAGATGTGTTAACTGGGTTGCTCAATTATAATAATAAATATTTGCCTTGTGGTATTGCCTAGGGGGGGCCCAGTCATGCATAAGTGCCCCATTTATAGTCCAGTGTTTAAGATATTAGCTTAGAATTTGGGAGACCCAGGTTCAATTCCTTGCTTTGCCATGCGCTTCGTGTATGATCCTGGGCAAATCACTTAGCCCTCTCTGTGCCTCAGTTTCCGATCTGTAAAATGGGTATTATAATAGTTCCCTACCTTATAGGAGCGTTGTGAGGATCAAAACCTTAGACTGGGAAGTGCTACGAGATCTACTGCTGAAAAGTGCTAAATAAGAGCTAGGCATCATTATTGTGCTAGGCGCTGAACAAACACATAGCAAACATACGGTCCCTGCTTGATGAGATTACAATACCAAAATAAGAGAAGAGTTGATGATAGTTTGACATTAAAACCTAAAGAGAAAAATAGCTATTTTGATCATCACCAACCATACTCAACTCCAGTATTAAACTTGTTCACCAACAAGCAAAACATCAAGACAATAAAACTTTGCAAATAAATCATTTGAGGCTGAATACTGGAACACTGTCGTGCAAGAACCCTGCAAGCTTTGCCCCCCCCCCCCCAGTCTTTAGTGAGTATTTAATAAAGAAATGAGATAATGAAGGATTCAAAATTCAACTGTAGCAATGTACATAGTTCTAGTGATTAGCGAGAAACACAAATGCCTATTTGAAGGGTTCAGTGGGGTTTATACCAAGCTACTGCTTTAGCATTCAAGCCTGTGTCAGTGACCTTGTTTAACAGGATATATGAAGTTGAAGGCTTTTGAGTAGTAAAAATTACTCCTGTCAATTCTTCTTTCTATATGGCACTTGATATATCATTCACAACTTTTAATTATATTGTCATGGTTGAAGGACTCAAGCAAAAGCCAGGCTGATAGTCACTGATTCTCTCATTAAGTAAAATATGTCAATTACTGATGTGGGTGAGGAGGGAAGAAAACCGCAGGATTTGTACAAAATTCCATTCAAATGTATTGTTTCATACAAAGGAACAAGGTGAGCCCCCTTTCACGATACAGTCACACATCCGCAGATAAGAGATATTCATAAGGCATTTGCTAGCTGGGAACTCGGACTGCTCGTATCGGACATATAAAGGCCTTCTCTACTGTCGTCCAGTTGAAAAGAGAAAGAAGTGCATCTCCTTTGTATAAATCCTGAAGAGTAAAGTTTTGTGTGTTTTCTTGGTGTCAAAGACAAATGGACTCTTTTAAAACTGACTCCACCCCAAAAGGATATAAATCAGCGGCAGAATATTAGATTCTTACATTTTGTGTGGAACACTGAACAAAGAAATACATTTATAATTAGGGCCATCATTTGTTACTTGGACAGCTGGTTCAGTGCCCACATCCAGAACAAGTTTTGGCAGCCGTGCAGCAAGAGTTTCTTGTTTCTATCCCTACAGCAATGAGAGAGTGTGGGTAGCTGGCCATCCTCCAGAGGATTTTTACTGTATTGGAGGAGCATGCTGTCCATCAGAGATGTAAGATGGGAGCCTGCAGAGCCTTAAAACACAGCCTGGTGTCTACTGATGTCAATAGACTCCCATTAACTTCAGTGGACATTGGGTTGGTCCCAGTGGTAAAGTAGGCATAAAGAGGTTAACTGGGATTCTCAAATATTATTGGGTTGGAGCAGGGCCAGATTAACACAGGGATCTTAGGGGCTGCAGCCAAGGGCCTTCGATTTTTAAGGGTCCCCAAAATATGTCAATTACTGCACTGTTCTTCAATGGTTGGCTGTGGGCCAGATCTGTCCACAAGGGATTTGGCCCCCTGGAGTCAGCTGTTTCCTCATGGCTTCTGGGAAGCTGCAACCCATCAGAGCTGCTCAGGAAACAGCAGACCTGTCTATTTCTCCCTTCAGGAGCCTAGCCTGTTGTCACAGGAGGGGAGGGGGAAAGAGTGGAGGAGCTGCCCCTGCTCACAGGAAGGGAGGAGGGAGCAGAAAAAGCCCTGCAGCTCAAGGAGGCTCTCTTTACTCTTTCTCCCCCCACCCCACTGTAACACCCATCCTGTGAAGAGCATGGAGGGTGAAGAACCCTTGTACCTCCCCCTCCCAGGGAAGACCCTAATGCAGCCCTTCCCCCCCCACAACAGCCTGGGAGTGGGGGCTAAAGAACCACATTAGGAGCAGAGATGAGGCTGGGCAGATGTGGGGGCTAGAGAAATGGGGGGTTAGGGGGAAGAACTTATGGGGACTGGAAGGGTGAAATTGATTGGGCAGATGCACTTGGTGTATGTTCCCTTTTTTATCGGCAGGCCATGTCTTTAATTCAGAAATTTTTCATTTACATTTAGACATATTGGAGCTAGACTGTGTTGATACACTTCATCTTAACAGTAGTACACTTTTAAGCAGCCACTTAATCAGATACTTATGCAACATAAAGCGATAAGTAATTCTTTAACTTGATTGAGTACTGCAAAGTATTTTTATGGGGGGAAAAAGATGGCTCAAGTGAGTGTCAAAATTTCAGGCAATAAAAAAAGGGAAATAAGATGTCCAATCATTTCTCGTGAGTTTAGCTTCGAATTTCACTTTCATAGTTTTAGTGCAATTAATATTAATATGCTGGTTTAATAGCATTACAGTGTATTTGTATAACTGCAGAATTTCATTGGAATGTTGCCTATTGGCATACTTAACTTTTTATTATGAGATTAATAAATACAATCTTGAAAGGCTGAGACCTCTGGCTGGTAACAGTCTCACAAAGTGCAAGAAGAGTCCTCTGGCCCTAAAGCATGCCCTTTGGTCCACCAAAATGAACAATTTTTCAAGGTAGAGTAGTTGGGACTGAGCACTTAATACATGTGATGATAATAAATGAAATGCTTATAATGGGCAAAAAGACTATTTAAAATACCAGATGCATTCATCTTATCTAAAATGTAGCTTGTTGATACATGCCACTGTCATGATTTATTGCAGGCCTTTCATATCCGTTTCCCTCAGTTGGCTGACCAGTACATGGGTTTTCTTTTAAACTATATATTTTCACTAGGGCTGTGATTTCAGTACAAAGGTTGATGGTCCTATTGCATGGTGTCCTGGAGGTCAACGAATGAGGTCAGCGGCAGGGAAGACAATCTTATGTGGTACACATACTGAATTTCAGGATACCAGGATAGAGATACAAATACGCAGGGGGCAATGATGGAGCCAAATTTTGTATTTGTTGCTCTCCAGTTGTGTGAAGTGGGGTGTATTTCTTGACAAGTTTGCCATCCCTCAAGCGCCTGATGCACTGTACAAGTGATTCTTCAGATGTCTGAGGAAGTGCATTTGCCTATTGGATTTGTGAACACTGGGCTACATACTTGTTGGTACAGTGCCTGCATGTGTAAAAATTGCCATCTGCAAAAATTTGGGGTAGACTTTGGGGACTCTAACAGTGATGACTTGCAAACCATTACGGGGCTGCTGTGGGAGCTTGGGTGAGTGCATGTATAGTAGAAGGTGGAGCTGCTTTGAGCCCTCTTCCCTCTGTTTACATACACTGGGGTAAGGTAAATCTGATCCCACACTTTAGTTATCTGCAACGTGAGTACCAAACTTGACTCATGCATGCAGACTAGTGGGTCTTGAGCAAAAGCCTTTTAACAATTTTTTCCACACAGAATATTAAACTGTCTGTGGCATACAGGAATTCTGCCCACCTGCCTGCAGGGTATATACAAAATGGCCAGTGGTTTAAAAAATTAAAACCCCAACTCTGTAGATTAGTACCTTTAAGCATGGCCACAATGCTCAATTATCCTTACATCAGAAAGATGAGCATAAGAATGTACTTCTCATTGCAATTACCAGTATACAAATGGTACTTCAAATACTGATAAACATTTACAATGTATACCAGCATGAATTGTGAGTGTTGCCATAAATCTTGGGAAGAGATATCTCCATATATTAAAATACACGATAAATCATCTTTAGAAGCGATGCTTGAAGAAAAGCCGGAGATTTTGAAAGGAGTAGTGTCCCTCGGTCTGTGCATGCACCCTTTGCTTGCCTCATGATTTCATATAAGGTGATAAAGGGCAGGGTGGACTGACCACATCTCCTGTTCTTTCTCACTGCCCCATGGTCCAGGTTGGAACTATCAGTGTCCTCTTGCGTGTGACACACTTTAAAATATTCAGTTGTATATAGTTAGTTTTTACAGTTTTTATCATTTATATTGTAGTTTTTAGTAGTTTGTTAGTTTTAGGAATAAGATTGGGGGTCTTTTTCTTGGGAATTTGGTTCCCTGTGATCCCTTCTCCCCCGCCCCCTCCACAGTTGGTACTGGACTATGCTGAAAACCCCAAGCTTTAAGATCTGTACCTCCTGCCCAAGTTCCTTCTCAGTCAGCGACAAACATCCACTCTGCATCTACTGCTTGGAGAAGCCCACATTTCAGAGGTGGACTCTTTACTACAAAGAGGGGCAATATAGGAGGTCCCTCTGGACTATCAAGGGACAGGGTTCTATTCAACCTACTTCCTGATACCCAAAAGGAAGGGTGGGTGGAAACCAATCCTGGATCTCCACTATTTCAATTGCTATATCCGCAAATCCAAGTTTTGTGTGGTCAACTTAACAGCCATTATCCTGTCATTGGAAGAAGGCATGTGGTTTATGGCTCTCAATATGCAGGACGCTTATTTTCACATAGACATACGTCTGGCTCACAGACAGACCCTGAGGTTCGTGGTAGGCCCTCAGCATTTTCAACACAGGGTCCTGCCATTTAGACTCACCACAGCTCCCAGGGGTCTTCACCAAAGTTTTCTCCAATGTGGCAGCCTACCTCAGGCGTTAGGGGGTCCTAGCAGCGTGATCCACAGATGAAGCCTGGATGTCAATCTCCATGTTGCTCAGAATCCTTTCTTCCCTTAGAGTCAGCATCATTTTTGAAAAATCAACTTTGGATCCCATACAGTCTCTATACTTCATAGGAGCCTCTAGCAATTTAGTCACAGCACAAGCTTACCTACCAAGGGAGAGATTGCAGACTCTGAAAAAACTCATAGCCACAGTAGTCAACAGTCCGTCTGTCCCAGCAGGACTTGCCTATCTCCCTTGGACCACAGGACCTTATGAACATACGTCACCACCTTCACTCGTCTCCACCATTGCTGCCTCCAGATATGGCTCCAGAGAGTTTACTCTCTCACGTGCCATCCCATGGACCTTTTGCTGAGAGTTCCCCACGAGAACTCTCCTCCCTCCAGTGTGGATGGACCCATGACAGGTCTGTGTGGGGGTTCCCTTTCTCCCCTCATCCCCAGACAGGAGAGTCATCACCGACGCTTCCCTTGTAGGATGGGGAGCACGCATGGGTCGTCACATGACACAGGGAACATGGACCCCTCAGGAATCCAGGATGCACATCAACATTCTGGAACTCCGGGCTGTACAGAAGGCATGCCAAGCATTTCTCCCATCCCATCTCTACTCCCATCATGTTCTTATTATTGTTATTGAACAACAACACTATTGTTTACTACCTCAGCAAACAAGGGGACACAAAGTCAATTGCGCTATATGTGAAGTTGGTCAATCTATGGAATTGGTGTATTGTCCACAAGATTCTGTTGTCTGAAGCCCATCTTCTGGGGACTCAGAACATGATTGAAGACTCCCTTAGCAGAAGACTCATCACTGATCACAAATGGAAACTTCATGACACTGTAGTGAATGATATCTTCAACCAATGGGGGACTCTGACCAGGTACCTCTTCGCCTCCTTTGCCAACAACAAATGCAGCACATACTGCTCCAGAGGGGGGTTATAGTCCCTACTGTTAGGGCAATGCTCTCATACTATTCTGATTGGACCAGATAAATTACGCCTTCCCCACTCTGCGACTCCTGATACAAGTACCATACAAGATCAAGTGGGAGAGAGCAACCGTCATCCTGATTGCCCCATCCCAGACAGTTCTGGTTCCCCAGTCTTCTCCGTATGTCAGCCTGTCCCCCACTTCTCATCCCCACTTTTTCCGAGCTACTAATGCAATACAATGACAGGATCAGACATCCCGATCTGCAGACACGTCACCTCATAGTGTGGTATTTGGATGGGCATCTTCTCTAGAATGAGAATGGTCATCAGAAGAGCAAAACATCCTCTTGAGCATCAGGAACGAATTCACCGGGTACTCCTACCAGGCCAAGTGGAAGTGCTTCTCCTCCTGGGCCTAACAGAAAGGACTTTCACCAGAAGAGATGGAGATTCCCCTTCTTTTAGGTGACCTCCTGCCCTTGAAAGCATTGGGTCTCGCCCTCAATTCTTTCAAGGTCCGCCTGGCAACAGTTAGCACCTTCCCCCCATTTTCCTCCCCCCCGTCCTCCCATGGAAGGACTCTCTGTATCTACACAACTGTTGACTGCTAGTTTTTGGAAAGGCCTCATCAGAACCTTCCCACCCATACAACCTGTCTTTCCCCAGTGGGATCTCAACCTAGTTCTAATTACACTAATGAAGTACCCTTTTGAGCCACTGACTTTGTGTTCTATGCCCCACCTTTCCATGAAAGTCACCATCGTTGTGGCTTACACTTTGGCAAGAAGGGTAGGTGAACTTGGGGCCATGATGGGGACCCTCCTTTCACCACTTTCCATAAGGATAAAGTCTCCCTGCGCCTACATGCGAAGTTTCTGCCAAAGGTCATATCCCAGTTTCACATCAACCAACCCTTCTACTTACCTGCTTTCTTCCTGAAGCCCTACACCTCAGAAGAGGAATGATGATTTCACTCCCTCAGTGTCTGCCGGGCCTTGGCCTTCTACCTACAGAAGTTGAGACTGATCAGGAAATCCCCTAGATGGTTTATTGCAATAGCTGAGAGGGTTAAGGGAATCTTCAAGTGGATTTCAGAGTGCATTACACTGTGCTATCTGTTGTCAGAACTGCCTCCATCCCCTGGTGTGAGGGCCCATTCCAGGCATCAACCAGTGCCACCCTCCACAATGTGCCACTTCAGGACATGTGGAGAATGGCCATGTGGAGTTCAGTACATACCTTCGCTATGCATTATGACTTGGTGTAGGACTCTGCGATGGATGCCTCATTCGGTGTGGCTTTCCTCCACTAACCCATTCCATCCTTATCCTCACACTCTCCTCTGACTTAGTCACCCTCAGTGGAATACAATAGGTCAGTCTGTCCTGTCCTGTCCTTTATCACCTTGGATGAAACCATGAAGCAAGCCAAGGACACATGCGCGGACCAACATCCACTACTACTTTCAAAATCTCTGGTTCCCTCAGTGGAATACAGATAAGGTCCACGCATCTCGAAGAACCTCCGATTACAGATAAGTAACCTCCTCTTCAGTGTGCCCCAAGCTTGCAAAGCCATTTGTGGACATGACACGGGCAGTCCCCACAGACCATCTTATGCCTGCAAACTGCATAAATCCCATGCAGCAGTGACCTAAGGAGGCTGATAACATGGGGAATCTAATGTATTCCTTATATAAACTTACTAGTAATTGACTGAATTGACTGAACTTTCCTATTCACGAACAAGCAAGCTTTGTACATTTCGATGCACTGGTTGCATGTGAATATGTATGAAACCAGTAGATTAAGCAACATTAATAAGAATTTCTATCTAGATCTGGATGAAAAGATTTGGACAAATAGTTTATTTACCAAAAAAATGCAGTTTGTGAATTTGACATGACAACAGTGGTGGTTGTGCTGCACTCTTACTTTATAACTTTCAGCCCAATGGTTAGGTCACTCACCTGGAATATTAGGGTTGAATTTGCCCCCTGCCTAATGTGGAGACGGGATTTGAAGTGAGTCTCCCACATTGTAGGCGAAGGCCAGCACCCCTCGGCGACAAGGTAGGCTGGGATGAGTTTTTTCTGCTGAATTGTTAGGGACACAACCTCATGCTCTAGGTGTCTTTAAACCTCTGATTGCCAGAAGCTGGGACTGGATGATAGGGGATTGTGGTGGGGTGAGGAGAGAGAGGCTGCGCAGACCCACAGCAGCCAATCAGAGAAGGCCTGGGGAGAGCCAATCAAGGCTGGCCTAGGCCCTATATAAAGGCTGCCTAGCAAAGAGCAGGGCAGTCTCTCCCTGGTGATCAAGGGAGGAGGACTGGCTCCTGAGCTGAAAGGTAGCACCTTGGACAGAGCAGTGCTGGGGAAGAACAGAAGGAGCTGGGGAGTTCCGGCCAAGGAAAACCCCAGGCTGCCAGCCTAGCTACAAAGGGCCAGGCAGGTGCATAGGGCCGAAGGGGAAGTGGCCTAGGGACAATAGCAGGGCAAGGGGAGAGAAGGAGGGCAGAGAGGCTGCTGCTAGAGGGTCCCTGGGTTGGGACCCAGAGTAGCAGGTGGGCCTGGGTCTGCCCCTTCTACCTTGTACTACACCTGGCTGAAGAGGAGTGTGGCCTGATCCAGGCTGTGGCTGGTCCCTGCGACGAGGGCCTAGACTCAGAGGCTGCAGCCTGCCACTACAGCAGGTGCAGATCGTGGACTGCTGATAACACCAAACCTCTGGAAGGGGGTGAGACCAGAGCAGTGGGCACTGCCAGAGGGCAGTGTCCTGAAGAGGATGCTGCCGAGCAAGGAGCAACGTGGGCCCAGATGCCAACAGAGGGCAAAAGATGGGCGGGACACCACCGACGGAGGGTGCTCCACAAGAACCGAGCTAATTCCCAGATGTGCCAGCGGGAGGCACAGTGGTGGTGAGTCCCAACACCGTCACAGGGATGGATCACTGGATAATTGTCCTGTTCTGTTCTTTCTCTCTGATGCATCTGGAGCCTCCCACTGTCAGAAAATAGGATACTGGGTGAGATGGAACATATGTCATACCCAGTATGGACATTTTAATGTTCTTATGTTATAAACCTGTTCCATATTGTATAAAATACTTGAATAGTCATTGGGCCTGAGATAGTGAGAATGATTATAGCCTGGTGACCAGGGCTCTCACCTGGGGAGTGGGGCATCCAGTTCAAGTCTCTGCTCCAGTGACTGTTCAATTTTTTGTAAATAGTTGAACAGTTTCAACAGGAGACACTGCAAAAGACTTATACCAAAATATCCCATAGCCCTCTGGGTAGGCTGCACTCTTGCAACGTGAGAGCCCCAAGTTCAGATCCCTTTTCTACATCAGGCAAAAGTGGAAGCTGAACCTCGGTCTCCCACATCTCATGCGGGTGCCATAACCACTGCACCAACACTTCCTCCTGTTCCTGGTTTATGAATCTAGTCCTGGGACTGTGTCTGTGCATGTGTTTTTTTTTTTTTTTGCTTTCATATTAAAAGGTGCAATGGTTTGTTTGGGGCCAAACAAATCATTTCATTCAACCCGAAACACAGTTTTTGCTGACTTTTTGAATTTGCCAAAGTTTTTTGTGGCATTTTCTGTCTCAGTTCAGGTCTAATCCATTTCCCCTTCCAGCCCCTCCTCCCTCCCCCCCAAAAACCCTGCAAACCTGACAGTGAACTGGAGATGTAGTTGTTCCCCATCTCCAGCCATCCGCACACTAAACCCAACAACTGGAGTTAGGCCAAAGGATTACAGCCCTCAAGAACCTAACTATTGTGTGCCACCAGCAGAGGTCAGGAGGGACCAAGGTGCATCAATTCCCAAGGTCCTGCAGTGACAAGGAAATAGGTGAGAGGTACCCGATGATGCCATTCTTTTCCTTATAGACAAAGCTAAAGCACTAAACTGAATCCACCTATATCTGACCACAACAATTAAATATCCAGGTCCTAGCTGAATCAAGTTGTTCTGTTTCTTCCACCAAATTAAAAATATATGAATGTAGCTGAGCAGGATAAAACAGTAGTTTTGACTCTAATTATCAATAATAGCTTCTTAGAAATATGGAAAGAGTTTGTTTTAGCTAAGTAAAGCAAGTATATAATCTAGGTAAATACATACTTTACCATTCTGGAAGATCACTTGTAATGCTGCTATAGTTCCAATCCATATAATAAAATGACAAGTTTCTTCAAATTGCTACTACAGTTTGTGGCATAGATATAGATGAGAGAATTTTCCTCCTCTTACGGAGTCTCCTGTCTGAGAGCACTTGTGAGAGCCCTCCAAATGAGACAAATGTAATTACAGCCATTTCCGGGGAACAAAGCAGGATCAGAAGACTCCATCACTCCAAGAGTACCAGAGAGACTTCAGTGTTTGATCTGGGGCTTTTTCTCCATCACAGCCTCCTTGGAAAACAAAGTCTTATTGTCCTGTATCAAGCCACAGTTGAAATGAGTGTGGATATGCAAGTGGGTGCATCCGTGGTATATAAGAAAAGGAGCTGAGGTTATAATAGTATTTCTGTAAGGGCTCTGTGACTTTAGAATTCCCATCTTACCTTGGTTGGAAATAAGCCAAATCTGTTGATCTTTAGAGCTAAGCCCACCGTTTGGGTAGGTCTGAGTAGGAGTGTGGAGTTTTTCATTGGGATTTGGAGTTTGCAATGGGGAGCAGCTAGTTTTGTACAGGAAAAGGATGTTGGATTTTTTACTGATGTTTCTGTCTTTCGATGATTACATTTTTCATAATCTGGCAGAGTGTCTGTAGCCTGGGATAGACGTACTTTAGACGTCTGAAATTTAAAAAAAAAACGTAATAGAAGCAGTAAATGATGCTTTTTGTAAAAGAAGGAGGTGGACTCCAACCATGTGTACTAATGGTTGGCATAGTAATATGACTGTTCAAATAGAAAAAAAATGTACTGGGCATGAAACCAGAAGCAACAGTTCACCTAACAGTTCATCTCTCCATGGAATTTTTAATCTGCCATTTTTGAAGAGATTTTCTACTAAAGTGCGTTGCCTGACTAACCTGCACTATTCTTCTAAAAAGGAAAGTAACCTGACTTGTTTGTTTGACTGTAATAGACTGTAATAGATGGCTGAGATATTTTCTTTTGTCTTGCTGTACATTTATTGCATTTTGGATATAATCAAACCTAGTTATGAGACACCTGATTATGATTCTATATTAGAAGATTAATTTAATTTTAGCTTCTTTTTTTTAGAATATATTACTCTAGATGCTTCTTGATCAGTCTTTGATTAAGGTGTCTGGTGGCATACAGCACAGAGGAATACTCAATTCCACATATTTTGGTGTGAAAACCTGTGCTATCCAAAGCACAGTATCATAGAATCATAGAATATCAGGGTTGGAAGGGACCTCAGGAGGTCATCTAGTCCAACCCCCTACTCAAAGCAGGACCAATCCCCAATTAAATCCATCCAGTACATCCAATACGGCCCATTGTAACAAGATAAAGTCATGTTAATAGTGGCCAGAGCAAATCAGCTGTTTTCTTATGATAGGATGGACTAATGCCCATATTTATATCATGGATTATTTGTCCATTTTGGCAAGGACCTTACACCAAATTAAAGATGACAGAAAGAGGATTGAATCATGGGATTCACAGACCTCCCTTTGGGTTTGAAATGTAGTCAGCAGAAAACATTTGCCAGAACACAACTGTAGGGCAGAACATTCTATGGGAAATAGTTATTTTATGCCAATGTGAGACTGTACTGCCTGTGTGCAATGTGCCACTCTGAATTTGTAACTTCTCTCTGACGCTGCATGATTTCAGATGAATATAACTTGCTGCTCAGCTGGTCGATAACATCGTTTGCAACAGGTTAACATCAAATCCATTAAGTGATGAGCTACATTTTACCAAATAGCTTGTCTGGGCCAAGTGTAAGCTTCCAAAAGCAAATGGCTGTGTAGCTGACCTACGCTGCTTTAACAACATCTCCAGCTGTTCCGTTTGTGCTCCTGTAATGTGCTCTGACATTTGCTTGCTATGTGATATCGCTATTTGCTGGCCCATAAAGACCCTACAGAAGCTCATATAGTATCATGTAGAAGAAAATAAATTAAATGTCTCATTAGAAGGAATACATCTCTGCTTAGTCCTTTGCCAGGTTCCAGTCATTCTTTGGTCTGAATCATTCTCTGTGAAGTAGCCTAGCATGGTATTGGTCTGAGAAGGGATGAGCCATGTTTTGCCTTTTTGGTCTGAGTGTCTAGTTGGAAGGTTGAAGTCTGAGAATCCCATGGGAAAATGGAGAAACTATTTTGATTTCTTGAACAAATGGAGGCCATGATATCTGGAATTTGAAATGAAGGACAAACATAAACCCTACCTTATATAAAGTTTGGCCTAGGCTTCTAATTTCAAAGTATTTCATGCAGTTCTTCTGTCTGTATGTGATGAGCTAGGAGCCATATCATATACTAGTCATATCACTGTCTTGTCAAACATTTCAATAATATTTTGAGGAAAAAATTACTTGATAATCCTTGTCAAGGTCAATGGTTTCCGACCTTTCTTAGATGGAGCCATACCCGTTTAATTGATTGGCATACATTTCCATCCCATCTTTTTCTTATGTCTCAGCCTTCACCCTCCTTTTCTCTTTTGCCTTTTTCTTTCTGGTAATTTCTATTCTTTCTCCTCTTGGTTTTTTTTTTTCCCCCTTTATTTTTTTTTTATCTTTCAACATTTTAAAATCTCCTTTCCTTTTCCTCCTCCCTTGTGGGTTCCCACTATCCACTAAAACCACATGCTCCTTGAGATGGACAGGGGTCATTTATTGCAAGCATTTATATGGGAAAGAGAGAATTTGACCTTTTGAGATTAGATGCCTACGAGAGCTTCAAAAGTAGAATAATATGGTGATTTGTGTAATCTTTGTGCCAGTTCTGTTCAATCAGATAATGAAAAACTATACAGACATATGACTTCTGGTTTCTTTCCTCTGCCCTGACCTAGTAGAATTAGCTTATGCTTTCAGATATTTCTACCACTACTTGACATTGTCTTATCTAATCACTAGGAAGAGAAATAGCTTTGATATTTTTTTATGGACCAACTCATACATTAGGAATTTGGGTTATGCTCAAGACATGGCATGATAGTTTCCAATCAAGGAGTATAAGGATACGGTGCTTTGAAATTTAAACAAAATAAGGCTTTAATCAGCTGTGTTAGACCATGATTTTTCAAATACGAATTTGTAGGAGTTCATCTGAAGTCTTCCTAGACCATACTCCTCCTTTGTTGCCATGAAGTGGGTCTTGCTAATTGGCAGGCACACCCAGCTATTGTGTTTGAATTCCAACTAAATCCAGTGGTCACACTTCAGAAGTCTCTTCTATTTTGAGAGATAGTATCAATTCCAGCATATTCCCATTCTAAGCAGTATGGGCAAAATGAAACTTTCCAACAAGAACCATTATAGGCATCTTTGACTTAATGATCCCAAGACATTCTATGGCAGATTGTCCTATAGGCCAGTAACTCAGAAAGGAAGAGAGGTTTTTTCCCCATATCCACAGGACCCTGAATTTTTTTCTTATGCAGCTTCCATGAAAGATCACCCAATCCTTATGAACAGATGATGTTCTCTCCTCTCCAGGTACTTGTACCTCAGTAACTACCATAATAATAACTATGCCTATCTCTTATATAGCACTTTTCATCAGTAAATCTCAAAGTGCTTTACAAAGGAGGTTGATATCTTCATTTTACAGATGGGGAAATTGTAGTGTCTGCTCACCTTCCAGTATTGCGGTAAGTGGTCTGCCTAACATCTATCACGTGTTGTTTGTTCTCTCATCCTCTCCCCAGAGGGGAGAAGTGTGTGCAGTGGAATGTCTTCTTTTGCTTGGGGTTTTTGTTTGTTTTTTTAATATATATGCTGCTGTGTATTTATGTTAGAGAAGGCAAAATCAAAGAAATGTGTCTTATATTTGGAATGGTAGATGGTGAGGTTGTGGTCCTTCGTTCCTGGGGGAGTTTTAGCTGCAGTCTTGTACTTGCTCCTGAGAAAGTTCTGTCTCCTATACAGATAAAGTTTATCCTTAATTTAAAGAGTTGCATTGTGCCAGAGGAGCAAAGTTGTCAAGCACAGGCTTCATCCCAGAGCTTTAGGTGGTCATAACCTAGATTGCTTTATGAACCTTATGTACTAGAGCAGTGGTTCTCATACTTTTTTTTTTTCCCGCGGACCACTTAAAAATTGCTGAGTGTCTCGGCGGACCACTTAATGATCTTTCCAAATGTTGTTCATACCTTTAGCTAACTATTGTAAAGTGCTTTGGATAAAAGTGCTATATTAAAAATACCCTTAATAATAATTAGTGTTTCTTGGTCTACAAATAAAAGCACACAACTCATATTTTAATATCAGTAGTCTTACCTTTCTAATGCAACAGATCTGCCCTCTCTCCCCCCCGCTGCAGCAGCCCCCAAGCTGGGGCTCGGAAGGAGGGGGGGAGGGTCTCTCCCCGGCAGCCACAACCCTGGAGCTGAAGAATGGTGCCTCTTTCTCTGGCTGCTGCAGCCCTGCATGTCCCAAATTTCCTCCACCACCTCTTCTCACCCCACTTCCCCCTCCAACCTACCCCTTATTCCCCCCAAGGCCACCAGTTCACCTTAAATGTGCACCTTCTCCAGGGTCCAGGCTCCTAATTAGTGGAGCCACGCCTGCGCGGCTCTACTAATTAGGTGGTGGCCCTTCATTTTTTTGTGTGGGCCACCCAGGCACACACCTTAGAGGGAACTATCCATGGACCACATGAATGGAGCTCAGGGACCACAGCTTGAGAACCTCTGTTCTAGAGCACCATATTGAAACTATTAGTTATGTGATCAGGAGTATTATGGGATTGGTTTAGATGCTCATCTTATTATACTGATAATGTTGCAGCACATATTGCTTCGAGGTCTGTTCTGCTTAGAAAATATAAGTTCAAGGTGAGTTAAGACCTCATAATGGCAAACTGAATTCTGAATTTTATTAGTATTTCTTGTCAACCCTAATGTTCTGATGCAATTATTTTTGCATTGGCCATTGGAATATCATTAAGAAGAGGTCTAGAACCAAAGAAAACTTTGCTGTCACCATTCTCCTCCCATAAGTAGCCCTATCTTCCTTTTTGCTCCTGGGACTTCCGTCTCCTCCCCTCTTCAGTTAGAACTCTCTCATCCCTCTAGTTCTTTCCCTTGTGTATCCTGAGGAGTGCTAGAAGAGATACTCTAACATTGCCAACATCTCAGCCTCTGGACAGAACTGCTTTGGGCACCATGGAAGATTCTGTCTAATCATCTGGTCTCTCTTTTTGAGTGTTTACTGCCCCTGCTGCTTCCTAGTATGAGTGATGAGGGAATCCAGCAGCTTGGGTTGGTAAGGCATATTTAGCAAAGATGCTTGCTTAAGGGGTAAGTTGTGGCCAGGGGAGGTAAGGACTTACTCATCTCACAGGCCATGATCTGCCCGTTTTCTTAGTGTGTCAGTCAATCCCTTCCTGCCTCAGTACACTACCATATCGACTTCTATGTCCATAGGAAAGTAGCTAGTCTCAAGATGTAAATCACCTTAGGAGGACACTAAATATTATTTTAATTTTCAAAAAAAAAGTTAGGACAATTTCTCTAAAATATCTTTCTTCTAGTAGTAAAGATAATTAAGGTTTTGTTTGATTTCACAGGCTGTCAGGGTAGGATTTATAAAAAATTTCATTGGTTGACTGTGCTTTGTAAGTGATCGAGTTTGTTTGCATATTAATTTTATATGTTTTTTTTATATCTTGCTACAAATCCCTAAGACTAATGCAAGTAATCTACTTTGATGTCAGGAGTGCCTTGCTTCATTGCCATATACCAAAGGACTGAAAACTAGAAACCTTACATTAGATGAAACAAAATAGAAGATTGAGTGCTTCAGGCAATTAACAAATTCCATTAATGGAGTCCAAAAATAGGGCTGGTGATGCTACCTACTTCATCTTATTTACCTACAATGTAAATATCAAATATTTAAGTGATATTTTTGGTTTAAAAGAATAATCAGGGTTTCTAATAACCTTTCAAAATGCAAGGTATAAATAATCTGACCACAGTTACGCTGTCCAAATGCACGGGGGAGAAGAGAAACAAACAAATTAATGAAAACTGAAACTTCTGTTGCTTGTACCATGAAGAAGGTCTACTTTTTTCTTTAAAAATTCAGTTGCATAAATTATTGATGCAGGGGACAGACATAGTTGTGGGAGTTTTCATATGTATCAGTAATTTAACTTTGTACTTCAAGCATCTAACATGAACTTAATTGTTCTGGAGGTAACAGTTATCAGTACCACTGATATAACCTGTCTCAGTGGAGCAAGAGGTAGATAAAATGGAATATTTCTAGTTTATAAATGAGTTCAAGAATTAAAATGTACTAGTACATTAATACATATTGAATGCCTGTTTCTTGAATAAGTGTCTCAGAATTTAATTAAGTAGACTGAAACATTATTGCATTTTATAGCTAAAGTGGATATTTGATTTTTATGATAAATTGTTTGTGTACTATAGTAAATGACTCAGTAGGAGTTCTTTTCTCATTAAGGACTGAACTTCAGTCTGAAGCCCTAAATGTCAGAGAGAACATGAAATATTTCTGTGGAAATATTAAGGGATCATGATCTATTGGCTTAAAGCACTTGGAATCTTGAGTGTTGTTCCTGGATTTGCTGCTGTGTGCTATGTAGCATTATGCAAAGTCTGTTAAATTTTTTCTCACTTTGCCTATCTGTAAAAGTGAGGTAATAATACTAATCTCTCAGGGGACTTGTGAGACTTACTTAATGTTTGTAAAGTTTTTTTCAGTTCCTTGGAAGAGATAGAGTTGTGTGAGAGGTGGGTCACTTGTAAGTTACTCCGCAGTAGTTTTGAAAATGTGTTTATATACATGCCTCCCTGAAAAGGTAGTATAACATTAGTCACATTTATTTGAAAGGTTTTAGATTCTGTTTACTCAGTGTACTCAATAACCACATATCTTTAGCAATGATTACTCATAAATCCAGCAATTATTCAAAGAATAACCTCTTGATTAGTGACATTGACTGTATTATCCTCTGTTATTACAACAGTATGGAAGCATTTTCATAATAACTAAGGATTTAATTGCTATGAAGATTTATTTGCAGAATAATAAAGACATTTGTAAGCAAGGCACTTGAATTTTACCTTACAAGCACCCAGAGAATTATCAGCTAATTAGATATTGAAAGTGCATATGTAATGTTAGCTGAGGCCGTTCATCCTTCTGACATAGACATTTTTCAATATTTAAATTATTACAGCAACCATTATAAATTTGATGTAGCTTGTCTCTGGCGATACTTTATCTCTTTATGTGAACAATTTCCAAAAAGAACTTTCATGCAACTTATACAAAGTAACATTTTCTTTTTTAAAAAAATGGTTATATTTGATTAATGCCCTTTTAACTTTAAGAAATAGGTGAATTGCAAAGAAATTACTTTCAAAAACTACACTCCGCTCACTTCTTCGTAAGAAGTGAAAACCATGCATACAAAGCAGAAAGAAAATGTGTCCCAACTATTACCAAGCAAATGTGCATAACCTAGTTTTAGGTGTTCAAGTATAGACAAGGATACATAGTCTGTTTTGGTCAGGTAAAGGAGGAGATAGGTTAGTGTGAATTTACGTGTTTTGTGGGAGCTCGAGATAACTGACCTGCCATTGTGCTACACTCATATGTAATGTTGTTATCCTAAATGCATGACCATCAGCTTTGTTCTATACTCTGCAGACTGAGATCTCCAAACTTTTGGGAAAATTCCCACATCCCACTTACTGAGTTCTCAATTTTAAGTTATGTCTAGTGATCAATGGTAGTCTTTCTGAGAAAGTTGAAAAATCATCAATCTAAAAAAATGGTAAGATGGAGCAGGGTCACATTCTTTAGTGAGTCATATCTCCTTTTAGTTCAATTCCTTATAAAACTTTAGCCAGCTTCCCTCTAGCCCAAGACTTTTTATTTAATTTCATGAGAGAAATGCCAGCCCAAACACTCATACAACCTTTAACAGCCTTTGACAGACCAAATAGTGCCGAAAAAAGACATTTAATAGGTCAGTATGTTACTATGCAAAAAGAAAAGGAGTACTTGTGGCACCTTAGAGACTAACCAATTTATTTGAGCATGAGCTTTTGTGAGCTACAGCTCACTTCATCGGACCACGAAAGCTCATGCTCAAATAAATTGGTTAGTCTCTAAGATGCCACAAGTACTCCTTTTCTTTTTGCGAATACAGACTAACACGGCTGTTACTCTGAAATATGTTACTATGGTTTCCCTTCTGGAGGGAAAGTTTATATTCTTTAAAATTAAATTTAAAATTTTAAAAGTAAATTTACCATTTTATCATATAAATATAGTATTGAAATACATTCTTTTGTTAATGGTGCAGAAAGAAGGAAAACTTCACTAAGCAAAGAAGGGGTAGTGATGGTTTCAGCACCAGTAGCCACCATCTTTCTGATCTAGACTGTTCTGGCATGGCCTATTGTGTGGAGCTGCGGTGAACCATATCACCGAGTTGTGCTGAAAGCACAGGCACTGACTAAGTGGGTGCTCCGGGGCTGGAGCACCCATGGGGAAAAATTGTTGGGTGCTCTGCACCCTCCGGCAGCTCCCCGCCCTGCCCCAGCTCACCTCTGCCTCCGCCTCCTCCCCTGAGCGCGCTGCGTCCCTGCTTCTCCTCCCAGTACTTGCCAACCGCAAAACAGCTGTTTCACAGCGTAACAAGCTGTGGGAGGGTGGGGGGAGGAGCAGGAATGTGGGGCACTCAGGGGAGGAGGTAGGGCCGGGGCGGGAATTTGGGGAAGGGGCCCAGTGAGGCAGGGAGGGGGCGGAGTTGGGGCAGGGACTTCGGGGAAGGGGTTGGAATGGGGGCAGGGCAGGGGTGGAGTCGGGGCAGGGCGGGGGGCGAGCACCCACCGGTGCCAGAAGAAGTTGGCACTTATGGCTGAATTATTGGACTGGAGGGGAGGTTATTCGTGGAGTTCTTCAAGGATCAGTCTTGGGACCAATTGTATTCAGTAATCACAACAGTCTCCATTTCCCTAGCCATCACATTTTATGAGAGGAGACTGAAAGAGCTTGGCTTGTTTAGTCTAGCAAAAGGAAGGCTGAGGGGGGATATGATTGTTCTCTATAAATATATCTGGGGCATAGGGTGTGGTTTAAAACCAGGGAGGATGAAGAGCTATTTAAGCTAAATGACAATGTTGGCACAAGAACAGATAGCTACAAACTTATTATGAACAAATTCAGATTAGAAATTAGAAGAAGGTTTCTAACCATCACAGGGTGAGGTTCTGGAACATCCTCCCAATAGGAGTTGTGGGGGGGAAATATCTCAATTAGTTTTAATAACTGGACAAATTATGAGCGTGATTGTGTGACAGGATTGCCTGTGATGGTAGGGGTCAGGGCTTTAGCAGCCCTGGGGGTCATTCCTGTTTATGTTTTATGTTTATAAAAGCTCATGATTCAGGGTTTCAGCCAGCCCCTGCAGGGGTCAAGAAGGGATTTCCTCCCTCCCTCCCACCCACCAATGTATTCTGTTTTTTTTTTTAAAAATCTTCATCTGAAGCATCAAGGATGGCCACGACTGGAGATGGGACACTGGACACGGTGGGCTATGGCTCTGAGTTGGCACCAAGCATTCTCTTTCTCAGGTGCTTGGCTGGCTGGTTCTTGCTTACATGCTCAGAGCGTAACTGATTGCATACGTGGGAACGGGAAGTGATTTTCTCCCAGGTCAGATTGGCAGTGACCTCAGGAGGGTTTTCCCTTTCCTCTGCAGCATGAGGGTCACTTGCCAGGATTATCTGGGTATACCTCCTTTCATCATTCCCCTGCCTTTGTGTGAGCCTTGGGCACTGATAGACCTCAGGCCCTCCGATTCTCCGCCTGTGGTACGGTCTAGTCTCCTGTGGGCTGTAAGACTTTGATCTGATGTTAGTCGTCGGGTTTAGTGTGCAGATGCTGGGTGGTGTTGGTGGCATGGGATAGATCAGACTAGATGATCTCATCCTCCTTTCTGGCTTTAAATTCTATGACACTAAGTAGGGATAGAACAGCCCCTGCATGACAACAATTCTGCATTATCCTGACAGCCATGTAAGCATGTGGGGGCAAAGGAAGAGGCTCCTGGCATTCTCTCTCACTCTGCTGATAGGCATATGGACTGAACAAAATCAAGCCTTGTGGAAGTTTAGAGTGATTGGCCCCTTGCAGAGCTGGTCTCATAATAGGAGAGTCATCTTTGTTGAATGCATCTGTGTCAGAAGTACGTTCAATTCTGCGCCTTCCAGTGGAAGGAAACAAGAGGCAGCATGAGCAAACTGGTTACTTTGGCTATTTATCTGCAAGACTGATTCATTTGTCAGAAAGAGTCAATTATCTGAGAAGGAAAGTCTTGGGATAATATATTTGCAGGCATGGGTAATGAGGAGCCCTAAGAGGGAGTATAATGCACTATCTGGAGTGACCTCCCTGTTAGGTGCTTCTTTTATGTACCACTCAATTAGTCTGTATATATTCCTAAAATTGCTCTAGGATTGTGAAGTGGAGCTGAGTGTTTCTAACTTTGAGTGCGCATAGGAGACGCTGCTCAGGGGGCTCAGTTCTCTTCCAGCTGAGACTCTGGAAGCCAATTTCATTACGATCTTGCAAGGAGTGAAAGAAGCTAGAGAGACCTTTTTTTTTTTTTTTAACCGTGTTGTTCGCTGATGCAGAAATCCTTCCTAAACTGCATGTAGCACAAGTAACTGGGGCTGGTACAGAGGGCTTCTGGTAGGAGAGAGGACTCCTTCCCCATAGACTACAGAATGCCAGGAGAGAGGCTGTGCTGGTCACCTCTACACCTTGGGGATCAGTGGTGGGTACAGAGATGTGCCAGGGGACTTGCTTCTACCGTCACTCTGGCTGGGTTTGAGTGACACCAGTGCTATTTCTTGAAACTCATTTTCGTATTAAAAACCTAAAAACTAACTGCCCTCTGACGAATGCACTTCTTGAGTTAGAATTTAGACTGGTTGTGTTCCTCAATACACTATTTTACCAGTTGGAGAAAAAAAATTCCTGATCTTGCTTACTGATGTGAGTAACTCTCACTCCTATAGGTCCCAATGCTGCAGTGGACATAGGGTTGCCAACTTTCTAATTGCAGAAAAGTGAACACCCATGCCCCACCCACTGCTCCGCCCCTTCCCTGAGACCCTTGCCCTGTCCTGCCCCTACTCTGAGGCCCTGCCCCCCTGCTTGTTCCATCCCCCCTCCCTCCGTCACTCGCTGTCCCCCACCCTCACTCACTTTCACCGGGCTGGAGCAGGGGGTTGGGGTGCAGGATGTGTGTGTGGGCTCTGGGGTGGGGCCAGGGATGAGGGGTTTGGGGTGCAGGAGTGAGCTCTGGGCTGGGGCAGGGGGTTGCGGTGTGTGTGGGGGTGAAGGGTGCAGGCTCCAGGAGAGAGTTTGGGTGGGGGAAGGGTGCGGGGTCCCAGTGGTGCTTACCACGACTCCCAGGAAGCGGCTGCCAGGTCCCTGCAGCTCCTAGACACAGCCCCTATCCTCGCGCCCGCAGGGGCCACCTCTGTAGCTCCCATTGGTCATGGTTCCTGGCCAATGGGAGCTGCGGAGCTGGCACTCAGGGCGGGGACAGCACATGGAGCCTCATGGGCCACCCATGTGTCTAGGGGCCATAGGGATCTGGTGGCTGCTTCCAGAAGGCGTGCAGAACCAGGGCAGGAAGGGAGCCTGCCTTAGCCCCAGGCTCCTGCTGCACTGTGGACCGGACTTTTAATGGCCCAGTCAGCAGTGTTGACTGGAGCTGCCAGGGTCCCTTTTAGACCAGGTGTTCCGGTCGAAAACTGGATGCCTGGCAACCCTAAGCGGACACAGGGGTCAGCCTGTGCGTAGCTTCATGCAAAATTGGGGCCATTGGCCTCAATGTAATACTCACAGGAGTAAGGATTGCAGTTTGTCCTTAAAACATATCTTTAGTTGAAATCCTGCCTTTATTCAGTGGGAGTTTTGCCATTGACTTCAGTGGGGTGAGGATTTCACCCTTCCTGCATCGGATGGTGTCTGTTTTTAGCTTGTGGCTCGATAAAGGATTTTTTTCCCTCCTCATATTGCACTACCTGTTAGTCAGGATGAGTTTTGTGCATCAGGTGCCTGTATGGTGGCTCTTTTAACAACTACGCTGAAGGTAAATGATTGACAATGTGCCTTAACCAATATTGCTTGAAGGCTTCATTAAGGCTAGATCATTTAAGTATAACATTTCTCCTCTCCTCCCCCCGCATACTCTTCCAGCAATTGGTGTGCCAACATTTCAGGGGTTTGTGCTGCAACTTGCATATCTAATGGGAACAATGAATATATCTAAGCGTGGCATTCTTTCAAAGATGGAAGATGTCGAGTTGCAAAAGAGAAATGTTGACTGTTCTCTGTAATATTTCTACAGCCAGATTACTCACAAAGACCAGATATTTTATAAGCACGAGGTATGGTAAAGAAAGTTTTACTGTAGAAAGTTAATTAACTTTGCATTTTATAAGATAAAAATACACACTGTCCATTGTTATCAGGTTAAAAGCTCGTATGTAGCAATTTATGTTTTCTACCATTGATCTGACTGGATCATCTATTGAAAATTACTGACATACACAGAAGTAAAGTCAAAATCATTTAACGTAGGTTGGTACAGTATGGCACAGAAAGAAATGGAAAGGTGAAACATGGTAAAATTGGTGTTGATCAGACATAACAAACAGGAGAAAATCCAAGACCATATGTTTCACTGTTTTGATTGAAGAAGCCTATAAACTGATAGTACAGAAGATTTTTAAAGGAAATGGATTTGGTTACTAACTATTTTGTTGTCTGAATCAGAATTTAATCACGTTGGTGGAAAGCAGAAATAATGGACCCTTAACCTCAGATGGTACAGAAATAGAGACTAGAATCAATTGCCTTCAATTTAGAAGTCAGAAATTTAGATTAAGCACACCTGAAACATTAATTTAATCTAATTTTTAGTGGCCACTGGGATAATCTGATGTGTTAATATTATTCTTATTCCTCATTTGCAGTTATCAGAGGTATAATAATTCCAATATACCTCTAGTGCCAGAATTCACTGCCAGGTGTGAATTTTCTGGCAGAACATTTTTTGTTGGAAAGTGACACTTTTCCATTGCTAACATCTATCATCTTGTGAAATAATGGGCCTTTATTATAGTTCTGTTTTGGTGATTTAAACCCATGCAGAGCATACCATCTAAAGAGTATTTGTTCCTCTTACTGTCCTCTAACATCTTACACAAATTGATGGTTTTGTTTTATATACAATGTTCAGCAGCTGCAATAAAGTGTATTTCTATGACACAGCCACTGCACTTGTTCATTTGAGGATTACACTAAGTTTAGTAGCTCATTTCAAGGAAAACAAGATGGTAAAGCCTTTTATTGTTCTTGCTCACAAAACAGTTATTCAATAATTAGTGTGCCCGACTAATTCAACTTATAAATGTAATGACCAAATAACATGCATTTCCTGCCATGGAAACATATAGTACTTCTAAAGGTCACCAGTTAGTACAAAACCTTGGTTGTAAGCATCTGGTTATAAGACTCTCTTGAATAAGGTTTTGAGAACAGAGAGCTCTGCAATATTTGAGGAACTTAACCTTTGTTATTAGCTTGGCACCTGGTGATTTGTTTAGCAACCAAGAGTGCACACTCTTTTACAGGCATTCATGCCAGCTTTTAGTTGACCACTTCGCTTTTGTTTGTTGCATGTACAAGATGAGTGGTGTCTATTCAAAATATCCTAAGAACTAGGAGAGGCATTGTGACAGGGTGGATCAACCCCACACTGGCCCAGCTAGGGTTAACCACACTCTGTGGGCTGAAAAGGCCATGCCCCCTTGCCATTGCTGGGCATGCTCGGACTAGAGGCAAGGCATAAAAGAGAAGCTCAGCTCAGTCTGGGCTGACTGAGGAGAGAGCAGATACGTGTTGCAGGCTTCTGCCAGGAAGCTGCAGGAGCCCCAGGCTGCAGAGGCCAGTTGCGCTGAGGCCCCTGTATACACCCTGTCAACTGCTGAGGATGACAGAGAAGAGTTGACACTGGGAGACTACCAGTGCTGGAAGTGAGGGTAGGATGCGACCCAGGGAGCGGAACTGTTGCAGAGAGACGGAGCCCAAATGCAGGAGAATCCGTCCCTGAGGGCCCTGGGTCAGAACCTAGTGGAATAGGGTGGGCCTGAGTCCCTCTATCCTACTCCACACCCACCAGTGGGTGCAGTCACCACCCTGAAGAGCATGCTCTACTGCTCAAGGGCAGCCACTAGGCCACACTGCCCTGAAGACAGGGGCGATTGTATTGAACCTGGAGACAGGGCCCTGTTACCCTAGGGACAAGAGACAGCCCAAGGAACTCTTGCCACTTGTGTCATAGCCCCAGTTTTTTGTCTTTCTCGGCCCAGCATCCTGCGGCGGGGTATATCAACCCCACAACAAGCATGTAGAGATTAAAGCAACAGGGCAGAAATAAAAGCTTCTCGTATGCTAGCACAGGGGATGCATGTTGACTTCAGTATGGTTCCTGCATGAGTGGTCATCATGTTACTTTAATATTGATTTTTTTTTACACCCATGATATGAGATAAAATAGAAACATAACTCATAAAATATTTTTATCCATGGAAGGAATTAGCATTTGGATCAAAGTATCAAAATTGAGACAACACAAGAAGAAATACTGATTCTTTTTCTGCCTTATTGTTTATGACTATATTAAAAGACCTGATTAAAAACAATGATTTTGAAAGAGAAGGGGGAACTTACAAAAAATACTTTGCGCAGGAATATTTTCAAAGCCCATCAAACTTAGAGCTTTTGATCACATACCATATCAGGCATCTTTTATTATGCATTGTAAAGAGATGAGTATCTACTCCTAAGTGGATCATAATTCTGCATGTATGATATGCTAAGATACTTCAGAAGGTTGTTTTTTCATCTTACTGGTCTGGGGAAATGTATTGGTCCTGTAACCATTTTTGGTGTTCCATTAAGGTCCTAGTAGCATTGACAGATTGTGGGATGTTGACTTCAACATTGTGATTCTCATATTGGAGTTATTAAAATAATGTTGTGGCTGTTTGATGATGGAACGTTAAATTTGCCAAAGTTCTCAGTAGTTTTAGCAAGCTGAAATAAAAGGTAATCTGCAAGATCAGTCGTAATAATAGTACTTATATAGGCCTTTTCCTAAGTAAAGTTTAAAAGAGTGGTACAATCTTTATTCATCCTCAAAACACCTCTGTGAGGTATTCTCCCCTATAACAGATGGGGAGCTGAGGCCCAGAGAGATTGAGGGACTTGCCCAAGGTCACACAAGCAATCCTTAGTTATTGTAAATTTGGAGCCGGTGTATGGTAACTGAGGATCTGGCCCCAAAATTGTGGCTTGGCTGTGGTTCTTTTGCCTGCAAAGTCTGAGAGGTTGCTTGAGTCCCTTAGTGCTCCTTGTGTATTAATTAAGTTCTTGTCTCCAGATTCAAGGAGTACAATGATCCAATGGCGTTAAGCACAGAAAATACCAGCGTTGGCTATTTTTTCCTCCAAGGTCAACATATAGCTACTCTTGGATGTGAAAACAGCAACTGTTTAATACACCGCAATCACGAGCCATCTGCCCCCCTGTAGCCAAAGGGGGAAGTCTAAGGCTTTGTCTACATTTGGAGCCTGAGGTGCAATTCCCAGTTTAAGGAAACATATGCTAGCTCTAATCGAGCAAGTGCACTAAAAGTAGAGTGCATCTGAGGTGACACAGGGTGGGCTATCCATCCCGAGAAGGTATCCAGCTGAGACCACAAATAAGTATGTGTACACAAACTGGGATTCATACCCCCAGCTCCAAGTGTAGACAGTTGCTCCTTGCAGCTATTGCTAGTGAGCTCAAGCCACAAGCAAAGTTCTGCTTCTCTAGCCAGGAGGATAAAAGGAGAAGCAAATGTTCTAGGTGCATGTGTTTATTTCTGACTTTTTTAAAAAAAAAATGTACATTTAATTTGCTTGTAAATTAGCTGCAACCTTTGGGCTCATGGCAATTTGCTCATCTTGGTGCTTGGTACCACAATTATTGGTACCACTCTTCCATTGTTGTTCTCCTACCTTCTTTTTAAAAACGTGTTTTATAATCTAAACTCACCTTTGAAAAACAGTAGATAAATAAGCTCATCCAATTTGCCTGCCAATGAGAGGGCAATTAAGATTAATGGATACCTATAAAACACAGACAAAAAATGAGGACAACAAAAACCAACAAATGGCATATAAGGTTAGTTGAAAAGGGTCCATCAGGAAAGAGATAATTAAGGCCTTAATCCGGCAAAGCATTTAAACATGCATGATTTTAAGTATCTGGAACTACTGAAGGTTGTGCGTGTCTTTGAATGCTTTGTTGGGCTGAGGTCTAAAATATCTTGAATGTAAATGGTCAAGAAGAGATAATAAAATATGTACGTGGGTGTTCTCTTAAATCTGTATCAGGTATTATGAATCTGGTCCCAGTGAAGACACTATAAATGTCAATGTTCATAATATACGTTGACAGATTTTTAATAAACACATTTTCCCTTCAATCTACCCCAAAACTGGTGAAATATTTCAGTTCCTAAAGACAGATGATAAAAACAACAACTGACTAAACAACAAAATGAAGAAAACATTGAAGAAAGGAGATGACTTCATTAATTTCTTAACTTTCATATATTTGGAACACATTGGACAATTTTCCTCAAACTTTCCAAAAAAATTCTCTTGACATAAGCGGAAGCCTATGAAATGTTCTGTGGGCTGGTTTCATTTTGATGAACATATGAGTCTGGTGTCAGGCTTGCTTCAGCTTTCAGAACAGAGAGAGAATGGCCTTTTTCATTAAGATTAAAGGTCTGGGAACAAGTTTGGCTGTTAGGAGATGCTGGACCTTTATCACGGTTATTCCAGAGAAGCAACTGAGGTATCGAGGCAACTTTTCTAGTGTTGAGAAGAGAAGAAAAAGTGTGGCCAAGAAGGAGGAGAAAAACACTTGTGTTGGTAACAATGCTAACTGTGCAATTAATGGAAATCCAGGTACAAGTAGGACGCTCAACTCATCTGTTTTTTCTCCTTTCCCTTTTGCCGGTTGCTATTCCCTAGTTGTCGACCCTTGTTGGGTCTCTGTGCCACTTCCCCCAGTTCATCTCCCCCCCGCCCCCCATTTTACAGTTCCTTTCACAATAGTAGAAGCAGTGTAACATCTGAGTTCATGAAATTTCTGTTTGGGCATTTCAGGGATCATAATAGTCAAAGTTTTCACTTGTCTGCTACCAGAAAAGAAAGCAAAGCAGGGAAGCATGGGAACCACACAGAAAATGGAGCAGGTTGAGGGGAGAGAGTTAAAGGTTGTTGGCCTTCTCTGAACACAATGTAGTGGCACAGTCATAACAAGCATCAAAAGCTGTATCTGTAGCAATTGTACCATCTCTTAGATGAAAAGCCTTCATGTTTATATTCAGGGGTGTCAATCATTCTTAATATACTGACTTGCTTGTCAGCTAGTAGCACCATTCCCACTTGTAGTGAAGTACTGAAAGGGCTCTTTCATGCTGGAAACTCTTGTGTCATTGTCAAATGTGGTACATAAAACATCCATCAATGTCACTGGTAGGGGGGAGTAATACTGTCTGTTTCAAAATCCTGTTCTTGGGGGTTAGTGTTTTTTTTTTTGTTTTCCCCCCTGAAAACTGATGATGAGGATTGGCTGTCTGATACTGCGCTGGTTTCCCCTGGCAAAACATGTAGTGTCCTCCAAAGGTGGTGAAATCTGACTCTCCCTTTCCATTAACTGTAACTGATTGGAAGTCAGAAAATCCATGCCTTTCCCTCAAAATCTCACATAGAACTTTTTGTTACTCTACAAGGCTTTATGAAGTAAGAAGAAGTGAGTTGGCTCTGAGTTGCCAATTGCTATTTTATTTTATTTTTTACAGGTATCTTATTCATCTGTAGGAAACATACTGATCTTTGAGGAATGGCTAAGTCAGGTTCAGGTGTAGCAAATTCTCCACCAGAACGCAGTTTTATTGTTCCGAAGCCACTCACATCCCAGGAGCTCTGTCAGTATAATAAGCATGGCACATGTATGAACGTATGTTGAACTGTCCTGACAAAAAAAATGTTTCTGTTGTAATTGGTAAAAAAAAAAACAAACAAACTCGTGGAAAGTCTCTGGGTAAAAGCTGCCATATTTTTTTTTGATCTTTTCTAGCATTTTAAAGGCAAAATGATCTTTACTAAAATCAGAGTTAAAAGTCTTCTCCAGTAGCTAAAATCAGATGTCTTTGCAATCTCTTAGCTGCACACAACAGCTGAAAATATTTGCAGTTGCAAAATGTTAGAAAGTTGCAAAATGTTAATAATCAAAGTCTCCTTTTACTCAGAGCATGTCCAGTCTTTTCTTAGCACTCATGAAAAAGAGGCCTATTTCTGAGGGCAAAATTCTGCAAAACATTGCTTGGTAAAATTGGTCCATTTTTTGACTTTATAAAGAAATGTGAAACAGTTAACATTTCAGATAGCTTCATCTTCTGTTGCAAATACTTCACACATCTCTAGCTGTTACATGTCAGCAGTACTTGTCCACTTCTTGGATTTTATCTGAATAATCTGCTAATAGTCTCTCCCTGCTATGAGGTTTAATTTTATGCAATTTTAGATTCAGTACTTCATTGGTGCGGCATTGTGTGCTTGCAATTTTGGAGACAGCATTCAGATAACTTCTTGTACCACTTTGGAAACAAACAGCTATCTTAAATGATTTTATGATAAATAAAATGATAAATGATTTTATACCACAAGTAAAACTAAATGAAGTTTTTTCACAGATTGCTGGAGAAAAAAAATCTCATCCTTCCCAACTATATTTGGGACACTTACCTTAATTAAAAATAATCATCCGGAGGTTTAAATTCTGATCCTGGGTGGTGCTGAACTTCAGTGGGAATTACTGGTGCACAGCAGTGCTCAGGAATTGTCTCTTGCCATTATTTGGCAAAAGAATAATACCTCTTGCTATGGTTCTGGCCTTATACGGTTCTTAGAAGTCCCAACGGGGCTCTACACAAGCACAGGGGTCCACCTGCCTCATTCTGTTTATAGGACTGGGCCTTTGAACTTAACCTAGTATGTATTGCTCATCTCCAGCCTTTGGTCTGATTTTGTGCAAATTTTAACACCAAGAGGCCTATTTAATATGAGGGAGGCATTAAAGTCCTTTTTATAACAATATAAACTTAAAAAAAGTTCTACACAATAACATTCTAACACATTATAGGGGATCTGACACTTTTGCATCAGATAGTAAAAATCAGGCCAATGAATTTGCTGAGAAACATCTTGTGAGCAACAGAGTAACTATGTCATGGTGTTTTTACCAATGCTAAATATATTATAATCATTTACAAGAAAAATATTGCTATAAAAGGTTGTAGTCCTGTAGCTACTTTTATAAGTCGCACAGTTTCCCAACTATTTGAAATTATTTTTTGAAAAGGACCAATAACTACTGCAGAATTTTCATTTTAATTGTTGTAACTACTTGCTCGATAAGGGCACATTAAAGAAAATCTTAACAGCTGTTTTATTTTTGTATTTTGCTCCTTCAACTTAAAAATAAATCAGTTCATTACAAATGTCAGGGCTGCATTTGTCCTTCCTGGACCGTAACCTGGGGATCTAACAGGCATGTCTGAGAAACGGAGCTTTCTAGACATGAGGATATACGACTGGGAGCCAGCACTGTGGGCAAGCCACTGTCCCTCTGTGCCTCAGTTTCTCCATGTGTAAAATGTACATAATGCCTAGTATATTATGTTTTTGTCTGGCCCTGCATGGATATATGAGCATTCTGCTTCTACTGATTTCCTGTCACTCCCCCACAAAGGATCAGGAATAATCTCTGGCATATAGGATGTGTAAAGGAGAGGACAAACATTGGGAGAGCATGGCTGCATTTTGCAAAAAGATGGTGCTGTGTTCTAAGAGAATTCCAAGACATTGTGCCTGTGTCAGGTACGGAAATTCTTAAGAGCCGCTGCTGGCATGCAGCCTTTCATCACCTTCCAATGAAAGCAGTGAGGTCCCTTCTGTCTTTTTGCATGTGCAAGGCAGCTTTCTTGGATCATGGGCAAGACACAAATAGCACCTAAATAAAAGTTAATGTGGGGTGTGTGTGTGTGTGTGGGGGGGGGGGGGGAATTGTTCTTTTTAGCAACCTCCTTTCACACCATAGCTCTCCCCTGTTGCCAAACTATTCTACAACGAGAAGACGTGTCTCCCCTGTACTATATCTGCAATATGGCATATAGAAGAACTGCAACAGATCCAAAGTAGTTTTGTTTTCATAGCTCATACGGTTAAACAAGAAAAAGGTTTAGGCAGATACTTATCAGTAATATGTTACAGAACACTGGGCAGGCACTTATCTATGTTCCTGAGAAACTAATTGCATAATTAAGATAGAATAATTTGCTTAGAAAACTGACCAAATAATAGCAAACTCATAACTGAGGTCTCTGGTAATTTAATTTCAGTTTATTTATCATTTTGGGGTGTATGGTATTTTAACTGTATAAAGCAATTGCAGGACATAACAGTGTCAGCCTCTGTATCTCAGATTCACTGGGTCTCATATTCTGAGCCACATTCCACAAGACGTAGCATTCGACCAGCGGAAGTTTTGCATGAGTAACACTGGTTTTGGCTTTTATGATTTTTAATTATTTTGCTTTGTATATGAAAATAACTGATGAATGCTGAGAGTTTCTGAGGGATTTTGGTGGATGTTTTGTCTTTTTCTGATTTGTTTCCTTTTGTGTGGATTAAATGCTGCTAATGGTACTTTTTTATATACTGCCAGTATCCAGTACAAGTGGGAGACACTCAGAAATTTGTGTAAACCTATCTTTTGATTTGCTGTGTTTGCATCCCCTGAGATTGGTTTGGAGTTTAGGGTTTGACTGAACTTGAAAATTCAGATTAAAAAAACAAACATCTGAAAGCACTGAGTTTTGCCAAGATAAAGCTGAAAATTATGGATGAAACTGGATTTTCTACCTTGTTTCCAATGACAGTCATAAGCCAGCTGAGGTTTGTGCACAATTTGTCTCAGTCTTCCTGAGAGGTGGCAAACAGAAGAGAATCTGGCCAAAAATTTCACACTAGATAGATTTTGCACAGTTTAAAATTGAAGTAATCAAATATGACTACTAAAATGTTTGTAATTTGTTATTCTTAGTTAACTGTGGCTACTACTGACAGAAAATAAATCCAAGCTTCACTTTTTAAATGGCTAACTAGGATTACACCAACGTTTGAAAATTAAAAGTGTAACCAGAGACAAGCCAAGAAGTTAGGATATAATCAAAATCCCAAATGGTTGGGGCTTTTGTTCCTCTATTTTGGTTTTGCCAGTGTTAGGGGTCAACTGCGAATAATAGATCCAGCTTTGGATCCCAACCTTCCAAAAGTTGAGGGTAGATTAGATTGGAGCATTCAGGTATTTTTTGTCTCCAAGTAACTGCTTTTAATAAAGCTGCTGAAAATGCTTTTGTTAGGTTTAGATATCTTAAAGCGAAAATATAAGAAAATTCACATTTATATTTGCAAATGCCCCCACCACCCCGCCCCCCAGCTGGAAAAAAATGATGGTGATACTTTTGGGAAGTACCAAATGATATAGACCAGTTATCTGTACAAGAGACCAGGCCCTCCACAGTTTGTGTCCTAATGCTAAAATTTAACCAGAAGTCTTTGTGATCGAAGCTGAAATGTCGTCCTTGCTGCACATACTCTTCTTTACAGCTTTTTCTTAACTTGAGAAACATAGTGTTTTATCTGTCATATTGAGGTGCGTATAAGCTATGTTCATAACGAATGACTGCAGAGTATAACTGAACATCTGACCTTAAAAACTGTTAGACTCGAGTTCTGATGTTTCATTGTTCAGACACTAAGATTGTTCTATGACGTCTTCATTAGAATATAAGCAGTTCCCTATTGGGATTCCCTACTTGTCACTTCATGGAACTGTCCAAATATGTATGTCTTTCTGCATTCCATGCCATGGTTTTCATCCATTAAACAGCAAATTTGGACACATTTGCTATGACATGCCACAGTTTTCATCCATTAAAATAACAGCAAATTTGCTGTGACATTGGTTTTTAAAGAATAGTGGCCTGATTTTCAAAAGTGCTGTGCATCCGCAACTTAAAAGTCAACGGGGAAATTTCTGAGGCTCAGCACCTTTGAAAATCAGGCTTGGAATTCCTTGCAGGAAAATTAGATCCAGTGAAGACTGGGGCAGGAAGGGCCTTTAGCTAAGCCTGTCAATTTATCAGGACCGCATGCAAGCTGCATAGAAAGTGGTCTTGGAAGAGGAAAACATTAGAATTGAAACAGTTTTTGGAAATGTTACTATCCAGGAATACTAAAGCAGCCTCATAAAAGTCTACTTGCCCAGGGTGATCAATTCTTTTTGGATCAGAGAATAATATATCTTTATTGTCACCATTATCCTCTTCCTGACAATGGTGGGTGAGATTTTGTGCCTGGCCTGATATATTTGCATTCAACCAAGCTGGCTCCAGGTGGTGTAAACTGCACCCCGCTGCTTGCCCTCCCTCATGGTTTCTTCTGAGGGGAGGACAGCCTTAAATTGCAGCCAGAGCTCCATAGGAAGCATCACAAAGGTCATTTAGTGGAGGTACAGGTCAAGGGATGAAGGTTCACCTTTGGACCATCTCCAGTGTATATCACTAAGGTTCACATTTGCGGTGCAACGTTTACATCTAATGGGAAAATGTTAAATGATTAAGTGGACTGTTGGAAACTGGAAAACTGAAAAGCAATGGTAACAGTAAAGCAGTGTTTAAAGCCTGCTCATTTAGGAGCAATGAAGGGCATTAAGAAAGAGCATATATAAACTGTGTAATAAACTAAACTAGAGTGGATTATAGTTGTGGGGGGGGAAGGTTTAAATATTCCATTTAATTTTAAAGACTTCACCATTGTAGGATAAAGGATATTACTGTGCATGAAAAAGGGGTGAGACCTTGCTTATTCTCTGCAGTTTTGCTTTGCAGTAAGCTGCCAACAGGTTGACTCGGCTGACAAAATTATATACACTACAGTGGCAAGTACTGGCGTTTGGTTGTCAGAGCAACCTGTGTATTCTGGAGCAGTGAATAGTGGGATGGAGACTCTGAGATTTCTAAACGATATACAACAATAAGAGATGAGAATCTCACTTGTATTGCCACCCCTACTAGACAAACAAATGGGATTTTATGTAAAATGTTTATTAAGCAGGGTGAAAAGTGAGGAAAATGAGGGTGTCTAAAATAATAATATGTTATCTTTTGCGATTTAAGTTAGAGTTTTAAAAGCGGCATTTCAAAAATTGCTTCAGGGCTTTCTTTAGATTTTTTTTTCTTCAGCTAGTAATAAAGACTATGTATAATTCCTTGTGTTTGAAGCCTTTTTCCTGTTTGTAAAAATTATTTGGAATACTTCTGGTAGTTAACTTTAGTCTCATCTGGTAGGCTGTCTTTATTTTAAAACTGTTCTCTAAAAATTGTTTAGTTTGTTGTTTTCGTTTTAAAATTACCTGTGAATTTGGTGAACTTGAAAGCCCAGGACCAACAGATCTGAAAAGATCTTATGCTATGGAAATGTTCTGTTCCCCTGAAACACAAATTAAATGTAACCACTCCCTCATTCCATTCCTGGGATTCTCGTGAGTGGAGACTTCCAGTTTTGCAGGAATGGGATACATTCTGAGTTGTGGTTTTATGATGTGGAAAAAAAAACCATCCACTATGGACATTATTTTCATTTATGATATTTGAAGCTGAGACTCCAGAGGTGAAGGGTGAATGTATTTAAGCTACTGACCTGTCAGGGTTGCTAGATCTTGTGGTTAAGATACTGGATTATAACTCATGCCATCTGGGTTCCGTTCCTTGCTCTGCCATATATTTCCAGTGTGACCTTGGACTAGTCACTAAGGGTTAGATCCTGCAAGGTGCTGAGTAATCTGACCCAGATCAGCAGAGTCCTTAACAGCTTAGCTTTGAGCATGTGAGAAGTAACATTGAAGTTAATAGGACTTATTGTGCACTTTAAACACTTTCCTAGATCGAGGCCAGCATGTTCAATACCTTGCAGAATCAGGCCCTTAGTCATCCTGTGCCACAGTTTCCCCATCTGAAAAATGGGGATAATACTTCCTTTCTCCTAGGGTGAAATCCTGTCCCCATTGAAGTCAATGGCAAATCTTCCCATTGGCTTCAGTAACAGCAGGTTCTCCCTGTTAGCCTTTGTCTGTCTTGTCTATTTAGAATGGAATTATTTCAGGGTGCATGCAGACTCTTCTACAATAGGATTTTATGGCACCTAGCACAATGAAGCCCTAATCTCAGAAGGAACCACTAACATACAAATAATAATAATAGTTGTAGTCTTGTAAAGAGAATAGAGATAGACACAGGTCTTTCATATGCTTAAAATTAAATTCAATCCATTAAATTAATTCTAATGATAACCAGAGTGCTAAAGAGTAAGACTAACAGGGCCAAATTTCAACATGCAACTTGTATGTTCACAAATGTGAACATACAATTTGGAAAAACACACATGCTAGCGGACCTCCATGTATACAAGTTAGCTAGTTAACAATCACAAGTGCATTTTTGCATATACTGTTTTGTTTTTAGGGATGTAATAGATGCACATAAAACTGCATGCAACAATCTTTGAAATTTTGTCTTATCAAGTGAGACTGCTGGAGTGTTAGACTGACCTCTAGAGGTTGGATCTCTGGCTATACCCTGTATAGTTTTTTAGCAGTTGCAAAACATAGCTTGATAATATGAACTGAGCATATAAAAGTTACTTGAACTCTTCAAATGCCCTAATTTAGGTTGGACAGAAACCAAAGGGCCTGATCCAAAGCCAACTGAAATCAATGGGAGTCTTTCCACTGATTTCAATGGTTTTTTTTAATCAGACTGAGTGAGGAAAGATGTTTATGTGAATGCCTTCAAGCCAAAACAACCTGTAACTTTTCAGAACCTGCAAACTCAGCTTTTAGATTAAAAAAAAAGCAGTATTTATTATCTGGGCATAGGTGATGATACCCCCAAACTAAAGAATTAAGGGAAAATAATTGCCTTTTTCCAGATAGGCAGAGTACAACTCACCATTTCTGTGGTCCATCTCTGTTTAAGTGACTATCCATTCATATGGAATCAATGAATGAGAAAATTATCTTCATACCAAAATGGCAGTTTTAGAAGGTGAAAAAATGTTTGAAAATGTACAAGAATACCTGATTTTGCAGCAAACATTTAGAAATGAAACTATTCAATACAACTTAGTGAAAAGCACGGGGAAGAAGTATTAATATATTGATTCTGGGAATATGACCAAATAAAGGAAAAATAGTATAACTAAGTTCATGGCGGAAAATGAACCTTGCTCTACATAATAACTAATATGTCCCAACATAGATCCAATCGCAAAAAACAACAAACCACAGAGCAGGGAGCACCATAACTGCAACCGTCTTTGACAATCCATAACAGAGGGAATTGACAGATGCTAGGAAAAATGATCTAGATGAAAAAAGAAAAATACTAATTGTTCTACCCCTGAGTTTGGCAAGTGACCTATACGAGTGGTCAGACATTCATCCAAGACAGATGAAAATGTGAAGCTGCAATTACATATCCCCACCATGTATTGGGTGATGCCAAAGGGACAGACTGATATTTTGAGATATTCTGCCTGTGATTTGTTTGCTTAAAGAAATCAGAGCTGAAAGCACAGCTGTAGATCACAAGATTTGGACACAGATGCTTGGAAAGACTAACAAGATGATGAAAACTGTGAATTATATATAAATGTGATATTCAACACCAGATCATAATGATTTTTAAAAGTAACGTAACATAATTCATGTGTTTTAGCACAACACTCTGCAGCAGAAACTAAATAGAAAATTGGTGGTGCATTTTGATGCTCAGATAAAGGAACAAATTTAGGTCTGCTATGATACTTTCCATGAGTGCAGGGGACTCGACTAGATGACCTTTCAAGGGCAGGTGTAAAGATCTGAATAAATTCCAAGAGGTGTTTATGAGCACTGACTTTAAAGTTGGAATTGTTGGTAGAAAACCCACGATAACGTTTTATTACAGGTTGAGCTGTTTGCTCAAAAAGGACTGAGAAGCCAGACTCTCAATTATCTCAAATAAGCCCTCAAGAGCGCGTGTTAATATTGAAATACAGCTTTGCAACCATGTAGTGTCCTGATACAGTCCTAGAGGCTTAAATTTCCAACGGCAGAAAGAAGAGACCTTTTACAAGCACTTCATAGTATTAAATGGACTTTGCCTATCAGGGCAGGATAAATTTAAAGCTCTAAGTCTGTACAGACGTAAGGCCAGATTCTGCTACCCTTATTCTCTTGAAGATGAATGACATGTTGAGTAGTACCTTACTCCCCTAGTAGTCCCACCGAAAAAAGTCGGGGCTGCTCCTGACACAAGTTATAGAGTGACAGGTTCTGTCCCATAAATGCCATATAAAGACATTTGTATGTATTTCCTTCTCTTTCTTTCACTCTCTCCTTACCCCATCCAGGAAATAGAGGGCTGACATAAACAGATTTATTATGGCTTTATTATAACATGTTTTGTTTGTACACTTCAAAATTAACAAGGCACATAGGCATCTGCATATAAATTATATCAAAAATTTCCATCCAGGCAATCGATTGGTGTGAAGTCCCATTGGACGGCTTCAAAGTTTTTTAAAAATGTAGTTGCATTACAGAAGACCTGTTTATTTTTATATCTACAGTTCTTTCACTCACACATCCTCTTAAATATTCTTATTTTACATTTATATTTAACCAAATACAGGCTTTTTTGGAAAATCCAGACCTAATCCAGTTTCTAAACCCAAACATTTCCTGTATGGCTAGGGCTATTGTGTAAAATATAATGAATACCCCCCCTCCATTTTTTAAGTCCCAGAAGATTTCCCTCATGTTTTCCCTGTAATGTCTTCCAACTTGATTGATTCATTATTTTAGCTTTCCCATCATTCCCACTGACCATTTCACTGTGATATCCACTGCCTCCTTCTGGCCCATGGAAAAAGTTTTGATTGCTCCTGATCCTGACTTAATGCTAGATTGGAAAACCAGTGGGAAGTAGGTGCCTAACTCCTTTGTGCCTTTGAAAATACCTCCCATAATTCTTAACTCTCAAGATGTGGGAAATATAGCACTGGCAGCAACACAAGTGACCCCACAAGTGTTGGGCAAGACCATTGTCACAGTACTCTTGAGTCCCCACTCTGCAGTGAATCTGTGTATTGCAGACATATGTGCTAACGAAATCACACACACACACACACACACACACAACACACACACTCTCACTCACTCAGACCTGTCGAGCTGGTGCTGGTCCAAAAACACAGGCTTTATTTAACCCTCTCTCATTCATACACACACAACCCTTACATCACCTTGAGCCCTTTGGGTCTTCTGCAGAGCAGAGCTGGGTCAGCATGGGGTAGTATATATTGGCTTTTGTTAAACAGTATGAGAGAGTGACTGAATGTGAGTGATCCCCCTGAAACCTAGGAGGCATTGTATTTGCCTCAGGCACAAGCTGCCTCTATCTGTCACTGCCACATAGCCCTTTCCTGCCCCGCAGTGCGGGCAGTGCCTAAAAGCCAGAATTTATCACTTAAAGTGTTTCAGAATGTACAAGAAAAAAGGAAGTTGCTGGGCCAATACTGAATGTGATTTTTGTTCTTTAAAAAAAGAAAATGAATTGGTATTAAATTCTGGTGCTTTCCTTTGCAAAGGGTGATGGATTAGTGTAATCTATTTATCAAATGTAGATCCTGAAGAATAAAATACATGGTGTACATAGAATTCGAACTATATAATGGCCCATAATAGGAAATAAATGGAATTTCAGCATAGACTTGGATGTTTTTCAGGTAGAGTGCCACTTTCATTTACCCAAGTCTACTTTAAAAAAGGGCAAATTGCCTGTATTTTTCTGCAAAGCGGAATCTTTCAGCATTTTTCCTCAGTGTGATTCATAGTACGAACATGGCAGATAATTTTTGCCTCTTCATTTAAATAAGTGTAATGCATGCAAATTTATGTAGAATCTTAGTACTGGAGAGACATCTCATTGTTCCTACATAAAAATATAACCCAGGTTCCCATCTGGAATGTGGGCAAAATTTCATTCAAAAACATAAAAATGCATGTCATTGTATTCATAGTCACTGTTGCAAATGAATTTAAATAGGCCATTGTAATACTATAATGACAAAGATTAAAAAAAAAGTCCTATGACAGTATTATAGCAATTATACTATATGATATTCTTATCACACTTGCTTCTGTTTTCATTTTCATGTGTGTACCATTTCAGTATAATGCAACCATAACTGGATACAGAAATACAGTGATAGTTTATTGAACCAATCTAATATAGCAGAATGTAACTTTTTTTTGTAGACTGTAAAAAAAAATCCAATCAACAGCTTGAAAACAAATAAACAACTTGGGCATCACCGAGGGCCTATGGCACCTCCCTGGGCTATCCTGAGCCATAGGGCTGCCCAGAATGCCATGCATCCACCTTAACAGGTGGAAAACTTGATGGGACTGACAGTAATTGGGACAGCTCAGTAGAAAGGGGCAGGAGAGCACTAGCGCGGGGAACACAAAGGTGGCCACTCTCTCTCCAGAGGTTCTATCCACCCATTGGCCAGCTGGAGCAGGAAGGGTTATTATTCATTCCTTGCTCAGCCCTTTCATTATTTTAAACCCTAGTTCCAGCTATAAGGAGCCTCTCTGCTCTTTTTCAGCAGCTTCACCCCCCCTCTGTAACTGTAGTTTTGGAGCTGTGTTTTGCAGATGCTGTGGGTATCACCGATCACCTGTTTTGGGGGGGTGGGGGGGAAGGATTTTTTTCTTCCTGTTTAGGCCAAATTGGATAGGTCTGGTGGTTTTTTCACCTCCCACCTTGCATCCTAGTGGCATAGTTACAATAAATAGGAATAAGATTCAGCAGTTAGTGGTAGTATGTGATAGGGATGTTAGTTTTTTGCAACTTGCAGCTGGTTTTCAGTGGGGTTAAAAGGACTGGCTCCAGGAAGTAAAAGACCTGTAATTTTGCTGATGGACCTTATGCTCATGAGATAGGGAAGATCTTGTGGTTTTTCCAGATCATGGTCCCCACTTGCAGGGGGTGGGACGGTAGGATTCAGAAGAGCAAGCTGAGTCCCAGGGGTAGGCTGAGAAGAGTGTACCCTGAGTTATGGATTATATGGTAGGAACCCAGTAGGCCTGCATTAAGGTTATAAAGTTGAGGCCTGCTGCTTAAAATCCATCTCTGTCTGTCCTCATTTGGTGCTGTGTCCTGATCAATCTTTGTAGGGTTGCATGCTACAGTCCTGCCTGCTACGCACCCCTCCTGCCCAGATAGTCCTCCTATACCTAGGCTTGTATGAGATGGTCCCCAGAAGAAAGTCAGCAGATGTCTCTACAGTGCCTACACTAGGGGAATCCCCCCTGCTGCTTTGTCACTTTTACCCAGCAGAAAGCTGATGATCTCAGTCCCTGTGTCTGTAAAATGGGGATAATAATACTTACCATCAAACTGAGATCTAGTCAATTTAAAAAAAGAGTTAAAATCAGTTTAAAGTAAGATCTCTGCCCCAAAGGCCTCATGCCATTTTTTGTCTAGCTTAACTGTCGTGTTTTCCCATTTTTAAAAAAGTTTTCTCTCCTCGGCTACAGTGGAAAAAACCATACTCATATAACAGATCAAATAACTGACCAAAATCTAAGCCTGCAAACATGGGACATGGGTAACTTTTGTATCTGAGTAAAGAAGGCTATTCACATGCATAAAGTTACTCATCATGTAGGTGTTTGCAGGATTGGGGCCCAACTGACTTTAAGTGCTACCCTAATATAAATGTGAAAAAATAATACAGAGCAAGCAGTGAAACAGCCTAAATACACACTGGAACCCATATGGAGTATCAGCAAACAACTACAACTCATACTCGATGGGGACCCCATTCTGAAATAAATTTTTCCTGAACCTCCACTTCTGCCTTCAAACACTCCCTCCCCGCCTTGCCTCTCCAATCTCATCCTCAGAAGCAAGCTCCTCACAGGACACATCAACTCAAAGTGGCACCAGCCCCTGCCAGGAAAACAGATGCAAAACCTGCAGACATATCTCCACTGCTACAGTGATTAACACAATCCACAACGCTCCTTTCAAGATTCGTGGGTCCTACACATGCCTATCACAACACATGGTATATCTCGTCCAGTGCACTAAATGCCCCAATAATTATGTGGGTGAAACCCGATAACCGCTATGCTCTCGAATGAACTCACAGGAAAATGATAAAAACACCCTATCTGGGTGAACACTTTTCACAAATTTCAGAGTAACAGCTGTGTTAGTCTGTATTCGCAAAAAGAAAAGGAGGACTTGTGGCACCTTAGAGACTAGTCTCTAAGGTGCCACAAGTCCTCCTTTTCTTTTTGCAATTTATTTGAGCATAAGCTTTCGTGAGCTACAGCTCATGCATCCGATGAAGTGAGCTGTAGCTCACGAAAGCTTATACTTTTCACAAAGTGATCGCTCTGTGTGGCCTATCAGTCTTCATCCTCAAAGGAAACCTGCACAGCACTTTCAAAAGAAGAGAGTGAGAGCTTAAATTCATAATTCTGCTAGACATTCAAAATAATGGACTGAACAGACACACCGGATGTATGACTTAGTACAACAATCTGTAACCCACTAACCCCCTCTTTTTGTCCTAGGACTACAGCGGTGTTAATGGGCCATTCTGCCTTGAAGGTCCCTTAGAATATGTGCTAACTACTTATGCTAAACAATCTGTTCCATCTTGCATTTAGCTGTGGCCCTTGGAGTACCTTTCCCAGAGCAGATGAAGAGCTCAGTGTGGCTTGAAAGTGTGCCTCTCTCACCAGCAGAAGTTGGTTCAATAAACGATATCACCTTAACCGCCTTCTCTCTCTAAATACAAAGTAAACAGACTGAAAAAAAATGGAAGAAATTTTGTCTCCCTCGAATCCCTTGCAGTTATAGGAATGGTAGGTATTACATGTAACAATAGCAGATAAAAAAGGTTCCAACGGAAGTGCAATATTTAAATAGACTGTGTCCCTTTACATTCAGAGCAAGTCCACCGATGCTAGTGCTATTTTAATACTTCGGGCTTTTCTTCACATACGGTGCTGCAGCTGCAGCGTTGCAGCTCTGCCACGGTAGTGCTTCAGTGAAGACAACTCTGTGCCAATGGGAAAGCTTCTCCCGTTGGCGTACTTAATTCACCTCCATGAGAGGCAGTAGCTATGTCGACAGGAGAAACCCTCCCATCCACATAGCGCTGTCTACGCTATGGTCCCCTGAGCGACATAGTTATACTGATATAAGTTTGTGGTGTAGATCTGGCCTTAGAGTTTTACGCCTGCTTTGGACATGCCTCATATTGCTGTACCTTCTCTGATCATTAATGCAAACGGGGGGCAGCCTGGAGTTAGTTTGGATTTAAACTGGTGTTACTCGAAGTGGAATGCGCCTCCAATTCACCTTAACAATTGAAAGTGGGATAGTTAGGTGAGGTGCATCCAGAGCAGATAGAAAGCTTTAATGAGACAATAGTCTTTCACCTGTGGCCATATCTGTATCAGCTAATTTCTTTACTATAAAATTAAATGTCCTCAATTCAGTAGTTAGCATGTTTGGTTAAATTCTGAAAAGAGCAGATTTGCTTATAAATGGGGAAGTATATTTGCATGTCTATTTAAATTCAGTTCTTATTTTTTCTTTATAATTGGACTAAACTGTTCCAGGGCATGCATGATTACACTTTTTGGATAGTGGAAGGCATTCTGTCTTTTTAGTTTTGCCTCCTGGTGCACCTGAGGCATTACAATAAAAGACACTCCTTGTGCCTTTTTGTTCAGAGGAAGTTCAAATAAATGCCAAGAGAATATTTTCCCCCATCTATACATCATCTGAAGGCAGAGAAAGATTTCTATGAGAAGGCACTCTCTGTCAGCAAAGTAAATATGATTTTTGTATGCTATACTAAGTTAAAGCAATATTTATTTCATCAGTTGAGAGCTTGCAAAAAGGACATTATTCCCATTGTGAGTGTCAAAAAGCTTTCCTTAGCATCTTGCAACGGATACCCAAAACTCCTCCCTTTGATAAAGTACCTTTTGTCAGGAAATATATATGTTGGATATTAGCAGTTCCTTCAGTAGTAAAACCTTGACATTGAATATAATTGAGGAGGTTAGTGTCGGCGTGTTCAAAAGTATTACCTGTCATTTGAAATATGACGGTGCTGTAACTGCAAGACCTTGGGGACGTTAGTGCCTTGGCATTGCCATCTGACTGCCTTAGAATCTGTGAGACAGCCTTCTTACTGACTTCGACCCTGAGATAATTAACAAGGCCCTGGAGGCTTCTGACTTTTGCTTTTGTGCACTTGTTGTTTAATAAGACGTTTGTTGCTATGCTTGTTTCTGATTCAGCAGTGTGCCTTTAGGGACAAAGGGTCCTTCAAGCTTCATCACAGTCAGCTGGTCTAGGAAATGCTTTCTGTGCATCCATTTCTTTAGTTTTCTAGCAAATTAAAATATTACAGTCCATTAGCCAGCTATCTTTTCTAGCTCATTTTATTTCAGTGAAGTCACACTTTTATTTACATTTTGCAGGAGAGGTGGGGAGGAGGAACATTTAAACTCTCAGCCACTGTTGTGACACTTGAGTCACATAGTAATGTAGAGCTGTAAATAACATAACAGGAGCCAAAAATAAAGTCAAGCTTAAAAAGCTTCAGGGCAGATTTGGATGGGATTTTTAGTTGCTCCTGTCCCAGAGGCATAGCCTAGAGTTAAAACATATCCGTTAGACTTGGTCTGAGATAAGTGCATGCATTTATCATTTGTACTGGTTGGGGCCACAGCGGTTTAATTTACAGAATTATTTTGTGGAGTGATGGTGAATTACTGACTGCAAATCAGCTTTTAGCAAGAAAAGGGAAAAAAATCATTGCTGAGAAGAGTGAGGTGTCTATATAATTAATAGCTAAGCACAGAAGCTCTATAGTGTTAGTTTATTTATTCCTTACGTAAATTATGTACGTTATGAAGGGTTGTGAGAAGCTTGGTTGTCTTGTTGCAGGAGTTCATGTTAATGTTTCTTTCCTTCCCTTTAAACCCACGTGGATTCATCCTGGCCAAGTTTAACCCTGGAATAACTCAGGAACTTAAAGCAACAGTCCATGTAAACCGCAACAGAATCATAAATATCATAAATATATTGACACATTCACACTCCCTGTGCATCTTCCCCTCTTCTGCTGAGTTCTAATTACAGTCTCGTCGCTGCGGAGGTGGTGGAAGGGACTGAGGCAGCCGTGCCATGCCCCATTTTCCTAATCTTGCGTTCAGAATGTTCGAGACCAGTAAGCGGAGGGCAACTGGGACTGCAAGGACACTCCAAGTGGACAGGTTTCAGAGTAGCAGCTGTGTTAGTTTGTATTCGCAAAAAGAAAAGGAGTACTTGTGGCACCTTAGAGACTAACCAATTTATTTGAGCATAAGCTTTTGTGAGCTACAGCTCACTTCATCAGATGCATACTGTGGAAAATACAGAAGACATTTTTATACACACAAACCATGAAAAAATGGGTGATTATCACTACAAAAGGTTTTCTCTCCCCCCACCCCACTCTCCTGCTGGTAATAGCTTATGTAAAGTGATCACTCTCCTTACAATGATAATGTAATGTATAATGATAATGATGCATCTGATGAAGTGAGCTGTAGCTCACGAAAGCTTATGCTCAAATAAATTGGTTAGTCTCTAAGGTGCCACAAGTACTCCTTTTCTTTTTGCAAATACAGACTAACACGGCTGCTACTCTGAAACCTGTCAATATGCCCACAGCGTAAGGGAATAGGCTGACATGGTACTGTAGTGATATGATATTGCATGTTACTAAACATATTGATTATTTCTAGCATCTTTGCATGATACTTCTTGACCAAGAGAAATGCAATTATTCTGTTCTAAAATCCCACACTAGATTAGGCTGGAGTTGAAACCAAGATGAGAGAAATTTCCAACATACTGAAGGTTCAAAGCCTAGTTTGTTCCCTTTTTAACATAAAAATGATCTTATCCCACTCCCTTCCAATAACATATTCCACCATTAGATGTAAAATTCTTGAATAGACTATTCATTTTACTCTTGCCATCTTAGATCATATTGATTGATAAATCTTGTATATCACCATTCAGCACCTTATCAAAACTAGCTCAGAAATGTGTTTGGAACAGTATCTAAGAAAATATTTAGCTCATGAAAGCATCTGGTTGGCATTCAAGCTTGTTAAATTGTTGGCATGCTTTTTTGAAAAAGTGATCTACCAACAGATGTGCCCTCATCTTAAGATACTTGTAGCCTGTCTTGCTAAAAGTATGGAAAGGATTTTCATTCCCAAGAAGTCCTTATGTGGATCCTTTTTTTTTTTTTTTTTTTTTAATAACTGTAAGGTATTGGTGTAACTTCCCCGAGATATTAAATTTGAAATAGTTTTTCTTTTCTTTTATTATTACTTGGCACCAAATAATGGTAAGAAAAGCTCCATATCACTTCCTTTATGATTTCACTGTATTAATTTGAAGAAGCTGAAACTTCTACATTCTTCTCTCAGCATATTGGTCAGAGTCCCTCATATAATTGCTATAATTAAATTTTGCTTTAGGTAAACTATGACCATTGTAAAAGGTAACAGGAAGCATGATTGAATATACAGGAAGTTCAGTAACAACACTGAAAGATTTGTGAAAAATTACATTTGCAAGAGTTCCAAGTATGCCCCCCTCAATATCCATTGGTGGCGAGATGGAGCAGATATTATTTGGCTTAGACTTTGATACCAGTTTGTTCTATAACACTGTTATATAGAAACATTATGTTGTCTGTGTAAAATGCAGGTTAGTCTGTGGTGCGTTGAATCTGGCTCATGGTTAACCGATTTCAGATCCTGTAAACATTTACATGAGTAACTTTACTTACATGAATAGTCTCATTGATTTAATTTTGAATACATGACTTTCAGATAAACAAGATTTTACTGCGGTAGATTATTTTTCTGCTAGGTGACAGCCCATGTGTAATTTGTAAAATGTAAAAAAGGCAAAAATGGCTGAGAACTTAAAAAGTGGGCAGTGACAGACCACGAATCCCAGTGTGATTCCACCTCATATTTTCAACAAAAAGAGCTCTCTGCCATTCTTGTAACTGTTTCTATCACTTCACTGACTCAACCGATATTCTACGATTCAAACTGACAACCCTGGAATCTTCTTATATAGATGATGTTTGCATTGCACTTTGAGGATGAGGCTGTAGTTTGGTTATGAAGCCGACAGGCCTCCCTGATGCTTGGGAAAAGAGCGATATAATGGCCAAGAACCCAAGTTGAAAAGAATCCATGTTCATTTCTCAGTGTTATACTGAAAATAAATTATCCATTGCCGTGAGTAGAGGTGGTTGAAAATCAGGAAAATAATTGTGCAAAAAATTCAAAGTTGTCTTCCTTTTGCAGGGTTCAAAATGAACCCATTTTGGAGTTATTTTGCATACTTTTCTATAACTTTTACCATTTTTATCAAAATATATTTTGATTGTTTTTATTTGCCAAAAATATTTTCTTAAAAGTTCAAAAATGACTTTTCCTTAAAATGTTGGTAAGAAATATCACAGAATTTTTTTGAAAAGTAGATTTGTATCAATAAGAATTTTTCACAAAAATTTTGAAAAAAGGATATTTTTCAATTGGAAGAAAATTATATGAGAAATTTTGACCAGCTGTAACTATAACCAAATTATCACTTAATTTAGACTTCAGTCAGCACTGACTGAAGACTTAAATGTTCAAAACCATATGCCAACTCAACACTTACAGGGCCTGATCCAAAACCCATTGAAGTCAATCAGAATCTTTCCTTTTATTTTGATTGCAGTTTAAGTCTGCTGTGGTTTCTGCTGCAATTGTCAAGGATTTTGACAGGACTTGATGAAATATACATAGGATACCATGGGATCTCAGAAGACTTCTACTGGTGGAAATAAATAAGCACACTGGAAAAATATATATACTTTATGTGTTAATTAAAATGGTCTGAAAACTATGACTTTCTCCCAGTTTTCACAATACACAATAGAAAATAGTTAGAAATTAGATACAATTAAATGAGTAAAATTAACAGCAGCAAAGTTAAGGAAGCATGAAATTAAAGTGTGATTTCAGTAATAAAGTACAGAAGTGTACTTCCAAAAAAGTACTACTCTGTTAATTTGGCAAAAACTATATCAGTCATAATTTGTTTATTAAAAAAAGAAATGTATTTATATTACTAACAGCTGATCTGTAAAGGTCTAAATCCCTTTACAGGCATTGTATATAATTGTTTCTAATTCTATAGTCCCTTCTTCCAGAGCATCTCAAAGCATTTTACAAATATTAATTAATTTACCTTTATAACACCCTAGGTTAGTAGGTATCACTAGCTCCATTTTACAGATGGTGACACAGAGCCACAGAGAAGAAATAGCCACAAGTGCCAAAAATGGCCACTAGCTTTGGATGCCCAACTTTAGACATCCTGTGTTTTTAGAAGTGCTGAAGGCCCATAACTCACATTCAAGTCCATAAAGTTAATGAAAGCTGAGGGTGCTCAGTCAGCAATCCTGAAAATCAGACTGTAGATGCATAAAGTTGGGCACCCAAAATTAGAGACCATTTTTGAAAATATAGGCCATTGATTTGCCCACGGTCATAGTACAGTCTGTGGCAGAGATAGGAGTAGAACCAAAGTTTGTCCCAGGCCTGCTTTGCTCACAAGACCATCTTTCCTCCCCAGTGGAGTTTTCCTTTCAACTGCCTTAATTTCAGTTCATGTGGGGAGCAGGAGTTTATGCCTATCGCCCTGATGTACATGAGAGGATCTCACCACACTTGTGTGGAAACGGGGGTTCAGTCATCTATGTGGCATTGTGGCAACCTCCTCCAAACCTTGCAGCGAGTGGTCTGCAGCAATGGGGGAGCTGCATGTGCAGGATGGGTGAGGACTGCGTGGGCCAAGAGATGACTGGGCATACCAGAGGAAAAGCACGTCATCTTCCATCTAACCCTACAGAGATCCCCCAAAATATGTAGTCTAGCCTGGGGCTACCTTATCTTTTCCACAGAACCCACACTGTGGTAGGGACTGATATTTAAGAGAAAGCATGAGGAAGCCACGGCCACTGGGTGTACATCTATACAGCAATTAAACACCTCTGGCTGACCCAGGTCAGCTCGCTCGGGCTGCAGGGCTGTAAAGTTGCTGTGTAGATGTTTGGGCTCAGGCTGGAGCCTGGGCTCTGGGACCCTGCAAGGGGGGAGGGTCTACACAGCAATTTTCAGCTCCAGAAGCCCAAGGCATCTGACCTGGACCAGCTGCGTCACGCCACAGATCTTTTATGCTAGCATAGATGTCCCCTGGGAGAGTCTGGTAGCATTGTTCCCTGTGCTATCTGGGATAGGAAGGGTGGTTTGCTTGGAACATAGGACTGTCTCTACACAAACGGCCCTGGCTTCCCATGCATCTCTGCCAGCTTTCTGAGTGGACCCCATGGTCTATGTCAGGGGTGGATGGCAACCTATCTGGGACAGGATGATGAGAAGAGAATCTGGAAGTGGAGTCTGTCAAGAATTTCCTCCCTCTTTTTCCCCTGTGTGTGGCTTTCACGGTCACCATGGTAGTGGGTGTTCCGACCCAGTGGGATTTTGGCCTCAGTAAGGACTTCATGATACCAGAAAGGCCCTAAAGGTATGTCTATATTGCAGTTAGACACCTCTCGCCCATTCTAGCTGACTAGGTTTGTGTGGCTTGAGCTTAAGGATCTGTGTGATTGTAGTGTCCGTAGACATTCAGGCTTGGGCTCTAGAACCCTGCGAGGTGCAAGGGTCCCAGAGCTCAGGCTGCAGCCTGAGCCCAAATATCTACACTGCAATTAAACAGACCCTTATCCTAAGCCCCACGATCCTGAGTCAGCTGATACAGACTAGCTGTGGGTATCTAATTGCAGTGTAGACAGACCCTAAATTGCTTAGGGTAGGTCTACACAGGAAATCTACATTGGCGCAGCTAGCTTCATCGTAGTAGCGCGTCTGGTGAAGACTCTCTCAGCTGATGGAGAGAGCTCTCCCATTGGCTTAATAACTCAACCTCTGCAAGAGGCAATAGCTATTTTAGCGGGAGAAGCTCTCTTGCCAACATAGCACTGTCTACAACAGCGCTTAGGCTGGTATAAGTACATTGCTCAGGGGTGTGAATATTCCACACGTCGTTGTACCCAAATAATTTTGTAATGTAGTTCGGGGCCCAGGTTCAATTGATTCTGATATAAATCTATACATCTTATGGCAGAGATGAAGTGCTTTTCTGTACACATACGTGACTAATAATATTTCACCACACTAATATTTCTGCAAAACTGTTAAGACTATTTTCCCCAAATATCTTCATTAAAATGCAAATAGAAACAACCTACAAAGGTTAGATAAAGAAGGTAAACAAGGGAATATCATTTTAATAAACTATTTACATGAAAACAGTGTTTTCAGGCTAAATTATAATTTGTGTTCCTTTGAGAATCTGCTTTCAAGAATCAAGCTTGTTTGATATTTTGCTGTTTAAATTACTGTAACAAATATGAAAAGCTTGGTAAGTTAAGATTAAAATAATGAATGACCTTTTAAACACATTTCCTAAGCCTTGATCCTGCAATGACCTCTGTGTCGGTGGAGCTTATTGGAAAGTCGGCATCCACGTTTGAGTTGTTGTTCATCATGTTTACTTCATGTCAGAACTTCATGTTTCATATCCAAAAATGCCAGTGCATTAAAACAGTGAGCATTTCAGAACGGATCATTATTGTTTTCTTGGGTTTTGCCCTTTTAATAACCTTTAAATAGGATCCCATTCCTGGTTGGCGTACCACCTACTGTGCCATGAGGGTTTTAAAAGGGAGAGAGAAAATGTTGTTCCAGGCAGCAATGTATTTCTCATGTGTTGTTATCTGAGTCATAACAGCTCAGTGGCACATTAATGTGCTGTCATATTCTTTTGTTATGGAACAGTTCCCAGGAACTCACTTTAGTGATTTCTTATGTAACATTGCTAACGCTAGACTAATGTGCAGAATTTCACATTCAGAGCGAAGCAGAAAGGCACTCGGTGTAACATTTTACTAGTGGAATGTCCACTTCTTCATACACAAAATGTCAGCAACACTTAAGAAGTGAATGTTTGTGTTGCTTTTCCTGTGTGCTGAAAGGAGACAGTGACTCTAGAGCAAAATGCTTTATGAAAACAAATGGCTTGTAAGGGGTATAGCACAGAATTACAGAAGCCTACGGTTGAAGTTCAAGTCTGTCTGAAAGTTGCAAGCCAAATTCACTGGTCCCAGGCACGCATCGGGGCAGAATTTTGGTGCCCACAGCAAAAAAATGTATGGTCTAAAGAGAAGGGTTTTGACAAATCTTATTCCACATGAGAAGGGAAACGATGGTGGCATTTTAAAAGAACAATCTCAAACTTCTATGTCTGATGTTCCCCATTCACCATTGGGAAAGGCCTGCTTTTAAATAACACATTGTGTGTGTGACCTTTTAAGAAAATTACTAATGTCTCTGTTTAGAGTACAGAGGGCATGGATCTCGTAGAGCATTTTCTGTTAAATGGAGTATATTGCTCTAATATCGTTGCCATGTTGTCAAATAATGGCACTTCATTAAGATAATGTGACCTTTAGAGTAATATTCTTCCAACCTTTTACTGTGTTTTTGGTAGTGTGAATTTCTACTTTAATTCTTGCACCTTTCCGATAAACTGGAAATAAAAAGTAATTGAAGTCTGTTTATTATTTCCCTTCAACTATGTATGTTGTGAACTGGAAAAAGTATTTGCATATTTAAGGGCTGGAAGAGGGGGAGGGACCGTGACATAGCAACGGGCAACAACTATTTTCCAGTTAGGTGAATTTTATGATGCATTCATCAGAAAACTAAACAGGCTGATAAAAAGCCCATAGAAATTGTACTTGTGGAGGGCTGTCTGTCACACTAACAAAAAGTCACTCTATTTTAAAAATAACCAGCAGAAGTGGGCATGGGAGACTAGATCATTGCATCCCTTGGTAAAACTCACAGGAGGGGATAAGAGTAAGGATATTCAGCAAAGTCCATGGACAGTATTGACTTTTGTATGGAATCCCATGGGACTGGTGAATGAACACTATACATCACTTTCCCATGCAAAGACACCCCCCAGGTCAATGAAGGAGTTTCCTTGGAGTCAGGAAGGACACTGCAATGCCTTAAAGGAGGTATTCTGCTCCACATTGAGGAGGGCTGGCCCTGGAGTTTTCATCCCCCTTGTGTAAGAGATGATTACATATAAATGTAATCATAGCTCATATAAATCATTGGTTGCTTTCCTCAACCATTTAGACTGACTGGTCATTCAAAGATCCTTTCAAAGTTCTGTCAGACCCCACTTGGAACCGCTGGTATTATAGCAGAGTAAATCTTTAACCGGGTATTGTATAGAATATGAATGGTAGCTGCACAGGATACCATTGCTTCTCCTAGCCGTACCTGTCAGACTGTCACTACTATAATTAAGGGGTTGCCAGGGTTTTCATAATAAACCCATTTTTCAAGAGGTTTAAAATTTAGCCATAGCAAAAAAAATTCTGGGCTACAGATTGGCACTTGCCTTATGCTCTGAAGAAATGTATTAATTTCTATATTGTTAATTAAAAATAATTTTAAAATAAAACATACCCCAAACAAAACTCCTTAAGCTCAACCCCCCAAGTTTCCATGTGTACCAGTTTTTGGATGCTTTAGTTTTGAAGAACCCAAAGCACATAGGAAAATAATTGACTGCTAGAAATAGGAATCATAGACCTAGTAATGCTGCATTAATGCATTTGTATTTCATTGTCTATCCAGATATATAATTCCAAATTGAGTAGAATGTAATGTAAATGTAATTGCTAAGTACACCTGCTTAGCTATATTAATGAACACTCTTCATTTGAGAGTAAATTACCTAAGGCATCACCAATCCTGTTGTGTTGTTAATTTCTTTTGCACGCTGATATAACTGACAAATGGGAAGTCTTTCCTGCTGTAGATTTTGAAGTAGAATTCGAAGCGTGGGAAGTAGAATTCGAAGGCATATCTCTGAGTGTATGTCTACAATGCAGCATGCACGATTGCAGCACATGTAGACATACCTGAGCTAGCTTTGCTTTAGCTAGTGCAACTACAAAGAGCAGTGAAGCAATGGTAGCATGGGCTGTAAGAGCCCACCCTGGGACTCTGCATGTCTACTCGGGTAGCTTGCTCGCTCTGATATCCATTGCTTCGCTGCTATTATTATTCAAGCTAGCTAGATCAAAGCTAACTCTAGTATGGTTACGCATGCTGCTGTTGTACCAATAAAATAAAAACCAGCAGGATCTTATTAAAGGGAAAAAGGCAAAATACCACATTTATTGTGAATACAGAAAGAATCATAGAAAGCAGTTAGTTCTAGTTATAACATTCCATTCAATCTCATATTTATTCACACATTCATTCATACAAACACACACACACACACACACACACACACAGGTTCTGCAAGGTTGTTATAGTTACCAGCCTTAGAGTTGCTCATGCCAAGCCACTGGCCAGGTGGCCTGGACATGAGGAGGGAGCAGGGCCTTGTCAGATGCTCATCTGATGCTCCTGGAAGTTGGTTTGCAGAATCAGACCCCCCAAAGTTCTCACTTTTTAGAGTCTATTTTTATAGGAATTTCTTCCTATGCCAGTCTATGGGAATTGCTTCATCATGCTGTTGCTGAATCAATCAGCAGATAGCACATTCCTGACGGCTCCAAGATGTTATCTTGTTCTTTGGTTCTCCCATTCTTGAGGCTGTTGGGTGGATTCCAGTCTGCCCTCCGGGGGGGGGGGGGGGGGTCCTCTGGTTATTTCCACTTGACGCCTTCTTCAGCCCATGGACACTGGATTCTTAGGCTGGCACCTCCCTGATCATTCAGTTATTATCCACACCAAGCATCCATCCACATACATCTTCTATCTCTATTTTAATCACAATTGTTAATACAACAAAAGGGTGGGGAGTCTCTGGGTGTTGTTTCTGTTGTTAGAGTATTGCTTTGAGTCTCTCTCTCTGTGAATTGCTTTGAGAACAGACTCTGTCTTAGAATGTACTAACACAATTAGCAGCTTGCAAGTTTCACACATAGAGGGAGAGAAACAGTACCAAAAACCAAGAGACCTCTTAATTAGTAATACCCTGGAATTTAAACTCTGGGGAATCAAACTCATTTGTGATTTTAATACAGAACTTCTTTAATATGATCCAACACTGCAAGTGGACTTCTGACTGCAGTGCAGACATATCATAAGAGGGAAATCAGATGCAGAATTAATACCCACAAAACATGTGGTTACAACAGAGCAGAAGTGTGCTTTTTTGGTCATTTTTAATTGCTATGATATTATAGCAGGCTTCCATCCAAATGCTGCCCAAAATTGCTATGGAGTTCTCATGGGAAGTCTCATCCCTGTTACTGCATTTCAGCAATTGTCATTCAATACTAGAACTACAATAGGAAAAAGATAACAAACATGTTACTTCAGTTGAAAACCTGAACTGAAGCTGCATTTGATTTAAATTTCACCGAGGCTTACTGGGTTCTCAAGGTTTGGGGATGGGTTTCGTGTGTGTGTGTTTTTTAATGGAGTCTGCAACAGTAGCTGCTGGAGTCTTATGTGCAGAAGGTCAACATCTGTTAAGGTTTAGGAGTGAAAGGCACTTAACTATGAAGTAGCCTGGAGACAAAAACAGAAGAAATGCTACATGAAAGTCGTGCAGCTACTCCTGTTGTGTGTTGATAAAAGTAATGTGTCCGCTGTGTCCCTGACAATGGAAAAACACCAGAAGCAGGAAATACAGGCTCTGCCTCGACAGGTCACTGCAGAAGCAAATGTTTGAAGAACAAGAAGTGGCCATGTGATCAGAAAGCTATGAAGATTCAGAGATATTAGAAAGCTGTCATTAACTATCAAGAGGCAGAATACTCTTGTCTGTCAAGTGGGTCAGGCCATCTAGCCTGATGTCCTTCCTAGGTATTTTGCCTTCAACATCCGTGGGATCAGAATATATTCTTAAACATATTGCATTAGGTTTCTTTTTGCTTTTTTTGGGGCTAACGGGCCTGATTCAAAGTATATTCAAGTCAGTTGGAAGAGTTTCATTGATCTCACTGGGCTTTGGATCAGGGCCAAAGACCACAAATACAGAGAGAGTAAGGGATTACACTCTCTTTCAACAAAGTCATGATTTGATTTCAGTTGAACAGCCCTCATATGCAGCCTCATGTTAAACCAAAGTGGTTGTCACTTTGGATGGGCTATTACCAGCAGGAGAGTGAGTTTGTGTGTGGGGGGGTGGAGGGTGAGAAAACCTGGATTTGTGCTGGAAATGGCCCAACTTGATGATCACTTTAGATAAGCTATTACCAGCAGGACAGTGGGGTGGGAGAAGGTATTGTTTCATGATCTCTGTGTGTATATAATGTCTGCTGCAGTTTCCACGGCATGCATCCGATGAAGTGAGCTGTAGCTCATGAAAGCTCATGCTCAAATAAATTGGTTGGTCTCTAAGGTGCCACAAGTACTCCTTTTCTTTTTGCGGATACAGACTAACACGGCTGCTACTCTGAAACATGTTAAAATGTGACTGCTTGTGACAAACTTTTAGACTCTCTAATATCGCTATTAAAATCCATTCTGTATAAATACTTGTCTGATGTATATTCTGCATGACTTAAAAAAAAGTGGAAGATGGACATCAAAGTTGATTGTTAATTGTATATGTAACCCCCTTCCTCCGTGGGTTACGCGGGAGCAGGCAACACTTGCCTGGGCGCTTGATGTTGTTGACATTAAAGGAGATCCTGGGTATCCCAGTGGTGATGTTAAATAGGTGTGAATCCTCTAATCACCCCTCTGCTGCAGTCCCTTTACAATTTACAATAGGAATTTACAGTTGGCGGTGCCTCCACCTGGCTGGCCCCTGTACACACTCAATGGCGTGCCTTGGGAACCTCCAAGAAAAAAACCTATTCTAATAATTAATAATAATCTGTGGCATGCGTCTACCTCAAAAATACCAATTATAAATAATATACATCCAGTATACTTAAATTAGAGTTAACACACCTTTACTTAACAATTTAAAGAAACAGGGTATAACAGACTAAGATTAAATGTCACTACTAATTTAAATCCACATGGGGCAGTTGAATAAAATCAATTAAATATATTACACAGTAATAAATGAAACGTATTTAACTGGCATTTGCACAGCCACCATTCGCCCCACCCCGAAGTCTACACTCCTCTGGATTTCAGAGTCCTAGACGCTTGCTTGCATGGGAGCTCTGGAAGATCTGCAGCTGAAGACAGCACTCTGCTGGTTCTGTGTATCAGTCCAGCCAAGGCACCAAGCTGCACAACCCCACTGACGAGTGGAGTTGGTCCCACCAAATGTCAGCAGCTCTGGGTCCTGGTTCGTTGGGAAGATCACGCTGCCTCTCCTCAGACTTAGTGTCTCTGCTGTGCCCCTTCCCTTGCAAGTACTTTCCCAAACCATAGTTATAGGAAGCTCAAAAGTAGCGGAAGTATAAAAATAAGTCAACTTTCAACAAAGATCAAAGCTTAGGCACCCTACACCTTTTCCCCAGTAAGAAAGCATATACATGTCTACTCATTGGTTCCTCCACCATGCCCAGCACAGCTCAGTTTGTATTATAAAGCAGGACTCTGCAACTGGTCAGGAATGAGAAAACACTCAGCAGTAGTGAACCAGTCAAAGGAGGGAACAGCTCCTTGGGGTATTTCTTAAATGGTGCGCTAATGGTCACTGTCACGGATTGGGTTTTACATACACACAACCTCCCCTGACATCACAGCATCCATATACCCACCACCAGGCAAGACCGTGCTATGGGGAACGAGTGGGATGATACGGTAACGGACAGGGAAAGCAGATCTGCATCTCATCTGTGATGCACTGGCCCGTACCATAAAACACATGGCATAGCCTGCATACAAGATCCACTAAAGTGTCTTTCCCATTTTCCTTTTCTCTCAATCTGTTTTCTGTCTGCTCCTCCTTTTCCTATTCATCCATGGTCCCCTCCTCAAACCAACTCCAGTTTACCCTTTTAACACACACCTAGGGGTACTGCCAGGTCCAACATTCCAAGGATGAATGTGATCAATGGTTTTCTCTGGACCTGGTACAAAGGGCAAGACCTGGTACAAGAGCTGAGCACAGGTGCAGGACTTTATCATTACCTGTTAGGTTCACTCCCTCTGGGGCACCTGGCATTGGCCACTGTCGGTAGACAGGATATTGGGCTGGTTGGACCTTTGGTCTGACCCAGTATGGCCGTTCTTATGTTCAGATTAAGTAGTTACTCACAGTTCCTTCATTACAGGCCCACCTCAGTCAGCTTTAGGCACAGCAACAGTCTTTGCCCTGGCTCCAGTGAAGCCACCAACCGCTTCTGAGGCTCCCTGCTCAATCAAAGCCCCGGCAGGGTCCCAGCAGCAGCTCCTGGCTTCCTAGCAGCAGCTCCTGGTCTGATCAGAGCTCCACAGCAGCAATTTCACTCCTCTTCCCAAAAATGGAGTCCACCGCCTGCTCTGCCTGCCTCTTTCCCCAAGGCATCATGGAAGTTGTTGTCTCTAAGGCTAGATTGCAGCACTTAGGATCTTCCCAACTGGAACACTCCCAATAAAGTTCAGAGGCCCCTCAAACAAAGAGTGCCTACAGATAGGTAGGTAGGTAGATAGATAGATTTCTGATCATAGCTTCACCTGTCTTCATAAAACATCTATAAATAATTTAAATGAAAAATTATTAGACCATTGTTGGTACCAGGAATTTGTTAAAACTAATACTTTAATTTAGTCAGTGAGCCCTGTCAAGGTTCCTTCCCCATTCTGAACTCTAGGGTACAGATGTGGGGACCTGCATGAAAAAAACCCTAAGCTTATTTTTACCAGCTTAGGTTAAAACTTCCCCAAGGTACAAACTATTTTACCTTTTGTCCCTAGACTTTATTGCTGCCAACTTCAAGCGTCTAACAAATATAACAGGGAAAGAGCCCACTTGGAAACGTCTTTCCCCCCAAAATCCCCCCAAGCCCTACACCCCTTTTCCAGGGGAAGGCTTGACAAAAATCCTCACCAATTTGCATAGGTGAACACAGACCCAAACCCATGGATCTTAAGTACAATGAAAAAGCAATCAGGTTCTTAAAAGAAGAATTTTAATTGAAGAAAAAGTAAAAGAATCACCTCTGTAAAATCAGGATGGTAAATACCTTACAGGGTAATCAGATTCAAAACATAGAGAATCCCTCTAGGCTAAACCTTAAATTACAAAAAGACACAAAAACAGGAATATACATTCCATTCAGCACAACTTATTTTATCAGCCATTTAAACAAAACAGAATCTAACGCATATCTAACTAGATTGCTTACTCTATTTTTTACAGGAGTTCTGACCTGCATTCCTGCTCTGGTCCCGGCAAAAGCATCATGCAGACAGAGAGAACCCTTTTTTTCCCTCCCCCTCCCTGCTCCAGCTTTGAAAGTATCTTGTCTCCTCATTGGTCATTTTGGTCAGGTGCCAGCGAGGTTGTCTTAGCTTCTTAACCCTTTACAGGTGAAAGAGTTTTTACTCTGGCCAGCAGGGATTTAAAGGGGTTTACCCTTCCCTTTATTTTTATGACAAGCCCATTCAGTACTTAGAGAGTCTCCCGGATTATAACTGAATTATTACAAATTCATTTTATAACCACTGGACCTGTTGAACTGCAGAGGCTTTCTAATCATACACTATTTCTCTGAATCGAGTCCAATGGCTTTTTCAGCATGTGGCCTACTTCTACCCATGAATGTACAATTTATTTGTTTTAACATATAGACTGTAAAACTAATCTTCTTGTAGAAACATTATGCACTTCTGCATGTTTGTCTCATACCTCTTTGTGCAATGATGAAACAGTAAATCTCAGGAGATATACTGGCCGAGTAGGCTTCTTTTAAAATCCCACTAAGCTTTAGGATTGCAGTCACCATTTATGTCAGTTATTCGGCCATATTCATGCCAAGTATAGCTCCACTGAAGTAAAGGGAGTTATATCAGAGATGAATTTGGCCAGCTATGTTTTATAGGGAAATACAGTTCTGGATCTCTAGCACTTGAAGGTGTGAGAAAGGAGGAGAAGACAGTGTTATAACTTTTTCTCTTTATATATACATTTTTGGAAGTCCAAGTAATTTTTTCCCCAAAACCCTGTATTTTTATCAGACATAAAGCAATGTTGTCGATCCCAAAGGTTCAAAAATCACAAGTCAGGCCTCCTGAAGTTCATGAAATTGGCTTAAACAATTGAAATAAAAAAATACATTTTGGGTACTTATTTTCTTTCTGGTTTATGAATCTTAAGGATTCATATTCTCAGTATATTATCTACAACCAACAGGGATAGTTACTTATTTTAAAAGTAACTAATAGTCGTCTAACATAATGACTCCAGTAACTGAGGATTTAAGACAAAAAACAATCATTGCAAGACATGAAAGTCGCAAGAGTTGGTAACTGTACAAAGCGACTTGATTGGGAAATGAGCAGATTGGGAAGTGATTTATTTTCCGCACACAAAAATGTAACTGATTTTTTTTTTTTAGTTTCATGAAAATGTAGGGAAATGGAGGTTGTCAAAAAAATAAACCCCCACAAAATTATTTTTCCTGATTTCAGCCAATTTAATCCAAAATTTTTGAAGATAACTGACATTTTCCATAGAAAAATACTTACTGGCCTACTGTACCTGTGAGGCTGCATCTCAGCACGTGCAACTTTACTTACCAGACTGTAACACAATCACGGTATTTTTATTGTTTTACCATAAAAAGTACCATATATATGCAAATATCAAAAGGGGAGACAAAATCATGGCTGTTCAGTGCTCTAATGAGATGGCTTTCTCAGGCTTGACAATGCTGTTCCATGATGCATGTATAAATTCTGGTGGTTACTGGAGAATCTGTTCAAAAAAGTTAGTCCCATGCTGCATGAATGTACTTGGGTTACTTTAGTTTAAACACAGCTTGGTTTCACTTGTAAAGTTTGCGCAGAGTATCATAAAAACCCTGAAAGAGAAAGAAATTATTATAGTTCTGTAGTATTATCCACTCCATCAACTTACGGGTCACTGCCATCTTTTTTTCACATGGAGTGATTGACACTAGAATGATATGCTCAATGTGGATATGTCCAATACTCCATTTGAAAAAATAATGTATTGCCAGATTATTGCGGGTAAGGAGAAGGTTGTGCAATAACTGAGCAGTTCTGAGAGTCTGAATGAGAGGGGGAGAGAAGAAATAGGAAATAAGAGTAGTGTTTGACATCTCTTAAAGCTATGTGGGTCTATCACTATGGATTTAGTAATGGGGTTTAGTTAGATTTTTAGGGCATAGGTTTCTTTCTTTAGAGCTAACATTACTATTTATCAGTCAGTAGATTGATGTAGTTTTAACATTGAATATTCGTGTTTCTACTTACCACTACTCTGTACCATAATGAAAAAAGACTTTTGAACAATGAAATCAATATGAAAAATGTCAGTGGGTAAACTGTTAGGGCCCAGATTTTCATTTGCATTAGAGCTCTTCCCGTCACAGCTGTGAGCAGGGGAGGACCACAGTTGGCTCTAAGTGATACTTTGCCCTCTGCTGATCCCTGGGGCAGGCAGGGTCAGTTTGGCCCCAGCCTAAGTTAGTGGCCTCAGGGATACTCTAACCTGCACTGGCTTGTAATAGATTCTCTAGACACCATTACACCAGCATACATAGCTAGAGTTCAATTAGCTCTGGCCTTGCTCGTGGCATGATCCATGTTGATAACTGAGATGATGAAGCCTTTGTGCAGTGCATAGTAATAGCTTTACTCAGCCTACCAACTTCTGAACTATGTTACTTAGTCTTATGTGCTAGTAGTTGGCAATATATACATTAACTGTCTACCTATTCATATATATACAGATACCTCTTTGATTTATCACTTTTGTAACACCCCTATGCTGGGAGGGCCAGGAACAGGTGGATTTGAGCTAGCTGTATTGGCAATGTGATAGCTGGGTGTTCCTTGATGCCAAGGGTGTCCTCGGCTACCTGGTTAGAACAGAGGTAAGACTGGTTTGCAGCAGTCTGATGACAAGGCATCTTCATCAGAGGTCAGGTTCTGGTCCCAGATAGTGAAACTTGGCACATATTTAAAACAAATGTTTGCTCAAATAATGTATCCAGCGTTACACAAATAGTTTGCATATAAATATATTACAGTAAATAAGTAGTTGTATGTTCTCACAGTAGCGCAACCATAATTAAGGTGGCATAAAAATGTTCTTTTTCAGGGCTGTACCTCAGTGGTGCACCTTATTTTACAGAGCCCTTTCTTGTAAACATGCCATATGGAATTTGAACCAAATTTCAGCCACTAATTAATGTGTGAGGAGTGATCTCCAATGTGTACTTTGTTTGCATATTGTTGAATTTTTTAGGGAAGTTGGGAAAACCAAAACACTGCTTTCTCCCTTTTCCCCCTTGCCCCAAACATTTGCTGCCTCCTGCTGCTGCCTGAGTGGTAACATTGTGACTAGGGCTGTCAATTAATTGTAGTTAACTCCCGCAATTAACTCAAAAAAATTAATCGTGATTAAAAAAATTAATCGCGATGAATCGCAGTTTTAGTTGCACTGTTAAACAATAGAACCCCAACTGAAATATATTAAATATTTTTGGATGTTTTTTCTACATTTTCAAATATATTACTTTAATTACAACACAGAATAGAAAGTATGGAGATGGTGTCCTTAGCCTTTGTTTGCCAGAAGCTGGGAATGAGCGACAGGGAATGGATCACTTGATGATTACCTGTTCTGTTCATTCCCTCTGGGGCACCTGGCATTGGCCACTGTTGGAAGACAGGATACTGGGCGAGATAGACCTTTCGTCTGACCCAGTATGGTCATAGAATCATAGAATATCAGGGTTGGAAGGGACCTCAGGAGGTCATCTAGTCCAACCCCCTGCTCAAAGCAGGACCAATCCCCAATTAAATCATCCCAGCCAGGGCTTTGTCAAGCCTGACCTTAAAAACCTCTAAGGAAGGAGATTCCACCACCTCCCTAGGTAACGCATTCCAGTGTTTCACCACCCTCCTAGTGAAAAAGTTTTTCCTAATATCCAACCTAAATCTCCCCCACTGCAACTTGAGACCATTACTCCTTGTTCTGTCATCTGCTACCACTGAGAACAGTCTAGAGCCATCCTCTTTGGAACCCCCTTTCAGGTAGTTGAAAGCAGCTATCAAATCCCCCCTCATTCTTCTCTTCCGCAGAATAAACAATCCCAGTTCCCTCAGCCTCTCCTCATAAGTCATGTGTTCCAGTCCCCTAATCATTTTTGTTGCCCTTCGCTGGACTCTTTCCAATTTTTCCACATCCTTCTTGTAGCGTGGGGCCCAAAACTGGACACAGTACTCCAGATAAGGCCTCACCAATGTCGAATAGAGGGGAATGATCACGTCCTTCGATCTGCTGGCAATGGCCCTACTTATACATCCCAAAATGCCATTGGCCTTCTTGGCAACAAGGGCACACTGTTGACTCATTTCCAACTTCTCGTCCACTGTAACCCCTAGGTCCTTTTCTGCAGAACTGCTGCCGAGCCATTCGGTCCCTAGTCTGTAGCGGTGCATGGGATTCTTCCGTCCTAAGTGCAGGACTCTGCACTTGTCCTTGTTGAACCTCATCAGATTTGTTTTGGCCCAATCCTCTAATTTGTCTAGGACCCTCTGTATTCTATCCCTACCCTCCAGCGTATCTACCACTCCTCCCAGTTTAGTGTCATTTGCAAACTTGCTGAGGGTGCAATCCACACCATCCTCCAGATCATTTAGGAAGATATTGAACAAAACCGGCCACAGGACCGACCCTTGGGGCACTCCACTTGATACCAGCTGCCAACTAGACATAGAGCCATTGATCACTACCCGTTGAGCCCGACAATCTAGCCAGCTTTCTATCCACCTTATAGTCCATTCATCCAGCCTATACTTCTTTAACTTGCTGGCAAGAATACTGTGGGAGACCGTGTCAAAAGCTTTGCTAAAGTCAAGGAACAACATATCCACTGCTTTCCCTTCATCCACAGAGCCAGTTATCTCATCATGGTCATTCTTATGTTCCTAAGTACTGTAGGGCTATCTCTTTATTGTGAAAGTGCAACTTACAAATGTCGATTTTTTTTTTGTTTCATAACTGCACTCAAAAACAAAACAGTGCAAAAGTTTAGCGCCTACAGGTCAACTCAGTCCTACTTCTTGTTCAGCCAACTGCTTAGACAGACAAGTTTGTTTACATTGTGACAAAGTTCCTGCTCTGCCTTGGTGGGTCTTGCGCTTATTGGCGGATTTGCTCACCTGGGAGCTTCACGGCAGCCCTTAGCTTGGCCGTTTTTCTGAATTCACAGTCCAGGTCAACTCCTCCTGTGTCTGACCAGGAGTTGGGAGGATTTGGGGTAACCCGGGCCTGCCCTCTACTCCGGGTTCCAGCCCAGGGCCCTGTGGAATGCAGCTGTCTAGAGTGCCTCCTGGAACAGCTGTGCAACAGCTACAACTCCCTGGGCTACTTCCCCATGGCCTCCTCCCAACACCTTCTTTATCCTCACCATAGGACCTTCCTCCTGGTGTCTGATAATGCTTGTACTCCTCAGTCCTCCAACAGTCCACGTTCTCACTCTCAGTTCCTACTGCCTCTTGCTCCCAGCTCCTCACACGCACACCACAAACTGAAGTGAGCTCCTTTTTAAAACCCAGGTGCCCTGATTAGTCTGCCTTAATTGATTCTAGCAGATTCTTGATTGGCTGCAGGTGTTCTAATCAGCCTGTCTTAATTGTCTCCAGAAGGTTCCTGATTGTTCTGGAACCTTCCCTGTCACCTCACTCAGGGTAAAGGGACCTACTTAGCCTGGGGCTAATATATCTACCTTCTATTACTCTCCTATAGCCATCTGGCCCGACCCTGTCACAACATATACAGGAGATAATGCTGCCCGCTTCTTAATTACAACGTCATCTGAAAGTAAGAACAGACGTTTGCATGGCACTTTTGTAGCTGGCAAGGTATTTATGTGCCAGATATGCTAAACATTCATATGCCCCTTCAGGCTTCGGCCACCATTCCAGAGGACGTTTCCTTGCTGATGATGCTCGTTAAAAAAATAATGCATTAATTAAATTTGTGACTGAACTCCTATACTTCCTCCTCTGTTTTACCCACATTCTGCCATATATTCCATGTTATAGTAGTCTCGGATGATGACCCAGCACATGTTCATTGTAAGAGCACTTTGACTGCAGATTTGACTAAATGCAAAGAATGTACCATTGTAAGATTTCTAAGGATAGATACAGCACTCAACCCCAGGTTTAAGAATTTGAAGTGCCTTCCAAAATCTGAGAGGGACAGGGTGTGTGGAGTATGCTTTCAGATGTCTCAATAGAGCAACAGTCCAATGCGGAAACTACAGAACCCAAACCACCAAAAAAGAAAATTGGTGGTCTGCTCCTGGCATGTGACTCAGATGATGAAAATAAACATGTGCTGGTCCACACTGTTATGGATTGTTATAGATTAGAACCCATCATCAGCATGGACACACGTCCTCTGGAATGGTGGTTGAAGCATGAAGGGACACTTGAATCTTTAGCGCATCTGGCATGTAAATATTGTGCAACGCCGGCCATGACAGTGCCATGCAAATGCCTGTTCTGACTTTCAGGTCACATTGTAAATAAGAATCAGACAGCATTATCTCCTGCAAATATAAACAAACTTGTTTGTTGGGTGATTGGCTGAACAAGAAGTAGGACTGAGTGGACTTTTGGGCTCTAAAATTTTACATTGTTTTAGTTTTTAATGTAGGATTGTGGGTTTTTTGTACCTAATTCTACATTTGTAAGTTCAACTTTCATGATAAAGAGATTGCACTTCAGTACTTGTAATGGGGGAATTGAAAAATACTATTGCTTTTGTTTTTTTACAGTGCAAGTATTTGTAATCAAAAATAAATATAAAGTGAGCACTGTACACTTTGTATTCTGTGTTGTAATTAAAAGCAATATATTTGAAAATGTAGGAAACATCCACAAATATTTAAATAAATCATATTCTATTATTGTTTAACAGCACAATTAATCACATGATTAATCGCGATTAATTTTTTTAAATCGCTTGATAGCTCTAATTGTGACATCCGAGATAATCAGCCACTCATCGCTCCCTCCCTCCAGTCATATGCATGCTTAGGGAGGGTGAGGGTCACCAGGGCTCTGGTTGTCATGGCAGCAGCTGTCTTTGATAACTGATTTACCTCAGCCCAATAACATTATTACAAAGCAGAGTCTTAGGAGGAATTGTAATGAAAGCAGGCTGGGATTGGATACATTTCTGCCATGCTCCTTTTGGTTTGCATTGTGGTAAGTCGCACTGTTACTTTTCAAAGGGTAATTATGTGGTGGTGGTGGTGGTGGTGTTCTTCTTATGTGGCATCTCCATTCCTGGAGGTTTGCAACCATGGTAGCATATTCTGTATGGGCCTCTGCTAAACTCTTGTGGTTCAATAGTCCTTTGGATCCACTCAGGATACCATATTGTCCATCCAAGATTTTTTTTTTCTGGCTCACATTCTTCTGCCATCAGCCTTCCCTTCCAGTGTCCATAAAGATGCATCACCTGCTGAATCTCTTAAAATATACATTGCAAATCAAATCTTTCTTTTCATAAGATCTCTGACTAGTGTTTGCTGAGTTCCAGTTATCTCCAATACTTCTTCACTGGTTACGCGGACTGTCCATGATAGTTTTATAGTTCGTCTATAGCACCACAACTTGAAGGATTCTAATTTCTGTATCGATTGGTCAAAGTCTATGTTTCACAGTTATAATTTAACACACACCGAATGTAAGGTTTTAAGGGTGGAATTTAGTCTTCAGATTTATGTCTTTTATCAGCGGATATTTATTCTTCTAGAAAGCCTGTTTCGCTTTTGCTATTCTGCTGTTAAGTTCAGTTTATTACTTTCCTCAAAAAAGGGGTATTCCAGCTTCTTTCCTTGTGAATTGTTTATCTGCCTCTTGCATAGTTACCATTTGGGAAAAATAAAACAGAATTATCATTATAAGTCCCTAGTCATTTAAAAGTTGCAGTAAAACTTAAGTTGCATTTTAAAAAATTGTTTTTTTGAATACAGTTTCATTTAATTACTTTCAATATATTGAACAACATGGCATTGAGTGGTGAAATATGGTTCCTTGCAAAGATAGGAATGGCAATAAAATATATATTGAAGACAACAAATGTGTAAGGGCTTTATTTAAATATCACATAATTAGATGATGATCTATAAAAAAAATTGGATATTCACAAACAGAAAACTTGGTTTAACATTAGTTTAAGGTTGCTTTCATCAATACCTAAATCATACAAATTAGGAAATACAAAGCAAAGGATTTCAAAGCATAAAGGGTTACAAAGTCAAGCACTCTCAAGTTAGGAAATCCCACTATTAATATTGCCCATGCAAACTTAATTTAACCCCTTATGCATATGCATTATGAAACAGTCTTTAATTACATGATCCCATATTTTAACTCAGGATCCCTGGTTATTCAGTGCATAGGATAGATTTGCACTGAGGATGAATTGGGGTGGTGTATATGGTTGCCAACTGTCCCAGTTTTGCCAGGAGTCTCCTGAAATCAGGAGATTTTAGGTGCTAAAAGTCCAGCGGCGCAGCGGGGCTAACCACACCACTTCCGGAAGTGACTGACATGTACCTGCGGCCCCTGGGGGGGGGGAATAAGGGGGATCTCCATGCCCTGCTCCCACCTCGGGCGCTGACTCCGCATCTCCCATTGGCCAGGAAGTGGCCAATTGGCCAATGGGAGCTGTGTGGGTGGTGCCTGTGGGCAGGGGCAATGCATGGAGACCCCTGCCGCCCCCCCCAACATAGGAGCTGCTACTAGAGGGATGTGCCAGTTGCTTTTGGGAGCTGCCCGAGGTAAGCACCACCCCCCTCACGTCTTCCCCACCCAAACCCCCAGCCCAGAGCCCACACCCAAGCTCCCTCCCAGAGCCCTCACCCTGAATCCTCTCCTGCACCCAAACTCCTCCTAAAGCCCACACCCCCTCCTGCACCCCAACCCCCTGCCCCAGCCCAGAGCCTGCACCCCAACTCCCTCCCAGAGCTCGACACTACACCCCCTCCAGCACCCAAACTCCCTCTCAGATCCCGCACCCCCTCCTACACCCCTGCCCCTGACTCAGCCCAGAGCCCCCTCCAAACTCCTCAGCCCCACCCCCCAAGCCCAGAGCTTGCATCCTCTCCCACACCCCTGCCCCAGCACAGTGAAAGTGAGTGAGGGTTGGGGAGAGAGCGAGTGACAGAGGGAGGGAGGGGAGCTGGAGTGAGTGGGGAGTGGGGCCTTGGGGAAGGGGCGGGCCAGGCAGTGGGGCAATGGTCTTTGGGTTTGTGTGATTAGACAGTTGGCAACCCTAGTGGTGTAGTGAAGGAAGCTTTTGTCTATAGGAACCCTGGTGCCTTGTTGCAGAAGTTGGAAGGTTGTAGTGAATGAGGTAGTCTTATGGTTAAGGTAGTTGAATTCAGCCTGGACACTTGGGCTACTATTCCTGCCTCTTCCATTGAGGGCTTGTCTACATTACTGCTTAAGTCAATACGTCTTACGTCACTTGGGTGTGAAAAAGCCACGCCCTGAACGACATAAGCTACATCGACTTAGAGCAGTGTCTACACCACGCTATGTCAGCAGGAGACACTTGCCCCCCGAAATAGCTTCCACCTCTTGTTGAGGTGGACTAACTGTGCCAATGGGAGAACACTCTCTCATTGGCATAGTGCATCTTCACTAGAGCGCACTGCAGCGACGAACTGCATCAGTGCAGCTGTGCTGATGTAGGATGGTCGTGTAGACCAGCCCTTCATTCCTGTGTGATGCTGGGCAAGTCACTGACACCAGACTTTTCACAGTTAGTCACTTCTGCATGTAGTTAAAGACTATATCATCATACATGCTCGCAAAGGGGACGGACTAAGGTTGCATGGGCAATGTTCATTCTGGCATTTCTTCCTTGAGAGTCCTCAACTTTGCAACCTTTTAATCCTATTTACTTCTTAACTTTCTATTTCCTATTTTTTTGTGATTTAGTTTATTGATGAGAGCAACCTTAACTAACAGTAAGCAAAGATTTTTGTCCATGAACAGTATTAATAACATGCAAGCATTTTATGTACGGTTCAATATTGTCATGCATTCATATAAAAATCAGCATATGGTGTTATATAATAGTACATTATGACCAATATGATGACTTTAACTATGTGTTCTGACTTCATATTTTGTCTTTTACCATTCAGGGTGGGCAGAATGAAAGGTAAATTGAGGATTCATCAAGCTGCAGTTAATGTAAAAACAAAAATCTGCATATCTTGGAATGAAAAATGAACCAGTAGTCAGCAAACTAGTATGTCATGTTTATTAAGATCTGATTTGCCCAGCCTCTTCCAGTAATGAGCACAGCACAAAAATATTTATGTGGAAGTGTTTTTTCTTGAGAGGATTCTTTTAATACATTTTCACTGTTATTTAACATTTCAAGCTACAAATGCATAAACCAGTTTGGAAAAACACTGGGGATTTTGATGTTTCCATGTCAAAGTGACCTTTTGTGATGCTTCTATTTAATGTTTTGCTAATACAAAAGGCAACAAACTGTGAGAACACACACAATGAAATGAGAACAAATATTCCTCCCATCCAGGTTTTTTACCCTTTTATGTCGTTAGTATATGATTTGTTCTAACACTTCACTGTACTCAGAAAAATACAAAAAACAAAACTAGAAAAATAGCTGGATTGCGAAGACAAAATGGCACTTTAATAAACTCTGCTGCTTTATTCTTCTCCTCTGTATCCCACAAGGGAGTCGTACACCCATCTGGAGCTTAAAGGACACATCACTAGAATTAACACGATGAACTTGGTTTATCTATAAAACGGGACATTATGAAAATACATTAATATAGTAAATTCTGCCCTCATCACAAAATCCATTGCAGAATTATTAACATCCTAGGCACTCTTGGAGCTGGCTAGGAAATGGATGCATTCTAATTAGAGTTGGTCAGATAATATGAATTGAACACTTTATTCAATGAATGTTTGCATTTTAGTTGGTTAAATCATTAGTCAAATACATTTTCACATCAGTCAACCAGCTCTGTAAACTGTGGACAGTATTAGTAGGTGGAAGCCCATGTTGTCGTGGGCATATAGTCAGTAAAGTGTAAAAAAACCAAAACAAAAATGGCTGAGAACTTATGAATCTCAGTCATGATTCAATGTGGTGATATTTTAAACAAAAAGAGCTGTCAACCATGCTTGTAATTGTTTCCATTGTTTCACACTGCCATACAGAGTGACAGTCCTGTAATCTTATTATATAGATGATATATAATTTTTGATCAGCAATAAATTAAATGTAAAGAATCCCCATTAAATCCCTGTGTCCATCTTCTCATTTAACAGGAAGACAAGGTTCTCTGGCAAACACAAGTCACCTCCCATCCCATATTTTGCAGTGGAATTTCATCATTTAACATTGTTACACTATAAACATGTTGTGGTATCTCCTATCTTTTCAAATTATGAAGTCCCACTAAAAGACAGTATATACACGGACTAACTATTTGTTACTGCACAGTGATTTTGATGCTACATTATGTCTTTCTCTGAGGGATACAGAGATATTGTTAGGTTTCAGAGGAACAGCCGTGTTAGTCTGTATTCACAAAAAGAAAAGGAGTACTTGTGGCACCTTAGAGACTAACCAATTTATTTGAGCATGAGCTTTCGTGAGCTACAGCTCACTTCATCAGATGTATACCGTGGAAACTGCTATATTGTTGGAGCACAGAATGCATCCTGTAACAGCACCTCTGTAGCACACCTTCTGTTGCTTCTTAAAACAAGACAGCTATGTTGCTTTACCTCTCTGCGATTTTGCTTTTTCTTTCTTACCCATTTATTCTCATACCCATCCATGGGATGCCCAGGACACATCTCTATGGGCCTGATCTGAAGCTCCTTGAAGTTAATGGAAAGATCTCCCACTGACTTTGATGGGCTGTTAATTAAAGCCTTTATGTTTTGGACTCCACTCATTCCTTTCTTGAATGTCATGTTTCTACTCCATGTATCCAGAATGACAGTTCCTTTTCTTATGCAGAGAGTACTACTTGCCAGTCACCCAAAGGTTCTCCAAATAGTCTTGATATCTTCCCTTCAATTTTTGTTTGGGAATATACTGTTTTAATGAGCTCAATTCAATTTAGAAATAATAATCATAAAAAATCTTCTTTGTAATCATTTATATTGCTTGCTTTCCTTTCTAATCCTCTTCACTTTGATCATTATGTCTGTCCAGAAATAAAAAAGTATTAAGCCTAACACTTCCTTGATGCTTTCACATTTTACAGGGAAGATGCTCTGTTCTAACTTGAGAGTCTATCATGTATATATACATCCTTCTGACCTCTTTGTGTCTGCAAAATAGCTAATTCATCTTGTTCGGTTACTCAGTGAATATAGTTATTTTCCTGTCTTACAGAAGATGTTGATATGCAGTATTTTTTTTTTCATTTTGCATTTTTCCCTTTTATGTTTTTGCATAATTTTTTTCTGCTAGAATGAAATATGACGGAAAATGCATTTGCTGTTAATTTGCTGCTTTTACGTATGTCAGAGGAGAGTGGAAAATCACTGCTTAATTAAAAAAACCTAGGGATTTTCACTGTAATTAAATAATCAAACTTGAGCTGTTTTTTTTGAAGGATAAATATTGTTTACTTATCTTTGGAACAATTTGTTCATGCTGTAGGAGTTATTTAATTAAATTATTACCTGCTGTATCACCATCTGTGTACATGTTTTAGAAATATTTGTAACCTTCTTTTATGCGGGTTTTATGAATTGAAGAAAGTGCCAAAAAGGCAGTAAATATACTCAGCAGATGGACTGGGCAACTTCACCCTCCAGGCAGTAAGCATTGATTGTTTTGGGTATAGTTAAGCATTTTTTCTAAATTTAATTATTGTTTTTCAAAAGATGGCAGCAAAGTATTTGTAATAACAAATTATTACTTCTGGAATGAAGATGTAAAGAAATGCATTATGTGTGTAGATAAATGTTACATATTTTCTACATATGCCTAAGGTCATTATTATATAGTTTATTATTTCAAAACAGTCAAATCATTGTCCTTGAGAACAAGAAATTTCAATTTGTTAGCTCTTCCCTACCCTGAGCAATAAACAAAGTTAAGAAGTTGAGCATCTAATGTGGGTGTATATAGTGGGTCCACTAAACAGTTGACATTTAAGGTTTTGAACCAGCAAAGCATTTAATGTGTGCATTTAATATTTAATGCTTTAAGCATGAGAATATCCCTCTGAGATCTGTGGGTGTTTTTGTGTTCTTAAAGTTAAGCACATGCCTGGGTCGTGGAAACCATGGCTCTCTCAGTCTCCATATCCCCATAAAATGCAGCTTCTGTGCAGAGCTGGTGGCAGTCTCTCAGGCAGAAACTCAACCAAAAAACAAAATGTAATTTTATCCTAGATAATTTTGACTTCAGATTGAGGAAAAAAACAAAATACAAATATATCTCCGTGTAAGACAGAACACAGTGGGTGGAATCCTGGCTCCACTGAAGTTAATGGAAAAATTCCTGCTTGTTTTGCTCGGGCCAGGATTTCATTCATTGACTCCTCTGTCACATTCTGTAACCTAAAAGAAATAAAATGTCAGCTACGTTACAACTTCTTCTGCAGAAAGCGGGGGAAGAGTCCTCTATATTATAAGACACAGTATACAGAAAACAAAATGACCTCCTTTCCTTTTGCTTCTGTGGGTCGATAACCAACAAGCTATATGCCCATTTAGAACTTTGAAGACAAGATCCAAGATCTTGTTAACAGACCTGTTATTGGATGTCCAGGATGAGGTGTTGATTATTGGGATGACGTGCTGAAATCAGCTTCTAATACCTAGGAGATGGGCAACCATGAATTGAACAAATTGTAACTTTTACTGTCTCCCAAACAAGGACATATTGTAATACCCCAGTCTTGGGTTAAAGCAGTGGTTCTCAAACTTTTGTACTGGTGACCCCTTTCAAATAGCAAGCCTCTGAGTGCGACCCTCCTCTTATAAATTAAAAACACTTTTTTATATATTTTACACCATTATAAATGCTGGATGCAAAGCAGGGTTTGGGGTGGAGACTGCCAGCTCATGACCCCCCATGTAATAACCTCGCGATCCCCTGAGGGGTCCCGACCCCCAGTTTGAGAACCCCTGGGTTCCACAACATATTATATTTGTCACCATTCCTATTCTTTAGATTGCGTGTTAGATACAATAAATGGTAAAAAGTCTTAGTGATAATTACCAAAGTCTGAATTTATAGAACAGTGCCAAACCTAAACAATAGCAGCTTAATTGGTAAGATATTAAATTCTGATGTGTGGTGGAAAATTATTGTTGGCTTGATCCTGCAAGAAGCTACTGAGTACCCCTATCTCCCCCTGATACTTAGGAGAGTTAAGGAAGCCTAGCACTTCACAGGAGATGCTCAGTCTTTTCTATGATCAGACCTTCTTTGAACAGAAAACCTGGGAAATCTGTCTCAAATACATGTGGGGGCGGTTTCATAGATATAACAATATGTTGCACAAACCTCTGGATATAATACTGTTTGACCTTAGGTCTAAAATCACAGGATTAAATCAAGATCTTTCAATACATGTGATTTATAAAAAAACAAAACAAAACAAAAAAATAAACAAAAAAACACCCGAAGATGACAGATATTGCTTTTCATTCCAGTCTGATTTGGCTCTATGGGCAGTGTGCACAGATTGTAAAGGTCATACGCAAAGATGTTTTTGCTCTGTATACTACCAATAATAGATACTATGGCCCTGATTCTCCTGTTCCTTGCGCATCTTGTAATCATTTATACCTGGGCAAAATAAGCGTCAACTGCCCACAGGTCCTTTTAGCTTCCTGTCCTCATTGCTTTTTTCAACATTTCCCAAGTTAACACCCTCTGCATATTTCTTGCACTAAAATATTTAGTCTTTTGACTGAATTACAGATGTTAATCCTCTCACAGAATGTTTATTATGGAGGCCAAGCTTTTCTAAGTTGGATGCCTAAAGTTAGACACCTCAATTCATAGGGAGTCATCTAAATAAAAGTGACTTAGTGATTTTGCATAGAGACTGAGATTCCACAACTGTCACTGAAGTCAATAGGAGTTCCAGATGTTCTACATCTCTGCAAATCAGGTCACTTTTATATAATATGTATTCTAATTAACCTTTCAGATTCATAGATCTCAAAGTGCTTTGCAAAGGAGGGTAAGGATCATTATCCCTAATGTACAGAAATGAAGTTATGTGCCCAAGATCACCCAGCAGGCCAGTGAGCAAGATGGCAATTGAACCCAGTTCTCTTGAATCTCTGTCCAGTGCTATCCCTACTATGCCACAAGCATCCTGTGGAACTTTAGTCACCCATGGTTGAAGCTTTTGGCCATAATGTTTACCTGTTTGACATCAGAGCATAAGAATGTGCAGAATAGATAAGTTTAATATGTGACTCCAGTAGTGATGGCATTCTGGGTCTAATAAATAAATTATAGCTTGAATAATTAAGGTATTTACTTTCATGTCCCTGATGCTGGTTGCAATAGATAATTCAATCTATTGCAATTATTTTGGTTTAAATTTTAATAAAGGAGTAAAATAGAAAATTGCAGCTCAGATCTATAACAATGTACCATAGCGAATCAGGCAAACTATAATCTTTAACTATTCTCAAAGCCTATAAGTAAAGGTAAGGGTGAGTGGATTTTCAAGATAGCTAGATTTACAATAATCATGTATATCTTCTACCACAGCCCTGTGATCTAAAAGTCTCTTTTAACCAATTGCAGCTGTTTCTACTTTTGAAGGAGTATTCTTTTGGCACGTCTTTGACTGCATTATATTAACAGTCTTGGCAAGTATATGAAGACACGTAATTAAGCTTTTTTCTTTGCCATGTACACTTTATGCTATCATACGCTATACAATATTTATTGTGCAGCTAAATCTGTACTAAAAGTGCAGTATGTAAGTGTGTATAGTGCAGTTTTGAATCCATACTAGGGACAGATCTTAGGTACAAACAGAGATAGGTTTAAAAAAATACTGTATTTATTTAATGGAACAATTACACTTGAAATTAGAGGCTTATTTAGTCATTGTATTTACATTATTATAATAAACATGGTTGTTTCAGGCTGCATGTTGACAGTATAAATATCCTGTGATAATGTTGTCTATATTTTATGACTTAATGAATATTACATTTTCATGCCAGTTGCCTGACATTTAATCTCATAACAGCATAACTTTTATGTGCCATTGGAGATCTTTTATTTTTAATAATATCCCTATTCATAAATAAAATATATAAGCAGTGAGGAGTACTTAAAATAGTTCATGGTAGGCTTTGTAATAGTTTTAATTCATCTAAAAACTATAAATATACCGGAGTATGTAAAATACATATACTGTGTATACTGTTGATAAGTGTGCTGTACAAAAGCAACAAATAAAAGTTGTAATTCTTAAAACTACAGCAACCAAATGTACAAAATGCTTCCTAATATCACTTTCTTGATTCTACTTAATTATAAATTTAGTAGTTTTGTTTTTAATTTAACCAGCTCGGACAACTTTTTCACTCAAGATTTTGGGCCTCTTTTCCTTTCGCTTACACTGTTGTAAATAAGGAGTCAACTGTCTCCACTGAAATAAAGGAGTTATTCCATTGTAAATCTGGTGTAAGTGAAGAAGTAGGTTTTATTTTAAATACTGAGAGCCTGTTCCTGTTCTCACTGAAGCCTATGGAAGCAGGGCTGGGTCCCTTATGTCTTCAACAACTCATGCGCATAAAAAAAGTTAAGTTTAGAAACACAGCAAGTTAGCCATTCCAGCAAAGAGTGTGTTATACAGCGACTGCAGAGCCTTTTTCATGCCCTAAGTTACGGGTGACATGGCAGGAAGGATTTAGATTCAGAATCAGAAGGTTTACATGTGGCGGTCCTGAAATGATGCTCAAGATCTTGTGAATCTCCTGGACAGAACAGATGAACGCTCATGTTAGAAATATTAATAGAGCGATGCAGACCTTGATGTTGAAAATCAACAGACACAAACTTGTCTGTGCACATCATATATAAAGATGTAAATAACCTAGAGAAAGTTATCAAGGAAGGAATAGTGGAGAGTTATCATTGATGGGGATGACTAGCGAGGGCCTGGATAGAGGGTGTGTGGCATATCACTGGACAGTCAGCTGTCGAGTGCTTGAAGTTAACAATGGATTGAGAAAGTTTTGGAAATTTCTGCAACAATATCCCCTGTATTCAGATATGAATAAATAGATTTACTTAATAATCCAGAAATACAAGAAGATTCAGAAGTATCCATCTATTTAATATTTACTATCTATGGAGGTTTTGTCACGGGGAATCATGAGAATTGTGTTTATAAACAGGGTTCATTTTCCTGCAAATAAACTTGTTTTAATATTGCATAGGAGGGAAAAGATAATGGTTTTGGGAGACCTGTTTTGCTCAAAGCTGGGCTTCCTTGTTTTATAGGCTGGTGTAGGTTTGGTGAGTTTGAGGTAGAAGATCTCTGCAGACTGCAGGGAAGGACAGAACATTGCTATAGAAGATCTTTGAAATGACTAAGGAAATCAGATTAACTTTGATACCAAATATAGTGCTATCTGATTGATTGTTTTCCTTTGCACTGAGATTAGCTGTTGCAACTGATTTGATAACAAATACAAACTAAGACTTGAAAAGGGTAAGAAATAAAAATGCCTTTCTTTCGCAAATGTTTGCTTTACTAAATTCACAGGCTTCCTGTGACCTTGGGCATTATTTTAAGATGCTCATAGGTTTCTTGAAAAGGAGCTGTGAGTACAGAGTAGCCAGTGGACAAAGAAGATACCAAATGAACAATTGGGAATATTTCTGAGTCAAGTGGGAGTGGCCTCTTGTGGCAGGTGGGAAAAGGAGGACAAGCTCAAAGTTCCAGGCGTGGGAGCTGATTGGTAGAGTAATGGGCTGCAATCCCATAGTCCTTACTCAGGCAAAACTCCCATTGATTTAATTGATAGTGTGTAAATCAGTGACCGTTTTGCCTGAATAAATATCACAGTTATGCTCATGCTGAGTTGTTGGAATTAATGATTGCTGGAGTTGCAGTTGGTACAAAACACACAATTAATACTGAATGTTTTGAGGCTGTAATTTTAGGCCCATTTGGGTGGTTAATGACAGAATATAGTAATATTTAATGCTTTAAATGTTCAAACGATTGATCATTAATCAATCCTCATAATACCCCTAGGAAGTTATTGAATACATTTTTTATTATCCTCACTTTACAAATTGGGAGACTGAGACAATAAGCTAAAATGACTTGTCCAAGGTCACATAGTGAGTCAGTGACAGAGCCCCGGATTAGACTTCAGGATCTTCTGAATCTTGATTCATTAGTTATTCTTCCATGTAACACTGCCCTCTGTATAGTATATCTAGCATTCCTGGAAAATAAATACAAACTATGTTAGATCTACATAAATCCATGTAATTTATAGTACTATTACTAAATCTTCCTAATATAGTAAAAGTAATAAAGAACATAAAATTGCATTATATTGTCTAACAAAATAGAACATAGCCTTCCTTTGTTGATTATGGTATGTACTCTTTAAAGACAGAGGTCAGAGATGTCCAATGCGTAGCACTAAAGCACTTACATTAGAAAAAGAAAACAGAGTTCTGATTCCCAGTGTCGTTATGGAGAAACTCAACCAAGAACATTCTGACAATGTATAAACTTCACACTGATGCTACTAGCTTTCAATTGCCAATTTCAGAGAGGTATCCAGGCAAAGTTTAATGATCTATGTGAAATATTACAATTGTCAAATATTTTTATGCTGTCCAAAATTATCTTGTTTGAATTGCATTTCATTTGTATGTGTTTTACTGATTTAGTACAAACCATCAGCCTTCTTGTCTATTTCTCAATGCATTAAGCTTTTTCAAATGGCTATTGCTGAAATACCTCACAAAATCTAGGTTAACCATATAGAAGGTTAACAATTGATGTTCTGCTTTAACTCAGCTTACTAAGAAGTACCCTGGTATAAATTCCTTTTTGTTCTCCTAGTTTTAGTGCACAATTTCTTCAATTATGTTCACAAATGTGTTCTTTAAAACAAAAGGAGGTACTCTCTAGACCAGTGGTTCTCAACCAGGGGTACGTGTACCCTGTGCGTTTGCATACCCCTGTGGGTACACAGAGGTCTTCCAGGGGGAACTCAACTCCTGTAGATCAGTTATTCACAACCTGGGGGTTGCCATGGGATGAGTTTAGGGGGATCACAGGTGCAAAGCTGGCATTAAGGGGTGGCAAACAGGGCAATTGCTTGGAGCCCCATGCTAAAAAGGGTCCCACGAAGCTAAGTTACATGCTTCAGTCCCACTGCCTGGAGCTCGGGCTTCAGACAAGGCTCACAAGTGAAAAACAAGCTCTAGTATCACAACGAAATGTAAGTACAATATTTATATTCCAATCTATTTATTTTATAATTATACAGTAAAAATGAGAAAGTAAGCAATTTTTCAGTAACAGTGAGTGGTGACACTTTTGTATTTTTATGTCTGATTTTGTAAGCAGGCAGTTTTTAAGTGAGGTGAAATTTGGGGGTATGCAAGACAAATCAGACCCTTGAAAGGGGTACAGTAGTTCAGAAGAGTTGAGAATGGCTGGTCTAAAACAGTAAGCAGTTTAAGCTTAAACAACTAACTTACTCACTTGTAAAAATTAGTCTAAAAGGTAAAGAAGACCAATTGAAAAGTTTTGCTGTTAAAGGAGCTGAACTGTAAAATGCACATGTAAATGATTGTTCAGTTTATTGTGCCCCTTCTATGGGCAGTTCCACATAGGATATGAGTCTACTAGCTAAAAGTTAAGAAGATAATCCTTTAACTCAATACACAGGCCAATGTTCTTAATGCTGGATGTTTGCAGTTCAATCCCTGGTGGTAATCCTATAGATTCAGAAAATGAAACACGTGCAGTAGAACATTGAAGTTGTTTTACTTGAAACAGCATAAGCGTTAACTTCCAATGAGTAAAAACATGGATCACTACAGAATGGAAAGGTGGCATGAGTAGTTGAGGATGGAAATTACCTTCTAGTGGCATCTTTTCCTGTTCTATTTAGTATAATACCCCATCCTCATTCATCTCAGCAGATACATAGAAGAATGGCTGAGAATGTTTTATAAAGTCAGAAGAAACAAACAGGGTCTATCAAATGAATTAGCATTGCGTCTTCACCTCCAGCCACACACCCAAGGACAGAAGGTTTATCTGCTGTCCCAAGGTCAAGGTCACAATTGGGTGTGTTGGAAAAACTTCAGTGCCAGCTACAGCAGTTTTTGTTTATGTGATGTAATACTAAGTATTGACTTCAAAATAAAGAGGAAAAAGACCCATTAAGAAATTAACAAAAGCACATATGCAGCTGAGATACATAGCTTTAAATTTAGATTTACTCCATCATATGGGACCTAAGTGTGTTTGGAAATACAAATATACTAGATGTCTTATGAATACAAACATACTGGATTTTAGGTAAGATGCTAACAGAGAGACTGAACAGATTAGTGTCTAATATGGGGGGCTGTGTATCCAGGGCACTGCAGATCTATCAAGAAATGAGAAACAGAAAAGAGGGATACATTTGTATTATACATATACATTCACTGACTATTTGGGTTGAGTTAATTCATGTGAGTTTTTGTTTTTAAAGTGAAGCAATAAAGCTCAGTTCAGCATTTGCACATTAGAACATTCAGGAGGCTGAATGTCACACCACGTTGAGTATGTGTGACATAATACATTGTGATGAATTCACAGGAATTGTACACCATGCAAAATTACACCTCTAGGCAGACCCAAATGATCAAACTTGGGCATTTCTGAGATTTGACAGCTTATTTCAGAAGAGACTCAGAAAAGAAGGTCAAAGGTTACTAGACCGATTACTACTACACTGTTAGCCCATAGCTGTAGGAGCCCAAACTCTGCAATATGATACCTTATTGTAATTTTCGCCTTTGTATTGAGTTCCAAGAAGAAGTGGTTGTAGCTTGAAGGCTTTACTGACTGGTATTTGGAAACCATCTTGTACTGTACATCATACACACAATGATTCTGCTTTCCCTCTGGTTTTTCTATGGGTTGGAATAGCCCAGTTGACTTAAATTAGCATATTCTTTCATTTTCTGCGAGCAGAATTTTGTCCTATATATGTGACTGGATAGATTAATTAGCAATAATTATGGTGTGTCAGTGAGTCTGGTCATGTGTATATATGTCTCAGTAAATGTATGTTCATAAACATACTGTACAGTTTGCTGCCGCAGTTGTCATGGCAACTTACTATACTTGAGCTTTAACATCTTGGAATTCACCCAGAAAGTACACTTTGTACAATGGTGAAATAAACTTGTTTGTTCTCTGAATTCTTCAGATACAAATATTTTTTTTTAAAAAAAAGCAGAAAATTATGTAAATAGTTCAAAAAAGCATAACATTATGTTAGTCTATTTTCTCTCATAAGCCATGCATAAAACGATTAAGGCAATCTATCAAAATATAGCAAAACACCAATATAGCCCAATTGTAAATCTTGCCTTCTTCAGCTCTATAATCTATTATTTCTAGAGGTCCCACTTCAGGGTTGAAATTGATAAAACTCAATTAAATCCCACTGAGCAAACAATTGAGAATGAGATTTTATAGACTGTACGTTATAAAAAAACCTGTAAGTTTTCATTTTTTTAGTGTTGACTTATTTTTGCACAGGGAGTCAGTAGACCATGCGATAATAACATCTTATGTCTAAATATCTGAAAGCACTTTACAGATATCAGTGAGTTTAAAAGTTTCTACTCTAAAACATGGCTTTGTAAAAGAGCCATGGGGCTTTATATTCATTGTGCCTCACGTTGATTTCCATATCAAATTTGCTCCGTTTAGAAATAAATAGATTTTCCCCACTAAGTACCAGCCCTGTTATCTCATCCTAAGCTCTAAGAATCAAGTCATTCTTCTCATCTTGTGCACCACTACCAGTTATAAAGGGTCTTCTGGCCAAATTTTGCCCTTAGCTGCACCTATGCAAATCCAACTGTCTTCAGAGTAGGTTCTAAGGGCCAGGTTTTCAAAAGAGCTCAGCACCCGCAAATGGGATTCACCTCCCATTTTAGGCATGAAAATAAAAAGTGGACAGGTTGGGTGTCGAGCTGTTCTAGAACGTGTAGCCATAGGTGTCAGAATGGGAACTCCTGGGTGCTAGTCATGTTTGAAAATTTGGCCCTTATAAAGATATGTACGTAGGAGTTGAGCTCTCTTAAATATCTGGCCTCAGTTGTGGGTGCTGAGGAATTGAACATCTGGCCCTGAGCTTTTGGAATTTGAGAAAGGCCTAATTTTCTATTGCCTTGTGCCCAGAGACGACCTATGCCTGCTGATAGTGGGAGACACAGCCCCGGAACAGCTCAAATCACGCTCCCCCAGCCAAATCCCTCCTCCTGGAAAGCAGCACCTCCCCTGTCCCCCCTTCCTGCAGCTCCCAGCTGTTCTTCCTGTCTCTTGCTCTCTCTGCCTGATGCTGCTTGCACCTTGCCAGCTCACCATGTGACTGAGCAATCTGGGGGTGGGGGGGTAGGACCCATATCCCCCCCCACCCCCCCGATGCATCACCTCTACTTGTGCCTATCATTCTGATTTGGGGTAAAAATTTTAGCAATACCTAATTGATTTAGGAGATGAAGTCCCATTTTCAAAAGTAATTTTAGGCATTTAGCCTAAATCTTACAGAAAGTCAATCTTAGGATCCTAGGATCCTGTCATGGGCACAGAGAGATTGCTGCACCTCCAGAAGAAGTAAAGGCATGAGGCCTGAAGGGTTCCATTCAGAGCGATCAAGGAAGGGGACAGAGGTGCAGTTATCATACAATTGTCCCACCCTTAGATTAGGCCCTGTGGATCCACCATGCTTCCTAAACAAGTCCAGCTGGGTTCAGCACCTGTGATACTTTCCTGTGGGAGTTTGTGACTAGTGGTGAATATAGATAGTGACTAGCCAACCTTTTAAACCCAAATTTTATTTATTTTCACGGTAGAACAAAGTATTTCAAGAAAGGATTTTAAAGCAGACAGGCTACATGGATGTCTGTCTTACCTAAAGGCTTACCATCCCCTGAAGGGCACCTAAGCAGGCCTAGTTTCCCCAGGCACCCCAGTGAGAGCCTGTATCAGTCTGGTTTCCCCAAAAACCTCCACCGTAACTACCACCCCTCTGGAAATAATCTCTTTTTATTCAACTTGAGTTTTTGTTCTTGTCAGTTCGGGTGGGGGGGGGGAAGGAGTCTGGCTCTTCTTGTTAAAAAACAGTTCAGTGGGTTGAACAGAACTCCTCAGAGCCAATGGCTCTGCCATTGTCCTGTAACAACCCTCAAGTGTTTGCTGAGAATGGCTTATTCTGAGCTATTCTTCCTTCCTGATCTTTTCCTTATTAGCCCGCTGTTCAATTAAACCAATATATTCATGTGGTAAAAATTCCAATAGCTAGGTCAATATACAGTATTCAAGTACTCTGCTTCTATCACTGTGCTTATGTTACTTTAGAAAATGGCACCTAGGATCCTATGTCACTTAGGCACTTTTGAAAATTTTATCCTTGGCCTACTTCTGCTCCTGTTGAAGTCATTAGCCAGCATTGCAAGACATTTACATGCCAGATGCGCTAAAGATTCATATGTCCCTTCATGCTTCAACCACCATTCCAGGGGACATGCATCCATGCTGATGATGGGTTCTGCTTGATAAGAATCCAAAGCAGTGCGGACTGACGCATGTTCATTTTCATCATCTGAATCAGATGCCAGCAGACAATTGATTTTCTTTTTTGCTGGTTCAGGTTCTGTAGGCTCCGCATCAGTGTGTTGGTCTTTTTAGACTTCTGAAAGCATGCTCCATACCTTGTCCCTCACAGATTTTGTCCTTCAGATTCTTAAACCTTGGGTCGAGTGCTTTAGAAATTTCACATTGGTAACTTCTTTACGTTTTGTCAAATCTGCAGTGAAAGTGTTCTTAAAACGAATAACTTGTGCTGGGTCATCATCCGAGACTGCTATAACATGAAATATATGGCAGAATGGAGGTAGAGCAGGTTCGCCGTTCCAGGCCAATGGGGGCTGCGGGAAGCAGTGTGGGCCGAGGGATGTGCTGGCCGCCACTTCCCGCAGCCCCCATTGGCTTGGAATGGCAAACCGTGGCCACTGGGAGCTGCAATCGGTCAAACCTGCGGACGCTGCAGGTAAACAAACTGGCCTGGCCCGCCAGCAGATTTCTCTGACAGGCCGCGTGCCAAAGGTTGCCGATCCCTGATCTAGTAAATGGTCTAACTGGTTGTGGTATTTTGAGTAAAAATAAAATGGCTGAGCTATTAAATTTCAAAAAAAGGGGTTACTGTTTATGCAGAGTAACAACAATTTAAAGAAATTTTTATGGTGCGCTTAAATAGATATATAAATGATGTTTATTAACATAGATTCAATTGAAACATGCATTTTAAATGTCATAAATGCATACACTAATTGCATACTGCCAATATACAGTGGCCACCATAAAAAGTTAGCACCTAGTGACAGTTGTCACACCACACAATCTGACATACTGTAGTTATTTCCTTTTCGACCTGTTGGGGAATGCTGAAATTTTAATTGATTGAAATGGCTTTTTAAACACCCACATGAATGTTTTGGTTTGTGTTTAAAGGACCATATATACAAAAGCTGACATTTAAATTAATTTTCAGAGAAATCAATAAAATACAGGTCTGCAAAGATAATGTGGTTTGGCAGCTGTCCATAAGGGCTGACTGTTTTTAACGGAGACCACAGTATATTGATAATATGCAACCCAGTCCCATCCCTAACAAAAGAGCATGAGACACAATGAGGCTATTCATGTGCATAAAACTAAATGTGTGTGTGAGTCTTTGCAGGATCAGGGCCTTCTTGGGATTCTGGATGTTGTTTTGCAAAGCACTGATGCACATGCATAATTTTAAATACATGCCTACATGTTTTGCTAGATGTAGGGTACAGTACTCAGAACCTTGCAGAATCAAGCCCTTGCTTATCTAAGATTAATGGCAAGATTTTCAAGAACATCACGCCAGGTCATTGTTAAAATAAAACAGCACAATGTCCCATCCCAGCAAAAGTGAATGAGTTAAGACAGGCATGTTTATTTGAGCTCTGAATTGTGTCAGTTTCTTTTGAAAGGTTAATTAAATGTAAGTTTTGTGTTTATATTCCTTTAAAAACAAACCAGATTTTCACAGACTTATTTTTTTCTGATCTAAAGTTGTTCCAGTCATTTAAGAAGTTCAGTGGGGCTACTTGTAAGTGTAAAGCTAAGTCTAAGTAAATCATGGTCCAAATGTTTGCAGTTCGATAACCCCTATATTTGCAATATTAAAGTTATTCCCTTGTAGTAACTAACTGAGAAGTACACTGGCAACTGAGAAATACAAGTGAATGATGCAGATACTGCAGTAGCCTTAGGTAAAACTGGCAATGGACTTTCACCCTTGAAAGTTTGGGAAGACTGCTGATCCCTTTCAAGGATGATTGGGCAACAAAATGGCAAATGAAATTTAGTGAGGAAAAATGTAAAGTAATGCACATTGGAAAAAATAACCCCAACTATACATACAATATAATGGGGGCTAATTTAGCTACAACTAATCAGGAAAGAAATCTTGGAGTCATCGTGGATAGTTCGCTGTAGATGTCCGCACAGTGTGCAGCGGCAGTCAAAAAAGCAAACAGGATGTTAGGAATCATTAAAAAATGGATAGAGAATAAGATGGAGAATATCTTATTGCCCTTATATAAATCCATGGTACGCCCACATCTTGAATACTGCGTACAGATGTGGTCTCCTCATCTCAAAAAAGGTATACTGGCATTAGAAAAGGTTCAGAGAAGGGAAACTAAAGTGATTAGTTTCAGAGTAACAGCCGTGTTAGTCTGTATTCGCAAAAAGAAAAGGAGGACTTGTGGCTCCTTAGAGACTAACCAATTTATTTGAGCACCTTAGAGACTAACCAATTTATTTGAGCACCTTAGAGACTAACCAATTTATTTGAGCTACAGCTGAAGCTCACGAAAGCTTATGCTCAAATAAATTGGTTAGTCTCTAAGGTGCCACAAGTCCTCCTTTTCTTTTTGTAAAACGATTAGGGCTTTGGAATGGGTCCAATATGAGGAGAGATTAAAGAGGCTAGGACTTTTCATCTTGGAAAAGAGGAGACTAAGGGGGGATATGATAGAGGTATATAAAATCAGGAGTGGTGTGGAGAAAGTGAAAAAGGAAAAGTTATTGACTTGTTCCCATAATATAAGAACTAGGGGCCACCAAATGAAATTAATGGGCAGCAGGTTTAAAACAAATAAAAGGAAGTTCTTCTTCACTCAGTGCACAGTCAACCTGTGGAACTCCTTGCCTGAGGAGGTTGTGAAGGCTAGGACTATAACAGGGTTTAAAAGAGAACTGGATAAATTCATGGAGGTTAAGTCCATTAATGGCTATTAGCCAGGATGGGTAAGGAATGGTGTCCCTAGCCTCTGTTTGTCAGAGGGTGGAGCTGGATGGCAGGAGAGAGAGATCACTTGATCACTTACCTGTTAGGTTCATTCCCTCTGGAGCACCTGGCATTGCCACTGTTGGGAAACAGGATACTGGGCTGGATAGACCTTTGGTCTGACCCAGTATGGCCAATCTTATGTTCTTATGATGGTCTTAAGCTCCTCTAAATGGCCGCTAATCTGACTGTAACTTTGACCATCTAAAATGTTGTTCTGGGTCATATCTTAGCATCTGTATCTACTTCCCCTGAAGTCAGTGGGAGTTTTGTCTGAGCAGGGATGGAAGGATCAGGTGCAAAATGTGTGTGGGAGATGTGCTATAAAATACTGTATAGTTTACCTTAAGGTGGGTATCCTGTTGGCTGTTGTAAGCCTATCTGCTGTGTCTGTTTTTAGGAAAGGGACATTGAAATGGCAGATGTTCTGTCGGGAAATAGGATTTGTAAATTAGGTACTGTATAGAGCAAGACAATTTTTTTTAAGTATGATAGGCTGTTTCAGTAAATCGTGTTTTGTAGTCTTTTATTCTTTTCAAACATTATTGCTAAACTCTTTTTCTATTTTGTCATATAAAGTGGGTTCATCCAGTATGTGACCCAGAAAATGCCATCTGGAAGCGAGGTCTTAGATCAAGAAAATTTATTAACGGGTAACAAGGAAGGTAGCAGTGCGGATGTCACTCAGATATCCATCATTGTGAGGAGTTAATATGTGTATCTGCATTTCATTCTAATTGATGAGTCTGTCTGATGTTTGAAAAGCATTAAATTGCTGATGCTCATGTGATGGAATGTCTATTGTCAAAGTATGGATGAAAACTGAGCCTCATCACTGCAGTCAGTTTAAAAATGATTTGTAGAGAATTGACTTTGAATGTTTGCATTAGAGGTCAGAGTTCCACTTAGAAGGCTCACACAGCTGTAGAAATGTCTAGAATTGCTAGAGTTATGTTTTACTATTAAGTAAATGCTTTAGGTAAGAATCCCAACTTGGCAGTAATTTTGATTCATTAAAATGGAAAAACTAACTGGAGCAAAGCAGCTGGGACACTTTCTAAGTAAATTCATCAGTCATTCAGAAACTATGCATTTTAATACCTGTAAATAATAGAACAGTCTATCCAAATGGAAGCCTTTTATTGATGTGTAAGTAAAGTTGAGTGTCACCCTCAAATTTCAAACTTTAATCAAACATTCCCTTGCCTTTGCAGTCAGACGAATAAAGCTATTTTATTTATATTTTCTTTAACGTTATTTTTATTTATTTGTTGTACTATCCATAAGACCTACAAGTCCTAGACATGTTCCAGGACCCCTTTGTATTAGACCCTGTATTTTACTTCAGCAGCATGATTGATTTAGATGTCAAGCTAAATGAAATCTGCATACAAAAATTGACATGCGCCATGTTCAAAAGCTCCAAAAAGATATTGAAGTGTACTGCTAAATATTTGTTTTGGAAATTTTGAAAATATATCATTTGTACTCACTGGATTAATGCTATATTAGAGAACTATACAAATTAAAAATGCAGAAAAAACTGCAAGGACAACTTGTATGTTCCCTTGTTAGTACTGAAATATTCCCGACATTCTCATGCTTTTTAATATGTGATGACAGTTATTATTACTTTTTTTTAATACCACATGGAGATGCTAATAGAAATACTGACAGTATAATGGCACTGAGAAGAAAATTAAAGAAGGGAATGCTTAGGAAGAATGCAACATTGTGGACTCATTTTTTTCCTTTAAATATGGACACACAAAATCTCTCTAAGAGTGGTGAGAGTCACACACAATTGCATATGAAGACAGAACTGACACCCATGAATATTTAAATGCTTTCTATAGGCAACAAAGCAAACACTGCTTTTTGTCATTTTTTAATAGGTAAAAAGATGGCTTATCACAAAGTGAACGCAGACCAGAGAACACAGGGGCACTCTCAATACCTTGACAATGATGACCTCCAGGCCACCACGTTGGAACTAGAATGGGACATGGAAAAAGAGCTGGAGGAGCCTGGCTTTGACCATTTCCGACTGGATGGTACAGTCGATCACCATTCGGGAAATCCACAAAACCCCAACATTGATCTCGAGCCTATTCAGCCCTCGGCATCCCCTAAAGGAAGATTTCAGCGCCTTCAGGAAGACCCAGACTATGTGTCACATTATACGAGACCAGCACCAAAGAGCAACCGCTGCAACTTTTGTCGGATATTTAAACTATTTTGCACTGTTTTGACTTTATTTATTTTTGGAATTTTACTAGGATATTATGCACACAAAAAATGTCCTCCTTCCCCCACTCCTTCAGAACCAAGTGACCCTCATTTCTACCACGAGATTCTCAAGGAAATCAAAGCTGAAAATATTCAACAGATTTTCAGGTATGTACCTTAATTTATTTATTTTTTATTTTATTTATTGTTAGCACTGGTAGCTGATGTTTCTGATAGTATGTAAACACGTTCTTTTAATCTTTTGTTTCCTCTATACCAGTGGTTCTCAAACTAGGGGCGCCGCTTGTTCAAGGAAAGCCCCTGGTGGGCCGGGCCGGTTTGTTTACCTGCCGCGTCTGCAGGTTCGTCCGATTGCGGCTCCTACTGGCCACGGTTCGCTGCTCCAGGCCAGTGGGGGCTGTGGGAAGCGGCGTGGGCCGAGGGATGTGCTGGCCGCCCTTCCTGCAGCCCCCATTGGCCTGGAGTGGCAAACTGCGGCCAGTGGGAGCCACGATCGGCCGAACCTGCGGACGTGGCAGGTAAACAAACTGGCCCAGGGCCTGCTAGGGGCTTTCTGTTCTATACAGTATGTTGTTTGCAAACATTGAATTCTGCTGCTTATGTTCAAATTTCTCATGAAGTTTGTGACACTTCCATCAGATATACTTGTAAGGGACTTAGAATGATGCGCAAAAAATGTATAAAATTAATGCAGAACCTTGTTAAAAACAATACTTCCATAATGACCCAAATCTGGGCAGTGTTCCTATTGTAAAATGGGGGATTATTTTTGTAGGGAACATTATTTTGTTAAACATCGAAATGATTTTGGATGTGCACAGATTGACAAGTTCAGACCATTCAAAGCAAGTGCTGAGGCTGGCAGTCTTTTTATAGGTTTATTATATAAAAAAGGTCTTGCGTGGTAGCCATATTTATCAAATAGATCTCTAGATTCTGATGTAAAGGGTGTAATTATTTAAAAGCAAACAAGTGTGTATATGTACACAGACACTCTCCAGATATTTCAGTATTGATGCATGCAGGATTGTAGAAGCAAGGGTATAATGAAATATAGAGTAGTATCATCCTTTCGGATTCAGTCCTGCAGTTCTTGCTCACTCAAAACCAATGTCTCACGATATTTGGTGTTTTTCTGAAAGCCCTAGTTCCAGGAAACAGGTGATTACTTGGGAATCTTGGCTTACTTTTTTAAATATGAAAGATCCTATCCACATGGATGCAAAAGACAAGATTGAAAATATGAACACTGAAGGTCCCAAAACCAGTAGGCAAATAAAACGACTGACACATTTTTTCCCCCCAAATATCATGTTTTCAAAGCCGATATGATTTTGGGTGGCCTAGTTTATAACTTTTGACTTCTGAGGGTGGGCAATACTGCAAAACGCTTATTGAAACCACCGATTGTTTTATTGGAGAAGTAGCCATTGATCAAACTATTTATACCGGACACATCACTGTGGTATCAGAGTATGGGATCAGGCCTTATATGTTTGGAGGCTCTGACCATTTTTCTGCAGCTGTGAATGCTGAAGGCAGAAGGTTTTGCATAACTTTGATCCGAGCTCTGCATGTTACACCCTTGTGAAGCTGGACACTGGCAAGTCTGATTGCTGGTTTGCTGCACGATTGGAGCTTAGAAAGAGAGTCTGGACCTTATATAGAGAGAGCTTTACACAGATAGTCTGGACCATATGGAGAGTCTGAATGGGAATGTTTATACAGCTGTTATCCTGTTATTTGTTTAACCTGTTTAATTTTGAGGGGTTTGTCACTTTTATTTGTGGTAGTGTAACCCACACACCTCCTGGGTGTGGTGTTCTGTCCCACCTAGTGGCACCGAGATCACTTAGAGAGAGTTAAAATGAGTCTGCTCTACAGCCTTAGCTAAGAGCCAGTTGGCTTTTAGCTCATGTGGAAGAAACTCATGCACTAAACTCCGGAGGTCCTCAATTCAATCCCGCCTGCCAATGACCGGGGTCTGTTGGCATTACAAGTGGGAGCTTGTCCGGGATTTCAACTGGGAAGTCTCTGAAGCTCAGAACCAACTTCCTCAGCTAGGGAAAGTATGTAACCCCAAACGCCTCCTGGGTGTGGTGTTCTGTCCCATCTGGTGGCACCAAGACCACTTAGAGAGAGTGATAAAAGGAGTCTGCTCTGCAGCCTTAGCTAAGCGCCAGCTGGCTTTTAGCTCATGCGGAAGAGGCTCATGCACTAAGCTCCAGAGGTCCCCGGTTTGATCCTGCCTGCTGATGAGCAGGGTCTGTCGGCGTTACAGTAGCATCAGTCTTTTGATAAAGTATTACCGGACAAGAGTTTTGAGTGGTTGGCTATCAATTCTCTATCAGATATATATAAACACTGCTTTTAGTATGCATTATTACCCAAAAGATGGTCTCAGACCAAACTGTTGGCCTTAGAAAAACTGAGTTTTCTGTTTTGTAAACTGAATGTTTTAACAGGTTTCAGAGTAGCAGCCATGTTAGTCTGCATACTCAAAAAGAAAAGGAGGACTTGTGGCACCTTAGAGACGAACAAATTTATTGGAGCATAAGCTTTCATGAGCTACAGCTCACTGCATCCGATGCATGTAGTCAATAAGAATAGAAATCAGTCTAGTCCCTGTAAGTGGTTCCTTTTTTTAGCAGGACCAAGATCATCACAGATCCTTTTTGAAAGGCAAAAAATCACTGTAAAATCAACTATTTTGTTCCGTCTTCTCACTGCATTGTTCAGTGCCGCAGAAACCATGACAAATTATACTGGTAGAACCTTCTAAGTTGTCTAAGTATTAATTTGCTTAAACATTTTTATAATAGAAACATATTATGGGCCAAATGCAATTCTGATATAAACAGGCACAACTTCATTGACAACTATCAAATATTGTGACCCTCGTGGAACTAAAACCTGTTAGGTTTCAGAGTAGCAGCCGCGTTAGTCTGTATTCGCAAAAAGAAAAGGAGTACTTGTGGCACCTTAGAGACGAACCAATTTATTTGAGCATAAGCTTTCGTGAGCTGCATCCGATGAAGTGAGCTGTAGCTCACGAAAGCTTATGCTCAAATAAATTGGTTCGTCTCTAAGGTGCCACAAATACGCCTTTTCTTTTTGCTAAAACCTGTTAATGGCTCAACTTGTCTCCATAATTTTCTTTGAGAGAGAGATCGAAGAAAGTTATAGGGACAGACCGTACTGTATATATAGCTGGAGAAGGCTGATCCAGTGCTTAGGGCACTGGCCTAGCACATGGAAAATCTGGCTCTGCTGTGGACTTCCTGTGTGACCTGGGTCAAGCCTCTTAGTCACTCTGTGGCTCAGTTCCCCATCCGTAAAATGGGGATAATAATGCTTCCCTCCCTCGCAGGGGTGTTGTGAGGATAAATACATTAAAGACTGTGAAGTGCTTTGAGATCTACTGATGAAAAGCACCGTATAACAAATAGGCATTATTATTATCATATCTTAACTCCCACCAACATTAGGGTAAAACTTTCAAAAGAGCCTAAATCCCATTTTCAAAAGCACCCAAGTGGGGCTTATACTCCAAAGTGACTTAGGTGCTATTGAAAGTTTTACCCATAACCAGTAAGTCCCATCCCAGTGCAGTGCGGATGTGCAAAAGAAGGAAGGATTAGTGCCTGGGGATAAATGCATGGTGCCCTGTCCTTCGGGATGGCGCAGCTTATACCTATGTTACAACCTGGCCAACTCTACAAGCCTCTGTGGTGGAGATTGTGGCCCCACATCCTCCTCACCATTTTTGGAGCCATCTGTACCCCTAGGGGCATGCTTAGCAAGCAGGCCTCTGAGACGTGCTACTGCAGTTGTTTTAGTCCTTGCAGGGTGTGTTGGTGGTGCAGGAAAAATCCTGGATAAAATTTTCAAAAGCACCTAAATCCCATTTTCAAAAGTGATTTAGGCACTTAGAAGCCAAAGTCCCATTGATTCTGTAATGAGATTTAGGCTCGTCAGGGGCCAGATTTTCAAAGGTATTTAGGAGCCTAAAGAAGATAGGAATCTAGTGGGATTTTCAAAAATGCCAAGGTAGGTATCTAACTTCCACTGAAATCTGTCCCTAAGGGTGTCAGATGGCCTAGCGGATAAAGCACCGGATTTATGGAAACCTGTGTTCCTTTTTGACTCAGCCACTGGCCTGCTCTGTGATCTGGGGCAAGTGACCTCACCTCTGTGCCTTGGTTTCCCTATCTGTAAAATGGGGATAATGGTCCTTTGTAAAGCACTTTGAGATTTACTGATGAAACCTGTTATATAAATCTAGATGGTATTATTAAACCACTTTTGAAAAGGGAACTTTGAAAAGTGTCCTAAATCACTTAGGCACTCTTGACAATGTAACCGCTTACATTTTGTCCACACTGTGCCTCTGTGGAGGTGAAATGGGGAAAAAAAACCCATCTTCCCCTCAGCGTGCACATGTGAGATGCAGTCTCGCCCGGCATCCCTCATTATAGTCTGAGAATACTTTTAATTACCTGGTAATTATACCTTTTTGCAGAATGGTGTTTATAATGAGTAAACTGAACTTGCCCCACTAAGGAACAGCAGTATACAGTTTGTACTGTACTGTAAAATATGTCAGTTCTCTTTCCCTCCATCTTCAGTATATTTTCCCCTTGCCCTATAATATTTTACAGGAAAACATAATGTAAGATTCAGCACCATGGATGACTTTCGGGCTCCACCGATGTCAGTGGAACTTTGGCATTGACTTCAGTGGTGCAAGAATTGCACTCACTGTGTTTACTGTTAATGCTGTGCGTTGAGGGACCACAAAACATCAGTTTGTTTGCCTAACAAGTGATTTCAGTGGGAGTATTTTTGAGTAAAGGCTAAAGGATAGGTTCAAAATGCTGATGTGTAATAATCAAAAAGAGACAAAGAAAGAACAGTATTTCAAGGAATCATAGATATTCAAGGCCATTCTTCTCAGCTTCGCGAAGGTGCTCTCTCTTTGTAGAGAGAAGACTCCAGAATTAGACGCTGGTGCAATCCTGAACAGGAGTTGCAACAGCATATTGTCTCAATGTTCCCAAGCATCTCTAGCCAATAGGCATACAATACCACGCACTGGACTCCCATTTAGCTCATCTAAATAGATTTTAAATGTTAGTTACCTTTTAGATGCTAGCTTAATTCAGTCCAGATGCAAGTGCAGTCCTAAACTCTCTTAAGCAACGCCTCACTCTATAATTTCTTGTGAACAATAAATAATGATACTAATAAAAGTTCATATGAATGTTTGTGGGAAAACAAATATATAAGGGTTGCAATTGTAAATACCATCAAAGTGATTTGAGGTTTCTGTGCAAACGAACACTTATGAATATATTTTGCAGTATTTTATTCTCCCCAGTCATCTAGAAATACAACCAGAGTAACTGCACTTAAACCAAATTCCTGCATAAATATAATGTATTCATTTATCCTTTAAACACTGAACTGAGCCCTAAAGGCAGGAATTTTCCATAAACATAAATATGTAATGCTGACTATTCTAATCAGGCATGTCATGAAGATTCATTTTTATGAGGTAGGATAGAGATAATTGAATTTCACGTGCATTTTAGACAGACATGGGGAGGGGGGAAAGAGTGAGCAGTGGCGGGGTGCGGGGGCAGTAATGGCAAAAAGATTTCCAATTAGCAAACAACCTTTAGATTTGTTGGTTCAGTTTCACCATAGAAATGTGATAGTACAAGAATGAAAACAACTTGACAGTCAAATTATAAACACACCTTTTGATACTTCTTAAGAAACATACACAGCCAAAATATCTGGAATGGTCTTAAACTTCAAACAGTCTGTGTTTGATTGCTTGAGTGAATGGTTCTACCTTGCTGTGCATTCTGCTATATATGTTATAGAAGCTTTTGCAATAATGTCGACGAGAATTAATTTCGAGTGTATTGCAAGGTATTATTTTTACTACATCGTAAAGCATTTTATCCCTTGCCATCCCTCTTTGAATTAAATCACTGTTATTATTAACTTATTATTTTAGTAAAGTAGTTCCTAGAGGCTCGGATCAAGATTTGTGCCCCATTGTGCTAGGTATAGAACATGCAGATAGACAAGACAGTCAAAGGATGAAAGGAAGCAAAAATATGTCTCTCTTCTTTAAAGTCCTTAATATATTTGACAGGTTTCAGAGTAGCAGCCGTGTTAGTCTGTATCCGCAAAAAGAACAGGGGTACTTGTAGCCCACGAAAGCTTATGCTCTAATAAATTTGTTAGTCTCTAAGGTGCCACAAGTCCTCCTGTTCTTTTTAATATATTTGAGTGAATGCTGGTGTACAATTTAATGTAATTTCTGAAATTGAATTGTTTTCCTTTCTGCTGCATTATACTTTTGACAAACCACATGCATTTGGGTTGGAGAAATATAATATAGTAATTATATTGTTTTCTGTGACTAGTAGGGAGGAATTTCAGCTTTAACAGATAGAAATGTCTCAAGTACCAGAACTTTATTATGGAATATTACAGCAGTTTTAAAATTTGTATTTCTTTCCAGATCAGTTCATAAGACAATTGATTTTTTTTTCAGATTGTGTTCCAGTGACAGAATTTGGCACATTTGTCTGTTTATTCTGCCAAGGAAAGCAAAAATAAGTCTCACAAACCAAATGAGTTATTTTCACCGGTGATGGCTGAGAGATGCAGTTTTTTAACCTGAAGTCTGCGACTTCCTTGACTTCCAAAGTTCTTGATAGGAGCAGAAACTATCAAGTTTGTCCTTAGCCTGGAATCCTGTTTCTGACTGTGGCTAGTAATTCGTGCTTCAGAAACAAATGATTACCTTGTCCACAGAAATCAGATGTTCCATGTACCGTGCCAAATAGACTTCATGGTAGAGTAAAATCTGGGTATCTTTTCCTGCAACAGCAAAGGTTACCACCATCCCTTGAGCTAAAGGCAACCGTAGTAGTATTGAGGCTGAGCCTGTCTACGTTACAGCTTCTGATGGCGTCATTTATGTCGCTCATGGGTGTGACTAAACCGACCCCACCAAGCGACATTCGTTCTACTGACACAAGTGCCTGTGTGGACAGCGCTATGTCTGCAGGAGAGCTTCTCCCACCAACATGGCTACTGCCACTCGCGGGGGCTGGAGTAGCTAATATGACAGGAGAGCTCTCTCCTGTTGGCTGACAGCAGCAGCACCACTGTAAGCTCTCTAGTGTAGCTGTGCCCTTAGGCTTAACTGATTAGTTTATATTTAAATTTGCCTTTAAATATTTCTTTACCTGTCTTCTATCAGTGGTTAATTTGACTGGTTCTCCTTTCTGTAACTCATTATGTCAACCTCTGTATTTTTCATGTTGAAGACAGATTTGACTCAGCTTTAATTTCATCTCCCACATAATTTATTATTGGTTCTACTTTTTCACTTGATAGATCTGTGGAATCCCCTGAACCTCCTGGACGGCTTTGTTTTTGGTGTCCTTCTGTTTCCCTGCAAGATTTGCCTATCTGAATATTTCTGCTTCCTCCTTTTCCCCTTTTGGCACAGGTTTTCATTTACCCGCATATATTTTTGCTTCCCCTGAGGGAGCTACACTGGACTTATCCTATTTGCTGCTTTCGTCTTTTATCACAGAAATTGTAGTCTGTTGTGCCTTAATTAGACTGCCTCTTAGGAATCCGTAACATTTTCCCTCACCGAAGGATGTTACTACTTCCTTCCGTTATACCTTACTCATCAGTTTTCTAAATTCTCCAAATTATGATTTCTTGACATCCAGTACCCCTTGTACTGCTGCACTCTGTCCACACTATACTGAATTCAAGTAGATCATGACTACAGGATCTTACTTAGTCTATTAATATCACATTCAACTAGTCTCTCAATCAACTATTTCCCATCAACTTAAATACCGTTGCCACTGGCTTAGAGTACCTTGGGAGTTGGAATTTTTTTCCTCTTATTCTTCTCCCATTCTGTTTGGTGGTAGCAGATTCCTACTAGCAATTATCCTTTGTTTCTCATTCCATTTATCCCTCATACCTGAAGAGTTACTTCACTGCACTCTTCATTGTGAAACTGTCGTTCCCTATAGCAACAGCCAGGGCTTTACAAGAGAAAGGTGTAGATCCCTTCATAATATGCATAGTTATAGCTCACTGTACTATAGGGGGCATTTGGTCCTGCTTCCAGCTGGTGATCTTCCCTGCAGAATCTCACAAATTTGTCTCTGTTAAGATTTGACTTGTCACTGGTGTACAATGCAATCCGTAACTTAAGCTTAATGACTTGAAATGCTACAAGAAAAAAGAAACCAACAATTCTTCTGCTCCCACTTCTATCCAGTGCCCAACCCCCTCTCCCCAAACCAAGCCTGCAGTATAGTGAAAGGTAATTGTGTGATCAGATACACTGTCTTTCTGAAAAAGAAAACTTTCATCTTTTATGAGGAAAGCTTTAGTTCCTCTATACAGAAGTCTCCTATTTCCTAGCCATTGACATTGTAAAAAAATCTTCAAACCCTTAATCCATTTCTTACACAAAGGCCTGTGAGAATATGTCTTGCAGCCCTCAATTAAAGATCAGTAAACTCAGGCTCAGTCATACCAATGGGGGGAGGGTGTCTATGGTGGTAGGAGAGTGATCACTTTACATAAGCTATTACCAGCAGGAGAGTGGGGTGCGGGGAGAGAAAACTTTTTGTAGTGATAAACACCCATTTCTTCATGATTTGTGTGTATAAAAACAAACATCTTCTGTATTTTCCACAGTATGCATCTGATGAAGTGAGCTATAGCTCACGAAAGCTTAAGCTCAAATAAATTGGTTAGTCTCTAAGGTGCCATAAGTACTCCTTTTCTTTTTGCGAATACAGACTAACACGGCTGTTACTCTGAAACCTATGGTGGTATTGGTGGGTGTGTACGGTGGAACGCAGAGCCTGAAATAAGGATCACTTCCCCGCTACTGTATTGCAGCCTCCTCCTAGAAAGCAAGTTGATGTGTTCCTCCATAAGAAAAGTTTATGGCTTAAATACATTTAGACTGAAATTGGAGTCTTCTTTATTAGCTCTTTGGAAATTGAAGTCGGCACCCTGCTTGGTAGCCACTAGCCAAGTGAATCTACAGATCTCCATTCCACAAACTATACAGTCAGTTGGGGGTCAAAGTATCTAGTTATATGTTAATCTTTAATACACCTATCAAATATAGGTACAAGTACAAAGACTTCTTTTTTTAAAAAAAAAACAAACCCAAAATCGCAAAAGTTATATTGCTCTCTACCTTATCCCAGTGCTCTCCATACCCATTGTCAAGGTTCCTCCCCCACTCTGAACTCTAGGGTACAGATGTGGGGACCTGCATGAAAACCTCCTAAGCTTACTTTCACCAGCTTAGGTTAACACTTCCCCAAGGTACAAATTAATTTTATCCTTTGTCCCTGGATCTCCACTGCCACCACCAAACTCTAACTGGGTTTACTGGGAAACGTAGTTTGGACAGTCTTTCCCCCCAAAATCCTCCCAACCCTTGCACCCTACTTCCTGGGAAAGGTTTGGTAAAAATCCTCACCAATTTGCATAGGTGACCACAGACCCAAACCCTTGGATCTGAGAACAATGAAAAAGCATTCAGTTTTCTGACAAGAAGACTTTTAATAGAAGTAAAGAAATCCCCTCTGTAAAATCAGGATGGTAGATACCTTACAGGGTAATTAGATTCAAAACATAGAGAATCCCTCTAGGCAAAACCTTAAGTTACAAAAGAGACACACAGACAGGAATAGTCATTCTATTCAGCACAGTTCCTTTCTCAGCCATTTAAAGAAATCATAATCTAACACATACCTAGCTAGATTACTTACTAAAAGTTCTAAGACTCCATTCCTGTTCTATCCCCAGCAAAAGCAACATACAGACATACACAGACCCTTTGTTTCTCTCCCTCCTCCCAGCTTTTGAAAGTATCTTGTCTCCTCATTGGTCATTTAGGTCAGGTGCCAGTGAGGTTACCTTTAGCTTCTTAACCCTTTACAGGTGAGAGGATTTTTCTTCTGGCCAGGAGGGATTTTAAAGGGGTTTACCCTTCCCTTTATATTTATGACACCCATGCATAATAACTTGGAGAACATAGGAATAGGTTTTAAAAACCTGTTAGTGGGGATATAGCCAGTGATGAGCTGCCAAAATCTGAAAATCCGGTTTCCTATAAAAAGTTCTGATTTAAGGGATGTGCCCCAGTATGTATTTTTTGTACCAGCAGGGTTACCATATGTCCGTATTTTCCGGGGAGGAATTTTTAAAATTTAAAAATTCCTCCCGGATGGCGATTTAAGAACCAAAAAGCCTGACCTGTCTGGGAAAATACGGATGTATGTTAACCCTGCCTAAAGTTCTTTTTTAAAAAGATGGGCCTGAACTAGAAATGAGCTCCGTTTCATGTGTGGGTCGCCGCCACTCCCGATTTTGGGGTCTTTTTCTTATATAGGCTCCTATTACCCTCCACCCCCTGTCCTGATTTTTCACACTTGCTGTCTGGTCACCCTAGGGTGTGCACATGTGTGGGTCCCAGCTGCTCCCTGCCACCCTCATTGAAGCAGGTGTGCAGGGTTACTGCCCTGGGAACTGCAGGGCACCAGTGGACGTGGGGCCAGCTGCAGACAGGGGCGTGGGGCAGGGCTAGCTGGCTGCTAGCTGGTGGCAGGGGGTGCGGGGCTGGCTGCGGGCAGGGCAGGGGGTGCGGAGCTGGCTGGAGACAGGAGGGTGCGGGGCTGGCTGGAGGCAAGGGGGTGTGGGGCTGGCTGCAGGCAGGGCAGGGGGGTACAGGGCTGGCTGGAGAGAGGGGTTGGCTGTGGGCAGGGCTGGGGGGTGCAGGGCTGGCTGGAGAGAGAAGGGCTGGCTGTGGGCAGGGCAGGGCTGGCTGGAGACAGGCTGGCTGCAGGCAGGCGGTACAGGGGTGGCTGGAGACAGGGGCTGGCTGCAGGCAGGCGGTGCAGGGGGTGGCTGGAGGCAGGGGCTGGCTGCAGGCAGGAGGTGCAGGGGCTGGCTGCAGGCAGGGGGTGCAGGGGGTGGCTGGAGGCAGGGGCTGGCTGCAGGCAGAGGGTGCAGGGGGTGGCTGGAGGCAGAGGCTGGCTGCAGGCAGGAGGTGCAGGGGCTGGCTGCAGGCAGGGGGTGCAGGGGGTGGCTGGAGGCAGGGGCTGGCTGCAGGCAGAGGGTGCAGGGGGTGGCTGGAGGCAGGGGCTGGCTGCAGGCAGGAGGTGCAGGGGCTGGCTGCAGGCAGGGGGTGCAGGGGGTGGCTGGAGGCAGGGGCTGGCTGCAGGCAGAGGGTGCAGGGGGTGGCTCCCACATGGCTCCCGCAGCGCAGTGCCCCCGGCGGCCAGAGGAGGAATTACATCACTTCCTGGCGGGAGCCTATCAAAGCCTCAGCGCCCCCTGCAGGGAAGCGGGTTAACAACCGGTTCTAAAACTGCTTCAAAATTTAACAACCGGTTTGCATGAACCGGTGCGAACCGGCTCCAGCTCACCACTGATTATGGCCTATGGATCTTTCAGAAACCTCTAGAAATCCAGGATCCAGAAGGTTGCAAGAAAATCTACGTGGAATTTTATGGATTATTAATTTTCAAAGGAGAGATGTCTATGGGTCTCTTGCGGATTTTTGTGTAAAGGAATCATCTACATTCTGTTTCTCTTTGTACTAATATCTTATGGAGATCAAATGTGGCCCTTCTGTTTTCCTAAAGTTGAGCGGGATTAATGTGAGACCTCCTTTTGGCAGACAAAGAGAAATGAATCACAGAACTAAAAATTAATGGTAGATTAAATATCAGTGATCATTACTTGATCATATTTATAGTATGCAAACAGAATAAAGTCCAAACCAGATATATATATGCTTCGTGCTTGAAAAGTGCCAGTCTCCCAAAGCTGAAAACCACTGTAGGCCAAATGAGCTAGGAGGAAGAATTTAATCAGGAAAATGTGAATGTTAATTGGGAGTTGTTTAAGAACGCTTTCCTGGATGTTCAAAAAGCCACTATTTCACGATGAAGTCAGAAGGTCATACAGATTTTAAAGAAAACTGGCCTGGTTTAAAAAGGAATTGAAGGTAGCTCTCACTCTCTAGATGTGTCTGTGTGTGTGTGTGTATGTGTGTGAGAGAAAGAGAGAGAAAAGGGAAGTTAATAGCAGTGAATATAAATCAAAAGCTAGGTAATATAAAACTGATAAGGGAATCAAAGGGACACAAGGGGAAAATGGTGGCCAGCAGAGTTAAGAACAATATGGAGCTTTAAAGGAATGGAACAATATGGAGCTTATATTAGGAATAAAAAGAATCCTAACTATGGTATTGGTCCATTACTGTATGGAAATGATAGAATTATCAATAATAATGCAGAAAATCTTCTTTTGATGAGATCAAAATTTTGGTTGATAAAAGTAATAGTGTTGATATAATATACTTAAAGGTTTGTAAGCTATTTGACTTGGTATTACACAATATTTTGATTAAACACTAGAAAGGATGTAAATTTAACATGGCATACATTAAATGGAGTAAAACTGGCTAACTGATAGATCTCAAAATGTAACTATAAACAGGGAATCACCATTCAGCTGGTGTACTTCTAGTGGAATCCCTGAGGGATTGGTTCTTGGGCCAATGCTATTTATCATTTTTATCAATGACCTGGAAAAAAACATAAAATCCTTACTGATAAAGTTTGCAGATAACACAAATGTTGGGTGGATGGTAAATAATGAAGGGACTAGGTCACTGATTCAGAGTGATCTAGATAGTTTGGTAAGCTCAGTGCAAGCAAACAATATGCATTCTAATATGGCTAAATGTAATTGTATGCAGCTAAGAACAAATAATGTAGGCCATACTTACAGGAAGGGAGGCTCTGATAAATATATGGGGGTCATGGTGGATAATCAGCTGAACATGGGCTCCCAGTGTGACACTGTGGCCAAAAGGGCTAATGTGATGGTTGGATGCATAAACAAGGGAATCTCAAGTAGAAGTAAAGAGGTTATTTTACCTCTGTATTTGGCATTGGTGTGACCATGCTGGAATACTGTGTCCAGTTCTGTTGCCCACAATTTAAGGATGTTGATAAATTGGAGAGGGTTCAGAGAAGAACCACAAGAAAATGATGAAAGGATTAAAAAACATGCCTTATAGTGATAGACTCAAGGAGTTCAAATCTATTTATCTTAACAAAGAGAAGGTTAAGAGGTGACTTGATTTCAATCTGTAAGTATCTACATGGGGAATAAATATTTAATAATGGGCCCTTCAATCTAGCAGAGAAAGGAATAACATGATCCAATGGCTGGAAGTTCAAGCTAGACAAATTCAGACTAGAAATAAGGCATGCATATTTTAATGATGAGAGTAATTAACCATTGGAACCATTTACCAAGGGTCATGGTGGATTCTCTGTCACTGACCATTTTTAAATCAAGATTGGATTTTTTTTCTAAACAATATGCTTTAGAAGTTATTTTGGGGAAGTTCTATGGCCTGAGTTATACAGGTGGTCAGATTAAATGATCACAGTGGTCTCTTTTGGTCTTGGAATCTATGAATCTGTAAACTATTTTTGGCTATAGTGAAATCTGAATATAAAGCAGGGAGGTCCAAGAATGTAAATTTAATCCTTCTAATGCTAATTATAGTCTATGATCAGGAAACTCCCACAGACTTTCAAAAAGGTCAGAATTTCATCCAAAATTGGTTGATTCAAGACTGTATTCAGTATCACAAGCACACAACATTTTGTATCTCAGGTCCGCAGCGTGGTTCTCAGAAGACATTTTTTCCCCACAGATGATTATTTTTTTTAATGATAACCTTTAAAAAAATGAAGTTTAGATGTATGATTTGGGAAATCATTTTGTGTTCTAGATATATCCTATAGAGGTAAAGTACACTCTATTGCTTAAAAATCATTTCCCTAAGCACTACACCAGTGTGATATAGTAATGAATTAAACCCAAATGAGTCTTGCATTCACATTGGCATAATAAGTAACTAGTCCCTTGTGAAATTTCCTTATTATCTAAGACAGCCCAGCCTAATAACTTCCTTCTTATAGCTTGCCTCTCACTAGCATTATGTAGTATTGTCCTAGGAAAAATAGAAAGAAAATCACAAATTCAGGACAAATTACCAGTTTATAAACTCTTTAAATCACAAAAAATGTCTTAACTGGTCTCTGAAATGTGCAGATCAAATGGTGATGGAATTGAAGACAAAGGAGGCATTTCCCAGCCTTTGGAGTCCTTTGTTTCCAGTGAAGAAGAAAAGCATACCTAACTTTGATGTGCAGGCAGTGTTCTATATAAACACTACAGTTATGGTGCGTCAATACAATTGATAATAATAAAACCAATCCAAAGGGCCAAATTCTTAAAATCAGTGTGTAGAAGTCCTGTAGATACAATACTTCACTATAAACTTAAGTGTGATCATTCATATTTGTTTTCTTGCTTAATTTAGAATGCTGCATGTAATCATCCCCACAGTAACACTATCTGGACATAAAGTACGTTTTCTCTGGTGACCTATGTTTTTGTGTTGCACAGCTGTCATTTATTTTAAGTAAAGAACAAGTAAAGCATGGGCACTGAGATCACCCTGCCGGTGTGCCTCAGCCTTGTTGTGGCAGAACCGTTGTTAGGGTGTAGATGGCAGTCCAGTGTCCATGCCCAATGAGTACCTGCCCTGCTCTCAGAGACTGCTAAAGCGGTACACGCTAGTCCCAAGTGGAGTGGTGGCTTTTGTGACATACTACATTTCCCAGTAGGCACTAGAATGAGCTGAATGAGCATAGGAAGAGAAATAAATTGCTTGGCAAAGGGCTGTCATAGATTAATGCTTCCCCTTTCCTGAATCAGTGGGGGACCCAGGGAGGGAATTGTGACTCTCTGAATCATATTTCCCACCCTAGCCTGTTCTTGGGGCAGCACATCTAAGCACTGACCCTTACACAGTGTGAGGCAGAGTCACCGACTTATCCTTAGGTGAAGGATAGATGAATAGTGTTTGGAAAAATCAGTTCTGAGCATTGTTTTTGTTGCAACATGACAAATGGGTACAGACTGTAGCATTCTATGAATCACAAAATATTAAGAACATAAGAATGACCATACTGGGTCAGACCAATGGTCCATCTAGTCCAGTACCCTCTCTTCTGACAGTGGCTGGTGCCATACGCTTCAGAGGGAATGAACAGAATGGCAACTGTCGAGTGATCAATCCCCTCTCGTCCAGTCCCAACTTCTGGCAGTCAGAGGTGTAGGGACACTCAGAGATGGGGTGGCATCCCTGACTATCTTAGCTAATAGCCATTGATGGACGTATTCTCCATGAATTTATCTAATTCTTTTTTGAACCCAGTTATACTTTTGGCCTTCACAACATCTCCTGGCATCTCTACAAGTTGACTGTGTATTGTGTAAAGAAGTATTTCTTTAGGTTTGTTATAAACCTGTTTGCTATAAATTTCATTGGGCAGCTCCTGGTTTTTGTGTTCTGTGATGAGCTAAATAACACTTCCCTGTTCACTTTCTCATTGTATTAACAGGAGTGTTATAAGCAAGACATAAAAAGTAATTCTTCCATTCTACCTCATGCTGATTAGGCCTCAACTGGAGTATTGTGTTCAGTTCTGGGTGCCACATTTCAGGAAAATTATGGACAAATTGGAGAAAGTCCAGAGAAGAGCAACAAAAATGATTAAAGGTCTAGACAACATGAGGTATGAGGAAAGATTGAAAAAAATTGATTTGTTTAGTCTGGAGAAGAGAATACTGAGTGAGGTCATAACATATTTCAAGTACATAAAAGGTTGTTACAAGGAGAAGGGAGGAAAAATGGTTCTCTTTAACCTCTGAAGATAGGACAAGAAGCAATGGGCTTAAATTGCAGCAAGGGCAGTTTAGTTTGGGCATTAGGATAAAATTCCTAACTGTCATGCTAGTTAAGCACTGGAATAAATTGCCTCGGGAGATTGTGAAATCTCTGTAATTAGAGATTTTTAAGAGCTGATTAGACAAACACCTGCCAGGGATGGTGTAGATAATACTTAATCTGCTTTGAGTGCAGGGGACTGGACTAGAAAATCTCTCAAGGGCCCTTCCAGTCTTACAATTCAATTCAATTCTGTGTTTCCATACATCTCATGGTTGTATAGACGTCTAACATATATCCCCACTTAGTCGTCTCTTTTCTAACCAGAACAGTCCCAGTCTTTTTAACCTCCTTTCCTATGGAATCTGTTCCATACCCCTAATAATTTTTGTTGCCCTACACTTTTTGAGTACTAGTTTGCATGCTTATTTTATGTACTCGCCTCTTTTTTTGGTCTCCCACTCTTTCAGGACTCTACATTAGCCTATAACTAAAAATACTTTGCCAGACGTGTTTGAATATTCCGTTGTTTGCAGGAAAACCTCTTGTCTCTGATACTCTCTCACAAATTGACTAAGTGGCAGTATTTTGGGCCATGGGCCTATTTGCCCTCTGACTTCATAAACAGCGCCACCCCTGCCAATCTCACAGCTGCAGCCACCTGTTAGCTTCTTGAAGGAACTGAATCTGACAAAATCACACACATACCATACTCAGCAGGCAAGTTATTTACAGTTTAGGTCATTTGCTTTCAGTAACAAAATGCAAAGGTGTACTGAAACCACACACGGCTGCTCTTTACTATCCAAGGTTAGGTTTCAGAGTAGCAGCTGTGTTAGTCTGTATCCGCAAAAAGAACAGGAGGACTTGTGGCACCTTGGAGACTAACAAACTTATTGGAGCATAAGCTTTCGTGGGCAACAGCCCACTTCATCGGATGCATAGAATAGAATATATAGTAAGAAGATATATATATATACACATACAGAGAAGTTGGAAGTTACCATACAAACTGTGAGAGGCTAATTAGTTAAGATACGCTATTATCAGCAGGAGAAAAAAACTTTTGTAGTGATAATCAAGATGGCCTATTTAGACAGTTGACTAGAAGGTGTGAGGATACTTAATTTAAGGAAATAGATTCAATATGTGTAATGACCCAGCCACTCCCAGTCTCTATTCAAACCCAAGTTAATGGTATCTAGTTTGCATATTAATTCAAGCTCAGCAGTTTCTCCTTGGAGTCTGTTTTTGAAGCTTTTCTGTTGCAAAATTGCCACCCTTAAATCTTTTACTGAGTGGGGGATCCTGATAGTGAGCATTGGGAAGGAGTTTCTTTTGAAAATGTCGCAAGGGCTTCCCTGGCACAGAATCTTCATAGTGATCAAACCTCTTTTTAGGATGCACTTCCTGAAAAACATAAATCCAATGTGCTCTTCAGGAACAACTTTTAAGTGTAGTGCTTCAATTCCACAGCATACGCTGAAACAATTAGCAGTTAGTACAGTATCCTGACTTGCGTACCTAATCTCATGCCCCTGAAGGCTTTTATTTGATTTTTTTTTTTCAGCCCTATTTCGTGTGGCGGTGATATCCAGGTTTCTGTAGTCAGCACCTATGACAGCCATTTACTTGAGGCCTGCTAATAAGGCAGACTGCCTCCAGTCTTGCTGAGACCAGCAGGACTGCAACTTGTTGTGAAGTATTAAGTTGTTGTTCATGCAGCACTCATAACTGAAGCGGCAAGAATGAAGGCTGTTAAGGAGCATTGCTGGGAATTAATCAGGGATAATGAAATTGATATAGTCTGAATAGTAATCAATTTTAATAATTGTATGTTACCATAGCCTTTCAATGAGAGGCTGCTATTCTCAGCTCCGTTCAGTTGGAAAGCTCATGTGCTTCCAAGGTACAGTAGTTGCCATACAGAAGCAAATATAAAATATATTAAAAGGACGGGCTTTTTCCAGTAAAATTGTCACTTTCCAGTATGACACTTTTCTCAAACTAGGCCTAGCTCTGTTGATGAAATAACTTTTCTGTATATTCCTATAGGGTCCAATCCCTAGAATCCTTGGTAAAGCCTGCAGCACCGGTTTGCCCAAGTAAAAGCCTACATCAGTCCATAAAAATGGATATTTGCCCCTATTAATGGGTAACAACGTATGTGGACTGTAATGTTTGCATATATCACTAGCACTAATTAAGAGATGATAGAAAATATTGCCCTAAATTTCTAGGTTTAGGCAGGACAGAATACCAAAGGCATATGGTGCTGGGTTGTGATCTGTTCACACAGTCTTAGATGTAGAACTGTAAAACTAGAAGTCCATTTGTAATGTAGATCACAGAGTGAAAATTGTGTCCTGGGGACAGGGATGAGGTAGTTGGGCGTGAGAAACGGTGCTCCCTCTTTCCTAGTTAACCAACTGCCCTGTCCCACAGTGAAGCATCCTTATGACCTTCTTCTTTCAGAATAAGATAAAACCGGAGAATTTTAAATTAAAAACAGAAGAAAGCAGGGCAGGATAAAATGACAGAAAACAGTATTTATCCTTCTGTTCCCCAGAACGTTTCTCTCAGTCTCACCCTTTATTTTTATTGTATTTCTTGCCCTGTCCATACATGCCAGCTCATTTTTACCAGAAATATCATCTCATTAGTGATAGTCGTGCCGCATTTTGTGTTTCTCTTCCATTTCTTTAGTGTTCATTCCATCCTTTTTTTTTTTTTTTTTTTGCCAAGATCGTCAGTATGGTATTTGAGCATAACTTCTTCCCAGGTTGTGTTCTGAATTTTTTGTGCGCTTGCCTTCTCTGACCCTCCTCCCCCACCCTTTTTGTCCTGTTGCTGGTGCCACTCCACCTACCTAAGCATAGACCCCCCCCCATCACTTCTTCTAGAGCCCCCTCCACCACCTGTCATCCTCCCCAGCCTCCAGCTTTCTATCCCTCCCTATTTCTCTCTTCATTCCCCCTTCTCCAGTCATCTTTTTGCTTCCCTACAAGTTACCCACATAGGCATGAATGACTCTCAATATAGGAGTCAGGGTTCATGAGTGCTTTCGAGCTGCCTAGGTACTAAATAAAGCCCTGCAGAGAGGGGTGGAAACACTTTCTACAACACCTCTTGGCTGTTTTAAGCTGCACCTGAATGTGGAGGCCACAACTTGGATGTGGCTAGTTCAAGAATTGCTGATGTGGGAGGTTTGTTGTGGCATGGGTGGCCTATGAATGTTTCTCACTCTGCATGCCATGTTAGGTGGCATGGGCTTTATTCTCTCAGCTGAATTGCAGGCAGCCAGAACTTCCTTAACCTTATTTGTAAAGTAAAATTCCATGTTATGTTGAACACTCTTCGGAGAGATACTAATACACACAGAGGTACATATTTTTTTCTTTTTCACTCCAAAGCAATGTACCAGTACCTTGAGTGCCGCTAGCTTTTCACAGGAATTAAGAGATCAGAATTTGATGTGAAGGTGTCATCACTTGAATCATTAGAAGCAGTAACTTGGGTTTGTGCAGTGAACACTTTTGCCTGTGGTAAGTCAGTCACAAAGATAATTGCAAGTACAGCTCCGGGGGAAGAGTTCGGGGAACACTGCTAGGCTGGGACACAAGGGGTCTCATTCTCCTCTTGCATCAATGTCAGCAAGAGTAATTCTTTTGAGACTGATGGAGTTAGAATGACATAAAACTGGTGTATGTGAGATCAGAATCCAACCCTGGGAGCATATTGAAAAAAAACAGAAGCCTCAAGAAAATGGAATTGTGCTGATGATATAAACCCTCTGAAGTGCTAAGTCTGCCACTTCCATGGGAACCTGCTTGTGTCTCTCTGTTGGCAGATTTTGTTCCTGTGTTTGGATAAAGATTGAATGTAAAGCCCTGGTCTGTCTATCCTTATATACACATACTCCTGTTTATATCAATGGGCTCTGTGGTGGTTGTTAGCCGCCGCCCTGTGCTGTGTGGTACAGAGGTGCCTCACTCCATCAGAATCCCTGGAATTATTTATCTCAAAGATGCACAGTGCTTATCAGAAGTCTTTCACACACGTCCTCTTTTAGGATGCTTGTATTCAAGGACTGCTAACAGGAAGCAGTATCTGTCCACAGGAGAGCTCAGGGACTATGACTATAGCTGGCTAGTCTACTGGCAGTGCAAGATGGTGACAACTTCTTGCAGAATCCCACTGGGATCATCCAACCTGCCCCAATCTGGTCCAGTGAGACTGTTTGCAGGATTGAGGATTACAAGATTGGACTTCATATATTTTTGCACTTAGCATAACACAAGTCAACTTCCACCTACATGTTATAGGTCTTGATCCTGCATTGAGAACCACGTGGAGGTCAAGGTTGCACCTTTGTGTTTTTGCATGCAGGATCAAGGCTGTGTATTTTCTAAATCAATTAAATCAAAATTGAGGAGACTCCATTATGTGATACCAATAAATGGTTATGTGGATATTTTTCATAGGCACTTTTTAAAATTCAAGCCGATAAACTTCTGAAAAACGTGCCTGTCTATTATTGATTTTGAATTAAATGACTCCGAATAATCTTCTTTCAGTAAAGAATGTCACTACGTACGTGACACATCTACAAAAACCGAATCCTTTACATAAATTATAGGCATAATTTATTGTATTAAATATTCCAAGGAAATATATCTTTTTATTATTTTGCATATTTGGTGTATAATCCTCCAGACTCAGTGAGCAACTTTATGTACATACACAGTTAATTCCCTGCATTTACAGTATCATGACCTTTATGGTTACCACTATTTCATACACAAAACAAGCAAGCATTTTTGTGCACTGATAATATTATGTTATAAAGTCTCTTCCAATTAATCAAGATCATTTAAGGGGCACTAGAAAGCATTACATTTCCTTGTTATACATAAACGTATCTCAGTGAATGTCCTTTCATTCTTTGCAGTCATCAAGCTAAAATTTAAGAAAGTTTGTGTATATGTAATTTGCATAATTTATCTGAGCTCTCCTTCTTTTCTTCAGTTCCAGTAGATAATCAAAATATAAGATGTCCAATTTTATGTCAATGTTTTCCTTTGAAAACATTTAATACAGATCTGATTTATATTAGTAGTCTGTTGGACAAGGAGAAAAGTAAATGTAGCTTATGGAGTATTATGGTGAAAACTTTGTATGAGTGTCTAACAGAGCTGGTGAAAAAAATTTGTTGAAACACTTTTCCATCTAAATTGAAATGTTTCGTGGGAATGTGTCTATTTTGCTGACATTTTAAAATGAGAAACAGTTGAAACACTTCATGTGGATTGGGCTGCTTTAATTAATTCCATTTCAACTTTTATATTATATTAAACTATATATGCATAAATAAATAAATAAAATTTGAAATGTCAGAATTTTCTACAAAACAAAATTCCCTTTCCTGACCAGCTCTTGTATCTTAATTTGTCTTTGTATATTAATTTAAATAATTTAAACACAGTGTTTTTCATCCACCTGCCTGCTGTGACAAGTTAGTCTTTTTTCCTCATGCTCCCATAGAGGCATTGTTGTAACCATGCAATTACAGTAGTATTATGAAAGTCTGTTAGAAGTAAGAATCAGTGGGTCTTTTGTTTTCACTAGATAACAGTCATTCCTTTCGTAGGGATTATTCTAACCTCTCAAAATAAGGTCTGATCATAAATTATTATTTATTATTTGTATTGCAGAAGCACATAGGAGCCCTGCTCATTGACCCTAATGCCGAATACTTAACAAAAAGATGGTTCCTATCCCCAAAAACGTAGATAGATTCTTTAACATATAGGACTTTCCCCCCTCCCTATTTTTCTATTTACATCTAATTTATTTTAATTCTAGATTCCGAAATCAAATTGTTAACAAAAGCTTTAAGGTTTAAAGTGTGTTTCAGTGTAATGTAGCTAACCCTCACCTCTGACCACTCAATAACAAGTTATGCTTTCCTGACAAAAGTTCTACACCTTAAAACACAAACACATTAAAAATCCTAGAAAGGAGCAGCTAAGGGACCCAGCCAATTCCCTGTTACCATATAATCTTTTATCACTCACTATTATCTTTGCAAAGAAAGTGTAATTTGTTTTTTAATGTTGACTGGACTCTACTGAAACACACCATTCATAGGTTTCAGAGGAACAGCCGTGTTAGTCTGTATTCGCAAAAAGAAAAGGAGTACTTGTGGCACCTCTAAGGTGCCACAAGTACTCCTTTTCTTTTTACACCATTCATAGTAATTCGTTTGTGTTTTCTTTTTGTGCGTGTGGGACCTATCTGTGGTTGGTATTTGGAATTTTTTTACTTTTTATTTTTTTATGAAGGCTAAAAGTTTATGTTAGGTTGGTAGAGAAAGCTCAAGGAAGGGGAGCTTTGCTTCTCCAGATTTTGAGGCCCACTGACACATGGCTACTCCAGCGAAGTTTAGCAAGTCCATAGGAAAGAGTTGTGCATGAATACCAGTTTAGTTCTGAGCACAATTCCAGACGGTGGTGGTTGTGTAAAAATCCTTAAATGACAAAAGTCAAGGAATTCCTCCCCTCTGCTCCATCGTGATTGCTGGAAATTCTCAGAATGCTCTTGTACTGATAACCCTTACTGTTGAAATCTTAGTCAAATAGGGAGAGTTTTCTTAATAGTTTTGGAATTTGCTTCCAGCTGAATTCCCCCCCCCCCCCCAAGGCCAAGTCTGATGCAGTTCAAGTCTCAACTATACAATACAATTTTCTGTCAATCTATAAATATTATGAATATTGTTCAGGAGCAAAAGGTGCCAATGCTGGGAAACGGTTTGTGTTATGACCATTTGTTAGCAATAGTTATTGAATGCTTTCATTTTTAGTCAATGCACCCCAGCATTGGCATGATGGGGACAGTGATGTACACTATTAAATATACACAAGCTTAGAAAAAAAGGCATACTGTTATGAATAAAGTTTCCATTTCCTGTCACCGACTTAGAGATCGAGGCAAGAAACTGAATTATTCAGGGCGTAAGGCAAATGGAAGCTGCCACTGTGCTGCTAGCAATGCAAATAACTTACATAGTACAAATAATATTCTTCAGTATCACTAAGCTTGTTTTTCAAAGTTAACATTTCTGGAGACTATTTGTTTTATGAACACTTTATTCCATGAGAAGGAAAGAGTTAATTCTGTATGGTGGCTCAGAATCCCAGCCCTGTTCCTAAATTATTCAGCATCCCTGCTGAGAAGATTGATAAGACATTGTGTTTGGGAAGGTAATATGGGTGTGTCTTTTCTCCTAATGGGAAACCTAATCACCTTACATAATGACAGGTTTCAGAGTAGCAGCTGTGTTAGTCTGTATTCCCAAAAAGAAGAGGAGGACTTGTGGCACCTTAGCCCTGGTCTACACTAGGACTTTAGGTCGAATTTAGCAGCGTTAAATCGATTTAAACCTGCACCCGTCCACACAATGAAGCCCTTTATTTCGACTTAAAGGGCTCTTAAAATCGATTTCCTTACTCCACCCCTGACAAGTGGATTAGCGCTTAAATCGACGTTGCCGGCTCGAATTTGGGGTACTGTGGACACAATTCGATGGTATTGGCCTCCGGGAGCTATCCCAGAGTGCTCCATTCTGACCGCTCTGGACAGCACTCTCAACTCAGATGCACTGGCCAGGTAGACAGGAAAAGAACCGCGAACTTTTGAATCTCATTTCCTGTTTGGCCAGCGTGGCAAGCTGCAGGTGACCATGCAGAGCTCATCAGCAGAGGTGACCATGATGGAGTCCCAGAATCGCAAAAGAGCTCCAGCATGGACTGAACGGGAGGTACGGGATCTGATCGCTGTTTGGGGAGAGGAATCCGTGCTATCAGAACTCCGTTCCAGTTTTCGAAATGCCAAAACCTTTCTGAAAATCTCCCAGGGCATGAAGGACAGAGGCCATAACAGGGACCCGAAGCAGTGCCGCGTGAAACTGAAGGAGCTGAGGCAAGCCTACCAGAAAACCAGAGAGGCGAACAGCCGCTCTGGGTCAGAGCCCCAAACATGCCGCTTCTATGATGAGCTGCATGCCATTTTAGGGGGTTCAGCCACCACTACCCCAGCCGTGTTGTTTGACTCCTTCAATGGAGATGGAGGCAATACAGAAGTAGGTTTTGGGGACGAAGAAGATGATGATGAGGAGGTTGTAGATAGCTCACAGCAAGCAAGCGGAGAAACCGGTTTTCCCGACAGCCAGGAACTGTTTCTCACCCTAGACCTGGAGCCAGTACCCCCCGAACCCACCCAAGGCTGCCTCCTGGACTCAGCAGGCGGAGAAGGGACCTCTGGTGAGTGTACCTTTTAAAATGCTATACATGGTTTAAAAGCAAGCATGTGAAAGGATTACTTTGCCCTGGCATTTGCGGTTCTGCCTTTGCAAAAGGTTTCTGGGGAGGGCAGCCTTATTTCGTCCTTCATGGTAGGACACTTTACCACTCCAGGCCAGCAACACGTACTGGGGAATCACTGTAGAACAAAGCATTGCAGTGTATGTTTGCTGGCATTCAACCAAAATCCGTTCACGCGGTGGGAGGAGGCAAAATGCGACCTTGTAACGAAAGCACATGTGCTATGTATGTAATGTTAACAGCAAGGTTTACCCTGAAAGAGTGTAGCCACTGTTTTATAAAATGTGTCTTTTTAAATACCGCTGTCCCTTTTTTTTTCTCCACCAGCTGCATGTGTTTCAATGATCACAGGATCTTCTCCTTCCCAGAGGCTAGTGAAGCTTAGAAAGAAAAAAAAACGCACTCGCGATGAAATGTTCTCCGAGCTCATGCTGTCCTCCCACACTGACAGAGCACAGACGAATGCGTGGAGGCAAATAATGTCAGAGTGCAGGAAAGCACAAAATGACCGGGAGGAGAGGTGGAGGGCTGAAGAGAGTAAGTGGCGGGCTGAAGAGAGTAAGTGGCGGGCTGAAGACAGGGCTGAAGCTCAAAGGTGGCGGCAGCGTGATGAGAGGAGGCAGGATTCAATGCTGAGGCTGCTGCAGGACCAAACCAGTATGCTCCAGTGTATGGTTGAGCTGCAGCAAAGGCAGCTGGAGCACAGACTGCCACTGCAGCCCCTCTGTAACCAACCGCCCTCCTCCCCAAGTTCCATAGCCTCCACACCCAGACGCCCAAGAACGCGGTGGGGAGGCCTCCGGCCAACCAGCCACTCCCCCACAGAGGATTGCCCAAAAAAAAGAAGGCTGTCATTCAATAAATTTTAAAGTTGTAAACTTTTAAAGTGCTGTGCTTAAAGTGCTGTGTGGCATTTTCCTTCCCTCCTCCACCACCCCCCCTCCTGGGATACCTTGGTAGTCATCCCCCTATTTGTGTGATGAATGAATAACGAATGCATGACTGTGAAGCAGCAATGACTTTATTGGCTCTGCAAGCAATGATTAAAGGGAGGAGGGGAGGGTGGTTAGCTTACAGGGAAGTAGAGTGAACCAAGGGGCGGGGGGGTTCATCAAGGAGAAACAAACAGAACTTTCACACCGTAGCCTGGCCAGTCATGAAACTGTTTTTCAAAGCTTCTCTGATGCGTACCGCGCCCTCCTGTGCTCTTCTAACCGCCCTGGTGTCTGGCTGCGCGTAACCAGCAGCCAGGCGATTTGCCTCAACCTCCCACCCCGCCATAAACGTCTCCCCCTTACTCTCACAGATATTGTGGAGCACACAGCAAGCAGTAATAACAGTGGGAATATTGGTTTCGCTGAGGTCTAAGCGAGTCAATAAACTGCGCCAGCGCGCCTTTAAACGTCCAAATGCACATTCTACCACCATTCTGCACTTGCTCAGCCTGTAGTTGAACAGCTCCTGACCACTGTCCAGGCTGCCTGTGTACGGCTTCATGAGCCATGGCATTAAGGGGTAGGCTGGGTCCCCAAGGATACATATAGGCATTTCAACATCCCCAACAGTTATTTTCTGGTCTGGGAATAAAGTCCCTTCCTGCAGCTTTTGAAACAGACCAGAGTTCCTGAAGATGCGAGCATCATGCACCTTTCCCGGCCATCCCACGTTGATGTTGGTGAAACGTCCCTTGTGATCCACCAGAGCTTGCAGCACTATCGAAAAGTACCCCTTGCGGTTTATGTACTCGGCGGCTTGGTGCTCCGGTGCCAAGATAGGGATATGGGTTCCATCTATAGCCCCACCACAGTTAGGGAATCCCATTGCAGCAAAGCCATCCACTATGACCTGCACATTTCCCAGGGTCACTACCCTTGATATCAGCAGATCTTTGATTGCGTGGGCTACTTGCATCACAGCAGCCCCCACAGTAGATTTGCCCACTCCAAATTGATTCCCAACTGACCGGTAGCTGTCTGGCGTTGCAAGCTTCCACAGGGCTATCGCCACTCGCTTCTCAACTGTGAGGGCTGCTCTCATCTTGGTATTCATGCGCTTCAGAACAGGGGAAAGCAAGTCACAAAGTTCCATGAAAGTGCCCTTACGCATGCGAAAGTTTCGTAGCCACTGGGAATCGTCCCAGACCTGCAACACTATGCGGTCCCACCAGTCTGTGCTTGTTTCCCGAGCCCAGAATCGGCGTTCCACAGCATGAACCTGCCCCATTAGCACCATGATGCATGCATTGTCAGGGCCCATGCTTTCAGAGAAATCTGTGTCCATGTCCTGATCACTCACGGGACCGCGCTGACGTCGCCTCCTCGCCCGGTATCGCGTTGCCATGTTCTGGTGCTGCATATACTGCTGAATAATGCGTGTGGTGGTTAATGTGCTCCTAATTGCCAAAGTGAGCTGAGCGGGCTCCATGCTTGCCGTGGTATGGCGTCCGCACAGAAAAAAGGCGCGGAACGATTGTCTGCCGTTGCTCTGACGGAGGGAGGGGCGACTGACGACACGGCTTACAGGGTTGGCTTCAGGGAGCTAAAATCAACAAAGGGGGTGCCTGTACATCAAGGAGTATTTCAGGCAGGACTGCACGGAGGGTTCCAATAAGAAATGGTGCACCTAAGTTATCGTTGTTATTGGAACAAGGAGGTTAGCCTGGCCTCTGATTGATACATGGCTAGATTTACCTCGCTGCACCTTCTCTGTGAGTGACTGCAGTGTGACCTAGAGGAATGAGTCCCCTAGACAGGGGAGGAGGCAAATGAGTACAAAACAAATCTGGTCTATTTCTTGTTTTGACCCACTCCATCTATCTTTTACATCTTTGGCTGGCAGCAGACGGTGCAGAAGGACTGCATGCCATCCACATCTCATGGCTGCTCGGCAGAAGATGGTACAGTACGACTGCTAGCCATCCCCATCTCTTGCCTGCCTGGCAGAAGATGGTGCAATACGACTGCTAGCAATCCTCATCTCTTGCCTGCCTGGCAGAAGATGGTACAGTACGACTGCTAGCAGTCCGTATCGCCTGCCTGCTCACCATAAGACGGTTCAATAGGACTGACTGCAGGACTAAAGAGAATGACCTGGTCAAGTCACTCCAAATTTAGTCCCTGCGCCCATGTCTGCCCAGGCGCTCCCAGCCGACGCGGCCAGGAGCACCTCGGACACGATGAGGACGACTACCAATCGTATTGCACCGTCTGCTGCCAGAAGGCAAGGGGTTGCTGCTACTGTGCAGCAAAGCCGTACCGCGTCTGCCAGCACCCAGGAGACATAGGGTGACGGTTACCTGAGCGGGCTCCATGCTTGCTGTGGTATGGCGTCTGCACAGGTAACTCAGGAAAAAAGGCGCGAAATGATTGTCTGCCCTTGCTTTCACGGAGGGAGGGAGGGAACGGGGGCCTGACGACACGTACCCAGAACCACCCGCGACAATGTTTTAGCCCCATCAGAGCGCTCCATTGTGACTGCTCTGGACAGCACTCTCAGATGCCCGATTGTTTGCCATTGCTCTGACGCTGGGAGGGGCGCTTACAGGGTTGGCTTCAGGGAGCTAAAATCAACAAAGGGGGTGGCTTTACATCAAGGAGTATTTCAGGCAGGACTTCACAGAGGGTTCCAATAAGAAATGGTGCACCTAAGTTATTGTCCTTATTGGAGCAAGAAGGTTAGCCTGGCCTCTGATTGATACATGGCTAGATTTACCTCGCTGCACCTTCTCTGTAAGTGACTGCAGTGTGATCTAGAAGAATGAGTCCCCTAGACAGGGGGGGGGGGGGAAGCAAATGAGTACAAAACAAATCTGGTCTATTTCTTGTTTTGACCCACTCCATCTATCTTTTACATCTTTGGCTGGCAGCAGACGGTGCAGAAGGACTGCATGCCATCCACATCTCATGACTGCTCGGCAGAAGATGGTACAGTACGACTGCTAGCAGTCCGTATCGCCTGCCCGCTCACCATAAGACGGTTCAATAGGACTGACTGCAGGACTAAAGAGAATGACCTGGTCAAGTCACTCCAAATTTAGTCCCTGTGCCCATGTCTGCCCAGGCGCTCCTGATCGACCTCACAGAGGCGACCAGGAGCACCTCAGACATGACGAAGACGGCTACCAGTCGTACTGTACCGTCTGCTGCCACAAGGCAAGGGGTTGCTGCTACTGTGTAGCAATGCCGTACCGCGTCTGCCAGCACCCAGGAGACATAGGGTGACGGTTACCTGAGCGGGCTCCATGCTTGCCATGGTATGGCGTCTGCACAGGTAACTCAGGAAAAAAGGCGCGAAATGATTGTCTGCCCTTGCTTTCACGGGGGGAGGGAGGGAACGGGAGGCTGACGATATGTACCCAGAACCACCCGCGACAATGTTTTAGCCCCATCAGGCATTGGGATCTCAACCCAGAATTCCAATGGGCAGCGGAGACTGCGGGAACTGTGGGATAGCTACCCACAGTGCAACGCTCCGGAAGTCGACGCTTGCCTCGGTACTGTGGAAGCGCTCCGCCGAGTTAATGCACTTAATGCACTTAGAGCATTTTCTGTGGGGACACACACACTCGAATTTATAAAACCGATTTCTAAAAAAACGACTTCTATAAATTCGACCTTATTCCGTAGTGTAGACATACCCTTAGAGACTAACCAATTTATTTGAACATAAGCTGTCCTGAGCTACAGCTCACTTCATCGGATGCATTCAGTGGAAAATACAGTGGGGAGATATATATATATATACACATAGAGAACATGAAACAATGGGTGTTACCATACACACTTGCTGGAAATGGCCCCCCTTGATTATCACTACAAAAGGTTCCCCCCGCCCTCCCGCTCTTCTGCTGGTAATAGCTCACCTTAAGTGATCACTCTGGTTACAGTGTGTATGATAACACGCATTGTTTCATGTTCTCTGTGTATATAAATCTCCCCACTGTATTTTCCTCTGAATGCATCCGATGAAGCGAGCTGTAGCTCAGGAAAGCTTATGTTCAAATAAATTGGTTAGTCTCTAAGGTGCCACAAGTCCTCCTTTTCTTTTTGCTAATCACCTTAGTGTTTTCACTTGAAATGAGTTCCATCAAGGCCATTTCCTGTGATGGGACAGAAATAGATATGCTCATCTTTTAATTTATATTGGAGTTGTGTGTATGTACACACACACACACATCTATTTTTTGGCTATGCCTACACTTGCAGTGGCCTGTAGAGTACAAACACTGCATGCTTCTACCCCTGCCCCGCCCGAGCACGGGTATAAATAGTGGTGTTAGCTAGTGAGGTACTGTTTAGGCATGTAGAGTAAAGACATGCCAGAATACTAGGGTATGTGCCCTGTTTGGCTCTCGACACATCCAAGCAGTGCCTCCCATATCTACACTGCTCTTTTTAAGGCCAGACCCTTTTCCAGATGCAGGAAAAGGCTCTGGCAGGGGGGAGGCAGTGTGAAAAGACTCCTGAAGTGTGGATGCAACCTGCTTTTCACTGTGGCGCGTAGCTATGTGGACCCTACGCGTTATTGCCAGTGAAGACAAGGCCATATATATTAGCTATAGATATACTGGCTATATTATATACCCTATGTGTTCACTATTACTGCTCACCATGGTTAAGGTTCAAGCCTGATTTCTAATCTAATCTTACCCCCCTTTCCCTTTCTGTTACCCATACCTCCTGTCGGCTTGCTGGAGCTCAGACACCATGAAGATGATGAATGTGGTATAAATGCCTAGATAGATAATTAGGGCTTGATCCTACCACTGCCCTCAATTCTCATTGAAGTCACATGGAGTAGAGGTCTCTCAGCACCTCACAAGGGGTATATGTGTAATGCATTTTCTCAAATGGGTCTGCATTTAGTCATAGGGGCACTTTTTATCACCACCTTATACAAAGTGTATAAATATGCATACAAGTGCCGTGCACGTAACATTCTTGTATCTTACTTACAACTCTCTTGCTAATACATCCCAGAATGATGTTCACTTTTTTGCAACAGTATTGCAAGTAATTAGTTTGTGATCCACAATGACCCCCCCAGATCTTTTTCTGCAGTACTCCTTCCTAGGCAGTCATTTCCTATTTTGTATTTGTGCAATTGATTATTCATTCCTAAGTGTAATGTTTGCATTTTTCTTTATTGAATTTCATCCTATTTATTTCAGACCATTTCTCCAGTTTGTCAAGATCATTTTGAATTCTAATCCTGACCTCCAAAGCTCATTGACTTCAATGGGAGCAATAATAGGCGGAGTCCTGGTTTGCATGCAAGATCTAAAATTCTTATGTTGTCCTTATTTCAGCTGCAGGTCAGCACTTTATTTCCTGTGACATAATCTCCTGTTGTTCTGTGTTTATTTTATAGTAGTAAATATTTCTGTAAGCCTAGGGTATAGGTGAAAGGGCTTTTCTTTCTTGCCAGTTTTCAAATGAAACACAGCATGGAGAAAATGATGTACGGTGAGAGGCTAAAAAGAGATCAATCTGTTTAGTTTATCAAGAAGAAGATGAGAGGTGACTTGGTTACAGTATATAGATACCTTCATGGGGAAAAATACTGGGCTCTAGTGGGGTCTTTAATCTAGCAGATAAAAGCATAATGAGAACCAGACAAGCTCAAATTAGAAATATGGCATTTTTCTTTAAAAAAACAAAACAAAGAACAACAGTGAGGGTAGTTAACCATTGGAACAAACTACCGAGGGAAGCAGTGGATTTTCCGTTTCTTTATATCTCCTTGAAGGGTACCCAGTTTTGATTTGAAGATATACCTTAAGCATACACAATACGGGAGGCTCAACACAGGCGTAACTGGGTGAAATTTAATGGCTTGTGATATAGAGGTCAGGCTAGATTATTCTATTGGTTCCTTCTGGCCTTAAACTCTGTGAATCTATACATTTCACCTATCGTCTTCTGAAGGATTTTTCACACACACACACACACACACACACACTCAAAAGTCTTGAGATCAAATCATTTGTATATAAAAAAAAGCGAAGTTGATTTAAAAATGGCACTTCATGGGTATAGCAATTTATTATAAGCAGTTCTTATAAAATATCGTTCATGAGGCGAGAAATCAAAATTCATCACATACATTTACTTCTCTTGCACAGAAATTTCAGTGGTTCTGAAGCACAGTAATGAAAGCTGTTCTTCAGAAATACCCCTAAGCTTTGAAATCTCTGATATCAATTTAGAAAAAAAAATATTTGTGCAGGGTGCGTAGACTAGTACTTTGCTTATAGTTCTATAGTTCTATATCATTATATTTAATTAAATATAGCTATAATGTAGCACTACAGTGTTAAAAATAGAAGTGTAGATGTGGGAGGCACTGTTTGGGTGTGTAGAGACTTGTGTAGGGTATATACCCTAATGTTCTGGCACATCTTTTCCTCACCTAAGCAGTGTCTCACCACCTACACTGCTGTTTATTCCCATGCTAGGGGTGTGTGCAGAGTATGTAGACATAGCTGCAATTTCCTATCAGCAATACTCTTCTTCTTCACTGTAATCAGCATGAGTCCGGAAAAGCTGGTCTGTCTTTATATCCAAAATAATCGGAAATAACTCATCATTTTGAAAATAGAGAATATTAGATTACCTATTGGTGCATAGCTTGAAATGATGTGGCTGAGACATCTGATACAATTGCCTTAGACCAGGGGTTCTCAAACTTCATCGCACCATGATCCCCTTCTGACAACAAAGTTACTGCATGACCTTGGGAGGGGGGGCAGAGACCAGGCTCCGCCACCTTGGATGCGGGGAGAGAGGGCCACAGCCTGAGCACCGTGGCTCTGGGTGGGGGTGGAGCTCAGACTTCAGCTTCAGCCCTGGGTCCCAGCAAGTCTAATGCTGGTCCTGGAGACCCCATTAAAGTGGGGTCGGGACCCACTTTGGGGTCCTGACCCACAGTTGGAGAACCACTGCCCTAGACTTTTACAGAGATCATATAGTGTCCACATAACCATCACAATTTCAGTGAAATAATTGTTTCCTTTGAAATTGCATAGGTCCAGAGAAGACTGGGATCTTGTATGATTTCAGCAGGCGATATATACCTTTATTAAAAATAAATCAATAAATTATACACAAAAATGAACAGTTGAGCCTGTGATGTTGTAAGCTAAGCAGTGTTGGACTTGGTAATTACTTTGATGGAAGATAATTGAGCAAACCAGAAATGGATTTTTGTTTGTCAGTGAGTGGTATTCTTTTTCTTTCTGAGTCAGCACTCTACTAATATCCTGCGATGGTCCTAGAGAAATTAGTGTTGCTGAAATGCTGGCTTTTAGACAAAACATAAAATCAGAACCTTGGCAAGGTTTTGTTTGTTGTTTGTTTGCAGGATTTTGTTTTTGTTTTTTTTTTGTTTTGTTTTTTGTCATCAAAGGTGCCACAGCATTCCTACCTTCTCCTCCTCCTTCCAAAGTAGGAATATTAGTTCTGCTTTCTTGATGAGTTTTAATATAGGCAATTGCATTATACCTACCTAAACTCCACCTGCAGTTTAAATTGGATAGGATGTTCTTGCTAATTTCTTATTTTAAGCCTGATATACACATTTAATCTGTTGCCGTTGTCCAATCAGGAAATGACAATTTCAGTGATGGTGGAAGTGAATTCCTTTTATCGTACACTGTAATTTATAAAAACCCTTTGGGGTGACAGGCCAAATACAAATGTAAAATACTGTGATTTCTAGTAATTTAACATCAGACCAAATTAACAAAACAAAGAACAGCACAGTAAGTTAAAGATAAAGGGCTAGATTCTGCCACTTTTACTCACATTGGGTACTATCTTCCTCTGTAAGTAGTCCCACAAATGTGAATTGGATTACTCCTGGAGAAAAGTGCTGCTCTAAGGAAGTGTCATAAGCCCAGGTCCAAAGTGATTTACTTTAGCTGCACATCTCCTAGTTTATGTCTTTATCTCCTTTTAAAAGATTTGTCCATATTTTGTCATTCATTTTCAGATGTGGTCAAATTCTGCAGCCCTTCATTGAGCAAAGCTCCTAAAGAAATCAAAGAGAGTTTTGCCTGATTAAAGACTGTAGCATTTGGCCTTTACAGCTTTAGTGCTGTTGCATTTTGGAGTTTTTGTCTTATTTTTCTTCATTATAACTAAGGTTAAGATTTTGTTACAGCTGTTTTTAGTAAAAGTCATGGACAGGTCGTGGTCAATAAACAAAAATTCATGGAAGCCCTTGACCTGTCTGTGATTTTACTAAAAATAATGGTGGGGAGGCTGAAATGGGGATAACTGAAACCCGGGAAGGCAGGAGGCATGAGAACCCAAGCCCCTCTGTGAGGGGAGGGGATCCAGCACCCACCACCCACAGAGGCTGATGGCTCCGGGGGGCTGCCGCCACAGAGGGGGCCACTGCTGGCTGACTGCTCTGGCAGAGATGCTGGAACAATTTATATAGTGGGGGTGCTGAGACCCATTGAACCAAATTCTAAGTCCTGTATATGATGGAAACCACTTCAAGCCAGGGGGTGCTCCAGTACTCCTAGTTCCTATAAGCTCTGGTCCTGCCACCCCGGGGCTCAAGCGGAAAATGTATGGAGCTCTCTGAAACTCACAGAATCCGTATCACAATATTATCCTTAATTATAACATACAGAGATGTCATTATGGTGTCTGATGGAGTTGATATTAATATTCACTTGTGTTTACTAACCCGAAATAAAACTGAGTATTTGATCCGTGGCGGTAATGAATGTCTAAGCCAAACCTAAACTCGGTAATATTTTTTCTGGAATGTTCTCACATGCCTATTCCCACTGATATGAGGAATTTAGGTCATTATCTTGGATTTGCAGCTCTGTAATGGCAAATATTTTTTAAAGAGACTATTAAAACAAGGAGATTTTTTTAATATCATTTCAGAAATATAAAAATTAAATCCTGCCTCACTGCTATGGATATGGAAATTATTTTTCCATGCTTTCGTCACATCCCAACCAGATTAATCTAATTTCCTCTTGCATCTTTGCCAGCATCGCTATTGCAGAAATTGCAACATGTTCAGATTGTGGCAGCAACAATGATCTGTGGTTCCCTTAGGAAGAGCAAACTTTGTGAATTTTGAAGTCTCATTTTATTTTCTCCTGACTTTACAATGACTTGAGGCTCACCAAAACAAAAAGAAACCTGTGTTCTGAAAACACTGAAGATCTGACAGGATTGCATCCCTACAGCCAACAGAGTTAAGGTTGAAATTTAAGGTCATGTTGTCCCTTCCCATGGCAACTGGCTCAGTTTTAGGAAATATCCATGAGGATCCTCTTTGAACTATTCCCCTCTCTTATTCCATTCATGATGGGGTGGTGTTTGCCTTCCTGCCCCATGGAAGAGATCATGGGACTCACCTAGAAAAACTGTGGATCCTTTGTGATCCAATGGAGGATCCATCTTCACAGAGGCCCCCATCTGTCCTTCCGTCTACTACAGCTGCTCCACCACGAGGGACTCTCAGTGGTTCTGTTAATTAGCAATTATTGTGCCCCTTGTCCTTAACACAATAATAAAAGTATGAAGAAATCACATGGGCATAATGGGCTGGGTCCCAATAACCACATCTCTGAAGCCCAGTAGCATATGCGCACTTGCTCTGGTTAGTTTCTGAAACCCAGAACATAGTAGCAGGTACCAGTAGAGAGCTCACAAAGTATTGAAAGAAATACTTACCCTATTCCTCTACACTACAGTAACTCTCACTACATTGTGTCTAAGTGAACTTTTTAAAGAAAAGTGGACTCAGAATGTGTGTGTTTTGTGTGGTTTCTCCTAATGACTCCTGTCATATGGTACAGGAATGTTTCGCCTCTGCCATAGAAGACTGGAGTGTATTTTTTTATGTAAATGATTTAAGTTTAATTTTTTTGTTTTAACATTTGAAGTGCTAGGTGGATAGAAGCCTAATCCATTAGGTCACTCACCCTGCTACACTTCTGTCAAGGTTCCTTCCCCACTCTGAACTCTAGGGTATGAATGTGGGGATCTGCATGAAAACCTCCTAAGCTTACTTTTACCAGCTTAGGTTAAAACTTCCCCAACTATTTTACCTTTTGCCCTTGGACTTTCGCTGCCACCACCAAACGTCTAACCGGGTTTATTATTAGGAAAGAGCCGTTTGGAAACATCTTTACCCCCAAAATCCTCCCAAATCTTAACCCCCTTTTTTTCTGGGGAAGGTTCGATAAAAATCCTCACCAATTTGCATAGGTGACCACAGACCCAAACCCTTGGATCTTAAGAACAATAAAAAAAAATCAGTTTCTTAAAAGAAGAATTTTAATAGAAGAAAAAGTAAAAAAAATCACCTCTGTAAAATCAGGATGGTAAATACCTTACAGGGTAATTAGATTCAAAACATAGAGAATCCCTGTAGGCAAAATCTTAAGTTACAAAAAAACCTCAAAAACAGGAATATCCATTCCATTCAGCACAACTTATTTTCTCAGCCATTTAAAGAAATCATACTCTAACGCATATCTAGCTAGATTACTTACTAAGTTCTAAGACTCCATTCCTATTCTGTCCCCGGCAGAAGCATCACTCAGACAGACCCAGACCCTTTGTTTCTCCCCCCCTCCAGCTTTGAAAGTATCTTGTCTCCTCATTGGTCATTTTGGTCAGGTGCCAGCGAGGTTATCCTAGCTTCTTAACCCTTTACAGGTGAAAGGGCTTTTCCTCTGGCCAGGAGGGATTTTAAAGGTGTTTACCCTTCCCTTTATATTTATGACAACTTCTCAATCTATGTACCTACTGCTTATCCTGCTTAGTTCTGAACCTATGACACTTTTGGCTCTGATTGCATGTCAGGGATGAAACAGGGAATTGCCTGTATTTTTGCTGCATTAGCCCTAACCCGTTGGAATATCCTATTTTGTGACTAAATAAGTGCTCTGAATTTAGCCCATTTTGAAAATGGTCAAAAATTTTTCTCTGGGTTCTGATGTCAATTACTCCAGTGTAAATTAATTCTCCTGGAGTCATTGGAGTGTTTCTGTATTCACAACAGTGTAACTGAGTTCAGAATCTACCTTTTATATATTTCTAAAGCTTATGGCACTATGATGTGATCTTGAATTATTCTAATATTTTCTGTTTGGTTGGTGAAGTGCCTTGAAAGCCTTGGCAGATCTGTGCTATATGAAATAACATGCTGAAGGTTATTTTTAGACCAAAAGAAAAAAGTGCCATAAAGCTATAGGTTTGAGATCAGCACTATATAGAGTCAATCATACAACTTGATAGATACCACATTGATATGCACCTGTTTGTTAAAATAATTCAGAAGAAACTTTACTGTGCACCCGCCTGAAATAACAAAGTCAACAATTTAATGGGTTGATTTTTAAAATCTGGCAACTCATTTATGTAGATTGTAAAACCTATGAGGCAGAGAATGTATTTCATTATATGCCTATACCATACCCAGCACGTTGTGGTCCTTACCTCAGCTGGAGCTTCTAGGAGCTATTGAATATTATTATTATTATTATTATTAAATAATAACATCGTCATTTTGAAAGAACAAGTGATTGCAGGTGTAGATTATGTTGTTCATATGCCAAACTGCCTGATATGCACACTCAGTTATAATTATATAAATTGACATCAATTGTAAGGACAAACCCCGAGGGTCCAAGTGGAGCTGATAATCAAGTTTTACATACTTTAATTTTCCTCTCTACTTCAAGAGCCATCTTTAATGCACAGAGTTTTGTTAGAGCTTGCAAAGTGCCTTTTGTTTTAAAATATCCCCAAATCTATTATTTCAGACAAAAAGACACATTTGAAATCCAGTAAACCTCACCATTTTCATTATTATTAGTAGTATTAGTATTTATTTTTTTACTGTTTCTATCATTTAAACTAGGGCAGTCAAGTGATTAAAAATTAATTGCAATTAATCGCCCAATGAAAAAAATTAATCATGATTAATCGCACTGCTAAACAATAATGGAATACCCTTTATTTAGATATTTTTGAGTGTTTTCTACATTTTCAAATATATTAATTTCAATTGCAACACAGAATACAAAGTGTACAGTGCTAACTTTATATTTATTTTTATTACAAATATTTACACTGTAAAAAACAAAAGAAATAGTATTTTTCAATTCATCTCGTACAAGTACTGTAGTGCAATCTCTTTATCATGAAAGTTGAACTTATGAATGTAGAATTATGTGCAAAAAATAACTGCATTGAAAAATAAAACAATGTAAAATTTAGAGCCTACAAGTCCACTCAGTCCTATTTCTTGTTCAGCCAATCGCTCAGCCAAAGAAACTTGGTTACAATTTGCAGGAGATAATGTTGCCTGCTTCTTGTTTACAATGTCACGTGAAAGTGAGAACAGGCGTTTGCATGGCACTGTTGTAGCTGGCATTGCAATATATTTACGTGCTAGATGCACGAAAGATTCCTATGGAATGGTTGTTGAAGCTGAAGGGACATATGACATGCGTCCATGCTGATGATGGGTTGCTAATGATCCAAAGCAGAGTGGACCAATGCATGTTCATTTTCATCATCTGAGTCAGATGCCACCAGCAGAAGATTGATTTTCTGTTTTGGTGGTTTGGGTTCTGCAGTTTCCGCATCTGAGTGTTGCTCTTTTAAGACTTCTGAACGCGTGCTCCATATCTTGTCCCTTTCAGATTTTGGAAGGCACTTCTGATTCTGAAACCTTGGGTCGAGTGCTGTAGCTATTTTTAGAAATCTCACATTGGTAACTTCTTTGCATTTTGTCAAATCTGCTGTGAAAGTGTTCTTAAAACAAATATGTGCTGGGTGATCATCTGAGACTGCTATAACATAAAATATATGGTAGAATATGGGTAAAAAAGAGCCGAAGACATACAGTTCTCCCCCAAGAAGTTTGCTCACAAATTTAATTAACACATTATTTTTTAACAAGCATCATCAGCATGGAAGCATATCCTCTGGAATGGTGGCCGAAGCATGAAGGGGCATACAAATGTTTAGCATAGCCGGCACATAAATACCTTGCAACGCTGGCTACAAAAGTGCATACGAACACCTGTTCTCACTTTCAGGTGACATTGTAAATAAGAAGCAGGCAGCAGCATCTCCTGTAAATGTAAACAAACTTGTTTGTCTTAGCGATTGGCTGAACAAGAAGTAGGATTAAGTGGACTTGTAGGCTCTAAAGGCTCTATTGTTTTGTTTTTGAGAGCAGTTATGTAACAAAAATAAATCTACATTTGTAAGTTTCACTTTTCATGATAAAGTGATTGCACTACAGTACTTGTATGAGGTGAATTGAAAAATACTATTTCTTTAGTTTATCATTTTACAGTGAAAATATTTGTAATAAAAATAATAATATAAAGTGATCACTGTACACTCTGTATTCTGTGTTGTAATAGAAATCAATGTATTTGAAAATGTAGAAAAACATCCACAAATATTTAATAAATTTCAATTGGTATTCTATTGTTTAACAGTGCGATTAATCATGATTAATTTTTTGAGTTAATCGCATGAGTTAACTGCGATTAATTGACAGCCCTAATTTAAACATGTCTGGACACATTTTATTTAATTTTATGGAAGGCCAAGAGCTTGTAAACTATGTTTCTGCATGGAGTAAATTCTTACAGCCAAGTTATAATAAAAAAGTAGTGTATAACGGAAACATTGACAGATTTTCCTATTGGAATGCTTGAGGGTGCTTCTAAAACAAGGCCGTTAGTGATTTGTTCCTTGATTATTTATCTGGACTACTAGGTTGATATACAGCCACTATCCCTTTGAGATCAGTCACTAAATAATGGATGGTTTCAGAGTAGCAGCCATCTTCGTCTGTATCTGCAGAAAGAACAGGAGGACTTGTGGCACCTTACAGACTAACAAATTTATTTGAACATAAGCTTTCGTGAGCTACAGCTCACTTCATCGGATGCATTCAGTGGAAAATACAGTGAGGAAATTTATATACACAGAGAACATGAAACAATGGGTGTTACCATACACACTGTAAGGGGGACGACCTTTTGTAGTGATAATCAAGGTGGGCCATTTCCAGCAGTTGACAAGAACGTCTGAGGAATTGGGGTGGGGGGGAGAGGAGCGAATAAACATGGGGAATTAGTTTTACTTTGTGTAATGACCCATCCACTCCTAGTCTTTATTCAAGCCTAAGTTAATTGTATCCAGTTTGCAAATTAATTCCAATTCAGCAGTCTCTCGTTGGAGTCTGTTTTTGAGGATTTTTTTGTCGAAGAATTGCCACTTTTAGGTCTGTAATCGAGTGAGCGAAGAGATTGAAGTGTTCTACGACTCATTTTTGAATGTTATAATTCTTGATGTCTGATTTGTGTCCACTGATTCTTTTACGTAGAGACTGTCCAGTTTGGCCAATGTACATGGCAGAGGGGCATTACTGGCACATGATGGCATATATCACATTGGTAGATGTGCAGGTGAACGAGCCTCTGATAGTGTGGCTGATGTGATTAGGCCCTATGATGGTGTCCCCTAAATAGATACATGGACACAGTTGGCAACGGGCTTTGTTGCAAGGGTAGGTTCCTGGATTAGTGGTTCTGTTGTGTGGTGTGTGGTTGCTGGTGAGTATTTGCTTCAGGTTGCGGGGGTGTCTGTAAGCAAGGACTGGCCTGTCTCCCAAGATCTGTGAGAGTGATGGGTCATCCTTCAGGATAGGTTGTAGATTCTCGATGATGCGTTGGAGACGTTTTAGTTGGGGGCTGAAGGTGATGGCGAGTGGCGTTCTGTTATTTTCTTTGTTGGGCCTCTCCAGTAGTAGGTAACTTCTGGGTACTCTTTTGGCTCTGTTAATCTGTTTCTTCACTTCAGCAGGTGGGTACTGTAGTTGTAAGAACACTTGATAGAGATCTTGTAGGTGTTTGTCTCTGTCTGAGGGGTTGGAGCAAATGCGGTTGTATCGTAGAGCTTGGCTGTAGACAATGGATTGTGTGGTGTGGTCTGGATGAAAGCTGGAGGCATGTAGGTAGTCATAGTGGTCAGTAGGTTTCCGGTATAGGGTGGTGTTTATGTGACCATCGCTTATTAGCACCGTAGTGTCCAGGAAGTGGATCTCTTGTGTGGACTGGTCCAGGCTGAGGTTGATGGTGGGATGGAAATTGTTGAAATTGTGGTGGAATTCCTCAAGGGCTTCTTTTCCATGGGTCCAGATGATGAAGATGTCATCAATGTAGCGCAAGTAGAGTAGGGGCGTTAGGGGACGAGAGCTGAGGAAGCGTTGTTCTAAGTCAGCCATAGAAATGTTGGCATACTGTGGGGCAATGTGGTTACCCATAGCAGTGCCGCTGATTTGAAGGTATACATTGTCCCCAAATGTAAAATCGTTATGGGTGAGGACAAAGTCACAAAGTTCAGCCACCAGGTTTGCTGTGACATTATCAGGGATACTGTTCCTGATGGCTTGTAGTCCATCTTTGTGTGGAATGTTGGTGTAGAGGGCTTTTACATCCATCATGGCTAGGATGGTGTTTTCAGGAAGATCATCAATGGATTGTAGTTTTCTCAGGAAGTCAGGGGTGTCTCGAAGATAGCTGGGAGTGCTGGTAGCGTAGGGCCTGAGGAGGGAGTCTACATAGCCAGACAATCCTGCTGTCAGGGTGCCAATGCCTGAGATGAGGGGGCATCCAGGATTTCCAGGTTTATGGATCTTGAGTAGCAGATAGAATACCACTGGTCAGGGTTCCAGGGGTGTGTCTGTGCGGATTTGTTCTTGTGATTTTTCAGGGAGTTTCTTGAGCAAATGGTATAGTTTCTTTTGGTAGCCCTCAGTGGGATCAGAGGGTAAAGAGTACCCAGAAGTTACCTACTACAGAAGAGGCCCAACAAAGAAAATAACAGAATGCCACTTGCCATCACCTTCAGCCCCCAACTAAAACCTCTCCAACGCATCATCAAGGATCTACAACCTATCCTGAAGGACGACCCATCACTCTCACAGATCTTGTGAGCCAAGCCAGTCCTTGCTTACAGGCAGCCCCCCAACCTGAAGCAAATACTCACCAGCAACCACACAACAGAACCACTAACCCAGGAACCTTTCCTTGCAACATAGCCCGTTGCCAACTGTGTCCACATATCTATTCAGGAGACACCATCATAGGGCCTAATCACATCAGCCACACTATCAGAGGCTCGTTCACCTGCACATCTACCAATGTGATATATGCCATCATGTGCCAGCAATGCCCTTCTGCCATGTACATTGGTCAAAATGGACAGTCTCTACGTAAAAGAATAAATGGACACAAATCAGACATCAGGAATTAGACCATTCAAAAACCTGTCAGAGAACACTTCAATCTCTTTGGTCATAGAATCATAGAATATCAGCGTTGGAAGGGACCTCAGGAGGTCATCTAGTCCAACCCCCTGACTCAAAGCAGGACCAATCCCCAATTTTTGCCCCATATCCCTAAATGGCCCCCTCAAGGATTGAACTCACAACCCTGGGTTTAGCAGGCCAAAGCTCAAACCACTGAGCTATCCCTCCCCCCCGATTACACTCGTTTACAGATCTAAAAGTGGCAATTCTTCAACCCAAAAAAAACTTCAAAAACAGACTCCAATGAGAGACTGCTGAATTGGAATTAATTTGCAAACTGGATGCAATTAACTTCGGCTTCAATAAAGACTAGGAGTGGATGGGTCATTACACAAAGTAAAACTATTTCCCCATGTTTATTCCCCCCAGTTCCTCAGATGTTCTTGTCAACTGCTAGAAATGGCCCACCTTGATTATCACTATAAAAGGTCCCCCTCGCAAGCTCTCCTGCTAGTAATAGCTCACCTTACCTGATCACTCTCCTTAGAGTGTGTATGGTAACACCCATTGTTTCCTGTTCTCTGTGTATATAAATTTCCCCACTGTATTTTCCACTGAATGCATCCGATGAAGTGAGCTGTAGCTCACGAAAGCTTATGCTCAAATAAATGTGTTCGTCTCTAAGGTGCCACAAGTCCTCCTTTTCTTTTTGTAAATAATGGATGCAATCTTTGGCTAGCAGACTTTCTGTAGTTTTGTGCTCTAGCTGCACGACACTCTGCCAGAATGTACTAAATTTACTCTCCGCTTGCCAGTTTTTCACATCTAGGTTACAAACAGGCTTTTTTTTTTTCCTTTTTCATTTATAAACATATTGTTACACAAAGACATGTTTATGTAAATTTTTCTAACCTCAATTAAAGATTTGAGCTCTCTTTTACAAAATGTTTTGAGATGCTTACTATGAAAAGCTCTGTATAAATAAAATGATCGATGGATTCGTTCATTTACTTTCTATTTCTTATACTAATGCCAGATAACTTCATTATTAAATATTACAGCACAGTAATCTTATACGTCTAAAATGCTAAAGGCCACATTTTTGTAATCATGGCTCTCTTTAGCTACAATTAATTTGGCCTTCTGTATATGCATACACTTTTAAACCTGTATCACAAATTTTCGCTAAGGTTTGGACTCCTTCCTTATTGAAGATAATTTGATTTCAAATTGCAACACTTTAGTGGTATATGTCAAGTAACATTCTCTATGAAATCTCTGCTATATGAAAACCTTTGCTATCATCAGCGAGCAGTGAGCTTGGTGTCAAGTTACAAGTATCTGTCTTAAGTCTGAATGATTTATATATTTGATTATAATGTTTCAAAATTCTGCTTCACATACCTGTTTTTTAAATAGCTAATGTGTCATTCAACTGTTAAGTATTATGCCTGAGTATAAAAGCATTTTCTTCCAAACCTTCATTAAGATGTGGTTAGTTGCCTTAACTTCAACATGCAGTTTATCAGAAATTTATAGTGACATTAAGTTTTGTTCCTGCCAGTTAGTTGTTTGTTTATTTATATTCTGGTCTGACGTCAGTTAGCATTGCCCTGACATCAGCTTGCAGTATGATGGAAGAAATGTCAGTCTCAGTCAAACTAAAGTGGTTATGGTGAACCCCTCTGGACACAATGCATTATTGGCTGATGCTCTTTCCCTGTTCGTGTAACTGGATTTGCATGGTATGGTGTTTCAAATTTTGGACTCCTGAAAACCACCTGCATCTGCTGAGGTATTCAGACAAAGAAGTATAAATGCTGGCCAGACTTATGCTGCACTCATGCCCATTGCTTACGTGTTTGACAGGGACATCTGGTAACACAGATGCTGAATTCTGGAGAGCCATAATTATTGTGAGAGGAAGGAGAAGTTGTCATACACAGTTACTATCATTCTACTATCACAGGTATTAGAATCAAGGAGATCATTTTGTTCTTTGCTGACAGCATATGTTTCCTCAACTTTGGAGATGAGCTATCTGGATGTCATGTAATATGCAGATTAAAATTTATCTTATGTTTTTATGCAGTTTGAAAGTTTAAAAAAAGCAGAGAGGATGTGAATGGAAAATATTTTGTTTTCTCAGAATACCAGCTTCCAGAGCTATTGTGGTTGCTGCCAAAATATGTAGGATAGTCTATCACATGTGAAAGCTGATGACAAGAGTCTCTGCTGGTTTTGCACTATGTCCTGGAGCCATTCATAAATAAGATTGTTGGGTTTTGTACCAACGAATGGAAAGTGCCTCAGCTCTGCTTATCTCAGCTGTAAAGTCCTCTTCTCGCCTTCCCACTCACATCTCTCTTTCTGAGTGTTGTTAGAAAAAATATGACAGGTGTGATTTTGTGTACTTGTGTGTTTCCAGAGGTTTTCTAAAGCCAATATTTAGACTGCACTAAAACAATAATGTCGGGAATTTTAATTCAAGTAACAAGAATCTGCATCCGATTTATAAGGGAAGGCTTTCACTGAAAAATAAAATCTGACATTATTAACTGCAGGATTCATTTCTAATACATATTGGATTATTTTAAAAGCAAGCTCTAATTTTGGACATCTGCGGGAGTGGCAATAAATGCCCTAGTGTGAATTTCCTTGAGTCCAGTATGATGCCCAGTAATACACTAATGTTTTGCATTTTTATAGGGCAGTCATGTACAGCAGTATTAACAATTTAAATTTCTAAGATATCATAACAAGTCTCTAGGAGAGCCTGGAATGGAACCCAGATCCCCTAGTTACCTGAACTTGGCTTCACCAATTAGCTAACTCCCTCTCATCGCTCGACCTTTAAGGGCCCAATCCTGCAGTACTTCATTCGTATGAGTAGTTTCTTTGCATTAGCCAGGCTAAATTTTGTTTTTAATATACCTGTGGGAATAAGAGCAGTATTTCGCCCAATGAGATGGCTTAAATGACTAAAGGTTGCAAGAGCAGGCCCTAAAATATATAAGAATTCTGTGTCTTCTCTAGCTGATTCTAAATCTGAAGTCAGATTCATAAGACTTCGGATTGTTCTGATTTATTTTAGCTTTCAGAGAGTAGGGTTTTTCTTGTTTTCATTCATATACAAATTCAATTATGAATTACTGACAGAAGGTTCTATAGGATGCTCTGTTTTTTAACCATTTGTGGGCTTTCAAATTGTTTTATGTTATTCAGGTTCTTCTACTGCATCCATAATCATGGCATCCAGTTGTTGTGTCCCCACTTACTGGATGCTGGGTGACTTAACTGATAACACTGATCATAGAATCATAGAATATCAGGGTTGGAAGGGACCTCAGGAGGTCATCTAGTCCAACCCCCTGCTCAAAGCAGGACCATTCCCCAACTAAATCATCCCAGCCAGGGCTTTGTCAAGCCTGACTGTAAAAACCTCTAAGGAAGGTGATTCCACCACCTCCCTAGGTAACCCAGTCCACTGCTTCACCACCCTCCTAGTGAACAAGTTTTTCCTAATATCCAACCTAAACCTCCCCCACTGCAACTTGAGACCATTACTCCTTGTTCTGTCATCTGGTATCACGAAGAACAGTCTAGATTCATCCTCTTTGGAACCCCCCTTCAGATAGTTGAAAGCAGCTATCAAATCCCCCCTCATTCTTCTCTTCTGCAGACTAAACAATCCCAGTTCCCTCAGTCTCTCCTCATAAGTCATGTGCTCCAGCCCCCTAATAATTTTTGTTGCCCTCCGCTGGACGCTTTCCAATTTATCCACATCCTTCTTGTAGTGTGGGGCCCAAAACTGGACACAGTACTCCAGATGAGGCCTCACCAATGTCGAATAGGAATGATCATGTCCCTCGATCTGCTGGCCATGCCCCTACTTACACAGCCCAAAATGCCGTTAGCCTTCTTGGCAACAAGAGCATACTGTTGACTCATATCCAGCTTCTCGTCCACTGTAACCCGTAGGTCCTTTTCTGCAGAACTGCTGCCTAGCCATCGGGTCCCTAGTCTGTAGTGGTGCATGGGATTCTTCTGTCCTAAGTGCAGGACTCTGCACTTGTCCTCGTTGAACCTCATCAGATTTCTTTTGGCCCAATCCTCTAGTTTTTCTAGGTCCCTCTGTATCTTATCCCTACGCTCCAGCATATCTACCACTCCTCCCAGTTTAGTGTCATCTGCAAACCTGCTGAGGGTGCAATCCACGCCATCCTCCAGATCATTTATGAAGATATTGAACAAAACCGGCCCCAGGACCTACCCTTGGGGCATTTCACTTGATACCGGCTGCCAGCTAGACATGGAGCCATTGATCACTACTCGTTGAGCCCGACAATCTAGCCAGCTTTCTATCCACCTTATAGTCCATTCATCCAGCCTATACTTCTTTAACTTGCTGGCAAGAATACTGTGGGAGACCGTATTAAAAGCTCTGCTAAAGTCAAGGAATAGCACATCCACTGCTTTCCGCTCAGCCACAGAGCCAGTTATCTCATCATAGAAGGCAATTAGGTTAGTCAGGCATGACTTGTCCTTGATGAATCCATGCTGACTGTTCCTGATCACTTTCCTCTCCTCTAAGTGCTTCAGAATTGATTCCTTGAGGACCTGCTCCATGATTTTTCCAGGGACTGAGGTGAGGCTGACTGGCCTGTAGTTCCCCAGATCCTCCTCCTGATACTGGGTACTGAATAATTCTTGCAGTGTAGATTATTCACAGACATTTTATTGAGAGTATTCCATATCTGAGCTACTTTGCTTGGTTTGTATTTGGACAAAGGTCACATGTCATTGTTTCTGTTTTCTGATTGGCAGAACGTTCCTCTGAGACTCAAACATCTGGTCAAATGCTCACATTTATCCACTAATATTGTCCAGTATTCTTTCAGTATGCACTGTCTGCAAACATTTCTGCCATGGAATACTTCCTCACTAGAATATTCAAGAAATGCAAGTTCAACAGAGGTATGAACACAGTCAAGGTGCATTCATTTTTAAAAACTGGATGAATACGTATAGCTCAGCCAAAGCAGCACAGATGTCAGGGCAGTAGAAAGGATATGGGAAACAAAAATCATTTATTTCAAAATAGATAACATACACAGAGTTACCCCATCCATATGGTTTTGTATACATTTGAAATAGCGATCCAGATATTGTGCCACTCCACTTAGGTTTAGATGTGTTATTGAAAACAAAGGAAAAGCATTATGTACATAAATAATTGTATAACATGTCGGGTTGCCAACTTTCTGATTGCAGAAAACCGAACACCCTTGCTCCGCACCCTGCTCTCTCCATCCTCCCTCCCTCTGTCACTCACTCTCCCCCACACTCGCATATTTTCACCAAGCTGGGGCAGGGGTAGGGGTGCGGGATGGGCTGAGGGCTCTGGCTGGGAGTGCAGGCCCTGTGGTGGGGCTGCGGATGAGTGGTTTTGGGTGCAGAAGGGGGCTTAGGGCTGGGGCAGGGGGTTGAGGTGTGACGGGGGGGTCAGGGCTGCGGGTTTGGGCTCTGGGGTGGGAATGGGGATGAGGGGTTTGGGGTGCAATGGGGGGCTCCGGGCTATGGTATGGGACAAGGGGTTTGGAGTGTGGGAAGGGGATCCAGGCTGGGATAGGAGGTTGGGAGGGGGTGAGGGCTCTGGGTGGGGGTATGGGCTCTGGTGTGGGGCTGGTGTCGAGGTGTTTGGGGTGCAGGAGGTGACTCCGAGCTGGGGCTGAGGAGCTCAGAGTGCAGGGGGATGCAGGTTGTGGGTTCCGGGAGGGAGTTTGGGTGTGGGGGGGTTCAGGGCTGGGGCAGGGAGTTGGGTGTGAGGGGGGGTGTGGAATCTGGAAAGGTGTTTGGATGTAGGAGGGAGCTCAGGGTTTGAGCAGGGGGCTGGGGTGCGAAAGGGGTGTGAGCTCTGGGAGGAGTTTTGTGTGCAGGAAGGGACTCAGGACTGGGGCAGGAGGTTGGGGTGCAGGAGGGGGTTTGGGGTGTGGGCTCTGGCCAGCTGGCGCTTATCTCAGGTGGCTCCTGGAAGCAGCTGGCATGTCTGGCTCATAGGTGGAGGGGCCAGGGGGTTCTCTGTATTGCCCATGCCTACAGCTTCTGCCCCAGCAGCTCCCATTGGCTGTGTTTCTGGCCAATGGGAGCTGTGGAGCTGGCGCTCAGGGTAGGGTAAGCGCGCGGAGCCTCCTTGGCCACCCTTGCATCTAAAGGCTGCAAGAACATAAGAATGGCCATACTGGGTCACACCAAAGGTCCATCCAGCCCAGTATCCTGACTACCGACAGTGGCCAATGCCAGGTGCCCCAGAGGGAATGAACCTAACAGGTAAGTGATCAAGTGATCTCTCTCTCCTGCCATCCAGCTCCACCCTCTGACAAACAGAGGCTAGGGATACCATTCCTTACCCATCCTGGCTAATAGCCATTAATGGACTTAACCTCCATGAATTTATCCAGTTCTCTTTTAAACCATGTTATAGTCCTAGCCTTCACAACCTCCTCATGCAAGGAGTTCCACAGGTTGACTGTGCACTGAGTGAAGAACTTCCCTTTTATTTGTTAAAAGAAAAGGAGTACTTGTGGCACCTTAGAGACTAACCAATTTATTTGAGCATAAGCTTTTATTTGTTTTAAACCTGCTACCCATTCATTTCATTTGGTGGCCCCTAGTTCTTATATTATGGGAACATGTAAATAACTTTTCCTTATTCACTTTCTCCACGCCACTCATGATTTTATAAACCTCTATCATATGCCCCCTTAGTCTCCTCTTTTCCAAGCTGAAAAGTCCTAGCCTCTTTAATCTCTCCTCATACAGGACCCATTCCAAACCCCTAATCGTTTTAGTTGCCCTTTTCAGAACCGTTTCTAATGCCAGTATATCTTTTTTGAGATGAGGGGACCACAGCTGTACGCAGTATTCAAGATGTGGGTGTACCATGGATTTATATAAGGGCAATAAGATATTCTCCGTCTTATTCTCTACTCCCTTTTTAATGATTCGTAACATCTCATTTGCTTTCTTGACTGCCGCTGCGCACTGCATGGACGTCTACAGCGAACTATCCACGATGACTCCAAGATCTCTTTCCTGATTAGTTGTAGCTAAATTAGCCCTCATCATATTGTATGTATAGTTGGGGTTATTTTTTCCAATGTGCATTACTTTACATTTATCCACACGTAAAGGAAATGCTGCCACTTCTGGGAGCCACGCAGAGCCATGGCAGGCAGGGAGCCTGCCTTGGGCCTGCTGCACCACTGACTGGACTTTTAGCAACTCAGTCAGCTATGCTGAACGGAGCTGCCACGGTCCCTTTTCTACCATGCATTTCAGTCAAAAACTGGATGTCTGGCAACCCTAATAACATGTAGAATAAAATGCTGGAAAGAAAAAAGAAAAGAAAAGTTGCATTTAATCACCCAGCTCTGATGAACACGTTTGTTTTGGAGTTTGTTTGGGACAGAAGTTACCCTTCCGCAACTCTTGTGCAGCATGCCATGTGAGTGGGTTGCTGTTCACTCCAGGTATGGCTGCTTTTCATTGGTTCAGTAATATATACAATATATAAAACACTTTGAAATCTTTCATAGTGAAAAGGGCCATGTAACTATAAAATAGTATTGGACCTGATTCTTTTCTTACACTGCTGTAATTTGGGATTAACTGATTGATTTATATTAGCAAAATGAGTTACTACAGTATAAACTTCCATTTACTGAGAGGAGAATATTTATATTGTTTGCTAAACTGGGTTGTCTTCCTATCTGTCACGTTTATGCCTGGTTTTGTCATGTGTATAAATCAATATTTGAGATTTTGTCCTGGTAGACGGGTGCCTCCCACATAAACCCAGTCACCTGGCTTTCAGATAATGAGTGGACTTTAGTATTATTTCAATAACCTCATCTAATTATTTTAACAGCAAACTGTAAAGTGGCATAGATTTGAAATCAGATTGTAATCCCTGCAGGATGCCCAGTTTCACAGCTTTTGTCTAGCAGAACTCTCTCTATAAATATCTGCACTAGTCAGAAGACAAAAGATAATGTGAATATGTTTGTGTGGGTGAAGTCCATTATATGTGGACAACATGTATTATGTGTAATGTGATCAGTAATTAATTTTACTTACTGTTCGCTATATTTGTTTTTTATTTGAACATTGAAATCCTACTTGTCCCTGGTTTTGAAGGCTGTGAAAAAAAGGAAGTCTAGGATTGTAATGATAAAGGAATCCTAATTGTGAGAAGCCTGTAGACTTGTCTTTTTCTTTTTAGTTTGGTATTAACTTTTGTATCAATAATGGTGGCAAAAATTAGACTATTATGTAGTTTTGCTTAAAGAAATACAGCTAAATTGTAGCAAATTAAAAACACTCCCCCCCCCTCCCACCCAAACAGTAGAAAAACCTAAGACAACTGTTTAAAAGATAGCACACAACTAAAAATATTGCCCAAGTATTACTGCTTTGGATATTGTATTTAATCCAGGTGTTCTTTATTCTTCCTCTTGATGTTACTAAGATATGCATGATTCTTTGCACAAAACTCCTTTAGTAAAGTGATGGTTATGTAGCAGCACAAGCTCTTAGGGAACCCCTGGCCAGGTAAACCTACCCAAGTCAGTTTTGAAGATAAGTGGGTTGGAGAGGATTCCCATGCCACTGTGTTCTGTGACATTCCTCATAGCTGTCTTCTTGTGGTGGTTGAATCTCCCATTCCCTAGTTCCCTGATGTCAATTAAATTACTCTGAATTTTTGATAGGAGTGTAAAAAGTAAAGATGATTGGAAATACCAAAACCAAGGCTGATTAGGGACTGTGGGACTGATTCTTGTGTCATTTACACCTGTGTAATTCAATTGAGTGGAGAATCATGCTTATTTGAAAAACTGGCTGACATTTTAATGTGACTCTGAAGGTAAAGTAGTTATGATAGTATTTTTAAGGTGAGTTTGTTTCTCTTGAAGTAGGGCAAACTATTACCTTTGCAAACTCCCACTTTCACCCTGCAGAATCACCCTCAAAAGTTTGAGTCCAAGGCACCATCTTTGTTATTATAAACCCCTGGAAGTTGTTGGCTGGAATTTTGGTGCAAATTAGCCCTGCTCCTGAGTTGCCCACAGAAGTTGCTTTTGAGTAATGTGGGCCACTCCATTACACCCTAAGGATGAAGTAAATTAACTACCTTCATCCTTGTCTCTGCTGCCCAGCAGAGCAAGAGAGTAAACTGGCAACTGTACATAAGCACATGATTCCATTGTTAAGACAGAGAACTATGATTTCACTTCTAATACAGTTGCTAATTATGCTGACATAGAAAAAGAAGATAGTAATTTTCACAATGGTAAGAGACAGCTTGAAGTAGTTAATACAGCTTTGTGGAGAAAGATAATTCAATTTCATGGAAAATTCTACAATTTGTCACAGTCATTTTGAATTCTAATCCTGTCCTCCAAAATGTTTGCAACTCCTCCCAGATTGGGGCAATCTGCAAATTTTATAAGCATACTCTTCAGTCTGTTATCTAAGTCATTAATGAAAATATTGATGGTCTGAAATCACCATGATGATATTCAATAAAGACAAGCGCAAAGTACTGCACTTAGGAAGGAAAAGTCAATGCACAACTACATGCATTGTAGGTGGCAGTACTGCTGGAAAGGATCTTGGAGTTATAGTGGATCACAAATTGAATATGAGTAAAAATGCGATGCAGCTGCGAAAAAAGGCTAATATAATTTTGGGGTGTATTAACAGGAGTCTCATATGTAAGAAACAGGAGGTAATTGTCCTGCTCTACTTGGCATGGGTGAGGCCTCAGCTGGAATACGGTGTCCTATTTGGGGTGCCAAACTTTGGGAAAGATGTGCATAAATTGGAGAGAAACCAGAGGAGAGCCACAAAAAACGTTTTTTAAAAATGTGGTCTATGGGGAAAGGTTAAAAAAAACCCCACTGGACAGGTTTATTCTTGCGAAAAGAAGACTGCGGTGGGGTGTGTGTGTGTGGAGTCTGGTAACAGTCTTCAAGTATGTTAAGGGCTGTTATAAAGTGGATGGTGATCATTTGTTCTACACATCTACTGAAGGTAAGACAAGAAGTTATGGACTTTGTCTGCAGCAAAGGAGATTTAGGAAAAACTTTCTAACTATAAGGCTATTTAAGCTCCGGCATAGCCTTCCAAGGAAGGTTGTAGAATCCCTGTCACAGGAGGCTATTGATAACAGATTGGACAAACATCTGTCTGGGATGGTCTGTGTTTACTTGGTCCTACCTTAGAGCAGGGGGCAGGACTTAATGACCCTTCGAGCCCTACTTTTCTATGATTCTATTATTTTTTCTTCCTGAAAGTAGAAGGGGACTCCTAAGAAATGTATAATGCAAACGATGGCCATGGTCTTTTGACTCTGTCTGATTGTGGGCTCAAGTGTGTGACAGTGTTTCTTGTGGGAAGAGGCAAGGGACTAGCATACTGTGCTGAACAAGTATGTGATATGGTCCTGTTGCTGCAGGGCAGAAGCAAGTTCAAAGTACACCTGGGGTAACGTCAGACTGGATATTGAATTACTGAAGGAGCAGGACAGCTTTCAGATGCAGGACAGGATGATCTATTAGCAAAAAGATGTGAGATGCAAGAAAAGAAGGCCTTTTTATCACAGGATTACGACTGATTCATAAACTCCTATCCACCCTCTTTAAAAAGTGACCAGACCCTTATTCAAGAATTTAAACTTCAGATTCAACAGAGTTTTTCTTCCTTAAGTCTATGGAGCGTAATGTTTATGCTAAGAGAGACAATAGTCTCCTGGTGCTTTTTCTCTACATTTTATCAATTACTCTATACAGTACCTTCTACTTTCTTCTCTGTAAAATAAAAATAACACAGTGGGCTAAATCTTGATCTTAGTTATCCTTGTGTAAATCTGGAGTACCCACACTGGGGATGCTCTGAATTTACACCAGTGTCACTGGGGAACAACGAGGAGTCCGGTGGCACCTTACAGAGTAACAGATTTATTTGGGCATAAACTGTCATGGGTAAAAAACCCACTTCTTCAGATGCATGGAGTGAAAATTAAGGTGCCACTAGACTCCCCCTTGTTTTTGTGGATACAGACTAACACGGCTCCCCTCTGATACTGGGGAACAAAATTTAGCCCAGCGTGTTTCTTTACCTGATTTGGGCTATGAATATTTATCACTGAATGGTATGTAATATACGTTGTAAAAATGAGACCAATATAACTTAATATCTTTTATTTTCCTTTCAGTGTCCAGACAGCTGGATTTTCAAAAGTTGCTGTATGTACATTTTGAGTAGAGGGGTGCAGTAGTGTTTGCTTTGCTGCCTTTTTCTACACAGTCTTGGGTGAATAAGAGGCAGCTACTTTTCACCCAGGGGAAGGGGAACGTAATGAATCATTAATGTGCATACAATATTTTAGCTGGAAATGGTGAGGATTGTGTTTGTTCTTGAGAATTGTACAATCTACCAATACAAATGATGCAGACACTTTCTGTACCCCACTCTTTGCCAGAAAAGTAAAGTTTGTTGAAGAACATAAGCAAACAAAAATATAGCAGCGTAACCATTCACTAAAAATAAGTAGGGAGTTAAAGGCATCCGTAGATCTTGTCATATAAAGTGACATTTTGTACTTTTATGTGTGTAAATATATTGAATGCAGTTTGGTCTGATTTAAAATAAGGATGGGGTTTTTTTTTGCTTTATTTTTGTTTTGTTTTGGTATGCTGTTTTACTTTAGCTTTTTGTGTGAATAAAGCAAAAGAAATTTTTCCATTTTTAAAGAAGAAAATGGGACTTTTTTCCATTGAAAGTAATAAATTGCACTATATCTCCATGTGTTATGTGATTAATCCACACACAAATTTGAAGATTCAGTGCAATTTATCCACTGTGTTGTGAAATTGCTTCACTGAAGCCCTCTTTGAGCTGTACAAATATAATGGTGGTCTGAATCATGCAAATATTGGTTTGGTGCAGAAGATTTTTGCACTCCAGCACAAGTGTGAGTGGTGGCAAATAAAGTTACGCTCTTGCTGGAGTTCTCTAGGTCAGTGCTACTCAAAGTGGTGGTCTGTGGACCGGTGCCAGTCCACGAGCCATCGGCTACCGGTCTGCGTGCACATTGGGAAAAAAAATGCCAGTCCCCCACATCAGATAGCTTGAGAAGCACTGCTCTAGGTTACACTGTAATAGGTCTTGATGTACTTGTGCATCTGGGATCTGATCCTGAACTACTGAGGTGAATGGGAGTTTCTCTATGGATTTAATAGCACCAGGATCAGGTCTTTCATTGCTTTCTTGCAGGTTTGCAGTATAAAATAGGGTCCAGGGTGGAGAACGGGCATGTCTGCCCTCCACTGCCATCACATGCTTCACAACAACCTCCAAACTTGCCATTCACACACATACATCCACAACTGCTCTTCAAGACAGGCGGCAGCAACTTCAGGAGGGTGCGGAGGATTTCCCTGCCAATCTTACCACTGATCTGGGAGTACAGCAGCTATTTCCATCAGGGAGATACCTGAAAACTGACATCTGTTCCATCAGGGACATACCTGAAAACTGAGCACACCTGGGCCATACTGTGTTGTAATTTATGTGCACGTGGACACCACTGAGGAGTCTCCTTCTGACTTGTGCTTCTAGTTACTATACCATAGGTTATAGCAACTGAGACTGTTTATGTGAGTTTGGCCTGCTTTTGTCATGGTTTTACATTGAAGTTATGGGCTGTAGTTATTGCCTTTGTGGCTGAACTTGTCAGCTGCTGAATGCACTTAATAGCAGGGCACCCTTGGCATCCTCCAGGATGAGTCCCCTATTTCGCTACGGCCAGCCATCACTGTCTTTGCTGGCTCCTGTGCCTGAACTACATTGTTAACAGGGCCCTTTATGGCTTCTCATTTTTCCAGTGTGGTGTCCCTATATTTTTATATTCTGCATTCCTCATATTATCGTTCACTAGTTGTTTCATAAACTGCCAATGTAGAAGTTTCCCAAAGTGAGTCGTTATGTAGGTTCGACTTGACTTTGCTGTTTGCTGTTTTATTGTTTTGTTAGATGTTGAGTAGGAATGGATGCCATGAGACACATTTTGTAACTTCCTGTTATGGCTTGTTGTTGCAGCAAGCTTAAGCAACTTAGCATTGTTTTCAGCTCTCTAGCTTTACAGGTGCTGAATGAAGACCATCTATTCAATTTTATTTCCTTACTTGTAGCGGTTTAGCACCTTGTTCATGCTACGCTACTTACTTTGGGCCAAATCCTAGCTTCAGATGTACCTGTGTAATTCTGGTGTGGTTAAATCAGTTTAACCAAGGACAGAATTTGGTTCACTGTTACTATTAAACTATCTGGAGTGTCTCACGAGTATGAATACCAGCCTTTAGGGCAGACCGTGAAGAAGCAGGGCACAAACACCAAATTGGTTGTGAATCCAATACTTAGATTTCTCCAACCAGGTATCAAGTGTGAACTCCTCAAGCACTGTAAGAGCCTTAACATGGAGTCACAAACAGTCCCCCTGGGTATTCCGATCTATCTTGTCATCCAGGCGAGCTTACCTTTGTGATAGATGGTCCCTTTCACCCCAAATCACAATATTCATGTTATTCCCAGTCCCAAAGGACTAGTCACTTACCCCAGGGCAATTGGACTTCAGATCTCAAACCAAAAACAACACTTATAGCCGATCCTATAATGAATAACTAAAGGTTTATTAACTAATAAAAGAAACAAGAGACTTATTTACAAGGTTAAAGGAGATGAACATATACATACAAATGGGTTGCAATCTTAGGTTCCAAAATGTAATAAACGCTCATATAATATTCCCAGCAGTTGACAAGAAGGTGTGAGAATGGGCCACATCCACCCTCGTTAGCACCACAAAAAGTAATTTTCCCTCTGTTGATATTTACCCCTTCTTGTCAACTGTTGGGAATAGGCTACATCCACCCTGTTTGAACTGGCCTTGTTAGCACTGACCCCTCACTTGGTAAGGTAACTCCCATCTTTTCATGTGCTGTAATATATGTACCTCCCTACTGTATTTTTCACTCCATGCATCTGATGAAGTGGGTTTTAGCCCATAAAAGCTTATGCCCAAATAAATTTGTTAGTCACCAAGGTGCCACAAGGACTCCTCATTGTTTTATAGAGATAACAATTTCTCTTGACAGGGATTTTCATTCCCTTTCCTCAGAGCTCAAATTGATGGATGAGCCTTTGTGCATGCTCCTCTTCATGGGTGTGGGGGAAGTCATCAACAAAGTCATTTGATCTCTGATGTCCCACAATGGCTTCTTTGAGGTCTATAGGCCTTTTGTTGGGTAGGAGACAAAACCTCTTCTAATAACTAGTATTTCACACTTGGTATTGCTGTAGCTCACGAAAGCTTATGCTCAAATAAATTTGTTAGTCTCTAAGGTGCCACAAGTACTCCTTTTCTTTCTGTCTCCTAACTGGAGGATTTTCCAGTTTTGTAGTAACCACTTTTATAGTTACAGAGCAAATATGTAAAAATTACCTTTGTAACATAGGATATAGCTATTGTAAGTGAGAATAAGGCATGAAGCAATTTACAAGCATATCATAAAGTGCAAACACAAAAATTTAATACCTGGTCTAGGTAATACTTAGTCCTGCCATGAGTTCAGGGGACTGGCCTAGATGACCCCTGGAGGTCCCTTCCAGTCCTATGATTCAATTTTAACAATACTAGCATGCAGGTGAGCCAGCTGATTTCCAGCTGTGCATGTGTCAGTGTTCAGTGAGGCCTAAGGGCCTCGGCATGAGCTGGTACCTGGTTTGCCAGTGTCACAGTTGCATCTACTGTCTTGCATTTAGTTGCCACATTCTGAGTTGACCACCTTACAAGTGGATTTTAAACTGCATTCTTATGGCACATTCAACACACTGTCACTAGTCAGCCTGTTAGCGCTTACATGATGCAATTCACTTGAGATGGCTCCCCAGTTCCTTCCTGGCATGCTCTTAGAACTTTTCCTGTCTGATACAGCAGTGTCTCCCCTACCACCCTCTTCCCCCTGCCCCATCAACATTTACTCAGTTTCCAAATGGAAATACAGCTGTTATTTCTTGTTCCAAGTTTAGAGAAATATTGCAACATTTCAGACATACCACTGTGTAGTAACTGTGGGTAAATATACACTTTTTAAAATCAATGAATACAGTCACAGTTACAGTAATTTTGTGATGGTCACCTTTTAGGACGCTAAACTATTGTCAGTGACATGTGACTCCTTTGGCTATGGTTCCTTTTTATTATATTGCAAATGTGCTTGCAATGGTAGGCTACAAATATGTGCTCCAGTGGTTCTTGTATCATGTACTCTTATGCTTTGATCTTAATTTCTTAATGTGTATTTTGAAATGTTCTCTGTAGAACAGGCAGAACGAACCAATACAAATGACATCTTCTTAGTAAACTGAATGGACTCTCTTCATTGGATGTTCATCAGTCCTTTTAAATTTGGCTGCAGTATTGACTATGTATTTCCCTGGTGTGTCAACAGGCCACCTACTAGGTGGGTATTGAGCAGTCTTCGGTGAAGCTGTTCTTCAGTTTGTTTGGAATGGAGATCCCTTTATTACATTGCTTTGATATCTGCTTGTTTACTATACCCAACAAATTATAGGCTTGGAACACTGTCAAGCATACTTTATGTATTTGGGGGCCTCATGTGTTGTTTATTTTTCCATCATTGGTGATCGTGGCTTTCCTGACAAACATCTGCACACCTACTTTAGGGTCTGGGCAGCCTGGACAAGTTTTTTATGTTCAGGGTTAGTTTGTTTTAGGATGGTACTTAATGTCTAAATAACATTTGTCAAATAAACATGAGTTACCTATTCATGATTTTTTTCCCCATTATCTGCATGCCAGATACTATATGAGGGTTATTTTATTACAGCCCTACCACAGTGGAGGAGTTGCTATTTTATCAGTTGGTCTTTCTCAGGGACATAATTGTCAGATGCTTCCCAATGCTAATTAAACTGAAATCAACACCATTTCAAAGCCTAGGAAGATCGATCTTAGTGACACAACTTCAAACGTAGAAACGTCTATAGTCAGCTTGAAGAAATGTGATGGATGTAATATACTAAGCAGAGATCTTGAGTGCATCTTTACCCTGTGAAATATGCAAAGACTAATATAGACATTTCCATATGTTAAAAATATTTGGCAATTTATGTCACTTACATTGAGGCTCCATGCAAGATATTGTCCTTGCTGAAATTTGATTTTAGATATTCACTTGTACACAAGTGTCAGAGGGGTAGCCATGTTAGTCTGGATCTGTAAAAGCGGCAAAGAGTCCTGTGTCACCTTATAGACTAACAGATGTATTGGAGCATAAGCTTTCATGGGTGGCTATAAGTTGCCACAAGGCTCTTTTTCACTTGTACACAGTACACCAGCTAAGTTTATAATAAATTCTCCCACATAGGTGAAGTTTTGTATTAAAGAATGACAAGGTTCCCACCTAAATATGTTTAACTAATGTGTAGCTTCTAGTTATGTACAGAAGGTAGGTTCCGGGAGCAAGATATCAAAACAGACACTCTAACCATATTCCAGAGGCCAATCATCTTCTCACGAGCAGTTCTCAAGCTGTTTTTATATACAGTGCTCTGTCTCCAGGCAAAGAATTTGATTAGAATCCCAGGCAAAAAAAGAACACCGTAAGATCTAGTTAAAGTTGAGAGTATGTCTGTAATTTCAAGGTTTTTAAAAAATAAAACCTTTTCCAAGAATGCTGTTGTAATCAAACAATAGAAACCAAGGACATTCAAAGCTGAGATTAAATTTAAAACCAAACATTTCAAAGGGTTGAAACATACCGGTAACATGCTATATGATTATTTTTAAGATTTCAATGGGAATTAGGCACCTAAGTGCTTTTGTGAAAAATCCTATTAAGTGTTTATCTGCATTTTTAGGACCCTAAATACCTAGAATCTAGCCGTTAGGTCCTTATTTTCGATGAGAGTTAGGATACTAAGTCACTTTTGAAAATGTGATTCTTGCTTCAAAGTCATGTAGGCACTTCTGAGCATTCTAAGGTACAGAGAGGCTTCCATATGAGAAGAGACAGAAAAGAATGTGAATGTTTACTTTAGAGAGGATATGAACGTGAGGGAATATGATAAATGTATACCAACCTAATAAGAAGTGCTATCAAAGAAGGTAATTTGGATTCTTGTATGGCCCCTCTGTTCAAGTATAAGAAAAGGGAGGCATTTAATGAAATTGAAAGGTGACCAGTTTAAAAGTGGTTAGGTGCAATGCATTTTTTTACAATACCTAATTAATCTGTGGAACTCTCTGCCATAGAATATAAAGGGAGAGGTTGCAAGTGCTGTTCTGCGCAGGTAGCGTAGGAGCGTAGAATTAAAAATTATCTTGACAAACTGGAGAAATGGTGGTAAATAAATTGGAGGACATTCAATAAGGGACAAATGCTACTACACTTAGGAAGGAATAATCCATTAAACAAATACAAAATTGAAAATGACTGCATAGGAAGGAGTACTGCCGAAAAAGAATTTGGGGGTTATAGTGGCTCACAAACTAAACATGAATCAACAGTGTAATATTGTTGCAAAAAAGTGAATATCATTCTGGGATTTATTAGCAGGACATGAGAAGAAATTATTCCACTCACCACTGATAAGGTCTCAACTGTAGTACTGTGTCTAGTTCTGGGCACCACACTTTGGGAAAGGTGTGGACAAATTGGATAAAGTCTAGAGGAGAGGAACAAAAATGATTAAAAGTCTAGAAAACGTGACCTACGTGACCTAGAAAATGTGAGGAAAGATTGAAAAAATTGGATTTATTTTGTCTCGATAAGAGAAGACTGATAACAGTCTTCAGGTATGCAAAAGGTTGTTATAAAGAGGAGGGTGATAAATGGTTCTTCTTATCCACTGAGGACGATGGACTTGAATTGCGGCAAGGGAGATTTAGGTTAGCCATTAGGAAAAACTTCCTAACTGTGAGGGTAGTTAAACACTGGAACAAATTGCCTAGGGAGGTTATGGAATCTCTGTTATTGATGGTCTTTAAGAAACGTTTAGACAAACACCTGTCAGGGATTGTCTAGATAAAATTTAGTCCTACTTCAGTGCAGGTAATTGGACTAGATGACCTATCAAGGTCCTATCCAGTCCTACATTTCTGTGGCTTCTATAATGGAAGCCAAAAGCTGAGTAAGATTCAAAAGGAGTTAGATATTTTTATGGATAATTCCAATGGGAGTTAAGTGCATAAGTACTTTTGAAAAATCTCAGTAGGTGCCTATATGCATCTTTAAGCATCCAAATACCTTAAAGTTTGGATCTGAGTGCCTATTACCTTTTGAAAATAAGTTCACTGAGTCACTTTGTGAAACTTTTCCCAGGGTGACCAGAACTGAGCACAGTAATTTTGGTGAACATTTACTTGTATAATGGCTTTGTAATATATTCAGTATTATGCTCTATCCCATTTTGAATTCTCTGTAACACTTTGCTTGCTTTTTTCATTGCTTTGTCTCTTGAGCAGAAGCTTTCATTGAGATGACCACAGTGATACTCACGTCTTTTTTCCTGGTTGGTTACAGTTATATGTATGAATATTTAAAAATTATTCCTTCCAGGGAGCATTACCTTGCACTTGTCAACTCTGAAGTCCACTTCTCCTTGTACTGCCCTTGCTTATTTAGGGTTCCCTTGGTGGTCTGCTGTAGTCTTGACTAACTGAAATTATTTATTCACTTGCCCCGCTTGCTTTTCCCTCCTTGTGACTCCAGCTTCCTCCACATCAGGTTCCTTTCTCCAGTCCCCACCTTTTCCTTCCCCAACTCCAGAGTCCCAGAAAATTGTAGAGCTCAGGCAAGACACTTACCAGGTTTCTTTCCCCTGATTTTTTTTCCTACTTTCTATGGCACCCACTGGACAAAGATCCCTAAATTATGGGGATCTTCCCTTCATGTGTATAAATACCGTGTGTATAATGGAGACGTGTGGCAATGGTGCTGCTGGGGAAGTCTCTATCAGCTTCTACCCCAATCAGGGAAATGGATTGGGGCTGTGTAAATAGCTGAGGTTTGCCAAATCACTGACTGCACCTGCCACCTTCATTAGGTAGGAGCCATAAGGCTGGGAGGAAGTGAGTGAAAATGGGGGTGGAGACCAGGAGGCTTAGGGAGAGGAAGGACCCTGTTACTCTGTTGCTGACCATGCCTGTGTTATGCCAAGCTATTGCAAATAGCCTGTATATAGTAGGAAATTGGTGGTGGGAAACTGTCACAAATAAAGAGCACAGGTGTTGTACCAGCTTGGTGTTGGTGTTGCCCCTGAGTCTGTGAGGAGTGGGGCCAAGGGTCTGAATATGCAGGGGAGCAACACGCACCCCGGTAAAGGACGGTACACTACATATTGGGCCAATACCATGTGTTCAAGAGTACAAAGCAATGACTCTGTGAAATGTATTCTGAACCTTGCTAGAAATGAGACAGGACATGAGACAGCCCTGCCAGTCAGCGCCTTCCCCCTCCCTCCCTGCACCTTCCAGTCAGCTGTTTCGTGGCATGCAGGAGGCTCTAAAGGGGGAGGGGGAGGAGCGAGGGCATGGCAGGATCAGGGGAGGGGGCGGGAAGGGGTGGAGTGGGGGCAGGGCCTGTGGCAGAGCCAGGGGTTGAGCAGTGAGCACCCCCCAGCACACTGGAAAGTTGACACCTGTAGCTCCAGCCCTGGAGTCGGTGCCTAGACAAGGAGCCGCATATTAACTTCTGAAGAGCCGCATGTGGCTCCGGAGCCGCAGGTTGGCCACCCCTGCTCTAACAATAGTCCCGGTCAGTGCTTAACATGAGTGTGTGTGGGGTGAGGGGAGAGGGGATGCATACCTTCCCCCTCCCAAAAAAATAAATCCAGCTCAGTCACTGAGGAGCATGCTTTACACGCTGTTTTGCCAAAGTTGCTGCTCCCAGATTATGATAGACTCTCCACTTTCTTCAGACCACTTTAAAGACTGCCCCAGCTTTAAAGATCAAACCAGAGATATGGAATAATGGAACTATATTTTTCCTTGACACCCAATAGTCCTTGTTTGTTTCCCATAGTTTCCCATGTTGTCCTCATATCTTAAAACACTCAGCAGCTTCTAAAGGCTTGTCTACACTGCCCCCCCGTTTGGACTACCCAGGTGTGAATATGAGTACTCACCAACGTTTTGCGCTGTAATGTCTCCTGTGTGGATGCTATGGGCACAAACTAAAAGGTTCCTCATTCGCCTACAGTCCCCTTTAAATAGGATTACATTCTTGTGAACTAGGAACCTTTTGGCTCGTGAGCATAGCGTCCACATGCTGGAGTTACAGTGCACCACTTCGGTGCGCACTGCTATTCAGCCTCTCATAGTCTGAAATGTGGGGCATTGTAGACAGGCCCTTAGAATCAAGCTTGCTTCTGACTTACAGCCCAATCCACCTCCTTGTCATGTGGAAATCCAAAATTAAAATTCCATTGACAAAAAAACCCATTGAGGTTATAGTGTAGCATTATATTAATATTAGTCAGAACCTAATCTCTATGTGTACACTCTCAATGCAAGATGAAAATACAGATTTATAGAAAGTTGCTGACGGACAAGAACATGTTATGATTAATCATTTTCTTAACAGTGTGTATGTTGAGGGTGACCTTTTTTGAGATCTGTGTTGACCGAGCTATGGAGCTGCAGCAGCAGCATACTGGTATGTAGTGCCTCACACCTATCAAAAAGTGGGTCAGCATTGCCATCTGGAAGTTGGGAACCCCCAAATGTGACCAGACTGTAGACAACCAATTTGGCATAGGGAGATCAACTGCTGGGACCACTGTCATGAAGGTGTGTGCCAACATGGATAAGATACTATTGCACTGGATTGTAAAGCCTGCTAATGCTCAGGAGATTATTGATGACTTTGCATAAATTATTTTCAAACTGTATTGGGGCAACTGATGAGACCTATGTGCCTATCATTCCCTTCCTCCCCCTCCCCCGTACCAGGGCTCAGAGTTTATAAACAGAAAGGGGTATTTCTCTGTGGTGCTTGAAGGGCTGGTTGATCTCCATGTCAGATTTACAAACATAAATGTAGGATGGTCTGGAAAGGTCCACAGTGCTAGGATCTCTTGGAACTCAGCTCTGTTTGCTTTAACGAATAAAGTACAGTGTGCCCCCAGAATCACTATGGTCCTTAATGGTGTGGAGCTTTCATTGGTTTTTCTGGGAGACTCGGCTTATCCTCTTCTGCCCTGATTAATGAAGCCACTTGCAGGCTGCTTGTCTGGTTCCTACTCAACAACTATTGTGCACATCACAAAAGGATTCTCATATTTAGCAGGAATTAGCACCATTTTTGGTAGTCTAAGTGAATTAAATGATCATAGAAATGTATTTATCTTCTTTAGGTTTGGCATTGAGCTGAGGTATAAACCCCAAAGCTAAATTTATCAGTCTTCATGTTCAGGATAATTCTCTTGACATCATTAGGATACATCTGATTGATAAGTACTTGGTTGTGTTCCAGAGCTTTATATTGAAGATGAGGTGAGGATGGGATATGGAATGGGAAATGTAGGAATACAGAGCCACTGTATAGAGGAATGGGTTGCCATTCTGTCCTCCTAATCCCAGTTAGCCCCATTGTCCTAGGGGCTGGGGAAGCACGTACTTTTTTGTAGAGCAGAGACCACATTTATTCCCTTCACCAAGCTTTGTAGAATAAAGGACAAACTATAGCATTTGGTGGAAAACATCATGAGTGCTCATTGACATTTTTCAGATTTTGAATTCAAAATATTCAAAAAATAAAAAGGAAAACAAACTTTAGATATTTTTGACAAAAATTTTCCCATTTTCCGACCAACTACAGAGCTACTTAAATTTTTTCAAAATTTTGCATTTTAGGGAAAAATAGGAGGGAAGGGAGGAATTATCTTTTTTTTTTTTTTTGAGTGGAAAAATACCTCTTTTCTGCCACCTCTCTTATTGAATGATTCAATTAGAATCATAGAATATCAGGGTTGGAAGGGACCTCAGGAGGTCATCTAGTCCAATCCCCTTAGGTGTTAACATATTTCAATTACTGTATTTTAAATTACGCTTGATTTTACTTTTCTTTTTTGTTTGTTTTTAGGGTGATTTAACTGTTTCATGTTTGTTAAATCACTGCAGCCAATACACTTTCGATTGGACAGGATCTTGTGAAACCTATCCATTTCCTGTTATCCAATACATGCACTTCCCATGCAACATACTTTATGGAGATGCATAGACGTCCATTCCAGTCGAAGTACATCCAGTAACTCACATTTTGGGTATATTTCAGTTGTTTTGAGTGTGTTTATTGTAACACGTTAAGCAGGCCATGGATATTTATTTACAGTCACTGGTGTGAAACCACCAAAATGTAGTTGCTGTAACCACTCATCTGGAAAAGTATAGTTAACAGGCAATGAATTCATTAAAATATATGTATTGATTTGAGGTAACCGTAATTTTGCTGAAACACCTGATCTTAGTTCCAAACTGTATTGAATTTGGATTAGCTGTTACTGAATAACTTTTGATGTAACACAATAAATACGTAACACTCTCGGTGTTCTGTTTTATAGGAAACTGTGCTGAGGTTTCCCTGTGACAGGGTTACAAGGTAGAATGTGTGTACCTGATCACAGTACATATCTGATTTTGTTTGTTTGTTTTTAATTTAAAAATCAAACTTGCAATGCCGGGGTGGTGGATTCACTTTTTAAATGAAAATCTGACTCTCACTCTCCTAACCATTTTGTTTTATTGTGGGCCAAATCCTCATGTTCTTATTCACATTTTTTTCAGTCTCCACTCATAGAGGATAGGTCCATCAACATGGCAGATAGGGCCATCAATGGCTATTAGCCAGGGTGGACAGGGATGGTGTCCCTATCATCTGTTTGCCGTGCTGGGAACAGGTGACAGGGGATGGATCAGTTGATGATTGCCTGCTCTGTTAATTTCCTCTGGAGCTCCTGGCATTGGCCACTGTTGGAAGACAGGATACTGGGCTAGATGGACCTTTGTTCTGACCCAGTGTGGCTTATGTTCTAATAGAAAACTCTGACTGAGTCAATAAGGAGTTGTAACTGGGTTAGGTTTAGAGATTAATAGATTCTAAGGTGAGAAGGGATCATTTCTGATAAAGTAGTCTGACTTCATGTTTAACAAAAGGCCATAGAATTTCATCCAGTTTCTTCTTTATTGCGAGAACAGATCACATCAGAAATGTGATCTGAAGACATCAGGAAATGGAGAATCCACTCTTTCCCTTGGTAGTTTGTTCCAGTAGTTAATCACCTTCACTGCTAAAATGTGTGTTTGCTCTATGTAAACAACTGAGTAAGAACTTTAGTATTTGTCCTTGCAGTGCAGAACTGTTTAAAAAAATACTCCTCCATTTACTATCTTATTCCTTCTTCAGATTCTTACCTATGGAGTTTAGGGGGTACAATATATTAAATACATTTAATTTGTATTTATTCCCATAGGCAGCTCTTTGTTTGCATCATAAGTCAAGAAATAAGATGTTTTCTTAGTTAATATTAGCTTGTGAGCTATTGTAGAGCATTTCAAGGTCTTTGAACTGATAACATACCCCCAATTACTAGCTATCTAGCGGTCTTAATCTAGCACGCTGTACAGCATAATTTAGCAGTGCATAATTTTAAATATTTGATCATTGCTGGGTGATATTTGAATGTTTGCATGACTGCAGATGTTGTTAATATAGGACTTACAGCACTGGTATATTAAAGTCATAATCGTTATTGCCAGTATTCACTGTGATTTTGAAGTGTGACTTTATTCATGATACATTCTGCTGTAGTATTGCGGGCAATAGTTTCACAAAGCTATACAGCACAGTATGTAGGTCTCTGTTATAAAGAGTGATTGCAATAAATAATAATAATAATAATACCTAGCTTTTTTATATCATGCTTTCTATCCACAGATCTCTGTGACAGGGTCTTATGTGGTTGGGTGGCCTAGTGGCTAGATCACCGGTCTCAAGTGGCTGCGGAGCCTGGCAGGTCGCTGATCCGGCCCTTCGGGTAGGCAGACAGAGAGCTCCTGCCTCCTTGCCAGTCAGCCCTAACTGAGCCAGGTTCCCTTCTTTTCTCTCCCCTCCAGGCCTGGCATGAGCTGCAGGTATAGCAAGGCGGGGCTAGCAGAACCTAAAAGTTTTCTTTAATCCCTGTTGTGCTGGACAGCTGTTTCTCTGCACCCTCACAGCCTCAAATATTATAAATTAGTGTAACTCCATGCCCAAGGACTGGGAATACTCAATGTAAAACAGTGACATATTGGAAATGAATGAATTTTACTAACTGGTCTGAATTCATTCCCCCATTTGTAAGCCCATTGATTTGAATGAACAATTAATTTAGCCCATTGTCTTTATCCTTGCAAATTTAAATTCTAGCAATATACATATCTTTGGCTGTAGAAGAACCAGTATGAGGATCATTAACACTTCAGGGTGTTGTTATAGGTCAAAGTGGAAACCTTATTACAAACCTAGGAAAACTGCAGCTGTGAGGCTCCTTATGTCTGGTATTTGAGATACACCTTCCAGAATCTCTCTCTTTTGGAGAGCAATTTTGTATTCGAACCAGATTTTAATTATATTTGTGCTGTTCCATTCAGCATTGCAATGCCTAACTGATTTAGAAACCTAAATATCATTTTCAAAAGTGAGTACGGCGCTTAGGAGCCTACGGTTCTTTGAAAGTCAGTGATATGGAGGGCCACATTTTTAAAGGTACCTAACTCGCTGTCATGTTCTGGGGTGAAATCCAGACCAGTGAGGGATTGTGTCACCACCTGCGTTGTTACCATGAGTGCCTTAAATGTCTGCTACTTTGTGGCTCAAAACCTAGAAACCATGAGCCAGCAGACAAGCATGCACTGTGTGTCTGTGTAATAAGCAGCTCTGAATCAGCAACTCTGATTCCAGCAGTCTGCATGTTACTCCTCAGCCACACTCTGGTATACACCAGTCTTCATTACACCTGGCAAGATGACTCCAACACCCCCAGTGCCAGATTTTTCCAAAACCATGTGCTCTGCAATGTTCAGTCCTTTCCTGGACCGTTCAGAGGAATAACAAGGTTTGCTTGGTCTTCTAAAAAGAGCAACTGCATAGCATATGTCATAAAGGGAAGGCTAACCACCTTTAAATCCCTCCTGGCCAGAGGAAAAAAACCCTTTCACCTGTAAAGTGTTAAGAAGCTAAAGATAACCTTGCTGGCACCTGACCAAAATGACCAATGAGGAGACAAGATACTTTCAAAGCTGGGGGGCGGAAACAAAGAGTTCTCTCTGTCTGTGTGTTGCTTTTGCCGGGACCAGAGCAGTAATGCAGGTCAGAACTCCTGTAGAGGGTTAATAAGCAATCTAGTTAGATATGCGTTAGATTCTGTTTTGTTTAAATGGCTGATAAAATAAGTTGTGCTGAATGGAATGTATATTCCTGTTTTTGTGTCTTTTTGTAACTTAAGGTTTTGCCTAGAGGGATTCTCTATGTTTTGAATCTGATTAACCTGTAAGGTATTTACCATCCTGATTTTACAGAGTTGATTCTTTTACTTTTTCTTCAATTAAAATTTTTCTTTTAAGAACCGGATTGCTTTTTCATTGTTCTTAAGATCCAATGGTTTGGGTCTGTGTTCACCTATGCAAATTGCTGAGGATTTTTATCAAGCCTTCCCCAGGAAAGGTGGTGTAGGGCTTGGGGGGATTTTGGAGGGAAAGACCTTTCCAAGTGGGCTCTTTCCCAGTTATATTTTGTTAGACGCTTGGTGATGGCAGCAATAAAGTCTAGGGACAAAAGGTAAAATAGTTTGTACCTTGGGGAAGTTTTAACCTAAGCTGGTAAAAATAAGCTTAGGGGGTTTTTCATGCAGGTCCCCACATCTGTACCTTAGAGTTCAGAGTGGGGAAGGAACCTTGACAGCATATTACTTTAATTGCGGCCAGCTATCCCTTCAATTCAAACTAGGATTGCCAGTTTAGGTTGGATGTATTCCTGGAGGTTTCATCAGATGACATAATCTTTAATTAAAGATTAATCTTTAACTCCTAGAGACTCCAGGACAATCCTGGAGGGCTGGCAACCCTCATTCAAACAAAACACTGGATTGGTTTAGATGAAAAATAAAACAAGTTTATTACAAAGCAAGGTAGGATTTTAAGTGAGTTCAGGTATAAAAGACAGTGTTAGAAATGGTTACAAGCAAATAAAAGTGAAAAATGCTTTGTAGTGGCTAATACTTAGCACAAGCTACAGCATTTGTTCAAGGTAGTTTCTTTACCAATGTACCTTCCAGCAAAATGGCTAACCATACTTCTGGACATATTTTTCCACAAAGTCCAAAGTGCTTGGTCTCTTTGTCTTCTTAAGTGAAAGATAACTTGGGGTTCTTTGCCCCCTCTGTTTTCTACTCCAGTGAACCGTTTCAGTGGATTCTTCTGAAGGTTACCCCCCAAAGTAAATTTCATTCAAGCTGTGGGGAAGGAGACCTGGAGCCTGCTGATGAGGGAAATTCCACGCTGGCTTCTTCCCCCACTGATATTTGCTAAAATGCAAGTGAATGGTCACTTGATATGTGGTTGCTAATTGACTAATGATATCTGGCTGAAGGTGTCAACCTGTCTTTTGTTTGGGAGAAACCTGTTTACCCACTCCCCACATTTGTCTGGTAAACACCTTTTAGTTCCAAATTTTCTTCATATTTGTATGGTCATTAGGCATTTACCATATAAACACCACACAAGAATATTAATGATCAGTGTGTTATTTGTTTTCAATGATACCTTGCATAATACATATCAATGCAGTTTATGACATTAATAAATTGGAGAACACTGAACTGGTCAGGCCAGCTGAAACTCACTACCAGATTGCAATGAGCCCCTGGCCCTCTTGCATTGAAATGTTGTTAGGGTCACACTCCCATTGAAATCAATGAGAGTTAGGGCCAAAATACCTAGAAAAATCTGGGCCTTAGTCACAAATGGCTCCACGGACCAGGGTTCAGTCCTGTTGTCTTGTTCGATGCCTCTGTGTTTTTCTTCTATCTAGACATAATAATTCCCTTATCCCCCTTGCTTGCAGGCTGTTCTCCTTATATCCTATTGTTGCTGCTGCTGATCTTTATCCTGCTTCTTTGGTTCTGTTTTATGCTTATCACCCACCTCATCCTGGACCTCAGCTCTCATGTTGCCAGCAGCTAGTGTGTGATGCTCTGAATCACTGGAAGGGAAGAAAATTATTGAATTCAATTCTCAGCAGATTCATCACACTAAGAAACTGTCAGCAATGGGCAAATAAAAACATCCTGATTGTTAATAGGTTTGTATTTTCTACTAACATAAGAGCTTTGGAAGTGCAATTCTAGATACAAACTTGGTGTCTGAAGGCACCCCCTCAAAAAAATAAAGAAATAATGTGAATGGTGAAGAAAGTTAGCTCCTTGAGACAGATATTTTCAGTACCATATTGCTACGGCTTTTGCAATAAAGGTGCAACACAGAGAAGCACTGGTAAGAGACCAGTTTTCAGAGTAACAGCCGTGTTAGTCTGTATTCGCAAAAAGAAAAGGAGTACTTGTGGCACCTTAGAGACTAACCAATTTATTTGAGCATGAGCTTTCGTGAGCTCACGAAAGCTCATGCTCAAATAAATTGGTTAGTCTCTAAGGTGCCACAAGTACTCCTTTTCTTTTTGGTAAGAGACCGATCACCTGAAGAAGAGCTCTGTGTAAGCTTGCCTCTCTCACCAACAGATGTTGATCCAACAAAAGATATTGTCTCACACATGAACACAGTGGCTACTATTACAGGTGTAGCATGTACAGTAACGGCATATTATTCCTTATACACTGCTTGACAAGTAGTCTACTGTACCACAGATTTTCCACGCATGAAGTCTAAGATTTTTCCCAAGCCATGCGCTCCGCAACATTTTTTGGCTTAGCTAGGTTAAGGAAGGACAGTGAATTAAGATTTTAAACATTGTTCAAGCATGGGTGGAAATGCATTTTAGATTAATTTGAGCACAAACACTGTTTTTATTGCCCAGTGCTGTTATATATGGCAATGAGAGCTTCTGTAATAGCAGACTACTTGGCTTGGTTGCTATATTGGAATAGTGTGCTGGTAGCCTTAACCTTAGTTAGATTACAGTATGATTTCAAATTATAATGTATGGCATCACATCATACCTTTTTAAAAAACACATTAGTCAATTCCTATAGAGGAGGACAGTAATGACATATTTATGGGGCTACTCAGGTGTCTTTTCTCAGGACTTATGTTCTCCTTTGAAAGTGGGCCAAGGTAGTTACCATTATGGAAGTCATGAATTATGGGAAGGCTTGGATTTACTTAATCTGTCACAAAACAGCAATAGATAAGAACCAGAACTCTGACCAGTGTTTGAAGACTAGCTTAATATGGGATAAACAGAGTTTTGGCTCAATCCTGTATTCCTACGGCATTCAAACTCCCACTGACATCAACGGGATTTCTGTGTGCTGCAGGACTGGGCCTTAAATTAGCAATCTCTTTATAGCGTCAGTTAAGAAATATGCTTAACCCAGTGGATCTCAGTTAATTTCCTCTTCCTACAGTAAGTTTATTCACAGCATTCAGAACACTTCTGTGTGAAAATTCTGGGCCCCTCTCTCCCCCCTGCCGGTTCTTAAAGAACATTTCAATCCCGCACTAACAAGCACAGTTTAAAAGAATGAACCTTTTACCAATTAACTCTGTTTGTAATCGGGAGAAGAGGTGGGGTAATTGCGTAACAGACTAACCCACTTTTTATGCGAAGAACGATCTCAAATGAACCCTTTCATTCCTCTTAAAAATAGTAAGTTGGTGTCTAGTACACTAGTAATCATTTGTGGGGGACAGCCAACTAATTAGTTAAATTGTATGCTAAACAGTTACTTCAGTTTAGCATGTGCAATAACTTTAAACCATACTTTTTCCTTTGGAATTATCCAAAACCTATAAAATGGAACTGTTGTGTTCATTGTTCTTTTCCCAGAAAGTGTCGCAAGATGTATACTCCATCTGGTGGCAAAATTATAAAGGAAAATGAAAGCATTAATAATATACCTACAGGAAAAAGTAAACGCCTCTCTCTAGCTGTTGATTTAACAAGGTAATGCCTCTGTAGTCAGAAATCAAATTGGAGTACTTGTGGCACCTTAGAGACTAACCAATTTATTTGAGCATAAGCTTTTGTGAGCTACAGCTCACTTCATCAGATGAGCTGTAGCTCACGAAAGCTTATGCTCAAATAAATTGGTTAGTCTCTAAGGTGCCACAAGTACTCCTTTTCTTTTTGCAAATACAGACTAACACGGCTGTTACTCTGAAAGAAATCAAATTGTTAGCCTTGGGTTTTTCCAGAGTAGGAGATTTGTTTAGAATAGTTTTCTTTATTCTGCAGCAAATGAGTGGTACTTAAACATATCAGTTTAAGTCCTTTTCCCTTCATCAGTAGAAATCAAAGTGGATTTTGTCTCAGCACTTCCATTATTCCAGGTTCCCTTTGTTTCCTCCATCATTTTACAGAAACATAAACCCTGTAGTGTGGTTTATAACTGAGTGATGATAGGACAAAGGGTTTTCTAGTTGCTAGGGCAAAGGACTCCTGTGTGCTGTTCTTGGCTTTGCTACTGACTCGCTGTAGGACTGTGCAAGCCACTTAACCTCTCTGTGCCTCAGTTTTGCCACCTATATAATTTTGTTTTATAGGTAGGCAGTATTCCACCCCACCCTGACTCCTCCAAAAATCTGGAAATTGGCTTCAAATAATGAAATTTCTAAAATCGGGGGATTTTATTTGCCTTCTTTTTTCTGAGCTTTAAAAGTACATTTGAGTCACATTTTCAGCCATTTCTTTGCAGCTGTGAGTGCCTTTTTTTTTTTTTTAAAGCTGAGATTCTCACAATATTCCACCATTCCTGGAGCCGAGGCTTTAAAATCCCTCCACAAAATATTGTGGAACTCAGGATGAATTGCAAAATTGGTAACACTGCCAAAAATATTCATATGTTGCTCCAGGCCCTTTTACAGTTATTAAAACACATCCTATCAAGAAAAAAAAAATCGGCATCATTAATGAACTGCATTTTTAACTTCAGATCTACCACAATAATGGTCACAATCATAATACAGATCTACACGGTGGGCCAGATGTTCACAAAACTCCATTTCCCATGTGGGCACCTAAATGAGGTGGCCAGAAGTAGTACGTCATCTTCTTTTTGTCATCTCCATTCTTCCTCTCCCCTTTCACCCCATTTTGTCTTATTTATGACCCTTGTTTACAATTTAGATTGTACATTTTTGGAACAATGATTGGGTCTACTTGTTTTTGTAAAGTGCCTCACATAGTTTTGGGCAGAATAATATTCATCATCATCATCATCATCACTACAAATTAATGAGAGAAGCTGGGTGAGATAATATCTTTTATTGGGGCAGCTTCTCTTGGTGAGTGAGACAAGCTTTTGAGCTTACACAGAGCTCTCTTCTTCAGGTCATTTTCTGATTTTCTTCCCCCAGCAAATATTTCCAAACTGATCTGAGAATATAAAAAAGTAAACTCAGATTATTATAGCTCAGATTGCCAAATAATTCCTAATTATCGTCGCATTGGCATCACTGTTAAAATTAAAGACTATGGTTGTCAACCAATGAATGTATAATAAATATGACATAAATCATAAAATGACCCGAAGAAGTGCTCTGTATAAGTTTGAAAGCTTGTCTCTTTGACCTACAGAAGTTGGTCCAATAAAAAGATATTCCTTCACCCACCTTGTCTGTCTAATATCGTGAGACTGATACAAGTACAACAACACTGCATATAATAATAATTAGTAACATACGTTTGTTCAGCATAGTCAACAAGAGTTCTACAATATATGCCTCTTAGATTCATAGATTTCAAGCCCAGAAGGTACCACAGTGATTGTCTCCTCTGGTTTTCTGTAAAACACAGGTCGTAAAACTTCCCCAAACGCAAACAGCAGAACTTTTCGGTTTAAAACAATGGTCACTCTCTCTTAGATCTGACTGTCAAGAGATGGAAATGATAATCGCATTGAAATTCATGTGTTGCTCAGTCTACCACTGTCAAAAATAACTAATCACACATTTCCTCCTTATGATCGTATGCAGTATGTCATATTCATTATACAGCCATCAGCTGACAACTGTAGTCTTTAATTGTAATAGTATTTCCATTGCTATGCCGACTAGGAATTATTTGGCAATCTGAGCTATAATAATTGCAGTTAACCTTTTTACAGTCTCAATCAATTTGCAAATATTTGCTGGGTGAAAAATCAGATCACAATTCATCTCATATGTTGTTTTTATGTGTTTATAAGCTACCCTGTCAACTTGTTGTTTAAGTGCCTATTAAGCTTTCAGATTTATCACTTCCATATTTTTTTCAGTTACATGGGCAACTTCTGTAGCACAGTAGAATAATTGGTACCATGAAAAGCTCAAGTAGTTCCTTACTATAGAAGGCTGTTACTAAAATAAAATAATTCATTGTGGGTCTTAGCATAGTTCAAGTTAGACCAGGGCCTGTGTCACAGGACCATCACCGTAATTGCTACACAACATCTTTGTCAGTGTCGACAGAAAAGCCAGGGTAGGTGAATGGAGTACAAACTGCTCTCTTCCTGTTTGTTGTAGGTTGTGGGGCAGTGTCGGGAAATTTGCACTACTGCTGCCTGTGTTGCTTGCACCTATTCTGTGGATAGATGGAGGTAAAAGTCCTCTGGGGCTGTTAAGGCTGAACCTTTCACAAGCACTACTTCACAATTTGAATTCATACTTTTTTATGTTTAGTCAATGATAGACCTCAGTGCAGACTGCTTCAGAGCTCCACCCATTAGTCTCAAAGATGTCCGTATTAAAAGACAAGACACGTTTTGCTAAGACTCTCTGACTATAATAACTAGCTTATATTAGCTCCCAAAATTAACAGGTTGAATGAGATTGGTGTCATGTTTGCTATTTTTAGTCGTTTTGTCATTTTCTTTCTTTTCGAAAGATGCTGACAAAAGCTTCAGGCCAAAATGAATCACAGTTTGAAGCTGTTGCCCATTCCATCCCCACCAAAAAAAAAAAAAAAAAAAAGAAGCTCAGAATTGCTACCTCTAAGGCTAAAAATTCTAAAAATGCCTGAAGGGGTTTGACAGAGGCATTTAGCTGCTGAAAATTACAGCAATCTGTCACATCCACATTTAATGGAAGGTGCATCTTTTAAAAAAAAGAAGTGAGATACCATAGCAACAAAGAGAAGTTACAAAGAAGCATCTTTTCTTTTCTTTTTTGCATATTTATTTTTAGACGATACATCACAATTTCTAAGTAATTTTCAAGTCATAAAAATGATTGAAAATACTTTAAATTAAGTAGTGCCTTGGGGGCGATGAAAAGATTTGCTAGGTTTATAAAATTAACTTCGTAAGAAAATGAACATGAACATGCACCTTGCCTCTGTGTTTTTGCAAGAGATCTTCTGTCTGGAAAAATATCCCTTGATCTGTAGAATTATCTTGATTTGATCAGGTCCATATGTGTGACTCAAGAGGCTCACTGCAAAACACTGATTTTCTGCATTAGAAAACTCTTGAAGTTGCTGTAAATAATGCTTTCCATAAGTGCTGACCTCTGACAGGTTTCTATAATTTATAACAAAACTGGCTTTCAACTTGTCACATGCTGATGGCGACAAGTATGCTGAAAGGAGGAGGCAAGGAAAGCTACTACGTTTTAAAGATGTTCAGCAATGTGCATTAATTTTTGTTAATGCTGAATGTGTGACACTGTGACCAGTTTAGGGTTGCCAGGCATCCAGTTTTCAGCCGGAGCATGGCCAATGGGAATTGCGGCGGTGGCGCCTGCAGAGCCCCCTGGCCCCTCCGCCTAGGAGCCAGACATGCCGGCTGCTACCAGAAGCCAACTGAGATAAGTGCCGCCTGGCCAGAGCCTGCACGCCACACCTCAATCCCCTGCCCCAGCCCTGACCCCCCTTCTGCATCCCAAACCTATCGTCCCCAGCCCCACCCCACAGCCCGCACCCATTCCTGCACCCCAAGTCCCTGCCCCAGCCCTGAGCCCCCTCCCTCACTCCGAACCCCTCATCCCTGGCCCCATCCCAGAGCCTGCAGCCCCCAGCTGAAGCCTGCACCCCTGTCCGCACCCTGAACCCTTCATTTCTGGCTCCACCCCAGAGCCCGCAACGCCTCTTGCACCCTAACCCTCTGCCCCAGTTTGATGAAAATGAGTGAGGGTGGGGGAGAGCGAGTGACAGAGGGAGGGGAGATGGAGTGAGTGGGGGCCTTGGAAAAGGGGAGGGGCGGGGGACGGCAGGGCCTCAGGGAAGGGAAAGGACGGGGCAGGCGGCAGGCAAGTGTGTTCGGTTTTGTGCAATTAGAAAGTTGGCAACCCTAGACCAATTAAGCCTGGTGTTTTACTCTTTGTGCGGTAGTGTAACTTTCTGGGTTTGAGTGCAACAGCTTGAACTTGCTCTGAAATTAACCTAATTAGAAAGCCCTAGTGCCGTATATATAGTACTGTTGAAATCTAGGGACTGATTTTCAAAGGTGCTGTTCACCTGAGACTTCCTTTGACATCACTGGGATTGTGAGTGTTGAAGCTGCTGGATAGCCACAAATCTGAATTCAGTCAGTGGGAATGGTCGTTGCTCAGTACCTTGGAAAAATCAGTCCCTTCACGTGTTAACGTTCACATTCTCAAGGAAAAATAATCCTCATTTCCTAGTTTGTAACAGTGTCCATTTTCTTCCTTTTCAGTGTTCATTTCTTTCTGACAGGCATGACTCTTCAGAGTTAAAGGGACTTTTTACAAAGAAACCCAGAGAAATAAGTGAATGCGTTCACCCAGCAGGACAGCTGAATGCATTTTTTCCTCCCTTCTTTAAACAGGAGCTAACGGAGGCTGAAAGCTATTGCAACGCTTTCTCGAAGGCTTTGTTGAATGACATTGAGTGCAAAATGCTTCCTAGTTCAAGGAGCGACACCAATGTAGCTATGTCTCATGGGATTCATGCTTCATCTAGCAGGAGACAAGTTGAACTGTGGCTAGACATGTCTAAGGTAGGAAAAGCAGGTTGTGTTCCAAACATCTCGTTTGTTTGCCATCATCAAGAGTTGCACTGAACTCTTGCAGTGTTTTCATGCAGTCAAACAGATTTGAAAATAACAGATGCAGATTATGCAGTTGTCGAGGCTCTTCCAGCCACTGATTATTCAATGTAGCAAATTTGTTCCATATTTTTGGATTGACTTTTGAAAAAAGAAAATGCAGTTGTTTGGAAAATTTGCTATAAAATTATGTGATTTAGAACTACGTAGGAGGTCGTCTTCTGCCTGTTTTTAAGAGTGGAAGAATATTAGTTAATTTAGCTATATTTATTTTTGTTGGTAATGATATATTAAAAACCAAACGAACAAAACAACCCGACCCCCAAAAAACAAAAAAGAACCCCACAGCTCCAAACTACATATTAACAAGCAGTATTTTGTGTGTCTAGGTTCTGGAAGGATGTAGTGTTAGAAACAATGAGAGGGAGATTTGCAAAGGCACAAAGGACAATTAGGCACCCAACTCCCTATGAAGCTTAGTGGGAGATGGGTACCTAATTCTCATATGTCCCTTTGAAAATTTCTACCTGAATGCATCTTTATATCATACAGTTACATATAGTTGATTGTAGGGCTGTTGATTAATCTTGGTTAACTCACGTGATTAACTCAAAAAATTAATTGTGATTAATCGCACTGTTAAACAATAGAATACCAATTGACATTTATTAAATATTTTTGAATGTTTTTCTACATTTTCAAATATATTGATTTCAATTGTAACACAGAATACAAAGGTTTCAGAATAGCAGCCATATTAGTCTGTATTCACAAAAAGAAAAGGAGTACTTGTGGCACCTTAGAGACTAACCAATTTATTTGAGCATAAGCTTTCATGAGCTACAGCTCACTTCATTGGATGCATTCAGTGGAAAATTCAGTGGGGAGATTTATATACACAGAGAACATGAAACAATGGGTGTTATCATACACACTGTAAGGAGAGTGATCACTTAAGATGGGCTAATACCAGCAGGAGAGCGGGGGTGGGTGGTGGGAGAAAACCTTTTGTTGTGATAATCAAGGTGGGCCATTTCCAGCAGTTGACAAGAACGTCTGAGGAACAGTGCGGGGGGTGGGGGGGATAAACATGGGGAAATAGTTTTACTTTGTGTAATGACCCATCCACTCCCAGTCTTTATTCAAGCCTAAGTTAATTGTATCCAGTTTGCAAATTAATTCCAATTCAGCAGTTTCTCATTGGAGTCTGTTTTTGAAGTCTTTTTGTTGTAATATTGTGACTTTTAGGTCTGTAATCAAGTAACCAGAGAGATTGAAGTGTTCTCCGACTGGTTTATGAATGTTATAATTCTTGACATCTGATTTGTGTCCATTTATTCTTTTACGTAGAGACTGTCCAGTTTGACCAATGTACATGGCAGAGGGGCATTGCTGGCACATGATGGCATATATCACATTGGTAGATGTGCAGGTGAACGAGCCTCTGATAGTGTGGCTGATGTGATTAGGCCCTATGATGGTGTTCCCTGAATAGATATGTGGACACAGTTGGCAATGGGCTTTGTTGCAAGGATAGGTTCCTGGGTTAGTGGTTCTGTTGTGTGGTATGTGGTTGCTGGTGAGTATTTGCTTCAGGTTGGGGGGCTGTCTGTAAGCAGGGACTGGCCTGTCTCCCAAGATCTGTGAGAGTGATGGGTCGTCCTTCAGGATAGGTTGTAGATCCTTGATGATGCGTTGGAAAGGTTTTAGTTGGGGGCTGAAGGTGATGGCTAGTGGCGTTCTGTTATTTTCTTTGTTGGGCCTGTCCTGTAGTAGGCGACTTCTGGGTACTTGTCTGGCTCTGTCAATCTGTGAACGGTGCTCACTTTATATTATTATTTTATTACACATATTTGCACTGTAAAAATGATAGAAGAAATAGTGTTTTTCAATTTACTTCATACAAGTACTGTAGTGCAATCTCTTTATCGTGACAGTGTAACTTACAAATGTGGATTTTTTTGTTATATAACCTCACTCAAAAACAAAACAATATAAAACTTTAGCGCCCACAAGTCCACTCAGTCCTACTTCTTGTTCAGCCAATCACTAAAACAAACAAGTTTGTTTACATTTATGGGAGATACTGCTGCCCGCTTCTTATTTACAATGTCACCTGAAAGTGAGAACAGGCATTTGCATGGCACTTTTGTAGCTGGTGTTGCAAGCTATTTACATGCCAGATATGCTAAACATTCATATGCTCCTTCATGCTTCGGTCGCCATTCCAGAGGACATGCTTCCATGCTGATGATGCTTGTTAAAAGAATAGTGCATTAATTAAATTTGTGACTGAACTCCTTGGGGGAGAATTGTGATGTCTCCTGTTCTGTTTTACTCACATTTTGCCATATATTTCATGTTATAGCAGTCTCAGATGATGACCCAGCATGTGTTCATTTTAAGAATACTTTCACAGCAGATTTGACAAAACGCAAAGCAAGTACAAATGTGAGATTTCTAAAAATAGCTACAGCACTCAACCTAAGGTTAAGAATCTGAAGTGCCATCCAAAATCTTAGAGGGACGATGTGTGGAACATGCTTTCAGAAGTCTTAAAAGAGCAACAGTCCGATGCAGAAACTATAGAACCCAAACCGCCAAAAAAGAAAATCAACCTTCTGCTGTTGGCATCTGACTCAGATGATGAAAATGAACATACGTCAGTCCGTTCTGCTTTGGATTGTTATCGAGCAGAATCCGTCATCAGCATGGATGCATGTCCTCTGGAATGGTGGTTGAAGCATGAAGGGACATATGAATTTTTAGCGCATCTGGCACCTAAATATCTTGCAACGTCAGCTACAACAGTGCCGTGCGAATGCCTGTTCTCACTTTCAGGTGACATAGTAAACAAGAAGTGGTCTGCAGTATCTCCTGCAACTTGTAACCAAACTTGGTTGTTGAGCAATTGGCTGAACAGAAGTAGGACTGAGTGGACTTGTAGGCTCTAAGGTTTTACATTGTTTTATTTTTGAATGTAGTTATTTTCTGTACATAATTCTACATTTGTAGGTTCAACTTTCATGATCAAGAGATTGCACTACAGGACTTGTATTAGGTGACTTGAAAAACACTATTTCTTTTGTTTTTTACGGTGCAAATATTTGTAATAAAAATATATATAAATATAAATATTACTGTGTTGTAATTGAAATCAATATATTTGAAAATGTAAAAAACAGCCAAAAATATTTAAATAAATGGTATTCTATTATTAACAGCATGATTAATCGTGCGATTAATCACGATTAATTTGTTTAATCTCTTGACAGCTGTAGTTGATTGCTGAGTGTGTTTTCTTTTTAATGTCAGGATTGTGCATATTTCATTCTTTCTAGACATTTGGGCTCATTTGAATGCATTCTCTGTATAAGTACTGAATTACTTGGGGGTAGCAGGGGCGGAGTGGCTATATCTGGTTAGTAATATACCTTTAAAGGTCCTTCTGATTATTACTGTTCGATGAAGTGTTTTACTTTAAGAGATCAGAACTGTCCACGTGTCTTTGTGAATTTCTAGCTGAGCAAAGGATATTGGTCTAAAGTTCTTGGCCAGTCAAGTGGGAGGAGGGTTGTGAATAAATGGTCTCAAACATTTGATTGTGCTTAGAGAGTAGAAAGCATAATGAGAACTTTAGTTTATTTTTATTAGGGAAATGTCCAGGTAGGTCACATCGGACAAGTATTGCTCATCCCTTACATAACAAACATATTCTATACTAAAAGAGTATTAGGAAACTCATACTATTAATGCAACTCTATGCACATCCTATGAAAGAAATATCCTCTCTCTGATCCCTCAACTTCTCTTGCTGAGTACACAGGAGTGCTTTTACAGTGTTCCATGAAACCTAGGAAGAAGATGGGGGAGGGTGGCCAATTACTTCCTGAAAAGTCCTTTTCCCCCCCAGGAGATTGTCAGTCAAGGCTCCTAAATAAGTGACCTGAGTTTCAATAGAGCATCCAGCAATTCCTATTAAAGTCAGGTTACCTATTTACACCCCTAAATATGGATTTAGGATCCTAACTTTAGGCATCCAGTTGTTTTTTAAAATTTGACCTTGGTCCAGGTTCAGTGTGAGGTTTTCTGATCACTTACATGTATAGCTGAAGTGGATAATTCTGACAGTTTAAAAACATAATTGGACCACATAGTATATTAAATTACACAGCCATTATTTGTTGCAGACAGATGACAAATTAGGTGCCCCCTATTACTATTAGCCAAAGTGAACGGATGATATGATAGAGGAAGTACAGCAAGATAATTTAAATTTCCTAATTCTCAAATCTCGCAAGGTTCATATCTGGATAATGACTTGTTGTATGCAATCTTCTAATAAATAAAAAATTCTTCAAAGATGCTGTCAAGGTTCCTCCCCCACTCTGAACTCTAGGGTACAGACGTGGGGACCTGCATGAAAAACCTCCTAAGCTTATCTTTACCAGCTTAGGTCAAAACTTCCCCAAGGTACAAAATATTCCACCCGTTGTCCTTGGACTGGCCGCTACCACCACCAAACTAATACTGGTTACTGGGGAAGAGCTGTTTGGATGCATCCTTCCCCCCAAAATACTTCCCAAAACCTTGCACCCCACTTCCTGGACAAGGTTTGGTAAAAAGCCTCACCAATTTGCCTAGGTGACTACAGACCCAGACCCTTGGATCTTAAGAACAATGAACAATCCTCCCAACACTTGCACCCCCCCCTTTCCTGGGAAATGTTGGATAAAAAGCCTCACCAATTTGCATAGGTGACCACAGACCCAAACCCTTGGATCTGAGAACAATGAAAAAGCATTCAGTTTCTTACAAGAAGACTTTTAATAAAAATAGAAGTAAATAGAAATGAAGAAATCCCCATGTAAAATCAGGATGGTAGATATCTTACAGGGTAATTAGATTCAAAAACATAGAGAACCCCTCTAGGCAAACCCTTAAGTTACAAAAAAGATACACAGACAGAAATAGTTATTCTATTCAGCACAATTCTTTTCTCAGCCATTTAAAGAAATCATAATCTAACACATGCCTAGCTAGATTACTTACTAAAAGTTCTAAGACTCCATTCCTGGTCTATCCCTGGCAGAAACCAGCATACAGACAGCCACAGACCCTTTGTTTCTCTCCCTCCTCCCAGCTTTTGAAAGTATCTTGTCTCCTCATTGGTCATTTTGGTCAGGTGCCAGCGAGGTTACCTTTAGCTTCTTAACCCTTTACAGGTGAGAGGAGCTTTCCCCTGGCCAGGAGGGATTTCAAAGGGGTTTACCCTTCCCTTTATATTTATGACAGATGCTCTTTTGTTCAGAAAACATGGAGGTGGTCATTAGTCATGCAGAACACAAGTGCACTTTTTAAAAAAATCCAAGAAATGAACTGTTTGGACAATCAAATATTTCACCTGCTTTAGAAGAAAGATCTTGTGTTTGTCGCTGGAACAGAGTGTGAACTTGAGTCCAGTCTAATTCTACAGTATACAGAACCCTATGCGATTGTGCCATAATTCTGGGAAGTGACATCCACAATAGCTAAAATTCTCAAACCTTGGTGCCTAACTTTAGGCACGCAAGTTTGAAAACTTTAGTCTGTATGTTCATTGTAGCTAATCTTTCATGTTTCTGTTGCTAGCGTTAGTTTCTATGGTCTAGTTAAGCATTGTGTTCATTCCTATAAGATGAAGTGAATATGAGCTAGATTCAAAAGGGATTTAGGTGCCTAACTGCCTCTTTAGACAGCTACATCCAACATGTAGGCACCACTGATATTCACAACGCTGCTACTTTTTTCTTCAGGTACCTAAATCCCCATAGGTTATGTGACAGGGTCAGGCCCAATGGCTACAAAAGAGTGGTCGAAGGTAGTTACATTAGTTCCAGGTTAAGCAGGTCCCTTTTCTCTGGGTAAAATAACAGGGACTATTCGAGAACACTCAGGAACTTTCTAGAACTAATTAAGGCAGCAGGCTAATTAGGACACCTCTTGCCAATTGGGAAGTTGCTAGAATTAATTAAGGATAATCAGGACACCTGGTTTAAAAAGGCTCTCACTCCAGTTAGTGAGGTGCGCACAAGCAGCTGAGAGTGAGAGGGCATGCTGCTGGAGGACTGAAGAGTACAAACGCTATCTGGCATCAGGAGGAAGGTCCTGTGGTGAGGATACAGAGGGTGTTGGGAGGAGGCCATGGGGAAGTATCCCAGGGAGTTGTAGCTGTCACACAGGTGTTACACAAAACACTCTAGATCGCTGTGATCCACAGGGCCCTGGGCTGGAACCCGGAGTAGAAGGCGGGTCTGGGTTCCCCCCATCCCCTCCAACTCCCTATTGGATACAGGAGGAGTTGACTTGGACTGTGGGTCCCACCAGAGGGGAAGGTCCCTGGCCTGTCCCCCAATGCACTAGGTGGACCAGCAGAGACTGTGGGGATTGTTCTCCTCCCTTTTCCCCATGCTGGCCAGTGATGAGGTTATCTGAGTGAATGGCAGATTTGAGCCACGAAAGTGGCCAAACTGAGGGCTACTATGAATCTCTGAGGCGAGCAAAATCTGCCAATAAGCACAGGACCCAACAAGGTAGAGAAGGAAGTTTGTTACAGTACCTAAGCTTATGCAGCTGGGCATGCACAAAGTCAACCAAGTCCTGATGCCACCCCATAGCTAACAAGCTGCTCAGACCTCTAGTTCATGCTTAAGCCCCAGTGGGACTCTCCAAGTAGGCGTTCCCCCTTATCTTGCCTGCAGGGCCTGATCCAGTAGGCATTCTCAGAGCACACCTAACGCTACACAAAGCACAGCTGGGGGAAAGCACGTTGGGAATTTTTGGAGCAAGTTGGTTGGCTCTCTGTGTGTGTATGCACCACCGTCTGGCCTGTCAGTCAGATGCCTAAAACTCAGATTAATGATTCCCTTTCTTTGGTGCCAAACTCTCCCCATATAATTCATAGGGAACATAGGCACCTAACTGAGGGTCTGTGTATTCCAGTGTGTGGCAGAGTGCCTAGGAATTAGGTGGTGCAAAGCCTAAATCCCCTTTTGGAATCTAACCCTATGGTCCCAATCCAGCAAAGCACTTAAGCACGTGCTTGTACTGGTAATCTTATAGAAATCAGCACTTTGCAGATCAGTCCCCAAAGAGAGGTATGCTGGTCTTGTTTTATAATATTACTAGTAATTTGGACTAAGACTTTTAATCTGAATTTCTGAATGCTTTTCAAACCTTAAGATTCAAAACACTTCTGCAAGGTAGGTACTGTCATACTGATGTTATCCATTTTAGAAACAAGTGAATTGAGGCACAGACTTGTCTTATCACACAGAATTGAACTCAGCATTGGATCCCTTCCTCCGTGTCGCATACTCTAATCCTGCATTTAGTCTGATAAAGATTGGCTAGAGTGCACACTTACCTAGCTAGTCCTCATGTTACAAATAATAGGCTGTCCAACGTATGTTTATTGCCATTATAAACTATTATGAGAAAATAGTGGTTACTTTGTGGAGTTTCAAGGGTTTAGTTTTAATTGTTCTGAATCCTAGATGGAGGAAGTAATGCTAGTGGATTTCATGAAGAACAAAACAGTAGGGGTTAGTTATTAACTGTCTTGGTTAAAAAAAAAAGGGGGGGGGGAGGGTTGAACTGCACTGTCAGTCATTTATGTAGGAAATAGATAAACTTTGAAAGTAGTGTTGTTGTAGACGTGTTGGTCCCAGGATGTTAGAGAGACAAGGTGAGTGAGGAAATATCTTTTATTGGATCAACTTCTGTTGGTGAGAGAGACAAATTTTCGAGCTATGTAGAGCTCTTTTTCTGGCCTGGAAAGGTGCTTTAAGCATCACAGTTAAATACAAGGTGGAAGATATTGTTTAGCATAAGTAGTTAGCACATATTCTAAGGGCCATTCAAAATGTCCCGTTGATACTTCTGCAGTCATAGGACAAAAACCAACGGGTGGGAGTGAGGGAGAAATTGTAGGTTAGAGATTGTTGTAATAAGTCAAAAAGAAAAGGAGTACTTGTGGCACCTTAGAGACTAACCAATTTATTTGAGCATGAGCTTTCGTGAGCTACAGCTCACTTCATCGGATGCATACCGTGGAAACTGCAGCAGACTTTATATACACACAGATTATTCTCTGTGTGTATATAAAATCTGCTGCAGTTTCCACGGTATGCATCCGATGAAGTGAGCTGTAGCTCACGAAAGCTCATGCTCAAATAAATTGGTTAGTCTCTAAGGTGCCACAAGTACTCCTTTTCTTTTTGCAAATACAGACTAACACGGCTGTTACTCTGAAACCTGTAATAAGTCATAAATCCAGAGTCTGGTCAGTCCATGATTTTTAGTGTCTAGCAGAGTTAGGAATTTAAGTTCCCATACTTGTCTCTTGAAAGTGTTGTGCAGGTTTCCTTTGAGGATGAGGACTGATAGTAAAATATAGAGTGATCACTTTGTGCAAAGTGTTCATCCACAGATGATATAGGGTGTTTTTGTCTTTTATTATTTTCCTATGTGAATTCATTCGAGAGCATAGTGATTGTCGGGTTTCACCCACATAGTTGTTATTGGGGCATTTAATGCACTGGATGAGGTATACTACATGTTGTTATAGGCATGTGCAGGACCCAGGCAACTTGAAAGGCATTTTGTGGAGGGTGTTGATCATTGCAGCAGTGGAGATATGTCTGTAGGTTTTGCATCTGTTTCTGGCAGGGGCTGCTGCTGCTTGCAGTCAGTGTGTCCTGGTCTGTGGGAACTTGCTTCTGATGATCCGGGAACTCAAGAACAGAAAGGCTACAGGTATTGACAACATCCCAGCTGAATTGATGAAATTCAGAGGAGAAATAGTAATAGATGTACTCACCAAGTTCTGCAACAAGATCTGGCAGACCGGTGAGTGGCCCTCCATGTGGACACAGTCACTAATCATCACTCTGCCAAAGAAAAGCAATCTGCAATTGTGTCCAGATTACCAGACCATAAGCTTAATTAGCCATCCCAGCAAAGTGATGTTGAAAGGTCATGTTGAACAGATTGAAACCACAAGCAGAGAATATCGCTGAAGAACAGGCTGGGTTTCGTGCTGAAAGAAGTACCACAGAACAGATTTTCAACCTTTGTGTTCTATGTGAGAAGTACTTACAACATCAGAAGGCATTTGACAGAGTATGGCACGAAGCTCTCTGGGTGACCATGAAGAAGTACAATGTTGGTTGTAAGCTTATTCTGACCACTAAACAACTGTATGCCAAGGCCAGCAGTGCAGTTCTCATCAATGGCACAATAGGAGAGTGGTTTTGCACCACTGTTGGAGTCCGGCAAGGCTGCCTTCTTTCGCCCACACTGTTCAACATCTACTTGGTGCACATAATGACTGATACCCTAGAAGATCACATATGCACAGTCAGCACTGGGGGGGGGGCGAACAATCTCAAATCTTCAGTTTGCTATTGACATTGATGGCCTGACAGGCAGCCCAAGATGAACTTGCCAACCTTGTGAAATGATTGGATGAAACCTCTGCAAAATATGGCATGGAAATCAGTGCAGAGAAAACCAAGCTGATGACAAATAAACATGACGGGATCAGCTCACATATCACTGTCAGGAGACAAGAGCTGGAGACAGTGAAACAGTTCAAGTATTTGGGGGCAATTGTCACTGGTGAAGGATCCAAGGCAGAAATTCGGGCAAGAACTGTGCAAACAACAGCAGCAGTGGCAAAGCTAAAGCCAATTTGGAGGAATAAGAACATCTCCCTAGAATCCAAACTGAAACTGCTGCACGTATTGATCATCTCCATTTTTCTATATGCGTGCGATACATGGACCCTTACGGCAGAACTTGAACGGAAAATACAGGTAGTAGAGATGAGATACTTCCATAAAATCCTGGGCATCTCCTTCTTCGACCACGTCACTAATGAAGAGATTCACAACATCATCACTCAGTGTGCTGGGTCATATGAAAACCTCCTGACAACCGTGAAGAAGCGCAAGCTGAAGTGGTACGGCCATGTGTCATCTGGCCTGTCCAAGATTATTCTCCAAGGGACAGTACAAGAGAAGAGAAAAAGAGGTAGACAGAAGAAGAGATGGATTGACAACATAAAAGAGTTGACAGGAATGGACTTTGCGGAGACACAAGCACTGACACACAGTCGTTAGGGGTGGAGACAATTGGTTGATTGCTCATCAGTGATGGTGCCCCAGCAACCAATGCGGTTATGGGAGTGATGATGATGTGAGTTCTAATATGGGGCTGTAGGTGACAACTAGCAGTGTGCGGTACGAGGGGATTATTTTCTGTATTGGAGCACATCGTTTTGGAGTATTTGGGTGGTCCATTCAATTATGCGATCTACTTCTCTGGTGGAGTGTCCTTGTTTGGTGAAGGCAGTTTTGAGTGTGTTAAGGTGTATATCCTGGACTTTCTCCTTGGAGCATATTCTGTTGTATCTGAGTGCCTGGTTGTAGATAACAGATTTCTTGGTGTGTTTGGGATCTATGGGATCTGTGAAGGTAGGTGTAGTGGTCCAGGGGTTTCTTGAATATGGCTGTCTGTAGGGTTCCATTGTTGAAGCTGATCGTGGTGTCCAGAAAGTTGATTGGGATTATTCCAGAGAGAGTTTAAGGGATGTGTTGTGGTTATTGAAGTAGTGGTGCAAAGTAGTGAGGCAGTTCAAGTCTGTAACACTCCCATTCTAGCATCAACTTCTTGGACAACCACAATCAGCTTCAACAATGAAACCCTACAGACAACAATTCTCTCTCTCTCTCACCAACAGAAGTTAGTCCAATAAAAAATATTTCCTTATCTACCTTGTCTCTGGAATCCCCATATTCAAGACTGGTTATTTTACTTCTAATTTTGTCACTCTAATATTATTTTTCCTTGTTATAAGTACGAATTCAAGACATTTGCTGAAAGTTTTAATCATACGGAGCCTTGGGTGTTTATGTTTTGCCACTGTGCTATAAAGACCTGATTCAAAGCTGATGTAAGCCCATGGGAATCTTTCCCATTGGCTTCACTGGGTTTCTAATCAGGCCTTAAATGTTCAAATGTAACAGGCTCAGATTGACTGGATCCAGGTGCAGTACAGATAACCTGCATTGTTTTTGTTGTCAGAAGATAGGTCCAAATGGCAAAGGCAGAAGTTACATTTCTCCAGCCAGAATTTAATAAGACAAAATGTTTTCTAGCAGCTAAAGGCTCTCTTGTATTCTGCGGTAGGTCTACTTCCCTGGTCTGGACAAACACTGTGAGTAAATTACTTTCATAAGCACGTTCTTTATGGAATGTCTCCTGAAGCAGCATCTGTTCCAGTTTTGCCCAGGAGCATTCCCACCCTGAGTTGCCAGACAGTCGCTATGGGGAGACAGCTGTTGTCAGTTTCCATGCTCAAGTAGCTGGTATTAATGGTCTCCTCTCAGTTTGTAAGGCAGGTTAATTATTTGGGATTTTGTTTGTTTTTAATCCAGTGGTTTAAGGGCATTATTTTATTATTGATTTAGAGAGGCTCACCAGTGAGCTTATAAAATAAGCCACTGAGTGTTGCAGTGTTGAGTTTGAGTTGCCACATGGACATGCATGAAGAGATGTGAGGTGAGATAAGGGAGCAGACGTGGATTGGAGTTGATGGGGTCACCCAGGCAGTGTGTATATAGGGGGAAGAAGGAGGAGGGAGCCATGAGGAACTTTGACAAACTAGGAAAAGGGAAGATGAACTGCTTCTGGGGTGTAAGGAAAACCAAAGTCATAAAAGACCAGAGAGAGGAGTGCGGGGCGGGGTAGACAGAGTCAAAAGCAGCTGGTAGCCTGAGAAGGATGACAAAACAAAGAGGAAAGCTTCCTTTTAAAAATTTAGTTTTCTATTATTTAATTTCTGAATTCAGATTGACACAGATCTTTGTGTGTCTGAAGCTTTTTCTGTTCTGTCTGTACAATATACTGGCACCCAGGATTTTTGTGACATTAGTTATTTTAGCTATGAAAATCCTGATACGTGAAACAATATATAGGGAGATTTTTCCAAATACCTAAAGAATTTAAGGGTACATGTCCTTTTGACTTTCAGTGAGACTACTTTTCCTAAATTCCTTAGGCACTTTGGAAAGTTTCCGCCATAAAAGTCACAGCTAAATGTAAGCATAAACTTCAGCTAAATGTGAGTTGCAACAGTGCTACATTTTGGGAAGAACTGTAACCGCAGGGCTTTACTCAGCAGTGCAACTTGAATATATTGGATATTCTTCTTTTACATTAATGGACGAAGTACAACAGTTTGATGCTAAAAGCAATTATTTATCGAAACCATTTATGTTCCAATAATCTCACATTAATTAGGTTATAATCTGAACTGTTGTTATGCAGCCCATTAACTATTTCTTATTGTTTATTTTGCTAGTTTCTGGTTACTAGAGCAAGCTATTTGGGAAATATGATATATTTTCCTGGCACAGTAGGAAAGTAAATACTCTACTTGAAGATTCTGTTAGCACAGGGGATTACAGGTACCGTGAACTTTTGGGGGTTTAATTTACCTACACAGCATACTTATTTTATTAGTTGATTGAACTGAATGAAAGCTGCACACTTGTTTTTACTTAATACTGTAGGATCTTTAGGGGAAAGATTGTTGACAGGACCATGACTTTCTCCAGCAGCAGGGCTCTTGGAGAAGCACTGGTTAAGATATAATTATTACATTCATGTTTCAGACAACCTTTTTAGAGTTCTCCACTTCTGCCTAGGTTGGTAAAGTTCCGTTTTAAAACATGTACATTTGACATAGATTGTCTTCCTCCATAAAATATTTCAAAGACCCCCCATCTTTTATTAATTATGCCATTTTGATATTTATCCTTAGAATGCTAGTAAATATGTCACAGAGTCTTGAGAACATGGGGATGACATGTTGTGATTATCTTGCCTTGTTCACACAGTTTACAGAATATAAATGGGGTATTAATGCTAATAACTGTTGGCACACTGTCTTTCAGAATCCCTCCACCCAATTAATTGCTACTAGATGACTTTGCAGCCTAAGGGTAGACATAAGAAGCAATAAAAGGTGACCATGCCAATATTTTGTGCCTTCTGAAATGTAAAAATATGACTCTATTTTGAACCTATATTCTCACTGGAAATATGCATCTGTCAAGGTTCCTCCCCCACTCTGAACTCTAGGGTACAGATGTGGGGACCTGCATGAAAAAAAACCCTAAGCTTATCTTTACCAGCTTAGGTCAAAACTTCCCCAAGGTACAAAATATTACACCCGTTATCCTTGGAATGGCCGCTACCACCACCAAACTAATACTGGTTACTGGGGAAGAGCTGTTTGGACGCATCTTTCCCCCCAAAATACTTCCCAAAACCTTGCACCCCACTTCCTGGACAAGGTTTGGTAAAAAGCCTCACCAATTTGCCTAGGTGACTACAGACCCAGACCCTTGGATCTTAAGAACAATGAACAATCCTCCCAACACTTGCACTCCCCCTTTCCTGGGAAATGTTGGATAAAAAGCCTCACCAATTTGCATAGGTGACCACAGACCCAAACCCTTGGATCTGAGAACAATGAAAAAGCATTCAGTTTTTACAAGAAGACTTTTAATAAAAAATAGAAGTAAATAGAAATAAAGAAATCCCCCCTGTAAAATCAGGATGGTAGATATCTTACAGGGTAATTAGATTCAAAAACATAGAGAACCCCTCTAGGCAAAACCTTAAGTTACAAAAAAGATGCACAGACAGAAATAGTTATTCTATTCAGCACAATGCTTTTCTCAGCCATTTAAAGGAATCATAATCTAACACATACCTAGCTAGATTACTTACTAAAAGTTCTAAGACTCCATTCCTGTTCTGTCTCTGGCAAGAGCAGCATACAGACAGACCCAGACCCTTTGTTCCTCTCCCTCCTCCCAGCTTTTGAAAGTATCTTGTCTCCTCATTGGTCATTTTGGTCAGGTGCCAGCGAGGTTACCTTTAGCTTCTTAACCCTTTACAGGTGAGAGGAGCTTTCCCCTGGCCAGGAGGGATTTCAAAGGGGTTTACCCTTCCCTTTATATTTATGACAGCATCACTCCAGTGCAGTTCTGAATGCTCTTGTTTTGTTTTGTTTGTTTTTGTATGTGTGGTTTATTTAATATCACGGTAAGAACAAGCTGAGACTCAGAACCTCAATTTCTTTGTGGAGAGGAAGGTAAGAAAATAAACCAGAATTTACCTTTGACATGTAATGATTCTGCTTTCGTTTTCCAAAGATTTAATTGATATTGCAGTTTCTGCGTAGCTTGCTTACTTCTTTACTGCCTAGTAACTACTACCTCCATCTGGCCTTCTGTATTGAACATTCACATTCTAGAATGGCCCATTTGTACTATTGGAAAGCAATTCAGGTGATTGCACATTAAAGCACATTTAATACTAGGGGGCATCTTGAAATCTTGATTCTAATTCCCAAACATCTGCATATTGCAGTTGCTTAATTTCTCTTACTGGTATTTTAGTTGTTCAAATGTTGCCTTGAAGTTTTAGTTTTATGAACACAGGAAACACTGTAGATGAATTAGACCATTTTAATATTATCATATGAACTGCTTTTTGGGATAAGAAGTGCAACCTTTTGGATTTAATTTTGGGGGCAGGGCAGACTGTCCATGCAATATGAGAGGGGAAGTTCCATTTTATTTAGTGCTCATTTTTGTTGTACAGCAGGATGGCTGTCAGACAGAAAAGTGCTAAAACTCTGGGAGAAAAATAGAATGGACAAGCAAGCTTTTGTCTTAAATTTAGAGAATAGGCTCCTTATGTGGAGTCAGCTAGACCATAGAAATTACGGTGAAAGGAATTCCAAATATTCTCACCAAGAAAAACTGTAGAAAGTATTGACAACAAAGAAAGGAAGGATAAGAATCCTTACCTATAAGGAGAAGAGATTTTAGAAGATGAATTGTTTCAGAAGAGTATACACCACTGCAGTTCTATGCACTTATTCTACTACATACAGTTAAGCATTTTAATTCTTCTTTTGGGAAAGTAAATTGTTGAAGACATGGGCTATGGCACAGGAGAAATTAATTGGTTGGTTTATGGCATGTCTGCTTGGCTCAGCGCATCCAAAAAAATGAATAGCATCTCATTTCAGGTACCCAAGGAGTGGACACTGCATTATTGGGATTCATCTTGCAAGTGTTTATGATTGTAGAAGGCTGTTGTAGAGCAAACTGCTGCTGGACCTTATATGGCAAGTGTCATTACACCCATAAACATTATTATAATCTCAAAGGGAAAGGGCTTCTCTTTGTTGATTCACTAGTTGCTGGAAGAACGGCTATCAGTGCATGAAATCAATGATGGTCTTAGGCCATGTCTACACTTCTGGCTAAATCGGCACTGCTGCAATCAATGCAGCGATGTCGATTTAACAGGTCTGGTGAAGACATGCTAAGTGGATGGGAGAGCGCTCTCCTGTCGACATCTATACTCCACCTCCCCGAGAGGCGGAAGCTATGTTAATGGGAAAGCATCTCCCACTTACATAATGCGGTGTAGACACCGCTGTAAGTCGACCTAAGTTATATCGACTTCAGTTACGTAACTTACGTAACTGAACTAGTGTAACTTAGATTGACTTACAGCATTAGTGTAGACCAGCCCTTAGAAGTAGGCAAGTGAATCCTGGTATCAAGAGGGAAAATGAAAAGGAATTTTCGGGAGATAGGAAGTGAGTCTGCATACACTAAAATGGGCAGTATCATGCTGTCTCTCTCCCTTCTTTTGTCATAATATCCATTGCAGAACAGGTTGAAGGGGAATAAGGATTTTCTCAGAGAAAGTGTAATGGTGTTGCACAAATATCATTAGGAAAGTATAACTGGAAGAAAATGGGATTGCAACCTTGTAAGTAAGAAAATAATTTGGACTGCAGATTACTTATCATTGGTGATAATGTTCAGGGAAGAAAGAACCCATCTTAACTCTTAGTTCCCAAGGTAAGTTTGTGAAGTTGTCAGTGACAACAAAATGGGCAAATTTGAATCACTGAAACGCATTAAACACGGCACCTTAACATTCCATTTTATGGAGTTACTAGTTACAGTAGAACCACACTTTAAATTGACCTACTTTGTCCCTTGGACCCCCAACGTGCCTCATGCTTTCGCCAAAATGTATCTTTGGTTCTGTGGCATGGCAATCCCATTGGCTGGTTATTTTAATCTAATCTAATGAGTTTCGGAGCTTCCCTAGATAAAATGTGTACTTAGTGCAGTCTGGGTTCCCTGACCTGTAATATATGTGAGATATCAAAAGAGTTTGACTCCTATTTAGGCCCAAATTGAAGTGGCCAGATTTTCAAAAGAGTGCTGCAATTTGGATATTGAGCTCTTTTGAAAATCTGACACACATTTGGTTGCCTAAATGCGAGCTGAGCATTTTGGTAAATCTGGACCCAATGGTGGGTGCTGAGTACTTGAAAATCTGACCCCGACACTTTTACACAATCTGGCCCCGCTTTTTGAGAGCACAACAGGCAGTGCTGTGCTCAGGGCCTCTACCTCCCATAACAGATTACCCACGTAGGAAGAAGAAAAGGAGGACTTGTGGTACCTTAGAGACTAACAAATTTATTTGAGCATAAGCTTTCTTGAGCTACAGCTCACTTCATCGGATGCAATAGGAAGAAGACCTATTGAAAGTTTGTGGGTCCAGTGGGCCTCTTGAGCACCACATGAACAGAATGATTGGAGAGGAGAAAGGAGAGTAAGGACACAAAAGGGTGACCTTAAAAATGGTCAATAAACTTCTGATAATCATTCAACCATTGAGTTTATCTTGAACCTCAGTGTTGTGTATGTTTTATCTTCTTGGAGAGATTGCACATGTTCATGAGAAATTTGTATTGGAGGGGAATTGGAATGACTTCCTCCTAAACCAGGATTTTTGTTGGTGATCAGGAGTGGTATCTTCAGTCCCATGTCAGAGTTGGAAGATCAACCTAAATAAAGACATTAGAGCTTTTTGCTATGTGAAGGCATGGTGTGCACACGTGTGTGCATGTAATATATTAAATTTTTTTAAGTGAGAGTAGCTGGTGAGATGAAATTTATTTGGTATATGCCAGTGTGATTAAATTCACATGAGGATTTTTGGTTGTATAATTTTGTGTAAATGATGATGTGCCCTTTTCCTTTCTATATTTGTTTATATGTTTGTTACTGCAGTTTATGTAATGTCAGACAAAATGCTCTAGGCTCAAGCACAGTTTACAATAAAACATTTAACAACTAAACCTAAGTTTACACAATGTCAGCTGGAAATCTGCAGTCCCAATTGCATTACATTGATAAGTTAATGTACAGTGATAAGAAACATACAGTTGGCTTAAGAGAAAATGTGGAGATGTACCATTATTAATTTCATAAATCGGACATAAGTGTGTCCTGTATATGGTTAACCGTTTCTAACCTTTTGAGCGAGAAACTTTGTTTATCTGCCATATTTATTTTATTTTCAAAGATGAAATGTTTATTTGGGGAGTCATCTATCCTCTAAGTCACTGTGATTTACGTGAGTGGCATGGACCCTTTAACTACTAGGTAGTTTCCCTAATTATTACTCTATTTCTCTAGGACTTCAATTACCAGACCTTACTTATTAATTCCTTAGTGTTCATCAGGAACTAGACTCCTATTTAAAAGGAACTAAATCATACAGTTTAAACAAAAATGCCCATTAGCTATGACATACCGACTCGGGTATGCAATCTAATCGCTTTCCAAGTTCACAGAGAAGACTAATGATTCATTTGAAAGGGACAAAACACCACCAGCTGGGCTAAAAGGTTCAAGATTTTATGAGCAGGGGATTTTCTGTATAAAAAGCGTTGGAAAAAGCTTCCACTGCTATTTAGATACATCGTCCTGTCTTGAACTAAGCTAATGGAACTGCGTTGGGAAGTAAAAGATGCCACTTGGACTTGATTATGTGGCTGGTCACATTTTACTTAGACATTGATATATTCCCTATAGTTTGTGAAGTAAAGAAAATTATATCCTTGTGAAGTCTTGCTGGATCAGTGCTTTAACTGCAAAAAAGGGAATATATGTGAGCATTTCCCTCCTGGGTGATTTTTTCCTCCTTTTTCACTTCAGTGATTCATTGGCACTGGTGTTTTAACCCATCCAAACCTTCATACTAGTGCTATCTGGAATTTAGAGGGCTTGATTCTTCACTCATACTTGTATAAATGAGGAGTAACTCCACATCAGTAGAGGGTTTTTACACCTGTATAAAACCAGTGTAAGAAAGAGACTAATCAGGCCCATAATTTTTAAAGCGGAGTCGGTATCTGTAATGTTGCACCTTAAAAGGTAGGCTAAGCAACTTTTTGTGAAAATGCTGCTATCAGAACTGCAAGAGGAATTATGTATAGGATGCCTGATACTTCAGTCTGAGTGTACACAGAATTGGTTTATTACACACGGAGTAGGCAGGATTGGGGCCTAACCATGTAATGTGATATTGTGTGCTTGGGATTTTATCATCATATGTAATATGCAGTGACACTTGGCCTATGTGACTGCTAAACTTTAGCAACTAAGGGAACTGATAAAAAATGGTGGTCTTTTAGTGACGCTTGAACAAACAAATTACTTGAGATTTATAGGAACACTTTGGGGAATCATTTTAAAACAGGAGGTTTCCTAATAAAGATGGCTTCTGTGTTATACAAAAGTTTTTTATAGTAAATTCCTCTATTAACTACAATATACTGTAGGAAAGGAACTGCACGTAAGATTAGTCCTTTTCTTTTAAGCATCCAAAGACTGAAAACTCTTTATCAGGAAGAGAGAGGTCTGTCTTGCTTTGCCAACAAAAATGCAGCCTTTCACCCAAATCTTTCGTGACTTTAAGCTTTTCTTGTTTCCAGGTGGATAATTTGAAGGGTATCGCTTATCTGTTCCTTTGATAGCTTGAGTAAAAAGATCATTGGGCTACTGAAATATAGAAGTAGACAATAATGGGGGTCTGGAACTGTTGCTGTTATCTTCCGTAATAAGTTTGTCGCAGTTCAGTAGCTATCCTGAAAGTGGATAAATAGCAAAATCTCTTTTTGAATACGTCTCCAGTCACCATGGGAGAGAAATACCAACGGACAGTCATTGTTGCATTGCACCACACCTGATAATTCAGTAATCTGTGTGTCACTGAGAGGGTAAATTAGATTGTACTTAGAATCATTAAAAAAAAAAGACCCAGGGCTAAGGAGGATTTAAATGAGTGAGATGGTCTGATGACTAGCATGCACACTCTGAATCAGGCAATCTGAGTTCTGTTCCTAGCTCTGCCAAAGCTTGCATGTTGGACCTCACGCAGTGTTTTCAAGTGTCCACTAATGTTGAGATTCCCAATTGTTGGGTGCTCAACTTCAGACAACCTGGGCCTGATATTCAGAAATGTTTAAAATCAGAGTATTCTGTCTAGGAAATTGGATAGTTTTAGGTAATTATTAGACTTGTGGCACCTTAGAGACTAACAAATTTATTTGAGCATAAGCTTTCGTGAGCTACAGCTCACTTCATCGGATGCATTCAGTGGAAAATACAGTGGGGAGATTTATATACACAGAGAACATGAAACAATGGGTCTTACCATATACACTGTAAGGAGAGTGATCAGGTAAGGTGAGCTATTACCAGCAGGAGAGCGGACGGGGGGGAAAAAACTTTTGTAGTGATAATCAAGGTGGGCCATTTCCAGCAGTTGACAAGAACATCTGAGGAACAGCGAGGGGGGGGGGGGGGATAAACATGGGGAAATAGTTTTACTTTGTGTAATGACCCATCCACTCCCAGTCTTTATTCAAGCCTAAGTTAAGTGTATCCAGTTTGCAAATTAATTCCAGTTCAGCAGTCCCTCATTGGAGTCTGTTTTTGAAGTTTTTTTGTTGAAGAATTGCAACTTTTAGGTCTGTAATCGAGTGACCAAAAAGATTGAAGTGTTCTACAACTGGTTTTTGAATGTTATAATTCTTGACGTCTGATTTGTGTCCATTGATTCTTTTACATAGAGACTGTCCAGTCTGGCCAATGTACATGGCAGAGGGGTATTGTTGCCACATGATGGCATATATCACATCGGTAGATGTGCAGGTGAATGAGCCTCTGATAGTGTGGCTGATGTGATTAGGCCCTGAATAGATATGTGGACACAGTTGGCAACGGGCTTTGTTGCAAGGATAGGTTCCTGGGTTAGTGGTTCTGTTGTGTGGTATGTGGTTGCTGGTGAGTATTTGCTTCAGGTTGGGGGGCTGTCTGTAAGCAAGGACTGGCCTGTCTCCCAAGATCTGTGAGAGTGATGAGTCGTCCTTCAGGATAGGTTGTAGATCCTTGGTGATGTGTTGGAGAGGTTTTAGTTGGGGGCTGAAGGTGAGGGCTAGTGGCGTTCTGTTATTTTCATGGTGGAATTCCTCAAGGGCTTCTTTTCCATGGGTCCAGATGATGAAGATGTCATCAATGTAGCGCAAGTAGAGTAGGGGCATTAGGGGACGAGAGCTGAGGAAGCGTTGTTCTAAGTCAGCCATAAAAATGTTGGCATACTGTGGGGCCATGCGGGTACCCATAGCAGTGCTGCTGACTTGAAGGTCTACATTGTCCCCAAATGTGAAGTAGTTATGGGTGAAATCAGACAAATCAGACATCAAGAATTATTACATTCAAAAACCAGTTGGAGAACACTTCAATCTCTTTGGTCACTCGATTATAGACCTAAAAGTGGCAATTCTTCAACAAAAAAACTTCAAAAACAGACTCCAACGAGAGACTACTGAACTGGAATTAATTTGCAAACTGGATAAAATTAACTTAGGCTTGAATAAAGACTGAGAGTAGATGAGTCATTACACAAAGTAAAACTATTTCCCCATGTTTATTCCCCTCCACCCCACTGTTGCTCAGACATTCTTGTCAACTGCTGGAAATGGCCCACCTTGATTATCTGGGAAAACTAAATATCATCTCTGGATGCTTTTACGAGACAATATTTCCTCACTCACAAGCCCAGAGTCTGAATATAACAAAAGCAACGTTGTATCAAAAAGGGAAAGTAAACACAGCATTAACTTGGGAAAACACCACAACAGTGATTTTTAAGTATGCAAACCAGTGTAAACACCCACCCTACAGCATTTGGGCCTTAGTCCTTTGCCTCATTTTCCCACCTTGCAGTGTGAAAGTCTGACAGACAAATGTCCCTTAACACACCACTTCCCTTTTTCTCTGATTCCCAGAAGCGGCCAGCCTGTCCAGCTCCTAGGCACAAGGATGGACATGGGAACTGCACACGTTGCCCCCGCCCGAGTGGCTGGGGCGGTGCCTGCAGGTGTGAGCAGCATCCCCTGGCCCCTCCATCTAGGAGCCGGACATGACGGTCACTTCTGGGAACCATGCAGAGTCAGGACAGGCAGGAGCCTGCCTTAGCCCTGCTGCGCTGCCGACTGGGAGCCGCCTGAGGTAAGCACTGCCCGGCCGGAGCCCACACCCCGAACCCACCCCGCCACCCCAACCCTCCCACCTCAGGTTGGAACCCCCTCCTGCACCCAAACTCCCTCCCGTAGCCCACACCCCCTCCTGCACACCAAACCCTTCATCCATGGTCCCACCCCAGAGCCTGCACCTCCAGCCAGAGCCCTCACCCCCCTCACACCCGAGGCCCTCCCATAGCCTGAGCCACTTAATTGTGACCCCACCCTGGAGCCTGCACCCCCATCCGGAGCCCTCACCCCCTCGCTCACCCCAACCACCAGCCCCAGCCCTGTAAAAAGTGAATGAGGGTGGGGAAGAGTGAGCGATGGGGGGGGGGGGGTGGAGTGAACATGGGTGGGGAATCAGAGAAGGGCAGGGCAGGGGGTGGGGCAAGGGTGTTCAGTTTTGTGCTATTGGAAAGTTGGCAACCCTACTGCTCATCTGTGATTCAGCTCTAGTGATCACTAAGCAGAAACAAGGACTCTAAATTGAGTCTGATCAGCTCTTTCTTTAATCACTGAGGTGGGGGAATCAAATAGTATGTAGGACTCTTTAAAGCGAGGCACGCCACCATGGAGGAAAATCCATTCCCATCCTGACTTGCCTCTGACTGTGGCATCACTATGGTATTGCTAAATTAGGATGACCCATCAATTAAGGCATATTAAAATAGTTCTTCTTTTTAGTCATACAATAAAGATAATAACATTTAATCACCCCTGCATTAAAGACTAATGAATTTTAACTCAAAACAACCAAAATTGATCACTTTGGCAAAGCAGGTCAGTTTGCTGATCTAATAGAGGATTAGCCCAGGGGCCCTGGCCAATTTCATAGAATCATAGAATCATAGAATATAAGGGTTGGAAGGGACCCCAGAAGGTCATCTAGTCCAACCCCCTGCTCAAAGCAGGACCAATTCCCAGTTAAATCATCCCAGCCAGGGCTTTGTCAAGCCTGACCTTAAAAACCTCTAAGGAAGGAGATTCTACCACCTCCCTAGGTAACGCATTCCAGTGTTTCACCACCCTCATAGTGAAAAAGTTTTTCCTAATATCCAATCTAAACCTCCCCCACTGCAGCTTGAGACCATTACTCCTCGTTCTGTCATCTGATACCATTGAGAACAGTCTAGAGCCATCCTCTTTAGAACCCCCTTTCAGGTAGTTGAAAACAGCTATCAAATCCCCCCTCATTCTTCTCTTCTGCAGGCTAAACAATCCCAGCTCCCTCAGCCTCTCCTCATAACTCATGTGTTCCAGACCCCTAATCATTTTGTTGCCTCAATTTGGGGGCCTCTGGAAAAATGGGCGCCCCAGTATCCCAACCCACTCTGCCCAGGACTCCTGCTGGGGAGCAGGATCGGGCCGTGGCGGCTTCCCCCGTTCCCCCTGCACTCCGACCCCGTTCCCTGACTGGAGTGCCGGGTAGGCTGGGGAAGCCCCCACGCCCTGACCCCATTTCCCCAGGAGGAGTGCTGGGGGGGGAGGGGGGGAAGACGGGGGATTGCAGGCAGAAGGGATGGGGAGGGGCCCTCACTTGCTCTGGCCCAGGGCCCCACAAACCGCTAATCTGCCTCTGAGTAGGCAAAGTAGATCTATCTGTGCAAATATAGCCTGCTTCTCAATAAATGCGAGGGGAGAGCTCATTCAGACCCTGTCTTACATCAGAAATAAAAATAAAAACTTAGTGGTGGTCTGTGGCAAGCTTGGCTTCTCATATTGTGCTAACTGTTTTTACTGGGTCACATCCCCAGGCAGGGCAAATTGGCATAGCTCCAGAGAAATGGAGGATTTGGCTCTGTGCTTTCATGTGCTGAATGACATTACAAGGTAGTGGAAAATGTATTAAATGCTTTCTTAATATTATGTTTTCATATAATCAGTTACTGTTATTGCCACTATGTGATCACAAATGGGAGGGGAGTGTTTTGCACTATCGTACGTGGGAGAGGAAAGCTGGGGATGTGAGACAACATCTCTATTCAGGTATAGCCCAAAGTATGGAAGGGTCTGAGAACCTCTGCAGTAATAAATAGGTAAATTTGTTAATTTCATGTGGCACCAAGGGGGGGGGGTAGCTTAGCTGCATTACAATAATTTTATGTTGTCATTAGTTACTGCAAATGGCGAGAAATTATGATGTTAAACTATAAGGGTTGAATTTCTGTTTCTCTCTCTCCAAGTACTACTGTGCCCACCATCACCATATTATCTGAGCACCTCACAACCACTAATGCTCACAATACCCCCATGTGGTGAAGCAGTATTACTATCTCCATTATATAGCTAAGGAACTAATGGTATCAGATTTAATAATTTTGTTAAGATGGTGTTAAAATAAAAAGAAAACGGTACAGAGTTTAAGCATAAAAGTTTCTGTGGGAATATCAGGGAGTTATCAGGGAATAAGGTACAGATTATCACGGGGTGCGAAGTTCGGTTTAGGATCGTGTGGCATAAGGAATACATAATCTGCAATATCCCCGATTGGGGGTAAAAGGTTAACGGGTCAAAGTACAGACATTGAGATATGGGGGGATGTTGTCCATATAATGGCTATGTTCAGGTGTGGAGTATAGTATCTACACTGCAAAGAAAACCCCCCAGCAACAAGTCTCATAGCCAGGGTCAACTGACTTGGCCTAGCTCTATGTGGCTAAAAATAGCAGTGTAGACATTAGGGCTCAGACAGGAGCTCTGAGATCCTTGCCCCTCACCAGGTTTCAGAGCCTGAGCTGCAGCCTGAGCCGGAACATCTACATTGTTATTTTTAGCTCTGTGGCACAAGCCTAATCAGTTGACCTGGGCTCTGAGACTCACTGCTGCAGGATTTTTCTCCACTGTAGATGTACCCTGAGGCACAGAGAGATTAAATTATTTATCAAAATCAAACCGTCTTGCCTGTGTCAGAGTCATGAACTGAACCTACGTCTTCTGATTCCAAGTGCATTTCCTTAGCCACAGGATCATTTGTGGGAGTATTTTCAAAAGAGTTTAAAATCCTCCCTTTTGCATCGGCAGTTGACACCTGAAACATTTATACTCACATTTTTGTATCTGTGAAATGAATTATTGGTGCATATTAGAATATTTGTACCTCTAACTGCTGGATTTGCACCTGCAGTTGAGCAGTTAGATTTCCACATGAAATATAACTTCAAGATGCGGAAATGTAGCACATATTTTTGCAGGTAAAAATTGCACTGGCAAAAGGAAATTGTTGAAAATATGGCTCCTCTAAGATGATTCTTGTCAAATGTATAAGCCAAATTTCTAACTGTTCCAATACAGATGTCCCAGCAAATGGTGCATATATAACTTACTGTTTCGTATGTTATATGCCCCACTTCTAGTAGCTGGTCCACAAAGGATTTTGCTCTATTATAGGTACCAGATAGAGGGTTGTGCTCTTAGCTTTGCAGTTCCTGGATTCAGCCCACAGTGAAACAGCAGGACAGTAATTGTTGCATATACGTGTCATATATGCAAGGTGTACATGCGCAGAATTTGTGGATGCAACTGAATCCTGAAATTCTACAGTTTATTTATATAAAGCCCATTATGCTAGATTGTCTTTTAAATTTGGAAGAATGAAATACTTGCTTTGGAAATGATTAATATTTTTGGTAAGTATTGAACATAAAAGTAAATGTTTTCAGATTAAGAGCAGACACAAACAGGCATCATTTAAACAGGGCTAGAGTGCACTACACCCATTGCAAAAGTATAATGCATTTGTGCAGGACTGCTTGTTGACAGATATTTATCTTTTAAAACTGAAGGGGTGAATTAATTGAGGTGCTTTGTACAAACACCAGTTGCTGATTTTTTGATGGATCTAGCCATGTATTGTTTGTGTTATAACAGTTAAAATATTGCTTATCATCTGTCTTCTGTATCTGTCCGCTGAAAATAGGTAAGAGCCAGATTTCGTGAAAAGTCACGTTTTCTGCCACCACAGGGTCTTGACAAGATGGGAATGAATACAGAGTGTATTTACAATTTCTCCTCATTTCTACATCTGTCATGGATGTCAACAAATATCTGCACAAATCAGTTATCTTAAAATATACATGTGAGTCCTTATTAATTCTCATAGAATTAAACTTACAGGCTTGGTAACTGAAAATGTAACATCAATCTTGAATCTCACAGATATTAAAGAGAATGAATTTAAAACAACCACCAAACTACAAAACTATTTCTCTCCTGTATGGTAGTTTTGTATAACATTTCTGCTCATAAGGCTTCTTTAGGCTAACAATACGTCTGTGGTGAGTTAAAAATGTTTTGAGCAGTATTCTTTCTTCATTAGTTGGGCTATAGTTCATGTGGATACTTGACCTATAATAACATGGGGGAGGGGCCTCTGAACCCTTACAATGTATGCATTGGAGTTGAGTGGAATTAATAGTCTAAAAGAAAGATAACTTCCTCTAATCTCAATCATCTGCACTGAAGTGACTTCACACCGTCAAGGAAACTAACAAAAAACTTCTTCGGTGGAGTTTAGCTCTCCAAGATTTTGATTTCGACGTCCAACACATCTCAGGAGCTTCTAACAAAAGTGGCTGATGCACTCTCCCGTGAAAGTTTCCCAGAGTCAACTGGTTAAAATCGTCCTTGAGATGTGGAAAATATTGTTAGTCTTTATGTACTTGGTAGTATATTTAGAGATGCATATGTCTTATTAACTCTGTTTTTCCTAGAGCTCCAGGAAGAAATCCCAGCCAGTGTTTCACCCTAGCTGAGATTTGGGGGGCGTGTCATAAATATAAAGGGAAGGGTAAACCCCTTTGAAATCCCTCCTGGCCAGGGGAAAGCTCCTCTCACCTGTAAAGGGTTAAGAAGCTAAAGGTAACCTCGCTGGCACCTGACCAAAATGACCAATGAGGAGACAAGATACTTTCAAAAGCTGGGAGGAGGGAGAGAAACAAAGGGTCTGTGGCTGTCTGTATGCTGGTTTCTGCCAGGGATAGACCAGGAATGGAGTCTTAGAACTTTTAGTAAGTAATCTAGCTAGGCATGTGTTAGATTATGATTTCTTTAAATGGCTGAGAAAAGAATTGTGCTGAATAGAATAACTATTTCTGTCTGTGTATCTTTTTTTGTAACTTAAGGTTTTGCCTAGAGGGGTTCTCTATGTTTTTGAATCTAATTACCCTGTAAGATATCTACCATCCTGATTTTACATGGGGATTTCTTTATTTCTATTTACTTCTATTTTTTATTAAAAGTCTTCTTGTAAAAAACTGAATGCTTTTTCATTGTTCTCAGATCCAAGGGTTTGGGTCTGTGGTCACCTATGCAAATTGGTGAGGCTTTTTATCCAACATTTCCCAGGAAAGGGGGAGTGCAAGTGTTGGGAGGATTGTTCATTGTTCTTAAGATCCAAGGGTCTGGGTCTGTAGTCACCTAGGCAAATTGGTGAGGCTTTTTACCAAACCTTGTCCAGGAAGTGGGGTGCAAGGTTTTGGGAAGTATTTTGGGGGGAAAGACGCGTCCAAACAGCTCTTCCCCGGTAACCAGTATTAGTTTGGTGGTGGTAGCGGCCATTCCAAGGATAACGGGTGTAATATTTTGTACCTTGGGGAAGTTTTGACCTAAGCTGGTAAAGATAAGCTTTGGAGGTTTTTCATGCAGGTCCCCACATCTGTACCCTAGAGTTCAGAGTGGGGGAGGAACCTTGACAAAATATCTGCACAAATCAGTTATCTTAAAATATACATGTGAGTCCTTATTAATTCTCATAGAATTAAACTTACAGGCTTGGTAACTGGAAATGTAACATCAATCTTGAATCTCACAGATGTTAAAGAGAATGAATTTAAAACAACCACCAAACTACAAAACTATTTCTCTCCTGTATGGTAGTTTTGTATAACATTTCTGCTCATAAGGCTTCTTTAGGCTAACAATACGTCTGTGGTGAGTTAAAAATGTTTTGAGCAGTATTCTTTCTTCATTAGTTGGGCTATAGTTCATGTGGATACATGACCTATAATAACATGGGGGAGGGGCCTCTGAACCCTTACAGTGTATGCATTGGAGTTGAGTGGAATTAATAGTCTAAAAGAAAGATAACTTCCTCTAATCTCAAACATCTGATGAAGTGAGCTGTAGCTCACGAAAGCTCATGCTCAAATAAATTGGTTAGTCTCTAAGGTGCCACAAGTACTTCTTTTCTTTTTGCGAATACAGACTAACACGGCTGTTCCTCTGAAACCAATCATCAGGTAGATATCTCATTGATGTGGTTTTAAAACTTTTGGTTTTATATTAACACAGAAGGGAGAGATCATGTCAGTTTAAAACAAAGTGAATTTGGAGTTATTAAACATTTAACACTAATATTGCTTTAATCTGCAGAACCGTTTTTTTTAATGTTGTTTAAATGGGTGATGTATTACAAGATAATGTTCCAAATAAAATTGTTCGTTTTCACACATTAACACAGTGAAAAGAGCACTACATGGACTCTTGAAGTATATACAATATTGCCACACACAAAATGCATGTTACGATATTGCGTTTCTGTTCCTAATGCTGCTTCAAGTGGCTGTTCCATTGAAATCAGTAGAGCACTAGACTAGACAACTGCTGTTTCACAGAAAAAAGATGTGCACTGCTGCCAGGTATACCAGGAAAAGTTGTCACCTGAATCAACAAAACCAAAGCAGTTCATATTTAAGACCTGTATCTTTTTCAGATCATCATATGGGTGCCAACTTATTGCAGGGAAATATGGAGAGTGATCTCTACGAATACAGTTAAATTGAGTTTTTCAAAGCTGCCTAAGGGATCTGGATACCCTATTCCCATTTGAAGTCAAAACTCATTAGGCAGCTTAGGAAATCTCAGCCAGTGTTTACTGACTTCTTAATATTTAGTGTACATGCACACTAAATTGTCTGTTTTCCCATTGTTACAAAGGAGATTTACCTGTGCAAATTTCAGGAACACAAATGGTAATACAGTAGAACCTCAGAGTTATGAACACCAGAGTTACAAACTAATCGGTCAACCACACACCTTGTTTGGAACTGAAAGTAGACAATCAGGCAGCAGCAGAGCCAAAAAAAAAAAAAAAGGCAGCAAGTACAGTACAGTTCTGTGTTCAATGTAAACTAAAAATTTGACAAGCTAAGGAAACTGCTTCTGTGCTTGTTTCATTTAAATTAAGATGGTTAAAAGCAGCATTTTTCTTCTGCATAGTAAAGTTGCAAAGCTGTATTAAGTCAATGTTAAGTTGTAAGTTTTTGAAAGAACAGCCATAACATTTTGTTCAGAGTTACGAACATTTCAAAGTTAAGAACAACCTCCATTCCCGAGGTGTTTGTAACTCAAGTTCTACTGTATGACAGATTGTCTGTTCCTAACACCCTGCACTGAGATGCAGAGCTTGTCTTCTGACTCATCTTGGCAGTCAGATAAGGAGTGTCCTTTTAGTTCCAACCAAAAAGTATAAAAAAATGTGAATATCTGTTTGATGCTGTGGGAAACAGAAGTAGGCTTAGAGAGGCTTGCAGAGAAAAATATGTACAGCCAGCCTCAAAAGGAAGCTTAGGCAGAGGTTTATGATTGTTCTTTAATCTATAAACAAAGGAATTCCCAGAAAGATGGAAAATTTGGCCTGTGTCTATTGTGTATTATATCATGGTAATACTACCAGCTTATAGGCACTTCGTTCTGTCTCTGTTTAGTGTACAAATGAATGAATCAGCCACTGTGATGGTGCAAAAAAAAAATTGACATTTTCACTGAAAAAAATATTACCAGGCACGCACAATACATCCTTTTCTAAATGGAGGAGTCCAGTCTCTTGCAATTTTTTCCTCAAAATTACCCAGCGGCACTTGTTCACACAATATACTGAAATCCTGGAAATAAATCGATACCATTTTTCTGTTATAGGACTGCAAAAATGTCTGAAACCACAACATTCTAATTTTTTTTTCAATTTTATAAATCAAATTTATACTATACGTATGGGAAATAAAACCCACCATAAATCAGACTGTTTTATGTTAATAGCATCATCACTATACTGTAGGTACCATATTACAACATTCAGAGAGCAGATATATATATATATATATATATATATATATATATATATATCAAGATTTGCAAATGCTCCTATAATGTGTTACAATAGAGAGGAATATGCTTCTAACTTTCCCTTCTATTAGGACAAACAATACTTTCATCACTGTGATGAGCTACGCATGAATTGTTCCATCAGCCACGTCACCCAGGACTGGATTGCAAGTGATACGGCTTGGAGAGTGAGTCACAGCCCTGAGCTGGCTCTTGCTAACCTTTGTCAGGAAAGTTACTCTTGGCCATTCCCAGGTGTTGGGACTGGCTTGCAGGTGGAATTGCACTGCCAGTAAAGATGGTGCATGGTGAAAGCAGACCTCTCATAATAATCTGCACCATATTTAATTGTTGTACCATACTGAGTATCTGAAAATAATGTTTCACTATGGTTTTGCAATTGTGGCACTGTAGGCAGGCATTGTTTCACTTGTTTATGATTTAGGAAGTGTATCTGAATCTGTTGAGGCAAGTCAGCACTATACTCACGTCTTTCTGTAAGGGTAGAGTATGCAGCACCATTAATGTAACGCCAACAGATCCTGGTCGTCAGCGGGCAGGACTGAACCTATATGAGCTTCTACTTCATGAGCTAAAAGCCAACTGGCTGTTAGGTAAGGCTGTAGAGCAAACTCATTAATTTCTCTCTCTAAGCGGTCTCGGTGCCACTAGATGGGACAGAACACCACACCCAGGAGGTGTGTGTGTGTTACATTAACACATCCCATGCTGAATTCCTCTAATTTCTTGTAGCCCACAGCCATCACAAAATTAGCATGTGTCAGTGCTGCCATCTTGCCTGTCCAAGTTCCAGAATAAAGCAGGACTGGGCACCATTTGCACTGACATATTTTAAATACAAAATTGGAAGCAAATGTACAAAATTAAGCGGACTAGATGGCTGCATTGATAATGGGGATCTGCAGCATTATCTTATTTCAGGCTCAGACCAAAAGATCAAGGGTCATTATCATAAGACAGTTCTTTGGTGCTCGTAGTGAAATGGGCTGTTGGTGTTAGTCCACTTTTAAGTGGACAAATATCCACATCTCACACATAAACCCACTCTGCATCATAATTTTCATCCTTGTTGACATACTCAGCAGGGAAGCTAAAGATTGCATAATATTTCAGAGCACTTTGGTGACACACTAAAAAACACACTAAAAACAATACTAAAGACACACTAAAAAACAATACGTAGACAAGTATGTGGGTAGATAGAAATGTAGATCCTGCTTTCTGTGCTAGTCAGGAACCAGAAAGAAAAATAATCTTATAAATTATGAGATGACTATCTTTTCTGCTTGATTGCTTGTAGGTTATTTTGGTCATGGATCTGAGTTTCTGAATTATTACGTGTACTGTAACATGGTCTTTCAAAACAATCTTCATTTTTATTATATTACAGTATTTTATGGTAATAGTTTTAATCAGATGGACTGTGGGAATACTTATGCAGATTCTAACTTCTGATGCATGATGTGCATCATTACCTGTCTTGAGCAAATTCATTGTGTGCACGTACGGGGTGTGTGTGTGTGAGTGTGTATGTATGTATGTTTGCTTGAGATATCTTTCATTACATCATTTTGGGACTGGGAACTCAAAACAGTAAAAAGTATCATTTTAAGGAGAGCAGCATTTGGCTTTGTCATAGGTTGACATTGGTCCTTTAAGAGGGAGCAGGGCGAGTGTCAACTGTGATGCACCAATTGGGCTTAAAAGAAGGCACCTGAGCCCTATAAAGAGAGAAATATGGTGAGCCTTAGAGCACAGAGTCAGTCTGGAAAAGGTGAAGCTATTTGGATCAGTGAGGGAAAGGGCAGGTGCGAACTGCCTGGGAGTCACACTGGAGGAAGTCTCTGGGCAATGCTGCAGAGAGCAGAAAGCTTTCCACTGACCTTCCCTGGAAACCGGGGATTATCAGGAAGCCATTGGAGGAGCTAGCCTGCTGACCTTCCTGAGTCAGCGAGTCAAGGCCAAAGAAGGCAGGAGACAGCTGAAGGCTGAGAGCAGCAGAATAAGATGAATGCTTGTTCTGAGCCAGAGTCCTGAGGGCAAAGTCTGAAGACCAGGGTAAGGCATGATGAGGGATGCCAGAGTTTTACTGTATGCTGGGGTGTGGGGAGAGATGCCGGAGCTGTTCTGTTGCATTTATTGTTTAGACTATATTGGGGAATTTTGGTGTGTGGTTAGTGGGATTTTATGGTTTATGTGTGCAAGACTCTTGGAAAAGCCTTTAAGGACTATTTCTGGGAATTCTGAAGGGGAAACTGAGGCAGACACATCTGGCACAGTGCTGCGTACGTCATGAGAGCATTCCAGCCTGGGCCATCCTATGACATGCATCTTGTCAGTAATAAAGCACAGTTACTGTATATTGCTAAATAACTGTTTATGCTTCATACAAAATATACAGAAACATTCTACTTAGAAACTATCAGTTCTGATGGTTTTCTACATCTATACCTCAGAATCATTTATCTTGTGCTTTAAGTATTGTGGTACTTCTTTTCATTTAAAAAAAAACCTCTTTACATATGTTTTGCATGTCACTTCTTCCATAATTTGAATGAGAGACATTTGCTTTGCAGAGGAGATGATGTGAAGGTGTCTTTTCTGCAAGAAGTGATGGTCTGGGCCAAAGTTCTTACGCTGTCTTGGAACTCGATTCTGTATTGGAATCTGCTACTGTAGAATGAAAAGGAGTACTTGTGGCACCTTAGAGACTAACCAATTTATCTGAGCATAAGCTTTCGTGAGCTACAGCTCACTTCATCGGATGCATACTGTGGAAAGTACAGAAGATCTTTTTATACACACAAACCATGATAAAATGGGTGTTTACCACTACAAAAGGTTTTCTTTCCCCCCACACCCCACTCTCCTGCTGGTAATAGCTTATCTATTTAGCCATTTCCAGCACAAATCCAGGGTTTAACAAGAACGTCGGGGGGGGGCGGGGGGTGTAGGAAAAAACAAGAGGAAATAGGTTACCTTGCATAGTGACTTAGCCACTTCCAGTCTCTATTCAAGCCTAAGTTAATTGTATCCAATTTGCAAATGAATTCCAATTCAACAGTCTCTCGTTGGAGTCTGGTTTTGAAGTTTTTCTGTTGTAATATCGCAACTTTCATGTCTGTAATCGCGTGACCAGAGAGATTGAAGTGTTCTCTGACTGGTTTATGAATGTTATAATTCTTGACATCTGATTTGTGTCCATTTATTCTTTTATGTAGAGACTGTCCAGTTTGACCAATGTATATGGCAGAGGGGCATTGCTGGCACATGATGGCATATATCACATTGGTGGATGTGCAGGTGAACAAGCCTCTGATATTGTGGCTGATGTTATTAGGCCCTATGATGGTGTCCCCTGAATAGATATGTGGGCACAGTTGGCAACGGGCTTTGTTGTAAGGATACGTTCCTGGGTTAGTGGTTCTGTTGTGTGGTATGTGGTTGCTGGTGAGTATTTGCTTCAGGTTGGGGGGCTGTCTGTAGGCAAGGACTGGCCTGTCTCCCAAGATCTGTGAGAGGGATGGGTCGTCCTTCAGGATAGGTTGTAGATCCTTAATAATGTCTGTGCAAAGTCCCATAAAAACCTGCAGGAAGGGACATGAGAAGAAAATGCCCGTCTGCATGGAGAGAGAACTCACAGCATCCAAAGACATGTGTCTCATCTCATGGTCTTGTATAAAAATAACGGCAATCTGTGAAGTTAATACAGTCACAGATTTTTGGTCCCCAGGAACTACTGCAGTTGAGGTGATTGTCTGGTTGCATTGCTATGAGGGAGCGGGAGAAGGAAAATGTTGAGGTTGCTATGGTACAAAGTTTTTGAAAAAATGGCCCTGGCATCTCATGAATCCCCTGTGATCTGTCAGGTATGGAAGCAGCTTTTCTTTTGTGGTGGGGGCAAACTAGAGCAGATCAGCATTATTGTAGTACTGTTTTGCTTTGTCAAAACTGGCCTCTCCCCCCCCTTATTTTTTTGGAGAGAAACTGAATTTTGTTTTATGTGACATCATTCTTGAAAGTCTTATCAAAATCACTGTTTTTGCCCTGTTGGAGCAAATTGTGAGCAAAGCGGTGTTTGAATTTTTTTGACAGTGCGTTTTCAAGAAGCAAAACATTGTCGATGGCTATTTTATTAACAGTTTTGGTGACTTTCTGATGATGAAATAATTTTTGATTAAAATTCACAAAACGTTTTTGGAAAAAAAAACTAGGTCAGTTCCTAAACGCTTAAAACTGAAACAACTTTGACAGTTGTATTTTTTGAAAAACTGTTTCTTCAACTAGTTCTAGGGCAACCCCTCACTCCCAGGAAGATAGTGGATGGAGAATCTCAGTTTGAAAATCCTTGCAGTTATTTCCTCTCAAAATCCCCAGTAAAGATTTTTCACACATGAAGGGGAAAAAAATCTGTCTCTATTGTTTTGAGAGAAAAACTATAGAATTCTATCAGCCTTTTATGAAGAACCTTACTGTTCTTACTATATCAAATAGGAATTGCTGATAAAAGACTCTATATCTTAGTGATTATCATTATTATATCCATTAGACAAGGGCAGTCTGGTGTTAATGGGGGAATTATTCCAATTTTAACTTCTGATTTAGAGGGCAAGAAATCTCAGTTTTTCAGCAATCACTTCATGTAGTTCCAAGTGTCCGGATGTGCCATCAGCAGAGTACATCTGGCTTATTATCTGGTAGGACTAGTTATGTCTTTTAGCAAGCAATGGTGAAAGAAGTACTACTAGAGGAAAAAAGTCCCCACTGCACTGCTTCAGCCCTACTCTCCCCATGGTCATCCATTTTAAAATGAAATTCCTGTGTGGCATATGTGTTCATTTCTCTTTATAGTCACCTTGTACAGCTTTGTCTTTTGATGTTGTCACTCTGCTGAGTTGGGATGGAAAGCCTAGCATTATGACTGCTACCCCTGCAGCTCATCATCTTATAAACTATTTTATCTAGAGTTACTATATTTGAACATTCAAAGAAGAGGACACTCAATGGGGGAGAGGGGGTATTTACTCGCACCCCCCCGCCCCCATTCCAACCGCTTCCCCCAAAGTCCCTGCCCCATCTCCGTCCCCTCCCTGCCCCATTGGACCCCTTCCCCAAATCCCCACCCTGGCCCTGCCTCCTCCCCTGAGCGCGCCACGTTCCACCTCCTCTCCCCTCCCTCCCAGCCATGCGAAACAGCTGGTTCGCGGAGCAAGCGCTGGGAACTAGGGGGAAAAGGTGGGCACTCTCTCAAGTGATCAACATTCACTCTCTTTCTTGAATGATCAACATTCACTTTCTTTCTTGAATGATCAACTCTTCTTTGGGGAAAAATAATAATGGCAAAATCACAGACATTTTTAGATATTTAAAAATTCCTCCCGGACGGCGATTTAACAACCAAAAAGCCGGACATGTCCGGGAAAATACGGACGTATGGTAACCCTAATTTTATCATCTTTAGCACTTCCAGCCTTAAGCAATACTGGCCATGTTGTAATCTCTTGCAGTTAGTCTCTGGGCCATTCTTCAAGTCAAGGAGTATAAACTGTCTCCTGTCTTCGAGAATATGTCTTCAAGGTTTTCCTGATCTTTTCATCATTTCAAAGAAGGAAAACCAGTTAAGATTTGCATCTTGGCCTTAATGAAACATTGTGTCCTCTTTGCCTGTCTAGGTTCCTTGTTTGTTATTAAATGTTTGGGCCTACGTTCTGCCCTCACCTTCAGCCTCTAAAACATATTATCTCCCTTATGGCTGCACAGGGTATACAGGAGGGAATTTAGGAATTAGGAACAGAGAACTGGAATGGGCTATCTAATCCAGTCCCCTGCTATCACAAGCAACCTAGTCATAATCTCATTCATAAATTCATCAATCTCCATTTTAAAACTAGTTAGGTTTTGTTTTTTCCCCTGCTCCCTCACAGCTGTTAGAAAGCTGTTCCAGCACCTTACTCCATCTCTGACGTTAGAAACCTCCTTCTAATTTCCATCCAAAATGTATTCCTAGCTAGTTTATACCCATTTGTTCGTATGCCAAGTGTAACTGAATTCCAGTTTACAACCGAATGCAGCTTGACAGAAATCCCGAACAACAAAACACAATCTGGTAAATAAGAAATGTAGCCTCATTCACCATTTTCTAACATAAAAGGGGAAAAGTTAATAATGTGCATAAATGTATGTTAAACTATATCATTTTTTATAAATAAATGTGTATTGATATAGTGTACCCTCCTGCTTAGCAAGACATAGTACCAATTTTAGGTTGCAAATAAACGTGTTTTAATGGTTATACTAACCAATGAGAGTAAAGCCTTCTTTAGGAAAATAATTAATTAGTACACTTATTAGTAAAAAATAAATCAATTTAAATCAAGGTTTTCTGCTTGTTAATGTAAACTCTGATTAAAATCAGTGTTTTGAATCAATCCACATTGCATCGGAGGACTGCTACTGGTTACACAGACCAAGGAATGCAGATTTAATTACATCAGTATCAGATTTCCTTGCTCCTACTGGCTGTCTCAATGCTTCAGTTCAGCAGCTTTTCTAAAGTTGATTATGCAATAGGTAACATTATACACTGCACCCACGGTGCAATGGCAGCACCCAAAAGTGTGCCAGGTGCTTCACAGACACAAGTAAAGGCATCCGTCCGGCCCTAATGAGTTTGTCATTTAAATTCAGCCATGAAACCAGCAAAGCGTGGTCTATACCAGAATGTTGTACCTGCAAAGCTTTCCTAATGGGAGCACAGTTAAGGGTCCTAAACCAAAACAAGGGGAAATGAAAGCATTACGGTAACAAGACCATGTAGTTACATTGATAGTTAATCTTTGGTTTATTTTTTATTATTCACTTTGTATAGTCATCACAGAGAAATAGCTGTGTGTTGTTGTTAGGACATGTGCAGCCAGTGGTTTATTTCGGTATTCAATAGAACTGTGCAGATTTAGAGGAGCTGAAGATGTGGCCTCCAGAGTAGTACCTTACTTGGCAGTATCACTATTGATTTCCATGGAACAACTTGCTGAATCAAGTATTATAAATTATTAAGTGAATAAGGTATCAGGAACTGGCTCACCATTAAAGCCAGTAGTGTAAATGAAAATTGCCATAGCATTGCTATTGAAGCTTTAGATACTGAAAACATTCACAGTGGCAGTTGCATGATGATGCAGAGACTCTGTTCCTTTCTACAGATCACACATGCTATCTTGTTACCAGCCTTTATATTCTGTAAATTAAAAAAATTAATTAACTCACATTAGTAGGATGCAGAAGGTGACTCTGCAATCTGTGAGGTGTAATGTTGTTGTTTTTCATTAACTGATAAGGAAAAAAAACCTTCTCGTACTTTCTGGGTTTCTGAATTTGGAGCACTGTCAGAAATACTATTCTTGTGACATTGTTTCTGTTATCTAACCAGCCCGTCACAAACAATAATGGTCCAAATTAATCCCTCGTGTAAATCAATGAAATTAGTGGATTTACATCAGGAAGAAATTTGGCTCAGTCTTTTTAATTAAACTGCCAAAAAGTGTTTGTGTTATTTTGTTCTGAATGAGACTTATCAAAGACACCTAATATCTGCTGAGTTGTTTAACACATGTGCCATGATTTGCAATTTGATTTTGATATGCTGTAAGGAAATTTATGAAGTAAATAGTAAGTGTATTAATTTCTGTAATTCAGTCAAGTATATTGTCTCAAAAGTTTCAAAGGCATGCTTTATTTAATTATAGAGTAAAAAGCATCTTTAGTTATTAGTGGGGGAACAATTTGATAATTGTGTCCTTTGAAAAAAAAACAAAAAAACCCTGCCTTTTATTGCAACAGAGTGCTGGCTGTTGAAATGTGCCATAACCTTATTTGTATGGGATGGGTTTCTTCCAATTATTTATTCTATTACTGTTTCTAACACCTGTGGGAAATGTGGATCTTGAAGTAGTGACTGTGTTAATCAAATGACTTTGTATGTTTCTGTACTGTCCAAGTTTGTCATTGCATTAAAGGGCATAGCAGATGAAATTGGAGACTTGTAATATAGTACTGATTGGATTAACTTGTCCATTTTGTGCAGCCTGCTTGAAGACTTATTTTAGATAAATTAAGAAGATTAAATCTGGAGAGAGACCTTTGACAATTATTCCTCCTGACTGGATTTCTGAAGTCTTTAACATAAGCCCAGTGTTCTTGTAAAGAAGTTGAACTCTGTACAGCAGTAACTCTGACTGTTGTACAGATTACATTCAGATATAATATATCTAGTCTCTTTCAGTAGAGGTTTTTCAAATATTTTGATCTGCATGTGTAATCAATAACATATGCTGCAATCTGTAATGTCCTGTAGGTGGCATGAGCCATTGAAACGTGTACTATACTGTCGGTGCAGTTGTAACATGTTATCACTCAAGGTTGTTAATGCATCACCAATATGATATGGTATTTCCTTTTCACTTTTATAAGGTTGTGAGTGACATTGTGTGTGTAGTGAATGTTCCCTTCCTAATGGAGTTTTAAATTGTGAGGTAGTATTGTTAAAAGGAGAAGTTTAAATACCCTTTTCCTGTTATGTTTTCCTGTTCCAAAGTCCACTGAAGTCAATATAAGTCTTTCTATTGATTTCAGTGGTCTTTGGATCAGGTTCTTTGGGCCAAATTTTTAAAGGTATTTAGGTGCAGATAGGCAACTAGTGAGATTTTCAAAATTGTCCGGGTCCTTACTCCAATAGATTTCTGCCTGTGTTTTAACAATTGTTCATTGTTTTGTTCATCCATTGATTACCCTAGGAGTTAGGGAGCTAGTCACTTCTGAAAATCCCAATAGGTGCCTATCTTTATCTTTAGATGCCTAAATACCTTTAAAATTTTGGCCTTTTGAGCATAGAAAAATCGAATGTCACAAGCTATTCTAAGGAGTACAAGCGAGATCTAAGCTGAGGTGTCACTAACTGGTGGTTTGGGGTTATATCTCTGAGTCTCAGTTTTATAATCATCTACTTTTCAGTCCTAACACAATTGAAATGTTAATTCAGTTCAATATAAAATTTGTTAATACTGTTACTTGGTGTATAGATTCCGGGATTCCAAGGGCAGAAGGGACCAGTCTCATCATCTAGTCTAACTTCCTATATAACACAGGCCACAGAACTTCCCCAAAATAATTCCTGGAGCAGATCTTTTTTAAAAAAAGTATCTAGTCTTGATTTTAACATTATCAGTGATGTGAGAATCCACCACAACCCTTGGTAAATTGTTCCAATAGCTAATTGCCCTCACCTTTAAAAATATATACCTTATTTCTATTCAGAATTTGTCTAGCTTCAACTTCCAGCCAAACTTTCTCTACTAAACTGAAGAGACCATTATTAAATATTTGTTCCCTGTGTAGATACTTACAGACTGTAATCAAGTCACCCCTTCTCTTTGGTAAACTAAACAGATTGAAAAGGAGTACTTGTAGCACCTTAGAGACTAACCAATTTATTTGAGCATGAGAAAGCTCATGCTCAAATAAATTGGTTAGTCTCTAAGGTGCTACAAGTACTCCTTTTCTTTTTGCGAATACAGACTAACACGGCTGTTACTCTGTAAACAGATTGAGTTCTTTGAGTCTATTACTATAAGGCATTTTCTAATCCTTTAATTCATTCTTGTGGCTCTTCTGCAACCCACTCCAATTTATAAATCTCCTTCTTGAATTGTGGGCACCAGAACTGGGCACAGTTTTCCAGCAGTGATCACACCAGCGACAAATATTGAGGTAAAATTACCTCAGTACTCCTCTTTGAGATTTTCCAGGGTGCCTCCCCAGAATGCTTTTTTGGTCACAGTGTCACACTGGGAGCTCATGTTCAGCTGATTATTCACCACAACCCATTTTCCAGAGTCACTGCTTCCCAGAATAGAGTCCTCCATCCTCTAAGTGTGGCCTACAATCTTTGTTCCTGGATGTATACATTTACATTTAGCCATATTAAAATGCTTCTTTTTTGCTTGGTATCCATAAGAACAGCCATACTGGGTCAGACCATAGGTCTGTCTAGCCCAGTATCCTGTCTTCCGACAGTGGCCAATGCCAGGTACTTCCGATAGAATGAACAGAACAGGTAATTATCAAGTGATCCATCGCTTGTTACCTATGCCCAGCTTTTGGCAAACAGAGGCTAGGGACACCATCCCTGCTTCTCCTGGCTCATAGCTAGACAAATATCCAGGTCACTCTATGTCACTGACCTGTGCTCTTAATTATTTACCACTCCAGCAATGTTTGTGTCATCTGCAAATTTATCAGTGATGATTTTATGTTTTCTTCCATGTCATTGATAAAAATGTGCAGTGGCATATGGTCAGAAACTGATTCCTGGGGGATCCCACTGGAAACACACCCTCTGAATGATGATTTCCCATTAACATTACATTTTGAGACATTTTGTACAGCAGGCAGTTTACATATCCAAGCAAAGACCTCCTAGTACCCTTTCAACATGCCAACAAGGCTACTACTCTTCAGAGCTCCCCGCAGTTTGGTGAATGATTCTGAGTTTGGGGATCGTGGGCTATGTTAGATTGATCAATGTATTTTTCTCCCTTTCATTTTAGGCTTCCATTATTCCACTGAAATTATCATTAGATGTCTCTCTACAGTGCTATTCGCTTGGCATTCATTCTGAAGCTGGTCAGACTAGATTCATTGTTTCCTTCAGTTCTTTCATCATTGCCACTCTGTGGATCATCCAGTAATGGGTGTTCATCAGTGATATAAACTGTATTTGGCCCAGAAAAGCCAAAATCGACCTATTCGTGGTCTGGCAGTCTATTGAACAGTATTGACAAAATCATTTCTAGGCTCAGGTGTTTTGCATGACACTTCACTATGCTGCCTGGATAACCCTTTATTGTGGACATCAAGGCTGAGGAAAACTTTCTGTCAAATAATATATTATGATACTTAGTGAAACTGCTCTTTTCAGCTTTTCTCAGTGAATGTAGACTAAATGTTTAATAGTAGCTAGCTTCCAGCATCGTCCCCTCCCTGCAGCCCCCTACAAAATTACATCAAATGAACTCTACTGTCTTGCATAGATATGATTCAAACCAATCATTTTGTAAAGTGAAACTTTTGGAAAAACAAAACAAAAAAAACCTAGTGGGTGTCCAGTCAATATTAGGCTTTTTTTTCATTAAATAAGGAGGTTTTTTTAAAAAAATGAGCTATTTATTAAAAATCCAGTTGTGCCACTGTGTTCTGAGCTCTTTGGAAGTGGAGTTTCTGCTTTTTTGTTACACTTCGGATGGTCTTGTATTTCAACTAAACTGTTAACTCCTGAGGGCCGGGACCTTGACTTTGTTGCCATTGTAAAGTACTGTACCATACTTTGGCACTGCTGGATGCTATAAAATAATAGTAGTTATTATGGCAATTGTTAGCAATGGTTGAAAATCAACTTAAAGATGCAGTTTTACTGCAAAGTACAACCCCTGTAACCATGCCTTCATTTTGTATGTCTTTGGCTGTCTTAAATTCAACATAGATTATGCCGCAGAGAAGTTCTAATCTCCTGTTAATGGTCATTGCTAACCCTTCCAAAGCTACTGATCATAGATTTTGTGTGCATCCTTGTCGCAGGGTGGCTGGCCATTGCAAATGAAGCAGATCCAGCTCCTGTATGTCAAAGCAGGTGCTCCCATTTGGCCAATTAAGAGGGCGGAGCTGCACCTAATGATTAGAAAAGGTCAGGGAGCAACCAACTGAGGGAGAGTCCTGATGAGAGTGAGTCAGGAAAATCAGAAGACAAGAGGTCGTCTTTGGGGAAAGCTTCAGTGAGCAGAATGCTCATGACAGGCCTCCCTAGGAAGAGGGAGGAATTGGCTGGGAGACTGTATGTTTGAAACCTGGGCAAAGGCTGAACGTAGGACAGCAGCAAAAGGGGTTCGCTGGTTGATGTGCCCAAGCCACGGCCAGGGCTGAAAGCAAGAGAAGCAGCAGTAGCAGAGGGAGTTGCCTCCTGACTCTGAGCTGGGGCCTAGGGCTGAAGAGCCTTGACGGTAGGGAGCAGCAAAGGTGCTTAACTGCTGGAATCTCTGGAGCTGAAGAGCTGGACCCAGAGGAGCTTTGAGAGGCCCAGGGGGAGTGAGGAATGTTCCTTTGGCAAAGATGATTCCAGCATAGAGAAAATGAGGGTTCCTGCTCGGAAGAGCTGGGTTGCACTCAAGTTGGAAGGGGTGGGGTGGTTATCCTGTTACAAGGACAGGAGAGGGCCGCACTGGAGAGCTGGGATGTGGTGAGAGATGAGATGTAGGGGCTGCACTAGAGAGTCAGGCCGTAGTGAGAGATGCCATAACTCTATGCTGCACTGTTAGGACTATCATGGGGGAAATCTGGATTATGGTATGGGACTTTTATTATGATTTATGTGCATGGGACTTTTGTAATAAATTAACCTCACTTGGGAAAACTCTGGGGACTCTGAAAAGGGTAACTGAGGTAGGTGTGCCTGTCATTCCCCAGCCTGCTGCAGGAGTGTGCTCCAGATAGCATCGCCCTGTGCAAAGTTTTAATTATCATCCACTACTTTGTAGGGATTGTAATACTACAGAATTTAGAGCGATTCTTTTAAGTAGATGGAATATAAAATTAGCAGACTTTAGTTTAAAAAGAAAGTCTGGGCATAAATATTTAGAACTTGCTTTCACGTTCATCAGTGGATCAAAATGTGGAGACTTTCCCCATACTTCTCGAGATGCATAGAGTGAAATTCTGACCCCTACTGAAGTCAAAACAGCTTTGGGAGCTTTGTCACTGACATTGGTGGGGCCAGGATTCCATCTCTGATTTCTATTGCAAGCTCAGTCAGTTAATCGCAGTGTGATAATAGATAAGTTATTTACCCCCTCTGTGACTCAGTTTGCCCATTTGTAAAATGTACCTAATTTATAAGGTTTTGTGAGATGGAATTAATGGTTCTAATGTTTAAACCCATAAATGAAAGTTACTTTATAAATGTTAAATATCAAATTATATTGTTTAGAATCGATCTGGTTTGAGGTTAATACGTAAATATTTCCTCTGAACATACTTTTGTAGCCAGGCTAGCTAAAAGCCAGCACCCAGAAATTTAACAAGCAGATACTTCAGCATGGAAGTGCAAATTCTACTTGTAAATATTGAATGCTTTACAATTTATACCATGATTTGAAATCACTTCTGTGGGATTTTGGAATTCCAATAGGATATTTTTCTTAAAAGACAAAAATTATTATTCTCCACAAAGAGTTTTATTTTTCTGATGACTGATAGGAATTACATGCAAAGAGAATGAAAGGTGCTTTGTTGTATTGTATGGTAATCTATCATGAATTCCTTGGCTCACATTAATGAAATTGTGAACTGCTATATCTGTACAAGATGAATGTAGATTTGAAAAAATGTACTATTTCTGTTTTTTTTTCCCACCCCCAGAGATTTGATACAGTTGCCTAGGAAAGAAGAAGATACAGACATTGCAATGAAACTTCTGGTTCAATGGACGTCTTGTGGCCTTGAAGATGTTCAGCTCGTAAATTACTCTGTCTTGCTTGACCTGCCAGGCTCTTCTTCAAATACAGTAACTTTGAAAAATAGTGGTGAATGCTTTTATCCTAGTGGACAGAAGTGTTACAGGGAGACCAAAAAGCTTCACAGCCAAGACCTTCTGTACTCATACGCTGCTTACTCTGCCAAAGGAACTCTCGAGGTAATACAGTCATTTGTCTTTGTGATTTACAGTGAAATAGAATTAGAAAACAGCTTCCATCTGTCTTTAACTGGCAAGTCATGGGAATAATGGTGAAAACCTCAGACTAGAGATGAGCAAACAGATTCAGGTAAATAAGATGTGGCCCTCAGCTCAGACCTTGAAATGATCTGTTATGTTGTATTTTTATAATTAAACCTCAGCAGTCTCTCAGCTGGTGGGCTTATACATCCTGGTTTTAGCTGGGTATAAGAGTCTGAGAGAGCTTTGTCTAGAACTTTGTCTTCTCCCTATGCTTGTGTGAAGCAACTGCTGAGCAAGCCCTGCTAACTAACTTTTGAGGAAGGCACACAGAGAAGGGAAGATGAGTTTCTTTGCAATGAGATCTGGTTTGAGGACAGGATTAGGTGCCAGAAACTCATGAATTATAATCCTGGGCCTTGGGCAAGTCATTTAACATCCCTGCCTCAGTTTCCACATGGGGATTATAATTCTTACTTGCCTAGCCAACAGGGATGTTGTGAGGCTGCATAAATGTGTGTAAAGTGCTCTGAAGAAGGCAAACACAATAAAAATTCCACTGTTATATCTTTCTCCTCTCCACTTCATGATGTGTCACACACTATGAAGCAGACTCTATTTATCTTTTTTATTTCCCCATGCTTCAAAAATAAATTTAGTTTGTTTTCATGACTAAAATATTAATAGACCAAAGAAGTGTGGCTAGGAAGTTGAGTTTGGGGGGATTCCACCCCTCCCTCACCTCCCTCTGAGCTTTATACTTTCTGAACATAGCCCATCATGATGAGGTTTATAATATATTAGGATATGTCTAGACAACAAAGAAAAACCCAGCCTCTGCCAGCTGACTTGGGCTCGGGCTGCGGGCTACTTCACTGCTGTGTAGACTTCTGGGCTTGGGCTGGAGACTGAGCTCTGGGACCCTCCCACCTCGCAAGGTCAAGCCCCGTGAGCCCGAGTCGGCTGGCATGGGCCAGCCACAGGTGTCTAGTTGCTGTGGAGACATACCCTTAGTGACATGGATACCATCAGTATGATACAGTTTTTGTAGATTTTGCTTGTATTGTCTTTGACAGTACTGAATTTTCAAAGTCCACATGACTTCTATTTCCTCTGGGTATTCCTTTCTTCTGTTCAACAGCTGATTGAGTAGACATTCCGAGCATCCTGTTGATAGGATGTAATGCACTGTGGGGGTCTTGTCAACTGGAAAAATTCAATATACGGTATCCCTTTGTTTTAATAAGCCCATAGCATTAATTGTAATGAGATAAAAATATAGTTGTGGTCTCTGAGATTAATCCCACAAATGTAAAGCTGTCCTTAACCAATAAGGGGCCTAATAAATTGCAGGCTAAAAGAGAGCTAGCCTCTCTGGGGACTAAAATGAAGACTCTTGCAAAATCAAAGAGGTTTTTACCAATGACATCTCACCACACAGCAATATAAATTATATTTCAAAATAGTTCTTTATACTAGGAATTCTGCATAATGAAGCAGGACACAGAGACTACGTAGACATTAGTGGTGATTGAACTCTGGATCTTGCAGCAGGAAAAGCAAAAGACACACCTTTATCAGTTGAGCCAAAGGAATACTTTAGCTATTATCAGGGTTTAAGATCAGCAACTAGAGATATGATCATTGGATTATATGTATGTTGTTTTAGAAAGGCTAGACCCCAATGGATTATATGCATTGCTCTTAGAAAAGCCTTTCCTCAGTGTCTATAGGTCCACAAAGTGCAAGTCCCATTGGTGATAATGAACCATGACCACATATATATTTATCTAGACATTTTTATCAGCAGTGATCTAACCTTGAACTTGGAGTGCCTAAAGCACAAATCACTAATGTTTGAGCTAAATGTGCAGGTATCTTAAAGTGTGAGTAGCAGGTTGTCGTTGTTACTAAGATAACCCAGTAGAGGGAGACATGATCACATGAAGTAAGCCAGCAAATTACATTTATTTTGGATGTCACACAGCCTGGCTATGATTGAAACATCATAGGGATTTTTTCTGTTAAAAGATACTTTGTAACAAACTTGCCATAATATGGAATATTTTAATTTCCAAAACCTAATTCAAATTCTTAGCAGGGGCTAGCTTGACATAGAATTTATGGTCCATAAATAAACATGAGTTTCTAATACCAATGATATTTGTTTGAACTTCTAGAAGATAGAGCAATTAAAGAATTCTTAAATTGTAGTAGCCAGACTACCAAAAGAGCTGCAGTCTTATTTTTGTTTTGACAAGGTTATTTGTAGAATAGCAGTGCTCCTTTTCTTTGAAGACCCGTCATGTCCATTCATCATATGGCCATTTTATATGAGCTGTCCAATTTGTACTTTCCGTAACGGCCTAAATAGCATTTGTGATATCGGAAATCTACTTTGAAAGCCAACTTACTGGAATGTGATTGATGGCATGCCTTGCTACCTCTCTGTAATTCACTATGCACTGGAAAGGTGACACTGTTTACCCCATCATAACGAGAAGCAGGTCACGGTAGGGTTCTGAACAGAGCTGCCGTGTCAGCTGTGAAATACATATTACAGTGCTTATGTAAATAAATTAGCATAAACCAGGTCATCTTGAAAAAACAATGACACTTGTGTAATATATTTTTATTACACAATTTAATCGCAAGGTTAAACACTTTGCCTATTTGGTGAAAATAGGGAAAGAAATCTGGCTAACTACAGATTATATTAAAAGAGGAAATTACATTGCATCTAAATTATGCATTTGGAGTTAAATTTACCCCTTTTCTGAGACATCCAGCACATAGTTAATACACCACCTAAGCCAAGTAGAGCTTAAATATGACTCAAGTGGTACATAGACGCTTTGGTGGTTCTCGAACCACGGGTGAATTTCATCCCGATTCTGATCCTGTGAAGTGCTGAAAACCTTGTAGCACCAGGTTCTTAATTCACATGCTCGTTAAAGAGCCTTGGATAGAAACACAGGTTGGAGATAAATTATTTTAACATAAGTAAAGACAATTTGGTTTATGGTTAATTGCCCAAAATCTTTCCTAATGCAGAATTAACGTTGCCCAGTAGTGCTCGTGCCTTTCCAGAATGTGGAAATAGGACAAAGAGAATGAAGGTAATGAAAACTTAAAAACAATGCAACCTTAACTCTGCCCTGTTGAATTACGAATGATTCAGTAAAGGGGGTTGTTGGTGGCGGGATGCCATAATAAGTACACATGCAAAAGTTCTAAGAGAATATGCCATTATTTGTGTTGTGTTCCAGAGTTTTCAATGAACTCCAACTGTGTTCACTGTATTAGGTGTAGCTGTATTGAATGGTTGCGGGAGATTAATTGGAGTATCTTGGCAGAGGTTATAACTATGATGTGAGGAGAGGGATCAAGTATGCCTCATTTCAAAGCTGAATTTTGTAGGTTGCATCGATAGAGGTGCACAAAGATGTCTTCTTGCCATGGGAATTGTCTGTAATCTGTTGGGATATGTGTCCGTCATCTCCAGAGCTTCATGAGGCAATGTGTCGGAAGGAATGCCCTGAGTGAAGAGGTGGTAACGTGTAAAAGCCTGAGATGGTTGTATGGCGTAGCACTGATATTTGAATGAAGGCCAGGTGTATGTAGCTTTTGTTTGCTATGCCTACCCTAAACCTAAATTCTGATGTAGCTCAGAGAAGGTGTTAAACTTAATCCTACAGTACTCGTGCTCTGTAGCCTCTGCAAAGGAAGAGTGCTAGTATGTACGGGGGCACAAACCTCAGTGCGGGCTAGCTGCCCCAGTACAAGCGCACCGGAAATCCCTGCGTACTTCCTCTGGTCGCTACTCCACACTGAAGGTTGTGCCTTCACATCTTCACAACTATTGTCTGCTACCTGAGCTAGCCAGACTAAGACTAGCATGGAGATGCCCAGGACCGGCTCTAGGCACCAGCAAAGCCAGCACATGCTTGGGGGGGGCACAATTCCAGGGGCGGCATTCCAGCCATCCTTTTTTTTTTTTTCCCCTTGGGCAGTTGCGCTCTTGGAGCTTGGGGCAGCAAATTTTTTGCTTGGGGTGGCAAAAAACCTAGAGCCGGCCCTGGATATGCCTACCTGCAGTCATACTGTTTGGGTGCAGCTCAGGTTCAGTAACCACAGCAAATCCCCTTGAGCCATCTAGTTAGAGTGAGACAACACTGACTGCAAATCGTCTGGCTTCAACTGAGCCCTAGTCTTGTTGCGTATGCACATTTCATTCTTTTATGCATTTTAGTGTCTACTAACATGGAGTTAGAAATTTCCTCCCAGTAACTTTTTCACTATTGCTTCCCCAGACAGACAGTGGGTGCCATGCACTAGTTGAGATAAATCCCAAGTGACTGAGATTGGTTTGGGGAGGATTAGAGCTATAGTTTGAGTCCCAGGTGTACCCCAAAGAAATCACCTGAATTTATGGAAACAGCTGACCTTCTGTTTAAGGGGCAATATATCTTGAGAGCTCCTTGTTCAAATGATTGCATATTTGAACTGTTAACTCTATCCTTCACCCCCAAGAAGCACAGCAAATTTCAAGACCATCTGAAAAAGCACATGGCTTTTAAAGAACAGCTGTCCTTTAAACAGAAAGCGACGCTCAACCCTAATGATAGCAGAGCTGCCACTCTGCTATAATTATACGCAGAAAGCTGTGTAAATGCAACGTGACGGTTATACAGTTAAACTCATGATCAGGAAGTACAAAAGTTATCCTCACAATGACAGCCTTCACAAAGGCGTGTTGCACATTCTGTTGTTTTTTATGGTATCTGTTTAAGGCATAACTGTTCCTGTTTCAGACTACACATTTCACTAGAAAAAGAAAAGAGAACATTGTGTGCTGCAGCCAGAGCAACGTTGCTGGTAGAACTTTAACTTTTGAGGGGTAGATTTTCAAAGGCACAAATGGCAATTAGTAGAAAATATCACTCTTAATCTCCTGCTTTTTTTTTTTGTATTCTTAACTATGCTACCTGAATGCTTTCCCGCCCCCTCTAACTTACTAGGTATTCTTAAAGAATAAAAAGGACCAAAAGTCTTCAGCTATTCAGCTGCAGTGTTTGCAATCTCCTTTAAAAAGAGCTACTGGGTTGGTGGACTTACAAATTCTGATTATGGGTCTTGTAAACTTGTTGGACCAATCAGTGAACACTTACATAACTGTGCACTTAATCAGGCATGCACCAATGTCTCTGTGCTGCTTAGGAATGGATGAGAAAGAGCAGTGCTGATCCACTGGTGGGGACTGCTAAGCATGGTGCGTTGTTCATAGTCCAGTGCTGTGAAATAAATGGAAGGGTGAAGGCACTGCAGGTTGATGGAATGATGGGGACACTGCATTAAGTTCAATCCTAGGGTAAGGCCGGGTCTCCACTTAAAAGTTAGGTTGACATAGCAACGGCGCTCATGGGTGTGAATTCACAGCAAGGTTGATGGAAGAATGCTTCCATCCAGCTATGATCATTCACTGAACTGGCATTCGTACAGCGATGGAAAAGCTCTTTCCGTCGCTGCAGGAAACATCGTAGCTACAGCACTGTATCTTGTGCTGCTGTGGTGCCCGTATGATAGACGTATTATAGGCTTGACAAAGCCCTGGCTGGGATGATTTAGTTGGGGGATTGGTCCTGCTTTGAGCAGGGAGTTGGACTAGATATTCTATGACATGGCCTAAGAAGTCAGAAGTCAATAGTTGCACCACTTTTAATGAGGACTGAATTTTGCTCACTCTAGTCACTGAAGCACTGAGAAAGCCACCTGGAAGAGAGATTGTTTCATGGGAACCAGTGGAATTATTTCTGTCGGTGTTTGGCCCTTAGACATAATTTTCTCTTAAATTATGTAGGATGGACCAGGAAAATTATGGAGGGGAAGGAGACTAAAGATAATCTAGGTGTGCCACAAAACTAAACCAATATGTTGCCTCAGTTTTCAATAACACTGATAATATGGAACATGGGTATGAAGGCAGGATGGCTGATGGAAATGAGTGGATAGAAATGGAACTTATGACATCTGAGGTGGAAGAAAAACTTAGGGCATGTCCTCACTTACAGCACAGCTGTGCCACTGCAGCGTGTGTGATGAAGACGGGGAGAGACCTCTCCAGTCGGCATAAAAAACCCACCCCAGCTATGGTGGCGGGAGAAGCTCTCCCACTGACGTAGCGCTGTGCACACTAGCGCTGGTGTAACTGATGTTGCTCAGGGAGTGGAATATTCACACCCCTGGGTGATGTGAGTTTTACCAACATAAGTGGTAGTGTAGACATAGCCTTAGAGCTCAATGCACCTAAATCAGGAGGATTGGAAAATACATGAAAAATCCTTGCTCCAAGACTAACAAGCTGTTCAGGGGTAAAACCTGATGACTGGAGAATAGCTAATGTTGTTTCACCTATATTTAAGAAAGAAGACAAAAGTGATCTGCACAGTTACAGACTTGTTAGTCTAACCTCAGTAGTATGCAATGTTTTAGAACAAAATATGAAGGATAGAATAATTGCATTCATGGAAGTAAAAGGAAAAGGGGATGAAATGCAACACGGGTTTACCAAAGGTAGATTGTGTCAGACTAATCAGATTTCCTTCTTTGAGGAAAATAACTAATTTTTTTTTAGATAAGACAATTGATGAGGTTACAAGTTTAATAAAGCTAATAGTGTAGATCTAATATACTTAGACTTCAGTAAAACATTTGACATGGTACCACGGGAAATTATTAGTTCTACTCAAGAAGATGGGGATCAATATGAGAATTGTAAGGTGGATAAGGAACTGGTTAAAGGGGAGGAGGCAACAGGTTGTGCTAAAAGGTGAATTATTGGACTGGAGCGAGGTTACTAGTGGAGTTCCTCAAGGATTGGTCTTGGGACCAATCTTAATCAAAATGACCTTGGAACAAAAAGTAGAAATGTGCTAATGGAATTTGCTGATAATACAAAGTTGGGAGGCCTTGTCAATACAGAGGAGGATCAGAATATTATACAAGAAGATCTGAATGATCTTGAAGACCTGAATGACGGAAATAGGAGGAAATTCAGTAATATGAAGTGAAAAGTTATGCATTTTGGATCTAATAATAATAAGATCTGTGACAAGCTGGGGACTCATCAGTTGGAGGTGACAGTGGAGGAGAGACACCTGGTGTTTTGATCAATCACAGGATGACTGAGCCCTGCATGTGATGAAGCTGTGAAAAAGGCAAATATGATACTAGGATGTATTGGGTGAGGCATTTCCAGTAGAGAAAGAGAAGTATTAATGACATTGTACTAGTCTCTGGTAAGACCTCATTTGGAATACTGTGCAGAATTCTAGTCACCCATGTTGAAGAAAGATGAATTTAAACCGGATCAGGTGCAGAAAAGAGTTATTCGGATAATCCAGGAAATGGAGGGCCTATTTTATGAAAGGAGACTTGAAGAGTGTGGCTTGTTTAGCCTAGCAAATCAAAGGCAGAGAAGGGATATGATTGCTTCCTATAAATACATCAAAGTGGAAAACACCAGGAAGGGTGAAGAGCTGTTTAAGCTAAAGGATGATATTGCTACAAGAACAAATGGGGACCAATTAGCTGTGAACCAAATTCAGGCTGGAAATTAGAAGAAAGTTTCTAGCCATCGGGGTGAGGTTCAAGAACAGCCTCCCAATAGGAGTTGTGGGAGCAAACAACTTAATTAGTTTTAAGAGAGAGTTGGACAAATTTATGCGTGGTATTGTGTTACAGGTTTGCTTGTGATGGTGGGGGGCAGGGTTCAGCAACCTTGCTGATTCCTTCCGGTTTGTCTTATGTTCCTAAAAATTTGTGCTTCAGGGTTTCAGCTGGCCTCTTGCAGAGGTCAGGAAGGGATTATTCCCTGCCACACACACACTATGGTAAATGTTTGTTGAGTTGGGTTTTGAGCGCCTTCCTCTTGAAGCATCAGAGATGGCCACAGCTGGAGATGGGACACTGGATAGGATAGGATAGTGCTCTGAAGTGGCACTGAGCATTCTCTCTCTCTCTCAGGTGCTTGGCAGGTTGGTTCTTTGTCAAAGCTCAGGGTCTAACTGATCAAGATTGTGGAGTTGGGAAGGAATATTCTCTCAGGTCAGATTGGCAGTGACCTTGGGGTATTTTCCCTTTCTGCTGCAGCATGGGGTGTGGCTCATCTGCTGGGGTTAACTGGGTATATCTCATATAATCAATTCCCTGCCGTTGCAGGGGCTTCAGGCACTGGTGCACCTCGGTTCCTCCTATTCTCTGCATGTGGCATGTCTCCTGAGGGCTGTAGTACTTGTGGTCTAATTTGGGTTGTTGGGTTTAGTGTGAGAGTGCTGAGTAGAGTTGGTGGCTGGTGTTGTGTAAGACAGACTGGATGATCTGATGGTCCCTTCCAGCCTTGAACTCTGATACTTCTTGTCAGTGCAGACATAGAGATTATACCAAACTATGTGGAAGCCTCTCTGCACCATGGCTGAATATGCCCTGCTTGCTCAGTGGTAACAAATTGGCTTCTTTCAGCAGCTTGTAGCTGTTTGAAACAAATGTGAGCACATGGGTAACACATCTGTTTTAACTAGAGCTGGGCAAATAACTCCTCTTTTTTTTCAGTTTGGTAGTTCCAAATGTATTTTTTTTTTTGTGAGGATCAAACTGATTTTGGATTTTTTGGTGACACAAAAAAATCCATTTGGGGTCTGTTCGAGAGTGTGAATTTGAACCTGTCTTTCTCACATCCCAGGTGTGTGCCCTAACTACTGGGCTAAAATTTATAAGTTGGGGTGGGCAGCAGGAGCATCCCTCCTCCTCCTTTGCCTGTATTGCGAATGGCTGAAACGATTCATGTCAAATTTGTGAATAGATTTGGGATGAGCAAAATTGCATTTTTAATCTAATAAACTCTGAAATAAAATTGTCCAGCTCTCATTTAAAAGTACACATGTAGGCTTAAGGAAATTTTCAAGTGAGCGTTCTAGTATGCAATTTTCTCATGTTATATTTGTGTTAAATAGCAATTTTTCTCAAGCCGTGCAAAGATGCGAGTCCTTAAGAGTATTTTCAGGCCACATTTCACATTTCAAACCTCAGTTTATTCTTCCTCTCTGGTGGGACTTCTGTTGGTTTTGTTTTAAAATGAAGTAAAGTGTGTGGGGTTTTTGTGGTGGTGCGTGGGTTTTTTTGTTGTTTGTTTTCTCTAGTTTCAGTACTCAGAAATGATTTGAAGGAAATTTGTTCAAACTTTAACAAAAAATGTCACCTCCAGACAGAGAGCCAATATGGAAAATGTCACATCAAAAGATGAAAGTTGTGACTGTGAAAACAGGGGCTTATAATAGAAACCATTTTGGAACTGTTGCTAAAGCTAGTGTTATCAGAACTGTATATAGTAAGAAATGCTGTATTTATTCAACCCTGAATTCCTGTCACTCTAAGCAACTGCACAACTTGCAATCTAAAAATTAAATAACCTTTAGAGTAAACAGCTCTTGAATTGTCCCTTCAAAACTGTGGTATTTATGGATGATGATAAAATACAATAAGACATCACTTGCTTCTGTTCCTCAGAAAATAAGGATAGTAAATGCTAAAAATTTAGGAACACTGTCAATATAAAGTCACTGTAGTTGGAGACAGATTACATATTATCTTGCCCTGACATTCTTGCCTATTAGATATTTAATCCCCTACCACAGGGAGCAGTAAGGCTCTCATACTGTTTTATTGGCCATAATAATCTGACCCTTGCTCTACCAGCAATATGTCAGTCTGCATGAGAACGTGAAATAAACACACTATAAAAATAAACATTTTGGATCACTGCACTGAATATTAATTTTAAGGGCTTGGTAGGCAGGAAGAAAGAAGCAAATATAAATAACAGTGGAATGTGCTGTGAATTAGAGCTGGACACTCAAAAAGATAAGCAGTGGGATGTTTTATTCTTTGATGCAGCATGATATATCATGGCAGAGGGAGCCTTTAACCGTATGTCCTATCGTGCATGTTATTTAGACATATTGTCACTGACTCTAAAAAAGAAATAGCTGTTCTGTACTATTACAATGGTATCAAATCTGTGGATACTTTTCTACAAGATAGCTGTTCTCTATCTAGGAGAGAAAAAAAAGCACATTTTTTTTTATTCTTTGAAATAATGACAACATTGATAAAAACTGTAATTTCCAACCTATTAGGACAAGACGACAAAGTCAGCAACGTAAGTCGTCTTAGATTACCACTTGAGGACACTACCAATCAGTTTTTATTAAGGGGAAAATACAGAAGAATGTGTTTTAAGCTAAGCGGATCAAGAAGAGAACTAGTTTTATAGCTTCGTTCATAAAAGGAATTCTTAAAATACACACAGAAGACTTGATGCTTTCAAAGTATCAAGTGACAAATAGTTCAGAATAGTTCTGCTGAGGATAGATTTCACTGAACTTTCTAAAAGCTTTACTACATGTTTTTCTATAAGAAGGTGGGTGGTGGCCTGTTTACAGACTGCATTCAGGAGTGGTTATAACCATGGAAAGCCATAAGCTCAAAGCCATTATAGGAGCTGAAACAACTAAGCTGGAATATTTGAAACAAACAGCTAACACAGCCTCTCCTAGTGAGGACTATTTTTGGCAAACGTCTCTTGAAAATCTTTCAGAGAAAGATGAAGAAACCAGCAGAACGTAGTCTCAATATTGATACAGTTGCACCAAGATATACATAAACTGGACCAAATTCTAAAAAAAACCCAACCCCCAGATAGGCCAGTGTTTGGCATCAAGGTGCAGTTTGGATGAGCAGGTGCTGTCCAAATTCCTGAGTCTGCAAACTGGACTGGAAGAGTCATGAGAAGAGGTGCTGTCTCATGTCTTCCATCACTACTTCTGGTTGTGGCTAGACATACCTCAGAAATGCACTTCTTGCTGTGGGTCACAGTTCTGGTTCCAGTCCCAGCAGGATTCCACAAGTTAAAAATAGAAAAAACGTGTAAACAACTGGGGGGACGGGAGAGATAGCTCAGTGGCTTGAGCATTGGCCTGCTAAACGTAGGGTTGTGAGTTCAATCCTTGAGGGGGCCATTTGGGATCTTGGGCAAAAATTGGGGATTGGTCCTGCTTTGAGCAGGGGGTTGGACTAGATGACCTCCTGAGGTCTCTTCTAACCCTGATATTCTATGATTCTATGAACTCCGAGCTTAAAAGTTTGGTTTGATATGAGAGAGCTCCCATACACACACACACACACTGTCTCTACTATTAACTATAAATAAATCTAAAGACTAAAGTGTCTTGTGTCTGACTTTCATAATAAATATGCAGTACTCTCTTTCTCATTCATTAGGGGCCTTAATAAGTGAATTAGTAATGAGAAATATCAGTCTTGTTCCCATTAGTCATATGTCCCTGTACGTTGCAGTTCAAAGAGGAGATGATTAAATACCATTATGGGGTGGTGTTGCAAGGTGCTTCCCCCTCCTCCCCCTGCCCCACCCTGTGCAAAATTATGCCACCATTCAGAGATGAATCAACATTGCACCCTCTGTCCTCTACAGACTGAGAGACTACTTTACCCTAGCACTTTCTAGGGGAAGACCAGGTGGATGAGGGAGAAGGCTAGGCCATATTCTCAACCCTCCTCTGCTCCAGCCAGCCAAGCTGACGGGGCCTGGAGGAGAAAGCATGCTGCACTGACCTCTAGGAGGGAGGTTGCCACTTGATTCAAGCTAATGCCCCTCAGTCATGATCTGATCGTAAAAGTATTTGTAGAGGATTAAAATAGGATGAAAATCTAGAAATAAAATATCAGTAAATAAGACTTTTAACTAAGACTTCAATTCCTGAGGATTTTTTAAAAAATATCCATGTTAGTGCTAGCATTTACCTCTTAAAATAGACTTTTAAGCCCAGAAGGGCCCATTATAATCATCTTCTCTGTCCTCCTGCATAACCCAGCCCATATAATTTCATCCATTTACTCCTGTGGGGAGCCCAAAAAATGATGTGGATCATTTCAAACTTAAATGTTTCACTGAATATATTGTTACTGTTATTATAGGTCTGTGACTGTACAATGATCACCCTTTGAAAACCAAAAAAATATGCAAAACTTTCCGGCTTTGTCTTAAATAAATATATGTAATGTACAGGGAAATCTGCAAACACTGAGGTGACCTCATCTAATATTTATATAAGGCAAAATTGGTAAGTATTTTTAAGGATGACCATGGTACAAAGTTTGTGATGTTTATCAAATTTACAATCCAATTTTGCACCCAATGCAGAGACTAAGACAAATGATGTTTGTAGAATTTCAGGAATAGGACTTTTTTGATGTTGAATGATAGATTATTAGGGAAATTTGCAGCTTAATCAGAATTTATATGTGTGCATATTAAGTTCTTTGCTTGTAGTGAGAGGGTTTTCTGTTTCCTGACAGTTTTGCACTCATTTACTTTGGATTATTCTTTGGTCAAGATCATGTGGGTCGTAAAAAGAGGGCCAAGAAGAACTTGGGTTAGGTTTTCTTCAGTGTATTCAGGAGATGACAGTTCTGTAATAATGTCCCTAATTATTCTAAGGGTGGCAGGTAATTATCTTACCATTAAATATTGCCTGTGTCTAAGTATGCGTGCAGTAAGTCTCCTGCTTGCCTCAAAAATCTACCACTATTGCTGGAAACAATGTAATGTAATCACATCACACCGTGCACTTGCTGCAGACAGGGTACCCTTCCCACTCAGATCTCCCTGTCTCACATGAAGGTGGACTAGCTACATCCCCTCTGTGCTCAAAATGTAGAAGAACCTTCCTGTTTGTAAGAAGGGGAAGGTCTGTGTCAGAATGTGTAACACTTGTCTTTCCTTTCCCCTCCTCTTCTCCCCATCTTGTATCTGTGGCACCAGCAATAAATCCATCTAATGCATACTCAGTCTACATTCACTTGTCCACAAAGTCCCTTAACTATTCTAATTCTCACACCATGCCCACCGCTGTGGTATCTGCGTGCCTGTCTTTTGATTGGTGATCCCACCATCAGGGGCATCTTCCTCTGTGTTGGGGAACTGCCCCATGACAGAGGATCCCAATAGCAGGGGAGGTTGACTGGAGGGTAAGCAGGGTGTCCGTAGCAGGTGCAGAGGAACAGGGTCTCTGAGCCTCTAGTGAATCATCAGATATCTGTTGGCCCTGGGACCCATACACCCTCCCTCTCATTGACAGAGTGACTTGGGAAGAACATGCAGATACAGTTGTCTTCCTCAGCGCCATACTCCAGTATGTTTTTCTGCCAGAGGTAGCCCTCTTTCTTCTACCCATTGGTATTTCCCATTAAAATATGCATTTAATAATTGTAAATAGTTAAACCAGGCAGTTTACTTAGGCTTATGCTAACCCTCAGGAGTTCAACAAAACCAGTATATGTAAATGGAATGCCACACACTTGTCTCCTTTAACTAGCATATGTCAGGGAGATGATGCTGAAGACCAGATGGCATGAGAGTTAATGTAAACTCTTTTCAGGATTCAAATGTTGCTTTAGGGGATAACTCCTGCCAGGACTTGAAGACAAACTGGGTAACCTGCCTGGATGTTGCATGAGTGTCCTGGGGCCTTATCCACTCAAGAGACTTGCTAAATGAGTTGGATGATGTCAGAGGGTCAGGCTAACCTATCCTGGCACCTAGTCATCCTGGCCTCAGTTTCCTCTGTGGGTCTTCAGTAAATGCACACATTTCAAATAATGCCTGTCCTCCCCACACAACCTTTTGGGGTCTGGTTTAATGAGACATAACAAGAAATAAACAGTTCACTAGGTACAAGCAGTTCCTATCCTAGTCACGCTGTCCCTGAAAGCCCAGGTCCCACTAGCTGAGTGCAGGAACTTAGGTTCTTCCCCTGTTCCTCCCACTACTTGGCTCTCTCCAGCCCTAGCACAGTTCTAATCCAGAACTCCACTGTGTCTCCTGCTCCCTGCAGATCACAGTTGCTGTTCAATATGCTGCCCTTCTTATAGTAGGCCCTGCTTCCAGACTTCTCTCACATGATCCTTGATCATCTGACTCAGTCTCAGGCCAGAACTGTGGCCTTAACACCTTATAGGCCCAGATGGGTTTAGCCTGGATAACTGTCCAAAATATTGACAGGCATTTTGGCACAATTCAAGAAAGTAGTCACGTCTGCTTAGGGGAGGCACACACTACAAACATGTCAATGGTACAAGTGAGCTTAACAGGGCAGAGTTACAAGGAGAATGTGGCAGAATCCCATCCTGTGGCTGCCTGTATCCCCTGCTATCAGTCATCAAGAATAACGTGCTCATAGCGCAAGTATTTGCTATTTGAAGCACTCCAGCCATTCATTTGTTAAATCTGAAATCCTTTAGTAAAATAATCAATACAGAATACAGTACCGTAATTAATGACAGTGCTAAAAAATGAGTGTAGCTTTAAAATAGAATTGGAAAGCCAACATCAGAAGATAGTTATAGAAGACCTGTATGATCTGACTTTTTGCCACTTCTGTATAATGAAGGTACTATCTGATTCTCCAGACCACACTTTGTGTGTTTTTTGTAAGGGGACAAAGCTGTTTTCCAGAATTTTTAGTGACTGAAAAATACAAATATCTGTGTGATTAAACATCAAATAAAACTATGTTCTTCTCATGTTAAAATCTTATTTGATTATTGATTTGGTTGATAATTTATATAATATTAAATAAATGTTTGCAAAAAATATCTGTAACATAAACACTTGAATCCACTTTCAAAAAAATGGTTTCTGTTTTTCATCCAGTATTCTTTTTAATGCTTTTTAAAACATTGCCTTAGTGCTTTAAAACCATTTTCTAATGTTTTCACACACCCTTTTTCCTAAAGAAATGATTTGGTCCTATACTTTGTGTAATGATTTAAAGCAAGTAAATTCACATTAAATGTGAAAGTTGTCATTTCAGTTTTCAGAACTACCTTTTTGCTCATCTAGATTGATTAAAGCTGCTTTAACTTGCAGATTTATGTTTGCAGTGCTACATGATCATGCATCTCCCTGTCTGATTATATTCACGTGCATCATGTTTGGCCAGCCAATTCATGTACGCAGTTTTCTAAATAGGCTTGGCAGAATTGGATTTTTATAAATTTCAGTAGATAATATCAGTGTTTATTTTTAAGTTTTTACATTTTTCATCTATTTAAATTTTCACAGTCGCAGGAAACTGTGGGGTCAGACAATAATGTCTGTGGGGGCAGGGTCAGACAATAATTATTTGACAGTAGACAGATTCAAAAAGGTAAAACTTTCTAACTATTAAAACACAAATTGTATATTTTGACATGCAATGTTGACAAAGTAAATATCCACACATCAACTCTAATAAAAGTGGAAAACTAGGTAGAACTAATGGAAACTAGGTCAAATTACAGAGGATGAATATAAAAATAACAACACAATTGCTGAAGGATAAAAGTAGAAAGGCCAAAGCACACAATGACATTAAACTAGCTAGGGACATAAAGGGTAACAAGAAAACATGTTGGCAAATACTTAGGAGCAAGAGGAAGACCAAAGACAGGCAAAAGCCATTACTCAATGAGGAGGGAAAGAAAATAATAGAAAATGCAGCCATTGCAAAACTGTTAAATGCGTTCTTTGCTTCAGCTTTCACTAAAAAGGTTAGCAGTGATAATATCACTAACACAGCAAACATCAGTCTACATGGTGTAGGATCTGAGGCTAAAATAGGGAAAGGACAAATTAAGAGTTAGGTTTGTGCTGTAGACATACCCTAAAGGCCTTGTCTACACAGCCACTTTACAGCACTGCAACTTTCTCGCTTAGGGGTGTGAAAAAACACCCCCCCCCCGAGCGCTGCAAGTTTCAGCGCTGTAAAATGGCAGTGTCGACAATGTGCCAGCGGCGTCCAGTGCTGGGAGCTACTCCCCGCATGGGGATGGTTTTTTTACAGTGCTGGGAGAGCTCTCTCCCAGTGCTGGTGCCGTGACTACACAGCCATGTTAAAGTGCTACCGCGACAGCGCTTTTAATGTTGCTAGTGAAGATATACCCTTAGTCGACCTTTATTAGGTCAGTAATTACTGAGGCGGTGCATGTCCACACTGCCCTCCTTGAGTCAGTGGTGTGTGTCCTCCCCAGGAGTGCTTCCACTGACCTAAGAAGGGCACTGTGGGAGCTGAGAGCCTGGTCTCAGCTCTGCTGGCAGTTCCCTGCTAGGAGCCTGGCCGCCTCACAAGCTCACGGCCTTTGGACAGGCTGCTCCCCACTGGAAGTGGGGGGAAGCCACCTGGGGCTTCTCTCCTACCCATTCCCCTTTGAGAGCCGGGGGGGAAACCGCACAAGCCTTTTCCCCTACCCATTCCCTGCTGGGAACCAAGGGAAGTTGCCCAGGCCTGGGGAGCAGAGTCTAGCCACTCTGATTTCTCACCTTACCCCTGCAATGCCCCTCTGCCGTGTACATTGGCCAAACCAGACAGTCTCTACATAAAAGAATGAAATCAGACATCAGGAATGGTAACATATAAAAAGCCAGTAGGAGAACACTTCAGTCTCCCTGGACATTCAATAATAGATTTAAAAGTAGTCACCCTACAACAAAAAAACTTCAAAAACAGACTTCAAAGAGAAACTGCAGAGCTACAATTCATTTGCAAACTTACTACCATTAATTTGGGCTTGAATAGGGACTGGGAGTGGCTGGCTCACTACAAAAGCAATTTTCCCTCTCTTGGTATTGATACCTCCTCATCAATTATTGGGAGTCGACCACATCCACCCTGATTTAATTGGCCTTGTCATCACTGGTTCACCACTTGTAAGGTAACTCCCTTCTCTTTATGTGCCAGTATATTTGTTTGTATCTGTAATTTTCACTCCATGCATCTGAAGAAGTGGTTTTTACCCATGAAAGTTTATGCCCAAATAAATCTGTCAGTCTTTAAGGTGCCACCGGACTCCTCGTTGTTTTCTTGAAATAGTAGGTGATCTCTTCCTTTACACGTATGTGTAGCTATAGCTTTACAGATGCATATTATCTTTCTATCTATACACATACTCACATGTATATAACTATATATAATACAGTGTCAGTGTGTATGCATACACATACTTATACTTATGTGTGTGTGTAGAGTTGGCTGGAAAATGGAACGAAAGTTCTAAAATATTTAAATTGAGAAACATGTAAATGACCTTATTATGCTGAAATGTTCTGATAATATTGAAACATTATAATATAATAGTAAATATTATATGTAAATATAATATACACAATATAGAAGTAAAAATAAAAATAAGAAAGTTGACACAAAATGCTGTGAATTATTTCAAAACTTTTCAGTCAAATTTCATTGAAATTAAGTTGCCAGGAAACATTTCAATATTGCCAAAACATCATTTTCCCATGGAAAACTGCTCTGTTGAAATGTTTTCAACCAGCTCAAATTCATGCCTATATAACTACATACATTATACACCCCATCCTCAAACAATATATTATATTTATTTGTAAGGAAGTTGCAACACCTGAAGAGAACATTTTTCTCTTATGTGTTTATGAGATGGACTTTTGTGGGTTTTTCCTTTCGTTTTGATTAATTTATAGTGGCCATAAGTTCTAGTTTAACCTGTGTAATTGAGGGCCTTTTGCATTATATAAATAATTATTCCCGTATCAAGACAGGTGGTAACTTTAGGTTATTATTTCTGCTTAGGAAAGCATTATCACTGGCAATATATCAGTCCAGTAAATTGTTATAAGGAGAGAGATGCAAATTACAATGGGCCAACAGAGCAAAAAATAATTCAAGAGGTTAGAAGTTTATGTCAGACTAGTGAACTTTGGGAGATGGCTGATAATCAGACATTTCTTAGCAGAGTTTAAAGTCTTTAAAGTGAAAATTGCTGATGATGTGTTTAAGTCTGAAAATTCCCTATATTCTGCAATGATTTATAACAAAGACAAAGTTGTTTGTTTGAGAGACCCATTTATGTGTAAAAATTAAAGGTAATTACCCGAATGTAAATTCATCAGAGGTAGAAATGTCTGGTTTTAGCTTAAACAAGAAGCCAGAATTTGTATATTATATCTGTTTAGAAAAGATAGGGAAACAATGTTTTCCTCATTTTAAACTCAATTGTATTTTGTGTGTTCAAAAGTTTGAAACAAATATTAAGTTTGCCGTCAGCTAAGAAACTGTAGAAGAAAAGGACTGGGGACAGAGGAGCAGAGAGAAAAGAATAATAAATAAGTAGGATGAAAATATGAAGCATACAACAGAAAGAATAAAAAACAGATATCCAAAGATTACCGGGGGGAGTGCTCACTTATGTAGGTTTAGATATTGTGGCAGTTGTGCATCCCTAGTACATAGCACAGTTTCTTCCTCTTGGCTAGAAATATGTTTTGATTTTAATTCAGTAACCCTTGGAATTAAAAAAAAGAAAAAGAAAACTAGTATAAATGTGAAAAATATTCACAATGTCATTCTAAAAATTGGGAACAAGGAAAAACCTTGAACTTCGGGAGATTTTCCCTCAGTAGAATAATAAATGGCATGTAACTGATTAAAGATGTTTTCAAGGAGGTCAAAATATTATACAGATATGTAAGTTCAACCTACCGTGAAGGCCAAGTTCACTACCAAAACTTTCAGCTCCGGGAAATGCAACGTTGTTTTTGTCTTCCATAAAGCATTGGACTGTCTGTGCCTGAGCAGATTACTGATTTTAGGTGGGATGCAATGCTGTGTGCAGTTTTATATCTATTTTGGATGTGAAAAATCCCTTTCTACTCTAAACAGACATAATGGGCCAGATTCTAATACTCTTAGTCACATTCAGGAGAACCTTTTTCTACAAGAAGGTCCATTGAAGTCAATGAGACTACTCACTGAGTGAGATACTAATAACCTTGAAATAGCAGTGTAACCTGGTCCTATAAATCTTTTGTAGGATGTGCAATTATTCACAGATAGGAATAACGAGTATTTTATGAACTCACAGACTAGGGGACAAATTACTTCATGAAACAGGACACCATATCTATTCATACTGGCTTGCAAAACATAAGTATGTATAAATAAATTGATGAAGACTATAATACAGAGTTTTCAGTGTGATAGAACCTAGGGCTGCCCTCCTTGTTTCGTAAGGAGCAATAAGATGTCATAGCTATGACTGCTGCAATACAACCACAAGATAACAGAACCAAAAACCCTGGGATCCAAATACACCTAGACTTTGTAGTTCTGGTCCATCTTCAAGACATGTAAAGAGGAGCTGATAGAAGAGAAAGTCCTGGGTAGTTAGAAGTTGGAGGTTAAGTGGAGAGAGAGCAACCATATCTGATCCAGAGGGTAGCGATTGTTTTGCCTTAAAAAAAATAACCCTAACTCTGATCATTTTGAAGAATATGCTGAGACATTTTTATGGTTGTTGGATGTTCAACTACTGATTAAGGCTCCCAAGTCTATAATTTCCTGTAAATTTTCTAAAGTTTTCAGGACCTTTCTGCTACTAATGGCCTGAATCAAGTCTCATGCTGATTTTACATAAGTGCAACTCCACTGACACTAAGGTATCATGAAAGACGATATCATCATGGCATTGCCAAAAAAGGGTGATCTTACTCATTGCACAAACTATAGAGGTATTGTTCTACTACCAATCCTGGACAAAGTATTGGCTACCATCATGCTTAATAGAATAAAGAAGGCAGTGGATAAAATGGTATTAGAAGAACAAGGTGGGTTCCGTCCAGGTAGATTATGTTGTCAACAAATATTCACTCTTTGCCAGATCACTGAAAAATCTACTGATTGGCAAAAACTTTATTGACTTTAAGAAAGTCAGAGAGACAGAGAATCCATGAAATATTGCTAGAAGGTATGGGATAACAGATAAATTGATCATCATCATAACGAGTTTATGTGATAGAAAAAGATACACACAGTGAGGTCAGGTACAGGCCAGGGTGTGTTATCAACAATCTTCTTTGCATTAGCAATAGTCTGAGTGAAGGGGTAGGTGGTGTAAAATGGTTAGCGGAGAGTTATGTGACCTTGACTTTGCCAACAACATTGCTTTACTAAGTATGACTTGGAACAGAACGAGTGGCCTTACTTCAGAGGTAGGACAGTAAGCAGCAAAAATTCGACTGAAAATAAATGCATAGAAGACAAAAAGAGGAAAGTGGCCAAAAGATACAAAAGTGTACGTGGATGGAAAAGAAATCAACAAGGTAGAAGAGTTCTATCTGGGGAGTCTGATGAGATTTGAAGGTGTTTGTGATAAAGATATTCATACAAGATTAGGAAAAGCAAACTACTTTTGGAATGATGAACAACATCTGGTGAAAGAGGTCTCCACGCCAAATTGAAGGTAAGATTATACTATCTGATTGTACAGAGCAGAGGCTTGGCCGCTGAAAGTGGCTAACAAAAAAAAAATGTGGAGGGTGCCTATCACAGATAGCAGAGGAAGATATCACACATTTCATGGAACGACAGAATAACAAAATGGGAATAAGGGAGCTGACAAAGCAGGACACGATAGAAAATATCATCAAAGAAAGACGGCTCAAGTAGTTGGGACATGTGCACCATATGGAAGATAGGAGACATGCTAAACAAGCACTGAATTTGGTACCCAAGAGAGGAAAGAGAAAATAAGGAAGTCCAAGGAAGAACTGGCAGAAGACAGTGACAGAGGATAGTGAATGTGCTGGGCAGAAATACCACAACTAGAGAGCATCTGTAATCAGTACAGGAACTGGACTGCCCAGTGTGTCAGCAGCACAGGAGGAACTAAGGTCGAAATAACTCCATTATCTTCACTAGGGTGACACCTCATTCATACCAGTGTAAGTAAGATCAGAATCAGGCCCAGGTTAGTATTAGTATTTACCCTTGGCAAATGTTCCCTTATAAATGAAACTGAAAACTTTGACTTTTATCACTACGCTTTAAACTGGGGACTTTGATAAAGGGATCTCTCTTTGCAATGATCTGAAGTTTATCTGAAAGTGTATCAAGCCCTTCCAGATGACCCACGAATAGATGAAAGGATAGCTATGAAAGATACCAGATGTAATACCGTATTATTTGCGGACTGGACACAGCATGTGAGGTCATAGAGTTCCTATCGTGAATTGCTTATGAACTAAATAGACAATGCAAAACTCCCCAGAAGACTCAGGCGGTAGTCTGTCTTGGAACATTTATAAGCATGGTGAGTTTGGTGTGTGTGTGTGTGGGGGGGAGTTAGTGTTTTTGTGCTTCATGGGGGGAGGAAATAAGTTTAGAAGAACAACTTTTTTATTATTGTTTTTTAAATCGGGCATGGGTCAATGAAAATATGGTTGGATTTATTTTCCAGCAGAAACAAGAAACAATAACCTATCTTTGGGGGAAAAAAATCCTTCATCATCTATCCTCTCCTCCTTTTCTCTAAAAAGAAAAGGAGTACTTGTGGCACCTTAGAGACTAACCAATTTATTTGAGCATGAGCTTTCGTGAGCTACAGCTCACTTCATCGGATGCATACCGTGGAAACTGCAGCAGACTTTATATACACACAGAGAATATGAAACAATACCTCCTCCCACCCCACTGTCCTGCTGGTAATAGCTTATCTAAAGTGATCATCAGGTTGGGCCATTTCCAGCACAAATCCAGGTTTTCTCACCCTCCACCCCCCCACACAAATTCACTCTCCTGCTGGTGCTAGCCCATCCAAAGTGACAACTCTTTACATAATCAAGTCGGGCTATTTCCTGCATAGATCCAGGTTTTCTCACATCCCCCCCACCCCCATACACACACAAACTCACTCTCCTGCTGGTAATAGCTCATCTAAACTGACCCGGGTCAGTTTAGATGAGCTATTACCAGCAGGAGAGTGAGTTTGTGTGTGTATGGGGGTGGGGGGGATGTGAGAAAACCTGGATCTATGCAGGAAATAGCCCGACTTGATTATGTAAAGAGTTGTCACTTTGGATGGGCTAGCACCAGCAGGAGAGTGAATTTGTGTGGGGGGGTGGAGGGTGAGAAAACCTGGATTTGTGCTGGAAATGGCCCAACCTGATGATCACTTTAGATAAGCTATTACCAGCAGGACAGTGGGGTGGGAGGAGGTATTGTTTCATATTCTCTGTGTGTATATAAAGTCTGCTGCAGTTTCCACGGTATGCATCCGATGAAGTGAGCTGTAGCTCACGAAAGCTCATGCTCAAATAAATTGGTTAGTCTCTAAGGTGCCACAAGTACTCCTTTTCTTTTTGCGAATACAGACTAACACGGCTGTTCCTCTGAAACCTCCTTTTCTCTGACACTGTTTGCATCATGTGCCTGTTTTTGCTCCCACTTAAAGAGGGAGACAAGAATCATGCCCACAACATCAAAAGACTTTTCAGTTTCTTTTCAGGACAAGGTAAAAGGCAGGACAAAAAGTTGGAAGGTAGATTTAGAATAGTTAAATCTCCTCAATAACAGATCTAGTGGTGTTTTTTTCTCTATGGCCATAATTCTCCACTATGTCTGAACTGTTTTTGGGTAGTGGGTGGTGACAGCTGGAGAGGCCACAGGCAGTCAGTTCCAGCTCTCTCATCCTCCATCTTTGTTTATGAAAATTAATAAAAATAATTATGTTTTTCCCCCAAGGACAAAATTCTCTCATAAAAACTCTACTGGAGTCAATGAGTATAGCAGAGTTACACCAAACACACTTATAACGCCCAATGTTCATCTGTGTACTACCAAATGTATATGGTTTTGTTACTAACTCTCCTGATTAGTAATTTCCTTAGTAGTAGTTGTCTTTTTGTCGTATGGTTTTACATAATGTATGTTTCTTTTCAGCACTTTGTAACTTCAGTACTAGATTATAGTGCAATGTAGTCATTTGCCTCAGTGAGGTTTTATTACACAAACTTTTAGCAATATCTTTTAAGGGCACCCATTGACTACATATGACATCTTACTTCAGTACTCAGATTTGGTGATTCAGGTTAGTAGACAAGAGCATTTGGTTTATCCAAATCCCCCAAAAGGTGAAATGAGATATCAAAGAAAACTGACAGCAAGAGAACCAGTTGGAAGTTATAGGGAAATGCAGGGGGCATGAATATTCCTAGAATCAAGATACTGACAGAAGCCCTAGATGATCCACTCACATAAGAAGGACTCTTAGTATAATGAACTTTCACAGTTCCTTCAAGTGGAAGAAAAGTAATTAAATTGCCTTTTATAATTAACCATTCCCATGCCTTAACATATATTGTACCCAACAACTGTTCTAAGTTAGGTGGACTACACCCTTATGTCTGGAGGTTTTTCATGAGAATAGTTTATTAACTTGAGCTCTTGATCCTACCTTTAATTTACATTGTAAACTCCTTGCAGCAAAAAGTCATGTATTCCTTAGTATTATGTACAGCAATGAGCACGATCTTGGTACCTAGTAAATAATGTTTTTGTAAGACTTTTCAATCAATTAGTTCTTGGCGAGATCACGTATTTACCTAGAAAAGCACAATATATAGTGTCTTAGATCAAGATACAGCATTCACCAGGAAGTTGGTTCATAACTTGTGAAGCAAGAACTATGTAAATAGCAAGCTGTGCACACTTATAGTTCTTTTATACAGAGGGAAGTGAGAGGTGAGAATGTCTAATTAAGAATACTTTGGAGGAATGATACAAGAAGAGGCATCTTGAATAGAGGCATCTTAAATTAAAGATAGTTAAGACCTAGGCAGACTGTGAAGAGCTACGAAAGGATCTCTCAAAACTGGGTGACTGGGCGAGAAAATGGCAGATGAAATATAATGTTGATAAATGCACATGGGAAAGCATAATCCCACTATACATATAAAATGATGGGGTCTAAATTAGCTGTTACCACTCAAGAAAGAGATCTTGGAGTCATTGTGGATAGTTCTCTGAAAACATCCACTCAATGTGCAGCGGCAGTCAAAAAAGTGAACAGAATGCTGGGAATATTTCAGAAAGGGATAGCAAATAGGACAGAAAATATCATGTTGCCTCTATATAAATCCATGGTATGCCCACATCTTGAATACTGTGTGCAGATGTAGTCGCCCTATCTCAAAAAAGATATATTAGAATTGGAAAAGGTTCAGAAAAGGGCAACAAAAATTATTAGGGGTATGGAACGGCTTCAGTATGAGGAGAGATTAATAGATTGAGGTCTGTAAAATCATGACTGGTGTAGAGAAAGTAGATAAGGAAGTCAAGTATCAGTGGGTAGCAGTGTTAGTCTGTATCCACAAAAACAACAAGGAGTCCGGTGGCACTTAAAGACTAACAGATTAGTCTTTAGATCTGTTAGTCTTTAAGGTGCCACCGGACTCCTTGTTGTAGATAAGGAAGTGTTGTTTACTACTTCTCATAATCAAAGAACTAGGGGTCACCAAATGAAATTAATAAGCAGCAGGTTTAAAACAAATAAAAGGAAGTATTTCTTCACACAATGCACAGTCAACCTGTGGAACTCCTTGCTAGAGGATTTGTGAAGGCCAAGACCATAACAGGGTTCAAAAAAACCCAGATAAATTCATGGAGGATAGGTCCATCAATGGCTATTAGGCAGGATGGGCAGGAATGGTGTCCCTAGCCTCTGTTTGCCAGAAGCTGGGAATGAGCTACGGGATGGATCACTTGATGATTACCTGTTCTGTTCATTCGCCCTGGGGCACCTGGCACTGGCCATTGTCGGAAGACAGGATACTGGGCTAGATGGACCTTTGGTCTGACCCAGTAGGGCCATTCTTATGAATATAAATGAGCACCTCATTTTCACAAAGGCATGTTGTGGAAGCAAATGGATTGACAATTTACCCTATTATATCTTTGTATATGGATTTGTGCCTGGGGAAAATTAAATGTGTTTTTTCTCATTTGAGCGGTGAAAGCTGTGATATTCAGTTTGCTTGAGGATAAGTGGAAAAGGCACATTTCACAAAGGAACTATATCAGAGGCCTCCTCAGAATGAAGCATATATATTTTTATTATAACCTCTCAAACCATTATGGCTTTTGAGACTCCAAGTAATTATTGTATATAGTATGTATTTTCTAAGGGCACTTTGTGAAAGAAAAATTGGGAGCTATAGAATGATGTAAAATTTTGTGTAAACTTCTATACAGTACATTAGTGAATTCTTTGTTCTCAGTTGTCCGGGGTGGTTTATGCTCATGTTCCTTCTGAGAGATTTTTCAGTTGGGATTATCCGTGTAGGTAAAAACATGAAATATGTTCCACTCTCTTGAAAACCTCTTCAGCTATGCTTTTGTCATCTCTCTCAAATAACATGTTCACAACATCAATAATGTACTTTAAATTTTATCTGAACTATACCTCCCATTTGTGTTTTCTTAGTAAGCAGTTCTCATGCTCTCTAGATATTAGAAACAACACACTTTAAAAAAATCACCTGTGCAAAGTATAAGGTTTTTCTGCCCTTGCATTTCAAGCAGTTGATTTTTAAAGCTAATGTCTTTTTGTTGCTGAAGCATTTTATTACGTTGCATGGCACGTCAAGATCATGGTTTTGGCAGCGCACACTATACATGGCATACTTCGGGCACGCGTCTACACTGGCAAAGTTACTGCGCCAGCAGTTACAGTGCCTCTCAGAGAGCACAGAAGGAAAAATGCTGTTTTGTGTTCACACTGCCAGCTGCCTGCGCAATAGCGTGTTCACACTTGCGGCACTTGCAGTGGTATTTGGAGTGGTGCACTCTGGGCAGCTATCCCACAGAACACCTCTTTCTGTTTTGCCGCTAAGACTTGTGGGAAGGTGGAGGGGGTCACGGGGTATCCTGGGTCCAGTCCCAGTGCCCCATGATGCATTGCTTCACATCCCAGCAATCCCTGTGCTTCCATTCGCATTTGGGGACATCTTTCAACGGTTTGTGTACTGTGCGCCCTGCCCTGCCTCTTCGGGCTGCAGGAATGGATCCCAAACTGCTGACCAGTATGCCGTTTGCTCTGATCAAGAGGAGTTGATCTCGCCATGCAAAGTAGCTATGACATGAGATTGCTTGTGGCATTCACAGAGGTGCTGACCACAGTGGAACACTGCTTTTGGGCTCGGGAAACAAGCACTGAGTCGTGGGATCACGTTGTGATGCACATCTGGGATGACGAGCAGTGGCCGCAGAACTTTTTCATGAGAAAAGCCACATTCCTGGGACTGTGTGATTAGCTCGCCCCAGCCCTGCAGTGCAAGGACACGAGAATGTTAGCTGCCCTGTCTCTGGAGAAGCACGTGGTGATTCCACTGTGGAAGCTGTCTACTCCAGACTGCTACTGATCAGTCGCTAAACAGTTCAGAGTGGGAAAGTTGACCACTGGAGTCGTGTTGATGAAAGTGTGCAGGGCCATTAATTGCAACCTGCTCCGAAAGACCGTGACTCTGGACAACGTGCGTGACATTGAGGATGGCTTTGCACAAATGGGCTTCCCTAACTGCGGAGTGGGGACGGAATGGGAGGGGCACGCATGTTCCAATTCTGGCACCAGATTGCCTAGCCACCGAGTACATTAATCTCAAGGAGTATTTCTCAGTGGTTCTCCAGGTGCTTGTAGATCACCGTGGGCATTTCACGCACATTAACAGAGGCTGGTCCGGAAAGGTGCATGACACACACATCTTTCAGAACACTGGCCTGTTCAAGAAGCTGCAAGCAGGGACAGAAGATCACCGTAGGGGAAATTGAAATGCCCATTGTGATCCTGGGAGACCCCGCCTACCCCGTAATGCCGTGGCCTATGAAGCCATACATGGGGCAACTTGACAGCAGCAAGGAGTGGTTCAACAGCAGGCTGAGAAAGTGCAGAAAGACTGTTGAATTTGCATTTAGCCATTTAAAAGCCTGCTGGTGATGCCTGTATGGGAAGTTGGACATGGCTGATGACAATATTCCTATGCTTTTAGCTGCATGCTGTACGCTCCATAATATTTGCGAAGGAAAGGGTGAAAGCTTCACTCGGGGCTGGACCGCGGAGGCTTAGCGCCTGGAGGCTGAGTTTGAACAGCCAGAGACCAGGGCTATTAGAGGGGAACAGCACAGGGCCATAAGGATCAGGGATGCCTTGAGGCAGCAATTTGAAGCTGAAAGCCACTAATATTTGCTCCTATGCTCGGGATTGTAGTGCTTGTAATGCTAGGAGGTGACTGGCGCACATGATGCAATAAGGGGGTTTAATATAATTGCATGTTGCTTTGCAGTGCTCCTTTTGCTTTCACTTAATAGCATAAAGATTGCTTTCAAATCAACACAATTCCTTTATTAAAAGACAACAACCAGAGGAGAGAGTCAGATGACAAAAATACATCAGCAGGGAGAAGGATGGGGGAAGGGAAGGTCTCCAGAGGAGGAGAGGTCCCGGGACAGCTACAGATTACTGTATGTCCAGGGATCATACCCAACCTCCTCCTTTGGAGTACAATGCAGTGGGTGCTGTGCTTCAGCAGGGCCAAACTGCAGGGGATGGGTGTTGAGTGCAGTGGGTAGTGGGAGTCCATACTGCTGGACTGTGAGGAGGGAGGAGTGGAATGCTGCGGGTAGAAAGTGGAGCCAGGTGGTTGATAAGAGTGTGTTGGTAGTGTGTTAAGTTAAGTTAAAGTTAAGGTTTTGCAATTGCCCAAAATGTGCTTACTAAGAGGTAAGTCCTTTTTGTACTGTACAGTTCCTCTATGGATTATTTGAATCTTACTTTGATAAATTCTTTTGATTTTATTCAGTTTCCCTGAGGGGCATTTGGTGGTTGTTATTAATTATTATTATTACATTGAAAGAATGTTCTTGTACTGCATTGATTTATAGCTGTTCGTATGATTGATTTCTTGGTAATATATTTCTGTATAGCGGTCACAGTGTATATTCTAATCACTAGTCCTGACAACAACAATATTTGGACAATATTCCAAAATGACAACATAAGGCTGACATTCCTCCATGCTTCGTCTCTGCCCAAAGGTGAATTTTTGTGGAAACACTGAGCACAATCTTCTTGAATTATGAGGGGAGGGAGAAAAGAAATCCTCCAGTATAAAAAGAATTTGTGAGTTATTTTTCCACCTCTCCTAGTGCTTGGGTTTAATAATATTTTGACTTAGATAGCCCTCTGCAAACACTGTTTAGTAAGGCCTCACAGTGTCCTTATGAAATAGCTCAATAAGGAAGTATAGACTCCACATGGGCTGGGTTACACATACATGGGAAGTCCCCCACAATTTTTAAAGCCCATTTTTAGTGACAGATTTTCAGAGGTGGTCTTTCAAATACTGTAGAGATAATCTCATCATAAATGCCTGGATGATGGATAGATAATTAGAAACAGGGTTTTTAATGCTATAGATAGATAGCTCAAGAGCCATGTGAACCATATCTCACAAGACAAATGTGGCAGGCTGGGGGGAATTAGGGTATTGTCCTGAGTGACTAATATAATCATTTTTGCTTAACTGAAGTATTATATGAATCTGTGATTTCACTTCAAAAATGAATTAGAAGATTTCTCAGTTCTGGTTGCATCGGCATAATTCTGTTGATTTTAGATCCTACAACTCCAGTGAGTGTAGAGCATGGAATGTTATATTTACATTAATGAATTTAGATTAAAAGAATTGTTGCCAAATCACGATCATAGGTGAAAATTGTTGGGCTCCTTAAATCACAGCCAATGATTGTGGTGGAAAATTGTGCTGAAAGAAGTGTATTTAACAGTCATGTTTAATTCTCAAGCCCTTTGGAGTTTTAAACATGATTGGGAAATACAGATAAGTTAATTATAGAACTTTGATTGAGCACTTTGTTGCTCTTACTGGTAATTTTGTTTTAGTGGCACTAAATTCTTGTTTACACAGTGTGACTGTTCTCACTAAGGGGGTGTAAATTCTAATGCACACTAGCATGTTGCACGCTAAAAGGTCCCTAATGCAGGACGACATTACTCTGCACTAGGGAACTTTCAGTGCACACTAGCAGGGTCCACACAGGCCAGTCAGTTTGCAACATGCTAATGTCCAGTAGAATTTACTTCCTTCTTGTACTGACTAAAGCACCATGGACAAGCATTAATGGTAAATGGCAAACAATAGAGCCTTAATTACCTTTTCTCTTTACAGGCAGAAGTCATTGATGTGCAGTATGGGACTGTAGAAGATTTAGTCCTGATTCAAGTCATGACAAATGTGACCAATAAAATCGCACTTCTGAAGCTAGGACAATCACCTTTACTCTATAAGGTTAGTTACATGTCTGATGTACTTTATCTAAGTAATTTCTTTTGTTGTTCATTTCCAGATACTAAAATGGGGCCTTGTGTTGCCATCTCTCAGCAGACCAGTATTTGTTGGCATTTAATAGACTCCTTAACTCTTTCCTGCAAGTGTCTGCAGTGTTTGCTTAGTTCCAGTTTTGATATGTCATCTGTTTTATTGAATTGTATAATACAGTATCAGAGGCTGCCTGTTGATAGTGTCATATTTTCCCTTGTTGGTGTAAATCTTACAGCGAGGGAAGGAATCTGTAGGCGAGAGAGGGAACAAGTCCAAGAAAAGAAGCGTCTGAGAGCAGGGGTAGCTGGAGCCTCGTCTGTCTAAAATTTGCATGTCGTCTTAAACCGAAATCTCTGACTCAGGCATCATATCTAGTACTTGGACTGCTGGAGACTTAAACATGCCCTGAGGTGAAGCTGAGTGCAGTCTGTGCCTGCTTAACGTCAGGCTTTTGAAGATCTTCCCAAGCCGACTGGGCTGCCTTCAAAATCCAGTGCTTCTTAACTTGCTATGACTGTGCTCTACAGACACTGAAATTTTGAGGTGATCCTCAATAAAAATACAGCACAGGAGGAATAAACAGATGGGGCCTATCAGGCAGGCTGCAAATAAGACAGTTCTTGGTCTTGACTATGGTTTGCTTTAACCTGGTTTAACTGTATATACTATACATACCCAAGCTGGCTCAGTATCAATGCTGCCATTGGCTTCTTAGCTTTGCTCCCCATTCTTACTACCTCTGAGGGAGGGAAGAACTGTAGAGAGGAAAACATCATTCACTTTTATGAAGTTTTCTGCCATAAAATGTGTGAGGGCATGCTGCCTAAAGCATCTGTACTTTAGCTCGCCGCTTCCACTGCAGGCCAGCCACATCCTCTGATACAGAGGACAACTAGAAAGACATTTTAAAGAGACATACAAAGGCCGACTGCCAGCTCAAAATGAGCATATTGTGTAGTTTCTGTTCCCTTCCTTCCTTGCTCTGTGTGTGTGTGTGTGTTTGCTCCCTTCCATCTCTGATATTTGTGGAGAGCACAGAGATTAAACACGTTTGTCCATTTTCATCTGAGACTTGACAGATCCAAATATTATATAAAAATTGAGTTATATTTTTTGATGTAAAAACCCCTATTTTTTATTGTGAATATTTTATAAATAAGAATTACATTAGTTTGGTATTTTGAAAGAGTCTGCTGGCTCAGTAAATAATTAAACAAGACACTTCATGCCCAATTCACAGAAGCAATTATAAAAGACCAGTATCTCCAGATTTTATAATTAAAGAATCCGGAGCTGCTCCGCTGGCCACAGAAATCACAGAGAAGACCAGGGCACTGGTTCATAAAATAGCTGCTTAATATTTTTTTAATAGAAACAGTCTTTGTCTCAATGAAAATGCCATTTTCAACTGAATAATTTCGGTTATTTATTTAAATTATTTCGAGCCAATCTCATTACATACATGAAAGGTCAGTAATCATTGTCAGAATTTGACATGTGCAGCAGCCTCGCGCATAGATCTTATGCTGCATTTCTTTTTAAATGCCAGTAACAATGAAATCACAATCAGGGTTTGTTTAGTACAGTCTTGAATAAGAGGGAAAGTCTGCAGTACAAAAAGGGCAATACCGTTATGTACATCACCCACAAAGAGGATTTGTTAAGGTTTAAGGTTCTGATCCTGCTAACACGTATATGTTCTGGACTTTAAGCTTGTCAGGAAGTCCTACGGAAGTCTAAAATACCACCTTTTCCTTCTGCCAGGGAACTAAAGCCAATATGTGGGAAGATTTGCCCTCTTTTATTATTTCTTCTTTCAGGTCCCAAGCCCTCATTTTTAGGACACAGATTGAGACGAGTCTTGCTCGGCTTTGAAGTAATTGTATTCTTTGTTAAAGTAGTGGAAAAATATATGAAAGATTAATCTTTGGTATGGAATATTTCTAAATGAAAAGACATATTGGACAACCCACTCTTATTGTGCTACTGGGGTGAAATCCTGGCCCCTTAAAATCCCTGGCAAAATTCCCATTCATGGATCAATGGGATTCCCATTTTTTTAAACTGTTCTCCATTCTGTTTGTGTTTTTGTACTTACTGAGTCTTCCATTTCTGTTTTCCAGACCCAACCCTCCTTCTTGCCTGTTTTTCCTTTTCTTTCTTCCACGTACTTTGTTTTACAGCATGTTAACACAGAAAGTCGATTCCAAGCAGAGCTGTAATTATAATTTCTTATTTCATGTTTTTTAGCCTAAATTTTGTATTTAGCTCACATTTTCCCTATTTAATGAACTTTGATCTCTCATGATTATATTAAAATGATTGTATTTATATTACAGTATATAATACTGTAATTGGGACCAAAGGTCCCAATCAAGAGTGGGGTGTTTCCATGGCAGGTATATGCAGAGAGACATCATCCTTGTCCTGTAGTTTACAGTTGTGCCCTTATTTTTCTAGTTCCCTCCCTTCCTTTACTTTGGCAATCTTTTTGTCTCTGTATCTCTTTATTGCAATCTCCTCTATCTTTTCTCTGTCCTTCATATTTCCCCTCCCCCCCATATTTTTTTTACCTCCCCTCTCTTTCTCTCCTTACTGAGTCCACTGGAGAAAGTCCAAAAGACAACAATACATTTTTACTACTAGCAAAGCTAAGCCTGAGTTCACAAGAAGCACATTTCCTTGGTTTTATAGATCATACTCGGCAAAAAGAAACTTGTGTAAGTGGAAAACAGTTGTTCATCCAAATATGCACCAGGTGACAATTTATATAGAACTTGTAAAATATGGATATAGATCTGGATTTTTGAAGCCTTCAGAGTTCTGGGTCTTTGGATATGCAGTTTTCATTCCTCCCATGGCATTGATTTGTGCAGTTCTGGCCAACCACAAAATTCACATCCAAATCCAGATTGATAATCCCACAAAAAATCCAAGTGTTACTCCTCTTCAGAGTTTGTGTGGTCCATTATAGAGATTTAGCAGGCTGCAAAATTTGCATCTGGGATCAAATTCTAAACCCTTTTGGGGGTGTTTGGATAGTGTGTTCTGGCTTAATCCCGTTTTTAGTATTTTATATGGGTCTATTGAAGACAGTTTATGGGATGGGGAGCCTGGGGCAGAACGAGAATGGAAAGAACTATGAAACTAACCTAGGGCCAGTAACTGGGGATGCTCCTCTCCTGCCCTGGAGTTCCTCACAAGCAGCCATGGACATCTTTTGATTGTCAACACCTCTGTGAGTTTTTATTTCTGTTACCACCACCAAGCGACCATCACATTCTACCCACAATGTCTTTCAATCCTCAGCCCTTCCTCCAGGGAGAGGAAGCAGAAGGAATCTCACCAGCCAGAGACCTAGCTTCCCCTAGGCTCTACTAGCCCCTCTCTTCTGCACTCCCTTCCTGTGCTTTTTAACTACCTTCTCAGCTGATGGGATAATTAGCTCCTTAGTTCATTTGACCATTAGGTAATTAAGTCTTTGATCCCTCAATCAGGGTTTCTCTGGGGTGAAACTTAGTGCCTAAGTGACCAGAGTGCTGGGTCAGCTGCTTGCTTTCAGCACTCTGTCACAAGGTCTAAATTTTGTGTTGGACAAGAAGAATTTGTAACTGGGAAATGTTGCTATATATGTAATAAGAATTGTCTCACAGGTTTTTGTATGTCTGATAACTCACTGGAGTTGACAAGATTTGTGTGCTATATTAACCACTGACTGATTCCAAACATTCTAGATACATTGCAGTAGAATGAACCTACCCAAGTGTGCTCTAACCTTCCATTGATTTCAGTGGGATTTACAGTGAGTGCCAGCAGAACAGCAGGTATAGTAAAGGAACAGTAGTTAATTGTTGTTAGCGGTAACAATACAACAGTCATACAATAGCCTCGATTTGCTAGCACCAAAGATTAATAAGTAATAAAAATGACTAATTACATCCTCAGAAAATTCAGGTGATTTTATTTCTTGTCTCTTGTAAAAAAAATGTAGTTTTTGAACGTAATTATTTTTTTCCATTTCTTTCCTGTGTGTCTGATTTATTTTGGAAACATTGCTGAATAAAGAGGAAGTGCCCTAATAGGGGTACAAGAGAAATTGGTTTTCCTGAGTCACAAGGAAATATGTTGAGGTTTAGATTGCCCCCTATGCACAGAAAACATGTAAGGGTTAAGACATGCAATGAATTTTCAGTGGTGAAGTTTCCTCCAAATAGTTGTATTGGGGAGGGGATCTGCTTCCCCCTTCCCGCAGCACAAGATACATGTGGATGTTAAGACACCTGTTGGAGACCAAGATCATCCCTGAGGTGTCTCCATACTTTCCCCAACCCCACACCTCATGGCAACATGGCTCCTGAAGTGCTCATGTTTTCATGGCCTTTTCACTTGAGGCTTACTCTGAGGGTGGGTTCTTAAATCAGGACAGAAAACATACATACAACATTACCGATTGGTCAGTATTATTCTACACAGGTAATCCCCATTTTTCGGGGGAATTGATGCCATGCAGTTGTTGTCCTTTCCTGGAGCCTTGAACAAGTGATTTTTGCATGGAGGAGTTTCCTTGGTCTCTGGGTCTTAATGTGTGGGAGCAGGCTGCTTAAGGCATTCTGCACCATTTTGCTGCCTTCCTTCCATTCCACGCAGTGTAGTGTAGGGTGAAATCCTGGTCCCACTAAAGTAGGGATTTCACTGTTGATCTTTGGGGCCAACTTCTATTCCTACTGAAGTCAGTGCTTTAAAGTGATTTCAATAGGAGCAGGGTTGAGCCTATTGTGGGTAACAAATGTAATTGCCACAGCAATAATAAATTGGAATGTATCACTTACTTTGATTGGACAAAGCAGTAAACTAAGTTTTCGTGCACACAAAAATTCCTCTATAATTTGCATTTTCAGTAACTATAAAAGAATGTGTATTTCAGAAAAGAATTGAGGCATTTTATTACTTATCACTAGATCTGAGTGAATAATTCACGGAGCACAACTTATCCAACAAATTTAGCCTGGCCTTTCTATTCGTGGTATATCTCTGTAAATAGATTGCAATTTCCTTGAATTTATTTGCTACTCTAACATATTCTGCACGTTCTTTAAAATTATGTTTAAGCTTCTCTGAGTTGATCACGGGCAATTTGCTTTAAGCCACTGATTTTCCAAATTAGAAATTTGAGCTGTGATGATTAGTGGTGATTGGTCAGAAAAGTAACATGCTATTTTTTCCTGATTAGATAAGGATGTGAACACTTTTGATACATATTTTCACCCAAGGATACTTATACTAGAAAAGATCCATCTCCTAATCTTCACCGAGAAAGAACACAAGAATCAATGCAGATTTAGGCTAATACTCATGGGGAATACTTTGAAGTAAAAGTCACTAGCCAGTATCTTTTCATGAGTATCTCCCAAATCCCCATGACTTTAAATCTTAAAAATGCAACCATAAAAAATCTACATTTTAGGCAAAAGATTGTAAAAAAATAAAGGCAGAGAAACATAATTCCTAATCATGATAATCCTGGCTTTGTAATTGAAAATAGCCATTAAGTGCAGTGGCTGAGATTTATCAGTACAGCATGCAGCTAAGCCTAGAATAGATACAGGTAGTGGTTTAGATTAGAGGAGAGAGAGTTTGCATTTTGTGAAGGTTATAGGAATGTCTGCACTGACAATTGAGCCTTTTATTTATGACATTCTACCACAGGTTATTATGCAGGCATTATAAGAACCTCCCCACACAGCCTCACAAATGATCTCAACGTGACCTAGAAAGAGCACCCTGTCAGTGAGAAAGAGGCATATTTTTCACTTCTAAATCAATCTTGAGTTTCCCCAGAGTAGATACTGATTATGTTGCCTTTTATTGCAGTATTCAGTTATGGGATGTTTTTATAATATAAACTGTCCATTGGGGAATTGACCCAACAAACTAATTTCAGACTGGATTTCTACCAGGATCCCAAAGGAGAAAAGATAAAATTTAATCCACTTGACCTTGTCCTACTCCTGTTCATCATATAGTGAGCTATGTGGGTTGCCAGGTGAGTCCAAATCTGCTGATTCGGATGATGCTAGAATTCCAGTTTTAAGGAATCTGTATGACAGATCAGAGATTTATTAGCCCAGTGCGTCTGACTACTGTAGGTCTTTCTCTCCTTCAATAACCATGTTTATCATTTTAATTGTCAAATTAACTTCCAGCAATTCAGTTGATCACATAAAGGTGTGATGCATTGGACCTGCTGCTTTTGACATCAGATAAATTTTGATGTTTACAAACACTTTATTGGCTCTTATCGTGTTTTGCAATATAAGGTACTTCATTGAGACAGTGCACAAGAACCTTAAAAAATGAAATACATGGAAGATATCTAAAATAAATGAAGAAAATTACATACCCTACCTTAATGGATAAATGTGCTAAGAACCTACTTGTAGCAGTGATCACATTCAGAACAGTGTATCTTTCTTTCTGTTTGTCATACCATACTTAAGAAATTGTATGAGTACCATATTTTCACATTAGTATAAACTTTGCTGCAGAGGAAGAAGTCTTTGAAGTACATCCTTTGCCTTGGCCAAGGAAAATGGCATTGCAAGGGTGACAGTGTAAGGCATCAAAGTCTGTGGATTCTGCTGCAGAAACTACTACCATAATAAATAGGAGACCGATAAGATAAAAACACCAAAATGTTGAGTACAGGGTGGAGTATTTAGATGCACTTTGTTCCTTTTCTGTGGCATGTGCATACATGGCAGATTAGATTAATTGGGACTCATTGAAAGCTCAGAAATTTTGATATGTAAAATGCTTTTGAACCCGTAGTACCCATACATCTGTAGTACCTGTGAAACCTACTCCTTTTCACACACAATGATTAATTCTTTTGTATGTGCAAATCTGTGTATTTTATTTTATTTTTCTATATTAGTTGCATTTGTATATGCAAGTTTTCTGGAATGTTTGCCCTTTGTCTCTTTAGCTAAGTATAAATCAGATCTCAAGATGACTTGTTTGCATATTACTGCTCATAATCTCATTTTAAAATGTTTTATTGATTGTTTTTGTTTTTTGCAAATGGCTTTATCTGGCATCGTCATGCGAAGGGCTGTTTATGTTGTATGTGTGAGTAGCAGCAGTGAGTAAATTGGGTATCCCTGCTCGGGGCCTGAGCTCTATTTTCTTTGAAGATGAAGTTCTTTTAGAGACCTCCTTGGACATAAATTTCCCCCTCTTTTCCTTTCACTGGGTCTCATAAGACTCACACTTGGAGGTGGGTGGGGGAAGAGAAGAGGATCTTGCAAAGTGAAGATAACATGGAGGCATGCAAGATACTAATTTCAAAGTGAATTATTAGAATTAACCAGGCTGCTTTCTGTAATATAATGGCACAAAGACTTCAAAGACTGGAGTAGGTTGTGAAAATCAAATATATGCAATTTATCTATCTGTTCATGTGTGTATTTTTGTATACATATAGTAGTTTTGCCAACTCACACAATTTTATCACAAGTCTTACATCCATAGGTATTTTTCTTTCAAGTCCCAGCTCCTGGAGACATGTGATGTGTGAGAATCTCAGATTTCATTAAAAAAAAGTTTCTAGCCCCTATAATTGCAGAGAAAGGGTTGGAAACATGAATCCTAGAGGCTCAAAAACAGATGGCAAATAAACAGAACCTGACATCTATTATTTTTTAAAATCCCATCGTTTTCTAAGTCAATGTTATGACGTTTTGGAGACCAGATGCATGGTATTTAAATGCTGAGGGTTAGCAATACTGTATTTGATATTTATAACTTCTGGTTTATTAATATTATAGATTTTCCCCAGCTTTCTCTGAGCCTAGCCATTGTCCACTGATTTCTCTAGTTGTCGCTGCAGAAGTGGGTCCTAGGAAAGGATTTGAAGGTGGAGGTTGGCAGCAGACTTGTGGGTCATTCTAAAGACAATGGTCAATACATTAAGGGTGGCCTGGAGGAAAGCGTGAAGATGTTCATGGGATATGCAAACAAGTGCCCTGTTGAGGCTGGGGATATTGATGGAATGGAGGCAGAAGTGGGCAATGTGACAGCAACATAATAAGAGATGGGTGAAGACCTCTGAGGGACCTTGGAGTTTAGGACAAGAAACTTGAACTGGATACGCTGGTAGAAAGTGGAGTCAGTGAGTGAAAGATTCAAAGGAGAGGGTGATGTCATTTTTTTAGTTGGAACTTGATTAATCCACTCCAGTTCAGTTTGGATCTAGTGGTCCCCCTGCCGCATCCAAATAAAGAATACCCACGTGTGCAGTGTTTGGTGGTGGTGGCGGCGGCAGGGGAAAGAAGAGTGGCTTAACACTATTTCCCCCACTATTAACCTGGGCTGGTCTAAAATGTAACAGCTGGTAACAAACCCCAGTCCATCCAAAATCAAATGAGCAAAAAACTGCTGTATACCTTAGGGGTCAGAAGTAAGGGGGTTGAGTGACATCTAAGAGTCTTAGTGAGGGCCAGCATCTGGTCCAAAACCTTGCTTAAATAATTCAGAGAACTGGCTGCCAAGTTTGTGTGTCGAGTGAAATTTTTCACAGGTATTTTAAATCCTCAAAGTTTCCTTATTCTTTGTTGTAAGTAGGACATTTACATTCTTTGCTTATAGTGGAATTGTGTTTTATCACAGGATTAATGCAAATTAAATACAAAGCAAGGTCAATCTTCTTTGTGGAATATAGACCTATAAAATGTCGGATGTTCGAGTTATAGGACTGCGGTATTGTATTGTGTGCTGTTCATCTATCCAATCATAAAAATCTGTTTGATAAATACCATTGGGCCATACTCTGCACAGTTTTACTCACACAAACAATCCATGCTATGGGAATAGTCCCAGTGAGGTATATAGGACCATGCATGTGAGTAAAAACTATTTGCATGAGCAAGTAGGTTAAGGCTTAATAGTGTTAATATTAAATAAGCAAGTATGACATGAACTTTAAAACCTGAAATCAAATTCAATGGAGCTTTATTTTAGAGTAATATTTAACTGAGATTACCTCTCAGTAGAGATTTAGGGCTCAGTCCTGCAAGGATCTCAGCATTCTGGACCCAGTCTAGTAGAGCACTGAAACATACATAACTTTAAGCATGTGAGCCGTCTCAGTTGACTTCAATGGATCTGCTTATTTGCCTAATATTAAACACATGCTTAAGTGTGTTGCTGGTTTAGGGCCAGAATGTTCAGCACCTTGAAAGTTCCAAAGCTCCTTTAGCAAAAGGAAAAAACTCTCTTGAAGTTCATTTAATACTGTAATTATTGAAATACTGATGTTATAAACTGTGGAGATATGAAACACATGCATAGTGTCTCATCCAAAATGATGAGCTGCTTGCAGTGTTCTACAGCTGAGTTCCTATTGACTAGAGCAGTGGTTCTCAACCAGGGGTACACAGAGATGTTCTAGGGGTCCATCAACTCATCTAGATATTTGCCTAGTTTTACGACGGGCTACATAAAAAGCAATAGTCAACTCAGTACAAACAAAAATTTCATACAGACAATGACTTGTTTATACTGTTCTATATACTGTACACTGAACTGTAAGTACAATATTTATGTTCCAATTGATTTTTTTATAATTATATGATAAAAATGAGAAAGTAAGCAACTTTTCAGTAATAGTGTGCTCTGACACTTTCGTATATTTATGTCTGATTTTAAGTAAGATGAAACTTGGAGGTACACAAGACAAATCAGACTCCTGAAAGGGGTACAGTAGTCTGGAAAGGTTGAGAGCCACTGGACTAGAGGAAGCATTGTCTGATACCTGTTTTGCCTTGATCAGATTTCTTTATTTATTTAGATTTGTGTAAACATTAAGGAAAGCACTTATCCAAAGCTCTATGCACCTTTGTCATATATTCCAAATATAAAAATAGATACAGCAGCCTCCACAAAAATCTCAGGAAACAATATTTTTAAAACCCCACTCCAGCTGCATACCCCAGTGCACAAATTCCAGCCCTCCTTCTCCCAGTGCCTGTGGAACACATGGGCTTTGCATCTTGACCTAAAGATCAAAAGGTGTGGACTAATTAGAATCTGCCAAAGAGAGGAGTGATTTCCAAGTCTAATGCAAATATCCTGCCAGCAACTGTGACAAGCCACAGCCCCATGTAGGGTGCAGTGAGGTAGTACTTGTAGTCTAATATGATAAAGTCCTGGATCATACCGACAAAGTCCAATTAGAAAAAATGGTCACAGACATATATCCTGGTCATTACTGTTATATATTGTCTAACTGGGGACCCAACTTACTTGTGAACAAATTGCATAATAAATGGTGGACACACACCCTCACCAAAAGGGCAACTATGCTTCTCACCATGTCTGCTGATGTTGGTTTCAGTTGGGGTGTTGCCATTTTAACACTTCAGACATTTTATTTTTAAATGGAACTCCTTCAATTTGACTAAAAACACATGGATATCTGTTTCTTGATTTAGTTTTTTCATCCCTTTTTTGGGGGGAGGGGGCAGTTGTATATTATGCCCATGCCTCTTGTCATTAACGTACTTTAATCTCCTAGCTCAACCCCTCTGGGCTTTTTATGCCGAGGGATACTACATGGTATTTTATTGCTTTGTGAATTTTAGAGAGGGCAGGATGATCTGGAGTGATAATGTCAGTGGGAAAGGCATGATAAAATATGACTGAATTTTACAAGTCTCTGAATATAATTCTTGTACATATTAGCAAATTTATGTATTATAAATAAAGTTGAACAATACAAGCTGCCTATAGACATAGAAAATATACGGTTGTGTAAATTAATCATTGAATAAATAAGCAATATTGCTGTGTTTTAGCAGTATTAAAGAGTATACATTTATGGAAGGAAATACCAGTGGTAGCAGCTTTTATTTTTCTTAACAAAATAAGCAGTTCAAAAAGTTTTCCATTTGAGTATATGTCAGTGTGAATCCCATTGTAGGTGCACCTGTGCTACAAGCCTTGGAGATCAGATTTTTTTTTTATTTATAAAGTGTCCATCGGGGCTGTGAATGCATCCTATGCGTCCTTGTGCTCCTGTGTGAGGAGATAACGGGTGGAACAGCCATGACCCTCCCTCAGGTTCCTCTTACTGTCGGTGGCAGCGGGATAGGATCTGGCAAGTGTTCAACCTGCTGTTTTTCCCTTGAGCCTCAAATTCATTCTAAGCTGTTTTTATTTGGAAAAAGTCCTTCTTCCCTTTCCTTATTTTGTTAATTCTTTTAGTTTGGACATTCTCCCCACCCCAAATAAAAAGACGAGACAGAGCGAGACCCCCACTGCATATCCCCAGTACAGTGGGGTGAGGTGCTCACGTCAACAGCGTTGGCAGATTCTAAATCTTCATATTTTAAGTCTGGTCTGAACTGCAACAGATTCATCCCCTTTGTTGATGGGGATAGCCGAAACCTTTTCTGTTTGGGGAAGAGTCACATCCTCTGTGGTGTGAAAACCCTTCTTATGGGAGTCTCACACGTCAAGGGACATGAGGTTCAAGCTACATCTACTCGAGTAATCAATGAGCATCACTGTAGAACCAGAGGAGATATCTCCTTCCAAGGAACCTAAGGGGTCACCCTCAGAGACTGCTCCTCTCAGCAGACACCACACTGCATGGTCCCGCAGCAAGGAAAAGGCAGGGAAGAAAACCACGTCAAAATCATCACAGATTATTGGGGTGGCTGGGGTTGTCAGTGCAGCCACTCAGGCAACTACCTCAGCAATGGAACTGAGAGAGCTGGCATAAACCCTCTGCACGAGCTTGGACGCCAGTTCCCTAGGCACTGACAAAGTCCTCACTAGTGCTGTCTCTTGGTACCCCAGCACATTGGTGAAGGCAGAAGAAAAGGGCTGTCTTAGCAGACTTCCTGACAAGCAGTCACTGACCAAATACAAATGGTCTTTGCACACTCCATCACAGAACCGATATTGCCTCAGTTCAGATCCCCACGAAGGACAATGCAAAATGTGAGAACTTTAGCTGAAGATGAGGCCTCAGTTCAGGGTTATTACCAGATGTCTTCTTCCTGCGGTGGGGCAGAGACTTGCTGTACACCATCTCCTCAGTCCCTGGGTGATTTCAAACATCACGTGAGACAAAGCCATGATCATTCTGGTGGCTCCATCCTGGCCAGTCCTGGCTGACATATCTGATACTCAGCCATGACATGTCTAAGCCATTGCCACACACCACCTTTGCACTGGCCTGCAGTGAAGACTGGTTCAGCAGGAGAGGTAAGCTTCACCCTATGAAAGAGCTTAGCAATGCATGTGTTCCCAGGGAGTTTGGCGAGGAATTCTGCTTTCTTGATCTTCCCCAGGGGTCATGTGGCTCCAAAGAAGATCAGTGCCTAAATGACACAATTGAGCTCTTTGTTGTGAGAAGTGAGCCACGGCGCAAAGGCATATTTATGGATCTGAACTTTTCTAAAGATAATGGGAAGTGTTTGGATCTAAGATTCCCAGCTGGGCCTCTCTTCTCATCATAACCCTGATGATTCTTCTTCTTCTAACACAGACTAATCATCCTATTTTATAGACCTAAGCAAATTTTATTTTGCATCAAGGGCTTCATGGGCAGACCCTGAATGATTACAAGAAACCAATAAGGAATAAAGCAGGCTTTGATTTATCCCTGTTGCAGACTTGATTGGTATGTGTGCCTGTTACATGGGAGCCAATTCACTTTTAGTAAAAAAATCTCTCTAGTGCTTTCGTGGTTGGTTGTTTTTGTCACTTGAAACCAAAGAGGTGGTTCAGTCCTATAGATTTTCTCCCATTTAAGAATAAGTTCTCTTTGTCCTTTTTCACCTTGCCCCAACTGCTCACCTTTCTTCATGAGGCTTGTAAACTGAAGTGTGCATTGAACAGATGGTTGGAGATCAGTTCACAAATATCCATCCCAATGGCTGCCTTGTCAATATCCTTTAAGGATGAGGCTCCCCTGTTCTCAGCCCACAAGGTATGGGCAATAATACCTTCAGGAGGAATCATTTTCTAAGACTTGTACATACACACGTACATGTACATATACACACATTATGCATATACACATATGTATAAATATGTGTTTGTATACACAACACACACACTCACTGGTTCTTTATATATATATATAAAATCCTGTGGCCTTATTGAGGTCTGCCTGGTAGACTTGGGAAAATTTGTTGTCTTGCATTAATTACCCTCCCATTACTCAACTCTGCACTGCCTGTCACTTTCCATTAGTGAGGACAGCCAGCCACTTGTCAGAGAAAAGGGAATGTTTTTGTCATTTTTGTTTCTCTGATGAATGTATGACTGGCAGAGTGATCCCCATCGATGTTAGTGCATATTATGTCTGTTGCTGATTAAACTTCTTCAACAGCTATTTTAATCATATTCTTCATCAGTTACTGCCAAACTGGGTCATAGTTTGTCTGCCCTAATATTTTTTTTCATTATTCCTACTGTTGGTAGGAATTATGTTCTCCATACATAAATCATTATGGGGTTGATTCTCCATTACACTAGTTTTATGCCAGTGTAAATCGATTGAATTCAGTGAAGTTACACTGGTGCAATGAGGTGGAGAATCAAGGCTATGATGTTTTATGTAATTGTTAATGGTTCCATTATATTTAAAATACTTATTTTTCTGTTACTAAACTTTGAAAGGGTAATCTGGCCAGGTATCTTCAGTCTGGCTTTCTTTTCACATTACATACTGCCTGCAAGCACTGGTAAGTGCAAAGATCTCTCATCAATCACAGCTGACAACCGTGCTGTCACCAGAGAAAAGGAATTAGCGGGTGAGAAGAAAAATTTCTATTTACTCTTTACACTTCCTGCTATAATCACAAAGATGTTGCACAAGATCATGCCAGACTGAGCTCCTACTATTGTCTGTTCTATGTAGGTTCTTACCCTGTGCTCATCACCATGGTATCTGAATGCTTCCTTCATTTCGGTGTCAGGTTTTTCATTCATTATATGTGTGACACTGCACCCGATATTCTTCAAAGTGATATAATTATATCAAAATTATAATATATTTTATGTAAGATAAGGCATGTGAGGTGAGGTGTCAGTGGAAAGGTTATGGTATGACTATCCCATTTGTATGCCGGAATCATTTTTGTAGCCGAAGTTATGTATATTGACTGTGTATCTATTTCACATGTAGCTATTCCTGGGCAACACCCGCTAGGCAAAAATGTTCTCTGTCTAGATTGCTGGCTGGGAAGGGCCCATTTAGGTTAATGAGCCATTAGGAGGAAACAGTAGGCCTTAGAGGAAGTTTATCTACCACCTGGGAGATAAACAGCCAGTGGGAGATGGCTGCTATGACTCTACTGGGACATGTGACCAGGTCACCTGATGCTGGACTACATCTTGGGATGTCAGTATTTTTCTGCTGACTGACGTGGGAACCAAGCTGTGAAACAAAGGGTTCCCTCCATATGCAAAAGCAATATAAGGCAGGAGAGTGATGGCATCTTGGTTCTTCGCTGACTCCCCACCCAGGAAGACTCCTGGAAACACCTGAGGAACAAAGGTTGAACCGGGGGAAGTGCTGGACGCAGGGTAAAGGGATTTTTAGCTTGTGAATGGAACACCCGGGGATTCCAAGCTGTAAGCAAGTGCAGCTTGCCCCTTAAGAATCTGCAGCCTGCTTGTATCATCACTTGTGTGAGAATCTGCTATTCATAATCAATCTATTTAGTATATTAAGCTGAGTTTGTGTTTTTTGTTTATTTGCTAGGTAAATCTGCTTTGATTTATTCGTTATCCCTTATAATCACTTAAAATCTATATTTTGTAGTTAATAAACTTATTTTTGCTCGATCTAAACTGCTGTGTGGAAATCATAACTTGGGGCAAAAGGCTGTTGCATATTCCTTTCCACATTGAAGGAGGGAGCGAATTTTATGAGCTTACCTTGTACTGTTCCCTGTGCAGTGCAGGACAGTATAATTTTGGGTTTACACTCCAGGAGGAGCTGGAAGATGCCTTAGCTGGAGTCTTCCCATGCAGGGGCATACCAGAAAGCCTGCCTGCATGAAACGTAGCTGAGTATGTCCCTAACTGTGTGTGTGCTGGTGAAAGTGCAGGCTAGAGAGGGTTTTGCAGCTTGTCACAGCAGTACAGTGTAAAAGGGAGCTCAGGCTGGTGGGTCGTGGGGCTCAGAGGTGCCCCAGTTCCAGATGGCACCCCGGAGGGAACCCATCACAGTATGGTGTTGCATTTTGATGGGTTTTTGGGACTACTGAAAGCTTTTACTAAAACTTTTGTCTTTTAAAATAAAACTCTGGTGTAGCTATAATTAATGTGTTGCCAGCTTTTCCCTATCATCTTCTAACTATAGTATTGCATGTTTATGTTTCCAAGATGTCAGTTCAATGGACTCTTAGAAACTTAAAGTGGTGCTAAATCTTTTTCACTGAACCTATTTTGGCAGAACTGCATTTGCTTCTAGCACATCTAGGTTCTGAAAGATATTTCCTTTCAACTCCCCCAAAGAATTGCTGGTAAAAGAAGGAAACTGACCTAGTAAATCACAAGAATGAGTTTAGTACTTTTGCTGCCCACTACCTGTTTTGGGGGTCATTGTTACTAACAGGGCTTTCTTAATATCCTCAGTATATCCTTGCTCTGATACTGAACCCCACCTTTCATAATCACTGCATAGACCATCTTCATGGCAATACATCTGGCAGGTTTTTTCTCATTTTCCACTCCTTTCTTGCAGACAAGGTATGGGCATAACTGTGGATTAATGCTTCTGGGCCTAATAGCACACTGGTGTTATTGTGTGGAGGATGTTTTCTCACCGAGTGAATGAGTGACTCTGTAGTGCTCTGTGATTGTCAGACTAATACAACTGCCATCTCTGGTCTCATCAAGCACATTAGCTCCAGACCTTCTCCAAGTAGCTCTTTCTACTATTTCATTTTAGTGAAAGAGGATATTTAGAAGGTCAGACAGGGTCCCAAAGCCCTGATTTATCGGTGTGCTGAATGGAAACAATGAAAAAACAAGGACTTTGGGAATTAAAACTAGTAATTGTTGACTTATTCATCTCTTTCATCTTCTGTGTACAGTACCTGCAATTATGCTTCACTCAAATTACTCAGAAGCTGCAGCTGTTCTTTGTCATAAGACACTAACACAAAACGTTCAATATGAACGTAGACTGTATAGCACATTGAGTGAAAAGGCACCCTTGAGAACTCCCAGTATAATGTTTTGGTCATGAAAACAGTGCAGGCTTAACATAGTTTGAATTTCTGGATTTCCAGGGGAACTTGGGAGAGGAGGATTAATGTTGATAGTTTATAAAGAACTTATACAACTAAGGTTTTTTAATAACATCTTTAATATTTATGGCTTTCAAAAGGATTTTATCCACCGGGGCACACTGTTTATGTTAATTTCTTTTATCATTGCTGACTTGTGACTGTTTTTCTAATAAGTAAGATAAATAAGTTCATTTTCCTGTATTGATTTACTTAAAGGCATGCTAACCAAGTAGTGAAACATTCCTTGGCTCTTCTCTGTAAATGAAAGTAAAATATTAATCAACCAATTAATATTATGCAGTTTCCCCAGATGATGTATAGATGTGCCTGAAGTTTTATACATTATATTCAGCATTGTTATGTATTGCATTTAGAACCATAAAATTAAACCAAATATAAATATCTAAATATAAATATCTAAATACACAATTGGTATCTACAATATATGGACTGTGTTGTTCCCTTCAAGGCGTTATTCTAAAAGCACCAAACCTTACTGCCATGCCACCAAACCTTACTGCCACATAGAACACAGTCAGCAGGAAGAGCAGTGAATGAGTTTGTTTTGCTTTTATAAGAAACAAAAGCTTTTCATACAAGATTACTAGACAGTAGTTGTGAGGATAGTGAAATAAGAGAAAGGAAAGTTTGTTTCTCAGTACAGCTGAAGACAGTTGCATTTAAAAACAGCTGTCAGAGATCTTAAGCTCCAATTACCAATGCCTTAAGTTATTATAAGACTAAGTTTCAGAGTAGCAGCTGTGTTAGTCTGTATTCGCAAAAAGAAAAGGAGGACTTGTGGCACCTTAGAGACTAACCAATTTATTTGAGCATAAGCTTTCGTGAGCTACAGCTCAGTAGCACTTCTTGAATACATTTAACATCATGTTTGTTTTTTTAAATTACCTGTTAGGACACTGCATTAAATTATCATCAGGAACATGGGCTAAATCGTAACAACAATTTTGACTTGTAAATATCAGACAGAGAATTATGGTAGTTTGTTAAATCAGTGGTAACTATGCCCACACCCAGATTTAGCTAAATATCCACTCTGTGAGTTTTCAGTTAAATGTATCCCAAGCATATGAATAAAGAACACTAGTAAGCAAATAAACGTATTAGCTCTGCTTCCATGTCCATTTAATCATTGACTTCTCCTCTCTGAGGTCCAGGAAGAGTGTCAATTATGCAGAGGGTGTTTTGGGTTGTAGGCACCAATGCTCTGGGATCTGGGCTGAAATCGCAATTTATTTCAAATAGGTCACCAATTAGCCATCAGCTGGAAAGAGCTTTCAGTCAGTATCAGTCGGGAATGGATTTCATCCATTTCCTCTCACAGTTCATTTGAAAGCCTGAATAACCCATTACCAACAGTGTGTCACCTACCCCCCTGTTTGATTAGCCTATTGTATATGATTAGGCTAAAAATGGAAAACACTGCCTAGGTTTTCCTCAAACTGTCTACTTTCTTAAGACTTAAGGGAGAAAAAAATCCAAATTGAAAACACAAATGCAAAATAATGTGTTTGGATGACAGATAGAATATCAAAGGGGCAAATTCGTATTCATAGATTCAAAGGGCAAAAGGGTCCATTGTCAACATCTAGTCTGATATCCTGTGTAACACAGGCCATAGAACTTCCACAAAATAATTCCCACAACATATCTTGATTTAAAAATTGTTGGTGATGGACAATCCACTGCAACCCTTAGTAAATTGTTCCAAAAATTAATTACCCTCTCCATTAAAAATATATGCCTTTTTTCCAATCTGAATGTGTCTAGAATATAAGAACATAAGAATGGCCCTACTGGGTCAGACCAAAGATCCATCGAGCCCAGTATCCTGTCTTCCGACAGTGGCCAGTACCAAGTGTCCCAGACTGAATGAACAGAACAAGTAATCATCAAGTGATCCATCCCCTGTCGCTCATTCCCAGCTTCTGGCAAACAGAGGCTAGGGACACCATTCCTGCCCATCCTGCCTAATAACCATTGATGGACCTATCCTCCATGAAATTATCTAGTTCTTTTTTGAACCCTGTTATGGTCTTGGCCTGCACAACATCCTCTGACAAGGAGTTCCATAGGTTGACTGTGTGATGTGTGAAAAAATACGTCCTTTTATTTGTTTTAACCCTGTTGCCTATTAATTTCATTTAGTGACCCCTAGTTGTTGTGTTTTATGAGAAGTAGTAAACAACACTGCCTTATCTACTTTCTCTACACCAGTCATGATTTTATAGACCTCAATCATATCTCCCCTTAGCTGTCTCTTTTCCAAGCTGAAAAGTCCCAGTCTTATTAATCTCTCCTCATACAGAAGCCGTTCCATACCCCTAATAATTTTTGCTGCCCTTGTTGTCTAGCTTCAACTTCCAGCCATTACATCATGTTATACCTTTCTCTGAAAGATTGAAGAGCCCATTATCAAATATTTGTTCCCTATGTCGGTACTTATAGACTTGTAATCAAGTCACTCCTTAACCTTCCCTTTTAAGCTAAATAGATTGAACTTCCTTGTGTCTATCATTATGAGACATATTTTCTAATTCTTTAATCACTCTAGTTGCTCTCCTCTCCAGTTTATCAACCTCCTTCATGAATTGTGGGCACCAGAACTGGACACAGTATTCAGTAGTAGTCACAGTAGTGTCAAATCCAGAGTTTAAAATAACCACTTTACTCCTATTTGAGATTCCCCTGTTTAGGCATCCAAGGATATCATTAGCCCATTTAACCCTAGGATCATACTGGGAACTTAAGTTCAGTGGATCATCAGCACTATCCTCAATCTTTTTTCAGGTTTCAGAGTAACAGCCGTGTTAGTCTGTATTCGCAAAAAGAAAAGGAGTACTTGTGGCACCTTAGAGACTAACCAATTGAGCTGTAGCTCACGAAAGCTCATGCTCAAATAAATTGGTTAGTCTCTAAGGTGCCACAAGTACTCCTTTTCTTTTTGCGAATCTTTTTTCAGTCACTACTTCCTAGCATAGAGCCCCCATCCCATAATATGGACTACATTCTTTGTTCCTCGATGTATACCATCCACATTTAGCCATATTAAAATGCATATTTGCTTGTGCCCATCTTACCAAGCTATCTATATTGCCCTGTCAGTGACCTCCTCTTCATTATTTACCACTCTCCTCATTTTGGTGTCATCTGCAAACTTTATCAGTGATAATATTCTGTTTTCTTCCACGTCATTGATAAAAATTTTAAATAGCATACAGCAAAGAACCAATCCCTGTGGGATGCCCCTTAGAAACACACCAGCTCAATGATGATTCCTTGTTTACAATTATATTTTGAGGCCTGTCAGTTAGCTAGTTTTAACCATTTAATATGGTCCATGTTAAGCTTATATCATTCTCGGGGTTTTTAATCGAAATGTCAAATGTCTTACTGAAATCTAAGTATATTACATAAATGCTATTACCTTTATCAACCAAATCTGTAGTCTCATTAAAAAAAAGATATCAAGTTAGTTTGACAGGATCTATTTTCCGTAAACCCACATTGACTGGCATTAATTTGGGATGCAGGATCCTAAACTACACATAAACATAGTGTTCTGTTAAACTTATATTTACTATTACTTATTTAAGTCCAGTTGTTGTCCCTTATGCACACTGAGTAGTACTTTAGTCAATGGGACTATTCACAGAGTAAGGTATTACTAAAACATGAGTGTGATGACCGTCATCTTGGCTGATACACTGGTGATTGAACTGGGGGCCTCCAGAGCTAAAAGTATGAGCTGTTACAACTTGAGCTAAAAAACCAAGTCTCTGTAGCAACTCACATCCTGTGTGGATTGGATAGAGCAAGGCCTGTAATACACACTCAATAGTGGGTTACATAAGTAAAGGTAAAAAGAAAAGGAGTACTTGTAGCACCTTAGAGACTAACCAATTTATTTGAGCATGAGCTTTCGTGAGCTACAGCTCACTTCATCAGATGTTTACCGTGGAAACTGCAGCAGACTTTATATACACACAGAGATCATGAAACAATACCTCCTCCCACCCCACTGTCCTGCTGGTAATAGCTTATCTAAAGTGATCATCAGGTGGGCCATTTCCAGCACAAATCCAGGTTTTCTCACCCTCCATCCCCCCACACAAATTCACTCTCCTGCTGGTGCTAGCCCATCCAAAGTGACAACTCTTTACATAATCAAGTCGGGCTATTTCCTGCATAAATCCAGGTTTTCTCACATCCCCCCCACCCCCATACACACACAAACTCACTCTCCTGCTGGTAATAGCTCATCTAAACTGACCACTCTCCAAGTTTAAATCCAAGTTAAACCAGAACATCTGGGGGGGGGGGGGGTAGGAAAAAACAAGAGGAAACAGGCTACCTTGCATAATGACTTAGCCACTCCCAGTCTCTATTTAAGCCTAAATTAATAGTATCCAATTTGCAAATGAATTCCAATTCAGCAGTTTCTCGCTGGAGTCTGGATTTGAAGTTTTTTTGTTTTAAGATAGCGAGCTTCATGTCTGTGATTGCGTGACCAGAGAGATTGAAGTGTTCTCCGACTGGTTTATGAATGTTATAATTCTTGACATCTGATTTGTGTCCATTTATTCTTTTACGTAGAGACTGTCCAGTTTGACCAATGTACATGGCAGAGGGGCATTGCTGGCACATGATGGCATATATCACATTGGTGGATGTGCAGGTGAACGAGCCTCTGATAGTGTGGCTGATGTTATTAGGCCCTGTGATGGTGTCCCCTGAATAGATATGTGGGCACAATTGGCAACGGGCTTTGTTGCAAGGATAAGTTCCTGGGTTAGTGGTTCTGTTGTGTGGTATGTGGTTGTTGGTGAGTATTTGCTTCAGGTTGCGGGGCTGTCTGTAGGCAAGGACTGGCCTGTCTCCCAAGACTTGTGAGAGTGTTGGGTCATCCTTTAGGATAGGTTGTAGATCCTTAATAATGCGTTGGAGGGGTTTTAGTTGGGGGCTGAAGGTGACCGCTAGTGGCGTTCTGTTATTTTCTTTGTTAGGCCTGTCCTGTAGTAGGTAACTTCTGGGAACTCTTCTGGCTCTATCAATCTGTTTCTTTACTTCTGCAGGTGGGTATTGTAGTTGTAAGAAAGCTTGACAGAGATCTTGTAGGTGTTTGTCTCTGTCTGAGGGGTTGGAGCAAATGCGGTTGTGGTCCTCATTTAACATGTATTGATGACTTCTTGTGACTCACTGTTTCATTATTATTGATATGGTCAGTAGAAAACAATTTTTTGAAGAAATATCAAGACTTATAAACACCGAAAAATCTTCCAAACATTTTCCTAAACCCAGAATACTTCAGTAGGTGCCAAGGTGGTCACCTTCACATGAGACAAGACATCAGCTTATTAAGAAGAGTCTGTTGTTTGTATTTATGAGGTCCCTTTTGTGACCCTGCTTTTTGTCTTAAATATTTTGATAGTGATCTCTGTAAGCATATACACTGGTGCAAATATATCATGGCCAAACCCATAAGGCCATGTACTGCCCATTATCTATCAATAAGAGTTGTGTGCAAGGGTGGAGGGCATTTGTGGGCCAGAGATTACAGCTAGAAGGGTTTTTCACCTCTTTTAGCTTTCACAACTGAATCCACATTTCTGAAAGGTTTAACTAAAGCAGTTACTGACTGCAGCTGTTGACTTTCATTGAAGATTATGTGACTGGGCGTGTTCCTTGCCTTTGTGGCTCTCTATAGGAGGCCCTGAAGTTCCACTACACTCTGCCCAGGGAAGCAATGAAGTGACAGGAAAGGAGCAGCAAAGGTGGGTCCTCCTAGAGAGGCCTCACATAAGCAGCCAATCAGAGCCCAGCAGGCTCAGATAAAAGTAGCTGCTGGGGCTTAGCCAGTCTGTTCCTGGCTAGGACAAGGGAGGGAGTGGGGGGTATGCTCTTCTGTGGCTGAGAGAGAAGAACCTGAGGATACTGACCCTGAGATAAGGCTGGAGATAAAAGTGACATAACTAAGTGAAATGGGATGAAGTTAAGAAAGCGAAAATATAGGGTAATTATTAAAATTGCTTCCTAATTATTAAGCTGGGCAATTTTTTTAAGCAAAAAAAAAAAAAAAAAAAAAATTCAGGGCACCAAACCCATTCACAAATTCAGATGGAATTCAGCAAACGTTTTGGCTGGAAAAGATTTTTTACTTTTTTTTTTAAGTCATGACAGTTTGTTTCATCCATTTGAAAATTCTTTTCATTTCAAAATGGCATTTCCTTTTGAGATATAGCTGTCTTTTTTTTTTTTTTAAAAAAAGGATAGAAAAACTATCCAAGACCAAAATCAAAGTAACTAGCTTCTTCCCCACTCCACCCCCCCACCCCATTAAAAAAATATTTTGGATCAAAACCACCTGTAGTTAAACAAAACAAAAATCCCAAAATGAAACAGTTGTTTATCAATCCCAGTGTTTTTTGTTTTGTTTTTTTTTTCTTTTTTTTCTCCTTTAGTTTTTTGTTTTGGCAAGGAAAAACAAAGCAGCTTCAGTTCAAAACTAAAGAATATTTTTTTTTTTATTCAGCTGCCAGACAAACAGCATGGAGAATGGTGGAAGACCTCTTTTTAGGACACTTGTATTGAGACACTATAGAGCCTTTGAAATGAATTTGGCTGCTCAGATACCGTGGTGATGGACATAGTATAAGAACCTTGTAGATTAGAACAGAATCTGGAAACAAATGTTATCCCTGAGAGTTCTGGATCTGAAGTGCCTATGCAGTTGTAGAACCATGTAGATACACTGGAAATGTTTGTGTTCTCAACATTAAGCAACTGATCCCCTCTCTCCTACTCATACCACCGCTACCAGCAGACACACAATGTATGTATCTTTTTGGAAAATTCCATTTTTCCAACTAAGATAAAAGGACACATGGGTGTAATTCCTGTATTGATGGAACACTGTTGATAGCTTTATGAAATAGACTCCCCTTTAGCAATCTTTATATACTGTTTCAGTAGCAAAGCTAAAATTCATTGCCACTCACAGGGTGTATGGTCAGCAGCTTCAAGATCAGACGCTCCACTGCTGGAAACTTCATCTCATTTGGGGCTAGGGACATGGCCAGGCTGCTGTGAGGGGATCCAATCTCCCCACATGCCATTGCCCTTTAATTTACCCTGGATTATGATTAAATTCTTCCAGTTTGCTAAATTTCAAAACATTGCCGTATGCAAATACTGTACTTCAGAAGAGCCATAAAAGTCTTATTTAGAAGGGGTTTTCCCTCACTCATATTCACAGTTGCTTGGATAATGATAAGAATTTCCATGACAATTTTTGAAAGAAATGAAAAATGTTTTCAAAACTTTTCATGGAAATGTTGAGAGTTTTTATTGTTTTATCGAAAAACACAATTTTGTATATTGTTTCTGGCTTCTGAAAACTGCAATAAAAAGATTAGGGTGCTTTTCAGTTTTTTTAACCTGAAACTTCTTTTAAAATAACCTGAAAATGTTGATTTTGGAAAAAAGAACCATTTTTAATTGAAGACATTTTTTCCAATTCTAGTTACATAGATTTGCTACATAAATGTGTAAATAAACTATCAAACCAGTGTATCTTATTTTCAGGAGGAATTTGCTTTGAATATAGGTCTCTTTATCATATTTGGAGCATACCTTTACACAGTGAACTTCATCCTTCAGCATGTGAGGCTAGACTGTGAATGCACAAGAGGGAACACAAAATGCATGAGAAGCCTTCCCCTTACACATGCTCTGTGCAGCAGATAGCAACATTTCTTAGTCTTTGTCTTAGACTCATAGACTATCAGAGTTGGAAGGGACCTCAGGAGATCATCTAGTCCAACCCCCTGCTCAAAGCAGGGCCAATCCCCAATTTTTTTTTGCCCCAGATCCCTAAATGGCCCCCTCAAGGATTGAACTCACAACCCTGGGTTTAGCAGGCCAATGCTCCTGGCTTAATGTACAAACTGGGAGGGTTAAAACCAGCAGCAGAGCTAGAAGCCCCAAAGAAGACAGTGCTGTTGCCCTACCCTGGCGAGGGGAGAGAATCTGTGTCATCATGCCTCAGTGGGTCACAGCTGAGGATGCCAAATTCAGGACAAATTGCTGAGAAATTGGGCAGACTCACCTCAGACTGGTGATTATTCTCTCATTAGATTATACCAAACCAGTAGCAAAAGAAAACTTCTGTCTCAACACACTGGTTAACAAGAAGTCAAAAATACAGTCTCCTTAGGTATTCCAGCCCTTGACTCACCACCCAGACACAGCGCTCTGAAAATCAATTTAATCAAATATCTTCTAATCCCAAGAGATCAACCACTTAGCCAGGTCAGTATATAACCCAGATCTTACCCTATAATCATGCTGATGCCAATCCATGGGCAACTAAAACTAAAGGGTTAATCAAAGAAAAGAAAAAGAGAATTAACGGTTAATATATCGTACATACAAATAATTGCAAAGTTCGTATATCAGATTTATAACAGTGATTAAATAGACTGCTGGCTTGCAAAATCTCTCTGGTAACTTCCAAAAGATTGGAAAGTCCTCAGTCCATACTTCAAAATGCTTTTTGTTGTAAAGCCACAGTCCAGAGACTCGGGGCAAGAATGAGGCAAAATGGAGATAACGTAGGGTTTTTATATCCTCTGCCATCTGCTTGGAAATTTACCGTCTCAAACAAAGCTCATAGCCCCTGTTTGTGGAAACTTACTGTTTCATGAGCATATCACATATCGTTACATGGTTTGATGACTCACAGGGCAGCCATCTCCATATTCTTGCTGAGGTGTCCACAGGAAGGCTTACTGTGCAGGATGCGTTTCTTCTATGGCCAATTGTGAGAGCTAAGTGTCCATAGCTCTCTGGCCTTAATGTAAATTCAACCAAGGGGGTGTTACTCAGCAAACAATACATGTATAAGATACAAGTCCATGGCCAATATTCATAACTTCTGATAACAAAGATAAATATATTTTGTAAGCATATAAACAGGATAAATCACATTTAGCAAATAATAACTTTTCCATTGACACCTTACATGACATACTTTGTACGAGATTTGTTGAAGTTGTATAACAGTGCTAGCAACAATGATTAAAAATGGTCATATTCAATCATACAGCATCACAATCTGTCGTTGAGGTTTGTAGTGTGACAAACTTCATGACCAGTGCAGTTCATCACTGCAGGTATTGAAGGCCTTGGGTAAAATTGGATGGTGTTGTCCTGGTATTTTTTCTAACTTGTGCCCATCTGCCCAAGGCCTCTTCAGTGCTGTCACAGTCTAGCAGTATTGAGGCCATGCCTCCATTCCCCCGAGAAAGCCCTTGGCATGTTCCTTGTGCCAGCAACTCACACACGGCCCAGCGCCTCCTGAAACTGCCATTAGGCGTGTCTGCACCACTTCCACTGGAAGTTATGGATTGATAGTTATGGATTGATAGAGGCCGTAAAACATAGATAAGGCCTCCCCAGATTTTTTTTAAATATATATTTCACCAGGGTTATAAGTATCTCCTTATGTATCTTTGTTTGTCTGTTGTGTTGGTCACACTGTTTGGAATGGCTCATGACAGTGCGTGCCTAACTGTCAAAAACAGGGCAGACACCCCAAATTGGTGGTGTGTTCTGTAATTAGATTTCCCCAAGCCAATAACAAATGTGAAATCCTGGATCATTACAACAATCTTACCATGGAGTCACAGACAGCCTCCTTAGACTGTCCTGTCTATCTTGTCACCCAGACAAACTGGACTTGGTGATAAATGGGCACTTACACCAAAAATCACACACACAAAAATTAAGTTGCTTCTAGTCCCAAGAGACCAGTCCCTTACACAAGATCAGTTGGTACCCTAGATCTCACACCAAAGACATCACCTGTAGCCAACCCTGTAATAAACTATCTAAAGGTTTATTAACTAGGAAAGAGAAATAAGAGAGTTATTTTCAGATTAAAGCAAGCAAACACTGGCGCACAAATGAGTTATCATCTAATCCCAATAATGACAAAGTTGTAGTGAGTGATCTGTCAATTCAAAGTGCCTTTCAGAGAAGACCCAGGGGTTATCCTTGGGGATGTCTGTCTCAGTTTAGAGTCTCTAATTCCCATGCCTGGGTTCACAAGTTCAGAGAAAACATTTTCAAAGTTATAAAGCAAAACCTACATATTTTCTTATAGCATGAAATACCCACATTACAAGTTTAATGCATGCATCAATTTACAAACATTTCATAGTTTCTTATAAGACTAATACCTGTTTTGAGCAAAACTAATATACACGTGAACTGGTCTGGTCTCCAGCTATGAGTCTGCCAGTTCTTAGCTAATGCCTGCAGCCTGGACCAGAGCTGGCATTTGGCCTGCCAGCGTTGTGTGCTCACTCAGTAGAGAGAGAAAATATTGGAAATAAATAGTCTAAAACTGAGTTATAAACAGCAGGCGGAATAATGCATTCATTATTTACAAGGAAATGCTATCAGAGTTTTGGAATGTTTCCTTTGTTTGCTTGTTGAAATGTTTAATGATATTTATTACACGCACAGTGCTCCACTACATGGTTACTTAAAATATATAGTATTTCATGGAGACTGAGGAATGCAATAGCAGTGTAAAAGATTTTGTGCCATACACTCATCAAATAATGTAAGCATTTTTTTCTGGATTGTAAGCAATTCAATTATTTGGTTTCTGAAATAAATTAAGTAAAGCGTATTGAGTCCAACCAGCCCTTGTTTCCGGGGAATTGTAGTTCAATTTCAATTTTAATTAGAATTGAACATTGTGGATTTCTTAGCACTGGTAAGCAAGTTCTGGCAATAAAATATGCACTCCGTTTGTATTAAAACTTCCTGAAATCTAGTGCAGGGAACTGGCAGTATAACTGGTTTATATTTAAACATCCAAGTATTCTATTGTAAAAATTTCCATTTTTAAAAACTGCTGTTGTGTAACAAATTACTTTTATTTTATACAACTGCAATCACGACAAGAACAGACAGTAAAAATATGGGACAAAATATTTAATTCTGTATAAGCTTGGTATTGTGTCCTTGCAAGTGTGACCTTAGGAGTTTTGCCTGTATAAGGATTGCAGGAATGGGCCAAATTGCTTTTTGGTATCTAATGAGTTTAGAGATTGGGGGAGGAGAAACAAACAAACAAAACAAAAAGCCCTGCCAGGGTAAAACCAGGGGAGAAATATTATGCAAGGATCCCAGGGAACAGCACCCAGGAGCAGGCCATGGACTGAACTGTGACTGAGAATTAGAGTTTGGTCCCTGGTATCCTCTTGCTTCCTCCTCTGTGTAGGCTCAGTTGTCAAAACTCTGCTCACTTCTCACCCACCTTTGCTGGAGAGTGAGCAGCTATCCCATGCAGGCTGCTTTCCCATGCTTGATGCTGTGATAGATCCACAGTGCTGCTAGTCTGCACATGAGCTCCCAGTGCAACGCTGTGGCCAAAAGGATTAATGTGACCACAGTGGATATATAAACAGGGGAATCTCAAGTAGGAGTAGAGGGGTTATATTACTTCTGTATTTGGCACTGGTGCAACCTCTGCTGGAATACCATCTAGTTCTGGTGTCCACAGTTCAAGACAGAATTGGAGTTTAAAAGATCGGAAACCATGCCTTTGAGTGATATATTCTAGGAGCTAAGTCTGTTCATCTTAAAAAAAATAGATGGTTAAGGGGTGACTAGATTACAGTCTATAAGCACCTACATGGGTTCTCTATTACTGGATTTTTTTTTTGAAAAAATATACTGTAGTTCAAACAGGGATTGAGTCAGGGAAGTTCTATGGCCTGTGCTATGCAGGAGATCAGACTGGATAATGACACTGATCCCTTCTGGCCTTATCATCTGTGAATTTATACATTTCTAACTGTCGTCCTTATGACGATAAATTCATCAAAGGTTGAACATTTTGTCATGATGCTTTGGCGTGGTAAGTAGTACCAACAAATTTCTGACTGTGTTTTATTAAGTTGTATAGTACTGTTCAGAATTATGCCAAGAATAATTTAAGTGATCACTCTGGTTACAGTGTGTATGGTAACACCCATTGTTTCATGTTCTCTATGTATATATATCTCCCCACTGTATTTTCCACTGAATGCATCCGATGAAGTGAGCTGTAGCTCACGAAAGCTTATGCTCAAATAAATTGGTTCGTCTCTAAGGTGCCACAAGTCCTCCTTTTCTTTTTGCGAATGCAGACTAACACGGCTGCTACTCTGAAACTTGCCAAGAACAATGTCGTTTACTTCAAATTTAGTACATTTTCCACCTTGTTAAACTTTTGTGGGGAACAACCTGTCATTTATAAGATCAGTTACCCACATTTCCAGCTACTTGCAGTTTTAAGCACCTGGGTCCTTTTCCCACTCTTGTTTGTTCAATGTAGCTGTAGTGTCATTCATTAGACAAGGACAGTGTTTGAGCTGTATAGCAAAGATATATTCTTTTCATCATCCCAGAGCACTCAGGCATTAAACTGGATATGTCACCCGTCTACTATACTATCTTAACACGACACCTTGGGGTGGATCAGTGAATGTATAAGCCTCCTGGGATACTATTTAACCAAACAATTCTCTTGAACTCTTCCCCCAGACATCTGTGATGGGAAATGTAGCAGCACGATTAAACATTCAATGTAGTGTTCAAAAATTAGATCAGAGCTAAAATGGACCTTTGCTACCTTATTTGTTAAAAACGTGGGCTAGAAGATTTATATAAAAATGTAGATGTGCGTACATCTTTTCCCTCTAGTCTCAACTGTGACCCTATAGCAGCTCACGGGTGCACTGTTTTATAGCAAATGAATAAGAGGGTGGTAGCATCCAATTAAATCTGCACTGTGCAAAGTTTTATTTTTCTCCCTGAGAAATTTCCTTTAGAAATTAAAAAGCAGGCTATCCATGAGGTTCTCGAACAGTTGAAATGGTGTTATCCTCCCAATTGATGGTGTTAGGCATTGCCAATTAGTAAAATAGAAGGGAATTGCTTGCAAGGCCTTATTAGTTTAATTGGGACTTGAACAGGAAAGAATAATTCACTAACAACTTGTAACCTGTCCAGCTAGTAAAGTAGGACCTCTGATTCATTAATGAACAACTCCTATTGCCCATTGCACTGTGGACTTACAAAATGCACCCGTTCAAACTGAGTCAGGTTATTTATTATGACCAATGCCACCTAGCCATGTTGCATAGAAGTGTAATTCTAATGCTAGGTCCTGATCCTGCAAACACTTATGCACATGCTTAATTGTAAACAAATGACTAGTCTCATTGACTTCAGTGGGACTATTTAACTATAAGCTCCGGGGTTAAGTTCTTGTAAGTTTGATGTGCTCGTATTACTACACGCACTACTGCTTTTCTCATTGAAAAACGTAGGAGGGGCTTGGGAAGCAGCTTTTTGCTTTAACAATTTATCAAACATTATACAGAGATGACTCATTCCTACATCGTTAAGATGCTCCCTTAATAAGGCCAATGCTCCCTTAATAAGGCCAATAAAAAACTAAACCCAATCTGTCAAAGGTAAATCCTATGATTGGATGGAAGTGTTTTCACAAACTTTGAGAGAAATGAAAACAAAAACAAAAACCCAAACAAACCAACCCAGAAAATCATTTTCAAAATATTTGGATTGTTTTTTTAAATATATTTGAATATTGAATTTTATAGTAATGACTACATTAGGTGAAAGGTGGAAACTTGGACCCACAGAGCCTGAAATGCCCCAAGATGATTAAAAAGCTCCACACTTAGGACTTTTAAAATTGAGTTTAATTAAAAATAACTTGCTTTTATTACATTTGCTAAATAAAATGACTTATCTCAGTATGAGGGTACTTTACCAGTAATAGGCATATTTTTTCCACACATTGATCATTGTTATACTTCTCCACTCACTATTAGGCCTCTTTACACTTGTCGAGTGGTGTAAAGGGGCCTTAATATAAATGAAAATCAGGATCTAAAGACACACAGGCACATTTTCTGTGTAAAAAGGGCTTGGATTTATATTAACTATACATTTTTGGTAATACAAAATAGTAGCATATGGCTAATATGAATGTTTAATGGAGACAGGGTCCTGTATTTGAAGGCAATTTCAGCATAAGATAGCATGCTGTGCTAAATGCCCTTTAGGAAATATAAGCTGTTTTAAATGACCCTGGCAGTATATTAATAATTAAAATATATAATAACCCAGATAAAATGAAAAAAATTGAACACTAATCTGCTGCTAGAAAATGTACCATAGTTATTTTATAGTCATTATATTGTGATCACACACGGTGGGTTTGCATAATGTAACTGAGAGTGGAATATGACCCAGTAAGAAAAAGAAAAATGTCACTTGATTTGTGTTGTAGCTGAGATTGAGTAGTAAAAGTGATCTCTTACTTGAATGGGTACCCTCTTACGTTTAGTAAAATTGTACAGCTGAGTGTCATGTCTTCCCTTATCGTACAGTGAGTCAGAGACTTAGGATCTGATTCTCCACTGTCCTGCACCTTGTGCAACACTGGAAGCATGTTCCACTCACTTTGCACTCACTCTGTGCCAGCGTACATGACTGCACAAGGTACAGGGCAATGGAGGATCAGGGCCGGTGTATGGCATGTTTCCACCTTTCGAGAGGCAAGCAGGTAAAAATAGGGGTCACTCATGAAGATAGATAAGAGCCAACACTTCGCTTTGCCCCGGCCTCATTTTTCCTTAGCCACTCTCCTAGAGACAGCAAAGGAAAGAAGAGGAAAAAGGGAATAAAGATGACAGAAAAAGGATTAGAAGAAAGACAGATGAGAGTGTCAGATCAGATCTGAGAGCCAAGTCAAGACTCCTGTTGGGGGAGAATCTGATTCCATGCATCCTCTCCAGGTATCCTGGGGCAGTCACCAGGGTTTTCTAAGACTTTGGCCACTCGTCCTTGGCTATTTATTTACTCCCACTCCCCAAATCTTCAGGCTGGAAGAGGGAAAGTTGCAGCTGTAGGAAGGAAGGTGGAAGATGGTGTGAGAAAGTGTACATTAAATCAGAGTAAGGAGTACTTACATTTACACCCTTATTTCAACTCCTTGGTGTACAAGCTAAACCAACTTTGGTCTCCCTCACCCATTGATAGATGTGGTATAACTGGGCCTTACACAATCTGAGTTCAAGGGAGTCTAAGTTAGTGTGAAGGGTCTAATTTACATTACCTTAAGCATCACTTCTGATTTTCGCCCCTAGTCTCTGATGTGTTGTAGGATTGCGGAAGAAAAGAAACTCTACAAGATAAAATAACTTACTGGTAATTATCTTTGTATCCTCTTCTTTGCTTTCCCATTCATATCTCCACCCTTTCATGTTTCACAACACATGGTCTCCCGTGGTGGACATTTTTTGTCATGTCCTTGCTTCATGATACATGGGCTTGTCTTCACTGCAGAATTAAGTGTTGCTCCTAATTCAAGTCCCCACACACGCACACAAACACTTAACCTGAGTGTGGTGGTGCTTTTCACTTGAGTTGGCTTGCCTGTCAGGTGCTATAGGCCACAGATTGAATTGACAAAGCTTGTCAATTGCTAACACAACCTTTTGGTTGAACTTGAGACTCATTTTCCAATGAGGCCATTCTCCTTGGAGCTAGGCTATCGTGAGAGGAGTTACCTCAAGTGAAGATAACTCAAGTTAAGTCTGCTATGAAGTCATACCCATTCTTTACAGAATGTGAGAAGTGGTGAGTGCAGCAGCGTGAACTGTTTGGGGCAGGGATTTTTTTTTTGTTTTGTTCTGTGTTGTGGAGCCCTGTTCCAGAACTGGAGTTTCTGGGCACTAGTGCAATATAAATAATAAATAAAATAATCTTACCTTCCTACATTTAAGCGTGTCCGTACTCATAATTGTATGTGGTGAGATTCTTTCGAGTACGCCAGCAGTACTAAGTAGTACTAAAATAATTACATAGGCAAGAGGTCTTGTTTTTTTTCCCCAGAACAGCAGTCTGAATGATCACAGTGATGAAAGACCCTTCTCAGCATTTATAAACTGTGAAATGCACTTAAAAGTTAGTTTGTTGGATTTTTAAAATTAAATTAGTGTTTGAGGTGTAAGGTTTGTGCTAGCCATTTTCTAGAAAAATGCCATCTTCTTTGACGCCAGAAATCTGCTATATAAGATTGTAAATTAATATGCAGTGCTTGAATATGTATCTTGTGTACTGTATCACATGAAAAATTCTTCCATTGGAAATACAAAATATTTAACAATAACAAAAGGGTTGCTTCTGATATTTATCCTGTAGAGCAGCGGTTCTCAAACAGGGGTCTGTGGACACCTGGGAGTCTGGGAGGGTGCTCCAGGGGGTCTGCAAGTCATGTCTGGGGCCACCAGCCCCACTGATCAACTCGTCCTCCTCCCTCTCAGTGCCTCCTGCATGCTGCTGAACAGCTCTTTCTGCAGTGGGCAGGAGGCACTGGGAGGGAGGGGGAGGAGCGGGGATGGGACATGCTTGGCGGAGGGGGCAGAAAGAGGCGGGAAGAGGAGGGGCAGGGGTGGAGCAGGGGCGAGAAGAGGTGGGAGTGGCAGTAGGGCCTTGGGCTGAGTGGGGTTAAGCACCCCCAGGGAAAATTAGAAGCTGGCTTGGGGGTCCATGAAAAATTTTAAATCAAAATGGGGATCCTCGGGTTGCTAAAGTTTGAGAACCGTTGCTGTAGAGCATAGAAATTGCAGGGGAGACGGGAATCAAGACATAAGGTGGCAAGGGGAGCAGTGGACAGGGAGGAGGACAGACAAACTGAGGCCTTGAAATTGCAACTGACTGTATGTACAGAGCCCTGCTAACTTCAGAGGGGATTCAGATGGACACAAAGACATGGTCATGAACAGTCTGTTGCAGATTTGGGGCTGGCATGAGTCTGGTCACACTTTATATTAAGGTTCGATTTATAATTAGGTTATTAAGAGTCAGTGATGATCAATAGCTCTTCTGATAAATGGTTTATCAATTGTTATCGTGCACAACAGTCAAAACATAACATCTTCTACTGATGTGCTCATCCATGCTACTCTTGACAGTGACATGCTTATAACATATTAACCCTTTATAAATCACTTCTAAGTGGAATCTTAATATAATGTGTGATTGAGAGTGAACTAAAGTGACCAGAGGTCAGGTGCCCATTGTGGTTTTATTTAGTTCAGTTTAGAACATGCCTGTGATGGGGGGTATAAATCCTGTGATGGGGGGTATAAACCAGCGATAGAGGGGTTATAGAGCTGCTGTGGGCAAGGCTGGCCCTGCCCCTCTGACCCTGTCCATCATATCAGGAATGGAATAAGGATATAAAAGCAGGCAGTTCCCAGTAGTTGCTGTGCAGCACAGAGAAAGACCAGATAGTGTCTCCACAGCTCCCAAGGAAGAATCCTGGAAGCCTTCAGGAGAACTGCTCTCAGGGAGGCCATTCACCAGCGCCCTCTCCCACTCTGTCCCCTGCCTACAAGGACACAATACCCAGGTATAGTGGCTGGGAGGACAGGTTTGCCAAGCCACAATGCTAGCTGTTAGACAGTTGGTACCACTACCCTCTACCCTGTTTGGGGTTAGGAAATCTGAGGCCATACTAAAGGGATTAGGGGAGTGGAAGGCAAGAGCCCCTCCCCTTCAAACCCAAGTGGACTATTTGACTTATTTGTATCACCGAGCCCCCTATTTGGGGAAATGGGGCAGGGGGAGAGAGGGTTTTTCAGTATCTGTACAATTCATCAGGATCCTGAGAATTGTGACAAAGCCACTATACCACATTCAAAAAGGTGTGCATCTGTTATCCTAAACTCCTTTGACAAAATTTAGAGACAATTCCATTAAAAGCCAGCAGTTATCCCACAATAAAACCTGCCCCTCTCTCCCCCCTGCAAAAAAAAAAAAACCAAACAAACACAACCCCCCAAACCAAAACTTTTCCCAACACTTCCCTGTTCATGGATCAGCTTTCTCACTCTCCAAACACCTTTATAAAATGTTAGGCCTTTATTGCATCAACAGCCATTTATTCTCTTAACTATGCGCTGTTGCCAACTTGCCAGTGAAAATCCGGGCTTGGGAGTAAGAACTCCTGGGTTTTATTCTGAATTCTGCCACTGACTTACTGTATGATTGGGGCAAGACGATTAAGGCCTAAAAGTGGGATTTTCAAGAGCTCTCAGTGTTAGCCCAACTCCTCTCCCAGCAATTAGGGCAACACTGAAAGATCCCAAATTAAAGGTCCAGGTTTTCTGTTTTTGTCAGAAAGTCTTGAGTCATGGAAACAGGAACTGTTTGCAGGAAAGGGTTGGTTTCCATAATCTCCCAAACTGAAAAAAAAAATGAAAAGAAAATGTTTTTGAAATTGTTGAAACATCTTGTTTTGACATTTTCTAAATGAAAAGTTTCATTTTCTGGTTCAGAAAGACCCCCCCCTCACCCCTCCAATAATGTCACTTACACAACATCCTCTTCTCTGTAACCATGGCAGCAGCAGCAGCTGTTGCATTGTGTGACTATGACTTATGTAGCCTTTCTTAATGAAACAGAAGAATTTAATATTGGAAAAATATTTTTTAAAATGTAAAGTTTTTAAAATATGTTTGAAATAAATGAAATGACTTTGTACATGTTTACTGCCTTTTCTGTTTCTGTTATTATTTATTATAATAAATGGAGAGATGAAGGAAAAGATGAAACTGGAGAAGACTATGGGCACTGAGGAAAAGAGGCAATTGTGATTTTAAACACACTGTCAAACAACTTGGCTTTTAACGCTGCTTCTTTCTCTTCTCAATGATTCCCCACACCATTTATTATCTGGATGTCTGTCTGAAGATGGAAGTAAAAACAGGAGGCAGAACATTGCAATAGCTAACTGACGTGCCACTTTCATGCATGTTGCTCATGCATGACATTTTAGGACTCTCACTCATGTTAACCCTTTAAAAACCACCTATTGTACTCCTTTAAAACCTGATTCTGCAAACTCTTACTCATATGAGTTGTCTTTACTCAAGCAGATAGTCCTCCTGTCTTCCACAGGTGACTTATTTGAGTAAGATTTGTAGGATGGACTATGATGTTACACAAACTACAGTAGAGTTGCACTTTTTACACAACATCTGAATTTGACCCCTGGTTTGGAAACAAGGACTAAGGACCTTATATCATTGCAAGCTTAGTACTTGGAAAGAAGGTCATTAAAATACAGCAGTATGCTGTAGCTAAGAGTGCACACTGGATTTTCCCATCTTTAAATAAAAGCAAAGATAGTTTTGAAGCTTGAGCCAAAGACAGAGTGTAATACCGTAGAAATAATAAAGCCACGCCACAAACAACTGTGCTAAAGTCCAACATTTAACAAAGCAAAAAGCCAAAAAATAAAATAAATAAATGTACCCAGAGAGAAGCGAAAGGGAAAAAAAGAAAAAGCATAGGGAAACAGACAGTGAACCACAAGATGGAGAAAAGTTACCATACTATAAGGTTTCAGTAACAAAGCCTAAAACAGGATGTTGCGGTCCAGAAAGCTAATATATTTGCAGTTACTCCTGACATCTTGTAATAGCCACTCAAAAGGTCATTGACAATGTGCAGTTAGAATGCAGGGCTCGCCTTAGAGGTGGGTAATCAGGGTAGTCACCAAATTGCTCAGCTGTTTTTTGTTTGTGTTTTGTTTTTACTCAGTGGGCACTAAAAACATTTTCCATCCTGAGGCCAAAACACAAAGGGCCAGTGTGAGGTCCCTGGAACAGATGTTTTAGAAATAGATCCAAATTGTGCATATTGAGTAATAATTTTGAACATTTATCTATTGTATATATTTTTGTTAATAAGAGAAATGGGGGTTGCACTTTTAAGAATGGGATGGGGGTACACTGAGTGAGCTAATTCAGAGTAGAGTGTTCAGTGTATGTAAAAAACAACAAGGAGTCCTTGTGGCACCTTACAGACTAACAAATGTATTTGAACATAAGCTTTCTTGGGCTAGAATCCACTTCATCAGATGCATGGAATGGAGGCTGGCCTGTAGCTGGGCACCGAGAAGGTCTCTATCTGCAAGAAGCTCTTAGAGCAGAAGTTTTGAGTTTCCAGAATAAACAGGGTTCTCTTTGAAAAGCTGAGCCTTGTGATTAAGAGTGCAACACCAGCTTTGGTGACACACTTCTCAAATGCTGGAGTGGCCTCAGACATAGTACAGGTTGATCGGTCCATTGCTGATATACAGGGCTGTGTGGGGAAAGATAACTACGTTTCCTGGAGAATTTCAATATGTTGAAATTTGATTTTTATTCCAGTTCAAAACAAAATCCCAACATTTCATAATTCTCTGTAAAAGGGAAAGCCTGAGGGTCCCCAGATCAGAGACCATCTGCATGGATAGCTGCCTTGAAGCTACAGACTCTGAGAACCCTGGCATTCCTAGCGCCAGGATAGTTCAACTGGCTGGCTGACCCCAAGCTGTGGATCCTGTAAGTCCAGGGTCCTCAGCAGTGCAGCTGGTGAGCTGGCAGGAAAGAAGGCAGGTTTCCAAAGTTGTCTTGTTTCTAGACAAATTTAACTGAAATTGAACCATCTCTGCAGACTGTTTTGATTTCAATGAATTTGCAAATTCCAAAGACGATCTGTTTTGTCAACTTTTTTTCTGACCAGCTCTACTGATATGCTCCCATGACTTTTCCCAGGGTAGTTTCCTCTTTCCGTCATCTGCCATTTCACCTGTCAGAAAAACAACCCAGTAAACCCCATCTTATAGAGAGGCATGTCAATCTTCCTATTTGCAGAGCAGGTATTGGGATGGAGCTTGTAGCTGTGGTCCACTTCTGAGGCCTCACACTGATTAGCTGAACCCGCGCCCCTCACCCACTTCAGATATCCACTTGGTGCTGTTGCCAGAAGTCAGGTTGCCCTTCTTTTTCAAAAATCCAAGTAGGATCATTCCTCAACCAGCCACCCAATGCACCAACAGATGGGACTGTGTCACCTGATGACGTGCTGGATTATAGAGGAGCTCCTTGTTACATTTTTAACAGCCCATTATTGATTTAGTGCTACTGAAGGAATCTAGAATCTGAATTTCTAGAGTAAATTAATAGAGACAGTTTTAGTGGAGGCCTGATTTATCTGGGCAGAAACAAATCTGTTTACATTACAATGCCTACATATTGGCCACTGGAAGACATTTCCCCCCCTTTAAATGAAAGCTTGAAATTTGCTGCATGTTGCATCATGCTACAGTACTTTGGAGAGACTAAAAAAGTATGAGCAACATTTTATTTTTCTGAACCAGCATTCCCCACCCCCCAAGTTTTCAATATTAACTGTCAGTTTATATATCACTCCTAAGTGCACATAGTATAAACCTCTTAAAATATAAGCAACAATGAAATCTAATTTTAAAAATGAAGGGATTATTTTATCTACTCCAGTTATTTAAAATAGGACATATAATTGACAAGGCCCCAATTAAGCTATGTGCATCAGCATTTGACTAACTTCTAAATGACTGCTCGTGTGCTTAAGGTGAGCCGTGTACTTTCATACCTTTCTGAATCGGGGCCTAACTGATGTAGTTACAACACAATACTTTGCAAAATTTAGATGGACTTTAGGTTGATATTGTCAGATCAATTCATTTCATGTGCTGTATAATTTATGTTTAAATGAGAGCTTATTTTTGCTGTTATGCTTGGAAAATGTCTTTTAGGTAAATGTAGGGAAACAGAGTTAAATTACTTTGTTTTTCTTTTCTTCTTTTTTGAATGTAGAAGTTACTGTATTGTGGTGTCAAAGCGTTTTGTTAATAGTCACCTTTGTTTCTCTGTTTCCTCAGCTTTCTCTGTTAGAAGAGGCGGGGTTTGGAGGCGTTCTTCTTTATGTTGATCCTTGCGATTTACCAAAGACTCAAAATCTTAGTGATAAAGCATTCATGGTTTCTCTAAACAATGGAGGAGACCCATCGACACCTGGTTATCCCAGTATTGGTAAGTACTATTTGAGTAATGTCCAGTTAAATGGCATTTTAAATTTGATTGTGAATAATACATGAGCTGAAACAATAAGCCCAATCCTGGTCTCAGGTACAAACCCTGAGTAAAAGGGCTTTGCGCAGAGGAGCAATATGGTTGAAGGGATAAATCCACACTCATAACCTAAATGTAGGCTATAGAATTGTGCAACTGGCATCCAAAGGCTACTGCAGACTCTTGGTAGGAGTAGCTGGACTACACACCTCCTTATGCTGGCTTTTGTCAGTACATTCACACTCCACCATTAACCCAAGTAGAGAACCACTGTACAACAATTCTCTTCACAGCTCAATGGTTTGTGTTGAATTGGGCTCTCCAGGATCAGTCCCCCACGAATGAAGCAATTTCCATTACATACTGGGCTTTGTGCTCCCATGTTGTGGATGGTGGGGGCAGTTGGCTATAGATGTAAGTGCAGTGTAATCAGAAAAGGTTATAGCAATGATCTCTTGTACAATCTTTGCCAATAACACTTTCATATGATATATGTTCTACTTGCCTAGTTTCAATTCTGCCAGAACAGACCTGGTCATTTCAGCTAATGAACTGCTTTGTTAAGTGATAGGAAGGCAAATGCATTTTTTAAAAATATCTGAAGTTAAAAAAAGACGTTAATTAAACATAAATGTTAGTGTGCCACAACAATGGTTTTGAAAATAATTTCTACCTGCAGCACATCAGATTATCCGTTCTATTTAAAATCTTTGTTCTAGCAGTTCAGTGAACATGTGTTCTGCCTGTCTGCTATCTATTCAGCTTTACAACCTCCTTTAATATCTAGCTAGATGGAAAAAAGTATTAAGAATCATGCTATGAGTTTGTGACAAGGCCTCATTAAGAATATTTGGTCCAGTTACTAACACAGACATCTAACGGCTGACTCGAATTGGCACTAAATCAGCTGAGCCAATGCTGAGATGTTTCATGACTAGAATGGCAGAAAATAGAAATATTGGCCTAGTTGTCAGAGAAGGGTGTTAACTATTCACATCGTGAAATGCCTTGACAGTTCAATGGGAAAGGAATTGCACATTTTCTCAGTGTCTCACTATACCTGACCTAGACCTGCCATGGGAACTACAGAAGTAAATGTAGCACTCTTCGAGCTTTATTCTTAATCATTTCATGAAGCCCTGTGAAGAGTGGTCTGTTTATCAGTCTGGCTGACTGCATAACATTTTATTTACCCTACATGAAAAATAAACTTAATTACGACTGATACGCTGACAGTAGGATGCGGGTTATTGTCTAAACCTTCTTTGTTGTTTTGCTGACAGTTACACTAAATGCTCTTTTGAGTTGTGTAGATTCCAATCTCTAGTTTCAGGGGGGAAATACAAGAAAAAAAGTTGATAACCTTGACAGAGGAACAGAGAGAATTAAGTAGGTTGATGGTTTGTGCTAGAACCTTAATGTATCTTGCACCTGTTTTAAAGTCTCTAAACGTCATTCAACAGGCTATCATGTGTCTAAAGTATTTGTGATAATCTGGATGCAATGATGCACTGAAGGGATTCTGAGGAGAACTCCTGGGATCCTCTTGTTAAAGCTGTGTCACCAAGTGGTGGAGCAAGTTGGAATGATTTCTCTGTCTCTGATGGTTTTCACACTTCTCTGAAGGCCAATAAATCACCCTGGCCAGAGTTAACTTGTGTTTGGGCTGTATACAAATAAGTCGGAAAAGCAAACGTTTTACCTTTGTGATATCACATGGCAGGTATTTAAAAAAAAAATCTTGGGGACAAATACTCAGGGTTGTCCAGATGCTTATCCCTCTTCCCTGCAAGCACATATCCCCCTGGTCAATTGAGTTTATCACAGTCTACAGGTGGGGATTTTTGTGGAATCCCATGCTTAAAATATTGGCAGTACATCGTTGTCTGGAGGATACCATCTGCACTTTACACTCTCCCCTTGGCAATGGATAAACTGTTACCATTACTGTCTTGGGATAAGTGTAATCCATAACACACATGAGATAGATCAGAAAAGGAATGGTCTTTGATGAAAACATCAAAATCTGTAAAGGAAAAAGAGGATGGGGATTTTAATTTAATTTGTCATTGAAAATTGGTGAATCTTACAACACACTTTATCTTGTTTTAGTAGGAAACCTGTAGACCCATGAGTGATCCAAAGGTAATAATTTTTTAAGCAATCTTTGCACGTAACACCCGTCACTGTACTAACTGACATGGGTGCAAAGTTAATAAATGTCCTAATAAGATCTACATAATATGTACAGTGAGCAGATACTCAGCTTCTTTCTGTTTATAGTGAATCTTCTTTTCTTACCCCCCCAAATAAATTTCTCCATGGCCTCTAAATTAGAGCTGAATTAATATTTGTTTTTTTAAATTAATATTATTGTTTTTTTATTTTATTTTATTTAGAGGCTGAACTGGCAAAAAATGGTGTGTTTTAAATTGAAAGTGGATTTTCTTATTTGTTTGTTGTTGTTTTTTGCCAAAAGGATCAAATGAAACATTTTGTTCAATCCAAAAATATATATTTTTTTCATTTGAGATCATATTTGGGGATTTCCCAACTCTCTCCCATTGTGTGTGTATGTGTGGTTTTAGAAAATATTTGCTAAATTTCTAAATGAAATACTGTTTTGAAACAAAAAATTTGAAATATTTTGTTTCAAAATGGCTGAAAGTAATCCTTTTGACCTGTTCTTAAACCAAAACTGCTCACCAAATTTGGACCGAATTTGTGAAAAGTTTGTGTTCCAGAAATACATTTTTGATAGTTTACTATTTGTGGGGAAGAAAATTGTTCCAGCTCTACCCAGAATAATACAGTGGTTAATTTTTCTTTAGAATCATTTTTTGAAGTCAATTACCACTTTTAATAGGATTTATATAATTGATTATACTAGACTTCTGGGCTCTCAGAAGATTCCAGCTCAAATCCTGCTCTTTTATGGAGATGGAGACAAAATGCAGAGCTTCAGTATGTGGATTAATTTAGGATGTACCAATGACAATATGCTGGGTGAGGGATGAATGTGCCTCTTACCTGTAAGTGGCACAATCCATTTAGCTTCCTGTAAAGGGTAACCAACGCAGCTTGGCAAGGAGTTGTCCAGGTGCTCCTCTATAAAGATAACTACTGCCTTGTTTGCCTCTTTTGGGCCCTTTACTAGGTCCTTCACTTCTAATCTGACATTGTTAATCTTGGTTCTCCTGCTTCTCCACCATGGCAGCCATGGGATAATCCTCTGGGCCTTTGTCAGCCTCTGTCCTCTCTGCCTGATTTTGATTTTCAAGGACAGTCTCTTTCTCTGGAACCTTTCTTCGAGTCTACATTGTGTCACTCTTGAATTGGACGGGTTCAATGCTTGGGACTTGGATTTAAGAATCGGGGGCTAAGGAACCCTGCAGTAGAAGAAACGTGAGATCTAGGGAGCTGAGAGGGCTCTGGGGACATCAATAGACAGGAGGGGGACCAGAGGACCTGCATTACAGAGAAGTATGATGAGTTTCCCTTCTCATTTTTTGCATTTTGACTTTTTGAATGCTGTACTTTCTCTTGCCCAGCTTGCTATGCCAGAGATATGTTTGGTTTTGCTATTGCTGTACTTCAGAGTCATTTCAAACCAAATCTGTCTTCAGACAGAAAAATGGCTCAGTAAACGAAGATACGGACAGAACCTATTTGTCAATTTTAGTATGTAAATAGTAAAGTGTCCTCGGTATGAGCAGTAAGAACCCTGTGTCTGAGATAAGGCACTCAGTAATAGAATTCCTATCTATGCAGTGGAGGAATGGAAATTATATCATGAAGAATCCTTCAGAAAGCATGATAGAAACTGCTATCAGTTTTAAATGCTGAAATATAACAGCTCAGTTGAATAAAATCCTACTATATTGAGAGGAGTATCCAGTGTAATGTTCTTTTCAAGAATTTCACACAAAAATTATAGCACTAAAAAAAATACATATAAACAGTTGAGAAGTGTTCTGTGCTTCAGATCCCGGTGCACAGCTAGTCATCTGAGCCATAAAACAGGTGTGGGAGAGAAATCAGTTATAATAAAGCACAAGGCTTTTTGTGTGTGTCCGTGTCCCCATGCATGTGGGGCTAGACTGTGATGTAGACGACTCTGTGAAGAGATGTAAGGGGAATTAATACTCACCACCTCTTATACTCTGCATGAATAGAGCTGGCCAGACACTTTAACTCCTGTTCCATGGGTAACACTGTCATAAATATAAAGGGAAGGGTAAATCCCTTTAAAATCCCTCCTGGCCAGAGGAAAACTCCTCTCACCTGTAAAGGGTTAAGAAGCTAAAGGTAACCTCGCTGGCACCTGACCAAAATGACCAATGAGGAGACAAGATACTTTCAAAAGCTGGGAGGAGGGAGAGAAACAAAGGGTCTGTGGGTCTGTCTATATGCTGCTTTTTGTCGGGGATAGACCAGGAATGGAGTCTTAGAACTTTTAGTAAGTAATCTAGCTAGGTACATGTTAGATTATGATTTCTTTAAATGGCTGAGAAAAGAATTGTGCTGAATAGAATAACTATTTCTGTCTGTGTATCTTTTTTGTAACTTAAGGTTTTGCCTAGAGGGATTCTCTATGTTTGGAATCTAATTACCCTGTAAGGTATTTACCATCCTGATCTTACAGAGGTGACCCTTTTCTTTTTACTGTTTCTTCTATTAAAATGTTTCTTTTCAAGAACTGACTGCTTTTTTTTCTGTTGTTCTTAAGATCCAAGGGTCTGGGTCTGTAGTCACCTAGGCAAATTGGTGAGGCTTTTTAGCAAACCTTGTCCAGGAAGCAGGGTGCAAGGTTTTGGAAGTATTTGGGGGGAAAGATGTTTCCAAACAGCTCTTCCCCAGTAACCAGTATTTGTTTGGTGGTGGTAGCGGCCAATCCAAGGACAAAGGGTGGAATATTTTGTACCTTGGGGAAGTTTTGACCTAAGCTGGTAAAGATAAGCTTAGGAGGTTTTCATGCAGGTCCCCACATCTGTACCCTAGCGTTCAGAGTGGGGGAGGAACCTTGACAAACACCAATATTTTTTTTTAAAAAAAGTCATTCCAAAAATCAAATGAAACATGAAAGTCTGAAATTCCCCACAGAACAGGAATTCCAAAACTTCATTTAGGAAAACTCAGCATGACATTTAATTTTGACCTTTTTCTAAATATTTTTGAGGCTTCTTCTGTTCTGTCCAGGGCCCTGGCAGCCTGCCATGTGGGAAGCTCGGCAGCACAGGGAACCTCAGAGCCAGGAATTCTGAGGAGCTGGGAGCTTTGGCTCTGGGACAATTTACCTGGCAGGCTGCAGACAAGATAGGAGCGGGACTTCCAGACTCTTGGCTTCTCATCAGCACACCAGGAGGGCTGCTAAGAGCCAGGTTGGTGAGCTGACATAGAATCATAGAATATCAGGGTTGGAAGGGACCTCAGGAGGTCATCTAGTCCATCCCCCTGCTCAAAGCAGGACCAATCCCCAATTTTTGCCCCAGATCCCTAAATGGCCCCTCAAGGATTGAACTCACAACCCTGGGTTTAGCAGGCCAATGCTCAAACCACTGAGCTATTCCTCCGCCCGTTAGGATTATACTGTGCATGGTTCCATCAGAAAGCTGCTCGGTTTCTGTCAGAATTTTATAGAAATCAACACCTTCCTCGGAATGTTTCAGTTTTGATGAATGAGCATTTTCTGACAGAGAAATGTTCTTCTGGAAAATTCTGACCGGCTCTCTTCAGAGAAATTTCAATGTTAATGATGGTGGTTTTCCTGTTGTTATTTTGTAAATGCATTTTGGACACTTATCATGTAGTAGGAATTGGGTAGTAGCAACCAAATCAGTGTGAATAGATAACTGAACGGCATGGTTTACAGAGATGTTTATTACTGAAATATCACACAGTATATCTTCATTGCTCACATTCTTTTAGTACCTGCCCTTGTACCATACAAGCAGCAAGGGAAAGTAATTAAATTTAAGCAGAGCGACATCTTCCAAACAAAGATATAAAGCAGGTGTTTAAATGTATGAGATCAAATCCTGTACTCCTCAAACAGTACATAGATAAAGCGTTCACTGAATTCAAGGATTGCATCATTTGGGTCATGGAGAGGAAGGATGGTGTGAGCAGATGACATCCACACCCTGCTCCAAACAGAGTCCACATAGCTTGTTGCCAATCAAAACTGACCTATTCAGAAAAGGAACTCAAAATAAAACTGTATAACAGGGTTGGGTTTTCAGGCAGATACTGTCAGTCAAGTACAGATAGAGTTGTGGCTTGAGCACAGGACTTGGAATCACGGTTTCTGGATTTCACCTGGCATTGGCCACTGTCAGAAGACAGGGTACTGGGCTAGAAGGACCATTTTTCTGATCCGGTATGGCCATTCTTATGTTCTTAATTGTTTCTCTGCCCTGGCCTGTGTGACCTTAAGAAGACACTTCTTTTTCTTAATCTGTAATAGAGGAAAAATGTGGGTAATCACAGAATTGTCATGCATAAAAACTTGCCAATTGTGTTTTAGATAGCTTCATCTCTGTGCTTGCAGTATTTTTAGAGAACGTTGCAAATACCAAGGTTAAGATACTTTAGGTATGTAAGGGACAGATTCTCTCTAATCTTTATAAGGGTGCACAATTGGAGGGGAGGAAGTAAGGGGCCTCTATCCATTATTGTCACCTACATAAATCATGGACAGAATTCTGGCCTGAAGGCTTCTAAAGGATCCCCCTGAGATAATCCTTCCTTTTTTATGTGTTACATTATATGCAATTTGCACAATCTAGCTCTCGGGTACATTTTTAAGAGTTACTATTTATTTTACTACTTTGCCTCCCAGTGGTACTGCAAGACATTGTTCATTGATTTAAAAGCTCTTTGAGATGGTCAGATGCTATGTAAGTGATAAATATTATTAATTATTAATAATAAATCCCCTCTCTATTTTTTCCTTTCACAGCTGTTATGTCAAAATGTATTGAAAGCTGCCTTAACTTGCTCTTACCATTACAATAAAAAGCCATTTTCCCAGAAATTCCTCTACTCCAGCCCATAAGGTATCTTGGCACTATTCACAGGAGCCTCTTTGTCTAAAATACTGTGTAAGAACATACAAATAGCCATACTGTGTCAAACCTATGGTCCATCTAGCTCAGTATCCTGTCTTCTGACAGTGGCCAGTACCAGATGCTTCAGAGGGAATGAACAGAACAGAGCAAATTATCAAGTGATCCATCCCCTGTCATCTGGTCCCAGCTTTGGGCAGTCAGAGGTTTAGTGACACCCAGAGCATGGGGTTGCATCCCTGACCATCGTGGCCAACAGCCACTGATGGACATACCCCCCACGAACTTGTTCAATTCTTTTTTGAAGCCAGTTATACTTTGGCCTTCACAACATCCCCTTGCAACAAGTTCCACAGGTTGATTGTGTGTTGTAAGAATATTTCCCTATGTTTGTTTTCAACATACTGCCTATTAATTTCATTAGGTGAAATGGTTCTTGTGTTCTGTGAAGGGGTAATAACACTTCCTTATTCAATTTCTCCACACCATTCATAATTTTGTAGACCTCTATTACATCTCCCTTTAGTCCTCTTTTCTTTAAAATGAACAATCCCACTTTATTTTTTAATCTCTCCTCATATGGAAGGTGTTCCATACCCCTAATCATTTTCATTGACCTGTGTACTTTTCCCAATTCTTATTTCACCTTTTTTGAGGTGGGTTGACCAGAACTACCTTCAGTATTCAAGGTGTGGGCACAGCATGGATTTATATAGTGGCATTATGATACGTTCTGTCTTATTATCTGGCTCTTTCCTAATGGTTCCTAGCATTCTGTTAGCTTTCTGACTACTGCTGCACATTGAGCAGATGTTTTCAGAGAACTATCCACGATGACTCCAAGATCTTTCACATTTAGTGACACTCCCCCCAAGCCTGACCTATTATATATTTTGTACCTTGGTATTACCGTGTCCTATTGATTATCATCATTCCACCAAGTTTCTCTGATGCCTATTATAGCAATATCCTCATTTAATGCCAGGCATTCAGGTTCGCCCATCTTCGTATTCAGGCTTTTAGCATTTGTATGCAAGCATTTATAAAATTTGTCAGTATTTAATTGTTTGCCTTAATCTTCTCCTCTTTATTAGGATATAGAATTTCTCCTTTAATAAATCCTCCCGCAAAGGATGTCTCTCTCTGAACTGTGGGCTCCTCCACAACTGTTGGCTTTCCTCCACCCCTTAGTTTAAAAACTCCTTTGACCTTGTATAGCCCACTGTACTTAAGAGACACTGTGTAGCCCTAGTGTACTTTAGAGACTAGCAATATACCCCTCACAACATTTCAAATCTAAAAACCCCAGATGTTTTCCTCTTTTTAGTTGCTTTAAAAGTAAAAGATGCCATTTGCTAGTGAGGAAGTTACTTTTTTTTCTTGTGTTTATTGTTTAAACATTTTGTACCCCATTACTTCTAATGAGGCTGGAAACCTGAAGTCACATTTGGGAGGAAAAAGTTCAGCTTTAATTCAATACTCACATTGCGTGCGAGCAATTTGTATTCAAATAAGGCCTGATTCAATGCTCACTGAACACGATAGATTCCCATTAATTTCCATGGCAGTTGGGTACAGACCTATGGGGAGAAGAATAAAATTATTCATTATTTCAGGGTTTGGGACATTAGACTGATCTTCTGAGGTGCCTAGCACCCACAGATTGAAGACAATCAGAGATGTAGGTGCTCAGTACCTCTGAGTAGCTAGGGCATCAATTTTACAGTGTAGAAACAAAGAGAATGGTTATAAATCTTGATAATTTTAAAATCCACAGATGGGGTAGCCAGAGAAAGGCAGTCATTATCTCAAAGAATGACTTGGTGGTTCTAAAAGGCTTAAATATGAGAAAACATGTAGATACTCTTGTCTCATCTCTCACAACGTGCAGATACTATGAGCTCTTTTATACGAGAGGTCTGAGGGAGATTGCAAAGGGAACGCACTCTAGATTTTAATAAGTAGACAGTATTTTTGCCTGTCATTTGGAAATGAGTTTTCTTCCTCCATTACCAAAGCCTTTTAGTTAGTTTTTGCAATGAATTTCCTGCATTACATATTGATATTTCATGTTCCCTCTGTTGTCTTTTGGTTTTATAAATAGAGTTGTTTTTAAAAAAAAAAAAAAAAAAGCTTTACAGTGCTCTTTGACTGCACTGCTTGAGACCGAAGGCATGTTAGTGCAGTGCATTTGCTATGGGCATATCTGTTAATCTTCAGTAGCCAAGACAGTATATTTAATTTGCAACTCTGGTGTTCCTGTTTTTTAATTTTAAGGGTGTCAAGGAAATCTTTACCACTATGGTATAACTTGAGTATCCATTAATGGTTTGGGCTGTGTCATAAGGGCAAGGCTAGAACTGATGTGGGACTTAGATGAGCTAAGCAGGTTAATTAGGAAAAAGATATTCCAATGTATTTGCTTTCATTTTAAAAAGATGAATATTGCTTTAAAAAAAGGAGGAAAAATAAGCTGAACTTTAAATTTAAAAGCCATAGAGAGTGGGCTGGGAAAGTGAATGCAAATGAGCTTCACCTACAATAATTGTCTCCTGTGCCATCCTGTTTTTATATATTTATTTATCATGCAATAAAAGCAGCACAAAATAGATTGTGCTAATTGCTATAGAATAAATCCAACTGGAATACTGTACATACTCCAACTGGAATATTCATTTTTTGTTTTCTTGTTCTCCTCCATCCTTGAAAAAAATGGTACCCATGTTCACCTCATTGTGGAATTGTAGCAAAAGTTGCAGAACACCCAGTGCACATCATAAAAAGCCCTTGATATTTGCAGCCTTAATAGGGTGGTATTGTTTAATTGAGCTCAGTCAGTTATTCTGCAGTATTTACATAGGACCGCTTGGAATGTGATGCAATTATATGCCTGCTTTATTTGTAGTGAGTTGAATGATTCCGTAGGTTTAGAGACTTGCTGCTTTGAACCTAAGCTTGTCCTCACGGTCCTCTGCTTTGTGATATTTCACTTATTTGAACCAGCAAGTTGAGCAGAAATTAATTAGAAAACAGCATTGTCTAACAATTTCTATCATGCACATGCAAGATGACATGTTCTAAGGTGTTTTCTTGTAAACCGTTACGATTTGTACAAGATTCCTGTAGCTCTTACTTGTTTGTTCTTTCAAAGAAGTGTATTTCACAAACTCAGCTTTTAATATCAGCATAATTTTTCTATTGCATATTTACCTTTTCTGCTGTATGAATAGTTTGAAGTATTTTATACAAAATCTGTGTTTACAAGTCTCCTAATGACATCAGAGGAATGACATGAGGAAAGTCTCAATGTAAAATCACATTTGAGAAGTAAATTTCAGAACAAAAGCTTATAATTGATAGAGTAATTCTATTGATCCGAAAGAGCTATATATCATTTCCAAATAGTAAAGGCAGAGAAGGTATTTCCAAAGATTTTTTTTTCCTTTTTGGACAGTTTTTAAAATGCAATTAAGCGTTTTATAACAGAGAATCATACATTTTTCAGTATGAAAATATAGATATATATTTATTTTAAATGCTAGAAATTAGATAAAGTGCTACATACCCACTTGGTGGTATGACTATGCAATATTTGGGTCTGTTCTCCCGTAAACGCACAAAAATATTTATGAATGCATTTTAACTGCACATGGGTCCTGATCCTGCCCCATTGTGTTTAATGGAAAGACTTATGTATACTTCAGTCGATTTTGGATCAGATCTATACGGTGGAAAGAATTATTAATTTTCTCCTTATACATGCTCTGAATGCAGAGCAACAGAATATATTATCCTGATGATTCTGAGCAGGAAAAGCAAATGCATTTGAACTTATGTCATCCATAAATTGTATGAATCCAGTGTTTGCCACGAGCTGCCACACCATAGTATCTGATATACCACTATTACTTCCTATTTTAAGTATATGTATCTCATACAATGTGGTAACTTTTAGGAAATATTGGCTTTTTAATAGTCATTACTGTAGGTAAGTGATAAATGGCCAATAGTTTTATATTAAATTATTGATCTGTAAAGCTAATACAGTCCCAAAATGTATTAAGAAATATGGCCAGCATTTTCAAAGTTGGAGGCCTAAAATTGGGCACCTAAATCCAAATTTCAGCTGCTAAATAAGTGGCCTGATCTTTTTTTCTTGTTTTCAATGTGAGTTCAGGTGTTCAGAACATCTGAAAATCAGACAATAAATTTGTGCCCCTAATTTCAGGTCCCCAGCTTTAAAAATGTTTTCCCACATATAGTATACAGATATTACTGCATCTGCTCAAGTTCTCAACTGAAACATGACATCTACTGAGCAGCACACAGTAAAATTATGCTATAGTTCGGCAATAGTATTATGCAGTTATATAGTATTTTTCATCAGTAAAGGGAGGGATGTTACAAAGGTGGGTAAGCATCATTATCCCCCTTTTACAAATGACAAACATGATACAGAGAAAAGTTAAGTAACTTGTTAAAGGTTATGCAATAGCTCATTGGCAAAATAAAGGAAAGCAGTCAGGTCCCATGCTCAGCCACTGGATGACACCTTCCCTCAGTTTAGAACAGAAAGTGAAGAAAAAGGTATCCTTATGAAGCTGCACCAGAAATTTTGATAGACACCCAAGAATGTTTGTACCTCCAACAGAAACAAGCCTTACGGTTGCCAGGCATCTGGTTTTCGACTGGAACACCCGGTCGAAAAGGAACCCTGGTGGCTCCGGTCAGCACTGCTGACTGGCCCACTAAAAAGTCCAGTCGGTGGCGCAGCAGGACTAAGGCAGGCTCCCTGCCTGCACTGGCTCCATGCAGCTCCCAGAAGCGGCTGGCATTTCCCTCCCGCTCCTACGCACAGGACAAACATAAGTTATTTGCTATTTCCTGTTTTATTTCAGCTGGAGAATGTAGTTCTGTGTCTCTGTTTGGGGCTATGTGAAGCTATAAATGGGGTGTGCACCTAGGCTCACTGAAGCAGTTCAAAATGGCACCTCTCAGCACCATGCAGGCAGCAGTGGCTTCTTCTGTGCCTCTCAAGTCAAGAGGGATTTATAGTAGGAGGTGACTGTCTCTTTAGATGGATACTTCCCTAAGGTACCTGAGGCATTTAGTTCTATAAGGAGGGACTGGAGAATGGAGTGATGAAGACTGATTCGGTAATGAGTACCCTACAACTGGTTCCTCTTGGTCCACTCTACTCTGTGTCTATGTATGAGACTTCAGGAGCTGGCCAAAATTAGGGTACCCATTTAGGCGAGCCCCATCACTGTTCTTCTCCCACCTTGGCCTTCTCTTCCTCAGCAGTGGATCACTGTGTTACAAGATTGCCCTCCTCTCCATCAGACAACCAGGAGGAGAAATCAGCTGACTTATTCTGCATTCCTCAGCAATGATATTTGCCACCATTTTCAAAGCTCATGTCTCCCTATTGAGTCTAGGCAGAAGGGTTGTACTTATAGAAAGGTGTAGTGTCAACAAGTCAAGACGATGGCATGACCTCTCTTCTTTGTCCTCACCGTGGACATTGCTGGAACATGCTGGGCCCAGTTCACCATTGCCTTGCACCTTGTGCAGCCATTTTACACAAGGGCAAAATGAATGTAAAAGTTTAGCTTTTTGATTGGGTAGTGTGTTACACTGACTTTGCACTGGTGTAAATGACAACTGGAGATGTAAAGCAAGGGTGAAATGGGCCTGCTATGGCCATCAACCTAGCTGTATATGTGAACTTCAGCTATGTGGATACACTTGCTCATACAGTTCAGTGCAGAGTTGAACTCTGCTAGATGTTCATATGTAATTGTACAATCTTCTTGGACACAGGGGGCTAGGAGGCTGGGAATGTACACAGTGTCTCTGAGGTGCAGCAAACTTAACACCTGCAAGTGCAACTGCATTTGACTCCCAGGAAGCAATCACTGGAAAGTCAGTTGGCTGATTGTTTAAACAATTAAAGGTATAATTAGATTTATAATTGAAATTTTGCCTTGTGTAGCCTGAATTGTGCAAAGTAGAATAAACCAACCAATCTTTAACTCAGCTTGATCTCTGTTCCAGCCCATTGCTAGCCATGCTCAGCAGCTATATACAAAAGATAATAGTACACTGTTCGACTTACAGACAGACAGATAGTCCCCACTACTAAAACAATTCATGTCCAGGTGGGGATATGAAAACTGCTTTTTTCATTGCACAAATACCTACTATCATATTATATGCATAAAGTTACAGAGGGAAATTAGATAAAGGCAACATTTATCATAATATTCTTTTTCTTCCCAATCTTCCCAACACAAAAGTATTTGTTCACTTTTCACACTTCATGTGTTTCCCCTGTCTGCGTCCTCCTCCACAACAAGTTTTATCCCACTGGGAATGAGAAGACCAGGATGAAGTGGAGAGTGGGAAGCATTTTTTGTTGGGCACAGCCCAAAACTCTGTTTCACTGGGGTGATGTGAGAAGCTGAAGAGACAAATTCACAGTCAGTGATCTCCATCACAATCCGACTCTGAAACACATATAGCCGTATTGTGGTACTACTAAAGGCAGTGTGGTACTGCTCCCATTCAGTGGGACCAGGACAATTCCCACCATCAGTACAACCTTGCAAGAGAACTTAGTACAGGGGGTTGGCATAAGTTTTGAGAGATGGAAACATGAACATTTGAGAGAAGAGTATGCCCTTCCCTCTGTCCCCTCCAAATCACCTGGTGGTTGTTTTGTACCATTGTACAGCTTCCAGGTGGGGAACAGGGAATAAGGGGACATTTAATAGAAGATAGTGGCAGAGTAGTTCATTGTGCACTTCAAGTGTGGGGGAAAAAAACTGTTAGAATGAACCACAACAATGTGAGTTGGGCCTGAACCAAAAGAGATAACAGAGGTAGAGGAAATGACAGCTTAAAGAGCCTGATCTCTCAATCCCCTGGAAGGGATCCCTTACGAGATGATGCCGATTAGTGTTTGCCATGTGATGTGCACAAAGCAAGATTGGGAAATAATCGGTTCCTTGCAAAATGCTTTTGTTTCCTGACATGTTTTTCCTGTGCAAAAAGTAGGCCATGAGAATAGTTTGAATACATTTTTGAAACTATGATAGCTGTTTTATTTTCAATTAGAACACGTATGAGCAGAAAATGCGTATAACTTCAAATACCTATTATGTGTTACTTTTAGGTGGCTGACAGGTGGGTCTATTCAGTGAGGGAAAAAGAACAAAGTCTCTTGGGTTATTTAAAATCCTTGTTGAAGTCATAGATGTTTTAGAATAATAACAATGATTTGCATATTTATTTAAAATTGTATGCTTTTGGGACTTCACTGTACAAAATATGTAATGAACAAATGCTTGTGCTGTTGATTTGGGAGGTAAAATTTATGTCTTGTAACAGATGTCAGCTAAAGTTGCCATTTTGTGACAGTACATTCCTTTCTAATATGACATTCATGACAACGAGACCATTTTTAGAACAGCTGGGTTCTACTTGTGTTTTAGAGCACCTCAAAACTTTGATTCCCAGAAGTCATGCATCTTTCAGCTTTTTCCATTGCATAATTTCCACCAACAATTTATTTCAGTCCTACAGGGATTTTCAATAATAATCTGCCATTCAGACAGAACTGAACCAATATTGCCAAGCCATTAACAGTTAAGAGTCAGGTGGCTGTAATTTCTGCATGCTGTTAGATATTGTATAACATTATTTTTCCTTTTCATACTTGCAGCCCAGCATTAGGCAATGAAAAAGGTAATGGGTCAATGCCTTGCCAAACAAACTCCTCTCCATTCGAACATCTCAACAACAACAAAAAACACCTTTCAGAAATGCAGCTGTATAAAGATGGTGCTTTGTGATTTATTAGTGATGTGAACAATATTGCCTACCAACCTCCTCTGTGTAACACCACAGTGTGTTCCTAATCCATTGAAAGAAAAGATACATAGGCTGTCATGGAAGATCTCAGGGAAACCTAATTACCAGATGAGAAGTTAACCTGTAGAAAGACTAATGGTTGTCCAGTGTGAGCAAGGCTGAGCTTTTGGAAGGTAGCATCAATGGAATATGTCTCAAAAATAAGAAATAGAAAATGCTTAAAATTAGAAGGACTAAAAAATATTTAGATAAAGTGTATATAAATAATGCCTCAACATACATATGTTTTAATAAATAAATAAACCAACCACCACAACTGCATCATGTTCTCTTTTAGTGAGCGAGTGGTTGACAGACAGTTTTGAAGTAATGTGAATGTAGATACCACATTCAATATTACCAAATCTTGTGATCTGATGGTATGTTGCATTTTTTAAAATCCTCACCTCCTGGAGTCCTGTTACCAACTGAGAATCTCAGCTTTTTGGCTTTCCCCCCCCCCCCCTTTTTTTTTCTTTCTCTCTTTTTTTTTGGGGAGGGACAATCTCTAGCTGTCATGTTTATGGTGAAAAGCTTTTAAGTAAGTCTCTAGTTCTAATGGTTTTGGAGAACAGCTTGAAAATGTGCCCTGAGTGCAATCTAAAAATCTCTCTCTGTTTCTCTGTCTTTATAAACAGAATTCAGATAACTTTCAATGTATTTTTTTAAAACCTCAAATTTTTAACCCAATTTTATGATTTTTAGGACCTGACTCATTGTTTCTGAATGTTTAGTGTTGGTAATACAACAAACTGAAACACAAAAGGAAAGTATTCTTGAGGCAGATTAAAGCAAGACCCACACCTTTCCTAAACTGGCCAACATCATTGTCCTTTTGTTGGTGTTTAAGTCTCAGAAGTGCCATCTCATTCCCACTGCCACCCCCCAAAAAAGTATCAGAAGTATCAGTGAAAAATCATGATATAGAAGCAAAGATGATGGTTGGCTGAGACCCCACCATCATTTCATCAGAGTGCGACATCATAGCAAGTGAGTTTGGTCTTATGCCCTTACAGACATATGGGTATCTAGGGGGTATTCAAAAGAAAAGGTAGATATCCGTAAGAATTTACGTAGGTGACTGATTCCTGTTTTACTATTAATTGTCACAGGGCAAAATTTACTCCTGTTCAGAGAGCAAGCACAAGGCCCTGCACATCACTTAAGCCCCATTCTAAATCTGTAGACTGATTCAGCAGCGGGTGTGGAGAACAGTTGCAATCACCAAGGTCTTTGCCTCAGGTGTTTGTGTGTAGAACAAGGAATTAGAATAATTGAGTATGATCCGAAAGGAAACAGCAAATACTCCTGTTTTGAGTCTCAGCCCAGTCCTTTGAGCCTTGTATTGGTGCCTTCCCAAAGATCTGAGGCCGGATTCTCAGCTCATATAAACCAGTGTGGTGCCATTGAAGTCAGAGGATGATAATCTAGCGCCTTCTCTCTTTCCAAGCAGCCATTCAGAAAACCTTTCCTCTATGCAGCTGCATAAAGGGAGTGGGAAGCTGAGCTATAATTAACCCTTTGTTCACTAGGGACCGGGCAGAGCCCCTGAACCCTGTCCCATCCAAGTTAAAGGCTTACGTGGGCCATAGAGCTTTGTGTTGGCCCTCCACAGAGGGGTGGATTTCACCCATGCTGGCTATATAGACATGCACTTCTGAGAGTGTGAGGATTTACCCTCTGACTTATACAGCCAGCCAGCAAGTCTTAATTTTCAAATCAAAGCTTTATGGTTATCTTAACATAGGATTTAGGTACAGCTTTCAGCTGCTTTCTAAGTCAGGGAGTCAATTTGCAAATCGGCAAAAGATTTACAGATTACACCATAAATGTTAACACAGTGATTTTTAACTCTACAAATCCTTACTTGACATACAAGTTACTTGTTTCTAAGTCAGGAGCTCTGTGATCACGGTAAGGCTTTCTTTTGCATTTTAGTATCTGTCCTTTTCAGGTCAGGGTGTGTTTTTATGATTTTTTCCTGCAATGCTTACATTGTAGAAATTACTTTTTCGAGCCTCCGTTTTCCCATCTCTTGGATGATGATTGCAGGATGAGAGAAGATTTGGTCCTAAATTTCTTGACTGTCTTTCTTTCTGATTCACCTGGGTTTATGTCTATCATTTGCAAACAGGAGTGTGCAGCTAAGTTTAGAATAAATTCAGTCTGACAACCCATTCCTGGTGGTACTGATAAAATTGAATATATGTGAACTATTTTAGGATGGAAAGAAAGTACTCAGATCTTATACATGCCATAAGGCCCAAGAATCCTTCCAGTAGCCATCATGTAGAAAAGAGCTGGCCAAAGCTCAGCGCCTTCTGGAAAAGTAGAATTGGACAAGAGAAAGATAAACAGAGTACTGTGGCAATTGTAAAAAGGCAGAAGCTACATTGTGGGTGTTGATGAACCATTTCTATGATGTCTTTTTTTACCTTTTTATAGATTCTGCTTCTAAGTACTCCATCAACAAAGTAAAGTAGGAGAACAAATTATGATTTTGGCACAATTAATGTTTCAACTTGCCATATTAAATGGAGCCAATTCTCTTTTAAATTAAGTCAAGCATCACTCTATATTGTAGGGTTGGTTTGTTTTCCTTCACTCTTGTTCAGTGGTTTATTTTAATTCCCCCATTTTTTTTCCCAAATGGAAAACTTCTTGCTAACTAGAGAGAGCATACAGCCACTTCGCTACTTTGTCGTTTAGAATGGCAACAATGAAAGGGAAAGTTGCCGTTTCATCTTCTACCACTGGCCTGCAAGAGAATGAGTAACTGATGTGATGCCTAAGATGGAAACACGGAAGTACAGTGCAGTTCCAACACAATGATGAGTCGTCATTAGTGACCCAATCTAGGGAATAAAAATGGAAACAAAATTGTCTGAATTAGAAGCATCAGCTGAATTTTGATGTAGAAGCTGTACGTTTAAGTGGGGAACTAAATGGTTGAAATACCGGGATATCATATTGTCATCCTCAGCTGCAAACATCAAAGAATACCCCTCTAACAACAATGGCTGCTGGGCAATGAGGTGGATGACAGGGATGTAATATTTTTATTAGGTTTTATTTAGAGACCCTTTGATCCATGGTGGGGATTGTTTTTGTTCTGTTCTGGTTTTTGATAAATGGTTTGTGAAGTGAATGCTGGTTATGGGCCAGTCCTGCAGCCCTTTATCACTTGGGTAGCTCCTCTGACTCTGTGTGGTTGAAGGTAGGCCTTGATGGCTTACTGTCAGTTGTTGAGGACCTGTAGCAGGGCACATTCCTCTCCTGCCTTCTGGCACCACAGAACTTGCTCAGGCTCCATCGGTGGGATAGCTACACTGTGTGTTTATGTTCTTTCCACCAATGCCTCTACAGGTTTGTGCAGCAGTACTATTTACAACATCTCTCGTATCCTCAGCTGTTTTCTCTGGGCCCGAGAGCAGAAGAGATTTCCCTTCTTGGAGATGTCTGACTCTGGGTCAGATAGCCCTACTCTCTCTTACACTTCCTTCCTGTGCCCTTTTTATCAGTCTTCAGCTGATGGGCTAATTGATGTTTTAGCTTACCCAGCCTGCCAGGTATATCAGCTAATAAAATTCCACTCCCCAGTCAGACCTTCTGGGGAATTTAATTAGTGCCAGCGTGATCAGAGTGCTGGTTCACCAGATACCTGTTTTCACTCCATCACAGGACCTTAAAGGGGGCCTGCAATTTGCTGAGTAGATCCATCTGACAGCTCAGCAACATAGTTGGCAGAGAGGGAAAAAAGGAACCTTATTAGGGCCACTGGAAAGGAATGGAGAAGGACACAACCCCCATCCCCATTTTATTCATTAACTCAGTCACCAAAGTACTTCTGTTTTTTTTCTATATGGGGAGGTATGATATTTACTGGAGAAATTCCAATCTCCTTCCCTCCTTGTGACAGCTTTGTGTGGCTTCTGTATCCCCAGGCTCATGGTAGCCTCAATGAATCATGTGTGGAGGAGTTGGGGACCAGGATCCATGAAAGGCTGCTTGAAGGTATTGGAAGCACGTTATGGCACATGTCACCAAGTGGCACTGTTATAAGAAGTCTTCTAAGTTCTTTTTCATAGTGTGTGAGCAAGTTTTTAGTCTTGGAAGAAATACTTGTATAGTTCTGGGTAGAGAAAAGCAGTGTCAAGCTTCAGGAGAGTTTGTTCTCTGCCTTAATCTGTCTAGCTAGGGTATATTCTTGGTCTCAAAGTAGCTTCACGGGAAGTAGGCAATGGTATGTGGGCTGAGATTTACTGAAGAGAAGATTGCCTGAATGCTGTTTGTGATCATGTCTGGTCCAGAGCTGATTTGTGTGTGTAAATAAAACAAGTTACACTTAGAAAATTCCCAGATATTGTCATTGATTTCTCATTCACTTGGAAGCTGACCTGCAAGACCCCAGACATCTGATATTGCTCAGCAAAGGGGTGACACTGGTATCAGAAGAATGAGCAACAATACCATCTCTAAGACTTTGACAGTGACCCAGTTGTAGAACCTTTTTGCTCCCCTTTTTTCAGTGGTCTAAATAACTTCAGGATTGGTTAGGCCAGTGTAGACTTCAAACATACAGGAATAGAGGTTAACATACCTTGTAGTCCCATATAAGACTCAGACCCTACTGGAGATGCAACAAGAGGAATATTAGGAGGTGTTATGTTTGAGAAAGAAGGATCGCTGATGTAGGCTATTAGTCACATCATACCTTTCTTGCAATATGAAGACTCTTCCTTCAAAAGGTAGCAGTACAGTTATATCTTTTTTCCAGCTCATTGAATTCATAGATTATTACTGAAATTAGGATTTTTTTTAGATTTACTTATGGACCATAAATTTCAACCACTATAAAAAGGATTTAGGAAACAATATATTAATGTTCAGGACTGTGGTAGGACTGCTGCCTGTTAACTTATTTTCAGCTCATGGCGGTACTTCAATCAATCATTCTTCTGTTTGTTCTCCTTAAGTGACAGATCCATTTTTTTCCCCAGTGGAGAATCATCCTTAGAATGTTTTTATGTCCTATCCACACTATTTTTTATTCCACTTGGTTTATTTGATTAGCAGTATTTCATCTATAGATAATTTGTTTTCTCTCTAATCTTCAGCAGAATGAGGAATATAACCTATATCAAGGTGTAGGTCAGTTGAGAGGTTGTGATGCATTTTGTGTCCAATGAATTCAGTGCATGATGTACTGAGACAATCTAGGTGCTTTCTGATGCCAGTTGTGATTTACATAACAAATCATTCAGTTGTTTCCCCAAATATACAAGACAGAGGAATTTTCTTCAGATTACTTCTTCTATGGCTTGATCTAAAGCCCCTCAAAGTCATTGCTCAGCAAAGGGGTGACACTGGAAGTGTCTTTCCATTGAGTTTTATGGGCTTTGGATCAGGCCTGTTAGGGCTTGATTTTGCAAGATGTTGAGCACTTTTCGCTTCTGTTGAAGTTAATGGTGTACTCATCTCCTGGCCAGAGACCTTGCTCTGTGTTTCACAAGAGTCCAAAGTACAGCCTTGTGCCTATATGAAGTTGAGGGGCTCTGAAGGAGGAGGATATTTGGGGAAGCTTTTATTGCCATTTTGTGGGTTGTACTTGTGCTATGGCTAAATAGGAAACTCAGACATCTCACTTACACTTCATTACATTTTAACTATACCATAAAAGGGGACTGTGTGAAATTAATTGAATCCCTTATTACTATAACATTCTTAACATCCAGCAGTTGCAGTATTTCAATGAGAGATTCCTTTTTGTTAATAAGCTGTTTTAAGAAGTTAGAGGAGCCATCTCTACCTCTTTTTCCTCCGTCCGTATAATTGGGTTAATTAAAGTTTATGTGTTCAAAGAGCTGCACAAAGTTCTGGGTGAGATCTGATTTCACATCACCATGATTTGCTTAGACAGAAATAAGGTACAAGAGTGTACATATAGTCCTTACATGTATTTTGAAGAAAAATACCATTTTATTGATTGAGTGAATGAGCATGTCAGCTGCATTTAGAAATGTTAGAAAGAAATGTCAAGAACCAGGGGCATGGGCAGAAATTTAACTTTGACCCCTTTGGGGGGGGCACATTCTGTGCCCCCACCCTGCCCTGGCCAGAGGTCACTCTTCCCTCTCTCCCACACATCCCGGCTCTGGCAGGAGCTCGCTCTCCCCATCACCTTGACCCTGGGCCAGAGGAGTTCTGTGCCCACGCCAATTATTGGGGGGACCCGTGTGCCTGATTGCCCCCACCCCCTTGTGCACACCCCTGCCAGGAACTAGAGTGAAATGAACAAGAAAAATATAAAGTACTAGAAATCCAAAATTTGATTTACTCTACTATAGCATTATTATGATCTGTTGTAGAAGGTCCTTCAGGTTTCAAGTATCTTCCACCATGACTTGAAGGGGAAAAAAGCTCAGACAATACCATTCATGCCTCATTATTTATATTTATCTTTAAAGGTGTGATTCCCCACTTCTGAATCAGCAGTAAATTGCATTGACATAATCCATTATTAGATGCAGAGAAAGTATTAGAGGGGAAAAAATTAACGTCAGCTCCCATTTGAAACAAAGGACAATTTAAAAGAGTAGCCTTTATTGAAGTTAGCACCTTTCAGGGTTTGACTGATGGCTGATGAAGAAAGAAATCTTATTTATATATGTCTGATGGATAGGTGATAAGCTTTTGGGAGCAGGGAGTATCTTTTTATTTTGTGCCTTGCATAATGACAGGTTTCAGAGTAGCAGCCGTGTTAGTCTGTATTCACAAAAAGAAAAGGAGGACTTGTGGCACCTTAGAGACTAAAAAATGTATTTGAGCATAAGCTTTCGTGAGCTACAGCTCACTTCATCGGATGCATTCATTGCTCACGAAAGCTTAACAAATTTATTTGGGTATAGTCTCTAAAGGTGCCACAAGTCCTCCTTTTCTTTTTATTTTGTGTTTATAGAGCACCTAGCAATACAAACAAACAGCAGTAGTAGTAGCACCAATAAGCCATGGTCATAGACCATGTCATAACCATACAGCTAAGGGTAGCATAAAATTCCTCCTTTACCTGTAACGGGTTAAGAAGCTCAAATAAGCTGGTGGCATCTGACCAAAAGGACCAATAAGGGAAGAAGATCCTTTCAAATCTGTGGGGGGAGGTTTTGTTTTGTGCTCTTTTTGTTCTCTCGGGACAGAGAGGGCAGCAAAAACCATCTCCTAAAACCCTATTTGAAATAAGCATCCAAGATTCCAAAAATTATAAGTAATAGCAAGGAAATGCATTAGATTATCTTTTGTTTTAGCTTGTGAATTTTCCCTATGCTAAGAGGGAGGTTTATTCTTGTTTTCTGCAACTTTGAAGTTTTGCCTACAGGGGAATCCTCTGTTTTAAATCTTATTACCCTGTAAAATTACCTTCCATCCTAATTTTACAGAAGTGCTTCTTTTACTTTCTTTATTATAAAGTTCTGCTATTAAGAACCTGATTGGTTTTTAGTGTCCTAAAAACCCAAGGGTCTGGTCTGTGCTCACCTTGTTTACCTATTTGGTTGGTATATTATTCTCAAGCCTCCCCAGGAAAGGGGGTGAAGGGGCTTGGGGGATATTTTGGGGAAACAGGAACTCCAAGTGGTCCTTTTCCTGAATCTGTCTAACTCACTCGGTGGTGGCAGCAATACCATCCAAGGACAAGGAAGAATTTGTACCTTGGGGAAGTTTTTAACCTTAGGTGGTAGAAATAAGCTTAGGGGGTCTTTCATGCAGGTCCCCACATCTGTACGCCAGAGTTCAGAGTGGGAAGGGAACCCTTGACAGACCAGAACACCATTATGCTAGTCACTGTACAAACACAGAAGCAAAAGAAAGTTCCTGTCCCAAAGAAATCCGCCTGAAACAAAAAGTCTGAATACCCTTCCTCTTTGGTGGATCTGAGTAAGAACTTTTCACCTTATCCCTGACTTTTTTATAAAGCTGTGGAGAATAAAGAATTCTTGTTAATTTTATTTTAGTAAGGTGTTTGTTATTGATACAGTATTTCACACATGTATCACTATTGTATAATACCACAACAAAAAGCATTATTTGCATGTTAAATGGACTTCACTCCACTCATAGCATGTAACATCATAGTATAAACAATAGTTTATATGAAAGTAGTATAAACTTCTAAATACTGCTTGTTAACTTCATAACAGACAAATGGGGATAAAGTACTGAAATTACTCTCTGGGCCACGTTTTCAAAGGTGGCATGACTAAAATTTTGTGCACACCTGTTTAATGTACGAAACCATTGTTTCTCTGTGCAAATGGGTACTTACATGTTTTCCCATTTTGTGTACACAACATGGATGCCAGACATTCAAAATTTAGCTCCCTGAATCTGTAACAGACCCTGTGGGAGATTTGCTAGAATTTTTTTAAAATCTATATTGGCCCCAATCCAACTCCTATGAAATTAATGGAAAGACTCCAGTTGGTTTCAGTGGGAGTTGGATAAAGTCCAATATGAATATTCACCTGAACTAATGAGTCAAGTCCTCTTGTTCCTGTGCAATTTTAAGTACAGAAATACAACTTAATTTCATGGTACGTACATATTCTTTGGCAAACTCAGGCTGTAGATAGTTTGTTGGAGTAACGCAATTTGCAGTAATCTTTACTGTTCTCATAGAAATATTTTTTTCAAGAAGAAGCTGTCTAAACTCATTTGGTCATAATGTCTGTTTTCATAAGAGCAAGCCAGCTCTTATATCAAGCTGACTCTTTTCGCTAAGTGGTTAAGGGAAAGAGTAAGTTATTGTTTTGCCAGAGAGCTAGCAGCCTGCCAAATTACATCTCCCATTATCCATGACTATAGATTATAGCCAGAATGCAGGATAAAAAAGAAATCTTTATCTTGGCTAGTACTTTACAAAGGAAAGCTACACATAGGTTACTCCAAGTGAAATCTCCCTGTGATAAAAATAACAGTTATGTCCAGTTAGCAATATGTTAAATGGTATCGGGAAATATTCTGATAGTTCTATATACTTGAGGCGAAATTTCCAGAAGTGCTCAGCATTAATTCTATCACTTTGCCCATTTTAGTCATTAATGCTTTTGCAAATATCATTGGCATTTTCATTTGTTTGCCATGCAGCACGAGAAAAACTATTTATCATCATTATTTATGCAGGTGTGGGTTTATCTTTTCTTGGTTACTCCATGTTTCTGGCCATGTGTGTTTTTGCATGCTGTTAATAAACCACCACCACACACACACTGCAATCTAAAAGAATTGTGGGAGGTGGACAAATAATGTTTGTGGTTGGCAGTCCATTTTAACAGTTCTGTATAATTATTGATTACTCTGGTGGTTTTAATTATTGGAAGGGCACTCAAAATATAGGATCCACATATCTAGGATTTTTAAAAGATACTTCAAAAACTAAATTAAAAACAATTAGATACAGAGGTCACCATTAAAGAATCAACATTTAGCTAGAATTAGCCACACAATGGTCCTTAGAATATTTAGAAAAATAATCTGGAACAGCTAACCTGACTGATAGCTTGTTTCATGTATCAAAAATATTCTGCTATTAAAAATTATAACGGGATAAATGGTGAGTTTTTAATAGCAACCACTAGAAGAATGTTTCATTTTTGGCTGCCATCATATTTTAAAAATAATACTCAGTTCTCAAAGTGTTTTACCAAAGATGATAAGTAGCATTACTATCCCCATTTTTCAGTTAGGGATATGGAGGCAAGGAGTTGAAGTGACTTACTCGGGACCATAGGGTTGGTTAGTAGGAGAGCTGGATATAGAATCCTGGACTCCTAATGACAATTCCATTGGACATTCCCGTTTGCTAATTTAGTAAATGTACTGATCCGCTACAGGAATTGAGGGATTATGACATTGAGAAAAGTTGACACACTAGTTCACAGTATTGATTTCTTCCTTCCATTTTTTTGTAAATTACTAAATTATGTACTAGAACACAATAGTACAGCAGCGCTGTGCCTCAAAATATAATAGAATATGTTATTTACAGGTCAGAATGCCACTACAGTATCTCAAACTGAGTTCAGAACAGCTTTTCAGTGTTGAAGAGTAAAAGCTGTTTCTCTAAAGACAACAATCCTGCATCTGATGAAGTGAGCTGTAGCTCACGAAAGCTCATGCTCAAATACATTGGTTAGTCTCTAAGGTGCCACAAGTCCTCCTTTTCTTTTTGCGAATAGAGACTAACACGGCTGCTACTCTGAAACACATTAAAAATGTAACTTCATAAAATGTACTTGTGTGTTGTTACCTTTGGGCTTTCTACATTTTGGTCTCTTTTTTTGTCCTGAGGATTTAATTGTTGTAAATTGTATACACACACTTCTCATAAATATATGATTTCTTATATGTAGCATCAGCTGAAGAAGGCATTCAGGGAACTGCCATTCTTAATTACTTTGTACTTACCGTTGGTGACCGCTAGTTGTTGTAATCTAGGAACAAAGAATGTAGGTCCTATTTATAAGATGAGGGACTATCCTGGGAAACAGCAACTCTGAAAAGGATTTAAGAGTCATGGTAGATAACCATGCACTACAAGTGAATTGCTGTGGCAAGCTAAAAGGCCAAGCATAGTCTTTGGGTGTATAAGGAGAGACCTATCAAGAAGAGAAGTGTTATTTTTATCTGCTGTGATACAGGAGAGCCAGGGAGCAGTGGGAGAGTGCTTGAGGGGAAATATATAAGCTGAAGGCCAATTAAGGCGTGGTTCCCTGTAGACGAGGGAAGGTGGCTGCAGGTTAATTGGAGCACCTGCAGTCAATTAAGGCCCTGTTAGGAACCTAATAAAACTCCCTGCATCAGGCAGACAGGGAGGAAGGATTAGAGTTTGGAGGTGTGTTGAGAGAGTTGGAAGACCTGCGATTTGAAGTAAGGGAGACCCTGCCCCAGCAGGATAGGGAGACTTGCTTCCCCCCCCCAAGCATCTAAAGACCGGGTAACCCCACCTAAGGGGGATGAGGGTAAGAAACCCACAGGGGTTGAGAGGGGCTGGGACTCAGGGCGAGGAGCAAACCCAGACCCCTCCTCTGCCACCTTCCCAGGCTAGTGGTGGGGCCCTCTGCACCCAAAAGCAAGGGCAAAAAGTGGCCTCTTAGCTCCCCGCCCAGGACCCACCAGACTAAAATCAGCTATCTTGCCACACTGCACGCAACATTAGTGAGACCATTACTGGAATAATGTATCCAGTTGTGGAGCCCACCCTACAACCTCATTTAAAGAGTATTTGCAAAAGGGAAAGAGGTTAATAAGAGGTCTGGGAAACATGCCATATCGTGAAAGACTAAGGATGGTCAGATAGAAAGCTAAAAGGTGACTTAATGACAGTCTGCAAGTGACTACATGGGGAAGAGATTTCTGATGATAAACAGCTCTTTAATCTAGTAGAAAAAGGCATAACAAGATCCAGTGGTTGGAAGCTGAGGCTAGAGAAATTCAGCCTAGAAATAAGCTGCACATGTACCCATTTGAAGCATTTACTTAGGAATGTGGTGGATACTCCCATCATCTGTAGTCTTTAAGTCCAGACTGGTTATCATTCTAAAAGATACACCATAGTTAAAGAGGTTATGGGCTTGATGAACAAAATTACTGAGTGAAAATTCTACAGCCTGTGTTATGTGGGAGGTCAGACAAGATGATCATAATGGTTCCTTCTGACTTCAAATTCTATTAATCCATAAGAATTTGTTTAAAACAATAATGGGGAGATTTCTTTTTTATAATGATTATGTCTCTCTCTTTTTTAGAAATAAAAACTAAAAGCAGTAACTGCCAGAGACTTAAAGCCATGGAAGCCCCTTCCAATCAGGGGCTTAACCAAAAAGATAAAATAAAACTTCCTACCAGTAGATATAGGGACAGATATAAACATGTAAATACACTGCACTGTGCCTCTTATGATATTGTTATTTATGTTGCAGCATAGCTGCAATGTGACACTCAGTTTTCAAACATAAGAGACACTGCCCCAGTGTTTTCTCTGCCATGAGGAGCTTACATTCAGAAAGGCAATAAAGGATGAAAGGTGGGCGAAACGGATGCAACAAATAGCAGAGTGACAGGCATACATATTGTAAATTTCAAGGGTTATTTTTTTTTATTTTGTATGCATAAACTGTCTGGTATGCTCTCTTACTGAGTGATATAAACAAGCTCATTTCTTGGAGGTGTTGCAGCAATGGGTCTCAAGGTGTGTTTTGAATGATGAGATGATAGTGACCAGGAATGTCCACCTAGGGAAGGTTTTCAAGGAATAGCGCACAACATGGAAGAGAGAAATAGATACAGTTATGGAGATGTCAGATAAGCAATGCAGTAAGGCTGGAATGTTTTGCCTAATAGACGATGCAAAAATGACTCCGTTTCACGTAATCATTGCCATGACTCTCCTTCTAGTAAGTAGCTCTGGGCTCTGAGTGCTCCCAGGCTATTTGCTGCTGAGTCTGACTCCCAGGCCAACTGGCTCTCCAGGATTCAGGCAGCCTGGGGAACCAGCTGGCCTGGGAGTTTAGAAGCTCTGAGGCCCCAGGCCCTGGTGCAGTGTGCATGGCTGAACTATTCTGGAGCTTGCTGTCCCCAGGATACCCAGCAGCTAACCTGTTCCATGTCAGTTTCACACATGCTAGTTGTGAACAGCAGTGAAACTCACATGAATCATGTCAATTTCACTGCATAGCTGCAGGGGATCCCAAGAGAATATTTCATTTTGAATGTTTCCAAAATATTTTTTGTGGAATTTCTCGTTTGCAGGAAATTGAAAAATAACAATGTTTCCCGTGAACTGAAAATTATGGATTTTGGGCAGCTTTACTAATAAGGCAATGTTTTTGGTGCAAGCAAATCAGTTGTGCTTGCTAATGGAAAGGGGAAGTTATTGAGATAAAGGGTTATTTTTACTTAAAAGTGGCAATACTTCAACAAAAAAACTTCAACAAAAACCGACTCCAGCGAGAGACTGCTGAATTGGAATTAATTTGCAAACTGGATACAATTAACTTAGGCTTGAATAGAGACTGGGAGTGGATGGGTCATTACACAAAGTAAAACTATTTCCCCATGTTTTCCTCCCCCCCCGCCCCCCCTCCCGTTCCTCAGACGTTCTTGTCAACTGCTGGAAATGGCGCACCTTGATTATCACTACAAAAGGTTCCCCCCCCACCCCCCCGCTCTCCTGCTGGTAATAGCTCACCTTAAGTGATCACTCTGGTTACAGTGTGTATGGTAACACCCATTGTTTCATGTTCTCTATGTATATAAATCTCCCCACTGTATTTTCCACTGAATGCATCCGATGAAGTGAGCTGTAGCTCACGAAAGCTTCTGCTCAAATAAATTTGTTAGTCTCTAAGGTGCCACAAGTCCTCCTTTTCTTTTTGATCAGTTAATGTATCACACAAGCCCTTTAAAATTAATCAGATAACTACTAGAACTGAAAACCACTCCTCCTTTCCAAATCTGCAGTACCTGAAAGATCCCGATGACCTTTAAAATACTGAGTATGCACAAAAAATTCCTCTACCATTTTTCAAGGGAGATATGGTTGTGCATGTTAGAATATATTCAGATAGTGAGACTTGCTGGTGCCTATCAAATTAGCTGTGCAGTTCAAATCATTATCCTTGCAATTAAGGATGGTTGAACTGGTTTTGATAAAATATTTAAATCTTTGTTTCTTAGAATTTAAACTGGATCATTTTTTAGGTTCTGTTTTGAAAGGATGAGGTAATTTTTTTTCTGGGTGCACCTTGCTGGATTTCAGCTGGGAGCAGATGATACAAATAACATGAAAATAGCTTTTTTGGGTGTCACGGGCAGTATTGGAACATAAGTCAGTTCTCGTGAGAATTCTAACTCGGTTTTGCAGACACAGTAGGTTTGGTTAAAAAGCTGAGCATGAGAGGAAAGACTTTCAAAGGTGTAAATGGAAATTAGGCACCCAACTCTCATTGACTTTCAGTGGGAGTTGGGCATCTAACCGCCCTTTGCGCCTTTGAATATGTCCCACTAAAATGTTGATTCCAACCGAGCTAAATTCCCAGCTGCATTCTTATTTGTAACTGTGTTTATTTTGAATATGAATACAGCAGGCTCACCCTGAAAGGGAAAATCATTTCCTTATATTTTGGCTTGTAGCATCATTTATGTTTTTCAAACCTAAAGAGAGTGATCCTGCACTGAGAACCATACAGTTAGACCCCTGCACCTACACAGATCTAATTTATTTTGATGAGGCAATGTACGCACATAGGAGTCCACCTGCATGTTTCTCAGTACAGGACTGGGGCTTTACTTTGTACTTTGGACCAAGACACTGGGCTGATTCTGCTCTGTCTTTCCCCAATGAAAGTCAAGAATGTATTCATCTAAATCAACGGACTGATACTAGTGTACAGATGTAATATGGATGAGAATGAGGAGTCTGTTAGATATCCATTTTATATCGTGTCTGCTCTATTTAGCGTTTTACAGTATTCTGTACGGTATTGTGAAGAAAAGATAGGCAATTTAACACACATTGTAGTAAATGTCCTTTATAGTGCTATTTCATTAGGACCTTTTTCTTTTCCCTACGGGATTTTTTACTCTTTTAAGTGAAACATGTAGTTTGGTTTAGATGTAGGTGAATTTAAACTTGGTGTGTTAATGGTTATTCTCTAAATGGGTTGCTGATGAGACATACCTTTGTACGTTTTCTAGATAATATGAAAATTCAGGAGACTTTCTTTCAGCATTTTAAGAAATGAAATACAACCGAATGCTAAAAAAAACCCACAACAACCGCACCCCAGCATCCTTACATTTTAATAGCCTCCCTTTCACTCATGGCTTTTGTGACTTTGATTTTTTTTGCTCTAATTTCAAAGCTGTTTTTTTATTATTATTTTTTAAGCCAACAGGTTGAATTCAGAAAGGGCCTGATTCAAAGCCACTGAAGTCAACAGGAATCTTCCCCTGATTTTAATGCAGTTGTTATCAGGCCCAATCCTACAAGGTGCTAAGCAATTTCAGCAAAGTGCTAGGCACCTGGCAAGCTCAGGCCTAGAAACATCTGATTTCTCATGAACTGTCAGATTAAAACTGCATGGTGTCTTCGGTTCAATACCTAACAAAGTTTATAGGAGAAACCACAGTAGTTTGCTAGAGATTGGGACATTGCCTCATGTCACTGAATCTCAAATACAGGAATATTTCCATTTTTAGCATCTGTATTAGCACCAGTAGTGTGCAGGGAGAGGGCAGATAGATATTGGAAGCATGCTCTTGCTGTGGGGAGGAGAAGCCACCATTCTTTTAACTTCTTTAAAGCTCTTTGTGCCTTGTTAGTTCTCAAAGCTGCTGACCATACAGAACTGAGAGGGTCCTTTAAGAAATGTCAGTCCCATTAAAACACACAAAAAAGCCATCTTCAAATAACATTAAAGGTCTGAAATCCACAAAGGGAAAGAGATTCAGAGTTAAAGTAGAATCTCTGTTCCACCCCTTTGAACCTCAAAGAGGGCTTTCCCCCCCCCTTTGGAATTTAAGGTTGAGAAACAAGAGTCACAAAATCCCCTCTGTCCTGTTTAGTTGAGAGGAAAAGGTGGACACCGTTTCTTAGAGGTCGGAGTGGGGCACCACTAAGAGGACAGAAGCTGTCAACAAAGGAGACTGTCCTGAATCTATTTGCTACATGTCTGTTATATGACCAGATTATTCAGTTTTGACCGGCTCCCTATGGTGCCCTAGTTTTCTTATTAACCCTCTGTCTACCATTTTGCTCTTCAGTCCTCCTCTTGAACTGACTGCTGTGTCTTGCCCTGTATTTGACGCCGAATCTTAAGCACTCTCAGAAGAGACTTTTAATTTAGGATGTCAGTAAGAAAGGAGGAGGAAAGTGAAGAGGATTGAAAAGCTGCTATGTTTTCCACCCTCCAGGATGAAAACATCTTGTTTTGAAAAGAGCTGAAAATGGTCCAAGGGAAGGCTCATGGATAAAAATAATCCCTTCCCTGGGGTGTCCATCAGAAATGTTTTTATGAAGCCCTCTGGGATGGAACTATTTCGTTTCCCCTGTTGACTGAAACGTTTGAAGGGTAAACTTACGCCAGGTGGTCCAAGGCTAAAAAAACCCAGTATATTGTCTCCAAGTATCTGGTGTTCAAAATGGATTCTTTCACAAGCTCTGTCATTGCAGTAACTGTAAACTTGGGAAAATACAACAAATGCTGGAAATGCCTGATCTCCTGTTTGGAACTGCTTCAGCATTTTGGCAGGGAGAGTTTCCCTTTTTCGTTCAATCATAAGCAGCCAGAGAAGACTTGCTTGTTGAGAGACGTGTTGCAAAAATATCCTAACAAAAGCCAAGTTTCTGCGCCGCTTCTTCCAATGATGGGCTGGAATGTACTGTAGCATTCATAGCACGCACCTGAAGGTAGCCTCAGGCAGACAAACTCAAGGGCGTTTTTAAAGTCAGGTACTGTCTTTTCCAGTCAAAAAATTAAATTGATGACTTTGAGAACTGTCTGAAGAAAAGAGAACAAAGAAACAGACTTTGGGGCCTGATGAAACTCTACTGTGGAAAATTCCACAGGAGAGGAAATGTGTGGTTGGAAACGCTGCAGGATTCCTGGAAATTCTGCAGAACTCAATTTTCCAGAAGGAAAGTCTATAGTGCTACAGTTGCCTTGTGGACTCCCTTGTATCCCCCATCTCCCTGGGAGCAGGACTATCACAGGAATGGCCAATCTACATTCTAGTCTTTGCCCCACCAAACAACAGAGGGAGCACCAAAACATAGTCATCAAAAACACTGAGTTCAATTAACACTATTGTGTGTTATTTCTCAGGGGTATTTGGACCATCACTGCTTATGAAAATGTTTTCAAATTCAAAAGGTTCATCAGTATTACCAAGATTGATTCATCCACACATTTGTACTGGACCCATGTTTGCAGGTGCCTATTCGTTAGTCTGCTGTTCAAAACATTTGTCATGCAGTCAGAGTAGAAACAATACCATGCGACTTAGATGATTAAACTCACACCATGGAAAAATGATTTACAAATCATCAAAGCAAACAGTTAATGAATAACCTAGGTTGGAAAATGATGTTTTTATTTCAAACTAAATAGAAAATAATGACTCTATTAATGGAAAATCAGGGTTGCTATGTGACTGATTTAGTAACCATAGCATGGCTGAATTTGTGACAAACACTATTCATAACACACATTATTCCTAAGGGCTAATCTGACCAACTGAAAATAATAATTTAAAACATGTATATTAACACAAATTAGAGCATTTGTGTGTATGTGTGTAGTATATGTTATTTTTTCACAGTTCTGTCGATTCTTACTACATTAAAATGATTAGTGACAATGAATATTTTCAGTTCTCTTTGTCCTATTAGAAATTTCAGATTTATTTTCTGGGAAGATAAAACTGAGTATTACTATCTTGTAGTTGTATGGTTATTTTAACGTGTTGCAGGTTTGATTATGTAGGTAATCTGCGTAGACTTTAATTTTAGCTTAGGGTCAGGATATCCCTTTAATTGTGATGGGTTGCCTGTTTCTTTAAAAATTGGATTAGCTGAATTTATAATGATGATTTGTATTGTCTAACTGTGCACATCAACACAGTTTATTTAACATCTGATGAAGTGAACTGTAGCTCACGGAAGCTCATGCTCAAATAAATGTGTTAGTCTCTAAGGTGCCACAAGGACTCCTTTTCTTTTTAGTGGTTTATGTCGCTGCTGTACCAAATTGTTATTGAATCACATAAACTATGATTAGTATAAATCCATAATGGTGAAAACATCATGTTTTGACTTATAACTGTCATGTCAAATCTCCTCTATCATTCAGTTTACTCATGCAATTTTCTTTCTCTTTCTTTCTTCATCTCTCCCCATTTGTAATGTGAGTTAAAGGTCATAGGAGTTCTGCATGTGTAAGAACAGAAGGAGCAGGTTATACTCTTATGACAGTGCTACGATCTTAATGATGGTTACACACCAAACAACTGGAAAAGTTAAGATTTCTACATTGTTTTTGAAATTGTTTGACCTTTGGGGAAAGATGTAGATTGTTGCTTTGTCTAATTAAAATGAATGGCAAAATTATATGAGGCATCTTAATAATTAGATCTAAGCACCTAATACTTGATATAAACAGAGAATGGTCTGGAAAATGTCTTCGTAATATCATAGTTGTCATTATGGATTTGTTCAATTATATTTCTTTTTATAGTTTGCTGAAAATATCTGTAGTTTCAAAGAGGAAAAAATGGAAGCAGTTTAAATGTTTAGTGGTTGTTACTGTGGATGTTTTGCCTGATTTCAAACCCACTTGTACATGAGTTTTGAAAGTTGGATTTAAACATTGTTGGAAAGGAACAGAGAAGTAAAGAGAAATGAAAAACAAAATCAAGTTTATATACCATGCTTAAGACACTTATTTGTACTAGCCTAGGTTTTGAGATTTTCTTCTATCCCTAATATATAGCACTGGCTTCCCTTTAGCTAGAACTTGACTTTTTAAAGTAGATATATCCTTTGGGAAGAAAGAGGGGTAAGGGAGGGACATGGATTTAAATTACAGTGTTAAAAAGGTTTGTATTTTTGTGTTTGAACTAGTTTTGCAAATCTAAGTCATGGAACATTTCTGCCACCTACTCTTTCTCTCTTGGGTCAAAGGAGAAAGACACTCATTCCTAAAAGTGGAAAATGCTTTGTATGTTTCAAAGATCTCAAGCCAGATATCCTGCCCTGGTAATTTGCAGCTTTCTTTCATAATATGCCTTCCTTATTCCTCACTCTATTGATTTTCCTTGGATTATTATTTACTGCTAATATCATTAACATAAGAACATATGAATGGTCGTACTGAGTCAGACCAATGGTCCATCGAGCCCAGTATCCTGTCTTCCAACAGTGGCCAGTGCCAGAAGCTGCCAAGCAAATGATCCAAACCGGACAACCATCAAGTGATTGCCCTGTTGTCCAGTCTCAGCATCTGGCAGTCAGACGCTTAGGGATACCCAGACTGTGGGGTTACATCCCTGACCATCTTTGGTAATAGCCATTGATGGACCTATCCTCCATGAACTTATCTAATTCTTTTTTTAACCCAATTATACTTCTGGCTTTCACAATATCCTCTAGCAAGGAGTTCCACAGGTTGTGTGTTGTAGGAAAAGTATTTCCTTTTGATTGTTTTAAATCAGTTGCCCATTAATTTCATTGGGTGGCCCCTGGTACTTGTGTTGTGCGAATGAGTAAATAACACTTCCTTATACACTTTCTCCACACCATTCATGATTTTATAGACCTCTATCTCCGTGGTCCCCACCCCTTAGTCTTCTTTTTTTCTGAGCTGAACAGTCCCAGTTTTTTTAATGTCTCCTCATATGGAACCATTTTTGTTGCCCTTTCTCTGTACCTCTTCCCTTTCTAATAGATCTTCTTTGAGATAAGGCAACCAGAACTGCATGCAGTATTCAAGGTGTGGGTGTACCATGGATTTATATGGTGGGATTGTGGTATTTACTGTCTTATCTATCCTTTTTCCTACTGGCTCCCAACATGCTGTTGTTTTTTGACTGCTGCAGCACATTGAGTGGATGTTTTCAGAGAACCATCCACAATGATGCCAAGATCTCTTTCTTAAGTGGTAACAGCTAATTTAGACGCCAACGTTTTGCTCGTTTGTATCATTTATTTTCATACAGTTGAAGAAAACCATTCCTTGATGAGAGAGCACAGGTTCCCATAGCTAAATGATGACCCCATTCACACATTTTTTTTCTCTGATTTTTCTCATCTTCTCAGACTCCCTCATCGGGTTCCTGACTGAGATCTGCTGGAGTTCAGCTTCGTTTTTATATATTCTGTCATTTCTTTTAATTTTTCCATCAAAGATGGCTTCCCTAAAAAACTGCAAGGGTGTAAGTGTCTGGGCAAAATGTGAGTTGATCACCCACAACAAACTGTGTTAGAAGTAAATGTTTGACTTAAAGGTCAGTTTTGTTTTTAATCAGATCAGAGTTCTTCATAGCTTTTTTTAATAGATTGTCATGCTGTGGGAAACTTCAGCTCGCTTTGCAGACACTGTATCTCTCTATCTTGGTCACCAGCATCTAGAGCTGTCTGAAAAGGGGGAATTTCTTTCTGTAAAATCTTTTGTGTCGTTAAGAGAAAGTTTTGTCCTTCAGCAAAACAAAATGTCAACAATGCCAATTTTTCTGTGGAAAGGAGTTTAAAGAACAAATTCATTTCAGGAGTACTGAAATGGATTTTTTTAGCTTCTCAGCTGCTCTCCAGCCTGGCTTCCAGAGAGGCAAAAACCCTGACTTCTTTACCTCTCTGCCGACTCCCAGATCCAGAAGCCAGAGAGGAGCTACCTGGCCCCTGAAGCTAGGGGGAAGGCAGCTAGTTCTCTACCTCTCTGCCCTTCCAGAGCTGGAGGGGAGGCAGAGAAGTAGAGCACTTAAACCTATACAAGAAAACCGCTGAACCGGTTGGCCTGGGAATCTGAAAGGAGTGTGCATCCCAGTCCAGGGCAGACCCAATGACAGGACTTCCCCAGAGCTGCACACCCCAGGACTCTGTTTTGTTGGAAAATACCCAACCAGCTCCATTTATGAAGCTTAAGTAAGGCTTATAAAATGCTTTCAGATCTTTGCATGAAAAATGTTTATATAAGTGATGCTGATTTATTTCTATTACAGATAGTTGGTACATGAAATGAAAAATAGTATTATTTTTATAGCCAGTTATAGTCTAAGCTGATTGATGACTAGCTAATGATTGCGTGAGTCCTGGCTTTTTGTCTGTGAAAAGATAAGCTAAGGTACAGTCAAATCATTTTGACTGTTCTGGCAATGCATGATGGAATTTGCAGTAACTTTATCCTGTAAGTTTAAAAAGCTGTGTTAGCATTATGTATGCAGTGAAACACAAAGATTGGTCTTGTCTTTTGGTGCTAACTTAAGCCATATGTTTATGCTCGACAGTTTTTCGTGTCTCAGTCCAAACCTGGACATTGTTGAAGTAGCCCTTTCTTTTTGATTTTGATTTAAGTTGGTTTGTGAAGATTAAATCTTGGTTTTGCTTGAATCTCTTTTTGTGTGAAATGAATCAACAGAGCATCAGCCTTCTGCATCTGTCAGTACTGTGAGTCAGATTTTCAACTGGCCTCCACAAGCTCACCTGTAAAATGTAAAGGTGAAACCATTTGAACATACAACCAGGCAGGCAAATAAATTGGGTAGTTAGCTACTTGGTTCCTGGATCTGTGTGTAAACAAGGGGTTTTGCACATACAGACAGATGCAGCTGGACTTTTGAGGCTTGTTTAAAAATGTACCCAGTTTTAAGAAATTTTGGAAGCAAAGTCAGGGTCTTGGCAAATTGTGGTTATTAAAGATTCTGTAGCACTTTTCACACAAATTAAAGACTAACTCTCATGTTCTGTCTAAGATCTAGTTTGAATAATTGCATTCTGCCTACAAATAATGTAAACTGGAAATAGTGGGTCAGATTCACTGCTGATGTAACTCCATTGATTTCTGTTGAATTATAGCAGCAGAGAACATGTCCTCTTACGTTTTGCTTCTTCTCTTAAATTATTGTTGTGTACTATGTTATGGGTCTTGTGGGCTGTCAAGGTTCCTCCCCCACTCTGAACTCTAGGGTACAGATGTGGGGACCTGCATGAAAAACCTCCTAAGCTTATCTTTACCAGCTTAGGTCAAAACTTCCCCAAGGTACAAAATATTACACCTGTTATCCTTGGAATGGCCACTACCACCACCAAACTAATACTGGTTACTGGGGAAGAGCTGTTTGGACGCGTCTTTCCCCCCAAAATACTTCCCAAAACCTTGCACCCCACTTCCTGGACAAGGTTTGGTAAAAAGCCTCACCAATTTGCCTAGGTGACTACAGACCCAGACCCTTGGATCTCAAGAACAATGAACAATCCTCCCAACACTTGCACCCCCCCTTTCCTGGGAAATGTTGGATAAAAAGCCTCACCAATTTGCATAGGTGACCACAGACCCAAACCCTTGGATCTGAGAACAATGAAAAAGCATTCAGTTTTTTACAAGAAGACTTTTAATAAAAGATAGAAGTAAATAGAAATAAAGAAATCCCCCCTGTAAAATCAGGATGGTAGATATCTTACAGGGTAATTAGATTCAAAAACATAGAGAACCCCTCTAGGCAAAACCTTAAGTTACAAAAAAGATGCACAGACAGAAATAGTTATTCTATTCAGCACAATGCTTTTCTCAGCCATTTAAAGGAATCATAATCTAACACATACCTAGCTAGATTACTTACTAAAAGTTCTAAGACTCCATTCCTGTTCTGTCTCTGGCAAGAGCAGCATACAGACAGACACAGACCCTTTGTTCCTCTCCCTCCTCCCAGCTTTTGAAAGTATCTTGTCTCCTCATTGGTCATTTTGGTCAGGTGCCAGCGAGGTTACCTTTAGCTTCTTAACCCTTTACAGGTGAGAGGAGCTTTCCCCTGGCCAGGAGGGATTTCAAAGGGGTTTACCCTTCCCTTTATATTTATGACACGCCCCCCAAATCTCAGCTAGGGTGAAACACTGGCTGGGATTTCTTCCTGGAGCTCTAGGAAAACAGAGTTAATAAGACACATGCATCTCTAAATATACTACCAAGTACATAAAGACTAACAATATTTTCCACATCTCAAGGACGATTTTAACCAGTTGATTCTGGGAAACTTTCACGGGAGAGTGCATCAGCCACTTTGTTAGAAGCTCCTGAGATGTGTTGGATGTCGAAATCAAAATCTTGGAGAGCTAAACTCCACCGAAGAAGTTTTTTGTTAGTTTCTTTGACGGTGTGAAGCCACTTTAGTGCAGCATGGTCGGTTTGCAGGTGGAAACGCCGTCCCCAAACATATGGGCGTAGCTTTTCCAGAGCGTAGACAATGGCATAACATTCTTTTTCAGTGACTGACCAGTTGCTTTCCCTCTCAGACAGTTTTTTGCTGAGAAACACTACAGGGTGGAATTCTTGATCAGGTCCTTTCTGCATTAAAACTGCTCCCACACCACGCTCGGATGCATCTGTGGTTACTAGGAACGGTTTGTCAAAGTCTGGGGCCCTTAGTACAGGGTCAGACATGAGTGTCGCTTTAAGCTTGTTAAAGGCCTTCTGACACTTTCCGGTCCACTGAACAGCATTTGGCTGTTTCTTTTTGGTTAGGTCTGTCAGTGGGGCAGCGATTTGGCTGTAGTGCGGTACAAATCGTCTGTAATAACCGGCCAAGCCTAAGAAGGATTGAACCTGTTTCTTTGACTTTGGGACAGGCCACTTTTGGATAGCATCTACTTTGGCCTGTAGGGGGCTGATAGTTCCTTGACCCACCTGGTGTCCAAGGTAAGTCACTCTGTTTAGGCCTATTTGACACTTCTTAGCCTTAACAGTTAGTCCTGCCTCCCTTATGCGCTCAAGGACTTTTTGTAGATGTTCCAGGTGGTCTGCCCAGGAATCCGAAAATATGGCCACGTCGTCAAGGTAGGCGACTGCATATTCTCCTAATCCCGCTAGGAGACCATCTACAAGTCTTTGGAAAGTGGCGGGTGCATTTCGCAGCCCGAAAGGGAGTACATTAAATTCATACAGCCCGAGATGTGTGATGAAGGCTGACCTTTCCTTGGCAGATTCATCTAGCGGTACCTGCCAGTACCCCTTGGTTAAGTCCAAGGTAGAGATGAACTGGGCCCGTCCCAGTTTCTCTAATAGTTCATCTGTGCGTGGCATTGGATAGTTGTCTGGGCGAGTTACAGCATTTAGCTTACGGTAGTCCACGCAAAAACGTATTTCCCCATCTGGTTTGGGAACTAGAACCACTGGAGATGCCCATGCACTTTCAGAGGGGCGGATTACCCCCATCTGTAACATATCCTGGATCTCCCGTTCTATAGCAGTTTTAGCTTGAGGAGACACCCGGTAAGGTTGGACCCTAATTGGGTGAGCATTACCTGTGTCAATGGAGTGGTATGCCCGTTCAGTCAGTCCTGGGGTGGCTGAGAACGTTGGCGCGTAGCTAGTGCACAGCTCCTGGATCTGCTGTCGCTGCATACGCCCAAGGGTCATGGAGAGGTTCACCTCTTCCACACCACCAGCACATTTCCCTTCGTAGTAAACACCTTCAGGCCACTCAGCGTCGTCTCCTCCCTGGGCTGTAAACTGACAAACCTTTAATTCTCTGGAATAAAAGGGCTTTAGAGAATTAATATGGTACACCTTAGGCTTCCGGTTGGAGGTGGGGAATGCTATGAGATAATTAACAGCTCCCAGGCGCTCCTGGACCATGAATGGCCCTTCCCACGATGCTTCCATTTTATGGGCCTGGAGCGCCTTTAAGACCATGACCTGGTCTCCTACTTTGAAGGAACGCTCTCTGGCATGCTTATCATACCAGGCTTTTTGCTCTTTTTGAGCATCCTGTAAGTTTTCTCTAGCAAGGGCTAAAGAGGTTCGGAGGGTGTTTTGTAGGTTGGTTACGAAGTCCAGAATGTTAGTTCCTGGAGACGGTGTAAATCCCTCCCATTGCTGCTTCACCAACTGCAATGGCCCCTTAACCTCACGGCCATATACAAGTTCAAATGGGGAAAACCCTAAACTGGGATGTGGTACAGCTCTGTAGGCAAAGAGCAACTGCTGCAACATTAGGTCCCAATCATTGGAGTGCTCATTTACAAATTTACGTATCATGGCCCCCAAAGTTCCATTAAACTTCTCCACCATGCCATTTGTTTGATGGTGGTAAGGAGTGGCAACCAAGTGATTTACCCCATGAGCTTCCCAAAGGTTTTTCATAGTTCCTGCCAGGAAATTAGTCCCTGCATCTGTGAGGATGTCGGAGGGCCAACCTACCCTGGCAAAAATGTCTGCTAGTGCCTGGCACACACTTTTAGCCCTGGTGTTGCTCAGAGCTACTGCTTCCGGCCATCGGGTGGCAAAATCCATGAAAGTCAGTATGTACTGCTTTCCTCTGGGTGTCTTTTTCGGAAAAGGACCCAGAATATCCACAGCTACTCGCTGAAATGGAACTTCAATGATGGGGAGTGGCTGGAGAGGGGCTTTGACCTGGTCTTGGGGTTTTCCCACTCTTTGGCACACCTCACAAGACTGGACATAGGTAGAAACATCCTTGCCCATTCCCTCCCAGTGGAATGATCCCCCCAAACGGTCTTTGGTCCTGTTCACCCCAGCATGGCCACTAGGGTGATCATGGGCTAAGCTCAAGAGCTTGGCCCGGTATTTAGTTGGAACTACCAACTGTCTCTGAGGATGCCAGTCTTCCTGGTGTCCACCAGAAAGAGTTTCCTTGTATAAAAGTCCTCTTTCTACAACAAACCTGGATCGATTAGAAGAGCTGAGAGGCGGTGGGTTGCTCCGTGCCGCCGTCCAAGCTCTTTGGAGGCTTTCATCTGCTTCCTGTTCGGTCTGGAACTGTTCCCTTGATGCTGGAGACATCAGTTCCTCATGGGATTGTGGACCTAGGCTTGGTCCCTCTGGAAGCGATATAGGGGATGGAGCTGTTTCTGTTGACTGTGAACCGCTCTCCGCTGGTGCACTATGTTGGGATTCAGGCTCCGGCTGAGCCTCTTGGGTCGGGTTATCGGCTGCTGCCAGTTCAGGTTCGGTGGGGCCCTCTGGTGTTGAGGTTGCAAGTACTGGATTCAGTGCTGACACGGGGTCTGGTGTTGGTTGTTCGGCTGGTTCCGGTTCTGGGACTGGTTCCGTCTGGGTCTCTGGGACTGGATCCACTACTGCTGTTGCAGACATTGGCCTGGGGTCCAGGTCCATCACCTCTGACTGGGTCCTGATAGAAGTTTCCGGAACAGAGCTAGGCCTCACGGCTTGTTTAGCCTGGCTGCGGGTGACCATTCCCACCCTCTTGGCCTGCTTCACATGATTGGCCAAGTCTTCCCCCAACAGCATGGGGATGGGATAATCATCATAGATTGCAAAAGTCCACATTCCTGACCAGCCCTTGTACTGGACAGGCAACTTGGCTGTAGGCAAATTGAAAGAGTTGGACTTGAAGGGTTGAATCGTCACTTGGATCTCTGGGTTGATTAAATTGGGGTCCACTAAGGAAGCATGGATAGCTGACACTTGTGCTCCGGTGTCCCTCCACGCGGTGACCTTCTTCCCGCCCACACTCACAGTTTCCCTCCGCTCCAAGGGTATCTGGGAGGTATCTGGGCCTGTGGACCTCTGGTGTGATTCCGGTGCAATGAACTGTAATCTGTTGGGGTTCTTGGGGCAGTTGGCCTTTACATGCCCCAGCTCGTTACATTTAAAACATCGTCCAGCTGATGGGTCACTGGGGCGAGGAGGGTTGCTGGAGAACGGGGTGGTGGGACGATAAGGGGTCTGGAGGGTTCTTTGGGAGGTAGGTGGGGCTTTGGGCGGCCCCCGGTAATAGGGTGTGGTCTGGGGTGGTCCCTTCTGGTCTCCACTCCAACTGCGACCAGTTTTCTTCTTCTCTGCCACCTCCACCCATCTGGCTCCAATCTCTCCTTCCTCAATTACAGTTTTGGGTTTCCCATCTAGGATGTATCTTTGTATTTCCTCAGGAATACCCTCTAAGAATTGTTCCATTTGCATTAGGAAGGGCAAATTTACTGGAGATTCAACACTTGCTCCTGATATCCAGGCATCCCAATGTTTCACAATGTGGTAGGCATGTCGGGTAAATGACATGTCTGGTTTCCACCTTAGGGCTCTGAACCTCCGACGAGACTGCTCGGGTGTTATCCCCATTCTGACTCTCGCCTTGGATTTAAACAGTTCATACTTGTTCATGTGTTCTTTAGGCATTTCAGCTGCCACCTCAGCTAAGGGTCCACTGAGCTGCGGCCTCAGCTCTACCATGTATTGGTCAGTAGAGATGTTGTACCCAAGGCAGGCCCTTTCGAAGTTCTCTAAGAAGGCCTCAGTATCATCACCTGCCTTGTAGGTGGGGAACTTTCTGGGATGGGAAGTGGTACCTGGAGAAGGATTGCTAGGGTTTGTTGGTATATTCTGCTGGGCCTTTATCTTCTCCATCTCCTCCACATACTTCCTCTCTTTTTCCTTCTCCTCCAGTTCTTTGTCCCTCGCTTCCATAGCTCTCCTGTGAGCAGCCGCTTGGTGTTGTTCTGCTTCTCTCGCTGCCTCCCTTTCTTGTTCCTTCTTCAGCCGCATGAGTTCTATCTGTCTTTCATGTTCCCTTTGTCTTTCCTCAGCCTGAAATTTGGCTAATTCCAGCTGTAGTCGAGCTGAGGATTTGGTCATTCTAACCTCTCTGTTTTTAACTAACTTTACACCCGAGGTTTAGAAATAAACAAACAAAACTTGGCTGTAAAATTTTTCTGTGCTGCAATAGAATACCTATTCTCTGATAGTGATTGTCAGGCTACAGAAAAAGACAATTCCCTTGTCTCTGCTCTGGGCCCAAATTAAAGCAAAAAACCTCCAACTACTTGGAAACCTGCTTACCCAGCCCAAAGAAAAAGCAAATGGGTAGAACACACACCCCCTATTTACTTTTAGGAAGAAAAAGAAAAAAAAACCTCTGGGTTGGAAGACTGTGAATTTCCCTGCAGGAGTTAAGTACCCTGCCTCCAGGCAAAGAAAACCTGCAATTCACAAGATAATCCCCTTTTGTCTCTGCTTGGCCACAGCAGAGAAAAACCAAGCTGCTTTCAGTTTCAAAGCTGCTTTCCGGACTTGCTTTCCAAAGGAAAAAAAATTTTCCTTTTTAAAATCTGTATTTCTAGTTCAAAAAATCTCAACTGGATCTCAAAATGATTTCAGGTTAATCCCACCACTGTGCCACCATGTCAAGGTTCCTCCCCCACTCTGAACTCTAGGGTACAGATGTGGGGACCTGCATGAAAAACCTCCTAAGCTTATCTTTACCAGCTTAGGTCAAAACTTCCCCAAGGTACAAAATATTACACCTGTTATCCTTGGAATGGCCACTACCACCACCAAACTAATACTGGTTACTGGGGAAGAGCTGTTTGGACGCGTCTTTCCCCCCAAAATACTTCCCAAAACCTTGCACCCCACTTCCTGGACAAGGTTTGGTAAAAAGCCTCACCAATTTGCCTAGGTGACTACAGACCCAGACCCTTGGATCTCAAGAACAATGAACAATCCTCCCAACACTTGCACCCCCCCTTTCCTGGGAAATGTTGGATAAAAAGCCTCACCAATTTGCATAGGTGACCACAGACCCAAACCCTTGGATCTGAGAACAATGAAAAAGCATTCAGTTTTTTACAAGAAGACTTTTAATAAAAGATAGAAGTAAATAGAAATAAAGAAATCCCCCCTGTAAAATCAGGATGGTAGATATCTTACAGGGTAATTAGATTCAAAAACATAGAGAACCCCTCTAGGCAAAACCTTAAGTTACAAAAAAGATGCACAGACAGAAATAGTTATTCTATTCAGCACAATGCTTTTCTCAGCCATTTAAAGGAATCATAATCTAACACATACCTAGCTAGATTACTTACTAAAAGTTCTAAGACTCCATTCCTGTTCTGTCTCTGGCAAGAGCAGCATACAGACAGACACAGACCCTTTGTTCCTCTCCCTCCTCCCAGCTTTTGAAAGTATCTTGTCTCCTCATTGGTCATTTTGGTCAGGTGCCAGCGAGGTTACCTTTAGCTTCTTAACCCTTTACAGGTGAGAGGAGCTTTCCCCTGGCCAGGAGGGATTTCAAAGGGGTTTACCCTTCCCTTTATATTTATGACATGGGCATTTTACAAACTTACAACACCCATCCCAGCAGACTTTGCACTATGGGCTAACTCAGGATTGAATCTAGCCACCAGCATGTAAAGCAGCATAGGTTCTTTCAGGATGAAAGATACTGTATACTTGTGATACAAAAGTCTTGATATTAATGTAGACAGCTGCATATTTATAATCTAATCTGATATTACGGTACTCATTTTATATCAATTAATGAAATGTGAGAAGGTCTAATTTGAAATGTTTACAAAACAATTTCATTTCTACTTGGGATCAATGTAAGATGGTGGAAGTCAGAGCATTACAGTGATTGTGGGTTTATATCTGTGGAAGTACTAGACCTAAATTGGATTACATCTAATCTGATAGCGCCCGAGGTCCTGCCTTAACTTTCTTTAATGGAAAACTTCATAATTAGAAAGAGGTTTTATACTTATTTACAATTCAGTCATAACAATGATAAAAGCTAGACGTTGGAGTAAGATCATTTTGATTAAATTTCTGGCATCAAATCTGTATTCTTAATTTAAGAATCCGTTTCACAATGGGTTGACTAGACTCAGGAAGAATCTGAGTTTCCATTCATCTAAGAGTCATTTCATTTCTTTAAAATTAGAGGACACCATCCCACCTCCAAATAATTCCCAAGAAGTTTGATTTCTTTAGGTAACACTTTTTCGGTGCCAAATGTGCACTTTGAAAAGGACTTGCATAGATTGTAACATCCAGTGACCAATTTGCATACTTGTTTTTCATATTTCTACAATCCATAGTCTAGAGAAGATTTATAATATCTATTTCCCATTTATTTCATTCCGATGGCCATCCTTTGTTCCATTTTGCCCTTTATGTACAGAAACCTTTCATCATTCTGGTGTGTGACTCCAAAGACTCATTAATTTCATTTGCTCCAAGAACTAAACTAATATTTTAAAAAGTCAAAAGGACCTTCTGTGGATTTCCTGGTGTGCCTTGTCTTTTCTAGGTCTGGGTTTTAAATTACAATGTCTTCATTATCTGTATCTTGCACAATACCAAGAATATTGGGGGCACTTAAACAATAAATAATAAGGGCATCACTTGTGATGGTGTGGGGAAGAGGAACTGTTCTCCAGAAAGCAGAGGGACACCAAAAATTTATTTCATGTAGCGGTGATCCAGCACCCTTGAAGTCAATTGCTAAGTTCTAGAGCTGGTCAGAAAACAAGTGGGCTCCCTCTACCCCCTTTTGAAAACTGAACTAATTTGATTTGGAAATGCTACTATCATGCCTGTACATCTCTCATAATACACCATAATCTACATTCATGGTGAGGGGAAGAAGTTGCATCATGGGAGACTGTAGCCATGATGTAGAGATGTAGTCTAGCTGCAGAACACAGGAGACGGGGACGTAAGGAAACTTAACTGCAACTCCCATGAGACAACATAGTGGGATATCCACATCAAATTATCTTAGCTTGCAGATGAAATATTTCAGGTTTCAGGAAAATATTTCAGATTCAGAGCATTTGTTGTTTGTTCAAAATTTTCACTGAAAAGCAAGTACTTTCCTCTTTTGTTGTTGAAAACCCATTTTTCTGTAGAAACACAATTTCAACAAAATATTTGACCAGCTCCACTAAGTTCCCGTTGCCTTCAGTGGTGCAGGATCAAGGCCACAGTTCAATGATGAATAGATGCCAAGCACCTGAGTTTGATTTACACCAGATGACTAATGTATTCTTACTTCCCGAGCTGTGCAGCCTTTTTTTTTTCAACAATTTTTTTTAAAAATTCTGTATAGTTTGTTATATCCTCTTAGAAGCATAAAAAATAACATGAGTTTTGTCCTTTCCCATTTGGCAAATATTTTTGTAAAGCTCTTTGAAGATGAAAAGTGCCGTATAAATGCTTATTATTTTTATTGACTTTCCTGTCTCTTTATTGAGCACAAAAGAGCATGTGTCTGCATTGTTTACTTTGCTGATATTCATCAGCATCATTGATATCAGGATGTCCGCACCACTCACTGCCGTGTTTGTAGCTGAGGGATAATTGGAGAAGCCTTCTGAGTTATATGAATTGGGGAATATTTAGAAAGCAGTAACACTTTACTGTCATAATACTGTGCATTTCTCTGGAAATTCAGTTGACTGTAAGATCTTTCTGCTGACTGCCTGGTTTTTTAGCGGCAAAGTAAATCTATTCTAATGTTACACAGTGATTGTCTTTCATATTTTTGGTGAGATATAAATATTTATGACCCAGCTCTGTTGCCCTTGCCAACTTTGCAAGCAGTCCCATTGACTTAAACCGGACTACTCACCAAATAAGGTACTCAGCTTGAATAAAGATGGCAGAACCGATCCATTATGATCTGAGAACACCCTTTACCAGGTGGCACACATTTTGAAATAATAGGTCAGACCAGGACTGTGTTAATTTTATTTATTTATCTAGGGGAAGATTTTTCCAATAAGACTAAAGGGCTTAGGATCACAAGTCCCATTGACTTACCTTCTGTTCTTAAGTCTGTTACGCTCTTTTGAAAATCTCCCCCTTAATATTAGTATTACAAGATGACCCAGAGCCCCCACTAAAGATCGAAGCCGTATTGTTATTGAGTCACAGAGTGGAAGGCCAGAAGGGACCACTAGATCATGCAGTCTGATCTCCTGTACATCTCACCCCACACCACCTGGCACCCAACAACTGAAATGAGACTGAAGTAAATGATATCCACAGGGGACTAGACATTATTGTGATAGGTTCTGCACAAATATATGTGATCACACAGTCCATACCCTAAAGAGCTTGTAATCGAAAAACTCTAAATACCACATTTATCTTCAGTAACAATCTTTGCTGAAGTATATTTTAAAGTGAGATAATGGGTTAAAGGGTCATTGGTCAACTTAGATTAAAATGGAGAGTGAGATTTTAATTAACTGGCTGCAATACCTTTGTGTATAATAAAAGTTATGGAAAAGGGGGACAGACCAGCACGAGTATGTCTCCATGAGCTGGGAATCGCACCCCAGAGCCAAGTGTAGTTATAGCCATATCGTGGTCCTATAGAAGTCAAAGGGAGCTTTTTCACTGACTTCACTGGGGTTAGGATTTCACTCATTATTTTTCACCTTTTAGTTGCAGTAAATACAAGTCAACTGAGATCAAAAGTCACCACATCTGTGTAGTTTGTGCAAGTGTCTCGTCAGAAAATGTTCTGAAGTTGTGCGCATTCATTAATTCGGTTTGCCCATGCATGTCCACATGTGCTTTTCTGCTGTCATTACCTTTGTCTGTATGTGTGTATAATCTCCATCATTGAATTTGGGCTGCCCTTCCTGAGGCACATAGTTTCCTATTTTCATGGTAACTGATAGCATGTAATGTAACCCTACTCAGAAAGGTACAGGAAATTCACCATCTATACCTAGGACCAGCTGCTGATAAATGGAGCTGTCAACCTATTTCTTAATTTCCCTTTTTTTCTTTGACCGAATACTTAAAATATTTTGTGTACTGTCACCTAATGTTCTTTTTTTGGTATAGACATAAATCACTGCCAGTACAGTAAGATATTTTAGGCTGTGTGCATCCATGATTGCTCTTCTCAAAGTAGCCAGTGATATTTCTACAGCCATGGATAATAATCAATAATAGTATTGATCTGGCTATACTTTTTAATCTTGTTAATTGCAAATTATTGCCCTCTTAGTTGACCTTGGTTAAATTGGGTGGAATTGCTGCTGAATTGTTCTTTGATCACTTACGTGACTAAATATAACTTGTTTGGTTTCATTTTAAACTTTTTAAAATAGGTGTTTTGAGGACAGTGACAGTATCATACGGCTCATTTTGAGGACAGACAACAATGAAAGGGTCATTTTAATGAGAGTTGGCATTTTGTCAATGTCACTGAATAGCAAACAAATTTTAAATTGACCGGTATGCAGCAATACAACGTAAAGTTGCTAGTTACCATTTAGAATCATAGACATATAGGGCAGAAGCGTCCATCCCCCTGTGCTATAGGAGGACTAGCTATACATAGACCATCCCTTATAGATGTTTGTCTACCCTGTTCTTCAAAACCTCCAGTGACGGTGATTCCACAGCCTCCCTTGGAGGCCTGTTCCAATTCTTAACTATCCTTATAATTAGAAAGTTTTTCATAATATCTAACCTAAATCTCCCTTACTGCACATTAACCCAATTGCTTCTTGTCCTACCTTCAATGGACATGGAGAACAAGTGTTCACTGTCCTCTTTGACAGGTTTCAGAGCAGCAGCCGTGTTAGTCTGTATTCACAGAAAGAAAAGGAGTACGCTGTAGCTCACAAAAGCTTATGCTCAAATAAATTTGTTAGTCTCTAAGGTGCCACAAGTACTCCTGTCCTCTTTATAACAGCCCATACCATATTTGAAGACTGTTATCAGGTTCCCCCTCAGTTGTCTTTTCTCAAGACTAAACATGCCCATTTTTTTAACCTTTCCTCATAACACAGATTTTCTAAGTTCTTATGTACTCTGAGGTGAATTTTGTCAGGGTCCACCAATTTAAATACATCTATCTAATCTAAATATTCTTTAACCTGTTCTTTCCATATTGTGGCTTCTGTTCCTTTCCCCTTGTTGTTAATATTAATTGTGTTAAGCATCTGGTTACTATCAACCTTTTCACTGAAGATTGAAGCAAAACAGTCATTAAACACCACCGCCATCTCGATGTCATCAGTTATTAGCTCTCTTTCCCTGCTAAGTAGTGGACTTACACTTTCCCTCATCTTTCTCCTGCTCCTAGTGTATTTATGGACCCTCTCTTATTGCCTTGTATGTCACTGGCTAGGTGTAACTCACTTTGTGCCTTAACCTTTCTAATTTTGTCCCTACATGCTTCCACTATTCTTTTGTATTCATCCTTAGTGATTGTCCATGTTTCCACTTTCAATCCCTTCTCCCATGTGTACCATGTAACAAAATAAAGGACACATCTACCTCATGTGACTCTGCACTATCAAAGAAAAAGGAGTACTTACCAGAGCTCCCAGCTTCTGCTTCAGGCACTCCAGATCTGGACTGCTAGGACTGGATAGACCCTTCTGGCATCAAAAAGAGGTTCTGGCTTGCCATGCCACCAGACGAGCCTCTTGGCTCTCCCACATTCTCCTCCAACTTGACCTCCTCATCCACCACTTTATCCTTGGGGTGACTCCACTGGTCGCTGCCTCTAGTCCCCGTCCCCCCCCCCCCCCCCGAAAAAATATCCATGGGGCTCTTGGCGGTGGAGATGGGGTTGCTGCCAAGGATGATATGCAGCTCCTTGTAGAAGAGAGATGTTTTCAGCACTGCGCCAGAATGATGGTTGGACCTCTAGTGCCTTCTGGCATGCTTTCATCAGCTCCCTGATCTTAGCATGGCACTGGTGGGTGTCCCTTTTGTGCCCCTTCTCATCCATGCCACAAGCAATCTGCCCATAGGTGTCACAGTTCCTACGATTGGATCGGAAGCTGCAACTCCACAGCCTCCTCTCCCCACAGACCCAACAGATCCAGCAACTCGTGTGTACTCCACACAGCAGCCTGTTTGAGCTGGGAAGATGCAGTGGGAGCTGTCCGTGCTGAGCAAACAGGAATTGGAATTTCAAAAATTCCTGGGGCTTTAAAGGGCCGCATATCTGTGTAACTGGCTTCAGGGCAGCAGAGTAGAAACTGTTTTTCAGAGAGGTCATGATGGGCAATGTGAGACACCTCCTGGAGGCCACTGAGGGCAACATAAGCAAGTGTAGTATCTACGCTGATACTGCGTCACTCTAACTTTGTTGCAAAAAGAAAAGGAGTACTTGTGGCACCTTAGAGACTAACCAATTTAACTAACCATCCGATGTTGCATCCGATGAAGTGAGCTGTAGCTCATGAAAGCTTATGCTCAAATAAATTGGTTAGTCTCTAAGGTGCGACAAGTACTCCTTTTCTTTTTGCGAATACAGACTAACACGGCTGTTACTCTGAAGCCTGTCTTTGTTGCAAAAAGCTTTGTCGCTTGTTGAGGTGGGTTTATTATGTCGGCATAGCAGGAGAGTTATATCTGCGGGCGGAGCATTGTGTGGACACATCCACTGTTTTGTCAATGAAACCTGACTTTTGTTGACACAAGTGTGCAGTGTAGATAAGGCCTAAATAGAAGACGAGAGACATTTGCTGCATCTGTAGCTTCTGCCATTAGTGCAATCAATTCTTTTTGCATGAATAATGCTGATATTCAGTTCATGATGGTTGGAAAACAAACGTTGTGGCACAGGTTCTGCTTATTTTGAGTACTTCTAATTGGACCAGAGGGACAGTTTTGACATTCAAATTCCAAGACGAGTAAAATTAACCTAGATCTGCCAAAGAATCGCTAGTGCCGAAGATAACAGAAGTCTACTACGAAGTCTACTATGTGCCACTCAGCATGATGTCAGAGAGCTATCTCAGTTGCTTCATTTGTACTGATTAATGTATGAGGTCTAAGAGTTTCTGGCTTGTGTTCATACACTGTTCTGCTGGTACCATTGTACAAACTCACGCAGTCAGGGAAAAGACATATACTCTTCATTTTGACCTAGTGTGATAGGTTGTTGAACACTCAGTTTTGTTCTACAGTCTTGGAAAGATGCAGGAGAAGTCTAAATTAAAGACAATGATGTGGACTAAGATCCATCATTTCATCATTACCTTGGAAAGGAATAAGTCCAACTTCAAGGGTGATAGGATTTATTTTAAAGCAGAACAGTGGTTGGGTTTTAATATAAAAGAGAACAAAAATACATGTACATTATGCCTGACCTTTATGGGAAACTAGTTTGTGCCAAATACACTGGATAACTTGTCCAATAATAGGTTACCCTTAAGTAAGATTACTTTAGTTATGGCAGCAAAATCTGATCTGGACTGTTATTCACTTTGATTATCTCACAAAAAACTTCATACATGACATCTGGTATGGACACTTTAATGTGCACACTTTTCTTACACAACTTTTTATGGGGTTTTTTTGTATTCTAGAATTGTTCTTTATTTTGTTTATATATATAATTTGTTCTCCAGTAATGGTATAAAATAGTGGAGTTTTCAGTAGAGTTACTGTGGTGTTTAACTTTTTGTCACTAGGCTTGATAGGAAGTAGCTCAACAGTGATTTATGCCATCTTTTCAAATTACACAGGTTGAACACCTAGGCCCCAATACTGCTAAAATTTACGCACATGTTTAACTTAATGCACTCTTTGTAGTTCCATTGACTTCATCAGGATTACCTAGAATCCAGAAACTTTAACACATGTATAAGTCTTTTCAGGATCTGGGCCTTAACTATGCTGTGCACTGAGTATGATTTTTGGGGACAAATTCTAAACGTATTCAGTGAGCTGGAGAGAATTTTTGATCTTAAAGTTTTTTTGACTAAAAATGGCTTTATTTTGAAAATAAAAGTTTTGACAGAATTTTCATTTTGGCCAAAGTTTCACAATTTTTTTCTGCCAAGAACATAATTTTGTTTTTGAAATCAGAAGTGTTTTCAGTTTTTTTCTTTTCCTCTTCTTTTCCCTACCTTTTATTAGTAGAAGGAGGGAGAAAGACTAACAAAAAATTAAAAATTTGTAAAAATCCACTAAATTTTTTGAAAATAAAAATTTCAATTTTTCCCACAGAATAGACTCCATTTCGGCTAGCTTTAAAATCTAGCATATGCCTTGAATATAAGCTTGTTTGCCAAGTGGCATTGCCTCCTTCATTGGTTATAGTTATGATAAAGCAGTTTTGTTTCAATAGAGGAAAAAATGTTTCGATTTGATAGTATTCACCCTTTCAACACATGAATACTTGCTTCAACGGATTTAACCAAAGGTTGAGCAGAAAATTTTATAGTTTGCTTGTTAAATATTGGCAACATATCACTGAACTAGTTTTACACCTTGTTACAGTGAACTCATCTTTTTTTCCTTAAAAGAAATTCTGTATTATAAAGATATTTATAAATATGTTTTGCACCTTATTTTTAAGGTTATTAAATAAGTTAGATTTAGTCTTTTAAATACAGGCATTTTTGTGTAGGTAATTAAAGTGCTATAGCAAAAACCAGGAAGACTTCAAAGTCTGTTTAACAAATTTGCCAGATGGATAAAATATTACTACTTTTTAATACAGCAATGAATATCTGACACAACACCATGTTGCAGTAATGTTACTCAGTAAGGATTTAACTAATTTGGTTTGTAGAATCACTCGTTTGAAGTTGATGTGGACAATATCTGTATTAGTTTACTTCCACTGATGATGAAGAAGCCTTGAGGTATGTAGTGTTTGGTAAAAAGTTTTTTCTGCAATTTAAGGTGTGTGGTGGGGGGAACTTTAAGCCCCTTTCTTATTATAGAGGTAATACATCACTAACCTTCTATTACCTCCCATTCTATGGGATAATATTTCTTCTGTATGAATTTCTACTGGGAACAGTAGTTATTAGAACAGGTAGATTGAACCAAGCATCACCAAATAGATTTTTTTTTCTTCTCCTCTAAATCCCAGAGTGAATGTTGTCCAGCTCAGGAGTAGCTAGCAATTCAGAACTGTGATTACATGTATTTGCTGCTTTTGAGGTCTTTGCCGCTTCTTTGACAGTAGTACTTTATGCCCACAAGCAACCGTATCATTTTAATATATTAATATGACTTTAATGTAGCAAAAGGTTTCTCCGAATGAGGTATTTTTGTTGTTTTGACTATGTAGAAAAATGAGGGCAAACATTTAGTTGAATCTAAAGACAATGCTTCACATAAATGGGAAAGACGTTTATGTTCTGCTGAGGTCTGCCTTGCTTCTGCTGCTATTTTTAGAGAAACAAAAAATCCTTGTTCATGTTCTACAATCTGGGTCTCTATTTCTCTTCAGTATTGCTACTGCACTAAGAATATTTGTCATAGCTGCAGTGTGAAGTCTGACTGGAATTACTGCATCTGTTTTGTTTTCAGTAGTATCAGTGTATCAGGCAAGTGCACAAAATGTAGTAGATATTAGGGCTGTTTTTAAAAACAAGGGCACCAAATAGCTTCAGTTTTGTAGGTTTGCTATCACTTGTGTATATTGAAAATAGTTTCTACAAGCATAAAAACTGACAATATGAGACAAAGATGTTTTATTGGGCCCTTTTCACATGCAGTGACCTCATAACCTGTCCCTCCCAGCACTCTTACCTCCCTGTACGTTCTTCAGTCATTCTAGTTCTGCCTCGGCTCTCATCTTCTGTTCATATGCAACCTTCCTGTTGAATCTGTCTTTGGTGATGGGCAGCAGTATAAAGCTCTTAGCATCTGAGCACCTTCCACGTAAAATCAATACCAATAGTGGACTTCATGGAGTCTCTTGCACTTCTCCTTTTTGAGGTGAAATCTCTTCTTGGGAGTAGAGTGGGTTTTTGGGTTAGTTGGGGCACCTCTTTCCCTTCTCACTTCACCTTCCCCTGCCCCTACCCTGTATTATCACATTGCCTGGTTTCCTTGCCACTTTGTTACAAGCATGGTCTTATGCTCTTTCCACTCCCCTGTTCTTTCAGCTTTTTAGCTGCACATAGATCAGTTTAGCACCAAACCCTCTGCATTGTAAAGGAATCCTTTGGGGATATGGTGGGCAAGTTTGTACACTGCACTGATCAGCAAGAACTGGTAGTAGATTGAGAAGCAGATATTTTGACTGACACTAGCCTATTAGCTCATCTTCACCTTTCCGTAGGCCTTGTGGCAGCCTCCCTTGCCATGCAGGTGCTTATCACCGTGGCATTGGAGGAGGGCACAGCATAGTAGCTAACTTGGTAGCTCTTCTGCAGCATCCATCATCTGCTGCAAGATGGATAAGGGTGTACTACCTGCAGCTGAAAACAAGCAGCTGCATGCAGCAGCATGATGACCAGGTTTCCAAGCCATGTGACAGCCAGCAAAAAGAGAAGGATGACAGCCCCTTGTGCAGTGTTTGATTCTGTGGACAAGGTTCTCAGGGAAGGCAACCACAGAGGGACAGGGAAGGCAGCTGCACTATTATCTTTCTCCAGTGATATCTTCTGAGTTTTAAGATTGTACAGTGGTGGGAGAGGTTTTAAAAATATTTACTGGTATGCTTGATCATACTTCCTGAGTAGCTGAGCCAGTGGTGTGAACTTGTTAGTCACATCCGTTGATCCAGGGAGAATGTAAACTCCAATTACCCCTCAGATTTTTCAAGAAAATCCTAGGATACAGATTGCTCCCAGTTATTTCATCCTGATGGGTTCACTTTTTGGACATTGGATATGATATATTTAACTAGAGATCCTATCTTGAGGATGGCTGCTGGTAAGGCCATTGAAGGGATACCAGCAATCAAATCACTAACAGCTTCAAATGGTGGAATAGCAATTTTTAGAGATTAAATGCACAGTCAGTTTGGACTATCCTGGCAGTTGGCTGTCTTTTTCTGTAGTCACTTGTGGAATCTGTTGACATCACAGAAAGGTAGAGGCCGCTGAGGATTGGGCTAATGACAGTTATGATTCACTATTTTGGGGTAGAGCATTTGTAGAATTAGCGTTTTAAGTTAGCCAAACATGGGAAGACTGGATTTTTGATACTGTCTAGTGATTATTGTACAGTCATTGTACATCTTGCCTGTTCTGTCTGCTTTTAGAATACATTTTTGGCTTACGTGCGTCATTCACTTAGAATTGTGTTCCTTTCTCTTTTTAATGTCATGCTTGCGGCAAATTTCTTTTGTCATATATTTCTGAGCAGATCATATTTTATCAAGCAAAGAGAATTTTTTGTCATTTAAAACCATGCTTAGAATAACTTTCAAAAATATTAATATTTTAATGGCATTGTATATTTTTATAATTATAACAAAGTTCCTGAACTGAAGAACAAGGATATTTTTATATAGTTGCTTCTGTCTATAATTTACATCAGCACACTAAATGAAATTGTTCCCCTATTTTGCCCAATCCTATAGCAACTCTAGTATGTTCAGATACCTGGAGGTGAAATTCAGGGTATTTTAAGCATATCTTTATTAAAAGCATAAAATAATGTTCTTCTAGATTTTACCTGCAGCTTCAAGCCTTCCTTTGATAGATTTTAATGTGAATTCCTCCTTTCTTTGATCATTTCCTGTGCTTTAATAGATCTCTCCTTTTCTCTGAGCAGGGGTTCATGCAACAGCTCCTCCATCATTCAGTAACATGAGTGGTCATTAAGTGATAGTTTGCAAGCATGTTTGTCAGAGTAAACTATTTATCTAGTGCACATGTTTAGTGATCTTTCTTTTAACTAGGTAGTAACCACTATTCTTTCCTCTTAGTTCATTAGAACACATGCTATTTTTCTTCTTAAAGTGTTGTACAATTAAAATAATAAGGTCCTATTTGATACCATGGTTTTTATTAAAAACGTCTATTGTGTAATTCATAAAATGGTTCTCTAAACTAATAACCTGATTTAAATGTATGGCAGTATTTTAGTACTCTCACTGCAGTAAACTTTTATGCATAATACGACCATCAATATTAAAAGAGGGAGGCTTACAATTAGGTGCTGCAAGAAAAGGTGTAAGTGGCAATTTCACCTCTGAATCAGTGTTCCATCATAGAGGCAGGGGTGCTAAAAATTTGACACTAAAGGTCTTATGGCACAATGATAACATTCACAAAAGCAGATAGTGTTGAACCAGGTGTCATGAACTGATCCAGCTTTGGTAGCTGTTAAAATACACAAAATGTATAATTTTTGTTTCACAGCATTTACATGAAAATTTTCATCATGTAATCAAATTGGACTGTATTTTCCATTTGATTCTGTGGCTATTCTTGCAGGAAAAATGAGTGAAATGTTAATGTTTTGCATGCTCTCAATGCAAAAACACATTTGCTGGTAAAATGGTCCCTTTGGGTCTCATTTTTGCTTGGAAATGGGCCTGCTTTTGCTCAAAACTGTTACACTTTAAATAATGGGCCTACTTTTGCGCAAAATGTTCATACCTTTGCAAAAATTTCCTACAAAAATCAACTCATTTTCTATATTCAGCAAAATGGAAAAAAAATTACGAGAGTACTGGCATTTTGATATACGTATTTTGTATTCTACTAGCAGCAACATTCTGCCTACTTAAATGGTTCACACTGTTTTAACTGGGTATGATGTACTCCTTATTTTTAAACTGATTTGTGCTGCGGTGAACTGAGAAACAGCTGCCAGATTCCATCTCAGAGGTGATGGGTGGAGAGATTCCTGTGTAAACACTTTAGAATGAGAGAGAAAATGTTAGGTTAAAGCCTGCAGTCCTTCCTCAGAAAAGAACTGTTGTTGTCAATGGGACTTTTCTCTGTATAGACCCAGCACAATTCACCCTGATAAAATCCAGTAAATTAATCTATGATGAATTTTATATGCAGTGACAGCGAAAGTAATGTCATTTTCAAGTTAAGTGTTTTCTAAATATTAATTTACTGTACATGTACTTTGGAATTGTGTTCTAGTGGGTAAACAATTTCGTTTCCATTCCAACCTACAATATTCATGTGTTAACTAAACCGAATCATCTTTACACAGTGAATATTTGCTACATTGATTTTAATACGGTATACATCTACTTAGAAACAGTGAAACAAGAAAACAGAATGGGAGTATGCCGCAATGACTGAATTTCCTTCTGACTCAAGAATCAGTGGGAGCCTTGTATCACTAAGGATTGCAGGATTTGTCTCTTTTTATTAACATCCAGATTAGATCATCCGTTCAAGATTTTATAGCAGGATTTAGGCCAGAAGTGGGCAAACTACTGCCCGCGGGACCCTCCTGCCTGGCCCAGGAGGCTAGCCCCTGGGCCTCCCACGCTGTCCCCCCCCAGCCCGCAGCCTCACCGTGCCGCTGGCACAACACTCTGGGCCACCAGGCAGCGCGGTTGCAGAGCCGCGGCCTGACTTGGCGCTCTGGGCGGTACGGCTGTAGCGCTGCCAGCCACCAGTGCTCTGTGCTGCGAGGTAAGAGAGCGGGGGTGGGGGGGTTGGATAGAGGGCAGGGGAGTTTGGGGATGTGTGTGTGCAGGGGGTGGATAGGGGTCGGGGCGGTCAGAGGGCAGGGAACAGGTAGGTTGGATGGGGGCAGGGGTTCCAGGGGCAGTCAGGGGACAGGGAGAAGGGGTGGTTGGATGGGGCGGGGGTCCCGGGGGGGGCAGTCATAAATGAGAGGGGGGGTTGGATGGGACGGTGGGAGGTCCAGGGGTGGTTAGGGGACAGGGAGCAGGGGGCGGTTGATGGGGTAGGAGTCCCAGTGGGGGCCATCAGGGGACAGGGAACAGGGGGGTTGGATGGGTCAGGAGTCCCGGGGGAACAGTCAGGGGACAAGAAGTTGGGCGGGGGGGGGGGTGTCAGATAGGAGGTCAGGGCCGGGAGAGACAGCCTCCCCTAACCAGCCTTCCATACAATTTTGGAAACCTGATGTGGCCCTCAGGCCAAAAAGTTTGCCCGCCACTGATTTAGGCTCAGAGATAATGCCGAGTCCTTGGTTCAGAGTGAGGCAGGTATGACACTGTTGAAGATTTTTTGGTTTGGTTGGTTGAGGTGATACATTAATGTGAGATCCCTTCTCTTTATTTCAGGTTGTCAAAATGGAAGTTAGATTCCAGGGCATTTATAAAAAGATAAATAAAGAGGACTAGATGGCTCAGAGGTCTAATAACTGAATCAGATGACTTCATATCTATATTATACATCAAATGAAAACCCGATCTTCACAATAGTTTGAAAGTTGTTATCAGCTGTCTATTCATTATCTCATGTCAGTGGTTCTCAACTAGGGATACATCAGCTCATCTTGATATTTGCCCAGTTTTACAACAGGCTACATAAAAAGCACTAGCGAAGTCAGTACAAATTAAAGTTTCATGCAGACAACAACTTGTTTGTTCTGCTCTATATACGATACGCTGAAATGTAAATACAATATTTATATTCCAATTGATTTATTTTATAATTATATAGTAAAAATGAGAAAGTCAGCAATTGTTCAGTAATAGTGTGCTGTTACACTTCTTTGTATTTTTATATCTGATTTTGTAAGCAAGTAGTTTTTTTTAAATGAGGTGAAACTTGGGAGTACACAAGACAAATCAACCTCCTGAAAGGGGAACTGTAGTCTGGAAAGATTGAGATCCACTATCTTATGTGATTGGAGATTGTTTTCAGGAGCTGGAAACCATCCCTACTGGCACTAATTGTGACCATCTCAGCAGAGAATCTGAGGAATCCTAGTGATGGACAGACTAGAGGGATTTTGCATGCTGCTATCTGTACTGTGTCTGTTCCGTGAATAAAAAGCACATGGGTCTTTCTGACAACTTAGACCTAGATTACATTTACTGACGGTTGAGAAATTAACCACAGAATACGAGCAGAGGGATAATGTAGGTACTGTACAAAACATTGTTTCTTACAGAAAAAAAATTCTAATATTGAATTTTTTTCTGATGTTAAACATATAATGATTGCTCAGTGTGCCTTCCAAGTCTCTGAACTACCAGTACTTTGAACTCATTATTTTGTAAAGCACTGTAAGAAGCCTTCAGTGTGACAAGTGCTATATAAAACTAAATTCTATTTTATTTTTGTTTTGTGTATTGCAGCAAAATTACTTTGGGAACAATGGGAAAAAAAACCCAGTAAGATGCTTGTAATGTATCCTAATAATGAGGTCAATAAATGTAGAAAATAACCTATAACTAGTGTCAATTAACATTTGATTAAATTCCTGCCTTAAGAACATGTATTGTATTTAATGTAGATTCCATCAGCGTACCACTGTGCAGAGCATTGTAAACATTAAACAAATATAATTGATTCAATAAGCATGTCATTGCAGATAACTGAAAAGGGGGTTACTCTGGCAAGGTACCAAAAAAGCACTCATCATTATAGAGCAGTTCTTTGGAGTTAGCCTTATCAGTGCTCTAGTGAAGTTTTTTCCCGTGAGGTTATTGAAGCTCAAGATATTTAGCTTCAGACCAAAAACCACTGCTAAATTATGTAAGCCAAGATTTTTTAAAGTGACTAGTGATTGTGGGCTCCCAATCTGAGATACCTTAAAGAAGACTGAGTTTTCAGTAAGTACTGAGAATCTGCCCTTTGAAAATCAAGCCCCTTTAGGGCATTTCAAATCAGGGACCCAACATTACTAGTCAATTTTGAAAATATTGACCTTAGAATTTTAGCATATTTGGCAGTTTTATAGGTAGGGTTGGCAGAATTTTTTTTATAATTTCAATGGATATCGATGTTTAAGCAGTTTTCCCCCCATTTTTATCTGTTTAAATTTTCCACAGTTGTGGGAAATTCTGTGTATGTGAATAATTATTTAATGACAATTGAGAGTCAAAAAGTTAAGGCTTTATAACCATTGAAACACAAATTCAGCATCACATTCCAAAATGTACAAAATCAAATGCTAACGACTTCTCAAGCAGTATATTTCTTTCTATACCTACCTGTAAATTTTGATTAGTATTGATGAAAAATTTTTACTGGCTTTTGTGTGTATGGTGACATCAACATCTGACACATACCAGTAAAAATCTAATCTTTCCAAGCCTATTTGTAGGGCAGATCCTCACATGGTGTAAATTAATTTCAATTTACCTCAGGTGAGGATCTCCACCTCTGATTATAAACCCATATGGAAACTACTTCTTGTATAATGGTTAACACAAACTAGTCTGGATCAAATATTTACCATGGCCATTTATGTACAAATACAACTTTGCATGTGGAATGCCTCTTCTGCCATGTAGCATTCCTTGTCTCACATAAAGTGTCAAAATGTTGTCATGTTGCTTGCAGCATGTCATGTTGGGTCACGTCACATCACCATGCAAATATATATGCTGCAAGCTAGAAAGGAATGTTATTTCCAAAGGCTAAATACATTAAAGGTTATTAAAATGTTTAAATCTTGGGTTAGAATTTTTCATTCGCACAACCATGGTTACATTAATCTTTAAATTCACAATGCACAGTGTGAGGTTTCAGCACCATGAATCTGATTAAAGTCAATGAGAAACACTGCATTGGAAAACATGAAGATTTTGGGAAATATACTTTGTGTTTTTGTGGGAGAAGAAAGACAGAAATGCTACCATGAAGTAATTTAAGAAAGCCCTACTTAAATGACTAAAACAACAATATAAATGCGTGACAAGGTGGGTGAGGTAATATCTTTTATGGGACCAACTTCTGTTGGTGAGAGAAAAAGCTTTCAAGCTTACACAGAAGTGTTCTTCAGGTCTGGGAAACTTACTCGGAGTGTCATAACTAAATACAAGATGGAACACATTGTTTAGCATAAGTAGTTACCACGTATTTCAAGGGACCACTCAAGATGAAGTGGCTTGTTAACACCCTTCCAGTCATAAGGAGGAGAGGGAGGGAGGGGGAAAAAACAGCTCAGTGTGAACAGGGAAGGTTGTTAGTGGGTTATAGATTGTTGTGATTAGCCATAAATCTAGTGTCTCTATTCAGTTGATGAATTTTAGGTCTAGAAAAGTTATGAATAAGTGCCCAGGCTCATCTTTTGAAAGTGTTGTGCAGGCCTCCTTTGAGGATGAGGACTGATAGGTCCAATATGGAGTGATCGGTTTATGAAAAGTATTCATCCTCAGGTGACAGGGGGTGTTCGGTTTTTTGATCATTTTCCTGTATGAGTTCATAGTGATTGTCTGGTTTCACCCACATAGTTGCTGTTGGGGATTTAGTGCACTGGATGAGGTACACCCCATGTTGTGACAGGCATGTGTAGGACCCCTGGATCTTGAAAGGTGTATTGTGGGTGGTGTTGATCATTGTAGCAATAGAGATCTCTTCAGGTTTTGCATCTGTTGTTCTGGCAGGGTCTGGTGCTGCTCTGAGTCAGTGTCTTGGTCTATGGGAAGCTTGCTTCTGATGATGAGCTTGAAGAGGTTGCTGGATTGTTTGAAAAGATTTCTTTCAGGATAGGGTTCCCATCAAGTGTGGGTTGCAGTTGTTTGTTGATACCCTGTATAAATTCCAGTGTGGACTGGTAGGTGACAACTAGCAGTGTGCAGTCAGGGGGGATTTTAGTTCTGTATTGAATCAGGCTCTCTCTCGGTATTTGTGTGGCCCATTCAATGATGCAATCTACTTCTTTGGAGTGTCGTTGTTTGGTGAAGGCAGTTTTGAGTGTATTAAGCTGTATATCTCTCATTTTCTTCTTGGAGCATTCTGTGGTATCTGAGTGCCTGTCTGTAGATAACAGATTTCTTGGTGTGTATTGGGTGGCTACTGGGTCTGTGAAGGTAGGTGTGGTGATCTGTGGGTTTCTTGTATATAGTTGTCTGAAGGATTCCATTGCTGAAGCTGATGCTTATGTGGGAGTGTTTCAGAGACAGTTTAATGGACAGGTGATGATGGTTGAAGTTATGGTAGAAATCTATGTGGGAGTTTAATGTATATAATATAAATATATGAGGAAGCTGATATCTTAAGATAAATGCATGTTAACTGTTAAGAAGCAATGAGTATTGTAAGTAGCCTGAATACTACAAATGATCTAGATATATAGATATATTGCTCTTTATTGTAGAAAATATCACAAAAGGAGTGGGTAACATCTTGTTATTTAAAGAAATTTACATTTATTCCTTTGTGGAGTGAAATGAATTGAGAGCCTGCAGCACTTCACTTTCAAAATGTTGAATTTTTTCCCCCTGAATGTTTGTATTTTTAAAAGCTTTATAACAGTTACCCTTCTGCTTCGCTCTGATTAGAATAACTTGCATTCAAGAGATTTCTTGAATTAGGGAAAGGCATAAATATGTGGAAAAATCTCCAGTTGGACCATTTTTTTGTATGAGACTATCTGTCACGTATTTAAACTAAATTTGAACTCCCATTTTTATCTCAGGGTTCATTTATATGAATGTACACTGTCACAATAAACTTATGTCAATCAAAGCTCCATCTTCAGGTGTGGAAAACATAAAAGATTTTTTAAGAGAAATAGATTTGTAATCCCTGTGTGCTTCATGTGACAACTTTCCTAGCGTACCCAAATTCTATACAAGGGTATCCAAAGAACACCTACAGGCGCTCTCCAGAAGGTGTTTTTCAGCCGAGTGTGTGAGCTGCATGTTAATCCTGATATTTAATTTTAAATGTAGAGTTGTATTGAACTCTGAGCTCCATAGTTGCAGTGGTATTGATGGAAGAATTGCCAAAAGTCATTTGGGATTCTCTTTTTCCACTTGTATAGGTTTGCAATGTAGCCATAGTAGGAGGAAGAAGCAGAAGGCATGTAAATTGGGTTAAGTGCCAAGTTGCAGCTCGCAGACATGGCTTGTGATAGGATTGATCAGGCATACCTTCCTGATACGCTTTTTAAAATATTGTTTACTCCCATGAATCATTCCGATTAATTTGTGGTTAAAGGCTTATTTTGAGCCATTTCTCAGTGATATTTTCCTAATGATATTTTGCTGATGATGGCTGACTTTTTGTCTTTTTAAATTGTTTTATTTCATTTACTAAAATGAGATTAAAATTGTTGTGGAATATGCAATTATTCGATTCCTTTAGCTGGAAGACTCTAATTTTCAGTTGTATCAGATACTACAGGTGAAATAAAGTGGATTTTGGGGTAAGAGGAAAAATATATGAAGTATGGATCAATTCAATTTTTTGAAAGATTATGGGATCACTGAAGGTGACGAGTATTCTAATGAGATTATATTTGCAGTTCTGTAGTGCCTTCCATCTGAGGATCTCAAAGTCCTTTACTGAGTAATGAATGACTGCAGTAATGAATAATGAAAACCACCTTTGTGAGAAATAGAAGTAGAAATAAACACCATTTTTCAGGAAACGTGAAAGCATAGGGAAGTTTAGCACCACTGAAGTTAATGAGAGTTTTGGTGTGGGATTGGATCCTAAGGCCCCAGTCTAGCAAAGCATTTAAGCATATCCGTAATTTTAAGCATGTGAGTAGTCCTGGGGCCCCATTCTGCAAATATGCACATGCTTAACTTTGCTACCATGAGTAGTTCTGTGGATTTCAGTAGGACTATTTATGGTAGTAAAGTTAAGCACGTGTGTAAGCTTCTGCAGGGTTGGGGTCTTATTGAAGTGCAAGTCTCTTGCCCAATAATTTTTCCGGGAAAAAACATTTGCAGGAATTTGATTTTGTTTTTATCGATTTTACATTTTGGTATCTCTCTTGCCATCCCGATTAGCATATATAGTTCAAATATGTGATAGACATTCAGATGTAAATTGGGAATCTTTACTGCTAGCACAAACTAATCATCATGGGAGATAATTATCAAGCATTAAAACAATTTAATTCTTATACAGATTTTAGCTGAACCATATGATTGTTAGGCAGATTAATCAGTTATTAACAAGCCCCCTGATAAGATAATTGGCATATTTGACAAGAAACTTTTCAGTACCTTCACAAATGGCAGATCTTGGGTGCAGGAGGACTTTGTGACTGTTAACATACTCTGAGTGTGACTTAACTCTTTTTTATCTAATGTTTTTCATTATACATAACTTTTTTAAAAAGGGTTTATAAAGAACCATTATAAAGAGGTTAGAGGAAGACTGAAAATCACAGTGAATGATTCAGTATGGAATCATTTATATAGGACTTAATATGTAACATTACCACTATACAAGGCATTGGTAAGACTTCATTTAGAATACTGGTCACCGATGTTAAAGAAAGATTTATTCAAACTGGAACAGCTACTAGGATTATCAGGGGAATGGAAAGCCTATCTTATGAGAGGAGACTGGAAGAGCTTGGCTTGTGTAGCCTATCAAAAAAGCAGGCTGCGAGGGGATATGATTGCCCTCTATAAATACATCAGAGGAATAAACACCAGGGAGGGTGAAGAGCTGTTCAAATTCAAGGACAATGTTGGCACAAGAAAAAATGGGTATATACTGTCCATCAGCAAATTCAGGTCGGAATTAGAAGAAGGTTTCCAACCATCAGAGGGGTGAAGTTCTGGAACAGCTTCCCAACAGGAGTTGTGGGGGGAAAACAACTCAATTAGTTTTAAGAGCGAGGTGGGCAAATTTATAAGTGGGATTATATAGTGGGGGCAGGGCAAGGCAGGCATGAAGGTCTCTTCTGGTTTGTCTTATATTCCTAAAATCTCATGCCTCAGAGCTTCAACCAGAGGAGGTCAGGAAGGGATTTACCCTGCTTCCCCATGTGGTGGTGTGGGTTTTGTAGGGTTTCTTTTTGTCTCCTTCCTCTGAAGCATCAGGTAGGGCCATAGTTAGAGATAGGACATTGGAAGAGGTGGGTTAGTGGTCTGAGACAGCACTGAGCATTTTCTCAGTCACGCTTTTCTGGCTGGTTCTTGCTCACATGCTCAGGGTCTAACTGATCACCATATGTGGGGTTAGGAAGGAATTTTTCCCCAAGTCAGATTGGCAGTGAGCTTATTTTTTTGTTTTTGTTTTTACCTTCTGCAGCATGTGGGTGCTACTGTCCAGGATTATCTGGGTATATTTCACTTAATCAGTTCCATGTCATTGCAGGGGCCTCAGACACTGGTTCACCTCAGTCCTGCCTATTCTCTGCCTGTGGCATATAATAGATTAATTTTTTATAGGCTGAAATGCTTTGATCTAATTTTGATTGTTGGGTTTAGTGTGTGGGTGTTCTTGGGAGCCTGCAATATATCAGATTAAATGATGTTAGTTGTCTTTTCTGGCTGTAAACTCTATGAAGCCCACAAATAGAGGGGTATACGAATGTTTAGCATATCTGACTCGTAAATACCTTGCAGTGTGGGCTACAAAAGTGCAATGTGAATGTCTATTCTCACTTTCAGGTGACATTGTAAATAAGAAGTGGGCAACATTATCTCCTGTAAATGTAAACAAACATGTTTCTTAGTGATTGGCTGAACAAGAAGAAGGACTGAGTAGACTTGTAGGCTCTAAAGTTTTACATCGTTTTGTTTTTGAGTGCAGTTATGTAACAAAAAAATCTACATTTCTAAATTGCGCTTTCATGATAAAGAGAATGCACTAAGGTACTTGTCTGAGGTGATTTGAAAAATACTATTTATTTTGGTTTTTTTACAGTACAAATATTTGTAATAAAAATATTATAAATTGAGCACTGTATATTTTGTATTCTGTGTTGTAATTGAAATCAATATATTTGAAAATGTCGAAAAATATCCAGAATATTTAATTTCATCCGGTATTCTATTGTTTAACAGTGTGATTAACTCAAAAAAAATTAATTGTGATTAAAAAATTAATCAACTGCCCTATTTAAAACTGTTAACCATAGAAATGTTTCATAGATTTTAAGACCAGAAAGGACAATTGTGATCATCTAGAGTAATTTTCTACATAATACAGACCAAAGAACTTCACCCAATAATTGTTGCATCAAGTCCATAAATTAGGTTGAGCTAGAGCATATCTTTTAGAAGGATATCCAGTCTTGATTTAAAGACTTGAAATGATGGCAAATCCTGCACATCCCTAGGTAAGTTGTTCCAATGTTTTGTTTTGTAAACACATATGTACAGGTTATCAAATGTAGATGTGCTCGATATAGAAAGGCTATCTAGAGGGTTGAAGTTATGTCATATAGTCCCTATCTTGACTTCACCACTGAAGGAGTCTGCCTGGTGCCTTTCTAAGTGATATGCAGCTAAGAAGCACCACTACTGAAAGGGCCCAGGGTATAGTGTTTTAATGGTGGGATGAACTTTTATAAAGCTTGGTTTGAAGAAGTACCCAAAGGTTAAGATATTTATCTGAATTCTTTGAATCTTTCAATTATGCAAGGGATGGTTAATAGGTTATAGAGCTTTTCACCTCCAGACTGCTAGTTCAAATTCAGCTAGGTTGCTAGTGATTGAAATGTGTTGCCATTTGGTGGCTGACCATTAAGTTGCTCTCAGTTCAGTTTACAGGTTATCGACACATGGCTAGGCTATTTTGGAGACTCTTGCCTTTTGCCAGTGCACTATCTGTTCTTCAGATAACTAGTGCATGTAAGTTTCTGGGGCTGTCAGTCTGACCTCTTTCATAAGCGCTAAAATTGTGTGGGCATGCACACACACAGAGCAAAAAATTGGACTGCCATCTGCACCTGTGGAGAGCCCTTTGACTGGACTGGGACAGTATCTAGATGATGGATTTGTCTAAGTGATCATCAGTATTATCAGCACCTCATATGAATACATAATCCTGGTGGGTGTTCACTGCATTGCTTTTAAGAATAAGCATATTACAAAGTGAATCCCCATAAAATATAGTCATATGAAATGTCTCTACTATGGCAGGTCAATTACTAAGTCTCTCTCTATATATCTCTCTCGTAAATTAAAGGGAAAGCAAAAGTAGTTAAGGATACAGGCCTTGATTTATGCCCTGTATCAATTACCCCAAAATATCACATCAGATGGGATGGAAAGGCCCCAGGACTAATTCTAACATGCAAAACAAGTTTTTCTTCCAAAAGATAGAAATTTGGAGATCAGCATAGATGGTTATAGACAGTGATCTTCCTCTGTTACACTGGTAGGTATGTAATGACTTAGTTGTATGACTGGCCCTAGAACATGCAAAGCTATGTATATCTAATAATGGACATTTTAAGGCATATGCACTATCAGAGAGAGCCAATGCAGTATTCTAAAAACTGTAATATGATATGAGATTTGATATGAGACACTAATCTATCTGATGTATTTGAGACTGCTGGGGAGAGTACTCAAGGAACTTTTACTGTCTGGTTAATAACATATCTCCAAAGAATCTGACTGGGCCTTTCTCTGTGCTGTGAGCTAAGTGGCAATAAATATTCAACTTTGTGTAGTCTGAGGGATGCTCAACATGGGCTTAGAGCTTCAAAACCACACCACAGTACCAAAGACTTTTCTATTGGGTTGTTTGAAACAGAATAACAACATGTACATTATTTCCTTGAGCTATTTGTATGGGATCAGGGACGGTGATTACGGGGAGCCAGTGCTTTATTGGGTGGACCAAAATAGTCTTCAGGTCTGATTTTAAAAGCACATATAACCAAAATACAGGAACAACTAAATGATGGTCAGAATGGAGGATCAGAGGAATTTCTACCAGATTCTTTATCTCACCCTAAACAGAAAGAGTCACTGTCTAAATCGTGGGTGTCAAAGGATTGGTGAAAGCAAGTGGAGTGAGCTCATAAATCCTTTTCATAAGCCTAACAGCCCCAGTCGATACAATTTTCAATAACATGCAATTCCATTAAAGTAATAAAACAATTCAGGAGTCCTTGGGAGCTCAACAATTCCAAGAATTTGTATTTTGATAATAAGAACCTTGCAAGAACAAGACAGTAAAATAGTTTCCTTTTTCCAAATATAAAGCCATAGTATAAAGCAATAGATGGGGAATACACATGGCTAGCCTATCAGCAGGAAAAATACCCCATTTTGCAGCAGATTTTGAATGGGTTTATTTATTTAATACACACGACCAGCCCTTTTTTTCCTCCAAGGATTTTAAGTAGAGTTTAAAAAACAAAGTACCTTAAGATAATTATTCACACGCAAGAGACAGAAAATTATTCAACAAATTTTGAAAGTGAACCTAATCAGCCCAATTCATCTCAAGCAATGCCTTATTCTGTTCAGTAATAGCTGGGGAGGAGGGGACAGGAAGAGGGGAGAAAATAATTATTTAAACATTCCAAGTTTCATTTATAACTCAATATCTTATTGTGATCAAGGCATATACATTCATAAATACATTGTCTCATCAATACTGGTTCTGTACTAGCCTACATAAAAGTATATTTCTCTCTTATATTTATTGTCTAGTAAACTCAAATTGAAATCCTACATAATTTGGATGACTTCTTTCAGTTCTCCACTATATTTGAAGAAAACCTTATTGATTGCCTTTGATTTAGCTCTTTAGGGCCATTTTTTCAAATGAGCCTTGGGCTACTTTTCCAAGTGCTCAGCACCCATCATTGGGGCTAAACTTTTAAAAGAGTTTAGGCCTAGATTTTTAAAGGTATTTAGTCATTGTTTCACTAACATCCAACTGACTTCGGAGCCTAAGGAGATAAATGATTGGTGGGAAGGTAAAATAATTGTGGATAGGAGAGATGCAATTACCAAGCAGGGGTCAGCAACATGTCCATGGTAAAAATTTTGAGGTCTCTGGTAATTTTTCAAAAATTGAATGACATAAACTCCCCACCCAAATGTCCGTCACTAAGTACGGTAATTTTATCAATTGTCCGTTGCACAACAGAGTGGTGCCGACTCCTGTTACCAAGGAGACCAGATATGTTTCACAACTGCAATCAGAGTAAGAGACTGCTTTAGGAGGCCTTACTCATTGTCAGGGTTCCTTCCCCACTTTGAACTCTAGGGTACAAATGTGGGGACCTGCATGAAAACCTCCTAAGCTTACTTTTACCAGCTTAGGTTAAAACTTCCCCAAGGTACAAACTATTTTACCCTTTGCCCTTGGTTTTCCACTGCCACCACCAAATGTTTCTCTGGGTTCCTGAGAAAGAGTTCTTTGGAAACATCTTTCCCCCAAAAAATCCTCCCAACCCTTGCACCCTACTTCTTGGGGAAGGTTTGGTAAAAATCCTCACCAATTTGCATAGGTGACCACAGACCCAAGCCCTTGGATCTTAGAACAACAGAAAAAAAAGCATTTAGTTCTTGAAAAGAAACATTTTAATAGAAGAAACAGTAAAAAGAAAAGGGTCACCTCTGTAAGATCAGGATGGTAAATACCTTACAGGGTAATTAGATTCAAAACATAGAGAATCCCTCTGGGCAAAACCTTAGGTAACAAAAAGACACACAAACAGGAATATATATTCCATTTAGCACAACTTATTTTCTCAGCCATTTAAAGAAATCATAATCTAACGCATATCTAGCTAGATTACTTACTAAGTTCTAAAACTCCATTCCTGTTCTGTCCCCGGCAAAAGCCTCACCCAGACAGACACAGACCCTTTGATGTTCTCCCTCTTCCCAGCTTTTGAAAGTATCTTGTCTCCTCATTGGTCATTTTGGTCAGGTGCCAGTGAGGTTATCCTAGCTTCTTAAGCCTTTACAAGTGAAAGGGTTTTTTCCTCTGGCCAGGAGGGATTTAAAGGTGGTTAGCCTTACCTTTATATTTATGACACTCATGTTCACTATTCTCTTCCTTTGTGAGAAGACCCACTGAAGTCATTGACCCAAATTCTGCATTATGTCGTATAGATCCAACCAAGGGCAATTTGATCCAGTTGTCCAGTTACATAGTAAGGAACTTATCAATATAAGTAGTATGGCAGAATTTTTTCAATTATGTTTGCTTAATAGTCCAAAATGCAGCAGTTTAAATGTCCAGTGGGTATTGTGGGCGAGATTTTTGAAAAGCAGTGCCTGAAGTTAGGTTCATAGCCATCTACTTAGACTTCTAAAGAAAAGTAGTCTGATTTAAAAAAAAAAAAAAAAAGCTCAGTACCTAGGAACTCCCATTGAATTCAGGGTAAGTTATTGAGTACTCAGTCAGTCAGGACATTTTTATCTAAAAGACTAAATATGGAATTAGCCTAACTTTCGGCTCCCACTTTTAAGATCCTGCCTTGTATGTGATTTTTAATTTTTTAAGAGAAACAAAATATTTCTCTGTGCGATAAGATGCAGATAAAATAGTTTGTTCATGTGCAGAAGGTGGATTTCACAGAGCTTAATAACTTCCACAAAATGATTATACTGATTTAAGTGGGAGAGTGGAATAACAGAGGTCAGATCTCTGATTAGAGAATAGAATTTTGCCCTCTCTTCAGTTCTTGCTTTGAAAATATTCGGCTTCCTTCAGCAGTTCAGTTGGTGGCATTGAAATCAAGTTAAGATTCTGTATCTGACATGAAGGCTGAAAAACACTTGATTTCTTCCTTTGTAATGGTGATACAGAACTAAAATAAATGTGTAATCCGTTATATCTGACATACAGTGGGCTATCTCAAACCTTTACAGGAATTGATATGTTGTTTGTAGTTGATGGGAAAACAGTTTCTGACACTCAAGAAGCTATAAATAATTATTTATTTGTCAGCAGAAAAAGATACTTGAAGACAAACTACAACTTTCTTATGATGCCAGTGGCAGGAAAAAGGGAGTTTATTATAAACCGCAACTGTTAGATTACACATTCATATAAAACTCAGTATCTGGAACAATAAAAAAAAGATGTTAGATATTGTAAAGAGGTAATCACATAATATATCAAGTGTCATTTTAATGGTACGGTGTCAATGAAATTTACAAATGAGGCATTTATTTATTTCCACCCATATTGGAAAAGAGATGAAACACCATGGAAGTGATGATTACTTGTGACACATTTCTATTATAAAAAGAACTGTTCTTTAACCCACGCTATCAGAATAGTCCAACTATTTTTTTATTTGTATTATTTGGCTACTTTCATTTTAACCATATTTTTGTCTGTGTGTGCATGCTTGTGTTTATCAGTATGATGGATTCAACTGCACCAGACAAAAGCATCTATAATTTTTACTTTTTGCAAAGTTTTGTATACAGTTTACCAGCTTTTTTCAGCTGTAACTTTAGGCAAAAAATCCATTCAATTGAAACCGTGACTAGCATTTCAATAGACATAGTGTTGATGGTGCCAAAGACATTTAGGCACCTGAAAATGAAGTTAGGTGTTTAGCAGGATTTTCAAGAGTGCCTAACTCCCTAGATTTCAAAGGGAGTTAGGCACCTAACCTGCTTAGGCACATTTGAAAAATCCATTAGGCAGCTAACTTCATTTTAGGCACCTACATACCTTTACAAATCTGCCCGCAAATCCCTAAATTACGTTTGACTCTCAGAGCAGTGTACAAACATTGCATTTGTCGGCATATCCTGTGTTGCTCTGTGTCCTAAATGTCCCAAATCAAATATTTTGTGCCTATTAAGTTTTCTAATTTAGTATTTGCTTAGTTGTTTATAGAATCACTGAAACACTGCATATACCAACTCCAGCACACACAGGCAAAACTGAACTGCCTGCTAAACCCTGAGCCTCAGGTCAGATCCAACAACATACAAGACAACTAAGATAACGATACAGCACCATCTAGTAGTGGAAGTGTTGTCTGCACAGGTCATCACAATTTTCTTTGCTCCATCTAGTTACATAAGAATTTTAAAACAGTAACTCCTAGGAATCCTCTCGCACATCTGTACCGCCCCCCAGCCCTATCCTCAGGCAGGCCTGTACAGCCACACCAGAGGAACTGCGGGCGCAGGGCGCTGGCTCCTGGGAGCGGCGGCCTCACATTCTGCTCCTTTCGCCGCTGCGGTTCCCAGGAGAGCCCTGCGGTTCCACGGATACAGCTTTCTGCATCTGTGGGTATAAATTTGTATCCATGCAGGGCTCTAGTCATGGAACATTTTTTGTGAGCGGCGGGGGAGGCTGTTGGGGTTGATACCGTACCGGTAAGAGTTAAAATCTACTTGCAGCACTGATCCTAACCCCCTGTTAGGTACTGTGCTGCTTTCTCATCAGTCCCCTCATTCACAATGAGCTACAGCTCAAAGTCTGTGAAGTACTCTCAGACTCCCGTCTCATCGGCATGACCAGTAAATTTCTTCTCAGGCAGAAGTGCTTTTGCCCTCTTGAAGCTGCTGCCATCATTTGTAATACTCGCTTATAAAATCATGGGGACTTATTGAACACTGCAAGTACCAGCTCCAGCATGCATAGGCAAGACTGAACTTCCTGCTAAAGTCCCCACTGAGATCTAACGACATAAATAACATACAAGACCACAACAACTTAACACTTAAAATATACAGTTCCATGGAGGTCCTGTCTGCACTGATCATTATACTATGCTTTTATAAAACCGTGACCAATGGTATGTAAACTGGTTTGATTATGCTTCCTCATCTGCCAGGAAAAAGGAGAACTATTATCAAATTTTGGATGGACATGGTACCGTGGTGAAGTGTCTTGAAATTCACACTCTGAAGATGCCCAGGGTTTGTTTGTTTGGTTTTTGGGTTTTTTTGTGGGGGTGGAAGTGGGGGGGGAGGGGAAGGGTTGAGAAAGAGAGAGATCAGCTCTGTGTTAAAGAGCTATATAACACTTTTCATCTGAGGATCTTAAAATGCTTTACAAATGGTCATTAAGCCTAACAACTAAGTGCGGTGGGGCTTGCACCAGAATTCCTGCCCCCCCAAACCTACATGCTTCAGCAGTGTTTGGACCTATGATTCATAATCTGGATTCACAACACAGGTAAAAGTCAATTTCTGCTTTTGAGCATGCAGGAGGGTCAGGAAATCACAAACTAAGTAAAAGCTGTTCTCATGGAATATCTCACACTTCTTGAAACAAATGCTTTATCCTGTTTCAGGCCTGGAACGCAATGAGTCCACTGATATTTATTCTTGCCACTCTGTCAGTTTCATGCTGTGTAGACTGGTTATCTGAGAGGCATCGGCAGTGGGTATCATAGGCTGGGATCGTGGGCGCTGCAGTTGTGCCACCCACCTCATGCTCCGGGGTTGAGGTTGGGGGCGCTGCAGCGGTGATGCCCGCCCCACACTCTGGGGCTGGGGTTGGGGGCACTGCGGCCATGCTGCCCGCCTGCCCAGTGCTTTGGGGTCAGGGGTGCTGCGGCCGTGCCGCCCACCTTGCACTCTAGGGTTGGGCAGGAGCTGGGGATGGGCTGCTGGCCCGGGGGGGTGGCAGCAGCTATGGTGGGGTTCTGCTGCGGGGACAGAAGGGGATGGAGAGGGGCAGGGCCTCGGGCGAAGGCAGCAGGCCCGCCGATGGGAGGGGGCAATTGCCCAATGGCCCGGGTGATTGAAAAGGGCCCAGGGGCCCCTGACCCTTTTAAATCTCTTGGGTGGGCCACAGGGCCCCTAGGCGGCACGAAGGGTGGTATAGGCGGCAGCGAAGGCAGCCAGGCGGACATGTGGAAGAGCACCCACTGACCCTTCTGCCCTGGGGTCCGGAATTGCTGTCGGCAGGCCTGGGGGCAGGGGCCTTGGGCGGAAGAGGGAGGGGTTACCCTTCCCCAACTGCCAGTTCACCCACCGTCCATGCTGAGAGGTTTAATTACTTGTCAAGGGATGGAGCAGAGAATTGAAATCAAGAGTCCTGGATTACAGGACCATATGCTGATGACTAGATTACAATGCTCCCTTAGGCTAGGGTAAATTCAAGAATCACATAGAAAATTTTATATTAAATAAGAGTCAATAAATCAATAGAAAGATTATTATACTTCTGCTGTTAAAGCAAGGCTGAATGAACTTTAAATGGTACATGGAAGCATATAAATTTTGTACAGACTAGTCACATCAAACCTTTCCTTTCTTGGCAGCCCCAACTTCACCAAAACAATGAACTTGAAATCTATTTAAAGAAACTCTTCTCCTTTTCTTTACAAGGAGAATGGTTTCTGGAAAAGAATGTTAATGTGCACTATGGAGAGGAATTTAAATTCCCCAGTAAGTACTAACAAATAGCTTGGTGCCAGTGATCAGTTTTCAGACTGGGCCAAATTCTCTTCTCCATTAAGAGCATGCATTACAGTAGAGGAAATGTTAATGCAATTGCATATAAGGCTGTGAAGAATCAGATCACATTTGTGATCAAGCCAGGAATAGATGTAGCATTTGCTATAACTCAGCTTGTAATGAATATTACATTTAAAAAAAAATTCTCAGAGGAACATGTGGACATTTTCAAAGCACTACTGAGAAACGCTGTCTCAAACCCCTTTTGTAATTGGGGCTTGTGCTTCTATCCCCTATACAAGTTCTTGTTAGTAAAATGTAGCCTGCTATGGTATCTTCAGGAGCTTTCTCTATCTCTATGTTCTGAGGCAGGATTTTCAAAAGTAACAAGTGATGTTGAGTGCCTAACTTAAGAAAGTGCTAAGCACCTGTCCACTAAAAATCAGGCCCAGTGAAAGTGTTTCAAGATAGGCACCTAAAATCAGTTAATTATTTTTGAAAATATTAACCTTCATGTTTCTGCTGGGGTTAGATTCAGTAGGTAAACAATACTGAACAGCCATATGATTAACTTCTCCATGAGAGACTTCTGGTTCTTTAAACCAGTGGCTCTCAATGTTTCCAGACTACTCTAGCCCTTGCAGGAGTCTGATTTGGTCTTGCGTACCCCCAACTTTCTCCTCACTTAAAAACTACTTGCTTAGTACAGTACTCAAACTCATATATAAAAATACAGAAGTGTCACAATCCACTCTTAAAGGTGGAGTCTGACCAGTTAGGAAGGAAAGTTTCATTACTATTGTTATGACTTTTGCATTGTTTAACAAACTCAGGGTTTGAAGTCAGAAGATAAAAGTTCTACTCTTAGTGCTGCTGTTGACTTGAGTGACCTTCAGGAAGGTCACTTTAAACCTGCAGCATCATAGGGAAGGAGCTGTTTCAATGCTATCCGTGCCACCTGTCTCCATCACCCCCAGAGCCAAGACTTTGGGAGGAGGAGGGCATATCCCCAGCAGCGTGTCCCTGGGATGCAACAGATGGTGATACAGTTACAATATCAGGACCTTGAGAATGTCAGCAGTTCAGGAATTTATGAGGTGTTTTGGTAGCCTGTGTGTGTGTGTGTGTGTATGTGTGTGTGAGAGAGAGAGAGAATGGGGGAGTATCTAAGTAGAGGGGTTGGTGATGGACAGACCTTTGCAGCATCTTCAGAGTCTCTGACCACTATGACATAAAAAAGTATATCATTCATAACTGCTCAATGAACTTTCTTCCTTCTTGTACCTGAAACCTGAGGTGACACACCCTGGACAGTAGAGAGAGAAGAGAAAAAAACATCAGGAGCTAACAGGCCTTTCAGTCATACATGGGGCAGGCACATAAGGGTGAGGGGGACTTAGAAAGAGAGGGCAAGTTATCTGAAAGTGCTATAAGGAGTCTTTGTCTTTAAAAAGGGCAGTAGCAGTGCTTGGTATGTGGGTGATTGGGGATAGTCTGTATGGAAGTGTGGAAAACCAACATAAATCAAACAATATAAAGTATTAAACAGTGAGCCCGAGCTCTGACCCTTGCTGACTAAGGGAACTTAGGCAATTCATGTAATGTCTGTGTATTTTTTTGTCCATCTTTAATGTATTAACTCCCAAAGGGATATAATCAGGAGCTTGGAAACTGTGGGAACAATGGCCATAAGTACTCAGATAAATACTTTGGGCAACTTAATTAATACACAGTGGGAACTTAATTAGAAAAGTGCTTTGAGGTAATTTGAGGAAAAGTTAATACAAGCGTTATGAAAAATATGTAATTATATAGAGAGCTGGGCAAAAGTTAGAATGTTTGCGTGGTGAAATTCCAATCTTTCAAATTTTGTGTTTGGCCTGAATTGGGATGCACCTGCAGCCATGTGACTTCTTTGCAGCACCCCATGGCTCAGTCAGAGGGGAGACTGTGGTGCATCATGGGAGAGGTAGTCTAGCCAAGGAGACGGGCCACTGGAGACAATAGGAGCGTGAAGTACCCAAACTCTCATGAGGCACTTGCAGCACCTTAGGCAGATGCAGTGTCACTGTAATAAAGTTAAGCATGGGTGTAATTGCTTGCAGGATAGGGGCCCTAGTTAGTTAATCAGGAAGGGGGTGGCATTCATTTTGTCTTTTTAATTGTACTTCTTTTCCCTGTGGTTTTTTCTTTGCTTGAACATTATGTTTTATTCTATGTTTCCTGATTGCTTTATTCTGTTGCGGTGCACGGTCTTTTCAGATTATTATGACTTCAGTTCATTTTTTATGGGCCTGAGATCACAAAACTCTACTCAGAGGCTACTGCCAGTGGAAACCTTAGTGTTTATGTGAATAAATTATCTGCTCGGTAGAATGGAGTCAGAAGAATGGCATATGTAAATAATTAAATAATAATAGTGACTCGAGGATAACTTTTCTTATTATTTAAAGGGAACTGCATAAAAACAAAGTTTTGTTTAAAAAAAACCCAACAACCAACAATAAAAACCCCTCTGACCTTTTTTTCATTAGATATAAAGGCATGAAACAGCGAATTTACATCTGTGGGGAAAAATGCTATAATTGCAAGTGACAAGGTATTGGAGATCAGAATACAAATTGTTTTCTTCTTAAGAATACTGCTGTGGGTTGGGTGGGAAAAGTATTCTACTGATAAGTGAAGTATTAGTCATCAGAGAGTTACCATGATTCACAGACAAAAAACAGCAGCAAATTATCAGAGTCTGAAATACATCTTAATATGGGGGGTTGATTATCTTTTTGTTTCCAGCAATGATGCTTAACATTTCTACTGGACATAAAGAATAATTCAAACAGGGGACACTTTTTTCCCTTATTTCCTGTAAAAATATATATAGATATAGATTAGATTAGTGTCCATAATCATTATTTAATATGTACATAGTGAAGTAAGTTTGAGTGGTGGTTTGCAGAAATATTACACGGAATAATTAGTTTTCACTACCAGTTGTAAAAGTGTGTCACAGTTGTAAATAGTACATTATTCTCCTGAAATTGTAATAAACTCTACAGTTCTTCACTATTGTACAACAATAATCTTTTCTTTACAACTGAAAAAAGGTAAAACAATTCTTTTCAGTAAAATGAGGGCCCTGATTTATCTGAATGCTGTAGAGAGGCACAGCACCCTCAGCTCCTGCTGAAATCATCAGCCAAGTTTTATTTAGCTGGGGCTTCAATACACCTGTCTTTCTCTGATCAGCACAGATGTTGACCTGTAACACACACCCACCAGCATTAGTTACTTCAGCAGAGAATAAAAGAAGATAGTTTAGGAGAACAAAGCAGATCTTTGCAACTCAGCCATGTCAATGGCTTTGTAGGATTGAAAATAAATGCACACAAAACCCCCAAGCCCTCTGCTTGTCTTGCACTTGGTGTATTCTGGTATGTAAAGAATGTGCATAATATCTGATCTAGGCCATGTCATGATGACCTAATGCTAGTAATAGGAAAACCTTTGCCTAGACATTTTAGCTACTTCAGTAGGGCAGCCAGATAAGGGAGTATATCAGTTTCTCTAAGCAACAGGCTTCATTTGGAATAGTTAAGCATAAAAAGAAGAAAAATTACTTAATCACTCATTAAGCAAATTCTTCAAATATATGTTCAAAGTATCTCAGTGGATTTATAATTTAAAGTTTTCTTTGTACGACCTTCCACTGTTGCAGCTTTGCTCCTTTCCTTCCCCCTTCCCCCCTCCTCCCCCCCCCCCCCCCCCACTGAGCTAGCATGTGTATGTCTCCTGAAACTGAAAATTACACCTCCAGTTCCAAGTGCAGACATACCTGTAGTCTTCCTCTTTTTGGTTGTATGGGGTCCACCATCAGCCTCCCTGTAAAATCCATGCAGAGCCTCCTGTATAGCTTATTTTGGTCTCCTGCAATAAGTTCGAGTGGAGACTCTCATCTTTTCCAGAAGGAATTATTTTCATAAGATTTGCGGATTTGCAATTCAGAGTTCCAATATGGAATGCTGTTGATTTCTCCAAGAAGAAGCTTTAACAGATGGCAGTCAAAAGAGAAAGTAAGGGGATTGTCTTACTACTCTTTCACAAGTGTAAAGCTAAGTGTCTGCCATTACACACAAAGGTGTGACAAGATCAGAAACAAGTGTGGTAACTGTAAAAAGAGCTAAACAAAGTGACTGAGAGAAATAAGCAATCTGCGGCTATCTCTACACCATCGACACTATACTAGCATAGCTATGCCAGCATAATGCCAGGGTGTAGAAGCAGCCTTTGCTGCAGCAGGGGTTTTTCTGTCTCTGTAGGAACACCAAATCCCCTGAACAAAGTTAGCTACATCAACAGAAACATTCTTCTGTTGACATAGCTGCGGCTACACTGGGGTTAGGTTTGCATAGCTATGTTGGTGAGGGATGTGGTTTTTTCACAACCATGACCGACATAGCAGTGTAGACCAAGCCTAAGCAAAATTGACTTGACATTCGTTACTATACCGGAGAAACAAAGAGGAGGAGGAGGAATACAATGTCTGTGTTGTTCTGGACCTTACTGTACTGCCATACAGCATGCCTCTTCTACAGATTTGTTACTTTATAACAGCATATTAGATTATTACGCAGTAGGGGTATATAATGTAATAACCACTTTTAAAAAAAATAAATTCTAAAAGGGAATTTTAGTACATATGAAATGCTCTGGATTGTAAACAGGGATTCAGAGTAACAGCCGTGTTAGTCTATATTCGCAAAAAGAAAAGGAGTACTTGTGGCACCTTAGAGACTAACCAATTTATTTGAGCATGAGCTTTCGTGAGCTACAGCTCACTTCATCGGATGCATACCGTGGAAACTGCAGAAGACATGATATACACACAGAGACCATGAAACAATACCTCCTCCCACCCCACTGTCCTGCTGGTAATAGCTTATCTAAAGTGATCATCAAGTTGGGCCATTTCCAGCACAAATCCAGGTTTTCTCACCCTCCGCCCCTCCCCCCCCCCCCCCCACAAACTCATTCTCCTGCTGGTAATAGCCCATCCAAAGTGACCACTCTCTTCACAATGTGTATGATAATCAAGGTGGACCATTTCCTGCACAAATCCAGGTTCTCTCACCCCCCTCCAAAAACCCCACACACAAACTCACTCTCCTGCTGGTAATAGCTTATCCAAAGTGACCACTCTCCCTACAAAGTGCATGATAATCAAGGTGGGCCATTTCCAGCACAAATCCAGGCTTTCTCACACCCCGCCCCCCCGGAAACACACACACACACTCACTCTCCTGCTGGCAATAGCTCATCCAAACTGACCACTCTCCAAGTTTAAATCCAAGTTTAACCAGAATGTCTGGGGGGGGGGGGGGGGTTAGGAAAAAAACAAGGGGAAATAGGCTACCTTGCATAATGACTTAGCCACTCCCAGTCTCTATTTAAGCCTAAATTAATAGTGTCCAATTTGCAAATGAATTCCAATTCAGCAGTTTCTCGCTGGAGTCTGGATTTGAAGTTTTTTTGTTGTAAGATAGCGACCTTCATGTCTGTGATTGCGTGACCAGAGAGATTGAAGTGTTCTCCGACTGGTTTATGAATGTTATAATTCTTGACATCTGATTTGTGTCCATTTATTCTTTTACGTAGAGACTGTCCAGTTTGACCAATGTAAATGGCAGAGGGCATTGCTGGCACATGATGGCATATATCACATTGGTGGATGTGCAGGTGAACGAGCCTCTGATAGTGTGGCTGATGTTATTAGGCCCTGTGATGGTGTCCCCTGAATAGATATGTGGGCACAGATGGCAACGGGCTTTGTTGCAAGGATAGGTTCCTGGGTTAGTGGTTCTGTTGTGTGGTATGTGGTTGTTGGTGAGTATTTGCTTCAGGTTGCGGGGCTGTCTGTAGGCAAGGACTGGCCTGTCTCCCAAGATTTGTGAGAAGTGTTGGGTCATCCTTCAGGATAGGTTGTAGATCCTTAATAATGTGTTGGAGGGGTTTTAGTTGGGGGCTGAAGGTGACCGCTAGTGGCGTTCTGTTATTTTCTTTGTTAGGCCTGTCCTGTAGTAGGTGACTTCTGGGAACTCTTCTGGCTCTATCAATCTGTTTCTTCACTTCCGCAGGTGGGTATTGTAGTTGTAAGAAAGCTTGACAGAGATCTTGTAGGTATTTGTCTCTGTCTGAGGGGTTCGAGCAAATGCGGTTGTATCGCAGAGCTTGGCTGTAGACGATGGATCGTGTGGTGTGGTCAGGGTGAAAGCTGGAGGCATGGAGGTAGGAATAGCGGTCAGTAGGTTTCCGGTATAGGGTGGAGTTTATGTGACCATTGTTTATTAGCACTGTAGTGTCCAGGAAGTGGATCTCTTGTGTGGACTGGACCAGGCTGAGGTTGATGGTGGGATGGAAATTGTTGAAATCATGGTGGAATTCCTCAAGGGCTTCTTTTCCATGGGTCCAGATGATGAAGATGTCATCAATATAACGCAAGTAGATTAGGGGCTTTAGGGGACGAGAGCTGAGGAAGCGTTGTTCTAAATCAGCCATAAAAATGTTGGCATACTGTGGGTCCAAGCGGGTACCCATAGCAGTGCCGCTGATCTGAAGGTATACATTGTCCCCAAATGTAAAATAGTTATGGGTAAGGACAAAGTCACAAAGTTCATCCACCAGGTTAGCTGTGACATTATCGGGGATAGTGTTCTTGACGGCTTGTAGTCCATCTTTGTGTGGAATGTTGGTGTAGAGGGCTTCTACATCCACAGTGGCCAGGATGGTGTTATCAGGAAGATCACCGATGGATTGAAGTTTCCTCAGGAAGTCAGTGGTGTCTCGAAGGTAGCTGGGAGTGCTGGTAGCGTAGGGCCTGAGGAGGGAGTCTACATAGCCAGACAATCCTGCAGTCAGGGTGCCAATGCAGTCGGAGAATGCTTCAATCTCTCTGGTCACGCAATCACAGACATGAAGGTCACTATCTTACAACAAAAAAACTTCAAATCCAGACTCCAGCGAGAAACTGCTGAATTGGAATTCATTTGCAAATTGGATACTATTAATTTAGGCTTAAATAGAGACTGGGAGTGGCTAAGTTATTATGCAAGGTAGCCTATTTCCCCTTGTTTTTTCCTAATCCCCTCTCCCCCCAGACATTCTGGTTAAACTTGGATTTAAACTTGGAGAGTGGTCAGTTTGGATGAGCTATTGCCAGCAGGAGAGTGAGTTTGTGTGTGTGTGTGTGTTGGGGGGTGAGAAAGCCTGGATTTGTGCTGGAAATGGCCCACCTTGATTATCATGCACATTGTAGGGAGAGTGGTCACTTTGGATAAGCTATTACCAGCAGGAGAGTGAGTTTGTGTGTGTGGTTTTTGGAGGGGGGTGAGGGAGTGAGAGAACCTGGATTTGTGCAGAAAATGGCCCACCTTGATTATCATACACATTGTGAAGAGAGTGGTCACTTTGGATGGGCTATTACCAGCAGGAGAGTGAGTTTGTGTGTGGGGGGGCGGAGGGTGAGAAAACCTGGATTTGTGCTGGAAATGGCCCAACTTGATGATCACTTTAAATAAGCTATTACCAGCAGGACAGTGGGGTGGGAGAAGGTATTTTTTCATGGTCTCTGTGTGTATATAATGTCTTCTGCATCCGATGAAGTGAGCTGTAGCTCACGAAAGCTCATGCTCAAATAAATTGGTTAGTCTCTAAGGTGCCATAAGTACTCCTTTTTTTTTTTTTTAAACAGGGATTGAAATCCTTAGGGATGGTGTCCTTTGTTAATTCATGGAACAGCTGTAAGACATCATTTTATTCCACAGGCAGAGGCTGACAAATTGCCCAAGGCCTAGTCTGGAGTGACGACATCCAGGGGTAAAAAAATAAATTAGTGTCTATTTTCACTTGGGCTAACAGCGTGTGCCTGTTCTGGTGGTGGTGGGTTTGGGTTTTTTTTTTTTTTTAATGATATGGACATCCATTCTATAGGAACTGGACTGAAATTATCAACTCATTTCCCATAAGCCACGACACAGCTGTCACATAATTATGACTTCTGATCAGTTTTCCAAATAAGGATCAAATCATTTATCCCTTATGTAGGCAAAACTCCCACTGCAGTCAAAGGAAGTTTTTCCTGTGTGAAGATCAAAGAGTCAGTTCCTAAATATGAAAATGTAAGGGTACCTGGCACTTTCTCCCAAATCAAGATTTAACTAGATTAGGTTAAAAGAGAGAAAAAAAGCTCGGGGAAAGTGAAGTACAGGGCAACAAAGATTATTAAAGCAATGAATAGCTTCTGGAATGACATCCAAAGAAGGGCAAGACCAAGACTAAGGCCCAAAATAAGTCACCTCATGTCAGGGGCATGGGAATATCTAGCACAGCGTAGCTTTGTGGTTTTCAAATCTGTATGGAGGAATAAATCATTTAATGCCTATTTTTTATAGGTTACACATACCATACCACAGGTACCACATACAACTTTATTTTGTGTTTTCTGCAACATATATACTGGACGTGAGAGATTCTGAATCACTGCGGCGTTCACTGTGTGTTATAAACAAAATAATTGGTATCCTAAAGCTGTCACAATCAGTGGTTTTTCTTAAAGATTTTATATTTCCATTCCATTCCCTTGTAGTGTTATAAGGTTTTTATTATTTTTAATAATAATAAATCTCTTTTATGGGTACATAATATTGCTTGCTTGTTCATAACAGAACACTCATTTAAAGATGTCATGTGTGTTCCAAATGCAGATTCTGGCTGGTGTAAATTTACTAAACCATAATCAGGACAGTTATTTTGCCACCTATTGGCCTGATTGCCCTCTCCTGCAGGAGGGAGATAAAGAGGAGAATATCTCTGTGAGGTTCTCCTCTTTTCCAGTTGTTCCATTGATTCTTACACAGTGCCTATCGCCAGGGTATCTGAGCACTACTAGGAAAAGGCAGGATTTCTCCCTTCACCCAAGTGGCCAGAGGGCCAGCCCATCAACTTCATGGATACCCTAAGAGTCACTCAGCCCCTGGGGGCTCAGCAGGAAATAAGGGTCATCCACATGGAGGCTCATGTCTCTAGGTCTCTGGTACCCCCTTATCTGAAAGTCTAACCTCAAAGGACTCCTGCTGACAGGACATCCTTTATGGTCTATCCATGCTGCAAAGGGGAGGGAAGCCTAGAGGCAGTTATCTTGCCATAGTGAGCTCTGCAGATAATGAGGGCATGTGCAGATAATACACAACAATACAGGAGCTGCCTGCTCCTCTCCCAAACACGTACTTCCGCTGTGTGGATTCCGGGACCAGTGGTGTGCCCTCCACACAGCCTGAGGGAAGCCAATATACTCAGCTATGCCACATCTCAGTTACCCTATCGGTAAAATGGGAATAATGACACTTGCCCACCTTCGCAAAGCACTTTGAAATCTACAGCTGGAGCATTATTATCATTGTTGTTTCATTCTGGTGTGCTGCAGCTAGATAAGGAGTAGGGAACAGGCACCCTAGTCAGATCCACCCCAGCCAAGACTTGTGTGTGGAACATGTAGCAGTATTAATTTACTGGGGAAGAGGGCAGTTCTGTATATCTTCCTGCATTCTAACATTGTTCACCCTCAGAAGGGCTTTATTCATAAATAACATCTCAACACTGAATAAAATAATTACTCTAGCTGATATGAACTATTCCCAGCCAGGAGTAAAACTTCCTCCAGAAATGAATGCATGGCCAGCAAACTTGGGGGGTATGAGTGGGTAGACACATGTAGTCACTGTGCTGCTCTTGGGGTTTTGTTTGTTTAAAAAGCTCTTTACCCACATATCAGCCTGGCTAATTTTTCCTTGCCTTATAAAAATGTAAAGTTACTGCTTTCCATAACCAGATACTGAATGAATCATCTCACATGCACATAGCCTTCAGGATTAAAGGGGAGTATTATCAATAAAAAGCCAGCAAGGAAACTTCCACTGCTGAGAGCTGCCTCTGCATTTAGCTTGTGAATATATAAAGGGTCACAGTTTGCTGATGGCCAATCATTCCAATTTTATGAGCACAGAATATCTTGGTAGGAATAAACGATAAAGTAGATGTTTTTTGTGTCTCTTGTTTGGTTTTTTGTTCATATGGTGTCATTTTATGTTTTCAAAGTTCTCCGATGCAAAGAACACTTAAGGGAACGATCCAGACATATAGTAAAAGAGTGATAGATCGAGTGGGAATGGATGTGTTTCCATATCAGTACGGCGGGCCAAATTAATCAGTGAGACAAACACTCACTGAAGTCAGTGGGGTTATGGTATGGAAGAATTGGCCCCAGTGCATACAAGCAGTCGAGAGACACCCAAATAGATCTTAGATAAAGAATGTTTTTTAATGAAGTTGAAGAAAAGCATTATAATCCACTTGGCACTTTCATTCAAAATGGCCTATAGTATTTCAATTTAAAAAGCTATCGCCGTCAAACTTGGTAGGTAAATTTGACTTGTATTTTTGAAGGACATAGCACAGCTTAGGGTTCTATGCTCGAGGGTCACAAAGGCAGCTACATCTGAGATACATGCTTTGCAAACATACATTCCTGAAGTGAACTAATCACTGGGCATTCTGGGAAAACATAGAAATGTTTAATAGATAGATCTTTCGTTCAGAACCATAATCCTGAGCATGAGCAATAACATTTCCAAACTGTTCTGAGCTAAAAACCAATTAATTCCTACTGTAGTACATTTTAGCATGCCACGTGAGGTAGTATTCGCATCATGACAATTTTGTGGTAGGAATATTTTATTATAAATATATATTTGTGCAACAAAGTGATTTCGGACAATGGGCAGCACTAATGTATTAAGTAAGAATTTATTTTCTTTTCTGCTCAATCCTTAATGTTGTGTTGTGCCCAATTTAAGACTCATATAACACAATCACAGTGTGTGTAATGTACTGTGGTCAACATTTTTTAAAGAGGCCACTAATTTTTGAGTGTCCCAGAGCAGACATCTTGGGTCTGATTTTTTTTTTTTTTTTTGTCCAGGAGTGTTGAGCACTCACATTTCAGTGAAATTTGCAGGTGCTCAGGATCTCTTGAAATCAGTCCCAAAGGGTCTCAAGTTGCACACCACAAATCAGTGGCCACATTTGGGAAATTTGGAAAAGTCCTTTGCATGTGAAGAGCAATATGCAAAAATATGAAATTTTATAATTAATTTATATACTAAAATCTTTAACTCTTTCAAGAAAGATAGGGTATAAACCCTTCCTTCATTAAACAACTGCTTAATTGATTACCCAGACCACCTTTCTTAGAGTTCTTTTAAATTTGATTGCTCAACTAGAGAAACAATTGAATTTAGTTTTGTAGAGTTTCTTAAATATCCTTAGTTTGGTCTCTGTCAGGTCAGTTCCTGGACCCTCAACTCCAATTAAGTCTACCAGCCATGAAGTGTCCTGACCTGATAGTTTGGTCAGTCATCTGCTGGAGCATATGGTGGAAAAAATGTGCTTGAATCAAATATAGTTTGTTAGGCATTAGTAGACATTTTATCTTTTTTTTTCTTGTAACGATTTCTGACTTTTATGCCTCGTTATGTGTACTCACTTAAAATCTATCTCTTTGGAATTAATAATCTTGTTTTACTGTTTTATCTAATCCACTGGGTTTAAATTGAAGTGTCTGAATAACTATTTGAGATAATAAATTGGCATATTATTTCCTTAAAGGAATAACAGACTTAAAATATGCAAAAAGAAAAGGAGTACTTGTGGCACCTTAGAGACTAACCAATTTATTTGAGCATGAGCTTTCGTGAGCTACAGCTCACTTCATCAGATGATTGGTTAGTCTCTAAGGTGCCACAAGTACTCCTTTTCTTTTTGCGAATACAGACTAACACGGCTGTTCCTCTGAAACCAGACTTAAAATATGTGTGCTATCTAGGAGAGGGCTGTGCAGGGCAGTACAGGGCATATATTTCTGGGGGGAAATCTGGGTGTGTGTTGGGGTCACATTGAAGTATAACCAAGGCTGGTGAGAGCACAGTGTAATCCAAGTGTAGCCAACATGCTGCAATTACACACAGCCGTGCCGCTTCCCACAGCTCCCATTGTCCGGAATGTGGCGAACCACAGCCACTGGGAGCTGAGGGTGGCCATGCAAATGTAAACAAACTGTCTGGCAGCCCACGAGCTTATTACCCTGACGGGCCACAGGTTGCCCACCACTGGTCTGGACAGTACCCTGGTATGTCACAGTCCTCCCCGCTCTGTGTATGTTCAGTAGAGGGTTTGTAGACCTCATTATATAGTCATAACTCATGATTTTGGGGGACTAATTATTATAATAATGTTTCTTTTTATCAGGTCTTCTAAAACTGCATATTTTGATGAACCTGCTAGTGTGTATGTCTACCGATTCCATCTACAAGATAGAATAAAAACTGCTCAAACATATATCATAGGGCCTATACTTCTGACAGTCAATGAAGATTTTCTTTTAGTTCAAGTGGTAGTGGTCAAGTTCATATTCACAATGAGATCAGAGAAGTACCTTTCTTTAGTTAGTTTTGACTTTTATTTCTTGTGAAATAATTAACCCCTGCTTCAGCTACTGGGGTTCCTTTTCCATCTATTGTGTTGTCAGAAGGAGATGACAAAATGATTTTCCTACTGATAGTTTGTTTCCTTTTTGTTCACTGTAGCAGGGTTTCTATTTCCTTTTTTCATTTAAATATGTAACAAAACTCTGGGGTATTTGTTAGGTGGAAATTCTTGACTTACCATATCCATTAGCCTAGAAGAAACATTTCTTAATTTTGCTCTATTTCAGTCACTTTTATGTCATTTTAATGATGAGTGACTATAACAAGCTGAGTGGAAAGGGGGATAGAAAGTGATAAAAACATTGTGAAAAGATTTTGTTTGTATTCCCCCCATTTTATTAAATATTCTACAGCGGGGGGCAGGGGAAAGAATGCAGGGGGAGAGAAGCAGGCGCAGTAGCTGTAAGATGCTTTTGCATCAACGTGTGTCAGTTGTTTATTTTGCCTTTGCAAAATAAATGTTTCTTTCAATTCCATTTAACTTAAAGAGAAACAAGACTGACAATGTTTTTACAGTACATTAAGTGGGCATTAAGACCAAGTGATTTGTACTTAGAGACAGAGGAGTGGCGTTTTTCTTTTCTAATGGTTGAGCAGATTTGTTGGGGGGAATGAAATGACAGTGACCATCATGCAAGGTTCTTTTCCCTCTAGAGACATGGGTTCCAATCTTGAAAGTGCTCCTGTTTGGTGTTTTTGTTTGTTTTTCTTTTTAAGAACAAAAGTATCATTTGTTTAAAGGGACACTCTCAATTAGTATAAACCAAGATGAACTCTGTCCCCTCCCCTGCCACACAAAAAAATTTCAAATCAGTGTGAATGTATATAAACACACAGTGTTGCCCACACAATTTTTTCAAGAGTCTCGTGATATTTTATGGTTTTCTTCAAACCCCAATTCCTGTAGCCATGTGAATACACTAAATCCCTGCTTACAGAATCACAGAGGTTTTGGACCTGTTTTTACTAAGACCAATAAGTGGTGGTCTGCCTTCAATAACTTATCAATAATGATAGCAGTAGTAAAACAAAATACTCCTGAGTTGACATACATTACTAGGCTCTTTATGTTGTGGTTACTTCAATAGGAGATGAATGAAAATAGTAGGGGAAGTTGCTTGTGACCAGCTGTACTCTATAGATGTCTATTCCAGGGAGCGCTCCTTCCTAATGTAGTATTCTCCTACACCAGGAGTATGTTTTCCCATGCATGCTTAACTACACTTAGTCTATACCTCCCAGGACACCTTCTACCTTTGTTATTTTCTCCTTCCACCACTGTAAGGTACTCTTCAAGTATGCCCTCCATTCAAGTATGCCCACAAAATGGCCTTCCCCCTCTGATATAGCTCACTCCTTATGTGCATACTGCATGACACCCACTTCCATGGAACTCTTCATATTTGAGACATGGGTGGAGGGACGGATATCCCCTCTGCTGGGCTATATCTGCCCATGGAGATAAACATGGATGGCCTCCAGATCTCTTTTTGTGGAGAAGATACATGGTTTTCACAAAGCTTCTCCTCTCTAAAGGTGTAGAAGGGAATCAAACAACCTTTCACACATTTATTGACCTCCTCTCCCATAAATGAGAAGAGAAAGCATACTGGAGCGGCATCATGACTCAGTCTAATTCTCCTCCACTGCTTAAATAGTCTCTGGAAGAAAAAGGCTTCTCAGCCTACCACCATGCTTCCCATAGTTGCAGCTGGTGGGCTTATTCTTCATTAGAGGCCTGTTTGGGATTGAGCCCAAGTAGCTTCACGAAATATTTAGGACCCAATTTTGCAGCCCATGCTCATAGTCTTGCGAATAGTCCCATTGAATTCAATAGGGCTAGTCTCATGGGAAGGTGCTACTCATCAGGAAATGCTTCTAAGGGTTGCAGGAAAAAATATTCTTTTTTTTTTTTGTTACTGATTTGTTTACATGAAAGGTACACAGAAGTGTAACAGTGCAAGTTGTTTTCTTCCATCAGCATTAATAGAGAGGGTGACAGGTTACTTCATGTGGGCAGAATCACATCAATATTAGAAGTAGTGTTTGCTGTGACAGAAAGTAAATAGTCATCACTGAGGGTTTGAGAACAGGTGGTGCAGAGCAGAATTATTATGATTTCATAATAAAGTCCTTGTCTCTCCAAGAGGCCCTAATCTGGGATTAGGGTCCCATTACGCTAAGCACTGTACATACCTAATAATGACAGTCCATTCCTTTCTCAGCATACAATTAGAAACAAAAGATGGATACAACAAAGATAGGGAGGCAGGGTGGGAGAAAGACAAGGTAACTGAAAAATTCATGATTCATACAACAAGCAGCAGGGGTGGCACACCAGTTGTTGACTCAATCAGGAAAAAATGGGGATGAGTTTCTGTTGAAAGAGCACTTCTGTAAGGGCCAGAGATTCTCACCTACAGCGGGTACATTTTCGCCAGGATTAGTGCAAGATCAAGTGTTTGTCAAAGGGCGGTCAGATGCAATGCTAAGAATACACACATCTCTATCACCAAAGAAATCCTCTCTTCACTCAAGGGGATTAACAGGAGAGAACCTCTTCTTCAACAAAACACACTTTATTCTGTCTTTTATGCCATAATTTAATTTTCCTAGTGTGCTGTAAAGTCCTGCTTGGGGTGTCTGTTCTCAACATAAAACTTTGTCAAATTTCCATTAAGCTTTAGGTGAAAATTTAATGAGGCATTCACTTCAGATATTTCAAAACGAATACCATTTTATTATTAATGCACCAGAAAGTCAAAGATGTGAGTATGCCCAGTGTTCAGTCACAGTTAATCTTTTTTTCAAATATATTTTAGATCATTAAAATGGTATTTTAGGGCATAAAAGGGGAATTATTTTACTGAATTTTGTCAATAACAGAATACAATTTGGGCCACATTTGTTTATTAATTTTCTTTTTGTTTTATCTGATCCTTGTAGAGGGTGACTTTAATAAACAGAAATGACAACATATAGTAATACTGTCCACCCTTTTTCTGTGCACTAGATCAAAACAAACAACACTAAATAATTCATGCACCGCACACTCCTTTGTATTTAAAAATAATCAGGAAATATTAAGGTAAGAAATTAGGGATAAAATAAGATGTTGTGGTTAGGAGGGTAAAAAAAGTCCATAACCTTTCCCAGTCCCTCTTAGATTTTCTGCACTTCCCCCTCCCCCCTATGATTCTTTATTCCAAGTGGGCTGAAAAGCAGTAGGACAGTGTGAAAGATTATGCTTGCACCTGGATGCATAAAGAATTTAATGGAAGGTGCTGTAGAAATGTAATTATTATATTCTCACAATGGCAAATTTCCAAGGACGTTATTGCACTTTACAAACTCTAATGAATTAAGTCGCTTAACACCCTCAGAAAATAGGGAAGAATTGTTATGCCCATTTGACAGATATGGAAACTGAGATACAAGGATGCTGTTATTTGTAAAAAGTCATACCGCAAATCTAAACAACTAGGAAAAGAACCCATATTTGGATCAATAATGATATAACAGGATGAAATGCAACAGCCTGTGTTGTGTGGAAGGTCAGACTAGATGATCTAATGTTCTCTTCTGGCCTTAGAATCTTTACATCTCATCAGGAATAAAGAATATGATACAAATTATTGTTTGAGTTGATATTTTTTGGAGTCAAATTTTGATGTCAGTGGGAGTTTTGCTTGCCTAAAGGCTTTAGGATTTGTATACCATAAGATTTAGGGTTGAGCTTGCAAACTTGACTCATACTCACCCAATTAGCTCCACTAAAGCAAGTAGTTAGCATGCTAAATTCATGTGCGGACTGCACATTTTTTTTTAACACTGATTGGCAATATAGACTATATATTCCGCTCTCCGTTGCAACAGTATAAATTCTTCACAATTTCATAGGTTTCACTGGAGTTACTCCGTGGTTACTATGATTTGAGAGCAGAATATGGCCCAGCATCTGCAATCTTTGTCTTTAGTCCTATATAGTCCCATGAGAAGGGTGGGGTTTTCAAAAGTTTTAAGGAATCTAAGTATCCAATTCCCATTGAAAACCCATGAGATTTGGGTACCCAACTGCATTAGGCTCCTTTTAAAATCCTATCCTGAGTACCTAACTGTTTTAATACCCTTTGTATATCCATCTAGGTACATGGAATTTCAAGTTGGGGTGTAGCATTTGAGATTAAACTTATTTTTTCCTTTTCCTCTATTTTCAATAACTTCAGTGGCATTCATTAGGTCTCATGAAGGGGCTTATAGATTAAGCACTATTAGCATAATTAGAATAATGTGCCAGGAATTTGCTATTGCCACATCATAATGAAGGGTGCTGTGGAAAGAAACTGAGTAGAACAGCATTTACAGATCCTTTCTTCAGTGTGCCTTTGTTGGCAAAGTAATTACAACATTAGGATTGGATGTCAATTTATAGAGTTTATATTTCTAGTATGTTGGTTGTCCTTTAGTGAGTTCATTTATTCAAACATCCCTTTCCCTTGTTCTTCATCATTTATCAGATATGTTAGAATACTTCTGACATGAATATTTTTTAAACAATTTATTCCCATTCAAGTCATATTTAATTTATAATTAATTATGAGGTAGTAGTCCTTTTTGTTATTGCATGTGCCTTTGTTCCAGTTGCTTACAACTTGTACATTTAAGTAAACATGGATATCCTCAAGGTGGCAATTCTGTCCCTCATTTTCACTCTTGACCACTCAGTCACTCATTGCCTCTAGGCATGTAGATTTTAGGGCTAGAAGAGACCATTTTGATCATCTAGTCTGAACTGTTGCATGTGCACATGCCATAAAATTTCACACAGTGGTTTCTGCATCAAGTTCATCACTTCTGGTAGCACTTACCTTTTAGAGAAAACATTCTATCTTGATTTAAAGACTTCTGGTGGAGAATGTGTCACATCCTTAGAGAGACAAGGTGGGTGAGGGTTTTATTGGACCAACTTCTGTTGTTTTGGATTTCTTGCATGAGCTCCGGGTAGGTTTTCTGATTTTTTTTTTCTTCCATTGTGTGGGAGCATGAGATGATTGATTTCTTATCTGAGGTGGTTCCTTCTGGTATATCTGAGGTGCAGGACCCCAGCGGTGGATCAGGCACATAAGAGGACCTTGTAATATTTTGTGGCTGTGAAGGCGGATGAGAGATTCAGCAGGCGGGAGGTCCCTGGTTCTTTTGGATTCCCTTGTCACTAGGTCAGGATTTTCCTCCTATCAAGTCTCGTGTGGTTACCACCTGCACACCTGTTTCCCTACATTAAAAGATTTCATGCGCAGGCCTCTGCCAAAGAGCTCACACCCACACAAAGCCCTGTGATGACAGATGAGTGGTGGTGAAGACAGGAGCAGCGATCTCTGGGAGTCTTCAGTCACAAATCTGCATGGAGGCGGTAGCCATGTGATGGTCATCATGTCCTTGGATGAGACAGAAGGGCATTTCGGCAGCAGCAGCTGTGACTGAGCAGGCCTTTCAGGATCCCTTCTGCTCAACCAAGATGGGGAGGGGGCTAAAAAAGGTGCCCCAAACATAGGCTGTCCAACACTTTTCCACCTAGAAGACTCTAGTCAGTGGGATCACTCAGCATCGCGGCCGAAATAAGAGATACAAGACAATGAATTTCGCCACCTGGAATGTCCACACCCTTATGGACTCTCAGCACAGTGAAAGAAGAACTGCCAGAAAGAAGAATTGCCAGAGAATTGGCAAGACCCAACATTGACATTGCAGCCCTTAGTGAGACTTGCCAGGCTGATGAGGGCCAATTAAAAGAAGATGGGGGTGGCTACACCTTCTTTTGGAGAGGGAAACCACCTGAAGAGAGATGCATTCACGGGATTAGCTTTGCCATCAAAAATAAGATAGCCAGTCAGCTTTTGGAGCTTCCCTTGGGGATCAACGAGCGTCTCATAATTCTTCAGCTCAAGCTCAGCATGCGCTCAATATGCCACTGTCATCAGTGCACACACCCCAACACTCAATGATGAGGAAGACGACAAGGGACAGTTTTACAGTGCTCTCGGTGTAGTCCTTGCAGCCACACCGAAGGCAGACAAACTCATCCTCCTGGGAGATTTCAATGCCAGAGTTGGATGGGACTCCCAACTCTGGAGCAGCACAATAGACAAAGAAGGGGTGGGAAATGTAATCCTCAATGATATTCTCCTCCTCAGCAATTGTGTGGAGTATGACCTGCTCATCACAAATACCATCTTTAGGCAGATCAACAAATTTAAGACCACCTGGAAACATCCTTGGTCCTAACACTGGCACCTCCTTGACTATGTTATAATTAGAGCCCGAAATTACACCAACAGCTGTATAACATGAGCAATGAGAAGTACAGGCCACTGTTGGACAGACCCTTGATTAGTAAGATCATTCATATACCTGCAGCTCACTCCACCTACTGCAAACATCCCAAAGACAAAGCGAAAGTGGTACAACCTCAAAGCACTTCAAGACCAAGCCAGCTGCAAGACTTTCCAGCAACACTTGTCTGAGAAGCTCTCGAACTTCTCTGACAACATAAAAAGAAAAGGAGTACTTGTGGCACCTTAGCGACTAACCAATTTATTTGAGCATAAGCTTTCGTGAGCTACAGCCCACTTCATCGGATAGCTCACGAAAGCTTATGCTCAAATAAATTGGTTAGTCGCTAAGGTGCCACAAGTACTCCTTTTCTTTTTGCGAATACAGACTACACGGCTGTTACTCTGAAATCTGACAACATAATTGACATTCAAGAGCACTGGGATCAACTTAAAAATACTATTCACACTGCATGTGCTGAAACCATAGGACAGTGGTGGGCAACCTGCGGCCTGTCAGGGTAATCCGCTGGTAGGCCACCAGACAGTTTGTTTACATTTGCACAACCGCCCACAGCTCCCAGTGGCCATGGTTTGCCATTCCCGGCCAATGGGAGCTGCTGGAAGCCCCAGGCTTATTAACCTCTCCTTATACGGCAGCCATTCCATACCCGTAATCTTTTTTTTTTTTTTGGCCCTTTTCTGAACCTTTTCCAATTCCAATATACCTTTTTTAAGATGGAGCGGCCACATCTGCATGCAGTATTCAAGATGTGGGCGTACTATGGATTTATATAGAGGTAATATGATATTTTCTGTCTTATTAGTTATTCCTTTCCTAATGGTTCCCAACATTCTGTTCACTTTTTTGACTGCTGCTGCACATTGAGGAGACGTTTTCAGAGATCTATCCACAATGACTCCTACATCTCTTTCTTGAATGGTAATAGCTAATTTAGACCTCATCATTGTATATGTATAGTTGGGATTATGCTTTCCAATGTGCATTACTTTGCATTTATCAGCATTGAATTTCATCTGCCATTTTGTTGCCCAATCATCCAGTTTTGTGAGATCCTTTTGTAGCTCTTCACAGTCTGATTGGGACTTAACTATCTTGAGTAGTTTTGTATCATCTGTAGATTTTGCCATCTCACTGTTTACCCCTTTTTCCAGATCATTTATGAATATGTTGAATAGGACTGGTCCCATACAGACCCCTGGGGGATACCACTATTTACCTCTCTCCATTCTGAAAACTGACCATTTATTCCTACCCTTTGTTTCCGATCTTTTAACCAGTTAACAATCCATGAGAGGACCTTCCCTCTTATCCCAAGGCAGTTTACTTTGTTTAAAAGGCTTTGAGAGACCTTGTCAAATGCTTTCTGAAAATCTAAGTGCACTATATCCACTGGATCCCCCTTTTCCATATGCTTTTGACCCCCTCAAAGAATTCTAGTAGATTGGTGAAGCATGATTTCCCTTTAAAAAATCATGTTGACTCTTCCCCAACATATTTTGTTAATATATGTGTCTGACAATTTTGTTCTTTACTATAGTTTCAACCAGTTTACCTGGTACTGAGGTCAGGTTTACTGCCCTATAATTTCCGGGATCACCTCTGGAGCCCTTTTTAAAAATTGGCATCACGTTAGCTACCCTCCAGTCATTTCGTGTAGAAGCTGATTTAAATGATAGGTTATAAACTACAGTTAGTAGTTCTGCAATTTCACATTTGAATTTCACATTTGAGTTCCTTCAGAACTCTTGAGTGAATACCATCTGATCCTGGTCTAGCTTCTGCTTCCAGCCACTGCGCCTTGTTATGCCTTTGTCTAGTAGATTAAAGAGCTCTCTGCTATCAGAAATCTTCTCCATATGTAGAAACCTAGACTGTGATTCCTCTTACTGGGTGCCTACAACCCACAGAGTGAACCAGGGGCCCTGTGGTCGCTGTCATTGCCACTTGAATGGTGCTCTTTTACCCTCCACAGCATGGTTGTGCCTCTGCAAAGACATAATTGAGCATTACTTTGCTAGCTTCAGGACTCTACAAGCCTCCTCAGGCTGAGAGTGTTTCTACTGTATGTTAGGCATACAATAGGTTCTTCTCTATAACAGTATACAGTAGCTTTTGTTGTTTTTGCACTATTTGTAAAGGCAAATTATGGAACCTTGGAAAGCCTCTGGTATTTCCAGCACTGGCCACAAAGGAAGGCTACATGCAGGTGGTTGTAGAATTTAATTCAATGCTAGTTCACTAACAGGATTTTTGTTAGTAATTTTGTAGAATTTAATTAGAGTGCATGTTATTGATTCTTGATGGGTCCAACACCTTGTGACTGCATTATGGAGGTCACCAGGAATAGCCAGCTGTCTTTTGGTGTTGTAAAGGACTGCACACCAGCCTCAACCAGGCTGGATAAAGCAGATACTTTTTTATCAGAGTTTATTTTTAATCTCATCAAATATCTACCCTTATTCTGGATTTCCAAACTAGAAATAATGTAGTATAGGCAGGGATACAGCAGATTTTCTGACTTTTCTCGCTTGCTATAGAACCAGTTTCAGTGCATGGGAGTTTGGAAGTTATATAACAGTGGATCATAGTTGCTCTTAGAGGGGAGTTCCTTGCAAGATGTCTCCTGGTCTGTTCCCTGGTAATAGGCAAATCATTATCATTGAGCTGACAGGCATTTTGGTGCATGGATTCTGAAAATTCTTCCAGGTTGTGGGGTTTAGCATATCCTAAGACCCCAATTAAACAAACATGATTTCATCTAGACTGTTTTTCAGGTCATCAGTCTTTTGTTCCAGGGCAGGTTGAGAATCCTTTATTAAGTCAGGAGTTTTCCTCCTCAAGCATCTTGTATTTGTCCCCTAGTGAAATAATCAGTTTTTCTGCTTCACTCACTCAACCTTTTAATGTTAAATATGTTTTGTTTGTTCTCATAACGGTCATTTCCTCCTTTATTGCATCTATCTTTTTAGAGATTTTTCCCTTCCCATTACTTTCTCAAATGGTTGGCATTATGGCTTCAAATGAGAGAGCTTAAGTTCCATCTTGTCTCTCGAATCAATTCACCACAACTGGTGGGCTTCCAACCTCACAAAGTGTATTAGCTTTTGCTGCCATTTTGGGGGAGACTTTTATAGTTGACTTGCGCCTTTTGATATGACCAGGCTTGTGCTACTGCTTCCCGAGTTCTTTGTAGCTGTATTTGAAGGTTTTTGCTTTTATGTAAGCTTCCCCCACTTGACATCTGCTCAGCATGAATCTATAAGAAATCAGTCAGAAATCCCTCAGCTGAACCTTCACCCCTACATTACAAAAACATACTTGCATTTAGAGGATAAATCCTATTCACTTTAGTCAAATACAACTCCCATTTGTGTCAATGAAGATTTGGTCTTTAAAGAGGAAAGAATATATTTCTTATTTTTGTGCTTGGAGATATATGCATGTTGGCTCTCCTCACATCAAAAAGCCAGGATCTCTGAGTCGAACATTTATTATGAGGCTATTGTTCTGTTCAGTTTGGTCTACGTTGTATGTTTTATTTTCAGAATTCTTGTGAAAGCCTTGGTCTGTATGGTAATGTAGGTCTTTTGCTCCTTGAATAAGACCAGTGCTATATGTTGCTATTTTTTGTGTCATTTAAAAATCTGTGCAAAACTAAACAATCCAGTTAGTTTGGCACTGTGCTTGCATTTCTCTATGCATCTGTTTGCTCTAGAATCCACCATTGAGTTTAATGTCTGTTTTGCCATCTGATACTATTGTATCATCTTGTTCATTCCTTACTGAACAAAGGTAACCATAGAATCCCAATAATTCTTTTCTTTTTTTTATTCCTTTTACTACATGCCACCCTCATTTCATATCTGTACCACACAGACGATTTAATATGTGCTACAGGAGATTTTTTTGGGGTGATTTACTTCTTTAGAAATTACTCTCCCAAATCCTAAATTGTAGTATACATCACCAAAGAGCTTTAAAATTCTTTCATTAATGTAAGTGCAGAGTAATGGCTGCTAATCTAAATCCAACTTTTCATTGTAGGGGTGAGTCTGCTATATCATAAACTGTGTATTGGCTTTGTCTGTTTTAAGACATATGCAGACTCTGGAAATATTTTCCTTTTAAATTTTTCATTTACTAAATTGCTGTTTGCTCTCTCTCATTCATTTGCAGATGGAAACTACAGACATAACCGATCGAACCTTACATCACTGTTAGTGCAACCCATATCTGCACTGCTCATCAAAAGACTGGTTTCTTTACCTGAGGACAGAAGCAAAAGTGATGGGTGTATCCCTCTCAAACTGCCTGTGACAGGTGATGATGGTTTCTGTTCATTATGGAATGGTCCTTAAGTACTTCAAATACATTCTGAGTAATTGGGTATAATTGAGGGTTTGTCTGATTGCAGGTGTGTTCTGCTAGCAGCCTTTTAAGAACAGGCTATGAAAAAGCAGATCTTTAGAGTGTAATTTATGGGCTAAGTTGAGGCTGAGTGAAAACAAAATGCTGTGACGTACTATAAAAGAGCCATTTTTAAAATAAGGCATTTTGTGCATTAGCTTCAGAAACCATATTTGCATTGCTTCCAAGTTTCAGCTTCAGCAAACACTGCATCTGCCAAGATTCAGTTTATGTAAGTCACATTTTAGGAGTATGAAGTCTCTTAGTACAAGGCATTAAACTCTAATTCCTGCTGTTGACTAGAAAATCCCTCTGACTTTATGCATCATCACCCTGGAGATGTTGCTAGTGATGCAATGCAGTTTATTAGGCCTTGTTGGAGCATTTAAACTACCATATTAATGCGATGGGTTGTGTCTTATTTCTGCCTCCAGCACATATGTAGCATTTCTAAATGGTGATCCATCTTTCACATTATTTAGTTTGTATCTGTTTGCTAGAAAATAAACATCAGTAATGTGTATTTGTGCCCATATCTAAGGGGACCTTTTCCCATATGTTTCACCTGGAGATGGCTGAATTCTGACAACAAAAGCAATAGAAAGGAATGTGTTGAGTAGGGCTGGAAGAAAAGGGAGAATGCATTCAGAATGCCTCTCCAAAGGCCATACCTTCACCAAGGTCATGCAGATTATTGCCTTAACAAACTGATTACTGATTTGAGAAAAATGCCAGAAGAGATACTGCATAGAGATTAAGTGAAGGAATAAGCATAGAGAACCTTTCAGGAATGCTGCATGTTTCGAACATAAATATTCTCTTGATTTTTATTTTGTGTTAGTCTATCTTTTATAAGAGGAAAAATACAGTGGGGACACACATTGTATTGTCTCATCTATTTAACCCAGTCCATTTGAGGTATTGTTTGTATATGTAGGTGTTGTGGCCATTGTAAGTAATGGGTTCTATTAAAGTGTTGATTACCGAAACCTCAAATAGTAAATGCCAATTTACTATTTGATTAAGTCAGGTTGCCTGACCAAAGAAAACAGCAGCACATTGAAGAGACGCAATTACTGACCCACTCTGGGGCCACAAGGCTGCCACTCATACTGGGCTGAGGTGGTTCAAAGTTTACAGGTTTCTTATATTCCCCTTTATTTAGTTCATATTACAGTTTGTGGCTAAATGTGTAACTTATTATTGTCCTATTACTAACAAATGACTACCTTGTGATTAATTGTCTGGACAGTTACATTTAACACACACCAAATTTCCAGGGTATAAAAGATCACAAAAATTTTGGCGAACAGAGACAATAACTAACATTTCTTAATTAATCACTTATTTTCCCCTTTGCAGTTGGAACATTTTATGGTTTTGAAAGACTTACTCCTTTCTCATAGTTTTTCTTATACTCTTATAACTTGTTCAAGTAGTTAGCACTGATTACAAGCATATATGTTTAAGTAACTGTAAAAATAAGTCTGCAAAAATAAGTCATGACCTTTCGATATATTTTTCACTCTAAAATTTGCTTGCTATCATTTTTTTATTATTTTTCTTAGCCTAATTTTGCAAACCTTCATGATAATTTTGACGAACAATTTTTTAACCTAACTTAGAGCTTTAGGCCTATGTGTTAATACCATCCTTTTAAAAGGCTTTGCCAATTTCCTTTGTAAATAAATAACATTAGCACAGTATTCCCTACGCTATCTATAGGCGATAAAACAATTACTATAGTAAAAAGCAAACTTTAAATGCATTTTTAGGGGCAACCATTGTACAGTGCGTGTGGTTGTATCAGTTGTTTACCACTTTTAGAAAGTTATTGTGGAATAAGGATATAATAAAACAAGACCATAAAAAGCTTGGTTAAGTTTATGACCACTCTTAGCATTTGTAATTACACATACTAAGAATGAAGGCAGTGAGACCTCATGCTTCCAGACATAACGTGATTACTGCTGAGGTCAGGAAGGAATATTTTCCTCAATGCAGACTTGACTAGGTGGTTTTTATAGAGGGACTTCTTCTTCCCCAAAGGCGTCAAGGGTGGGGGAAGTGCCAGAGGCAGTGTAAATAAATGTAAGGCAATGTGATCAGCAAGTGGAGACGTAGTTAAAGAACTTTCCCTTTGGAAGGGAGAAGTGTCTGTCCATCCCTGGGAGCAGCTGAGAGCAGCACCACGTAAGGAGAACAAAATCCCTTCATTTGTCTGTAGCTAAGGTCTTCCACAGGGAGGATGACAGGAGAGTCTCATGGTATGCAAGTACTGTATGTAAATAGCAGTGGCTGAGGGGAGAGAAATGCTTGACAGAAGCATTTTCTGCATAGAGAAGCTGATTTGGAAAAGAAAATGAAAGAGAAGGTAGAGAGAGCAGAACCAACACATCATTAGGGCTCCGAGGGGCTATGGTAATGCAAATCACAAATACATAGTTCAATTTTGATATTAATAATTACCCCATTTCTATGAAGCCACACTTTCAAATCTAGGCAGGATTCGCTCACCTCTTCACCCTTCAAGGAGTCCTGCACGTTGTGGTGGATGAATTTTTCAGACAAGACTTTACAGACTGAAACTCTGGTTATGTCTACACTGCAGTGTAAGACCAGGGTTAGAGGGTCTGAAGTCCATCGATTCTGGGTTTGCAAGACCAGTGCTAGAGCATCCATACTCATTGGTGACCCTATGTTTACAATTTATGGACCTGGGCACCAAATCCAGGAGTCCAGCATCTACACCAGAGTATGCAGATCTGAGTGAAATCACCATATCCCAGGCTTCCTAGCTATGGGCGCGCTAGTCCCTGGTTCTTGGTGCAGTGTGGGTGTGATAAATAAAGTGGGGAAGTAGCTCCCTTTGTTGGACACCCAGCCAGACAGTTAGCTGTAAACTCCCCCGCATGAGATGTGTGAGCTCTATAGCTTAGAGGGAACGCTAACAGCTGAGCTGCCTTCCGGAAGCAAGCAAGCCTTAAAAGTTTGTGTTTGGGCTGGGCAACCTCTGTTCTAGAGAGGGACAGGATCTACCCTGCTTCCAGCTCTACAAGATCTCTGCCTGCAGGGTCCAGGGAAGAATCATCCTAAAGGTAGGCACTCAGCTTTGTTTGCCTGGCAGCCTCAGGATTGGTTAGTTGATTGTTTATTTCAGTTTGTTTTATTTTACTGGGACACCAGGAGTTGCATGTTTTCTGGGAGTAAAGGGCTTGTCAGACTCTATGCGTAGGAAAAACCTGGCCATAGTTCATCTTAGCCTGGACCTGAAGAGAACAGCTTATGTCTGATTCCAAATAGAAAATACCTTGACTAAAGTTGCCAAGGTGGAGCATTCTTGGATTTTAACTAGGAGAGTCTGTAATAACAACTTCACATAAAGCTGAAGAATGTGTCATGCTTTCATGTAGTGGACACACAGTCCTCGAGACCCTCATGATCCTTGCTGAGGATTTGTTGGAATGGACCAAAAATTTGAGCTGGTACGTATCTATGTACTACTTAATGTATTTTTAAAATTGCCGGCTGAGTAGAATGATACATATTAGAAGGCTGATACTTCAGACTCCCCGTTGATCCTAAGAAAGCATAAGAAATATTTCACTTCTGATGTAGAACTCGTCACTGAGATGTCAAAAGAGATGAATGAGCAATTCAGACAACTGGGTGGCTTAAAATTTGTTAGGATAAAATGCTCATCATTCTCTTGTCAGTATGTTTCAAAAAGCTGAACAGCGAATTCATCAGTAATGATTAAGCATTTAGATAGAGCTTTCTTCTGTTGCTTCCTTCCCCCCCCCCCGCCCCCCCAGCCCAGCAGTTTTCAAGGGATGTAACGTGACAAAGAGGTTGGGAAGATCGGGAGGGAAACATCTCAGGCATACTAAAGAGTTACAAGCTATGAAATAAACTGTAGGAATAAAAGGTTACCCTATATTTTGTTTTGCTTTTTGTTTACTGCAGTACAACCTCCTTAATCCACACGTTTTGTAACCCCCCCAACAATAACGTAAAAATAAAAATGTTGTGGTCTCTCCCTGCATCTTTGCAAAGAATTAAGAGCAGTGTACTGTAGTGAGGTCTCATAATACTATAGATCTTATTTTTACAGAATATATTATGGCATATTTACTAGAATGTTATGAAATATTATCATAAAACTAAAATACACTTATCAACATAAACAAAGGACATTTTGTCTTGCAGAAACCTTGCTTTGTTGTTGTTCGTTCACTTACTTACCAATTCATGAATTTCAGTCATTTAAATTGGGTCTCTGAGTTATTAGTGCCTATTAGTGAGTTTCTGATGTACTATTATCTGTGAAGGTATCCCATGCGTGAAATACGTCTGAATCTGAGCAATTCTATCTTTTACACCTGAAGCTACACGAAACATTCTAATCACTCAATAGCACTATTTTTTGGAGGTTTAGTGATGATGTTGGGTTAATATTCAAGCCTTACAAGCACTTGAGACCTGTATTTAAAATTTTACCTTGAGTCATAAGTGAAAATGAGGTTTGTGGAGTTGTGTTAGTGCAGGATCCCAGATGCACACCACAAAATTGCGATGTTAATTTTGCTCAGTTTGGTAAATTTCACAGCCTCTGTTCAAGGCTATTCTAGGACTTGTACATCAGGGAGGTTGAATCAAGAATTTGACTTTTACAATGAAAGAGCTAGGTGGGGAGGTTTACGTTTAGCAGAATTTCACTTTGCTTGGTTACTGGTGTTAGTTCTTTACTATCGGGTTCCATTCAGCCAGACAGGCAGCGGGCTGAGCGGGGCCAGCAGCAGAGACCCCGGCTTGCAAGGGGCTGGCGGACGGAACTCCAGACCGTCAGCAGGCTGAGCGGGGCCGGTGGACAGAACCCCAGGCAGGCAGCGGGCTGAGTGGCTCAGCCCGCTGCCAGTCTGGGATTCTGTCCACCAGTTCCTGCCAGCCGGGGTCCTGGCTGCCGGCCCCGCTCAGCCGGCTGCCGGCCCTGCTCAGCCTGCTGCCGTCCAGGAGTTCCGTTCACCCAGACCGGCAGCGGGCTGAGCGGGGCCGGCGGCCAGGACCCTGGCTGACAGCAGTGAGCCAGTAAAAATCGGCTCGCATGCTGCCAGTTGCTGACCCCTGGTCTGAGGCAAACAACGTTCTCTGACAGGCATTGCAGTCGTAGAATGGAGCACTGTGATACTGTTATATGTGTTTCTCCTTCAGAGCTTGCTGGAAGAACCTCATTTAATAATGTTGACCGTGTCATCACTCAGTTATGTCAATATGCAAACAACCTTGTCATTTCTTGACATAGTACATGAGCATCATGCTACACATCCAGAAGAACAAATGGAGGAAAATGCCACAAGGGAGCTTGGTGATGTACATTTCCATGTCTAGATGGCACAGTATACTTATGTGTTTCTGCCCTGTGACTATTTGAAATGAAAGCCTCACTATTTCATAGAATTTTATAGAAAGAAGTAATCTTAAACTGTATGCTGCTGATACTCATTCTTAATCATCATATGTTACAGCATTTTCTTGTAGTATCTTTCTTTCTACTCTTCCTCTTCCTTGCAGACTTCATAGTTATAAGAGACCAAGACATATAAGTTGTATTCTCTCCCCCCACTCCAAAAAAGCTTTCATTGTTGAGTTTTTATCCCAAAAGAGGACAGTCCTCATTCTTCTGGGTGATTCTTAGAGGTTAATAGGTCACAAAACAGCAGCCTGGACCTCTCAGAAAAAATAACATCTTTACTTCTGCCAAATAGAGTGGGCTATGGCAAGATTTATCTATGTAATATGGATTGTTTTGAAGTTCACAGTTGTCTCAGATATTCAGTGTGACACATCTGCTCCATACCAGATCAGGTGTGCCCTCTTTAGAGCCACTTTTAAGTACTGAGTTCCAGACATTCTTTACACTCAGGGCCTTTTGGCTTCCCAGCACTCTTTCCATTCCCTGGTCTGTCTCTCATCGCGCTGTAGCACCTCCTGGAACATGTCGTCTTTGCTGCACCTAGGATTTTTTCTTATCTGCCGAAGCCGGGGGGGGGGGGGGGTGTTCTTCGAGGTCTGTGCTGAACAGAAGAGAAATGATTGAAACATTTTAGTAACAAGGGCCTTTTGCGAGTAGCAATCACTTTCTCTCTGAGACTCTAGGCAGGCACACAGCTCCGCGAGCACCCTAATCTTGGTGAGTGTTGGGAGTGGGGGGAAGGCAGTTGTGTGTACAGACAAAAAGGTCACGGCTTGCAGGGCAGCTTTGCAGGGAACTCATTCTAAAATTATCCTACACTTTTTCACAGGCAGCCAACCTGCTGGCTGACATCTCGCTGCTGCAGGTGACCAGAGAACCATAGCACAACTGCTGAATGCTTGTGGCTTTCAGCCCGGTCTATGTGCAGCTCAGCTATGTGCCACTTTGGTCCCAGCTCCAGTGATTGCTAAATGGCATGGTAGTTTTCTACAGTGGGGGAACTAACAAGGTTGCAATTCCTTGGAATCTGTGGCTGAGGATTAACAAGTACCTCTTGGAAACTTTCCAGAGCCTCTCTGCAGGTCTCGATGTCCATCGACACCCTGCTTGGCCATGCAGATTAGCTATGTAGGGCGATGTCCAGCTCACACAAAACACTACCTACCTCCCACTTTTTGATTCCCTACACAAGCCAGAGAAACTTACCCAGAGCCTCATCTGCTTCCTGCTCCCCTTTGAGTACTTCTGGAGTGGAGAAATGTTCCTGGCTGCCTGCCCCACCGGGCGACCCTGCTGGGAGCTCCACATCCTCTTCTAGCTCAAATTCTTCATCCAGAATTTCATCCTCTGGGTTCTCCCCTCTTTCTGCTGCCTCTGAAGTATCCATGGGGCTATCGGCGATGGAGGTGGGGTCACCATTGAGGATAGCATTCAGTTCCTTATAGAAGTGGCAGGTCTTAGGTGCACCACTCGAGCGATAGTTCGCCTCCTGTGGCTTATGGTATGCCTGCCTGAGCTCCTTTATCTTCGCTCTGCACTGCTGCGTGTCCTGATCATAGCGCTTTTTGCACAAGCCTCGAGAAACTTGCCCATATGCGTCCCGATTCCTATCGGTCACTCGCAGCTGCGACTGAACAGACTCCTCTCCCTCTCCTAATTCAACAGCTCAGCGGTAGTCCAAGCGGGAGCGCGTTTGGTGTGATAGCCAGCCATGCTGATCTGAGAAGCCACCTGGGAAACTCCTCTGGGAAGCCAGCAAGCAGGAAATGAGATTTAAAATTTCTGGGGCTTGCAAGGGAGAGGGGCGGATTGGCTGCAGAGCAGCGGAGTTCAAACCGCTGACCAGAGTGGCAGCATGGGAATTTTGGGATACTTTTTGGAGGCCAATAAAATTGAAGAAAAACCTGGTGTCTGCACTGAATGTTTGTTGACAAAAAATGGAGGGGAAAAGACAAAAGTCTCTCGCAGGTGTGAAAGTGTTTTGTCACCAAAACTAGGTGGATTTTTTTAAAAAAAATCACATGGCAGTGTGTATGCTATTGCTTTTTTGTAACCAAAGCCAGTTTTTGTTGACAAAACTTGCCAGTGTAGACAAGCCCTCAGAAACCTTTTGTATAACTAGTTTTGTTGCTGTTCTTTTTAGTCTAGGTCCACAGGATTCAATCAAGTAGTGAAAAAATTAATTATGGAAGTCTTTAGACCAAGCCAGGTATTATGAATATACATGTTAATAGAAGAATGCTTTTGATATTGGACAATATTAATTTGCTAATCAATCAAAGACTACTGAGAAAATAATTAGGGATGTTTCAAATTTGTAAGAGACTGAATTCAGATGATCAGTCACTTGCATGGGAAAAGAGTGTGAAAGGAATCTTTTTATTGCAGGAGCCTCAGTTCATCCCTTCTGCTATGTCAAATATTGCACAAATATGTTTACAGTATACTTAGCATTTTGTCCATTGCAATATATTCAGTATCAATTTTCTGCATATGCAATTTAATACACTGTTATACAAGAATTACTTTTTTCAGAGATGCAATGCAGTGCATAAATTATCTAATACAAAATATTTTGCTGCCTCATTGACCAGCATCAAGATCCAATTTTAGATGAAACAGGCACGTTTCCCTGTTTATAAAGACATATATTTGAAATTATTTATCATCTGATTTAAAATGTGGAATGGGTCGATTTCTTTACAGAAAATGATACCTGATGAAAGACTGGCAACAAACTGAAATAAATTTTTACATTTAAAGAAGTTTTAAAAAGCTGGTAACCAGAAATTCTAATGTGGCAGTTATGCAATTTTTACTATGTCAATTACTCCTGCAAAATGTCTAATGTAGGTGAAGTATTGTAATTAAATGATGGACAAATCTGCTGTTAGGTACAGCTTTTAAAGTGTATACATCATGTTAGTGCATTTAACAGCATATGCAAAATGTGATATACCAATCTATGTTCATCTTCATATATCATCCATGTGAAATAAACATACTGTAGCCAGTTTGGTCTCCTGTGCCATGTTAGGTAGTGCATGAACTTCCTTAATGCAGTGTTGTAAACTCTCTCAACCTTAAGTCTTGCAATATTTGACATTTTTCTTAAAGCTTCACCTCCTGGAGACAGGTAATTTTGTGAGAATCTCAGCTTTCATTTTTAAGCAAAAATAAATTTTTAGCCTTTGTGGCCGTGGAACTTGAAAATGTGAGCCCAAGTAGCTCTGAAAGCTAAAGGCAAATTAAAAATACCCTAAATTTATTATCTCATTATATTTTGGGGCCTGACTTGTGATTTTTGAATATCTGAGGTTAGCAGTATTGAAAATATAATGTGGGGCTAAATACCCTGATAGAATTCAGTGTTCCTTGAAATACTGTAACATTACATACAGCATCATACTTTATTTTAAAGTTTCATTTTAATTGTGACTTAAAATGGTCATCTTATCATAGCATCATAGAACCATAATGTTAGAAGGGATTGCAAGGGTCATCTAATCTAACTCCTTGCCAAGATGCAGTATTCGTTGTGTCTCAACCATCCAAGACAGATGGCTATTCAGCCCCTCTGTGAAAAATGAAGAAGCTTCCACAACCTCCCAGTGCAGTCTGTTCCATTGTCCTACTGTTCTTACAGTTAGATTAAATCTCAGGAAATGTTTCCTAAATCTGCTATGCTGTGGTTTGAACCCATTGTCTCTTGTCCTGCCTCTGTGGCAAAAGAGAACAACTTTTCTCCATCTTTTTTACGACAGCCTTTGAAGTAGCTGTAGACGGCTATCATGTAGCTCCTTAATCTTCTCTTTTCCAAACTAAACATACTCAGTTCCTTCAGCCTTTGCTCATATGGCTTGCATTCCATCCCTTTGAATTTTGATCATCTTTGTTGCTTGCCTCTGGATCCTTTCCAGTTTCTGTACATCATTTCTATACACTGGTGACCAAAACTGGACATAGAACTCCAGCTGAGACCTAACCAGCGCCGAGTAGAGTGGTACTATCACCTCCCGTGACTTGCATGCTATGCCTCTGTTAATGCAATCTAAAATTGCATTTGCTTTTTTTGCAACAGCATTGCATTGCTAACTCATGTTGAAGTTGTGATCCACCACAACTACCGGGTCCTTTTCAGCAGTGCTGCTGCCAAGCCAGTTTTCCCCCATTCTGTATTTGTGCATTTGGTTTTTCTTCCCTAAGTGTAGTACTCTGTTTGTCCTTGTTGAATTTCATTTTGTTGTCTGTAGTCCAGTTCTCCAATTTATCAAGATCCCTCTGAAATTTAGCACTATCCCGCAAAATATAGGTAACCTCCCCTAGCTTTGTGTCATCTGCAAAACTTGATCAGTATGCTTGCTATACCTACATCCAGGTCTCATAAAGATGTTAAACAACACCAGACCCGGAACAGGTCCCTGTGGAACCCCACCTGAGACCTCCTTCCAGTCCAACATAATTCCATTAATAGTAGCTCTTTGTTTGCGGTTGTTAAACCAATTATGTATCCACTTATTGGCAGGGTGCTGGAACAATTTTTATAGGGGCGGGGTGCTGAGAGACGTTGAACCAAACCATATACTCTGTATATGATGGGAACCACTTCAAGCCACGGGGTGCAACAGCACCCACCACACCACTAGTTCCAGCACCTATGCTTAATGGTAGTTCTGTTGAGCCTGCATTTCTCCAGCTTACTTATCAGAATGTCATTTGGGACTCTGTCAAAAGCCTGTCTGAAGTCCAGGTATGTTATATCCACTGCATTTCTCCTATCCACCAAATCAATTATCCTGTCAAAGAAGGAAATCACTGGTTTGGCATGATTTTGTTCTTGATAAATACATGTTGATCCCTTCATCCTCCAGGTATTTGCAAATTGAATGTTTTATACATCGCTGTAGTTAGTAGCTTCCCAGGAATCAAAGTCAGGCTTACTCACTGTAGTTCCCCAGTTCCTCCTTTTTCCCCTTTTTAAAGATGGGCACTATGTTAGCCCTTCTCCAGTCTTCCAGGACTATTATCTTGTCTTTCAAGTTTCTGTGATTCAGGGAAAAATTCAGGCACAGTTCCCGTTGACTTCAGTGGAAGTTGTGTATTCATCAGAGACTGAATTACATCTTTAAACCCTGATTCTGCTAGTTATTCCACACAAGTGGACTCCTGCAACACGGCGGAGTAATTTGCAAAATGTTAGTCTGAAGCTCCATTTCTGCATGTGCTCAACTTTACTCTGATGCTCATATGCCTAAACTTTAATATGTGGGTTAATGGAGTCTCATTAATGTGTTTGGAGAAGAATTTTGCCAGAAGGAGCTCAATTTTCAAACCTTAGTGCCTTAAGAAAATTTCCAAATCCCACACTAAAACTGGTACTAGATTTTTAAAGGTATTTAGGCACAGAGTGGTCTTTTCAGAAGCTTCTAGGTACCAAACTCCCATTGAAATCAGTGAGTTTTAGGTGTCTAGGAGCATTTTAAAATCCCACTAAGTGCCTAAATAATATAAAACTGACATTTTGGTGCCTAAGTGGCAATTTGAGCATTTAATGAAGGATTTAAAAATCTTATTGAATCAACATGTTTGAAAATTGAGCCCAAATATTCTCTACCCAATGTCAGTGTGACGCTGGGGCAAGATTATTTTTTTAAACGAGTCTAATCATTATTTCAGCTTCTAAATAAGTGACCTTGCTCTTCAAAAGTGCTGAGGACTTAACAGCTTCCATTACATGCAATGGAAACCAGTGGAGCACTTTTGTCTCTATTTGTGTGATGGGTAACTGTGATAGTAACAAATGGATATGTATGTTAGCTAGATAACAATGGGCAGGTTTCAAGTCAAGAGAACTTTAAAAGAAAAATAATAAAATAATCCAGAAATATGAATGATATCAATAAATCACTTTCTTTTCTTGTTCTGAAGTCGTTTTATGGTTTAGAGAAACTTAATGTGTATTTCAAGCAGTATTAAGCTAAAATCTTCTTATAGCTTGCCAAAGAATTTAGGGAAAAGAGATAATGTTGTCAAGACCTTTAAAGTCTTTCATCAGACATGTAGCATCAGGAACCAAGATTTGTTGTCAGAACTGTTTAAAGAAAATTAGATTTTACTTTTTTCTGTATACGCCGTGGAAACCCCCTTGAGCCTTTTTGTCAGGTGTACTAAGCCTTTAAGGCTAAGCCACTTTAAACTGGAGTATTGTACAGTATGTCTATTCATTTTATTATCTGATTCCAAAACATATCACTTGACAGAAGAAAATTTTGTGTTGCTTTGTCGTCAGTTCAAGTCTCAGTAGCCAGTGTGTATTAAGACACTGACTCAGAAAAGCACTTAAGCACATGGTTAAGTCTAGTTGTCTTTTGTGGGGCTTAGCACGTCTTTAAGCTTTGTTGAATTGGGGCCTAATAAAACATACCACTATTATATGCTGTAGGATTAGAACAGAAGTCAAATCAGCTTTGGCTTGAAAAATGCTTTAAAAAGAGGGAGCTGTTCGGCTCTAGAATGGTTTTATATCCAAAATTGGGAATAATTCGTAGAGCATATACCACAAGGTGTTTTCAAGCTGTATTTTATAAAAGCCAATGGTGGGAATTCTTTGGATTCATTATTGGGCAAAGCTAGAAATTCTAGTTGAAATTCCAGGGTACAATACGAGGTTTTTACAAAGCATATAAAACAACTAAGGCATTCTCCTTCAGGAGAGTCAGTGACACCTATGGCAATACATGTCAGAAGGACAAGGTTCATCAGAACACTAACCTTAACATAGGTATATGAGAGGACTCACCATGGAAATTATCAGTGGTGATTATATACTAATAGGATCTGAATTTTCTACTGAACTGCACTCATAACTTCCACTGACTTCACTGGGCATTTCCACTGCATTCTGTGGCAGAGCCAAAGTCCTTATTAAGTTCTTACTGAGTTCTTACATGACAGCATATCCATTGATGATACTGAGCATTTTGCCTGAATAAGGCATTGAATAATAATTTGAAGTTTTGACCTGTAATTTATTTTTTAAAACTATTTTCCTGAAAGCAAAGGAAGAATCTTGGCATTGTTGTACCTGATTCAATCATTAACTGACCATCCATTTCTAAGGTCTAGGAAATTAATGAAATTGAAATGGTTTTACTCTGAATATAATTTTAAAATCAACTCATTACAAAAGTATCAGAGAATGAACCTGAACTTGAAAATCTTTCTGATAAAGACAGACACAAGTTAGTTTTATTTTACATATTCCAGTGCACTCATCATTTAAATGCTCCAGACTGCTCAGGAAGCAAGACTTGAAAACAAACTGTTTAAGAAAATACAACATTGGAAGGATAATAGTCTGTGAGCTTAAGAACAAAACAATCTTTCCACAGAATATTTTATTTTGGTTCAGTCACTTTTCAGCTAAGGATGTTGATACTGATTTGGCTCAATTATGCCATTAAGATGCAACTCCAAACATCATGCTGCTGGGGAGCTCCTTAAGAGACTAGAATTGACAGCCCATATAGGGATGTGAGTTGGGTGGGCCTCTGAAGTGCCGGACAAGTTCCCTGGCCAGATAGTGTGTAACACCCAGACCATATGGTATTGTGTCCTCCTCTAATGGTGACTGGGCCACATGCACGGGTTGATGAGGCTGCTGTAAGCTCAGTTACTAGAGCTGAGTCTTTCATCTCAGTCAGTAGAGGCTCATGTGTTTGGAATCTAGAAGTCCCTTGTTCAGTCCCCACTGTTGAGGTACCAACCTAGGTTGTAGCGTTACCTGAGTGTGGGAGATAGGATAGTTACCTTTTTTGTCTGCAATCTATGTAGTTTAATAAGTGTAAAATACATTCTTCTCTTCTCTGTGGATAGAAAGAAAGAGGGGAAATTGATGGCCTATGGGATTCTGTGGCTTGATAAAGGCTGAGATAAAATGTTCTCATTTTTTGTTTTTATCTCAACAGAAAAGCGAATAATCAGTTTAAATGTTCAGACAGTCCCAACATACAAGACAATTTCTAATGTTATTGGTTATTTAAAGGGATCTACATTTCCCGGTAAGTAGACCTCTATGACTACTATTATTATTAATTATGTGTACAACAGTAATCCGAGGGACTGCAATAAAATATCATGTTCCTTTCGTGCTATGTGCTGTACAAATAGTCAATTAAAAAGACTATTCTAGATCCAAAGAGTTTGATTTATGCCAGGAAACAACAGGAGGATTAAACAGAGAATTGGTTAAAAGGCAAGGAGAGATGGTACCAGTACAACGAGCATGTTTTTGCCCAATAAACAATAATTATCTTTATAAACATTCATGATATTACTGTTTTGTCATTTATGTTAAGTAAATGTCTTAGTATTTCAAATTCTAGAAACTACTTTATTGTTTGGCTTGTTCTATGTAAGCAGTCTATCTGACCTTAGCAAAGGCTTAATTCTTCTTAAGTGTGGACTATTGTTACATTATATTTTTAATTATATATTGACTAGAATTGCAGGAAGCAGGTGCAGCACATCACTCAAAATACTGGAAGTCTACCGTTTTTCTTATGTTAGTGGCCAATCCATTTGCAAATTGAATGAATTATTTTTTTAAGAAGTAATTGAATGCAAGAATCTCACTGTGTGTGATTTGGATATGTAGCGGTGAATTGTACTGTGGCTCGATTGTGAACAGATTGCTAATAGAAAATAAGACATACAACAATCGTTAGCCATGTAGTCCAGGACCTAGAACCTACTGTGTTTATAGTGGAGATTAAGGACATGCAAACCTTTGCAGTTTTACCTTTAATAACATTTAAGACCCAGTTCTGCAACCTTTTTTATGGTAAGTAGTAGCCTATTACAATGTGTATTCCCATTGATATCACTCTCGGAATAAGATACTGTTCAACATGAATAAGGGTGGCAGAATCAGGCCCTACTAGCAACTGTGACATCAAAACACACTCAGCTCACAAAATCTCACTCAGCTGTAATACTAGTGGTAAAGAGTGCGATCGTGGAGACATCATATGCACTTTGGTAATACAGAGAATAAATAAATAATAATAGTAATAGGAGGTCATCAAAATCAACATGAGTAGAATCTCCCCATGAGAAATATTTGGCTGAAAGGAGGAAGTGCTATTTCAGCAGGTATTGAAAGCTGTTGTTGTCTGATGGCTGTTTACCAGCATGTGGCAGAGGTGGTCTCAGTCCAATTCCTAATGGACAGATGGAATCATTCCCCAAACCATCATCAGAATTCCCCGGGTTAGCACTCTTGTTGGCAGTCTATGCAGAGAAATTGCTGATTTAACTACTCTGTCACGAGAGGTTGTCCATTAAGGTCAGGTTTGAGGCACTGAGGTGGAGTAATAGGGAAAGCTTTTATCTTGTCTGTCAGTGAAATAATGGCTGCAGCTTTCAGCAAGCTCAATTCAGCACCTTTCACCAGAACTAAGTCCATTTTATAAAGAACTGAGAACAATTACTATCTGAGTATTTAATTTTGGTTAGAGGTTTTATTCCACAAGAAATTTTAATTGATGTTCTCATCTGCTGCATATTTGCAAATGGCTCTCTTGGAAAAATAACTAAACTTGAACAGTAGAAAAGGGCATGTTTAGACAGATTTTTTTCTACCAACTAAAATGCAAATTAGAAATAGGACAACAAATAAGAAAAAAAAGCATGTATTCACCCCTAATATCAACTTTCCAAAGCGCATCTTGTAATACTTGAATCAACTTCAATTTTTTGTGTGGTACACATGAAACTTAATGATAATATATGTAGGTACTTAAGCACATCCTAATTTTAAGATCATGTAATCACACTGAAATCAATGGGATTCCTAGTTGGTATTGTAGCTGTGTCCCTCCCTACTTGATATTTTCCTGGCACATTTGTTACTTTGACATTTTGATGTGGTTCTTCTTAGTTTTATGTGCGCACACTATTCTCCCTGGTGCTCCTATGAGTAAAGAGGGCAAGCCAAATTTATCCCTGGTATAATTACATTGAAGACCAAGGAGTTACATCAGGGATGGATTTTACTCCATAAAGGCTTCCAATTCTCAAGCCATCTGTTTTGATTTTTAGTTTGATAAGTATTATAGACAGAGTTTTAAAAACTCTCCCAGAGCATTTGAAATCCAGCCGTTACGTTAAAGGAATAAGGGAAAGAATAAATGTGTAGCTTATTTGTTAGTCGCTGTGGGGAATTTAAAAAAGTAATCAAATGTATGTGGGCTTTATAGACTGCAAACAGTAAATGGTCTGCCACTGTACAAAAGGGAGGTGTAACTGACCTAGGAAAACACTGTATGAAGTCACCTGTATTTCACCTTTTCTATGCTGACCAGTCCTTGCCTATCCTGCCTAAATCCTAACTCTCCACAGTACTTGGTGGTTCTTCCTACTCCACTCGAGACCCACAGTTCTTATTTCTCTTTCCTCTCATCATGCTCTCTCAGTTTCCTTGCCTACTCCAGCAGGTGATTGGCAAGAGAAGCTGCTGCTGCTGCCTATCCGCTACTCTGCTGTATGGGTGACTGCTATCCCTCAGGTGCTGCTCCTGCAGCCAGCTGCCTCTGGGGGCTTCTGTGCATGTTCAGGTGAGAGGGGTGTGGGCAGGTGAGTCGCTTCAAAAAAGCCATCTGCTGCTGTCCATGCTCCTCTCCATCTGCAGGAACTTCCTGGAGTGAAGATGGCATTTGGCAGCTTTCTCAACCACCTACTGATTCTCTGTCATCTCCTGTGAGATCTCTGTCTATCTTTCTGCTATCCCTTCCTTGCATAGACCAATCAGAGAAGTGGTGAAAGGTAGTCTTTGCATCCCGACTAATCCCTCTGTTATAGCAATGGTTCCTGCAGGCACTTTTGGGTCCCTAAGGAATACAGGAGGTGAAATTTACATCCATGAATGCCCTGTCTCCACTTGAGGGATGATATCCTCTTGCTGGGTTAAAGTGTTAGGTCTTCCCATTGCCATTGCATTATATTAAATACATTTTTCCTGACACAATACAAAAATCTAATTACATTAGTTATATTGCTCATTATAGTCAATTATGTATGCTTAGATTTAATTTTTGCTGACAAGCTGTACAGTTTTGTTTTAATGATTCTGTCAGTACCACCCAGTGAAACTTAGAAATAGTTGCCTTTACAAATAGATTTTCATGTTTATATTTGTTTAAAAACAGAAGCAAACAGCTGTGTGATATGATTAAAAAGTGTTTACGTTACAGATACATTGCAGCAACCTTTCCAGTAAAACATGAAACAGCATTATTGTATTCTACTTAAACAATATCCCTAGACCAAAACTCTGGTAAAAACCCACTTTGGTGGAGAGGAGTTTTATAATTAGAGAGTGCATGTCAAATTCAAAAGAGTTTGTAGGTATTAATCACAGCAAATATCCCCAAGGAATGTGTAGTATTTAATTTCATAGGCAATTTAACGTGTGGACAGTTTACACATATCCTGTTGCACTTCAGCATATTGACAAAAAGAATGGATAAAATAAAGGACTCAAAAAACTCCAACCCCCTTTTGCTCTCTAGAATCAACCTGACACCTAATGTTTTTTAGGATTCTCTTGAAATCTAAACAGTAGACATGACGCAAGAAGTGAAGATCGGGAAAAGGAATAAAAGTACAACAAGGGTCATATCTGATGGATCTGTTTATTTATTAGTATCTAGAGCTGGCCAAAACTCAGAATTTCTATTCCATAGGTAATTCGGACGTTTTGAAATGCCCTTTCTGTCTGACTCAGAACAAAAAGCAAAAATTTCTAAATTTCCTGTAAAACAAAATTTTAAAAAAAAGAATTCAGAAATATTGAAATGACTTTGTCAAAATGTTTCATTTCAATAAGGCTGAAGTGCTTAATTTTGACTATTATCATACAGTCAAAATAATAACATTGATATGGAGTGCTTTCATAATTTTTCATGGAAAATGTAGATGAAATAAATATGTTCTCATGAAACATTTCAGTTTCATCAAATCCACATTTTCCAATGAAAAACTCTTTTGTCATAAAATTTTAAATTAATTCCATTAGAGTTGTTTTAAAAGATTGTCAAGTACATCCAGAGCATTGGATGGATACTCTTCATTGTACGTTAGTATAAATCCAAATAAATAACTAAATAATATCACAGGTTTCTCATTTAAAGCATGTGAACATCTTGATTTGGTTTCTGTATTGGACCATGTGTACTTATATTAGGATGGTGTAGGTAAAGTAGAGAGAGATTTATATTATCTTTTTTATGATCATGCAAGCTTGATTATCTGTATCAGTGACACCGTCAAGTATGGGCACAATATGTCCTTTATTTTTGGAATTATTTTTCTGTTAAAGTCTAACTGAAATAAATGTTTTGTTGGTGTTGTTTTTCTTTTCAGATAGATATGTCATAGTTGGTAGCCACCACAACAGTGTATATGGTTACAGTGGACAAGAATGGGCCAGTAGCACTGCTGTCATCACAGCATTTATACAAGCCTTGATGCTAAAAGTTGAGAGAGGCTGGAGGCCTGATCGGACCATTGTTTTCTGCTCATGGGGAGGAACATCATTTGGCAACATTGGCTCATATGAATGGGCAGAGGTAAACATTTGATGATGCAGCTATGGAAACTGTGAAAAGCAGACACCATAGTATGGCTATATGTGGAAGCCACAGCTCTTTTAAAAACTATTACTTAACTGGGATAAAAAGTCCAAACAACTTGGCAGGGTTGCTTCTGTGCAGAACTCAACTGGCACCAATAGCCCGGGTGGACTATAAGCCTGACATTGAGCATGGAGGCCATGCCTGTTCTACACCTCAGGCCTGCCCGGGGACCTTGACTGGAAACCAAGGTTCCAAACTGTTCCCCTCCTGCATGCTGGAGGGGGGAGCTGCATGCTGCATGAGACCCATGTAAACAAATTGCCCCACTATGCAGTGCCATACTCATGTCAGTGTCTATCCAGCCTACTGAGTTACATGGACCTCAAATTGGACCCTTTTAACTCATGATCCCATTGGAACCATAAAAGATGCTTCTGGCTGAGATTTTTCCTCCCTCTCTCTCCTAGCCCCATCAAAGCTGCACCCTGGGTAGCTAGTAAGATGACATTTGTTTTACTGTGGAAAACGATTAGGAGAATTATATTTTTACTGGAAAAAGAAAAGACTACTGATAGGGCATTTAGCTAATTGCATAAATACTCAACATCAAAATAAGATGATCTTGGGATAAATGACTGACATATTGTGACTATGATTGGGGAGGTTTGAATAGTAGGAAATAAAAAGGGACCTGAACCTTCACGCCAAATTAAAGCTGAAACCAAATAAGATATAGAGAATAGTTTTATTAATTTAAAATATAAATGTGTATTTCATGCCTGTATATCTGTTCTGTGTGTGTGTGTGTGTGTTTAATTCAGCAGCCAGGAATATCTCTATGGGCTTCTCCTTTTTAATCAATCAAGTGAAATCCATTGGAATCTTATTTAAACTGGATAGCATTGTTTGATAAGTTATCTTCATCAAGTTGATTTGCCATTCTGTTGAACCTAAGAGCCCAAGGAATTGTGTGTGTCAGATTGAATCTAACTTTTAAACACAAATGGGTGATAATTGAAAGAGCTACTAACTATGGGGACACTAAAATGTGTATGTGATTAATGGCTTTTCTGTATGGAAACTACCAGTGCTCTCCGATCCTTCATCCAACTCCCTCTTGAGTACTCTTTCTCTGTGCAAAGCCTGGAGTTAGAGAGAGAGAGAGTGTGTGTGATTATATATATATATAATACACACACACACACACACACACACATGCAATTCCATCCAGAAGTAGATCTGGAAGTGGTAAAAATAGCTCAAGAATGGCTTTTTAGAAACAGAAATTACTGTGGGTTTTGTGAAGAGAGCCTATGCTTGAGAAATTTCCATCCCAGTTTTTCAGACTTAGAGGCTTCACCTATGTTTTACATATCTGAGCCTGTTTAGAGTTTCCCATTACAACTTACTATTAATCACAACAATCTGTGGCCATATACTATGGTAATCACTATGACAAACAGTCTGGTCATTGGATAATTGCATATTATCTGTTAAGGACCCAAATGCATAACAGCTCGGTCTTCCGGCTGTTCCCATGACTGGTTGTGGTTGGTCCAGAATCTTTGAGTCATCATCTTCTTGTTCTGCATCTGCCACTTGTACTTGTTCTGTTGATTGTTCTCTCTGAGGAACACACTGTAGATGTCAACAGTTTCTGTTGAACTCTCCACTGTCAGCCTTGACCACATATGAACTGAGTGCTGAATTCCTTTTCTTTACAACAGCTGAGGTTGTCCATTCCTTTTTTCCATCCAGTTTGACATGAATGCAGTCACAAAGTTCTTAACTGGCAGTTCTCTAACTGATTGACATCTGTTGTAAAAATGTTTAGCTTTTTTAACCGATTTGGCTACTCTCTTCATGTTGGCCACTTTGGAGATAGATTCTTTTCCAAAGCTGGAACAGTAGTTCTGAGTTGTTATCCCATCAGGAGTTGTGTTGGACTACATCCAGTAACTTCTTTAGTGTTGTTGTGTAACTCAGAAGGGCAAGGAATGGATCTTCCTGTTGTAAGATTTTCTTTGCTATCTGTACAGCTCCGTCAGCCTCTCCATTTACTTGTGGGTAATGTGGGCTGCTAGTAATATGATCAAAATCATATTTCATTCAGAATGAGTTAAATTCTGCTGCAGTGAATTGTGGTCCTTTGACCGTCACTGATGTGAGCAAAAAAGCTTACTTCAGTTTCTTGATAACACTGCAACATGTTACATCTTTCAAGTACGTTATTCCTATATACATGGGGAAAAAGTCCACAATGACCAGGTAATGATGTTCTCTGAATTCACATAAATCTGCCACTACTCTCTTCCAAGGTCTGTGTGGTTGAGGTGTTATTAAAGTTTCTGTTGGTCTGACCGTTCTGCAGTGTTCAGATGCAGATACTTTATGTTTTAAATCATTGAGGATGCCTGGCCACTACACTGACTGGTTGGCCCATTCATGGAATTTAGTGCATCTTTGATGTCCTTCATGGGGATGAGATTTAGGATTTCTCCTCTCATTTCATTTGGAATTATGATGCAATTGCCTTTAATCATAAGTCCATTTGACTTTCTTAGTTGACTAGGCACTGCAAAGCAGTCTCCTGTCACTTCACATACTGGGCTAGCCACCCCAATGTAACTTAGAACTTCCTGAAGTTGCATGTCTGTCAGGGTTGCTTTTTGTAGCTGGTATAGTCTCTTTTCTGACACTGGTCTGTAAGTATCAACAATATCAACATATGCCTTTATGTTGTCTTTGAGCTCACAGGTAGTTGAGTGCAATGCTGGGCTCTATGACAGAATGCCTGTTACTATCAGATTTTTCCCAAGTACATCTCTAGCAATTGAGTTCGATCACATTAATCTTAGTAATAGATGTTGGCATCTCAGCGGTGCTTGATCAGCCGTGACAGAAGGCCATCCCGACTATATGTAAATAATTATGGCGTTAACTGCACAATACACTTTTATCTGCTGGGTATTCCCTGACATTTAGAAATAAAGTTGCAGACTAAGTAAACCACATTCAGGGTCTCCTGTCCTCCTTCTGGTGTAGCCAAACATTGAGGGAAGGAAGTTTCCATACATACAAGTCATTAATCACATATATGTTTTGGAATCCCCATGAATAATAGTTATTTCAGTTATCACCCAGGTGTGTTTAAAAGTTGGATTCAATTTGACAAGCACAACTCCTGAGCTGTTAGCTTCAACAGAATGGTAAATCAACAGCAACTCTATGAAAATAACTTATCAGACATGCTATCCAGCTTAAATAAGGTTCCAATGGATTTCAGTTGATCAATTGAAAAGAAGAAGCCTGCCGCGAAGTTCCTGGCTGCTGAATTAGAATAATAGATAAATAAAGGTTTAATCGCTTATCATTTTTGGAAGCAGCTAGCACTTATCAAAACCTCATCCTTCCAACATGATTATTCTTCAAAAACAAGAGGGGAGAAAAAAAATCAAGTTGAAAGAATCCATGTGACTGAGAGGAAGCAAAATTTGTTTAGTTCCACTTCAAGTCAGCTTTACAACAGATGTAATGGGGCTGCCCCCCTTCTGCTCAATATAAAAAGCCACTTCATGCAAAGAGCAGCTCATTACTGAGAAAGCAAAGAGGATCTTTTTAAAAAAAAATAATTGAAGTGGTTCAAATATACTACTTCCCATGTTTAAAATGTAATCAAATGACAACACTGGATAAATTATGCAATTCAAATCTGAATTTGGGCTCCTGGTCTGAAAATTCAAGTGCATTTAACTGTTTGATAATGATTACTTTTGAAGTTTGGCTTCTGTCAGGCGCAAGTTTAAAAGCCCTTCTTGTTGTTTCACAGTAAGTAATGTTTTCACTCTCGGCTTTGCAGCTATAGTCATTCTTAATTCCTCCAGGGCCTGTTTGCATTTTGTTCAGATGATGTGCGAAATGGAATTATAACTTTTGATACAGAGAAATAAAACTCAAATATCCTTTGAAGTTTTAAAAATGATGATATAGGAAAATGAAGTTAAATAATACTTAGGGAATTGTAGTGGAGGAAAAACATAGGGTGTATTTTTTCCCTTAAAGGAACTAAAGTAAGAAAACAAGCCTTAATTATAATCAGACATATTAATAACATTGCTGTGCTTGTGTTGTAGGATCTCAAGAAAGTTCTCCAGAGAAATGTTGTGGCTTATGTTAGCCTCCATAACCCAGTAAGAGGCAACTCAAGCTTGGATCCTGTAGCATCGCCTTCTCTTCAGCAACTGGCAACAGAGGTTAGAGATATGAGATTTCCCTTACAGCTCAACTTCTCAGATGATACAATTCTTCCATTTATGTTGGTTGCTTTTACTTAATTTCACAATGAGATCCTTCTGAGTGAATACTGACAAATAGAGTCCTAGAGTTTAAGGCCAGAGGGACCACCAGACCATCTAGTCTGACCTCGTGTGTATCAGAAGCCAACAATACCACCCTCAACAACCGAAATTAGACCAAAGTCTTACAGCCCACTGGCAACTTGACTATTATGTGCTACATAAAGAAAACATCTTCATTGTAGCCTTTGTTATTCAGTGGCTGTTTTCAATCAAGTAAACACACTAACAAGACTTAAATACTTACCATACAAATTAAACAGTGGGCAGAAAGGATAACCTACATTTCTGTACTAGCTCCATGGAAAGCCCTCAAGAGTTCATTATACTAAGTTTCACTACACTTGCATGCCCTTCAGCTTTTCCACTTCTTGGCACTTTAAAGTAATTTATTTCCTATTCATTAGCACAATTCACATTTTCCTCTTCCTTTTATGATCTTTAAAAGCTGTTTATCAAATGACATTTAAACTTGTAAATTTACCAGCGGTAACATTTTGCACAGAGGGGAAACAATTACTGCTCCTATAATCAGCAGTGTGTAAAGTGTATAGGTCAAATTCTGAACTCTGTTACACCATTGTAGCTAGGAAGAAGTCAGTGGAGTTATTCCACAGTTACCCTGGTGTAACGGAGTTCAGAAAGTGGTCTAATGACCTTTCTATAATTTCTCAAAGGTTACAGAATTCAATATAATTGGAAATGAAATGGAAATATTTTGAGGAATGTGTTCATTACAATACACAGTAAAATCCCTATTGAATGAAAACCCTACTAGAGTGGGGCAAATTTTTCATGCAAATAGATTTTTGGTTAAAAATGTGGATTTGGGTTGATTTTGGTGAATGGTGTTCATTTAAAAAAAAAATAGGAAATGCTGAAATGGTTCATTTTAGCATTTCCAAAACTAACTACTTAAAATGTTTTAAACACCTCCCCCCAATGGAAATAAGACATTTTGTTTCAGCAAGAAATTAAAACAAAATTTGTCAGATACAAAACAAAATTTCTTTTCAATATTCTTAGTTCAGCCACCAAACTGAAAAATCACTCTTACACCCAGCTCTAGATCCTGCATTTTAGTTGCTTTTCCCAGGATATATTTCAGACTGAATAGATTAATGGGAATACGTAGACTTTGCCACCCATATTCCTACCAGTTCTCAGCTGGTACCTTATTCTTTTTTCCCATTATCTTGATTTATTGTTATATAAGAGAATCAGAAGCTGCAGATTGACTGAAGCAGTGGCATCATATCTGGGAACACTGCCTTCTCGTACTTATGGGGATGATATTAAGACATGGTATCTTTTGTCACTTCCCAGGAGTTGAGCAGTAAGGGTGGACATTCTGAAGGTAACCAAGCCACCCATGTATTTCAGTGCCCAATTTTTTCAGTTTTGCATACTCATGTGTGGGAAAGAACTAAGGAAGGAACTCTTTTCAGAGTAACAGCCGTGTTAGTCTGTATTCGCAAAAAGAAAAGGAGGACTTGTGGCACCTGAGAGACTAACCAATTTATTTGAGCATAGGCTTTCGTGAGCTAGAGCCTCCGATGAAGTGAGCTGTAGCTCACAAAAGCCTATGCTCAAATGAATTGGTTAGTCTCTAAGGTGCCACAAGTCCTCCTTTTCTTTTTAAGGAAGGAACTCTGATAGTCAATTACTTGTTTATTCCTACTGTAAACAGAGAGTCAACTTTCTGTAGCCAAGCACAGTTCTATGCTGAAGGCATAAGATGCTATTATCAGTGAAAGGCGAACCAGTTAATCTAAGGGTGTTTCTAGGCTTTAACCTCAGGGTGTGATTCCTAGCTCAAGGAGACCTACATGCATAGAATGTAGCTGCTACACCACAAGTGGCAGGAGGAGCTAGCTATCCCCATTATTTACCTGTCTGAGACCCTAGGCACATAACTGGGCTGGATAGCCCAGCCTGCTGGTCACGCTGCCACAGCTATACTCTATTATTAGCACACTAGCTCAATGAGAGGTAGCGTAGTGTGAGTATGTCTCATCGATCTGGGAATCACACCCCCAGGTCAAAGGGTAACACACCTGCTAATAAGAATGGACCTGAGTCTGACTGAAAAGTTTGATTAATTTAGCTTTCCTGGGCACCTTCTACTTCTGGATGCCAGCTTACATCAGAAGCAAAAATTCTGGAACAGAGCAAAGAAAGATATTCTTTTGTCCAGGGTTTGTGGATTCCAGGCAGGTCTGACTGATTACTGACATATAAGATGACTCTTCCCCCACCTCAGGAAAAAAGGGAGCCTTTTTCAGCTGAACATTGTATACAGAATCATAGGGATGATTACAAGTGTTCCTGGGACCTATCAAGGATTATTTTGTTATAAAGGTTTAAAGAGATGTTTAAAAAAAAATACAAGTGATGCCATGTTAATAGACTCCAAATTCTCCATAGTGAGATTTGCAATCTTGCTTCCGTGGAAACTGGATCTAGCTCCTCTCAGAAAGTTTTCAGTTTTAAATCATATATTTCAGGCATTAAGTTCAAGAGGCATTCTGTGTTTCTGATAAACACTGTTTGTTTTGTTACTTTGTCTTCCTACCCTACCCCATTCTGATTGTCTGTCTGTTTTCTCCCCCTGTTTTAGCTTGTCTAATGCCTAGGTGGTAAGCTCTCTGAGGCAGGGACTGCCTTCTTTGTTACTTGCCAGCATAACAGGGCCCTTATTCTTGATGGGGGTCCTAGGTGCAATTGTAATATAGATAATAATAGTAGAAACAAAATGCTACCCTCTGCTGGAAGGCAAATTAAGTCTCTCTCTCCTCTTTTCCCACTCTGCCCCAAGCACCAGCATACTCTTGGAAATATTGGAGGTCAGTCCTCAGTCCCCTATAATCATGTCTATGGTAGCAGTAGGTGCATTACATAGAACTTTTTTCCCAGCCTCTCTCATCATTCATGTAGCTAAGGAATCCTGAGCAAGGCTAGATCATCATCACTCTTTCCTTCCAGGAGCCAGCTTTTTCTCACCCAACATGCTTTCTTATAGCAAGGGCAATATTTAACAGTTATAGATTTCTGCATTCTTCTCTGACACACAAAAATGTTAAAAAAACAAGACAATAAAGGGAACCTGTTTTTTTTGTACAGTGATATCATTTTTAATTAACATAGATGCCATACTGGTGGTGACATTTAAAAAAAGTGATATGAAGTCCTGCTTCCAAACACTAGCCAGAATTGTTAGTTCATGTCAAGTATATCCTGAAGGATGGAAAAGCCAGACAGATCTTTCGTCTGTTCCCATGGGTGCTCTCAATTTGCCATCTGCTTAGGATACTTCCATGGTACTCACTTTAAAGAGAAGAATGATCCTCTTATAAAGAATATTAATATTGCTTCCCGTAGTTGCTGAAAAGGCCAGATATTTATAGGTACATCAGCTTAAAGGGAATGAGTTCTGTTTTTCTGGAAATTGTCTCCCTCTTGCAGAAATTGTCAATTCATTTCATATTAGATTCTTTCTAACAGAGGCAGGTTGTAAAAAGTGCTTTAAAAGTCCAGCAAGAGCCAAAGATAATTGTAAATACTGTAGTTTATATGAAACAGTTCATCAGAAAAAGGGTCCTTTGAGAACAGGCTTGTTAGAAACTGGAGCTGGAATTTGTAATTCAGGGTTTATAAACCTGTTTTAAAAAGGGAATGGAGAAATGGCTGTTCTGGTTTTGCCATATAGAAATGTGAAATATTGTGGACCCATGGCACCTCTTCAGCTTCTCAACTCAGCAGCACAACTTGTCTCACTTTTCTACTCCTAAGCAGGACTTTCCATGCTATCTTTGCCAGAGGGTCTCAGAGACCACAAGCAATATTTTGTTGAATACTCAAAATACACACACACTAAATAAGTAAATAACTAATGCAAGAATATCACTGTTATGAGGACCTAAAATGCTTATTTTCAGTGTTTGCTGCAGGTCAAACACTGGGAATCCTTGGAAACTAGGAAGGGGAGGGAAACAAAATGGGAGGGTGATATAAGATACCTGAAACCAGAGCTAGTTTAAAAAAAAGAAAGAAAGAAAAAAGGAGGCGGGCAAATTTTTAACAAAACTCTTGCAAAAAATGTGTCTCCTTCCCTTACGCCCCTGACACTAGAGGCCAATTCCCTGACATGCTGCCTGCCTAAAAGGGTTGCTTGTTTTCCTGCGAAAAGGTGATTGGTACCTATGTAGAATAGCTGGTACAGATGAAAATTAGCTGTCACACAAATCCTGGAGTTTTAGTGTATGACTTTTTTTAAAGATTTTTTTCCTCTCCAGTTTTAATAAATCCCATTTTTAATTTGACCATTTAACCAGTTCCACTACAATACATCCTTAAAGGAAAACAATAATTTGTTTTGTTCTGTGAGGGGATGTTGGGAAGAAAAATATACTTCTCCCAGAGCACTCGGCTATGGGAACTTGCTAAGAAATGCCACCAAAACACTGACTGCAGTCAGCAGTGACATAGGGAAAGCTGATTTGACTGCAAAGAGTGTGGCAAGGATAGGGCACCAGACGTTCTAGCCCACATGCAGTGAATACAGGGTATTTCTCCTTTGTTTCTGAGCACTTCCAAAGCAGACCTAACGTTTTCATCAGTCCATCTCCTAGAACAAGCTCTCTTCTCTCTTTCTAGCAAGGAGAGGCCACAGAGAAAGGCATCAAAATTGGATCTTCAGCTCTCTCAAGAGCAAACTATTTCTATGAGGTTTCTAGCACTTTGTGGTTTTGACTGAGTTCAAAATCTCTCTCTCTCTCTCTCTCTCTCATTAAAGGTTAGTGAACATCTATGATTTTTAATCTGCTAAAAGGTTGTTTCGGCTTCTCAGCCCAAGAGATGGGCAATAGTTTGGAGAGGTTTGTATTATATGTTTTGTCCATCTCTAGATGTTTACTGAATGAGAATCTAACAGAATGGCATACCCCAAGACCCTGAATAGCGTCCCATGCAGGATTTTTCTGCTGACCCACACTAGCCAACACCATGCATTAACATTCAGGGTAATTACTCCTGAGTCATGCTGTCTGGTGGGTCCATTTGTTCCAGTAAAAGAGTTGGGAGTGTCTCTTTGGGGAGAGGCAACTAGGGCAGAGAAGGTCCTGCAGGGAAACTGTAGGAACAGCCAACGTCAGAGAGGAACTTCAAGCTGAGATTTATTTAGTATTATTGTTATTCAGTTACCAATAACACCAAGCCCAGGAAGGAGGTGAGTTGGATACTAACATGGGATCTTTTTTCAGAGTAACAGCCGTGTTAGTCTGTATTCGCAAAAAGAAAAGGAGTCCTGGTGGCACCTTAGAGACTAACCAATTTATTTGAGCATAAGCTTTCGTGAGCTACAGCTCACTTCACCGGATGCATATTGTGGAAACTGCAGAAGACATTATATACACAGAGACCATGAAACAATACCTCCTCCCACCCCACTGTCCTGCTGGTAATAGCTTATCTAAAGTGGTGTGTATGATAATCAAGTTGGGCCATTTCCAGCACAAATCCAGGTTTTCTCACCCGCCCCCCCCCCCCCCCCCACACACACACACAAACTCACTCTCCTGCTGGTAATAGCCTATCCAAATTGATCACTCTCCTTACAATGTGTATGATAATCAAGGTGGGCCATTTCCAGCACAAATCCAGGTTTTCTCACCCCCCCCCCCAAAAAAAACCACACACACACACAAACTCACTCTCCTGCTGGTAATAGTTCATCCAAAGTGACCACTCTCCCTACAATGTGCATGATAATCAAGGTGGGCCATTTCCAGCACAAATCCAGGTTTTCTCACCCCCCCCCCCAAAAAAAAAACACACACACACACAAACTCACTCTCCTGCTGGTAATAGTTCATCCAAAGTGACCACTCTCCCTACAATGTGCATGATAATCAAGGTGGGCCATTTCCAGCACAAATCCAGGTTTTCTCACCTCCCCCCCACACACACACAAACTCACTCTCCTGCTGGTAATAGCTCATCCAAACTGACCACTCTCCTTACAATGTGTATGATAATCAAGGTGGGCCATTTCCAGCATAAATCCAAGTTTAACCAGAACGTCTGGGGGGGGTAGGAAAAAACAAGGGGAAATAGGCTACCTTGCATAATGACTTAGCCACTCCCAGTCTCTATTTAAGCCTAAACTAATAGTATCCAATTTGCAAATGAATTCCAATTCAGCAGTTTCTTGCTGGAGTCCGGATTTGAAGTTTTTTTGTTTTAAGATAGTGACCTTCATGTCTGTAATTGCATGAGCAGAGAGATTGAAGTGTTCTCCGACTGGTTTATGAATGTTATAATTCTTGACATCTGATTTGTGTCCATTTATTCTTTTATGTAGAGACTGTCCAGTTTGACCAATGTACATGGCAGAGGGATATTGCTGGCACATGATGGCATATATCACATTGGTGGATGTGCAGGTGAACGAGCCTCTGATATTGTGGCTGATGTTGTTAGGCCACAATATTAGGCTGATGTTATATATGGTGAAATCCTAGCGGATCTTAAACATAAAAAAGAGGCTTACAAGAAGTGGAAGGTTGGACATATGACCAGGGAAGAGTATAAAAATATTGCTCGGGCATGTAGGAATGATATCAGGAGGGCCAAATCGCACCTAGAGCTGCAGCTAGCCAGAGATGTCAAGAGTAACAAGAAGGGTTTCTTCAGGTATGTTGGCAACGAAAAGAAAGCCAAGGAAAGTGTGGGCCCCTTACTGAATGAGAGAGGCAACCTAGTGACAGAGGATGTGGAAAAAGCTAATGTACTCAATGCTTTTTTTGCCTCTGTTTTCACTAACAAGGTCAGCTCCCAGACTGCTGCGCTGGGCATCGCAAAATGGGGAAGAGATGGCCAGCCCTCTGTGGAGATAGAGGAGGTTAGGGACTATTTAGAAAAGCTGGATGTGCACAAGTCCATGGGGCCGGACGAGTTGCATCCGAGAGTGCTGAAGGAATTGGCGGCTGTGATTGCAGAGCCATTGGCCATTATCTTTGAAAACTCGTGGCGAACGGGGGAAGTCCCGGATGACTGGAAAAAGGCTAATGTAGTGCCAATCTTTAAAAAAGGGAAGAAGGAGGATCCTGGGAACTACAGGCCAGTCAGCCTCACCTCAGTCCCTGGAAAAATCATGGAGCAGGTCCTCAAAGAATCAGTCCTGAAGCACTTGCATGAGAGGAAAGTGATCAGGAACAGCCAGCATGGATTCACCAAGGGAAGGTCATGCCTGTCTAATCTAATCGCCTTTTATGATGAGATTACTGGTTCTGTGGATGAAGGGAAAGCAGTGGATGTATTGTTTCTTGACTTTAGCAAAGCTTTTGACACGGTCTCCCACAGTATTCTTGTCAGCAAGTTAAGGAAGTATGGGCTGGAAGAATGCACTATAAGGTGGGTAGAAAGCTGGCTAGATTGTCGGGCTCAACGGGTAGTTATTAATGGCTCCATGTCTAGTTGGCAGCCGGTATCAAGTGGAGTGCCCCAAGGGTCGGTCCTGGGGCCGGTTTTGTTCAATATCTTCCTAAATGATCTGGAGGATGGTGTGGATTGCACTCTCAGCAAATTTGCGTATGATACTAAACTGGGAGGAGTGGTAGATACGCTGGAGGGGAGGGATAGGATACAGAAGGACCTAGACAAATTGGAGGATTGGGCCAAAAGAAATCTGATGAGGTTCAATAAGGATAAGTGCAGGGTCCTGCACTTAGGACGGAAGAACCCAATGCACAGCTACAGACTAGGGACCGAATGGCTAGGCAGCAGTTCTACGGAAAAGGACCTAGGGGTGACAGTGGACGAGAAGCTGGATATGAGTCAGCAGTGTGCCCTTGTTGCCAAGAAGGCCAATGGCATTTTGGGATGTATAAGTAGGGGCATAGCGAGCAGATCGAGGGACGTGATCGTTCCCCTCTATTCGACATTGGTGAGGCCTCATCTGGAGTACTGTGTCCAGTTTTGGGCCCCACACTTCAAGAAGGATGTGGATAAATTGGAGAGAGTCCAGCGAAGGGCAACAAAAATGATTAAGGGTCTGGAACACATGAGTTATGAGGAGAGGCTGAGGGAGCTGGGATTGTTTAGCCTGCAGAAGAGAAGAATGAGGGGGGATTTGATAGCTGCTTTCAACTACCTGAAAGGGGGTTCCAAAGAGTATGGCTCTAGACTGTTCTCAATGGTAGCAGATGACAGAACGAGGAGTAATGGTCTCAAGTTGCAGTGGGGGAGGTTTAGATTGGATATTAGGAAAAACTTTTTCACTAAGAGGGTGGTGAAACACTGGAATGCGTTACCTAGGGAGGTGGTAGAATCTCCTTCCTTAGAGGTTTTTAAGGTCAGGCTTGACAAAGCCCTGGCTGGGATGATTTAACTGGGAATTGGTCCTGCTTCGAGCAGGGGGTTGGACTAGATGACCTTCTGGGGTCCCTTCCAACCCTTATATTCTATGATTCTATGATTCTAGGCCCTGTGATGGTGTCCCCTGAATAGATATGTGGGCACAGTTGGCAACGGGCTCTGTTGCAAGGATAGGTTCCTGGGTTAGTGGTTCTGTTGTGTGGTATGTGGTTGTTGGTGAGTATTTGCTTCAGGTTGGGGGGCTGTCTGTAGGCAAGGACTGGCCTGTCTCCCAAGACTCTCACAAATCATGGTCTCTGTGTATATAATGTCTTCTGCAGTTTCCACAGTATGCATCCGATGAAGTGAGCTGTAGCTCACGAAAGCTTATGCTCAGATAAATTGGTTAGTCTCTAAGGTGCCACAAGTACTCCTTTTCTTTTTGCGAACATGGGATCTGTGAGTTCTGTGGAAGGACAGAGTAAGGACTTGGTCTGTTCAGGGAGGAATCATTTTTTAGAATAGTTTGTTATATAGAAGGTCACATCTTCATTTAATTAGCAGGTTCAGATTGGGTGTTATTTCTTGATACAGAAACAATCTGCAAGTACTAATTTCATGTGCCTGTCAGTGGAAACGTTCAATGGGATTCTGTCTGAGAAACTGAATTAAGCAAGAAGGCTAATTTAAATATTTGGATTATTTAACCAAAAAGGAATTCAAACAATTCTGAGACCTTGACACATTTAGCGTGAACTCTTTTTATTCAGCCATGCTAATTACTGTCCACATTAATGAAAGAGAGATACTGCAAAGTAACATTTGTGCCTCTGACTGTTTTGTAAGGAAAGTTATCGTTTACTCACTTGCTGTGTTAATGAATCACCGTTTGCTGGCAGATTGTCATTGTCAATTCAGGAATGTTTGGTGCTGGCAATCTGTCCGCTGAAACAAGACCATTAGTGGATTTGTCTAGAATTAACATTTCACAGATATGAAAGTTACTGTGACTGCCAAATTAATTGCCGTTTTCTTTTCAGCCCGATGCTATGGTCAGTGCTGATAACATTCTAGCGCAGTTATTTTTACTGAACCCAAAAAATCCTGCTGATTCATTCTTTCTGAGAAAAACAGCCACTGCAAACCTCCACTAAATCCCTCCAGAAAGCCGTGAGGGTTTTATGAGATGGAACACAAAGCACATCCACACCATGTTGTTCACTTCATAATTATATTTAATTTCTCAGGCATACAAAAGCTCGTACATTTTCCAAAATGTAAAGATGGTAACTGTGTAAGTAAATCTCAAACAAACATCAAGTTTGCCCATCAGTCCAAGCCATCTGACTGTGCTGACACTCCTGAGTGGGCTAGTTAGAAGTGTGGATTTAAAAAAAAAAATTATAACATTCTATGGTGTTTCATGCTGTAACTTCAAAAAATTCCCCATCATTGTGATTCCACAAACTGTGACACAACCTCCTTTGCAAACAGATTTATGTAGAAGTCTGGATCTTTAGTTGTAAATTCTAAATGAGAAGAAAAGAATGCAGGATTGTGTTACATCAGCCCCATTCCAGGGGTCCAACCTACATCCTTTTGTGTTCGGGATCAATCATGTTGGCTAAGTTGTGGATCATTTTCAGTTTTGTCTTGACATTTTGTAGTTCCAGTTTGTTGTTAATTAGATGGAGGAAGATTTCCTGTGAGACAGTAATGGATTCAGCCTGTAAACTGTCAATTCCTTCCAACTGTTTTTGCAAGTATACTGATTGCTAGTAGAATTCCTTGTTGTGTAACATGCATGCTATGTTCTTATTATTGAAGCCCTTCTCATGCTCAGTTCAAAATCCACTTTGGTAAATGGATGCAAATGTAGAGACAGTGTCTTCCTGTGAGCTCCATTGAGAGTCCATGGCAAAGTAAGGTATCAGTTGTTTTTCAGTCAACCAACCACAAGATTAATGATGGCTATGGAGTAATTTTGCAATATGATTTAGGACTCTTAGGTGTTTCGTTAAACTTTGTTTGAAATAAGTATGGGCTGAGCACCCTGTATGTTAGAAGGGAAGGATGATTGCACCTGATAAATTCTCATGTTGTTCGTTTTATCTTTGTTGACTAAGCAGATGAAAAAGTCGTCCTTTGCCCTACTTTTCTGTGTGTTCTTGGATAACATCTTCACCAAATAGCAAAGTATTCTGTGGTTTTATTTAGACATAGACACAAAGGGTTTAAGTTGGAACACATTTACTCCTGTATGGATGCTTTTTGCCATTATTGGGTAATTTCTTATGATTGTCAAACCATCTTACCAAGATCAGTGTTTATTTTCATTCTTCCTGTAATATTTCCTCATTTTTAAAAAGAAAAGGAGTACTTGTGGCACCTTAGAGACTAACCAATTTATTTGAGCATGAGCTTTCGTGAGCTACAGCTCACTTCATCAGATGTATACCGTGGAAACTGCAGCAGACTTTATATACACACAGAGAATATGAAACAATACAATGAAACAATGAAACATTTGTATTTTTCCAACTTGCTTTTACAGATCCTCTACTTAATGTTGAAAGCCTGATCTGAAGGAGTATAAACAAGGAAAAGCTAGTCAATTATTTTTCTAAATTGCTCTTATGTGCTGCATTCAAGGTGGTCATGTTAGCATAAAGGAAGGTATTCTTGCCAAGTTAAAGGCTTTTCCTGTTATTTATTTTTAATAACAGAATAACCCATTTTTCTTTACCATTTTTTTCAATGTTGAAGGCTAAGATTGCTGTTAAACAAAGCTGATGTTGAAGATCAAGAATTTAAGTTACATTTAAATTGTGTTGATACCATTGAAAATGTCTCACTTCAAGCATCAAACTCATCAATGTTCTGCTCTTCCAGTTCAGTAGACAAGATTTCATTTAATGACACATTTGATCTTAAGTCAAAGAAACTAATTTTCTTGCTTTTTGAGTTGAGCACTAGCTACTTTACATTCTTGACAGTGTTTAAAAATTATCAGTTTCTATTACTCAAGTCCTTTCAACTGCCTATTTGTTAATACCTCCTTCAACTTGAGGTAGCCTGAGTCAGATAAATTCTGATATTAAGATTTTGTAATCACTAACCAGTGATCACCCTTTTTGAGGTATGGTAGTTTTCATGCTAACTACAGTGAGAAAGAGAAAAAACTCCATACTGAATTTCACAGTGTGAAGACTGGAAAATAAGATGAGCTAGCTAGTTTATCTGTGGTCACATTACCAGATGCCCTGTGCACCTTCTGGAAGTACCTAGACTGTACCAAACCTCGCTCCCTGCTCCCACCCCTCTCTTTACAGTCACAATGATATCACCAATCCCCTTTCTCTTCTGGGCAGTTTCTTAGTAAGTATAGTTTTTTTAAAAAAGAAAGTCAACAAAATGGCCTTAAGAAACAAAACATGCTTTGTGAAAAAAAAAAATTTTTTAAAAACTTTTCATGCGTTGCTTTGGTTATTGTTTTTTTCTCCCTTCTTCCTCTTTTTCCCCAGAACTCCTTTTTTCTTTTTGCCATTTGTAATTGAAAAAGGTCTGTGGGAAGGGGGAAGGGAAAGAAAAGAGGGAAGAAAACAAAACCTGAACAATTGAAAAAGCAATTTTTTTAAAAGTTATAAAAACATATAAAGTCAGAAAATTTCTCATTGTTTTATAAATAATGTTTCAAAATGTGATGTTTTTCAAATTTTTCATGAAATATATCATTTTTATCAGCTCTGCTAGTAAGCCTAACATGTAAAAAGAACCTTGAAGATCTCATCACTTCCCTCTTAGCTTTTTAAAATAGTAACTTTGATTCACAGATTGAAGGTTGAGCCAAACAGTTCTAGTATCAAAGTACTCTCAGATATTTCATATAAATGTGTTATATGTCAAATATGTCATTTAAATACTTGAGAGGGACACAAAAGTTCAAAAAATAAAACTCCAAAGCCTTCAGATTTTTGTATTGAGTGCATTTTATAAATGCACATTATTATTTATTCGTTATTGCTTTTTCTATTTTAAGATTAACTTTTTATAGAAAGTAAATGTACTTCAATAAATGTATCCTCTAGTAGACAACCTTATGCATGGTTGTGCTGTAAATCTTAATTTATTTTAGTCAAGCCATTGATCATTTGGCCTTCAAAAGATTATCATCTTTTAGCAGAGTTTGAACTTTTCTCAGGGTGCTGCCACATGAGAGACCAGTGAACAATAGGACCTAGCCAGTCCAATTTTCAAATATTTGAGGAACGCTTGGGGGTAGATATGGAAGTCTTTCCATCAGTTTAGACAAAATATCCAGTGAGTGCAAAATAAAACATTTGACAGAAAATTTTCATTTTGGTTTAATGTTATGGTTTTTCACTGAAAAAACAAAACATTATTGTGGGGCAAAAATCCTGCAAAAAATAATTGGAATTTTTCAACAACCCCCATTGAAAACATAGGTGATGCAGATAATGTGTGACTTTCATATTCATTTTGGTTTTCATAAATGAAAGTTAAGTTATTTGAGTTTGACCTCAAATAAAAAAATGTCTTATGTAGCTCCTGACTTCTTTGTAATTTAGAAATTATAGATGGAAAAAGATCTATTAGGCTTCCTACTCTGTTCTTCAACCAATGCAGGATCTTTCCTTCTCAAGGAATGCTTTGTCCAGTCTAGTTCAAAATGACTCCTGCAATAAGTTATATTATTTACAAGAACAGTTTTCTCCTTTAAAAGATGGTTATTCATTCTAATAAAATGCATTATTTGAAATGTCTCCTGCTATTCTGTCTAAATACGCCATAGCTCAATTTCATCTTATTATTTCTCATTATTTCCCTTTGAAATTGTTGTCTTCGTGACAATAAAAAGTCTTTCAGATAGATAGTTGAAACTGAACTTCTAGTGCTCATGAAAGATGCGAGGTTCACAGCCCTGCAGATTTTAAATCCTCTGGTTCACCAGAGATCGGGTATGACTTCACTGAAAACTGTTCCCACGCTGTTCTGCCAATGAGCATTAAATTGAACGGTAATGATCATTAACTCGAATGTCTCTAGCAGTTGGAAAGTAGTTCAGTCTTCATGGCCTTCCTATTACTTTCCTTTACTGCTGGATCTCTCAATAAAGGCAGCAACTGTGGTGGTGTTTATTATGCTGTATAAAATCATCCAGTAGGGTATGAACTGAAAGTACCAGCACATTTCACATAGGCCACTGAACAGCCATAAAATAGTTTTCTGTGACAACTCGCTAGTGCTGTTTTCAAATACCTAGTCACCTAGATTGGGAAAGTGCCCTGTCCTATTACCAATTCCCTAAACTATCCAGTCCCTCCGTAAAATAGTTTGTCAGTGATATGCTGGAAGAAGCATTCAGGAACCCCATTTTGTCATCAAATTGAACAGATGATTAGGATAATTTCCCAAATCTTATATGTAATCTACCCTTCCTTGGGATAACACTAATTCCAGAGCTGGCTTACTGTTGGGGGCATAAAATACTTCGGAAGAGCACAGTTATACCATTGACGTAGACCAGATTGAACCAAATATTTAACAACTTAAAAAAAGGTGTCTGAAGGAGGATGCTCCCAGACTCCACTACAAGGACATCACCTCTCTGCCTCCCATTCCAATTAAACAAGTTGAACACTATGCTGTACCATCTATTATACAAAGAGTTTTCAGGAACAAAATATTCCAGCCAACTACATGTAATATAAGTTTATTTGCTGAGCTATCTTGCCTCCTTCCTATCAGAAAATATATTTGTTTTATTGATCAGGCAAATAGATTGCCCAGTTGATCACCTCTGCTGCTGATGAGTACACACACTCTTGGGACTTGGGTTTGATCATGCATAAAGAAGAAAATTTGTGCGGCTTTTTAAAATATTAGTAGCATATCTCTGATGCAGTTCTCCCAAGGTTTCTAGAAAAAAAAATTTCAGTACTTCAAATAGGTCAGACCCTTCAAACCTCTGTTTCTTGAAACATAGCCACAAAGATAACCACAAAATCTGTTTTGTAGATTTCTATTTTAAGACGTAAATGCTTAGGTACTCCATATCTTTGTACTGTCTCTTTCTCTTGGCGGTGGATATTTTATTGTATAATTACTTGGAGAAAGTTAAACTTTTAGACTTCAATAGGGAATTTGGCATGAGAAGAGTTGAAACATTCTCTTCTGAGGAACTTTAACCAGAAACATTAGCTTTTACATCTCAGTGTCAACACGGAGTTTAAGCAATCATTAGATTGTGAGGTTTCTAATGTCATAATGATCTTGGGTACAGTGAATCTTTCCAATTACTCAGGAAGCTGGTTAAATCCCAAAGTGTCTGGGTGGTTGTTTTTCTGTATTAAATCCGAAATTTATAGATGTATTTTGATGGATACAATCTTGAAAATGTGTTAGTCTTAAACATGTAACAGTTACAGCTCTGAAGGACTTTCTATCAGCCAAGACCTCGATAAAATTAAAAAAAACAGGTGTTTCTGATCAAAGAAAGGAAACTGCACATAGGTCAAAAACAATTACACCTTTTATAACAGGAATGATCTTTTCAGAGAAGCAATACATCTACATAGACATTGGTGCGAAGTTTAGTATTAGAAATGGACTAATACAGCTCAGGTAAGCATGTGATTGTGCTTCATTAACTTCAGTTTTGCAGAAGATTATCACTCCAGGCACATGACTCTCTAGGTAATATTTTAACTGAGTTAAATGGCACAAAAATGGTATGTAAGGTAGAAGATGCTGTGTGAGTGAACATATCAGAACAGAAACATGTATATTGCTTTAATTTATAGTATGCTTGTATTGCTGTAAAAACAAACAAATTTATGACAGGTTTCAGAGGAACAGCTGTGTTAGTCTGTATTCGCAAAAAGAAAAGGAGTACTTGTGGCACCTTAGAGACTAACCAATTTATTTGAGCATGAGCTTTCGTGAGCTACAGCTCACTTCATCAGATGTATACCGTGGAAACTGCAGCAGACTTTATATACACACAGAGAATATGAAACAATACCTCCTCCCACCCCACTGTCCTGCTGGTAATAGCTTATCTAAAGTGATCAACAGGTGGGCCATTTCCAGCACAAATCCAGGTTTTCTCACCCTCCACCCCCCCCCACAAATTCACTCTCCTGCTGGTGCTAGCCCATCCAAAGTGACAACTCTTTACATAATCAAGTCGGGCTATTTCCTGCATAGATCCAGGTTTTCTCACATCCCCCCCACCCCCATACACACACAAACTCACTCTCCTGCTGGTAATAGTTCATCTAAACTGACCACTCTCCAAGTTTAAATCCAAGTTAAACCAGAACATCTGGGGGGGGGGGGGGTAGGAAAAAACAAGAGGAAACAGGCTACCTTGCATAATGACTGGGAGTGGCTAAGTCATTATGCAAGGTAGCCTGTTTCCTCTTGTTTTTTCCTACCCCCCCCCCCCCCAGATGTTCTGGTTTAACTTGGATTTAAACTTGGAGAGTGGTCAGTTTAGATGAGCTATTACCAGCAGGAGAGTGAGTTTGTGTGTGTATGGGGGTGGGGGGGATGTGAGAAAACCTGGATCTATGCAGGAAATAGCCCGACTTGATTATGTAAAGAGTTGTCACTTTGGATGGGCTAGCACCAGCAGGAGAGTGAATTTGTGTGGGGGGGGTGGAGGGTGAGAAAACCTGGATTTGTGCTGGAAATGGCCCACCTGTTGATCACTTTAGATAAGCTATTACCAGCAGGACAGTGGGGTGGGAGGAGGTATTGTTTCATATTCTCTGTGTGTATATAAAGTCTGCTGCAGTTTCCACGGTATACATCTGATGAAGTGAGCTGTAGCTCACGAAAGCTCATGCTCAAATAAATTGGTTAGTCTCTAAGGTGCCACAAGTCCTCCTTTTCTTTAAACAAATTTATGATTCATTATCAAATAACATCTATTGGGTGCAAAGCAGGGCATTTGTAATGGAGAATTCTAAATATGTCTCGCTGAACTGAAGTAGCCAACTAGCTAATGAACCTGGAATGAAAGGTGCTGTGTTAAAACACAGCTTGATTAAGCTTGGAAGAGTCTCCTACTCTCTATCATCCAAGCTCTTTTCTCCTCCTCCAAATTCCCTCTTCAAACTCACTTTCATGTCTCATCAGTGATCTTTTCTTTAAGCTATTGTCCCATGTTTTTTCTTGTGTTTGAATATAAATGTTTCAGGGCAGGGGCATGTCTCACTTTGTTCGTGAGGACCATTTATCATAATTTTATGGTGCAATTATTATCATTATTATTATTAATGTTATTTATTATTCTCATTGGCCTAGTGAGGTTAACGATTTAATTCCTATCTCACTACTAACACTGTTGGGAAACAGGTGTAACTCAACTGATTTAAATATAAGATTCACCAAAAAGCAGTAACAAAACAGCTTCTCTAATACCATACTAGTTTCCAAGAAACCAAATAAAGCCCCTTTAAGCATCCCAGCATCATAAGCATCCTATACGATTCCCATATAGACAGCCAAGTTTAATATAGTGAGTGGTTACTGAAAACCAGATTCACCATATATTAGGTCCACCAATCCCAAAGGACCGGACACTGATCCCAAGGTCAGTATGAGTTTCACGTCTTACCCAATAATCACACAGATGCCAATCCTTTAGTAGCTAAAACTAAAAGTTTTAATAATCAAATGAAAAAGAAGGAAGAGAGTTGCAGTGGTTAAGAGAAAAGGAGTACTTGTGGCACCTTAGAGACTAACCAATTTATTTGAGCATGAGCTTTCGTGAGCTACAGCTCACTTCATCGGATGCATACCGTGGAAACTGCAGCAGACTTTATATATACACAGAGAATATGAAACAATACCTCCTCCCACCCCACTGTCCTGCTGGTAATAGCTTATCTAAAGTGATCATCAGGTGGGCCATTTCCAGCACAAATCCAGGTTTTCTCACCCTCCACCCCCCCACACAGTGGTTAAGAGATCAGTATACATACAGATATGTGAAAAGTCCTTGGGTCAGTTTCATAGCAGAGATGGGCAGGTTGCTGATGTGTAAATCTTTCTGGAATCAATTTAAAAGCTTATAGTCTAATAGGCAGTCCAGGTACAGAGTTTGTTCAGGTTCTTCCATGAGAATTCCAAGGTAAATTCAGAGTAAACCTGGAGACCTCAGTCTTGCAACTTAAACTTTCCCTGTCAAAATTTAAGCAGACCTGAGATAAAAATAATCAGGCCGTGGCTTTTTCTTTATAGATTTCTAGCAAGTTTATAAACCTCTTGACAGCAATTGTCACAGCAGGACCTTTCCCCAGTGAAGAATAGGCAGTGCAGAGTGTAGTTTTGAAGCTAATCTTCTCTTTCCTATGCATACACAGGCAAACTGGCTGTATTCATTAACATAAGGCAATTAGCCATTCAAACCATCAAGACAGTTCACTATGTTAAATTACAAGTTTGGAGGAGAGATTAGGACAATAATATTACTACACCACATGTCCCATTTAAATGATAACATCCCCTTTTGATCTCTAAATCAATAGAATACAGTAATGAAGCATTGTGAGACAAGAACAGGATTTTAGCATTTACAAGCTAATTAGATCACATTGTTAAACTTCTAAGAAGATACAGGTAAACAAATACACTTTGTATCTACCCTTGATTTCTCTGACTACAGATAAATGGGTTAATGATTGCTGGTAGGAATCTCTTTGAAATTCACATACAAGTAGATTGTCTGGATTATATTTCAGTGACTCCTGTTAAGTTGTAATGGGTCATACCTCAGTTGACCAGTCTGTTAGTTTTCATCAGAGACTGGTTGTCAGTGGCATCAACTTATCAGAGGTAGGCAGATGACATTAGGCAACTTCTGAATGATGCAAGGAATCAGTTTGCTTCATGAAAAGAAAACTAACATGAATGTTGTCTATTCTTATTTTTGTTAAATACAATACTGATCATCTTGCTTTTGACCCTGTATGCAGGATACGTATCTAGTCACTATTTAAAATACCTATAAAGGAAGGTACTACAGAATTTTCTTCTCCTGAGGTACAATTCATCCTCCTACTCATGACCTAACAAAGTTGAAAGCCAGCTGTTATATTTATGGACAGGTATAGATATGTGGGTATGTGTATGAGATAGATAGAGGACAACTACCATGGTGAAAAAAAGTATAATAGTATTTGTTTCCTTAGGGTAGAGATGAACAGTATGCAACTTCTGAACACTTCTAAAGGACAGACGGGGCTTCTGTGAGATACACATGGGAATTCCACATTTTATTTTCTTTAGTATGTACTTTTTAAAAGACATGAGGGATTAGATAGCTCAGGGGGACTGGTGCCAGAATATGGAACATCTTGTTTCTGGGTCACTAGTTCCAGTCCAGTCCAGGATTTTGTCATTAGTAGTTTGATAACTTATGGAAATGGTGGCAGTCTCATGGCAGTTCCTAATAGGCAGGTATTCACATTCCAAAAACATTCCAAAATGCCTGCATTTATGTTGTTTGACACGTTCAGCAGAGGTACCAGGCAGTCATATGAATGATGTGGAGACCTGGCTATGCAATCTCCCACTAGAGGAAGTTCGTTCAGGTCATGATATGAGACTAGAGCTGGTTGGGATTTTTTCAGCAACATGCTTTTTTTGTCGAAACCAAAACATTTTGCGGGAACGTATTAGTTTCAGTGAAACGCTCGGGGAATGTTGCTCATGTCTAGAATGGAAGTTCTGGTCAACGCATGACTGTGAGTGAGTTCGCACTCTCCAATGGTCAAATGGTTAGAGCATTCACCTAGGATGTGGGAGAGCAAAGGTCAGGTTGTTGCTTCAACCCAGACAGAAAGCCAGGACTTGAACCTAGATCTCCCACGTAACAGGTGGTGACTTGATCCCCTGATCACTATGCTCTTGGGTATGGTTTTGCTATGGGGTATGGTCTTGCTCTGGTTTTACCAAAAAACCACAACCCCTCAAAGTTCTTAGATTGGCAGGGCAATGAGGGAAAGCTAGTGCTTTGTGCATTTGTGCTGTTGCAAATATAAACAGGCTGAGTGCACAGGAAACAGTCACAAGCACTAAATTCACTGACATTTAAAATGTTTCCTTCCACTTCTTTACATTCTCAGCTTAGTGGCTAGATTGAGCCTTTAGACTCTGTCCTGTGTAAGGAGTGCTGGGGCATGCGGTGAGCATGATGAATGTAGCTCACAGTCCCCTGGCTCTAGGGGAAAGTAACCTTATAGTGCTTTCCCCATACTAGCTCAGCAGTGCTGGCCGGATAACTGATGGGGCAGAGCCAAGGTTTCACCCACTCCCTGCCTCTCTGTGCCCATTTCTTGCCCACCAGCACCAGATGCACACTTCCTGCTACCGCCCTGAATCTGCTGCGAAGATAGAGGGAGGCTGTGCTGAGGCGTGTGTGTGTGTTGGGGGAAGGGGTCAAGGGGTGACACGGCTTGACTTTAATTCTCGGCCACAATCTGGCCCTTAAAGTTTTAGAGACAAAATAAAAAAGAGAGAACAGTGGGAGGCAAACATGTTTGTGTTTTTAAACAGCGCATGTTCATTTCCAGCTGATGTTAAATGAGACATAAAGAGCAAAAGACTGAGATCAGTTCTGCCCTCAGTTACACCTGTATGACTCCATTGAAATGAATGAGGTTACGTAGGTGTCTGGGCAGAACTTGTCCCTACAACTGTATTTGCCTGTGTGATGACTAGAAGAATTGGGGATGGGCTCTTCGCCGCTTCATTAACCTTGGACAAAGGGTGTGCATCACGTGGACCTTGGTCCAAAATGTAGTGACTTGAGACATTAGCTAGTCCAAGCAGGATCCCACATCCCTCTTTCTCCTCTGATCATTCTGGAACAACATACTATCTATATTTTCCCCTCTCTCTGTCTTTCTGCCCTCCACAAGCAAAGCAGCAAGGAGTACTGTACAACATTTGCCCTGCAATTCAAGCCTAAAGAGTCATCTGCAGCATGGCTGCTTAACAAGCCCAGTGACTCAAGACCAAATATTTTGATGATTTGACTTACAACCTACCTATGACCTTTTAAGAAAAGAAATATGACCATATCTGAAAGGAGGAGAGTTAGGATATAACCTTTACTGGGGTAATGTGGTCATGCTCCAGAGAGAACACAAAATGCCTTGGGCTCTAACAGAGATGTTTTGGGCCTGATTCTGATCTCATGTTGGTGTAAAGCATTGAAGGTAATGGAGTTACGTGGATGTAAAACTGGGGCATGGGAAGTGAAATCAGAATCAGGTTCTTTCTGTCTATATAGAGCTAAAGGATTGATTTGCAACTAGCTAGATTTTTTTTTTCCAAATCCTCCTTTAAGAAGCAATCATGTTCGTGAAGCACAGTTTCCCCTTATATTTACAGGAATAGTGCTGAGCCTTCTTTAGTAACTAGCTACCGATTTAGCTTATTTGCTCTCTGTTGTGACACTCTTATGGCTCCTATCTTACTGCTGAAGCACAAAGCAAAAGGGAAGAATAGTTAGGACTTCTTTTACATCCAAACCTTAAAACAGTCAAGCAGAATACAGCCATAATGCACCAGTATGTTCTGGGAGCTGTACAAATCTATTATGGTGGAACAATCTACAATATCCACATGGGCCAGTCCTCCACTGAAAGAGAAAGGTGTTCCAGTATCTATCGAGCTAGTCTGATATTACCAAGTGCTGCTTTTATCAAGTGTTAGCTTGCAGCAATTGGCCAGGGCATTTTTATCCTGATGAGAAGAGCAGCACCATTCTCCACACTTCATCCAAACGCACTTCGCCAGCTATCTGAGATGTCGTGCCCAGGACGTGTCTTGCCAGACACAGAGCCAACTACATGAGCTGAACCTGCATGACTGCTTGGATATAACAGGGTGTCACCCTTACAATAACATTTCTTACCCTAATTGGGGTTGGTTTGGGTTTTTTATTATTATTATTTTGTTTTCTTAAGGGTGACATATGTCCCTTCCCTTCTAGGATTGGTTTATTGTCTGTAGATTGTTTGTGAGCAATTTGGTGCAATGTTTTTAATATGCAAAGTTTGACCTGTTGGCTGATCTGAGCTGAACATATAGTACAAGTGGTGTTTTTTTTCTTTTCTTTGACTGGATGAGGGCAACCCTTAGAATCAGGTTTCTGGTGTCAGTTCTCATATTTACAAATTCAAAATGAGCTTTCCCCAAATAGTCACTAATATTTGCTGTTGTAAATTCCTGTTTGATAGGTTTGTCTAGTCCAAAATTCTTTCAAATGCCAAGGTCTGTCTATGTTTGAATTAGCAGTCATGTTTTAACACCATTTGATTTAGCATGATTTAAAATTCTAAGGTAAGCAAAGTCACAATTCTTTTCATAGATTCATAGATACTAAGGTCAGAAGGGACCATTATGATCATCTAATCCGACCTCCTGCACAACGCAGGCCACAGAATCTCACCCACCCACTCCTGCGAAAAACCTCTCACCTATGTCTGAGCTATTGAATCCGCAAATCATGGTTTAAAGACTTCAAGGAGCAGCGAATCCTCCAGCAAGTGACCCGTGCCCCATGCTACAGAGGAAGGCAAAAAACCTCCAGGGCCTCTTCCAATCTGCCCTGGAGGAAAATTCCTTCCCGACCCCAAATATGGTGATCAGCTAAACCCTGAGCATATGGGCAAGATTCACCAGCCAGATACTACAGAAAATTCTTTCCTAGGTAACTCAGATCCCCCCATCTAACATTCTATCACAGGCCATTAGGCCTATTTACCATAAATATTTAAAGATCAATTAATTACCAAAATCATGTTATCCCATCATACCATCTCCTCCATAAACTTATCGAGTTTAATCTCAAAGCCAGATAGATCTTTTGCCCCCACTGCTTCCCTTGGAAGGCTATTCCAAAACTTCACTCCTCTGATGGTTAAAAACCTTAGTCTAATTTCTAGTCTAAATTTCCTAGTGGCCAGTTTATATCCATTTGTTCTTGTGTCCACATTGGTACTGAGCTTAAATAATTCCTCTCCCTCTCCGTTATTTATCCCTCTGATATATTTATAGAGAGCAATCATATCTCCCCTCAACCTTCTTTTAGTTAGGCTAAACAAGCCAAGCTCGAGTCTCCTGTCATAAAACAAGTTTTCCATTCCTCGGATCATCCTAGTAGCCCTTCTCTGTTCCTGTTCCAGTTTGAATTCATCCTTCTTAAACATGGGAAACCAGAACTGCACACAGTATTCCAGGTGAGGTCTCACCAGTGCCTTGTATAACGGTACTAAAACCTCCTTATCTCTGCTGGAAATACCTCTCCTGATGCATCCCAAGACCGCATTAGCTTTTTTCACGGCCATATCACATTGGCGGCTGATTGTGGTTAACCCTACATGACCCTTAGAATTAACCTCAGCCACTTAAAAGGATTGTCTCCTTGTCTGCTCTACAGTTTTCAGAGTTGATAGTTAACAGATCTTACATCCAACTGATAATTCAGGTGTAGACATGCCCCAATTTAAATCGGGGTGAGCTGCTTGTTCTTAGTAACTCTGAAAATCAGGTGGAAGTTGCCTCACTTTAAACACTGAAGTTTGAAAATGTTGGTGCTGATGACTCTACTTGGTTGTTTTGATCCCTTAACTTTTATGATCTATAGAATTTGTCTATTCTGGGAACAAAATGTTGCAGTTTGAGACATGCAAAAGGATATGTTCAAGCTTGCTGGAAGATTGTACAATACAGAGATGATCTTCAGTGGTACAATATCACTTTTTAGAACTTGTTTTAATATGTACCATGTGGTAAACAGGTTCAAAGAATTCCTGACATAAAAATTCCTTTAATGCTTTCAGATGGAAAGCGTCTTAATGTAGAATAATCCTGTTTATTTCTTTGTGTTGATCTCTGGAAGCGTCCCCCCCCGACCCTCCCCCCCCCGCATAACTCCTTTTAGTTAGCATGACTGGCTCCAATTTTAGCATATTCTCCAGTGTTTTGAGAAGTCAATCTGATTGCACTCCTATGTGCTAGATAAAGCCCTTGAAGTAGAATTGGCAGCTCTGGGAACTCATTTTTGATCACTACCTTTAAAGAGCCTTAGAAGTGACAGATTTTGAGACATAAATTACTAAAAATTCAGCATAGGTATATCATGCAATGCCATTCAACAAGAAGGTGAATGTTAGTGTAATGGACAATAATTATTAGTGTTTCCTTGTTGTGCCAATATGCAGAAGCTTAGAGATACAGTACATGAGATTATAAATGAGTTTCCGAATGCATGTTCCTTGCTGCTTGCATGCTATTAGTTTGAAGGGGAAGGCAAATTTATGGATTATGAAAAGGATGTGTGGAAATCTTATGCAACTTTTGACTTTCACAGGTTTCTCATACAATGTGGCCTGTTTATATCCTTCATAACAACTTACTATGTCCCTTTTCTTTACTAAGTACAGGTCTAGATCTTGTTCTCACTTGAAGTTGACATGAGTTTTACTGTTGACTTCAAAAGGAGCAGGATTGGGGCCAAAGCTGTGTCTTGAATATCTAATTCCATTTTTCAAAGTACTACTGCTACTAATGAATGATTCTAGTAAACTTTCCCACATACCTAGTCAAACTGATTGAAAATAATGCCAAGTTTTTTTTTATCTAAGTTGCTGAAACTCTTTAGCGCCTATTGACTTGAGTGGAATTTCTGGGTACTCACCAGATCGGGCCATAATTAGAGAATCTAATATGTGGGCTGAATAGCGGTGAGGAAGGCACTCTAGAACAGCCAAGGCTAGCAGAAGTTTGAGCTGGACTTTATATTCTTGCCAACCCACAAAAGGGGTGAGGTTAGACCCTATATAGTGAATGGACTGGATTCATAGGTTGGCAAAGATTTTTCATGCTGAGTCATGGAAGAAATGGTGTGAGTAAATGAAGGACATTACTTGAAACATTACAGTACTTCCCATTCTGAAGACTGAAATGCAATGAAACAGAGCAGTTGTGTTCCAAGTATAAAAGCAAACATAGGGAGTTATAGTTTAACTTTTTCTTTCATCATATTTAAGGTTGTATAGTGTAAAATTCATCACAGTGCAGAGGGAGTGTACAAAGTCCTAGGAACCACTTAACTGCTCCTTAAACCAAGCATTACATGGCATATAGGATTTATGCAGGCCCTCTGTATTGAGTGAAATTACCTCTGTAGGCTGATAGTTCAATTTGTCTAGTTATTTATGTCATGCTAATGAATCTGGCAGGTGAGTGTCTGAAAAATGTGTTCCAGACAGTAAGCCAGAAAACGGAAAGGTTTTTGGGATGTGCCTCTCTGTGAGCAAATCCACATTCTTCTCACTTCTCTGCTGACATATAGATGTTAAGATTTTAATGCACTCCTGGCATCAAAAGCCTCTGGCTGGAAAAGCTGAATTGTTTGTAATCTAATATTGGCTCTAACCTTAGCTGATTTTTCTTTTCTGGCAAATAAAATAATGCAGCGAACTCATGACATTGAGAAAAACAAGCAGTGAGTGTCCTTTACCTTTACCTGATAGGTTTTACTGGTATAAGAGGAATCGGATTGATTATAGTCTCTGAACAACTGAATGAGCCATTGAACTTTATAAACTTTACAACGATATTAATTTCAATGAACTCTCTCCTTTGAGTCACTCATAATAGAACCAAATACCACAGAAAAATTGTAGATTAGAACTGATATGGTTAGTTTAACATTAAAAGTACAGATGGGCTAACTGATTAGAATAAAATAAGAATACTCCCTCCATGTCACTTCTACCTAACAAACCTTCACCCAAAAGACATACAACCTCATCCAGTTTTTTAAATAGTTTAGTTAATATTTTTGTTTAAATCATGTTTTTCACTTGTGTGCATGTCTGCAGTTCCTTGTTACAGCTGCACCTGGATTAGGAATGCAGAGATGCTGATGGTGGGGCCAATTCTGAGGTGTTTCTGGAATCAGAAATAACATAAAACCTGGGACTTCCAAACTAGTTCTGCAGAAAAGTATCCAAACTATTGTAGTCAGAACCTGTGTGGGCCTGTGGATAGACTACGACACTGGGAGTCAGTCAAGAGCCTTTTGATCAGTTCCCAACTTTGCCACTGATTTGCTTGGTGACCTTACGCTGGTCACTTCCCAACCCTGTGCCTTCATAAAAGCAGTCTCATTGTCAATGGATGCTGCTGAGCACCCAAAAAACCCATGAGTCAATGAGAGACTCAGATGCTCAGCAGCTTTGAAAATCAGGTGCCTTTATTTAGCTTCCTGAATATGGATTTAGGAGGCTAATTCTAAAGTTTGAAAAATTTGGCCTGCATCTCCAATCAAAACAGTTGGAATTCTGAATATCAAATAATTGCACCCAGGCTACAGAACGAGAAGTATTTGCAGTGATTTTTTTAGCAAGTACTTTTCAATAATGGATGAACTGGAGAAAATCCTGTTCAGTTCACAGACCGTTCAAAAACAAGAGTGGAAATGGCAAAATGTGTTGAATACATTATTCATTGTGAATTAAATGCAGATTAAAATGATCACCGTCCACCTTTTTTGCATGAAAGTTTCACTGCAGTTTGATCTGTTTTCTTATACAGTCTTCAGAGAGACTAATTTCTAAAGCATGTATGAAGACTTGGCTTTGTTTCTGCTTATAAGTCTCTTAGTTATGTATTGGTAAAATGGTCTGTGTTTAGAAAGTCTAGAAATCCAGTCATTTACTGAAATAATCCTTTGTGTACACAGCCTTCTAACAATTTAAATGTAATTCTGTACAGCCTAGAAGACAAAGATGGATATTGGGTTATATTCTGTCTGAAAGTTCTGCCTCAAAACGTGTTTTTAAATATGGAGTTGGTTCTTGTAGAGGTTCACAGGAATGTGTCGCTTATACTGAAGTGAGCTAAGATTAATGCAAGTTGGCTTGATACTGCTTTTTTTTAGCAACATTTAGCACGTTTTTTCTTGTAGAAATATTGGAGGAGAGTTAGAGATTATGCAATATGAATTAACAGCTAATGAGCTGATTTTTTTTTATATAGTTCTTTTAAAGACACGTGCAGATGAAAGCCAGAGACAAAGGACACTTGATTTTATTTACCATTAACTGTGATGAGAGTAGTGTTTTGTATGTTTTCTTAATTTGCCTCTATAACTGAAACGAAGAGCCCAGATTAGTGTTGTTTCTAAAATCCACAGAATCATAAATTATAAAAGAAAAAGATATACTTGGTCATCTGGTTCATCCTCAGAAATGCTACCCCAAAAGTTCAAAAGTTATAAGTCAGGCCCCAAAAAATCATTAGATTTTTAAAAGTAATAAATTTGGGGGATTTTTTATTTGCTTCTACCTTTTAAGCCTTTAAGGCTTTATGTTTTTAATCTTTTCTCCACAACCATGAGGGCTAGAAACATTTTTAAAATAAAAATTGAGATACTCATGTTATTATATGATTCAGGAGCTATGGTTTTAAGAAGAACACTAGCTATCTCAAGACTTGTGAGTACATACATCTTTGCTGCCACCAATGCAGCTTCTCTTTTGGTGGTGGTATTAATTTTAAAAAGTCAGATTAGGTCTATGACTTCACTAGGAAACTAATATTTCCAGCACACGGTCTAGAGAGGTGGGACATAATATACTAAAGAATGATACCAATACAGGAACAGAAAGCTACAGGAGACATCCCTGATGGGCATCCTTGTTGTATGTAGTAAATAGCTACCAAGTGGGAAGCTAAAGATATCGGAGAGAAACCCATGAGTGTCAGTTAGGACAAGAAGAAGTAGTTTAAGTTTATTAGAAACTGTGGAAAAATTGGAAAACAGAACAAGGAGTAATGGTCTCAAGTTGCAGTGGGGGAGGTTTAGGTTGGATATTAGGAAAAACTTTTTCACTAGGAGGGTGGTGAAACACTGGAATGCGTTACCTAGGCAGGTGGTAGAATCTCCTTCCTTAAAAGTTTTTTAAGGTCAGGCTTGACAAGGCCCTGGCTGGGATGATTTAGTTGGGAATTGGTCCTGCTTTGAGCAGGGGGTCGGACTAGATGACCTCCTGAGGTCCCTTCCAATCCTGATACTCTATGATTCTATGAAACAAAAGAAGTCCTAACTGTGTGATAGGCCCACAACTAGATGGAGAAGATAACATTGTTAATAATGATGCAGAAAAGCAGAAACGTTCAGTAAATATTTCAGTTCAATATTTGGGGGGGGAAAGCAGGATGATGTACTCAAATCAAATGAGGAAGATGAAGTACTTTCCAGTGCTTCTGTAAATGGGAGGATATTAAACAGCATCTACTAGGGATAAAGATTTTAAAATCAGCAGCACCAGATAACTTGCACCAGAGTCCCAAAAGAGTTGTCTGAGGGGATCCTTGGCCTGCTGATGTTAATTTTTAATAAATTTTGGAATATCGGGGAAATTCCAGAAGACTGCTAATACTGTGCCAATATTTCAAAAAGGGCAAGTGGGATGACCCAGGTAATTATAGGCCAGTTACCATGGTATCAAACAAAATAATGGAAAAGCTGATATAGAATTCAATTAATAAAAAAATTAAAGGATGGGAATATAATTGGTGCTAGTCAACATGGTTTTGTGGAAAATAGGACTTGTTAAACAAACCTGATTTCATTTTTTGATGAGATACATGTTTGATCGATAAAGATAACTGTGTAGATGTAATGTATTTAGACATTTGTTAGGCATTTGACTTGGTATTACACAACTTTCAGATTAAAATATTAGCACCATACAATACCAGCAAAGTGCATGTTAAATGGATAAAGAACTGGCTAACTGACATATCTAAAAAAATAGTTGTCAGTGGGGAATCATCATCGAATGGGGATGTTTTCTAGTGGGGTTCTACAGGAGTCAGTGCTAGACTCGATGCTGTTCAACATTTTAATAATGATCTGGAAATAAATATAAAATCACTGCTGCTCATAAAATTTGTGGGTTTAGTGGAGAAAGGCATAACAAGAAACCATAGCTGGACACTAAAGCCAGACAAATTCAAATTAGAAATAAGGCATAAAGATTTTACTGTAAGGGTGATTAACCATACTAGTAAACTACCGAAGGAAGTGGTGGATTCTCCATCTATTATGTCCTATGACATACAGAAGGCGATACTAGGTGATCTAATGTCTCTTCTGGCCTTACAATCTGTGAATCTATGAATTGTGAGTGAAGAGAGAATCTCAAAAATGCTCTTACTTTCTGAAAAGAAAGCAATGAGATTATTATTATTTGCTAAGTCCCAACGATCTTCTTAATACTATATAAGACATAGAATGAAGATAGCAGTGTCCTGAAGATGTTAAAATCAAATGTCTGGATGTTGCAAACATTCACACTTGTGCTTAGCTTATGCATATAAGTCATTCCCATTGAATTTAGTGGGCCTACTCATGTATAAAGTTACTTGTGTGTGTAAGTTTCTGGAGCATCAAGATGGAAGAGACAAAATGCAGAAGATGTGGTGCTCAGACGACGATTTAACTTTGAGTTAAAAAAAGAAGAAAAAAAGAGGTTTCCTATGTAGCTGGAACAACAGCTTTATTCTATTAAGAAGTTTGAGGACAGGGGAGTAAATCTTATTCCATAATGGTGTCTACAATCTGCATCTTTTAAAACAGATATATACCCTCCAGGGCTCTCAGTATCTTCCACAGAAATGTGCATATACAGATTTTACTGCTCTTTGCTATCTGAAAAGGGTAGGCAGATATAGATTACCAGATCTGCCAATTTATCTTTTGCAATGTGTACCATGTAAACACTTCTATCTTTTATACACCATGCATGCATCATTCTTGAAAGTTCAGCTTCATTGCTGCAAAAGTAATTTTTGAAGGTCACCTTCTAAAGGATAAAAACCTGAAAGATAATGTAATATATGTTCATCTTAAATTATATTGTGCAACATTTAGAAACTATCAGCTTTCACTCCTTAAAGGTCTGATCTAATAAATTCTGAGATAAAGTACATTATCAGCCTTTGTGGGATTTGCCTGTTTGTTATGAAAAAAGCCTAGCCAAATAACTTTTGAAAGCTGTAAATAGTAAACCCCACTTTTTCCTTAACAGATTTTAAATTTGACATTAGTCCTACAGCACTCGATGTCAAATAGGAAAGAGAACACTACAACACATGTGTCTTGTAAGCACATAACTAAGAGCTTATTCTGATCTCTCCGTGGTGGTAAAAAAAGACTGGGGGCATAAGCTGTTATGTATTTATTCCCCATGTGCCATTCCTGTACATTTTAGTGAAATAACACATCAAGTACACTTTAAGAAAATAATTGGATCTCTCTGCATTTTACCAGTCAGTGCAAGTAGGCTATGCGAAACAACAGGCTTTCCCAAATCTAAACAATAGTCCATAGATCTTGGAAGACTGGGGAGAAGTATCCTCCCGCCGTGAATGGGAAAGATTAAGACCTATACTTGCTTCAGTTGTCTTTGCTCCTTTCCCTCATGCCAGCTAGCACCACAGTCCCTTTCTACTCTTCCACCCCTGCTCCTCTTCTCAAGAGCCTGCTCCTGCCCTGTACACAGAGGAAATACAGATCTCCTTCTCCATACTATAAGTAGAGGAGAAGAGGGATGGCTCAGATATAGGTGCAGTTAGAAGAGTCTAATAGGGGAAGGAGGTCCAACAACCCTGCCTAAGCCCGCAGGAGAAATCTGCAATTAAAGGAAAGATTTAATTATATAGATTTAAAAATACTGAGGTTTTATTTGTTTGTTGTTTTCTTTTACTTTTTTCAGACCCAGATTCTTACAATTAAATGATAGTGATATAAAACAGGCTATTGCCAGAATTGGATGTTTTTATAGTGCCGCATGTAACAAAGGGAAAAAATACTTAGTAGTTAAATGGGAGACTGAGGATTAATACTTGACCACTGACTTGCAATGTGACCACTAGCAACTCACTTAAAATCTTTGGCCAGAATTTTTAAAAGTGACCTCTACTTTTGGTTGCTTCCATTTTTGGGTTCCCAATTTTGAGACATGTTGAGCCTGATGTACAGAAGCTTTGATGGCACATGGTTCCCATTGATCTCAGTTGGAGTTGTGAGCCGTCAACACATCTGAAAATCATGTTGGGCAAGCAAAACTGGAGGCACTAGAAACCAATGATAGCCTTGAAAATTTTGACTTTTGTGCCTTCTCCCCTCCTCCTCCCATTTGTTTAATCAAAATGATGTAAGGCCTACTAAAAGAAGAGTATTGAGAGTCTCAAAAAGTGTGTGTTAAATACATTGAGATCTTTGGATGAAAGGCAGGAATATGCAGAAATATGACAATATTGTAATCATCCTGTGTTATAGGCTGATGACGTGTAGAAGAAAATTTGTCTTCAGGTTTGGTGTTTCAGAGAAGGTCTGAATTAGTAGTTTCTTCCAGTAAACTGTTTATGATATTACCCTGCAATAATTCATACTATAGAAAATATAATCACGTGGCATCTCTTGGGTCATTTGAGTCATCCATCTGTATTGCTGTCTGCAGGACAATAGTCATAGTGCCCTCAACTCTGCTTTAATAAGTGTGCTCCAAGCTGATCTTTCTGAAAAATGAACTTGGTACAGATAGCCTGATGAATGTGAATGGCCATATAGTGCTATTATTCCATTTGCACAGATCCCATTCAAGTCAGTAGGAGTTTTGCATGTAGCATATACCGTGTAGCTTTTCATGTTCTATATCAGGGATTCTCAACCTTTTTCTTTCTGAGGCCCTGCCCAACATGCTATAGAAACTCCACGGCCCACCAGTGCCACAACGCTGTTTTCCTGCAAAGCCAGGGGTAACAAGAAGGGCAGCTGCCCCACACCATAGGGGTCCCCGAAAAGCTAAGTTGCTCAGGTTTCAACTTCAGCCCCAGGTGGCAGATCGCTGGGGCTTCAGCCCCACACAGCGGGGCTTCAGCTTTTTGCCATTGGCCCCAGCAAGTCTAAAACTGGCTCTGCTTGGCTGCCCCCCTGAAACCTGCTCGTGCCCCCACTCAGGGGGTTCCAGACCTCTGGCTGAGAACCACTGTTCTATATGATGGTTGGAAGTGACTTACTATTTCAAGGGTTGACTAGGGAAGGAGTGACTTGTTCATGATTTAATTGGGGATTGGTCCTGCTTTGAGCAGGGGGTTGGACTAGATGACCTCCTGAGGTCCCTTCCAACCCTGATATTCTATGATTCTATGATTCATACATGGAGTAAATCAGGGGACTTAAATGTCAGACCATGGTTTCAGTGCAAGTTAAAAGCTTTGCCAACTAATTCTAATAGCAAAACATAAACCTCAGCCTAAGATTTCCCCCCAGGCCTGACAGTTCCTTGTGTTCCTGCAGGATTTTCCCTGCTCTTTGACCAGAGGGATCATGCCCACCTCTCCCTTCCTGGTAGATTTAACAAGGAATCTCTGCCGCCACAGGACAGTATGAACTTAATCAGCAACTTTATCCTGATTCTAACTTACGGTAACAGTGTGAGACTACAGAAGACCCCTGCATCCCTTATGGTCTAATAAATTTGTTAGTCTCTAAGGTGCCACAAGTACTCCTTTCCTTTTCACTAACTCCTTTTTACTAACACGGCTGCTACTCTGAAACACATCGCTGTGTGTGATTGCAAATTTTACTGCCTTCCTGTCCTTTTTTTTTTTTGCATCTCCACCCTCTTATTTGGCTAGCATGTTATCTGCAGGCCATGTCCTGTCCCATTATGCAGAGGACCTTGACTACAATATAGGTCCACAGCACAAAATATCGATTGGGCAGAATTTGGGGAAACCATGCAATGTTCCTTGATCACTGCCCAGGAAGGAACAAAACTCTCTCATCCTAGAATATCGGGTGGGTGTGGGATAGAAACGGAGTGGGGTGGAAATTACTGGGTTGTTGACTATAGGGTCCATGCATATGTTCATGTGTTGAGTAGCATGATTAAATTATCCTTAAGCAGTTATTGTACTCCGAACATTTAAAGACAAAGGATGCAAATGTAAATGCAATTAATTCTTCAAAGTGTGGGGTGCACTGTGATTAAAGGAATCTCACAATAGTGAAGAAGTTCTGGGAGTTTCTATAATATATTTCTGCTGACCTTAAAATAGAAAATACAAAAAAAATGAACCAACTGAAAGCACGTTATTCAAAAAAAGACAGAGCATAAAATCCAAACCAGCAGGAAAGGACCTCGGGCAGATCCTCAACTGGAATAAATTAATATAGCTCCACTGAAGTCAATGCAGCGATGCTGATGTATAACAACTGAGGACTTTGTCCCAAAATATTATTGAAACAATTTGTTCAAAAAAAAAACATGGAGGAAATTTTTCAAACTATTTTTTAAAGTATCTCAGTATGCAGAATAAATGCCAGTATGACTATTCCTAGGCAGGTTTTATGTTTCTGAGAGTAATACCTTTTGTTGTTCTAAACAATATCCAAAATGTCATTGCTTGTAATTCTGATTTTATTGGGTCCAGTAAAAAGAGCACAATAATATTCTATTGTTGTCACTTAGTGTTTAGTGAAGAGGTAATTGGCTTTAAATTCTTAAATAAGGGAATCAATATAACATAGTAGGATAACCAAAACTAAAAAGACTCTGTCTTAGTTCATAAGGCTAGATCACTCTTTAAAAATACTTTGCTTTATATTACTTTAGAGCAAAATTTAAAGGGTGCAGTATAGTACACATAAGTCAATTTGCAATATCATGGAATAAATATTTTGGTAATATGTTTGAAAATAGTTAATGCTATACTGAGCAACTAAGTATTCCTTTACTTTTAAAAAAAAAGTTATTATGTGGAACATACAGGACACAGTGTGAAGCAGGAGCACATTGAGCATGAGAGGCAGGGGAGATATTTTTAACATTAATTGTTCCTAGTGATATCAGTTACATTGGGGTGAACACACCAAGCAGGAAGAGTCTCAGCATGGTAAGCCAATCCATTGGGAGGACGAAAGGGTAATCAACTGGCTTTCTACTGGAGCTCTGCACATCAGTCTTTTTGAATCAGCTTTCTGATGAGACTTGGTAGGATGTCTTTGGTGAGCAGATTTACACTCACTCTGACATGTGTTCTTTTGGGTATTAGTGGCAAAGAACTTTTCAACTAGAAGCCTGCAGTCCAGTGTCTCTTCTCTAGTGTAAAAAAAGGAAAGTGGCATAATGGTACTAATGGATTTGGGAAAGAGAAATTAGGCTGGATATATAATTTCTTGGTATCCACAGTACAATACTTAACGGTTTGCCTAAGGCTTCTTTTAACGTTACCCATAGCAATGATGAAAATGGAATTTCAGTATTGTAAGACATAGCTTGACCAGTATTATATTGTCATTTGCTATTATGTTTGGAATAGAATGTTGAGATAATTCAAGCAATTTTATTGTCTAATGTACAAGGCATGACTCTGTCAATACATCTTGTGCATACTAATTGAGCAGACATCACTCATTTGAAATAATCCATATGCTTATTTTTATAGGTTTGTTTCTGTTTGTTTTTCATTTGCACTCTAAACCAGCAACAGGGCATATCCTGCAAATTAAAGATCACCTGATATTATGTTTGTATCCTCTATTGTCTGATTTGTATCTGTTCTCTGGATTGTAAACTCTCTGGGGGCAGAGACCCATATATTACTGCATGTTCCTGTAGCACTCAGCCTGATTGTGACCCTATCCTGATTGGGGCATCTGGGAAGTACTACAATATAAATAGATTGTAATACTGTGGGGGAATCGAAGGTCATATCTGCATTCCCAAAAGGAAGTAGTGGCAGCAAATACAGGAGTCAGGGATTCTTCCTTCTCTTTCCTTTTGTCCTCTCCTCTACCAGTTTGCTCAGAGGTGGGAGGAGAGGCTATAGCCTAGTGGCATGCATTATTTAATACCTATCTGGGTACTGATAATTGCTGCATTCCAACAGGAGTAGCCCAGTGGAACCTGATTATAATGGAGTAAAATTCCACTAAAATCCATTAAACTAAGTTCACTACATTTCCATTTCTATATACGGTAGAATGAGAATGCCTCAAGCCCTTTACAATGATCTACAACCCACATCCATTTTTCCATGGAATATAAAATATCAGCCACTTTGAAAAGGAGGTCATACTTGTCAAATCCTAATTCTGGATCTACTTAACTAATGTTTTTATATCAGCAACAAATGTTAGTACAGCAGAAAACATTAGGAGATTCATGCATTTTTTAGCAAGTCCCCATTTATCAAAAGCTTTTGTACTAAAACTCTGATTCATTTGCATTTAGCACAGCTGTGTTTTACAACAGCTCTGTATATATACAGCAGCTAGGACTGACCTTTATTTGTGTACTGCTAAGTACTTGGAAGTAAAGATGTGGCACTATTCAGTCAAGCAGAGTACTCTAAATGTTTTAAGTAATCCAAAAAAATACAATGAATGTGTGCATTACCTACAAACACCGCTACCTTCCCGCATCAAAGTGGTAAGCCATTTAAAACAAATAGATTCAAAAGATAAATTGTGCTTGTCCAATCCATCCTACAATTTTTTTTATCCCTTATAATAATTTTTGAGTTCTTAGTTATGTCTTTGGAAATTCTCTGCTTTGGGGATTGGATTTTTACACACTGTGATCTTGAGTTTGTTTTCTGGATTGCCTCATAAATAACAGAAGAGCATTAAACATGCAAACTGAGCCGTAGGCCATGGCAAGCCAGTCACTGGAGTTACTTTGCTTCTGGTACTGAAGATCCCGGGTTTGATCCATGTTGATGATGTGGGGTAGGAGGTCTTTGATTTGTAGCGGCCGATATGTGTAGGTGCCATCTAAAAACTGGGAAGAGGTGATATTCTGAGAGTACTGGGGTTACATAGTCACTTGCTCCATGATCTTAATGATTTTTGTTGCATTTTTCTGAATTCCCTCTTTGTGTATATGTTTCGGGTGCTCAGAACTGTTGACAGTATTCGAGGTGTAGTCTCACCACATCTTTTTATTTGTGCTTTGTAATTGTTCCTTTAAATATATACTTAAATTGGAATGAATTTATTAGCGGGAATGTACCTTTTTTTTATTTTTATTTCTTACGTAAAGACTGGCTTCCACTATGGACAATTGTTGACAATTGGTGTTAGCAACAGGTATACTTGAAGCAGTGCAGGACACCATTTAGATACAAGTGTAGACAAACAGAAACTCATTTCAGCACTATTTCAGAAATTGTGATTAAAAGATGCAGCAGGACAGTGGGGTGGGAGGAGGTATTGTTTCATATTCTCTGTGTGTATATAAAGTCTGCTGCAGTTTCCACGGTACACATCTGATGAAGTGAGCTGTGGCTCACGAAAGCTCATGCTCAAATAAATTGGTTAGTCTCTAAGGTGCCACAAGTACTCCTTTTCTTTTTGCGAATACAGACTAACACGGCTGTTCCTCTGAAACTCAGAGAGAGAGACTATCAGTCAACAGCTTTAAATGCTGCATTTACAGAATGAAGAAACTTTACCTTTAGATCTTATTTTCCTTAGATTGCATCTATAATATATCTGCCTAGCACAAACTACACATCTCAGATGTGGTTCATTTCTCTTTGTTTCCATTTTCCATACTTTGTGAAGTCGGCCTGCTTTAAATGGTCACTTTTTTCAAACTCAATAGATTGTTTGAGTGTAAGAAAATATTCTGGACTAAAAATAAGGAAACTGATCAAATTAGGCAGATCTCCATTTGCGTGTCTCTTCAAAATAAGAAATTAGACCCCGGGTGGTAATTATCTCTTACATCATATGGTATGCAATGTTTTATTAAAACAATTCAAGTCAAGGTTATGTGTGTCTCCTCTTTGACTTTTTTTTAAAAAATAGTGGTTTGACAGTTCTTAAATTTATGCTAGATAGTGAAATCAGTATTAAAAAAGTGCAACTACAGTGATTAAACTTTTCTTTTTAATCTAAAAATGGAATTTCTGATTTCCAGTTTACATTCTTTACATCCACTACATTTCCATAGGCTTCAATGGAGATTTGGTATGCTAGGAAATTAGGAGTGGGCCCTTGATCAATACTGCTTTGACCTGAGCCGCTCAAAGTAACATTCTTCTTCCCTGAAGACTGGAAAACTGAATTTTCCCTGTACCTCAAAATGAAATATTTTTTTGCCCAAGAAAATATGGGGCCAGTCTGGGGAAATACTGATACTTAAATGGTGAGTCCGTGGCAGCCCTTTTAACAGTGAACATATATATTTTAATCTTATCTACTTATCCTATTCTATGTTGAATATTAGAAAGGTAGGGGACACAGGGTTCTCTACTAACTCCTGGGATGCCTTCTTGTGGCTGTGTCTGCACAAGAGCTTTGCTTGGTCTGGCACCCCACTCCCATCTCATTTCTCTCTCTGGACTCAGGTGACTCTCTTCATGACTCGGCCCTCTGGCCACATCACTATACTCCTCCCATTCCGGAGTAACAAAGTCCCACTGGGTGAATTGTCTCAGGCAGTCTTCTGATCTACTGCCCTGTCTGTGTCACTCTCCGAGCAGCTGGTGTGAGAGTCCAGGCCCACCCACTACTCCAGGTTCCAGCCCAGGGACTCTATGCCCAGCAACCACAGTCTGATAAAGCTCTGACCATGTTAGTGTTTCCCTGCGCTCTTTCATACCTTTCTTCCCTATCAACTGGCCCACATGTGAGTTGCCTCTGGAGCTTCCTCCACTCCCCATGGCTACTTCATTCTCTTGGATTTTTACCAAATTTTTACCCAAATCTGTAGTCCAAGGCAGGATTCTAGGTCCTGTTCTCCCTCCAGAGAACTCCTCCTCCTACCTCCCTTCTCACTAAAGAGTGACTGGATAGCACCTCCCTGCAGGCCTCTCTTACCACCAATGTTGTCTCCTCATAAGCCTTGCCCAGTTCTTTTCCCAGCTAGGCTGCATCAGCCATTAGGTCTTCTCAGTCCTTGGCTCCGCTCCAGGTTGCAGCCTATTGGTTAATTGGCCTGTTGTGGCTGATCAGGCCTTGTGTGGATTGGACACCCCATCACAGTGATTAAAAGAATATTTTTTTCAGTGAGCATATTTTACTTGTGCTGTTCAACTGTTGACTTAAAATATGCTGAAGAGTGGACTGAATATCATCAGATATGACTGTTTGGTTAGGTTTTTTTACATCTTATATAAAAGCAACTCAAGGCTCATTGTGAAAGCTGTACTGTAAATTCTTTTTGAACTCTGCCATCAGTGACAAAATAGATGTAGAAGCGTAGAAATGACCATGCTTTACTATCCACTTTGAAGTGGATAATTACAGTCTACCCATGTTCTTTTATGCGCCTAAAAATGATGGTGGTGATGATCATATGATTGCATTTTGTGTGCAGAGAGTCAAGTACATCAGAGAATACATACCGTATATGCTACATAAACTGCAAGTACCATACTCTGATATAGCATATATATTCACATTACACATTTAGATATTCTATCTCTCTCCATGTGAAAAATAAAGAATGAATGTAATTTTGAATGATATCTTACAAGGTACTACATCATGTCAACTTGATCTGGATCATTAGGCACCAGATTGGGAGGGATCTGGGTTTGATTTCCAGTTATGTCACTGATTTGCTGTGTGACCTTGGGCAAAGTTCTAAACCACTCTGTGCCCCGGTTATGAAGCTGCACAAAATATTTCAGATATTATAGTATTAATACTTTATTTTCCAAAAAATGAAGTTACAGATCAACTGAAACTGTTCATGATTTTACATGAATTTGCCAAATAATCTTGGCCAAAAATATTCAGGGGAAAAGGGAGTGTAGATTCACAAGGGGTGTAGTGTTTGCCAGTCCTTCCCCAGCTGCATCTGAGAAGGGCAACCACTTCATCTTCACAAGTTCCTCATGGAGATGGCCATGAGACCCCAATTGGACCCAGGCTGGGGAACCTCCCCAACCCCGCTGCACATCAGCCTGAATCGGTGTCGAAGAATCCACCCCCACAGACCTCACAGCGGGGCTTAATCGGGAACTTAGGAAGCAGTCCCGTAAGCATGGTCCTAAGTTTTCCTCTAAGTCTACTTCAAAGATTTCGGACATGCCTGCAAGAAAATTCACCAGCTTGACTCATGCGGACTTAGGACATCCTAAGTCCCATAGGCATTGGGCACCACCGCCTCTGGACTGTGCTCCGTCGGTACTGCCATTCCCAGATCCTCACAAGACCCAGAAGACTGATCACTGCCAGATACCATCATCATCACTGGCACCAAAACCCTGGACAGAGTCCCCCTTACACCTGGGAGATCCAGATCTGTGGCTGGACCACAGGACATTTTTGCTTTCCTGGATCCAGCATCTCCCCTTCCCCGCCCCCCCCCACCCTCAGGACCCTCCATTTATATCTCCTCAGAGAGGCATGCCTGTGGGACAGAGCCTATCACCACCCCATACACAATTTACACCTCTCCAACTTCACCTGCAATATTGGCACTGGAACCCAAGTCAGCTTTTTCCTCCGCAGGAGATTTAGAACCATCAGCGGAATTGTTCCTCCTGTACTGCTTTAACCCATTTCCCCACAGCCCTGGGGCCAACCACAATTTCACCTGACTCAGAGTCACTGGTACCCCATGCCATGGGGACCTCCATGACTACTATTTGACCCCTCCTATTGGCCATATTGGGAATCCTGGGAGTAGTACCTCCCCTTCAGAATCAATCCAGTCGGCTAGCAATTTACCATCTGCCTCCCGTTCAAGGGAAGCATCAATTATACCCCTGGATCCAACAGAGGAGGAGGAGGAGTTCTAGGCTCCAGTTCTGGCAGTTCCACCAGAACTTGCCAGACTACCATCATTATCACCAGCGCAAGCAGTGACTTTGACGTGCTCTTCCCCACGTTAGGCAATTCCAAGACCTTCTCTGCAGAGTTGCCAGGGAACTTCAGATTCCAGTTAGACAAGATACAGGACTCCCAGCACAAGGTCTTGAACATCCTCCACACCTCTGGATCTACAAGAATACCCCTCCCTGTTAATGAGGCCATACTGGAGCCAGCTAAGACAGTGTGGCACCCCCCGCCACCTGCACTCTTACCCCTAAAGGGGCAAACTGATGTTGTTATGTGCTGGCTAATGGTTCAGAATTCTTATTCTCTCACCCAGCTCTTGGGTGTTTCAGGCCATTTCAGAAAGGTCCAGACAACAAATTTGCTCCCACAGACAAGGAAGGTAAACACTTAGATCTACTGAGAAGGAAGGTTTTCTCATCTTCCAGGCTTCAGTTCAGGATAGCCAATTAGCAAGCACTATTGGCTAAATGTGATTTCCTGAACTATGCCATGTTTGAGGAATTTGCCAACAGCCTCCCACAGTAGGATCATACTCGTTTCTTATGATCAAATCCTTGATGTGAGGGAATAACAGATCCTGGTACTGGGGAATAAAATAAACCCCAAGGGAAAAATACTGGCTGAGCCTGAGCAGCAAACATGCTCTTGCACTGAAGTGAGCCACTTGATTGATCATCTGCAGACTGCATTGTCCTCTTTCCTTCCTTCAGTTAGCCCATAAAGAGAAACTGATTGCCACAGCTCTGAAGATCAACTTGTGCGACATCCAGTAGATATTTCTGATCTAGACAAGTCAGGACTGTATGTTTCCCTTTAAAGCCAATCAGATGAAGATGTATAGTCAGCTTGCCTCTCAAACAAGGGAATAACTATTACAGAATATGCTTCTGATAATTTATTAGAGATGTATTTTTAAAAGTTTTTTAATTTTTACTTGATTACATAAAAAGTAGCATTTAAGGATCATGAAGTAGGAACTGAGTGCAACTGGTAAAGTAATTCATAGAAATTAAACTTTTTTTTTAACTGGGAACTCACAGATTGTTTTTCACATATAAAAGAGAGGCTCTTGGGGATTGTCGGTACTAAAAATGAAACAAACTATAAAGTCTCTCCCTCTTAAAATTGCTAGAGGGATTTTTGTAAATGACACAGCTTTAAACTGAAATATGAAAAATGTGTTATGCATCAGTTGAACAAGAAGTGGTATCAGATGGTCATGCAAGAAGGATTGACTGATGATATGATGTTACTGCAGGACATCAAGAAATGTCATGACTTCAGTGAAGTTATTCCAGATTTAGAGTGATGTTACTGAGCTCAGAATATGATCTAGTGGAGCTGAACAGGGTGTAAAAGGACACAAGATTAAGAATGAGCTCTCAAAGCAATATTTCTACTGATCTTGTAGATGCCTGCACCCTATGCAGCACAAGTGGCACAGCTAAGCAACCTGTTTAGGCCTCTAAGTATCCCTTGAACTATATCCTAAAGTAACCATCACCCATGAAATTTTATTCTTGAAAGAAACCATCTTCTCTGAAACAGAATTCCCTTCATATGGTGGCTATGTCGGTGAGCCTGTAATGACACTGACATCCTCTGTGAACATGAAAGGAGAGAGAACAGATACAATGTGGACGCTGCATGCTCCGAGAGCCCATTCTTACAAAGAGGGACAAAGAAAAGCTTCCCTATGCCAGCGATGGGTAGCTCCTCTGGAAGTGCTGTAAGGGAAGCTCTCCTCCATCTGAAATATTACCTAACCTGTCTTAATGCTTCATGTTAGTTTATTCCTGTGCAGGGGATCCAGATTTTGATTCTTAGTCAGAGCTGAAGATGTTAAGAGAAAGGGGTATTTGAAATGGAGGTGCCTGCAATATAGGGATTTCAGCCTGGGAAGGTCCTCGATGCTTTGACAGAAACCTTTAGGACAGCTTTTTTGGAGAAGGAGGAGAAAAGAACAAAACAAAGAAATGAAAGTTTTAAGTCTGAATGCCTTCCAAATCCCAAATCCGTGTAACACTTGCAACTTTGCATGTGTGAATATTTGCAGTAACTGTTTTGCTACCCAATTATTTACAGGTGCAATTTAGATGTCTATCTGCTTAACTTATTGCCCCTACGTGGCAGGTAGACGTCAAAGTGATGTTACTTGTACCTGCCAAAAACAACAAGGACAAAATTTTACCCTAGGTACTATTGTTTTAAGGGTGGCAATAGGTCAGCACTCTGTTTTTTTGTGTTTTTTCCCCCAAGAGAGCATATACCTATTTCATGATGATCTCACATTGCATTCAGCATTTGACTTGCCAGCAGCATCATATTGTATCAAATCACCAGCCCTGCATGTTGCAGTTTGATGATACATCTTGTGATGGGGCAAGGCCAGATGGCTATAGTAAAGTAATGGGAGACATATATTTTGGGGCCACAGGCTAAACAAATCCCTGTTACCAGAATAAGCAAATGGCAGCTGCTTCAGGTCAATTAAGACACCTGGGGCCAATTAAGATCTTTCCAGAAGGCAGGGAGGACAGTTAGGTTGATTAGGACACCTGAAGTCAGTCAGGGGCTGGCTGAAACTAGCTAAAAGCCTCCCAGTTAGTCAGGTGGGCGCGCATGTCAGGAGCTGTAGGAGGAAGTTGTGCTGTTGGAAAGACTGGGCAGTACACACCATATCAGGCACAAGGAAGGAGACTCTAAGGTAAGGGTGAAGTAGATCCTGAGAAAGTGGGGGCTGCTGTGGGGAAGTAGCCCAGGGAATTGTATGCGTCCTGTTTCTAAAATGTCAGCTACCATAGCTGATACTATTAGAGTCCCTGGGCTGGAGACCGGAGTAGGGGGCCGGCCTGGGCTCCCCACTTTGCCCCCCTGATTAATCACTGAGACTGGGAGACAACAGAGACCGTGCAAGGGAAGATAGCTTCTCCTCATCTCCCTCACTGGCTTATGATGAAAATGGCTCAGTAGGCTGTGACCCTTTCCTCTAGAGAGAGAAGGGAAGGGCTATGTGGAGGGTCACAGTGAGCCTCTGAGGCTAGTGAAATCCTCCAGGAAATGCGGGACCCACAGAGACAAGGACAGAGCTTTGTCACAGTTTAAATGTCACCAAGTTGAATCAAAGGGTCATGGTGTTATACTGCCGTATTGCAACATGGTTAATGATCCATGGACCACATTACTTTTGGACATGGGAGTGTGTATAAGGAGTAGTTTGGCTGGAAATTGCCAACCAGAGCCCATGCTGGTATATAAAGGAAGGACGAGGAAGCCCTTTCATCTGAGAGCCAGCCAGGAAACAACATGCTCCTCCTTCTGTTCTCCTATCACCATCCTGTGCCTCCACTTGCTGCAAAGCAGTTTCTCATCACCCCAACCTTGCTGCCTTCAGGCTGTTTAAAAGGAGAAAGTGCTACTGCTCCTAAACAGTTTCCTTGCACCCTGCATGGGAGCACTCTGGAAAAGGGAGGGTGGATACAGCTGCCTCTGCTGAATCTCTTGGCTCTCCTCCTCTTCTCTGCAGACCCTATCCTATTGTGACCGCTCCACCCCCACACTTTTTTGTCTGCTGGCCTTTTTTTTCAATAGTTCCCTGATTTTGTGGCCCCTCAAAGCCTTCCCCCACCCAAGCAATATAAGTAGGATTGTTCCAAGAAAAAATGCAAATGGTGGCAACCCTTATGCCCTTCCTCACTATTCCTGTCTGGGTGGTAAGTGTGATGTGCTGTGTATAGTGGGCAGTTATTATATATGTCTTTCCCACTGATTAGGATTTGTTTGCAAATTTGTCTTCATGGATAAGATATTCTTTATTGCAAAAAATGATTCTCTTTTAAAATAGAATAGTCCTTGCATTTTGGGAACCATTGGCTTAAAGAATACTGGCTTAAAGAATACTGATGGTTTGGAATCGGCTTCATGATGAAGATAAACTGGGAAAAGCAGTGTGGTGCATGTAAAACATTCCCCCTATATATTAGTGTTAAGTATTTATTGGTGAACTTATTCTTATAGTGTTAATTGGCCTCATAGGTTCATATATTAAAGGGTGTTTTACATTCTGGTGCTTGTTAGTAAACTAAAATTTGAACCAAGCAGTTACTGTATCTAGAACTATTGATCTTGTACATTGGTGTCACAAATATATTGTTCTTGGACCATGAAGGATAATGATATTTTATCCTTATATTATCCTTTTATCCTTATTTTAAAACATCAAACCTTCTCCTTATTATTTAATTACATTATCAAGTAACTAAATAGATTGCATCCCTATTTCATGGGTTTTTTTGCTGGCTCATAGAATTATTACTTCATCTTTGTTCCACTTGAGCAAAAAACAGGGTTCGGGCTTATTTCTGAAGATATAGGATAAAATGAGAGGGCCCAGTCCTGCTAGCTCTTAGAAGAATAGTACTTACAGGTGTTCTCTTGTGTACAAGTAAGCACTGAGTAAAAAAAAAAAAAAATGTAGTCCTTCCAGATTTTATTTTAATTGGATAACTCCTATGAGTAAGGATTGTTCATGCAAACAAAATTTTTCGGAATGTTGCTATAGGTATATAAAAGGTAAAGAAAGAGAATAGGTAGATAGTATTAGACCCCGGACCATCAAATATTTGGAGTTTGATCCTATGCTCTTTCAGTTCAATGGCAAAACTCCCAATGATTTGAATGGTGCAGAATTGGACCTTTATGCACATGCATAACTTTACTCACATGAACAATCCCAGTGATTTCATTGTGATTAATCAAGTGAATAAAGATAAACACATGCCTAAATGCCGGTAGGACCATGGTCTATATTAACAAAAATATCATGTGCAAGGACAGTAATGGAAAATGAAGATATTTTAATAATATTCTGTTTTTCTCTATTAGTTGGCCAAATACGTTTTCTCCATAGAATTAAAAATGTGAGGAAGTGCATCAGCAGAAAGTGACTCTACCGTGTAATGAAACTAAGAAAAGCTAAAGGGAAACCAATTTTGCTTTGCCGTCATAGTTTTAGCAGAACTTGTAGGCCTCAACTTAAAGTCTTTAGTCTCTGTGTTCATGCACTTTCATAGTTCCACTGAAGTCACTAGAACTCTTCACATGCTTGAAGCTAAACATGTGCATCGGTGTTTCCTGGATTTTGTGCCGTGTGTGTGAAAGGGAACAAGAGTCTGAGAACTTACCTCCAATAGGCAGTGTAGAGCAAGCCCACCCTGGACTCACCCATAGCGGTGGCTCTTGTCCCACAAGGCTGGGCCTGACTCCTGGCTCGAGTCATTGTGACCTGGTGCACAGGGTCACAACACCACTCCAGTTTGGGTCAACTGTCCTTTTGTCATGATGGTGGAGGGGCAGTTGGGCCAAAGTTGAATGAGTGGTGCTGCAGGTGGCCAGGTCACAACATCCAGGGTGGGGAGCTGGTCCCATCCCTGAGAGGAGTTGCAGGAGCCACTTCTGCAGGGTGAGTTTTTTGATTTATGTCATTTTAATCCTTTTCGTTTCCTTTTCATTTCATTTTGTGTTATTTTGCTCTGTGCATCCACCAAGTGTGAAGCTGAATGCAGCTTATGTTGAACAAGTGGAACTTTATCTAACCCTGTGAATTGCTCTGTCCGTGTGGTGGAGTTGCTTCCAGCCTAACACTCTGCATTCCCTGCTCCCTCAATAACAGACTCTCCAGGGAACCTGGGTCCTTTGACTCCAGTTCCACTGATCATGATACATTTCTCTATTTTACAAACCTTTTAATATAAAACATTAACAACAAATAATTGACACCGAGATCCCCAACCTCTATCCCTGTGGCCAGAAGTTGCTAGCACGTAGCCAGTTTGAAGTCTCATCTTTACCACAAACTCAGTTACGTAGTCTGAGATAGTTGGTTTCCTCAACAGGCAATCACACAGAGAGTGACCTATTTCTGTATCCTATTCACCTGTCTTCAAGTCAAGTAAAATGTATTTCTAGACTCTTCCCTATGTGGGATTGGCCGCTGGATGGTTCTCTGTCTCTATGTTCTGTGATAATCTCAGTATGTCTGCAGTAGGGATGTAAATACCATTTAAAATGTTAACTGTTTAAATGATTAAAAATATTTTGTTTAAATGGTTAACCAATTAAAGGCTGGCTGGAGCGGCTGGGGCCACTCCGGCTGGAGCGGCTGGGGCTGAGGCCATTCTGGCTGGGGCTGGTGCAGCTGGGGCCAGCCGGCTGGCTGGCCCAGGGGTTAAAGTTAAGGTGGGTTAACCGGTAAGACTAATGTTTACCGGTTAACATTTTACATCCCTACTCTGTAGGATGGCTCTGGATGTTGTCTGCTGGCTCTTAAGCACCTGTTGCTTCAGATCCAGGGGTGAAAGTAAGTCTAGGGACTTACCGGTACGGGGCTGGGCTGGGGCCGGCTCTGGCCCCCGGAAGGGGTGGGGCCTCTGGCGGAAGGGGCGGGGCTGGAGGGCCAGAGGACCATTTCCCCAGGGCTCCAGCAGCAGGGCTCCAGGGACAGGGCTCCAGCCGCCACTACCACCCCGGGCCCTTTAAATCATCCCTGGACCCTGTCAGAGCCCTGGCGAAGCGGCGGTGGGGCTCCAGGGATGATTTAAAAGGTCCAGGGCTCGGCCGCCAGTACTGCCCCGGGCCCTTTAAATCTCCGCCCCAGCCCTGCTGCCGCTACGCCAGGGCTCCGGCAGCGGGGCTCTGGCAGCAATTTAAAGGGCCGGGGGCTCCAGCTGCTGCTGGGAGCCGCAGGCTCTTTAAATTGCACCTGGGGAAGCCGATCCACCCCCAGTATGGCACACCGGCTCTTGCCGGTACACCGTACCGGGGCGTACCGGCTTACTTTCACCTCTGTTCAGATCACTCGTCCCGCTTGTGTAGTCATCTCATATCTGGGTGTCACTGCACCCCTCACAACTCCTTTAGTCCACTCCTGGTGTCTCTCTAGTGGCAGGATCCTCACAAGTCCCCAAAATTGCGTGTAGCTGCCAGTGTGTGTAAGACTGTAACATAGGGCTCTATCTCCTCCTCTTCAGATTTTTTTCCCTAGTGAAAAACCTATATCCGTTTGAGTCTGTTTTGGGGAGCAATAGGGCTGCTGTGCTGAGGCTTGAGGCAGTGGTGATCTTCACAGTGCTGTAGACTGCTCTGCCTTGTTCTCCAATAAGGTAAAATAACAGATTTACTTTCCTGCTGTTGTCATCCCCCTGCATGGCCAGGTCTGTGCGCAGCTTGATCTCTTCCTTCCACCCGGTCCATTACTAGGCTAAGTTTGCATCTGCAAAATCCAGGGTTATGGGGACTTCAAACCAAGTTCCATGACTCCAGCTGCTGCACTGCAGAGAACGCACAGCTCAAACACTGCCACCACGTCTCATTCATAAAGTGTGAAGATGAATGAAGTTTAAGTTGAACACAGGCCTTCTGACTCCAGATTGTGATACACTCTACACACACTCATCCTAGCTTGCTACACACTCAGTCTCCATGTAGACAAACCCTAAGCATTGTGCGTGTGCCACATTCTTATTTATATGTTGTTTTAAAGAATATTGTATCAAAATGCACTGTCATAAGTACACATATATACTGCCCCATAATTTGAATACTATTGTACAATAACTTAATATTACTTCATTCTCCCCTTCTAGTTTGCTTGCTTCATCCACCTGTTGTGTCTTATCATAAGCTTGAATGAGAGCTCTCTGGGGCAGCAACTGTTTACTGTGCCTAGCAGAGTGCAGTCCAGCCATCCTCTGTCAGTGCCACTATCTAATACTGCAATAAAAATAATTAATAATAAGCAACCTTTTTCTTGCTTTTATTTATTCCATATTGCTAGAGTGTCACAATGCTCTCACTTTTTCAGACAGATCACCAGCAGTCAACTCAGAAATGCCAATATTCTTTTCCACTGCATTTCACAATTCATTCACAGTGAGAAGTGGTTCTTTGATTCAGTACTTGCAGAGTGATGAACTGAGTGAAATGACATAGTTTGAAGTGAACGCATGTATTTGTATTGTGATATCCTCTTGTCTTGAAGCTTTTCATTTTAAGAATCCTGTTGAATAGGATTAAAAAGTGGCTGTTTTCTAAGCAGAAAATAAATTAATCGAAACGAAATTAAGACTACTTTAATTCTGAATAAAAGCATCCATGTAGGGGATTATTGAGGTTTAATTTAACCACTTTAAATTTACACCTGTAGTTAATTCAGATTAACTTTTGATTGTCCCCATGTAGACATGCCCAAGTTTATTATGTGGTGTTGCGAAAAGCATGAAATATTATGTTATAGTCAGTGAGCATTCACTCTGAAATAGTCTATTAGACTGTCATAATAAAAAGTCTTCCCTTATGTTGTTCTATATAGAGCAATGAGGAATTTTTTTTTAAGGAACAAGTCTTTCAGAGAGACCCAATTGTATTAAGCAGATAAGGCAAAATCTTGACGTGCATCTGCAACTTTCAGTGGGCCAGCCCTGAGTCTTTAATTCAGCTTTTTTTAAAAATTCAGATCTCATTTACCATGTCTGTGTAAGGACTGAGTAAGGAACTCTCGATTTGATCCATTGATCTAAATGAGAGTCAGAAGTTCACAAGGAGCTTGAAACCCCTCTTCCACTGGGGGTCCTGCAGCTGGCAAGCCTTGCCCCCAGAGTGGGGAGTGTTGGCCAGGAAGGGGGCATAGCAGGTGAGCTAAGGGCCGCAGTGATGCAGCCAAGGGATATACAGATGCAGTCCATCTGTTGGGTACCGCCTGTTGCTTCTGTGGAACCTTGATTGCACTTTTAAAGCAGCCTTCCCTTGTGGGATGACTAAAAAGATCTTTGTTTACACTGCTGATGCTAAACGAGTAGGTTTTGGGGCACGGATGAGAGATGTCATAATGATAGATATTCTATAACTTGATCGTGACAGTCAGGCTGACCAGAAAACCTGTTCACTTCTCGTGTATCAGATTGAAAGTTTCTGAAGGTCTGTATCTTATTCTTGTGAAACATTGTCTTCCTTTTTAACTTTCCCATGACATCTTCTGTCCTGTCAAACATGTGACTTGCCCATTACTGCCTCGCAAGGGTCTAATCAGTCTGTAGCAGTTCCTGAGAGGTCTTATAGGAGGCACTAAGCCATCGTAGGGCCTGATCCAGTTGACTCCCATTGACTTCCGTGGCCTTTGGATCAGTGCTTCAGTTACTTATTTTGAGTTAGCTCTGATTTTAGACATCGTCAAAATCTATATGTGAAAAATTACAGTAAAAATATCTAAAAATGTAATGAATGATCAACCTCAGAATCTAGAGTGACCCTGCTGATATGCATAGAGGAAAAAATAGATTATTGACACAGTTCTTCAGTTTGAGATAACATGGCTTCCCTTGCATTTTAATCATGTTAACAGAGTAAATCTGAAACTGACCAGGTCATTTGCAGAAGCTAAAAAGGGAAATACAATCCATAATATCTAATGTAGACGAAATGCCCAGAAATCCAATAACAGACTATCACAGGGTCTGCTACTCACCGCTCGGTGGTGCCTCCTTGTGGCTCATCTGGGTAATCAGCTCACCACCATCAGCATCCCCTCCAGCAGTCGCTCAGCCCCTTACCTCAGTCACTCGCTCTGTGGCTCCTCTCTCACTGGTCTGGAGCTTCAGTGCTTCTCCTTTATGGCTTATCCCTCTGGCCAAGTCACCATTATCTTCTCCTTCTGAGGTATTCTCAGAGTCTCCTTCTTCAAAATCTCAGGCAGTCTCCATCTCTACTGTGCTGACTTCGCTACTCCCATAGTGTCTGGTAGGGGAAACCAAGCATGCCCTCTACACTGGGTTCCAATCTAGGGATGCTCAAACCAGCTGTTCAGGTTCATCCCTCTCATACCCTTCCTGCTCCATCCCTGGACTGTATCCTACCCTGCCTTTCTCAGGCTCCACCTTTCCCTCTTGTGACTGCAGGCTTCCCTCCCTGCAGGCCCATCTCCCCCAGTCTACTGCCAACTTCCTCTCTTTATAAACAGTGCCCAGCTTTGCTCCTTCCCCAGCTCCACTTCATCAGCAGTTAGGCCTTCGCACTTCCTGGCTTTCCATCGGGTACAGCCTATAGTTTAATTGGCCTCTCTTGCCACCTTAACCCAATCTGTGCAGGTGTGGGGTGAATACCCCATCACACAAAGGTTTTTCCTCAGACTGTACCCTTTAAAATTTCATTTGCACCATATAGCAAATAGATTTCATATGGTGTGCATGGTAAAATCTGGCAGTATTACAACTTGAGGAAGCTGAACAGCAAAAACTAGCAGAAAACGTGGTTTGAAAAGCAAGGTAAATGCACTAGCAAATGAATTAATGCTAACAATTCATGCTGTCTCCTCCTGCAGTTGGAAATTAATGGAATTTTTTAATGTGGTATCCTTCGATGGCAAAGCACATACTGGTACCAAGATGTTAACCAACATATTGTGTCTAAGTATTGCAAAATCTCAGATCAGTGGAAAATATCGGTGTGTATGTTGTAATACTTAGGCACAATACCCTTTCATTTTGGGTGCCTGGTGTCCTATAACACAATCTTTCTTTTCAGAGGTATTGAGCACCCACAGGCTCTATTACAGATGCTTGGAGCTTTGAAAATCAGGGTAGAGGGAGGAAAAATAGTTTTATATTCGCACGTAAAATTTAATGAATGACAATTAGAGCTCTCTGAAATATTATCAATTAAATTAATAAATCTCTGCATTTGAGGTTTTCACACTTTATTCTGATTTCACAAAAATGTCCTGGCTTAGCAAAATGCTGGAAATTTTCGTGAAACACTATAGATGTTCAAAAACTCAAACACTGAATTTTCACTAGCGGTAAGATCCATTTTTACATAGAGATACAGGTAAATCTGCAAATGTTAATGGTTTATTGTGAAAATCTTATTTTGTACAACATTGCCAGACCTTATTTACCAATTTGCATAATCCTGATAGTAGTCAGATTACTCCAATACAACATACAGAGGGAAGGTGTCTCTGTAACATTGTGATGTAGGAAACAAAAAGGTACTCAACATTGAAACCAAGTACTAGTATTCAGAGTAGCAGCCGTGTTAGTCTGTATCCGCAAAAAGAAAAGGAGTACTTGTGGCATCTTAGAGACTAACAAATTTATTTGAGCATAAGCTTTCGTGAGCTACAGCTCACTTCATCGGATACATTCAGTGGAAAATACAGTGGGGAGAATACACTGTAAAGAGAAAGAAAAGGAGTACTTGTGGCACCTTAGAGACTAACAAAGTAAAACTATTCCCCCCCCCCCCCCACTGTTCCTCAGACGTTCTTGTCAGCTGCTGGAAATGGCCCACCTTGGTTATCACGACAAAAGGTTTTTTCCCCCCCGGCTCTCCTGCTGGTAATAGCTCATCTTACCTGATCACTCTCCTTACAGTGTGTATGGTAACACCCATTGTTTCATGTTCTCTGTGTGTATAAATCTCCCCACTGTATTTTCCACTGAATGCATCCGATAAAGTGAGCTGTAGCTCACAAAAGCTTATGCTCAAATAAATTTGTTAGTCTCTAAGGTGTCACAAGTCCTCCTTTTCTTTTCATGTGCTAGTATTGTACATTAGATGTGTGTTTCTCTGCTGTGGGGACAGAGGGCGATGGAGTTACGGAAGACCACTAATTTCACAAGCTAAAAAATATGCTACTAGACTGGTATTTCTTAGGCAACCCCTGAAAATGTCTAGCTCATAGTTAAAGATATATAAAAAAAGTTATTTTGGACTTAACTCATCCATTTTAACCTATAGTGTACACATTTTCACTACATGATTTGCCTTTGACTAAGCAGTTGTGTTTGCTGCATCGTTTCCACAAACAGAAACTCTTAAACGTGTGTGTGTGTTTAATATTATGTACATGTATTTGTATGTGGACACGTAAGTTGTATTGCATTTTTGATGTGGATCATGTATGTTAAAGTATGAAAGTCACATATAGTTAGTTATTTTTAAACATCTCTTTATTGAACTGAGTATACAAGGAGCATCAGACAAGTTTCTGCTGCTTCTAATGTGACTTCAGTTTTATCAAATAAAGCCATTGAATTCAATCGGACTATTTATGTCAGTAAGTACTGCTTGGCATAAGTGAGAGTTACAGAATCAGGCTCGTAAGGAAGGACAATGAAAGGTACTCTCTATTATCCCGCTCTTTCTAGACAAGATTCCAACATTTTTGAAAAGTGAAGGTTTTCTTTTCTTTCCTTTTGATCACATAAGAGCGCTAAACATATTAATCTGTAAACAACCTTTCCCAGTACATAGAGTACAGGATCTGGCTGGTTTCATAACAGTACTGAGTGGGTGGATTTTTCACTTCTTTAAACAGTCACACATTGTGAAGTTGTTAAATGTCTGCCTAATGTGTTTGAAAACTACTATTTAAAGAATGGGTGGGAGGTTTAGTGAGACACCAGGAATGAAAGGACCCAATCAACTTAAAAAATCAAACTTCTATCTGAAATGTTTTAACAATTATGATTACAAGGAGCACATACAATTAATTTTTATACCTGTTTTTGTTTGTTTTTTCTGTACTTTAAAGAGCAAGAATTTATGTCAGTGGAGCTACACTAATTTACATTAGCTGAGAAGCTAGCCCTTTGTTTAGAGACAGATCCATTTTTTCTCCTGGCTAGTTAGTCAGCCAGGTTCCCTTGATGCTTGGATGAGTCTTCACACAACAGCAGGAGAGAAACAAATAATCAAGAATAAAGGAAAATGGGAGTGCAAAACCACAAAATAATTGGTAGTTGGAGTCCGGGTTGGAATATCACCTCAAAGTACTTTAAATAAATTTTGGGCCGGATTCCAGTGCTCTTATTTATGTTGAATTATGCCTTCCTCCAGCACAATCTGACTGACAGAGATGACTCTGCTTGTGGTGTCGTACATGTGCTATTCTATATGAGGAAGAAAGAATATTGGGACCTGGCTCTTTGTAATTGACTAGTCTCATGAATTTATTTTTTTAAATGTTAAAGGATGAACAAAGTGCTTTTGAAACAGGCTATTCAATTACAAGGAGGGCACTAAGGAGTTGTAATATACTATATAGACTGTCATCCAAGCATTGTGGACTACTTTAACCTCTTACTATTCTTAAGAAAACCTAGGCAATTTATTTTCTATCATAGGTATTGAAAGGCTTTATGCCTCTTTATAAGGTGCTTAATTACCTAATGCATTTGAAAGCTACATTAGTATGTGATGCTAGTACTCAGTCTTGGGTTTATTTTCTAGCTTTCAGCTTGCATTTACTGCACTTTCCTTGCTAAGATTTTGCCATGAAGTATCATAGAATCATAGAATATCAGGGTTGGAAGGGACCTCAGGAGGTCATCTAGTCCAACCCCCTGGTCAAAGCAGGACCAGTCCCCAATTAAATCATCCCAGCCAGGGCTTTGTCAAGCCTGACCTTAAAAACTTCTAAGGAAGGAGATTCTACCGCCTCCCTAGGTAATGCATTCCAGTGTTTCACCACCCTTCTAGTGAAAAAGTTTTTCCTAATATCCAACCTAAACCTCCCCCACTGCAACTTGAGACCATTACTCCTTGTTCTGTCCTCTTCTACCACTGAGAATAGTCTAGAACCATCCTGTCTGGAACCCCCTTTCAGGTAGTTGAAAGCAGCTATCAAATCCTCCCTCATTCTTCTCTTCTGCAGACTAAACAATCCCAGTTTCCTCAGCCTCTCCTCATAAGTCATGTGTTCCAGACCCCTAATCATTTTTGTTGCCCTTCGCTGGACTCTCTCCAATTTATCCACATCCTTCTTGTAGGGTGGGGCGAAAACTGGACACAGTACTCCAGATGAGGCCTCACCAATGTCGAATAGAGGGGAACGATCACATCCCTCGATCTGCTGGCTATGCCCCTACTTATACAACCCAAAATGCCATTCGCTTTCTTGGCAACAAGGGCACACTGCTGACTCATATCCAGCTTCTCGTCCACTGTCACCCCTAGGTCCTTTTCCACAGAACTGCTGCCTAGCCATTCGGGCCCTAGTCTGTAACGGTGCATTGGGTTCTTCCATCCTAAGTGCAGGACCCTGCACTTATCCTTGTTGAACCTCATCAGATTTCTTTTGGCCCAATCCTCCAATTTGTCTAGGTCCCTCTGTATCCTGTCCCTGCCCTCCAGTGTATCTACCACTCCTCCTAGTTTAGTATCATCCACAAATTTGCTGAGAGTGCAATCCACACCATCCTCCAGATCATTTATGAAGATATTGAACAAAACCGGCCCCAGGACCAACCCTTGGGGCACTCCACTTGATAACGGCTGCCAACTAGACATGGAGCCATTGATCACTACCCGTTGAGCCCGACAATCTAGCCAACTTTCAACCCACCTTATAGTACATTCATCCAGCCCATACTTCTTTAACTTGCTGACAAGAATACTGTGGGAGACCGTGTCAAAAGCTTTGCTAAAGTCAAGAAACAATACATCCACTGCTTTCCCTTCACCCACAGAACCAGTAATCTCATCACAGAAGGTGATTAGATTAGTCAGGCATGATTTGCCCTTGGTGAATCCATGCTGACTGTTCCTGATCACTTTCCTCTTGTGTAAGTGCTTCAAGATTGATTCCTTGAGGACCTGCTCCATGATTTTTCCAGGGACTGAGGTGAGGCTGACTGGCCTGTAGTTCCCAGGATCTTCCTTCTTCCCTTTTTTAAAGATTGGCACTACATTAGCCTTTTTCCAGTCATCCGTGACTTCCCCGTTCGCCACGAGTTTTAAAGATAATGGCCAATGGCTCTGCAATCACAGCCGCCAACTCCTTTAGCACTCTCGGATGCAACGTGTCTGGCCCCATAGACTTGTGCACGTCCAGCTTTTCTAAATAGTCCCTAACCACCTCTTTCTCCACAGAGGGCTGGCCACCTACTCCCCATGCTGTGATGCCCAGCGCAGCAGTCTGGGAGTTGACCTTGTTCGTGAAGACAGAGGCAAAAAAAGCATTGAGTACATTAGCTTTTTCCACATCCTCTGTCACTAGGTTGCCTCCCTCATTCAGTAAGGGGCCCACACTTTCCTTGGCTTTCTTCTTGTTGCCAACATACCTGAAGAAACCCTTCTTGTTACTCTTAATATCTCTTGCTAGCTGCAACTCCAGGTGTGATTTGGCCTTCCTGATTTCATTCCTACATGCCCAAGCAATAATATTATACTCTTCCCTGGTCAGTTGTCCTATCTTCCACTTCTTGTAAGCTTCTTTTTTATGTTTAAGATCCGCAAGGATTTCACCGTTAAGCCAAGCTGGTCGCCTGCCATATTTACTATGCTTTCGACACATCGGGATGGTTCTCCCTGTAACCTCAATAGGGATTCCTTGAAATACAGCCAGCTCTCCTGGACTCCTTTCCCCTTCATGTTAGTCCCCCAGGGGATCCTGCCCATCAGTTCCCTGAGGGAGTCGAAGTCTACTTTCTTGAAGTCCAGGGTCCGTATTCTGCTGCTTACCTTTCTTCCCTGTGTCAGGATCCTGAACTCAACCAACTCATGATCACTGCCTCCCAGATTCCCATCCACTTTTGCTTCCCCCACTAATTCTTCCCGATTTGTGAGCAGCAGGTCAAGAAAAGCCTCCCCCCCCCCACCGTTGGTTCCTCTAGCACTTGCACCAGGAAATTGTCCCCTACATTATCCAAAAACTTCCTGGATTGTCTATGCACCACTGTAGTGCTCTCCCAGCAGATATCAGGAAGATTAAAGTCACCTATGAGAACCAGGGCGTGCGATCTAGTAGCTTCTGCGAGTTGCTGATAGAAAGCCTCATCCACCTCATCCCCCTGGTCCAGTGGTCTATAGCAGACTCCCACCACTACATCACTCTTGTTGCTCACACTTCTACTCCTGTTGCACAAGGATTATGAAGATATTATTGCACCAATTTTTTTAAACCAATAGCACAGTAAATTTATACTTAGTTTCAACCTTTTCATTGCATTTCACTCCTTAACCCCTTGTCTGTGAGCCACTATAGCACAGTCTTTTAAAATGCCAGCATTTCATGGAACATTTCAAGTGAGATGACCAGATATCTGCTGCAGCGCTCTGATGTTAGGGAGCTGTGAAAGGGTTAAGCAACTTGCAGGCTAAATGACCCAAATTCTACCTTTTAAAGACATATTAGGAAAGTATGTAAATTGTAATTAAGGCTATTTCTTATAAATAGCTAACATAGTCATGTTAGATAGACTACAGCTTTGAACTGTAGACTTGTATTGTTAAAGAATTGGAAGAAGATAGTGATTGTAGTCTATGTTTACCTATATCTTGTTAGAGGTTAACGATGTAACCAGAGGGTTCCTGTCTGTCACTGTGTTCTATTGATTCAAAGATCAAAAGGGAATATTAATATTTAGATGAACTGGGAATGTGGTAATATCATTGTCTTCATTTCTCTTTGAAGTATGTAATAAACTATCTGTGAATGGCGGTAGATAGGTAGTTGCCTTATGCTAATCCATGTAGCTAATTATCGATGAGGCTTAGGAAATAGGTCTACTTCAAAGCCACGGTGTTTTACCTATTATTCACCTACTGTCAAGAGGCTGCCAGGAAACTATAAAAAGAAGTCTTGGGCCCTGATCCTGTATCTCAGATCTGCTAAGGTTTCAGGGGAAGTTTGAGTCACAAGACTGAGGTCCCCCAACTCCAAACTCGCTCACCCTGATATTGGACATTGGACTATAACCTATGGAACTAATTCTGAAAGAACTCTTTGCAACTCTAAAGCTCACCATCTGTGCTATAAGAAAAGGAGGACGCGTGGCACCTTAGAGACTAACAAATTTATTTGAGCATAAGCTTTCGTGAGCTACAGCTCACTTCATCAGATGGCATTCTTTGTAAGAGTAGGATGCTAATTCCCCAAATCATGGCCAATTTGGGTAATTGCATCTGCCTACCTAAATTCCCCCACCACTCTTTCATTTGAATATGATATTCACCTTCACTTCTACTCTGAAATAATCAGCCATGTGGCTGTGTACACTTAAACATTCCACCACAGAGGTTGCTGCCTTTAAATGGTGGATGAAATTATTTCTATCTATATATGTAGCCAGATTCGAAGCTGATGTGAATTGATGCATGCTGATTTGCATCAGCGGAAGATCTGGCCTGTGTTTTTAAATTGCTTTGGGGTCCTTCAAGCTGAAAATGCTGCATAAATATCAGATATCATCTTGAGTCATTACAGGTCAGTTGCAAATAATTAAATAACTGGAACTCTTGATTTGTTTTTTTCAGAGTCAGAGCCTTACCTGTCTGGGGAAAATGAAGTGCCCAGGATCCAATGTGAGTTCTGTGCAGATGCAGGGCGATTCTGATTATTTCATCAACCATCTTGGGGTTCCCACTGTGCAGTTTTCTTATGAAGACATCAAAACATTACAGGTAATTGTGAATGGAAAAAGACAACACAAGGGAATAAAAAAAATGCAGAATCTGGTTTTACTCAGTGTGATATTCCATGCCAAGTAGGTTACAGCAGAAAGCTATCTCATTTTAATGAATTATTTTAGATGTTTGGAAGTTTCTATAGTACTTAGAAATGTCAGTTCTTTGCAGTGTTGTAGCATTCTATTTAAAAGATGTATACTGTCTTTTGCGTTTTGATAGAGCAGATCACAACAATCAAATTGCAATAGTAAGATTAATATCAAAATATAATTGTAATCTTCAGCATTCAGAGTAACGCCATGATATGTGAAGTGGTTTTTCTTATTTCTTGTTTTTGAGGGACATGTTTAAGGCTCTGTGTCATCTAAGAAATTACACAGTATGGATTAGCCAACCCAACTTGTCAGACAGCCTGCTACAAGAAAAAAATGAATATCTGTGTGTTTCTATTGTTCTGTGTGTCAAGGAAAGAAAAACCTTAAAATGCATTTTACATGTGTCTCCAAACCATGGGCAAAATTCTACTCTACAATCTACAAGTAGCTGTTAACTCCCATCTACTGGGTTAGATTCCCAAATCCACTAAGAACACTTTCTGTGGCATAAATCCTGGCTTCTCCCCCTATCCTGAGTGTATCTGGAGTGTATGCTGACATTGTTCTGTGGTCGAGTTTTAGTGGCACAGAGATCAACTGTGGTGGAGGGGAGCTCCCCTATTGCTAATTCTGCCTTGCTCCGGCACAGTTCTAATTTGTCTCGAGGTTAGGTGGTTGAGGATTATAAAGACACAATTGGCTCCCTGTACTACTCACTCTGCACTACACTGAAGCAGAGTGGAGAATCTGCCCCACTGTTCTCAGTGCATTGGCCTCTGTTAGCCCCGTGCACTGGGGTGAATTTCACTCCCTATGTGCAATATTAATGGAAGAGTTAAACCGTGTTGCCATTTCCATAGTATAGAGGAGGAACTGGTAACTCCAGCATTCTGGGCATGTAGGGTGAAACCACCAGGCACTGCAATATTCTGCTCTCCTCAGATGAACGAAACTCCCACTAGTCTCCTTCAACATTTCTTCTCTCCCTATGAACGTAAACTGTTAGTCTTCATTCCTTCCAGAGTCATTGCAAAATGGCAACATACTTTAGCAGTGCATTTTTTGTCAACAAAAGGGGAAGTTTGGGGGTTGATAGAATTAATTAAAAATATCTGGTGCCAACGAAACCTTCTTGTTTTCTTTCAAGAATCAAACATTTTTCAATCGGCTTCTCTTATTATTATTATGATTATGATTTACTTTAAAAATAAATCAAGACCATTCTCATTTCAAGTAATATACTGCAATCAGCATATGTTCCTATCTAGGTAACTCCTTCTGGGGAAATTTTGATCATTTTTTCTGTCCTTTGTATGAAAGAGAGACTGGGATATAACAAAACAAGCATTTGGTTTACTGAACATCTATCACAATATCAAGATATATCCCTGAAGTCAAAAATATAAAACTGACTTTAACTTTATTTTTGGACACAACTTCAAAATGGGAGTATTATCAGCAAGTGTGATTATAAACCACTCACAGTGACTATTTCCTTTATGGTGAGTGAAATAAATTCAGTACATAATGCTTATGGAGTAGTAAGTTCTAATGAGTCTTTCCATTTCTATATTTTCATCTGGATTCAAAAGGGAAAGAAAATAAAGACCAACATTTTAAAAATAATCTGTGATTAGTTAGAATGTCATTTTATTATTTCTCACACCATGCAAAGGTCAGGACTGTGTCTTATTTACTGTTCTTTATAGCACCAAGCACATGGTTGTACTCATCAAATAAAGTGTGACTTATTATTAACTGATTATTTTTCTTTAATGAGGGGTGAAAGTCACTCAGGGTTCAGGGAAGCCTGCACAAAACCCTATGCACCACTTGATTACAACTTAAGTCCTTAAGATATGGAATTTCATTCCTGGTGTGGAACCTGTGTGTTAACCTTTAGAAAGACAGAGCTTCTGTGTGGTCAGATAAGTACACTGGTTCTCTGTTCAAATGTTGTTCTTTCTATATAACTGATTTGGGAAGCCATTCAGGGTAACATGAAGCTCTTCTGAGCAGGGTCTGAATATTCTGTATATGGATTCTTTATGTGGCTAACAAGAAGATTTAGCATTCTATTTGATTCAAACAAAAATCTGTGGAAGATACGTAAAAATTTAGGCTCACAGAGATTGTCATACTGGATCAGATTGAGTGTCTAGTCCAGTGTCCTGTTTCCAACGGGGGCCAAAACCAGACACTTCCGATGAATGTGTAGGAAGAAGACAGATGTGGAGTAATCTAGCCTCCACATTTATGTCTCCTCCTAATCTAAAATAGCTAGAGATAAGTCTTACGCCTTTAAACATAACATAAACATAATTGTTGGAAATGGGCCACTTCCACCCTGCATGGATTGGCCTCATTAGCACTACAAAAAGTAATCTTCCCTCTGTTGATATTCACTCTTTCTTGTCAACTGTTGGGAATGGGCCACATCCACCCTGATTGAATTGTCCTCGTTAGCATTGACCCCCCACTTGGTAAGGCAACTCCCATCTTTTCATGTGCTGTATATTTATACCTGCCTACAGTATTTTTCACTCCATGCATCTGATGAAGTGGATTATAGCCCATGAAACCTTATGCCTAAATAAATTTGTTAGTCTCTAAGGTGCCACAAGGACTCCTCATTGTTTTTGCTGATACAGACTAACACGGCTACCCCTCTGAAGCCTTTAATCATGAGGTTTAATATCTCTTCCACAAATTTGTTTGTTATAATTAATTATGGTAACTCTGCCTATTCTTGATATACATATAAATGTCCAATCTCTTTTTGAATCTTGCTAAATTCCTGGCCTCAGCAACTTGATGTGGCAGTGAATTCCGGAGTTTAATCACAGTTTGTGTGAAAATTATATTTCCTTTCAACAGTTTAAATTTCTCATCTTTTATTTTCATTGAATGTCCTCTTGTTCTTTTGTTAGGAGACAGGAAGAATAGAAGTTTGTGAGCTACTTTCTTTAGATCATTATATTACATTCTTTTATCATGTCTCCTTTCTAGTAATAGCCTACATTTTCAGAAGTGAATTTTTGGTTGCCTAAGTTGAGACATCTTATAGGGTCTTCATATTAAGAAATTCTGAGCACTCACCGTCTGAAAATAAATTTCCTTTTAAGGAGTCTCAAATTAGACCTCCAATACCTCTAAACACCTTTGAAAATTGGTAGCAATGTTTGTGAAAATCTACCATGTGGATAGAAGAGGACATGAAAATGGTGTGTTTCCTTATTTCTAACTATGAAAACATTTTAACATCCTGTTTCCCTGATTGTCATGTTAAGCACTTTCTGTGCCTACACACGTTCCCTTAGCGGTTTAGATACAAAAATGAAACTGAGTAACAGGGCTGGATCCCTTTTCATCCTTAGCTTTGCTTGGCATGTGCACTGCTAATTTGCTAATGATTCAATTTCACAAACGCAGAGCAAACTATGGATGTGCCAAATGTTGGAGTGATCCTCTTTAGAAGATATTATGGTGTTAATGGAAATGTCTGTAGAAACAAGATTTAGTTTAATAACTAGGTTTTCAATTTGTAAACACTGTTGCACCTATTAGGAGAATCATTCTGTTTCAGATTAAATGCAATGCAGAGGTTGGTTTAAAGGAAATGAAAAAGGAGACACTTTCAGATTAAGAGGCAATGTTTATGACAGGCTTGTGGTCCAATACACTCTTAACAGCTGTTGCACATAGTTTCTGTTCCAGATCTGGGTATTCACTATATATAGGGCATGTGAAAGAATCTGCAAACTTCATTGTATCAAAACCATATTCCTTTCCCCAGCAACATGTATGGTATTAACACTGAAGTTCCCATCAATATTGCTTATTTTACTCCTATAGAAAGTTTCATATTCCATCTTCAGGTTATTTTTACAACTATTAATTATCATTTTGCTTTGAAAAAAATGGAGCAATATAGTTGAACTCGTAGAAGAAAATATTGGAGCATTTGATTAAATGTCACACAATGAATTTGAACTTTTAAGGCGCCGCACTCTATTAAAAATCTAGTTACTTTATCTCTTGTATTGTAAATTAATACCTTAAATAAATTATGTGATAGATATTATCTCCAGTCTTGAAGTTGATGTATTTTGAGACTTTCAGACCTAAGCGTATTTTGCCCTGAACCTCATGATATCTGCTTTATGTGAGAAATGAAACACTTAGAAAAATATGCAAATGTATGTAGGCAAGTGGATGGGTTTTTAGTACAAGCAAAGTTACTCAGCGTGATTAAATTTGGATTCTCTTGATTATTTATTGTATTGGTTATGTGAGCAGTTAATCTTTCATCATTTACATGCCACTTCATTGATTTATTAACATTTTCTTATGAAACTGGCTCAGTGGCTCATATAGTATGCTATATACTACCAGACATGAGCAGTTCAGGAGCGATTTAAGGATGCTAAATCTATTTTCTGGAGAAGGCTGGGAGTATCAAAAAACAATAGCACCGCTCTGAGAGAGGCACAAATTACGCTGATCTTGCATCCATTCTATTATATATTGAAGGAAGCTCCAATGCACAGCTTAGTAACTTTTGGCAGATACAGTAGTTGTTTGTTTCGTACACTGGTCAAACAGCACACGGTATCATGTAAAACCATTGCAACTCATCTAAGAACTGGTCCATTCAAAGTACTGCTCTCTGGCAAAAGGGTCAAAGAGTTCTCCCCCGAGTGTCATGTACAGAGCAACAGTTACAGATCAGCTACAGAAACGTATTTCTTGCACAGAGCGTGCAATGCTGATCCTCAGAGAGAAGGATATAAAAACTACATTGGCAGGAGCTTGAGAAGTAAATACGAGGAATTAAAAATGTAAGAGGAAACGCTCAGACCAGAAGAGTGAGCAAAAAATGTCTTTTTTGAAATTTAGCTAATATACTGAAGCAATGTTTCAGGGAGGTGAGATTTCAATGGCAAACAGCTTTGGTTAGAACTCAGCAAGCAGACTGCATACTAAGTGCCCAACCACCATGATAAAAATATACTAAGTGAAATGTAGTTCATCTGTTTACTAACAGAAATACATAGCATTTTAGTCTCCTGGTAAGAAATCAAGTCGGAAAAGTTTTCAAGCAGGAAAACCACATTATTAATCTCTCCTTTTTCTAAGGGTCCTGCTGTTATTGCTTGGGGGAAGCCTCTGTCTCCATAGCCTCTGGGGCGTTAGCTTTACCTCCAGGATGGATAACAACAGCTTGAAGGTCACTTTCTAATTCATCACATCAACAAGAGGAAGCCCAAGTTTAATACACAAGCAACTGAGGAGCTGGTATAAACACCACTCCACTGATTCCCCTGTTCTTTGGGCCCTGTTTGAAGGGGAATCTGACCAAGAAGCAAATGATGTAGAACAGTTTTCCAAACTATTCAAGCTGATTTCAGGAAATCTTAAGCAATAGCAGAGGAGTCTGTAGAAGCAGTGAGGAGTTGTGCTGAGAACACATCTGAGCTCTTCTAATAGAGGAAGGATGGTTCAGTGGTTAGGGCATTAGCTTAAGACTTGGTGACCTGGATTCAATTCCAAGCTCCACCACAGACTTCTTGTGTGACCTTGGGCAAGTCACTTAGCCTCTCTGTGCCTCAGTTCCCCATTGTAACATGAGGATAATAGCCCTGCTCTCCCCTGCAATAGTGTTGCAAGGAAAAATACATTAAAGATTGTGAGGGTGCTTAGATATTACGTGATGGGGGCAGTATAAGTATCTAAGATATGTAGACAATAATTGAAGGTCCATGACTGTCTTCCTTTTCTCAGTGGCATGTAATGGTACTATTACAGAAACAACCTTACTCAAATCTTCATCAGTATCCTAGAGCCGCACAAGTGAAGACATTCTAGAGCACAGTAGTTTGGTCCATCATTGTAACTCTCCATATTGTTGTAATATCTACATTGGTGGTGCAAAATCATAGACTTGACAGAAATTCCCATGAAAAGGGTAAATTTCAAGTGCTATTCTTTTCATTCCATTTTTGTACAGTACATTTCTATATTCTTGAATGTACTAAATTTGGATTTTCACAATGATGTGGCTTCATATCAGTAAATAGAGCATTAGATATAAAAGATGAATGTGCTCCATGCTGCTGGAAAGTACCTGTGCACAATTGCCAAACCACTGTATTTGACACATCATTGGTCACTGTGTTTATAAAGGTTCTGGAGAGTGGGGTGGGGGGAGAGAAAACCTTTTGTAGTGGTAAACACCCATTTTTTCATGGTTTGTGTGTATAAAAAGATCTTCTGTACTTTCCACAGTATGCATCCGATGAAGTGAGCTGTAGCTCACGAAAGCTTATGCTCAAATAAATTGGTTAGTCTCTAAGGTGCCACAAGTACTCCTTTTCTTTTTGCGAATACAGACTAACACGGCTGTTACTCTGAAACCTATTTAGGGATGGATCTTTTTAAAGTGTTTTTGTTTCAGCTTCCTTTATATTCCTTACCTATGGTCTGAGGGGGTTGTAAGGAGCAATGCAAATCTGATACTGCTCCCAGCTTCATTTCTGAACATCAGGAGCAACCGTTGAAGTCAATGGAGTTACAGTAATGTGAGATGAGAATCAGTTTCTGTGTGTGAATTCAGTTTCCTATTTGGTTGTTCCTGGTTCCATTTCTGTGCATTGATTGAATGTGCTTGCATGTCTGGTATAATGGAGACTATCCTTTCATCACTTAATTGTTTCCCCTCTTCCTCTGCCCTTGTGTATTGCTTGCTTTCTTTTTCTTTCTTCCTCTGTCTCAGTTTCTATTCTGTCTTTTTTTAATCTCACTAATACAGCTGTTTCATATAAGTCTGTTTACTTCAAATGAATAATTGATAGCTGTGTTCTTCCATATGAAGTAACATCCACCTTAGGCTGAACTCTGCTCTTGTAAATGCCCTCCATAATCTAAGTAAATCTGATTGAAGTCATTGAAACTATGTTTCACAGCACAGCAGATGGGTAAACAGATTTGTACTTAACAATTGTACTACTTGCTAGTGTACCCATGTGCCAAATAGGGAGAGATCTCTCTAAGACATCTAGAGCCAAGGTGGAAAGCGGAATGAGTTGTGTCTGGGTCACCATTGCTAGGCACATGCACAATTAGCATGCCATGCCCAGAAGTTTCTGGAATTGGGTTAGGTAGTTTTCTGCATGTTCAGTAGACTCCCTGTAGCTGGAACAATAAACTCCACTGAGTGCAAGTAGTCAGGTCAGCTGTTTTACAACGGGACATCTGACCTGTGTGGGTTGGGAGAAGCACAGCTATAGGAGTAAAAAAATAGTCTACTTCCCCCTAACTCTGAAGCATTTAGCCGCAGGTTAGTGCTACGGTTAACTTTCCAACACAGGGAAGCCCTAGCAGTGTTAGTTAGAAATAGAAAGAGGAAATTCTGAGGGAAAACTAAGTTCTTTCATTTTAATTGTATACCTCTCTTTATTTGATTTTAGCCAAACAGTTTTAAATTGTTTTAAACCAGTGTCATTCACTAACTCTTTTCTTATTTAAATGTGATGGTGGGGAAAGAGTTATTGATATTTTGCTATTCTCAGTTTTCTATTTTTCTTGTAATTTTTCTTCACTTATATACTGAAATACAGATTGGTTGGTTAATTAGTTAGCTGACTAGCTAACTGAGTCACTCCACAGTCCAGCAGGAGAAGGAGACTGTATGGGTTTCAGTTGGAGACTTCTGCAATCAAGAGGAGGGAAGGTATTATTGCAGTGGTTTTGCCTTAGCAGACTATGTAGAGTTGACGAACAAAGACTGAAACTCGGGTGAACTCACCCTAATCTTTTGGAACTCTGAGTTACTTCTCACTGGGTTTCTGTGAGACTGACCTGTTTAGATTTAATTTGTGTGTTTTATTTATATTTATGTATAACTGTGAAGATAATATATGTGGATTCTGAAGTAGCCTTGTAATATAGTAGAAATTAAGCAATTAACATTGTTTCTTTATCACTATAAGATTTTATAAAGTTGGTACTTAATTCTTAAGTTCATTACACCTGTTCTTTTTGGACTTGATTGTGGGCAGGTTCACCCTGTGCAATCCTTTCTGAAAATCCTCATTGACTGAATTCTGGGTCTATATGTGCTTTTCTATAGGAATTATTTTAAGTACTAGGAGAGGGGTAATGAAGTAAACTCTAGCCCTCGCAAAGGTTATCCTACCATAAAATGGTCTTTGTTTTACTGTGCACATTCATTAATTATTGTGTGATTTTTCTGTAATAACTCTAGATATGTCTGGAGAAGACTTATGAATGGGAAAAGAAAGAAGTGATGAGAAATGGGAAGAAGGAAGCAATTAAAGAAAGAACTCTGGATTAGCTTGGTTAGCACAGTGTTATGCAAATAAATGTTTGAGAAGCTTATATCCAAACAGAAGAATAGGACTGTCACTCCTGAGTTCTGTTCCTCTGTGACCTTGAATAAGTCCCTTTGACGAAAACTTTTTTAAAAATGGCCACTGATTTTAGTTGTATCTTATATTTTAGGCTGCCAATTTTAAGCATTTGGGGTCAGATTTACATAGAGGCTGAGCACCCCTAATTCTGTTTGATGTCAGTGGGATCTGTGGGTGGTCAATACACCTGAAAAATCAGTCCCAAGATGAGTCCTTTTGGGACAACCAAACTTAGCAGACTTTTTGAAAATGTTCATCTTAATTTCTCTGTGCCTGTAAAATAGGATTAGTTATTCTTGCTCATCTCAGAGCCGTAAAGTGCTCTAAATATGAAAAGTGCTATAGCCACTAGGCAGTGTGGCCTAGTGGTAGAGTACTAAAGAGGGACCCAGAAAGCCTGGGTTCTGTTCTCAGGTATGTTACTGGCCTCCTGGGTGACCTTGGACATGTCACCTTACCGCTCTGTGTCTCAGTTTCCCCATCTGTAAAATGGGTATAATGATACTTACCTCTGTAAAGCACTTTGAAATTTATTCATAAACTATGTAAGAGACATGTATTATTTATAAATATGTGTTTATTAATAAATGCATAAAACTTTAACTTTTGCAGCCATTTCAGTGCCATTTTATCTGTGAACCATTTGGAAGAGTTGTTGGCCTTTTTTCTTTCTTTTTTTTTTTTTTTCTTCAGGAAAGTAACTTACATAAAGGTATTACTGGGAAACTAAGACTAGAATCCTAGCTTTTCCCTACACCTTAAATTAGCTAAAATAGAGAGGCAGAATAAATGTTTAGGGGTCTGCAGGGATTATTGTCCCCAGTACTTTCTAACAGCAAGAGAAGTGTCACCGTTCATTGAAGAATTTTAAATCTACCATGGTTATTGGTGAGAGCAGAAGTGATTTGCTGGTGTCATTGATGCACTGGGGAAGGTGTTTGGGAAGGCAGGGTCCCCCTGCTGACAGTCACTATTTGAAGGCTAGTGTCTCCTTGTAAAGTCAAATTTCTTTTGAAGGAAGAGGGAGCATCACCAAGGATAACTGAGGCTGTGAATTGGAGAAAGTAAGTGTGGCTGCTGATACATAATTGTTACGTACATGGTGGGGATATTGCTAATCTTGCCCTGTTGGTGGTGAAGGATAGGAGAAGACCATGATTCTGACTTGAGGAGGATGTGTATCTATTCAAGTTGAATGATTGCAACACTTCACCACCTTTAGTATTCAGGACTTTCATCGCTGCTGAGACTCAGGATCATGTGTGGTATTTTGTTTCTCAAGAGACTAATTTAATCAAATTAATGATTCCCAAATATTTGTGTTGACCTGTTTGAAACAGGTTAATGTTGAGGTAAAGAGGCAATTTTCTCTTTATTGGCAGTGGTGATTCTGGCCTTCTCGCGACACCTGTGAGCATCTGTCTTTCACTTCCGTATCAACCTCACTGCCAACCCTCCTGGTTTCTCCGGGAACCTCCTGGAATCAGGCTCTGTCTCCCGGAGGCTACTGAAGCCAAACCAGGAGATTTTAGGTGCTAAAAGTCTGGCGGTGTAGTGCGGCTAAGGCAGGCTCTCTGCCTGGCCCCGTGCCAACTCCACAGCTCCCATTGGGAGCTCCGGGGGCAGTGTCTGCAGGCAGGGGCAGGGCGCGGAACCCCCTTCACACACACACCCAGGGCCACAGGGACATGCCAGCCACTTACGGGAGTGGTGCGGGTCCAGTGCAGGTAGGGAGACTGCCTTATCCCTGCTGCGCCGCTGACCCGGAGCCACCCAAGGTAATCGCTGCCTGACTGGAGCCCCCACCCTTCACCCCCTTCTGCACCCCAACACCCTGCTCCAGCCTGGAGCCCCCGCCTGCACCCAAACTCCCTCCCTGAGCCCACACTACTCATCCCCTCCCACACCCTAATCCCCAGCCTCCAGCCTCCTCCCACAGCCCGCACCCGCACCCTTAACCCCCTGCCCCAGCCCTGAGCCCCCTCCTACACCCCAACCCCCTGTCCCAGGCTCAGCCTGGAGCCCCCTCCCACACTCCGAACCCCTCAGCCTCAGCCCAGAGCCTGCACCTCCGTGCCCCCCCCCCCCGACTCCCTGCCCCAACCCAGTGAAAATGAGTGAGGCGGGGGAGAGCAAGCGACGGAGGGAGGGGGGGATGGAGTGAGCGGGGTGGGTTCTCCAAGAAGGGGCAGGGCAGGGGAAGGGGCTCGGGGCAGGGGCTGCGCAAGGGTGTTTGGGTTTGTGTGATTAGACAGTTGGCAGCCCTACTGCATAATTATAATACCAAAAGCAACCGGGTGGATTGGAGGCTGCTGTGCTCTCTCTTCCTCCTTTTGCACCAGGCCGGGTTCCACATGCAGTTTGGCCCCGATGGCTTTTACTAGAAAAGGGAATTTACTGGGTTCCTACTGATTTACTACACTTATCATTACATAGCAAATTGGGATGAATATTTCATAGATAAAGACATTGAGATGATACAAATATGACTTAGTTTAAAAGTGCTAGCAGATCAGTTTAAAACTCAGAAGTAAACTATTGGATATTTGGTAAGTGCGAGTTATACGAGTTAATAAACGTTGAAAGCTCTCTGAGGCTAAATTTATAGTGCAATACATTAGACAGAAAACCTGGAAAAGCTGTTTGGCAATTACAAATAAAAGCCATCAATGCTTACGTTCAGGTGCCGTGAGAGTAGATTTCAAAAAGCTCTGCCTTTCTGCACCTGTGTTGTGCATAATAGCATGGCTGTGGTGCCTCTCAGAGGGAACAGTGCTGATGAGAGAGCCTAAAAAAGGTAAAGTCAGGTTTGCAAAACATGGAATTCCAACGGCATTGTCCCTGAGTGAAGCCTCCTCTGGGTGGAACACTGGGATCAGTGAGGTCAATTCAAGCTTAGTTGCAGAAGCCTTTGCCAGATATTGAGAGTCAGCCTTTCTCCTTTCCAGACGTTGCAAATTCAGAATGCACATATAGATGAATACATTGGACAGGGACTGAAATGAACTAGGTGATTATATAATGCCTGGTACAATGGGACCACGATCTGATTGAGGCCCTTAGTTGCAACTACAGTGTAGATGGTTTATAATAAAACATTCCCTTTTAACCCTTTTCTTAATATTTTCGTAAGCCTCCAGAGGCTTGGTTTCTGCACGCTTTTTCATAGGTGAGATAGACTAGCCACAGGTAGCGTTCCCTCAAGAAATTGTGGTTTCACATAGCTTGCAGTCAGCTGTAACAAGGTTACATTGATTTACTCTAATTGGAAATTGTGTATAGTGCTTCTTTCCCTGGCTCATTTTGACCCCAAAAAAGTCCATATGGGGCCATACACAAAACGAGCAGAGTTTAGACAATCTATGTTTAAAATCTGCCAGTTGTGCTTACAGAGAGTCAGGCAACTTTTCAGGATTGGTACCTTTTTAAGGGCTCAGTATTCAAACTGTACCAGAGAGACAGGAACAGATTAGTCTATGGATTCTTCTTCAGAACTTCTGGAAAAGGCACTTTTGCAGAAAGACATGTATTGTTGGCTTTTTAAGCTAGCAAGTGTAAGAATGTGCAGGAGCTAGGCTAATGGGTGTCAGAGACTGTCTTATGAAAGTCTTTGTATGTTCAGGCCAAGAGGAAACAATAAATCCTAGACACCCTTCAGCAAGGTCATGGGAATTCACAGGAAATAAGATAGGAAAAAACTAAAACCATAGCTATTACGTTTAGGAGGACACCATTTGTCGCTCCTTATTATACTAATCATGGGTTTACAAATCCAGAGATCATAATTCGCTTGTAGCCCTGCAATGGTTTTAAGTGTCTCCAAACATGAGACTTCACTAAACTTTCAACAGAGCTGTTGGTATTTTGTTTTCTACCCCATTGGTTACACATAGGTGCAAAATCTGATTCCCCAGGTCACCTATGCCATTCAGAGGTACTCGCTTCTATATGTGATGATGCAACAGAATATATTTCACTGCAAGATAGTCTGAGTTACGGAACTAAAGAGTGGTTCCTGTAAGAAGCATTTTGGACTTCTGGAAATGGGCGTGTTGGGTGTGTGCCTAAGGAGAAAGAATGCATGTGAACAAAGTAGAAATTACTATTATGTGAAACAAGGAATTTTGGCTTATATTCCTGACCAAGATTAATGAAATATGGTAGTAAATCTAAGGGAGAAGAAGTTATATTGGAAGAAAATTCTGAATTCCAGTTTTAGATCCATTGGGATTTCCCCAAATCATTTGAATTTTGGCCAGAAACTCTTTGCTACCCAACCTCTAATTATGAAGAAAGCTGATATTTTATTTTTAGACCATAAAAGCAATGAAATTCAAAGTTACTTTATATTTTTCACATAGTTTTCATGGAATTTTGTTGTTTGCTATTATCAAAGTAGAATGGAATCTTAAACGAAACCATGTTTGTTTTCTTCTACTTAACAAACGTCAAAGACTCAGTGTAGCAGTATTTCAGGGTTTTAGCTACAACTCCCATCTTGTGTTTAATCTTCTTTTAGTTTCTCCAATTCCTCCTCCTCTTTTCCTTCAGTTCTCCTACCTTTCTTGCATTTCTCTTTCCCTCCTCTGGTATTATTCATATCAGTCTCCTGGATTTTTTTTTCATAGCTGGTGGACCACAATACAAGTATCATTGCTGGTGGATGGATCAAAGATTTTAAACTGCAATACTTACATTTATCTTAAAGTGGAGGGAAGGCGTAAAAGAGCTTTAAAAGAGCTTTGTTGGAAGTGTCCTAGTGCACTTCCTACCTGTTAATATCAAGGGAACAAACCAGTAGTTGCAAGCTGCTACTCCTTAGTTATTTTAACTCAATATTCATGCTTTACTTATGTTCTCACTCCAATGATCAACTAATCAGTAAGCTTTAAAAACTTCGTCTTGGCTTCTTCATGACTGCATAGGGTAGAAAATAAAACCTTGATTTGCTGTGGTTCCAGTTAGTGATTTGTTTGTGTTTAGATTTAATCATGATCATTATAAACTAACTAAAGTTACATTGTTCAGCATTTTAAATAGCTTTCATGTCATTCACAATCGTAGGCGTGTGCAGGGCGGGAGTGCCTTGATCCTTTGTAGAGATTGAAATAGACTATTACCATTATGACATTTTCTGTAGACATTCTACAGTTTCACAAAGAAACCAATTCTTAAAATTACAGCTAGTCTGTTTTGAATGTTCTCTACTTTCTATTCATCCTTTTCAGAACGTCCAGTTAGATAATGGTTCTTCTCTCATAACAAAAGCTTATGTTCCCTCTCCAATAACAACATGGCAGGGTACATCAAGATTACTGCTAGCATTATCAGTTTGTTTTGAGAAAATAATTTGGTGTGCATTTAAAAAAAAACCTACCTAGAATTTTTTATTATTTATTGCTGAACATAAATTTAGCACAAAATATTTTATGCTAGCTGTCCAAGCTCTGGCTATGTAAGGCTCACAGAACATTTACTTTTACCACCTATGCCATAAAAGTTGTTTTCCGTATCTTCAGTCAAACTTAAGTACAGGCAAACAGAAGTGTAAAAATTATCTGTCACGTTATTCACAAGCTGGACCAAAAGAATGCAGTACCATGGCCCACTCAGCTAATGTAGAAGAAAAATGAAAAAAAGGTTTCTTTAAAAGAGCCATTGATATGTAATATATGTAGAAGAGTTTAGAATTTTGACAGTTGGAGATTGTATCCTTTTTAGAGAGAATGCATAATGATTTTTATTTCTTTTGAAATATGCATAACTTTTTGAAGGTAACTTTCAGCTTTCATTAAAGCCCTCAAGAGCGAGTTTTCCACCATCGATGTTAAAACAAAGGCTACCAAATCTTAACTCTTAAGAGAGTGAATGTAAGTCTACACCTCTCCCCCTCTTACTCTTTCTTCTTTCTTTTCAGTATTTTTTATAGAAATTTACTGCGGCTTCCTGATTTGATTATTTAGATGCTTAGGCTTCCACACCATATGCTGCTTTGGAGAAAATAAAAAACAAAGTTCCATTGTTAACATGAAAGGAAAACAGAAGCTGTCCTTGACAGGGAGAATTTAGGGTCTAGTGTATGGGAAATAACTTTCATGTTATGTTTCTATTCTTTTTTCTATCTTTTTTTTTTTTGTATTTGTGTGTATTAAGGTGTGGAGAGGGCTCCAATATATTGTCCTCATGTGTGTCAAAGTAGTGAATGGGATTCTGCAGCATGAACCCATTTAGGTCAATGAGAAATGTGCGGTTGAATCTCTCTGAGACATTCTGTATGACTTGTTTTGTTTTTGTGATCTGCCTGTAAACTCTAGTGAGTTGTACAGTTTTAAACTGAGCGTACAAACTTATGACACCTCCATTTCTCTAACATCCGAGGAGCTCCAGGCTCTAACGTCTATTCACTGTGGGCCAGATTGTGGCTTGTCTCATGTGGAAGCACAAGCATACTTCTTTGTGCTGGCTACTCGTACCACCGGCAGCGGGGGGGGGGGGGTGTCAGGAGGGTGGGGAGGAGGAGCTGAGAGCAGCACCCATGGGACTTCTATATGTCCCCAAAGAGTAGCAAAGAATATATGTCTTAGGCCAGCTATATGCCTAGTGCATGATACTTCCCTTGCAGAGCAAGGGGAAACTGAGTCACAATCTGCCTTCCTTTCTCCTTTAGGGGAGCACAGTAACATTTTGCTTGTGGCAAAGCCATGATTGAACCCTGTGTGACCTTGGACACGTTACTGAAATTCAGTTTATAAAATGGGTGAAATAACGACCTCATAGGAGTTCTGTGGTTTTTAATTGTCTGTAAAGTACTGCTTTGAGATTTTTTTAGCTGAGGGTTTATTATGAACCTCAGTATAATCAACAAATCATGTGCGAGTTTTGGTTATTCTGCATGTCTTTCCTTTGCCCCAACTGCAACAGACTGTTTATGGGATGGTTTGTTGGTTGTTTGTTTGGGTTTTTGTTAACCTTTCTGCCTCCTTCATGCAGAGCTGAGTTTTTATTCTTGGCTCACAGTAATTGTAAGAAAATCACGTTCCATTAATTTCAGCCACATTGAAGAAGGTAAAATGATGGAATTAACAAAAAACTCCACTTGCACTCCCCATCCATGGCTTGGCTAAAGACTCATGTGTGCTGGAAAGTAGCGTGAGGTAAATAACTACCTTCCCTGTAATCTGTCCGAATAACCTTTTGGTCCTCAGTGTACCAATTAAACCAAGAAGCTCAGTTTTGACCTCTCTTGTTCAAGGACTTTTGATTGAAGTATAGACTGTATCAGCAAGAAGAGAGAATTTTTAATGGCTAGTCACACTGTGGAAAATGAGGGAGCGGTGTGTGTGTTTTCAAATAAATATCCTATTCACCTTAATTTACCTGTTTGATATTACCCTGCCTGACTGCATAGAGTTAAATTAAAGGAGACTCTTATGGGGCAACAAAACAATGACAGAAACAGGGTGCTATGAGGGGGAGCTCTTAATTGGGAGATGCCCCTGCCTGGTTCCAACCAAAGTAGCAAGATTTATTCTTCCCAGGCCTAAGACTAGGAGAAAAGGGGATACTCAACCATTAATGTTTGCTGAGCCTAAAAAAGGAAGGGGGATTGTGTCAGTTGTCAGCAGCTGCCCAGAGGGCGTGAGTGAGTGAGTGAGAGAGAGAGAGAGAGAGAGAGAGAGAGAAAGAAAGAAAGAAAGAAAAACACACACAGAAGGAATACTGCAGCAGGGTAATCTACTTCTTCCAGCACAGAGATGGAGGCAACTGGGCTGAATGGATCTTGCCAAAGCTTGCAAGAAAAGAGTGAGGTTTAGGTATGGGGAAATATCCATCTAAGCCTTTATTGTTTTAGCCTTTGTCTCTGATTTTCACTTACCTTTGGGTAAACAAATAAGCTTTGTTTTCAGAGTAGCAGCTGTGTTAATCTGTATCTGTAAAAAAGAAAAGGAGTACTTGTGGCACCTTAGAGACTAACAAATTTATTAGTGCATAAGCTTTCGTGAGCTACAGCTCACTTCATCGGATGCATACAGTGGAAAATATAGTGGGGAGATTTTATATACACAGTGAGCATGAAACAATGGGTGTTACCATACAGACTGTAACAAGAGTGATCAGGAAAGGTGAGCTATTACCAGCAGGAGAGTGGGGGTGGGTGGGAACCTTGTGTAGTGATAATCAAAGTGGGCCATTTCCAGCACTTTATAAGAACAGTAGGAGGGGAAATAAACAAGGGGAAATAGTTTTACTTTGTGTAATGACACATCCACTCCCAGTCTTTATTCAAGCCTAAGTTAATTGTATCCAGTTTGCAAATTAATTCCAATTCAGCAGTCTCTCCTTGGAGTCTGTTTTTGAAGTTTTTTTGTTGAAGAATTGCCACTTTTAGGTCTGTAATCGAGTGACCAAAGAGATTGAAGTGTTCTCCGACTGGTTTTTGAATATTATAATTCTTGACGTCTGATTTGTGTCCATTTATTCTTTTATGTAGACACTGTCCAGTTTGGCCAATGTACATGGCAGAGGGGCATTGCTGGCACTTGATGGCAAATATCACATTGTTAATGGCTCACCTTTCCTGATCACTCTTGTTACAGTCTGTATGGTAACAGCCATTGTTTCATGTTCCCTGTGTATATAAAATCTCCCCACAATATTTTCCACTGAATGCATCCGATGAACTGAGCTGTAGCTCACAAAAGCTTACGCACTAATAAATTTGTTAATCTTTGTTTTGAGGAAGTTGTCTTTGAGTCTCTTTAATCAGCTGCTGTCACAGGAACAAACGTAGCCAGGCCTGCCAGGTTAATGCTATTGGTGAGCAGGGGATCTGCAGCCCAGAGATCCAGTCTTGACGGTATGTCTAGATTGCAGCTGGGAGCGGCAGCTAGCTGGGAATACCCATGCTAGCTGTACACTAGCTATCTTGCTAAATGTAGCAGTGAACCCCTGCAGTGTGGGCTTCAGCTATACAAGCCTGCCTGACCCTCCCGCATGTGTACTTCCCTGTGGCGTCCTTTTAGGATACAGTGAGCACACGTGTGTCTACACAAGCTGCCATTCACACCCTAGTTGCAAAGCAGACATCCCCTAACAGGGGTTGGACTGTGTGATTACACCCAGAGAGGATGGTAGCAAAACTTGTCCCCCAGGGGGTGCACCCGAGAGAGACTAAAAGGTGTCTAAAGAGCAGCTTGCCTGTAACTGTGACACAAACATAAACATTTTATTAGAAGGATAGTGGCTGATCATTATTCATTATAAATAGGCCATTTACATTTATACTGTCTAGCAGATATTTGTTCAGGATTTTAGTCAAAAGGGCAGTAAAAAAGAAAACCCACCATTTCCCAGATTTCACAGTACAAGTACAAAATGGAAATAAAGAAAAGTGCTACCTACCACCCAGCCATCACCGTCCTTTTGGCTACTGCCTTGTTTAAAAAAAAAAAAAAAAAAAGGAACTTTTTCCTCCATTGGTTCAAGGGGGACTGAATATGCCCACAGAATTTAAAACAGCCAGTAAACAATGTGCTACCTTACAAGAGAGACAGATATTCCCCAGTGGCAGTCACAAAGGCTGTCTTCACTGCTGCAACATCTGAGCTGCAATTTACCTGAGAATGTAACATGTATTTTAATGGGAAGCAGCTGGTGATATTGCAAACAAACACTGATTCTGCCACTGTAAATTCCTGACCAGAGTTTTCTTCCCGCCCCTCCAGCAGGGTTCTTGTGAAGCATTCTTGTACATACAGTATATCAAGATGACACTATGGAAAACAACACAGCCAGTGATCTAGCTATCTTGGCAAATCATCTAATATGTAAGGCAAAGAACTCTATCTCGCAGTGTAAATATTTCCACCCTGGTTTGTCCAATGACCTATAATGTGATCGATTGACAAATCACACTGTAGCATAAATGGGATTTGCAGTTTAAATTACGGTATTTAAAAACAAAATGAAAGTCTGTGGAGTCTGCCTAAAAAGATTCAATATTATGATAATCTGCATTACCGTGGTGCCTGGGAGCCACGGTTATGGATCAGGACTCCGTTGTGCTAGGCACTGTATATCCTTGTCCCAGCTACAATACTTGCTGCACTAAAAGCTTTGCACCACATGCCTTAGCAAATAAAGAACTGGTATCACAGTTAATCATGTCGACACAATCACAGCTGTTGTGCTACTAACCCAAAATACTGGTGGTTCACCCCTGCCTGTGATACCAAGTCTGTCTGTCAGTAGTATCACCGTGACTCTTCCTGCTCCTGTCTGTTAGGTCTATGATGGAGGACAAAACATAGGGGCACCTAAGGCTCACTAAACCCCTACCACAATGGACCTTTGCCTTCTTTTACTTCTAAGTACTTGATCTGTCTCCATTGTAGGTGTTTCTGAGGTCTCTGTCACCATTGTATCAATGTATAGTATCATTGTACTATAGGTATTTATTTAGCATTTCAGCACTTTGTCACTTGATCTTATCTTTACCCCAGTTCTAAATTCCCTCCTCTCTCCATTCTCTCCTCTATTTTTACAGTTCTCTTCCTATCTCTCTGCACTATGATTGACATTGTATAACCTTTAGTGAAAGGTCAATCTAGCATCTTGTTCTGAATGTCTGGAGTAGGGCTTAGTTAAATACCGTCTGGCAAGGCATTCCCCAGGGTCCCATCTTTGAGATCATTCTCTACATCTAACACTTGAGAGTCTGAACCTAGCCATGGCATTAGTCCTGCAGAGTGCAGCTGTTCTGAAAGATCATATAAGGGGAAACAGCTTCTGAGAGAGACCAGTCCGAACATATTCAGAGTCTGATAGAATAGTCACTACGACTTTGAATTCAGTCTGGAAGTGAATGGGGAGCATGTGGACAAAGAAGTGATGTGCTCACTTCAGCCTCAGTTGCTTAAGAGGGTGAGCTACTTTGTACCACTTGGCTTCTGCCTTCATTGTCTCAAGAGAGAATGAGCTCCAGTAGTTGGACTATCAAGTCTTGGAGACCTGGCCCACATCGGCGGGTTCTTGTCTGAATGGATGTGGCAGAAGACAGTCTTTCCCACTGTTCTGCTCTCTGTCTAGAGTAATGAAGAGTTCAGCAGGATTGAAAGGAGTGTGCTACCCTGAGGATCTGCAGCTGTGTGACCTTCAGTGGTGGGGATGTCACTGCTTTCACAAATATCTCCAAGTAGTGTCCTCTTCCCTTTTATCATTTGTATTCTCTCAGAATTTTTAGACCAGCAGCTTTTCTTCCATTGGTTTATTTATTCCAGGCTTTGGGAGACCTTGGAAGCAATGGAGGCTGTATTGTTTGAGGAGACATAGCTGAGTGTCCTCTGCACAAAGGTGATGTGTGAATAGTGGGAGCTAGCTCATGCATATATTGAAGGGGATGGTGGAAAGTTCTGGTGCTTGTAGGACTCCACAAATGGATGGTTCATTGTGAGGAGGAGCAGATGCTCAGAATGATTTCCTGCGTTCTCTCAGAAGTGGTGGAGCTGGTTGAGATTTAGGGTTGCTCAGTTTATCTCTACTAGGTCTCAGACACATGGCATCCGCACTCAGTGGTTAGTGAGATAAAAGAATGCTGAGAGATCTAGCAGCATGTGCATGTAGGATTGATCCTCCTCCCCCGCCAAGACAAGGAGGCCAGATTCCAAAATGAGCTGGCCCACCCCAGCAAGTAGTCAGCCACTTGACTGCTTCCTACTTTTCTAGCTCACTGTCACTAGAGTTACCTTTAACCTATGAGCCTGAATCACAAATATCAATGCATCCTGCCTTACTCCCTCCTTGACTACAGTGCCCCTCTAACTGGCATGCATTCATTCTGCACTCTCCATTTTTCTTTGCCTGTCCAAAGTGGCTGCCTTTCTTTGACTGTCTTTACCATACATTAGTGCTTTCTAAATCCTTTGCAATACATACAGGAGTTGCTCAGTTAAACAGAAGCCATTAATGCATGAATACATTGCTCTATGTGAAGTGTGCTCTTAAATATTACCGTAGACATTTTAGTTGATTTTGCTAGTAAGAACACACTGCCATTGTTAAGGTTAATGACTCAACATTTTATAAGACAACACACTGATTGTATGAATTGTCTTATTGGACAATGTGAATAACTTTGAATGTAGTGTTGCTTAATATCATGGAAGAACAATTTAATAGACTAACAAATGGTGTTGCAGTGTTCTGTTAACATCTTCTTTGTACTTGGTATCAATCAACTAATTATAGATTCCGCCCTTTCCAAATGTCATTGTCTCAAAATTTACATAATCCTGAAGGTTTTTCTCTCTGAACACCCCAACATAAAAAACTACCAGGTACCAGGCGGGAACAGACCAAGGGTCATGTAGTCTGGTATTATGTCTAAGTCTAGATGGCTTGACTAGATGTTTCAGAAAAGGCTAGGGGTGGAGGAGAACAAATGTACTTGGCCACCTGTACAGTATTATTCTGGCTGTATGGAGGATGTTTTTCTTCATGCCACCTGTGGATTATAACATGCCCTGAAGCATGAAGTTTGATATCCCTTGTTATTGTTAGCTGATTGTTATCTAGTATGACTGAAGGTGATCTTCATCCATGTGCCTAATCCTCTAATTGTGTGGAGGAAAGAGTTCAAGAGTTCAAGAGTTGAAGAGATGAAGTGATGTGATGAAGCGGCAAAGAGTCCTGTGGCACCTTATAGACTAACAGATGTATTGGAGCATAAGCTTTCGTGGGTGAATATCCACTTCTTCAGATGCATGATGTGATGAAGAGACAGTGTTTTACAGATAACTTAATCACTGAGCAGGTGAAGGTGCAGGATTGCAACCTAAGGAAAAAATGTTACAATTAGTGAAATAGATATATGAATAAATAGCGACGAGAATGATAGAGCTTGTGTCTATATACTCTAGATGTATGGGCAGTGCATAGAAATGTATTTATTTATTTTTCATTCCTTAAACCACTACCATGACCAGAAGTGGGTTTGTTCTGAGAACAGGGATTATTGGCTATTGATGGTGTCATAAATATAAAGGGAAGGGTAACCACCTTTCTGTATACAGTGCTATAAAATCCCTCCTGGCCAGAGGCAAAATCCTTTCACCTATAAAGGGTTTAAGAAGCTAAGGTAACCTCACTGGCACCTGACCCAAAATGACCAATAAGGGGACAAGATATTTTCAAATCTGGGGGGGGGGGGGTTTGTCTGTCTGTGTGATACCTTTGCCGGGAACAGATCAAGGATGCAAGCCTTCCAACTCCTGTAAAGTTAGTAAGTAATCTAGCTAGAAAATGCATTAGATTTTCTTTGTTTTTTGGCTTGTAAATTCACTGTGCTCGAGGAAATGTGTATTCCTGTTTTTGTGTCTTTTTGTAATTTAAGATTTTGCCTAGAGGGATTCTCTACGTTTTGAATCTGACTGCCTGTAAGATTATCTTCCATTCTGATCTTACAGAGTTGTTCTCTTATCTTTTTTTGTTCTTCTAATAAAGTTCTGATTTTTAAGAATCTGACTGGGTTTTTTGGGTCTTAAAAATCCAAGGGAGTTGTGCTCATCTTGTTCATTCTCAAGCCTGCCCAGGAAAGGGGGTGTAAGGGCTTGGGGGGATGTCCTGGGGAAATAGGAACTCCAAGTGGTCCTTTTCCTGTTCTTTGTCGAAAACACTTGGTGAAGGCAGCGTTTTACCTAATCCAAAGGCAGTGACTTTGTGCCTTGGGGAAGTTTTAACCTAAGCTGGTAGAAATAAGCTTAGGGGGTCTTTCATGTGGGTCCCCATGTACCTTTCTTGCCCACCTGGTTCTGGCCAGCAGCTAATCTGTCCAGCCCTGCAGCTCCTGCAGCCAGCCAGGGGCACAATCCTTGCTCCTCTGGCTACAGCCAGAAAACTGAATCTGCTCAGGTCCTGCAGCTCCTTTTAATAAGCCTGTTGGGCTCTGATTGACTGCTCCCTGCAGCCTCTCTGGCTGCTTCCTGCCTCTCTAGCAGCCTGGAGGCACCCGTGGTAGGGCTCCAAGGCCTACAGCAGAGGACTTCAGGGCCTAGTAATCCTGTCACAGGCTGCCTATGACCTCTTTTTGTGGCCTGATCCAAAATTCACTCAAGTCAGTGGAAAGACTCTGATTGGCTTATGGATCAAGCCATTATACAGCAGATATATGATGCAAATATATATATTTTAAAAATTCTTTCTACCTAAAAAAGCTCAGATTCTTCTAATCACTATATGAAAACTTCTCGTGGATTCACATGGTAAATGATATTCTGCTCTTGTTCCATCAGTGGAATTGAGAATACCACTCATGAAGAAGCGGCAAAGAGTCCTGTGGCACCTTTTAGATGAGCAGACGTATTGGAGCATAAGCTGTTCATCTATAAGGTGCTCTTTGCCGCTTTTACAGATCCAGACTAACACAGCTACCCCTCTGATTCATGAAGAAAGAGTAGTCTATCATATGAGATTGGAGATGAGAATTTCCCCCTAAATCTGATTATCTTAATTATTCCTTGTAATGTGTTTGAAGATAGACAAAGAATATTGCATGGTCTGTAGACCTTTCCAATAAATCATACTAAATACAACACTACAAGAAATGCTGAAAAAACTGACCTTTCCGTTCTGTGCAGTGTAGTTTTGAGTTTCTCTGCTCATGTGCTGGTGTACTTTATGATATTAAGCCAAATCCATTAGGATGAAAACTTGATGTTCAGTACAAGATTGATTAAAGCTGCAAGAGTGTCTCTATCATGGAAATATAAGACATTTAGCGAAAGCTAATGAGGGTGAGATTTCTCTTCCTGACATTAAAAGGATTCCATAGAAGACGACATACAAGATGCTATTCTAGCTATCGGAATTTCATTTCCCAAATGCTTGCTTTTAAATTTGATTTCTCCCTGAGCAATTTGTTTTGGTGCATTGGTAATATGAGATTGTGCTATTTTATTGTAAAATATAGTGATGAGGTTCCTTGATTCTGTAATGCACTGAAAATTGATATCAATTTCATTATGTTTGCAACTGATAATATTTTATACATTTTAAAAAGTAATCCTTGAATAAACTGCTAATACCGTAGCCTAGGTTGGAGCAGAAAGTTGCCAGCATTAACATCAAAAAATGGGTCCCCCATCATAGAGACACTGAAAGTGGAAGTTGAAAGAGGTGGCAGTACATACCGCGCATCCATGGAATAACAGAGTCCAAGGCAAGTGGCTGGAGCATCTAGTATATCCAGAACTGATGACCCATCAAAGGTGAATATTTGGGAGAGGTGAAACTGTGGCATGTCCCTACTGCATACCCAGAAATCTGTGCTGTTAAAAAAGAGAATGCTGGAAAGGAGCACATCTCCCCTACTGCCTCCTGGATTCAGTTTTCCAGTTGGATTGTACACTTTCTTCCCTTTCCTAGCATTAGTCATTTTCCTGAGAAGCACAGTTCAGACCAGCTATAGGTATTTATTTTCTCCCTAAATGATATGGTGAGTTTGCAGTTGTCTTCACTTTTTCCTCCAGTATTTATTAAACTTCTTCATATTTACTCATTATTAAGTATACAACCATTTAGAGTGTGGTCGATTTGATTTTTTTGTTTTGTTTTAAGATGTGGATTAAGCATCAGCACTTTGTCTATTTGACATTTAAAATGTGAGGATGCTCGCTAGCTGTGCTTTGTCATATTATTCTGATGGTACTGTTCCTGCTCCCTGACTAGAGGAGTCTGTATGAACTTCTGATGTGAATATTGTTGGAAGCAAATTTAACATTCAGTTTCCACAAATAAGCTTGTGTGTGATTTTGAAATTTGCTTCTCTATGCCAGTAAAACCACTGCAAAAAATGTTTGTGACAGCAAACAAAGTGAGAGCTAGTGTGAAATGGGTGTAACTAAAATTCAGTAAACTCTGCACAGAAAATGGGAATGGTATTTTCTCAGCTCTGCAGTTAACCAATATTGGGGGAGGGGACAGTAAGTCACACTCATGATAAAGGCAAGGATCTTTTTGTTGTATCATCTGTGCTAGAAAGCTGACTTCATGATGTGAGTTAAAGAAATTTCTTTTCCAATTCATTTGTCACTCACTTTATACTTACTTTTTTGGTTAAAAAAAAGAGGACAAATGAATTGTTCTAATTAACGCAGCAGTGATGGTGGTTATTGGAAACAATGAGTATATGTATAAGACAGAGATATGGCAATGATCATCTGTGCTGCAACTTTTGTGGCTGCTCTGGGAAAATGCAGAATCTAAACTGTATAACTGGGACTCAGCTCATTCAGTATTTTATAGCTATTAATCATGAGACCAATCAATTTGCAACACTAAAAAGTCCTCGAAGTTCCTGTAGGAGATCTTTAAAAAATGTGCACTTGCCTCAGTTGGTATCTGGCTGTAAAACGGCAGTGATTGTATGCTTAATGAAACTACAGTTAGAATTGAGGCCAAGTCAAAAGTAAACCTCAGAAAGAATCCCTGGCTTATATAAATAGAGATCTTGGAGTCCTCTGACCCCACTTTTACAAAGAATGTACAGTGGATTTTTATTCATTTATAATGATTCCACAAAGAGCCCAAATAAAACCCTACCCGATGCTTTGAGTCTTTGTTTCTTGGAAATCTTTTGTAGAGTAAGGCCCTGATCCAGCAAAGCACCTAGGCTAGTACCTCCCTCCCAACTCCCATTGGATTTCAGTGGGACTTTGGCACCTAACTCTTAAGGTCTTTTGAAAAATCCCAACCTTACTTAAAAAGAAAAGGAGTACTTGTGGCACCTTAGAGACTAACCAATTTATTGGATGCATACCGTGGAAACTTCATCCGATGAAGTGAGCTGTAGCTCACGAAAGCTCATGCTCAAATAAATTGGTTAGTCTCTAAGGTGCCACAAGTACTCCTTTTCTTTTTGCGAATACAGACTAACACGGCTGTTACTCTGCAACCTTACTTACTGCACCTGCGTAACTATAATTCCTATCATGCTTGGTGGGCTCATTTTTAAAGAGCTCTTTTTCTCTTTAAACACCTTTATTGTGCTTTAATCACTGGAAATGTGCATCTTGGCTCTTCCTTCTGTTTGGCCCAGTGTAAATTCTGGGTTTTTCCTGAACAGAGATGACCTCCCAAGCTGTTCCTTTTTATGCAGTTTGTGCTTGAAATTGGGTCCATAATTTAGGGCCTGATTCAACAATCAACTGAAGTTGATAAGAGTCTTCCCATTAACTTTAATGGATGATTGACTGGACCCTTAGAGAGATGAATGCCTTTCCTCATCTCATCTCTTGCCTTTGTTTTCCAGCAAGGATTGTGGTCCTGAAGCAAAAATGCTCTGAAGAAGAATGGATGCATTGGACTTAATTGCAGTTTAGAATGAATAGGTGCAAATCCCACTTCATTTAGCATAACCATGAAACAAATAGAAAAAACAAATACAGAAATGTAGGTGTAGAACTAAATATTAGCAAACATACATGTATTAAACAGTGTAGGAGCTGGAAGTATATTTGGGGATGTGCAGAAGATTGTTCCTTTTCTCCGTATGGCATGGCTTCCCAGTTCCAGCAAATAACTCCCTCCTTCTCTGTGACCTATTGTAAATTGCCAGTTACCACCCCTCTTATTCTGATGTTTCCATGGGGCATCCCTTCTTTGTCAGAGTTTCTGCAGCTGTGAGCCAATCCCTGACACTTCTCAATTCAGATTCTGGCTCTCAATGGTTGTCTTTTTGGGGATTACTCCAGAATGTACTGTACTATTCTTTTACAAGTTCCTACCAACCATAGGATCTCATCTCTGAGTCTCAGATAGGAGCCTTCTCTATTCCTTATCTTCCTGTTCTATGAATATTATTAGCAAGGAGTCAGTGAGATCATTAAGCAGGTAGCCAGTAAATAGAGAATGAGTGAGATAGTAGATTGAAAGGTAAGATGGAAGTGAAGAGGCCAAAAGAACCCAAGATCTTCCTTGAAACCCAACCCAGCAGCATCCCTAAAATCCAGTCCTTCTGCCAACCTCAGTAGAAACCTCAGTCTCAGAGATGAGGATTCTTTCATAGCCCTCACTATAATGGAAGAAGGATCATTTTCCAGGAAAAGGGACAAATGCATTCCTCCAATAAAGTTAGACTAGAGCTGAATTTGACGCAGCATATTTTGCAAAATTGACAGATGCCAGAGGGTCTGAGTATATCCCATGTTAAACACCATCAGTTCATTGTATGCAACCATACGCTTTGTATTAAGATGTTTCCTTTTCCAGCTGTTCTGTATGTTTTAAAATATCCCCACTAACAGGCAGGAATGGTAGTATTAGAAGAACGATAAAAGATTGTTTATTCGCAGCTTTACCTCATCAGCATACCCATCATCTTCCAAATATTTGTACAGTGCATTTTGTTCTCTACTTAGGTTATTAAAGGCTAATCTAAATATCCCAGGAATACATAAACTCCCATATACCAGTCAAATGTATTGAGATTAATTGGAACTAAATGCAGAACTTGCTAACATTTGTGCAGATCTGAAAACATCTTTGTATGGAGCTATGTGTTTAAATGCCAAAATCTATTAAACACATTGCTTGTTAGAAGTAAACTATAAAGAGAGGTTTTATTTTTAGCTACAAAATTTGAGTTAGAATAATTCGTTTTTTAAAACTTTTGTTTTGATAAGTTGATTAAATCTGTAGCTTCATGCGTATGAGACCTCTAGTGAATTTGGGGCAAGTTAAAAGTTCATAATATATTTACAAGAGAAGAATTGGAATTTCACATATTTGACATTTTCCTCCTTCCTACCCGCTTTAAAAAGCCAAGAAATGGTTGACACAAGGAATAAATCATCCTATCACCCACACAGATATTTATTGTTCTTAGCAAAAACTGAAGCCAGTTGGTATTGCAGCATGGTGACAGTCCCACCCGCATACTATCTGGTTTAGGGATAAAAGAAGGATCTCATTCTGCAGTGCAGTGAATTCACTACCTTATGCTAAGCGCTAAAGATAAAAATGGGAAGTCTTATATATCAACTCATGAAACAAAAGCATTGTGCTTCCTAACATATGTATCTGTATCTGTCAACTGCATTGCTGCCATGATTCAGTACATACAGCCACAAGTGCTAACTTTCGTTTTTGCCGGTGGGTGCTTCCGGTTTCACTGTGCACCATCTGTGTGCTCATACCACCGACTGGCGGCTCGTGGGCGCTTGAGCCCCAGAGAACCGACAGAGTTGGTGCCTGTGCATATAGCAATGGACTGTAAGTATGATCCTGCAGGCCCGTCATAATTTCTGCATGAGCATTATTTTAATGTTCACAAATATTTGAGTTCCTTGGGTTTGCTAATGGCAAGTCTGAAGAACATGTAAATGTATAAAATACCACACAAAGGCACAAATCATATGGGTAATGAGACCTATCGATCTATCATGGGTTTAAATGTACATACAGGATGTGTATATAGGATACGTATATGTAAAGTGCTCATGCTTAAAAACTTGCCAATTGCCTCAGATAACAAAGTAGTCCCAATATGAAGTATGAGTGCAAATACGGAGGTAACACTATTTATTTATCTAAGACTGTGCCAGTGGTAAATAGCCATTGCCCACAATGTATCAATGTATTTTGGCATGCTTAGATGCCACTGAGCAAGAATATATCCAACTACATTATTAAAAACTTCCATACTGGGTAAGATCAATGGTTCATTTAGCCCAGTATCCTGTCTCTGACAATTGCCAGTACCAGTGCATCAGGGGTGTATACAAAACAGGGCAAATTTGGAGAGATCCACCCCATCTTCCTCTCTTGGCTTCTGGCAGTCAGAGGTTTAAATTTGCCTCATGTGATTACATCCCTGACCATCTTGACTAATAGCCACTGATAGGCCTATCCTCCATGAACTTATCTAGTTCCTGTTTGAACCCAGTTATAATTTCAGCTATCACAACATCCTATGGCAATGAGTTCCACAGGTTAATAGTGAATTGTTTGGAAAAGTACTTTCTCTTGTTTGTATTATCCCTGCTGAGTATTAATTTCATTGTGTGACTCCTTGTTTTTGTATAGTGGGAAAGGGTAAATAACACTTTTTTTCTAGACAATTCATGATTTTATATACCTCTATCATATTTTTTTCACCACTATCCGGTGATAGCTCTGAGTTGGAACATTGATTCCTAAACATCTCCAGGGACTTTGAAGATGTTTCAGTCTGGCTGCAAACTTCAGGCTTGGGGCCATCACTACCACTTATTATATCCACTGTGCCCTTAGTGTTGCAGTCAAGTAGCAGGGAGTAAAATAAGGTAGCAAGGTCCTTGACAGGAAAAAGCTAGGCAGGCATCCTACTAGCTCAAAAACCACTTCCTGTGTCTGGCAGTCTCTGAATTTATGTTTCTGTCAGTGATCATTTCAGTTTGCTTCGAACTGCGAGGAAGAAAAAATGAAAGGAAACAACCGTAGAATTCTTGCATTCTTCTATTTTCTGATGATTGTTGGTTTGAGCTTGTCTGGCTACATTTCAGCTTAACGTAAACCAAATTGCACAGCAGTGACTTTAGTTCTGTGCCTTGTATTCTCTGTCTATTCTGAGTGGGTAGGCATTATTAATTTCTTCCATCATGAGCAGTTGCTTTTGGTGATTTCATGAGGTCAGTGCATATCCTTAACACAAAGTTCACAAGCAATAGATTTGTTGTTGTTGTTTACTGGAAGTTCTTTAGTGCTGAACAAAATAGGGAAATTATCAACGAAAAGTCTTTTGGCTGAAGTTCCTTCTCTGGCTATGTTCATTCACTCACAGAAGGCAAAACTGCTTGCAATGATATTTTTGGCTCCTTTGCACTGTGTTATGTCACAGCCAGAGACCAAACGATGCTTTTTTGTTAAATAATTTTTGTGCCGGCGGCTTCCATATGCAAAGCAACATTTACTTAACTTTACACATTTCTTTTGAATATGTTCTACATAAACACACTAGATGTCACAGTCCATTTACTGGATTGGGACAAATCAGCTGTGGTCTGCTCCCACGAAAACATAAGTTCCCTAAATCCATTGTGTAACTAGAATGTATGTAACTTCTGGTGAGAGTGCCCCAAATTCTTGCCTTGGGAACTTCTGCCCTTGGATACATGCACGTCATACATTCATTGATATCAAGGGAGTTACACTACATGATATCTTGGCCCATGCATTTGAGAACACTTTTCTATAGATGTAGTTGGAAAGCTTCCCAGATCATATAATCTTTCATTTAAAAAAAGTTGGCCAGAAGGCTGATAATGACCTAGAAGTATTCGCTTATGAGCTGCTTTCTCTCTTTGTCTTTCTCTGAAGCTTCTCCAAGTGATTCCTCTGCTTTCTCTCCCCCCCAAAAAAAGAAAGACACAGAAAGTTGGCACTCTTGCTGATAGGAGATGAAACACCTATTTGACAGAAGCATACAATGGTATGTTTGCTGCCAAAGCACCATGTGCCAGTTGCTTGACTTGGGATAAGTGGGAAGAAGGAATTAGTGAGAGAGCCTGCAGTGCAGATTTCAGAAGTATTTTTGTTCTGCTTATTGCTCTCCCTTTATCTTTTCTTCTTATGTGTCTTTCTCCTTCCTGCTATGACAGACTTTGGCATTGGTCCTGAATACAGATGAAGCCAATCGGTCGTCAGCATCTGCTTTTGGGTAACAAGTTTTGGGCACTGGCACAGCTTTGTGCTTCATACTGTACAGGTGGCTTCAATTGCCCAATTACACATTTTCTGTTTTGAGAGATCCTGGGAACTTTTGCTTGCTTAATTTTCAGTGTCCAGGAATTGTGCGTGTGTATTTCCCCAGCTTGATGCAACTCTAAACTGCTTGCTGTTGTATTACAAAAAGGTAAATGGGACAAAACAGGCACAGATTCTTTGTATGAACAGACAGCAGATTAGTTCTTGGTCCCAGCATAGCAATTGCCTCTACTAAGGCTCTGACACCCCTTTACGCTACTGCATGGGTAGCCTCTGCGTTGTGCTGGGTCAGGTTCTCTGGTTTGTGTGGGTGAAAACAGCATAGATATGGCCCCGTCTTTACCCCGCCCCTCTCTATTTGTTTTGGAGAACTTAGCACTGACGGAAGCACTAGATGCTCCACTCAGTCTAATTGTATCGGGATAAGGGTGTGTGTGTTGTGGGAGGGGGCGGGGGGTGTTCCTCTCTGCAGGCTTCCTTGCAGAGCCTGCCAAAATGGGTACATTTGTATTGAAAAGTAAGGCTGGATCTGTGAAACCTGTAGACCTGTTCTTTCCAAGCTCACTCTTGAGTGTCCATATCACATTGCTATGTGAGCATCTTACCAAGCAACAATGCATCCATGCTGCATTATGCAGTCACAAGTGGCTTGTGGGGGGCGGGGCGAGGGGCATGCACAAGAGGGGGGCAAGCAGCCGCACACACCCACACCCAGTACTTGGCAGGGGCACAGAACTCCTCTGGCCCCGGGGCTGCGGTGGGAGCTGACAGTTCCTTGAGCCACGGGGGAGAATGAGCTCCTCCGGCCCCAGGGCCATGCTGGGCAGGGAGAGCTTCTCCGGCTGCGGGGCAGGGTGTGGGGAGAACGTGCCTCTCCAAAAGCAGTCAAATTTTATTCCTGGGTACACCCCTGGGGAGTGGCATATCCTAGGCCCCTTAGAGCCCTTGTTAGCTGTACTGCTCTAGGATTTGGTTCAGGGTATATTATGGGAGAATGTTTCTGTCCCTTCCAAAGCACTTGAGCAGAAGTGCTCTTAGCCCACCAAGACATCCAGTGGACCCATTTTTGGGTCTGTGCACTCCCTGCATCTGGAGCCTGCAACCTGGATCCAGTGCCGTGGAAGAACAGCTTGCCCTTTTACTGGTGTTTTAAGATGCAGGCAGATAGTCTCTGAGATATTGGTGGACATTTTGGCATCAGTATTTGTCCTACAAAGGCACTTCTTGGGGGGGGATAGGCTGATGTTCCTCTGTCCATTGTCATAACTGCAGACACCCCATATGTAGACTGGCCCTTCTGGAGTAGGTCCACAGGCAAGGACTGGTGGGATCATATTATCATGTGGACCTGAGATGACCAGCAGTGGCTCCAGAACCTTCACATGAAGAAGCAGCTGTTCTGTGTGATCAGCTTACCCCAACCATACTGCATCAGGACACACACACACGAGGGAGTCCAAGCTAGTCCAGAAGTGGGTTGCTATAGCCACCTGGAAGCTGCCTACCCCAGACTGCTATGGGTCCACGGCTAACAAATTTGGTGTTGGCAAGTCAGCTGAGGGGGTTGTGTTGGTGAAGGTTTGTGAGGCAACCAGGACTGTGGCTTACCCAAAGGTAGTGGGCATAAAAAACATCCCTCAAATGATTAGCAACCTAGGACTAAATACATCTCCTGCTACCATGTGGGCTCATAATATAAGCACCACAGACTGAATGCTACTTGGACTCAGAATACTACATATGTCCTCTGTACATTTGGGCTGACAATACAGATAGCCTAGGAGAGTTCAGCTTTCCAGCATGGCTAATTTCTAGGCTGTATGGTACTAGCAGGGAAAGGAATGTAAGGTTCACAAATAGAATACCTGCCAACCCATCATTCTAACAACAAGCCTGTACCTAGTAAACATTTCATGCTAATGCTTGTTTAACTCTCTCCCATCTCTCAGTATCCATTTTGAATCCTACGTGGTGCTGGGGAAGAGAAAGAGGGGTTTGCTAGAGAAATGGCATGAGCTCAACAGAAGCACACTACAGCCCGTAGCTTGTAACAATATTTTAATTGGACATAACCTGGAAATCCCTCCCATTCATACTATTAATAACTAAAAATATGGCAGCCCAAACATACCAGGCTCCAGCTCCAAAACGACTACTTCTGCTGGTACAGCTGTGGGCTGTCCTCTCAGCAGTGATCCTAAGAGTGATCCTAAGAGTGGCCCAGTGCCAGATGGCAATGGACTCTTTGGTATGTAACAGTAAAACTCAGCTGGCCTGACCAGCTCAACATACCTCACACACACTGTTATGATATTTATTAAAAAGGTGTCCTGTAATATATCATTTGAAAAGGAACAAGACACTGGTCATTAATGTCACTGTGAAATGTATGTAACAATGCTTTAGATGAAATGATGGATACTCTCTGATATTCTGGTTTGAGACTATAAACAGACAAGGGAGGCAAAACAGGCTTTTTTTCCAGACAAAGGGGCAAAGCAAACAGCTCTTCCAGCTCAATTGCAAACTGAGCCAGCTGTGACCATGGAGTGAGACAAGGGGCTGCTCGTTTGCACTGGAGATTGTTGGAGGATCACTGCATTGTAAACCACAGGAGATTGAAAATTAACATATCGCTCCATGTTGGACACAGAAATTCTGAGCTCCCAGGAGGTCTTCTGGACTTTGAAAACAAAAATGAACTTTGGGGATATAAGGAACCGCTGAAAGACTTTAGTGTATCCATCTTCTGAGGGAACAAAAGAACCAACAATTTGATTCTGTGGGGTTTGGATCCTGGCTGGAACAGCCAGTTGTGCTGGAGAACGCTAACAATTTGGCATAAGTAAGAAATTGATCTTGCTAGAATTTAGTTTTAGATGCTAGAAAGCATGTTGTTTTGCTTTTGTGTGTAACGCTTTCAAATCTCTTTCATTCTTGCTTGAAATCACTTAAATCTGCGTTATCTGTTGCTAAATTTATTCTTAGTTTTACTACAAACCCTCTCAGTGCTGTTTATATTGGAGTAGGTGTGAGTCTTTAACAAACCTAACAGGCTTGTGTGTGCACGGTCTGTTTTTGGAGGCAGCGAACTTGGTAACTTCTGTGAGCAGGGATAATACTCTGTAGGGGAGATGGTTTTGGGGAGACTCAGGACCAGAAGAGTTGCTGAGGCCACCCTGCAGGGAATAACTGGGCTGCTGGAAGCCAGAGTGAGATCATTGTGCTGTGAGCAGGCTGCTGTTGTCAGGTCTCTGAGCCAAAGCTGCACAGTACAGAGGCATCCAGGGCTACCGGGCAGGCACTGACAAAATTCCTTACTGGTCTGGGTCAATCCCCAAAGCGTTACAATCCCCAAACAGGCCCTCTGAATGTGGATCCAGAATGTGCTGTAGCTGCTTTGGTGGCATAGCCTGATCTGGGACTGCCGCCAGCACCAGGGTTACTTCGTCCGCTTGATCCAGTGGTTGCAGGCTCTCCTCTGGCGGTGTCTCTGCTGGTGGGGTTCTAAGTGCGCCATCCCTGAGCAGCAGATTGTCATGCAGCGCTGTGGGTTCTGTGCTTTGTGCCGTTCACAGCACCCAATCAAATTCATCGTAGCACAGGCAGGCGGAAGGGGAGTTCCCTGAGGTGTGGTTGTCATCGCTGGCTTTGCAGTACTCAGTCTTGAGCTGCTTGACTCACTCCTGACATTGAAAGGAGGTCTGCACCACCAGCACCACCAGCCTGTCCGAGATTCTTTTGGACACATACTTATTTCTTGTACTCTCACTGAAGTCAACTATCTTTCTCTCCTCACTCCAGTTTTACCAGAATTCAGTGGTGTGTTCAGAATTCAGTTAGTAGTGCAACTGATGTAGGCCTTCTTCTGAATGCTGTCCCTAGCTAACGCCCGATAGGGTTAGCTGTGGCTACGGCTACACTACAGAGCTTACAGCAGCACTAATGCAGCTGGCCACTGCAGCAGTGCCAGTGTAGATGCTCTAAGCCAACAGGAAAAGCTCTCCCGCCGATATAGTGTTGTCCACACTGGTGCTTAGATCGGTGTCGCTTATACTGCTTGGGGGGAGGGGTGACTTATTCACACCCCCAAGCGACATAACGTATACCGACATAAGCTGTTGTGTGGACATAGGCTGTGTTTCCAGTTGAGAAGTCCCTGTGGAAATGAAGGGTGAAATGCTGCACAGCTGTAGTTGAACCATGAGGTTGCTTCTGGTTCCTGTGAATCAAGTGGAAAGGTTGGAGGTGGAAGCGCTGGGACACACAGGCCTATGGGGGTGTGGGATAGCACTGGTCAACAAAAGTTCAGCTAATGCAATTAAAGTTTGTATGCATATATATATATATATATGTGTGTGTGTGTGTATTTATATACACATATGATGATACCACACACACACACACACACAATCCCTAATGATATCCTGCAAGGATGCACTGAAGAAGGAGGTTGTATGATGTCATTCTGCCCCCATTCTTGTGGTCCTGCAAATATGTCTATCACATATGCACTGTTGTCACTTGGAAATAGTAAAGTTATGGGACTGTATGGTTTAGGAGAGTAGTAATTTGGACCCAGGGCCATTCACCTCTAAAACCCTTGTTGAATACCGCCCAGCTTGGTAGAGACTGAAAGTCATTTCTAGGTATTCACTGTATAATTGCTGGTGTGAAATAAGGTCTTCTTCGAATTCTTGGTGGCTAAGTGTCCATATCACGTCAGAACCAAAACTCATGAAAATTGCAGTAGCTGGCATCTTTGTTGGCAATATCAACAAAGGCTAAAGATTCATAGAATATCAGGGTTGGAAGGGACCTCAGGAGGTCATCTAGTCCAGCCCCCTGCTCAAAGTGGGACCAATCCCCAATTTTTGCCCCATCCCTAAATGGCCCCCTCAAGGATTGAACTCACAACCCTGGGTTTAAGCAGGCCAATGCTCAAACCACTGAGCTATCCCTCCCCCCAAGGGATTGAGTGGGCATGGAAACTCAAACTGTGAGACTGTCCCTCCAGGTTGAAAATGATTGGTAAGATGGACAAGCATGCATTGCCTGTGACCCAAAAGAAACCTAGAGGTGAAAGTCTCTGAATGTCATTACCCAGACTGCTGGGCCATCTAGATCCTGAATGGCTTTGATTTTTTTTTTCAGAACAGTTTGGCCATTTGCTTCCTCTTCAGTTCTTTATCTATATGTTCTAGGGGCAGCACAATGAGCTACCTTGAAGGGGCATCTTCATTCAGATTCTGAACTCTCTGGTACAGGGATTGGAAGCACTGTGAAGAGAGCATATTTAGCCTTTTGGAGAGGACACAAATGCTTTGTGTTTCTCTGACCCCTCTGGCACTAGCTACTGTAGTGACATTCTTTGTCTCGAGAGAGGGAGAGCTCCATCACAAGGGTCAGTGCCATGATATTGGGGAATTAAATGATGTCATCAGGGAAAAGTTGTGGGGGTGCACAATTGGAGGTGGTAGAATAAAGAATGCCCCAACTCCTGTTTAGAGTTCATTAACAAAATGATTGATAGTTTCTAAGGAGCATTAGAGAAGAAAAGAGGAACCTAGCTAATTCTTAGATGCCAGCACACTCCATGCTGATCAATCTCTAACAGGCGTAAAGACAATTATTTGATGAAGATACCACAGCTATTTTCTATTCTAAGTAGAGGGGAAATGCACTGTGTGGTAAATGCTGATTTTTTAGTGGCAACAACTGTGGCTCTCTAAAACATGGAATGATACTTACCACATTTTAAACCCAATACCCAAAGATGCTGTGAGGTTTGTTTAATGTTTAAAGTGTGTTGGATGAAAGGTGCGATCTAAATAGAAAGAGCACTGTCACTAAGTACACAAGGGATTGCAAATGTAGTGCCCAGAAAATGAAAGGGAACCATTCTGTATAGTTTATTAATTGGGAAAGGATGGGATTAGTTAAGAAAATGAGCCTCGTAAATAAAGAGTAGATTACAATGCATATATCCCTCATAAATAAATGAAAGGAAGCAAGGTGGGTTTTTTGCATTTCCCATCCCCATTTAATTGATTCATAAATCAATTAACTACTGTCAAGAGACCTGAGGGCAGCAGGAAATTGGGTCCAAATTAAAAAGAAAAGGAGGCAATTTGTTTTAAGATTGAAAGTTGAATGTTCAATCGAAGTTTAATCAGAAGTGACCCATTGTTTGAAAAGTGGAACATCAATGTCTTTCTAATGTTACAGAATGCTTCATTAAATGAGTACTGGGAAGATAAGGATAACTGATCATTCTGAAAGGAAGATGAGGGGGAAAGGATGCTCTTTTGAGCTAAGTTCAAAATAAAGGTGTTTTTTGCCTGTCATTTTTTCCTTTCAAGAAGACACATTCAAAGAGGAGCAAAAGGCATTACACTGGGACTTTGGGGATTATTTGCAGTACTTTTATATGTGTTATGAAAATTGTATTATGAGAACTCTGAAGCACTGTCAGACCAACAAAAGTATTTAATCCACTCAGATTCACATATTCATACTTGCGTAGGTCTTAGCAGAGGGTCACAAAGGACCTTTATATGAGCGATATATGCATTGTAGGCACCCAAGGGAAGATTTTCAACAGGCCCAAATGGGAGTTAGGTGCTAAACTTCCAAGGGGAGTTGGGAGTCTAACTGCCCATGATTTTGAAAATCACTCCACAATTAGATATGACATTATGAAACTAATTCCTTGGTTTTCGTGGTTATTTTAGGGGACACTGTGCAGGGGTCAGGGTGAATTTCTAGCCAGCTGCAGGGAGGAAGGGCAAGAGAACAGGGTCTCTGAAGGAGCAATTACCATTATGTTTGCCCCTTGTTATTTACCACCTCCATCATACCTGATGTGACCTGCTTCCTCCTGCTGACAATTTCTTACACACTTCATTGAGGTGCAGAGCAAATCAGCAGGGCAGAGACCAGTCACAGTGGGGAAGGACTGGCATGGGCCCAGAAGTAGAGGCTGATCAGAATGGCATATGTGGTTGTCTGTCTGCTTTGTGTCCTAGCACGTGACTGAGGAATTAATGGAAGGTACATTGATGGGATGAGTCTCACTTTGTTCATGGGGGAAGCAGGATCTGAAAGGGTGCTGGAACTCCTGTTGTGTGGGGGAGAGGTATAAAGGAAGGATAGACTCCCGCGCTCTAAGGTTAACTTCTCTTTCCCTTATTGCATGTTTACCAGAGCACTGAACATCTTTGCTTAGCAAATTGCTGCAAAAAAACCCGCATGCATTTGTGAGCCTGCTGAAGGAATAAATGGGAACGCTTCATTCATCCTTTCACTGCTGGAAAGCATTGCCTTGGCTATTAAATGCTGAGTGGTGTTCCTGAAACATCCTGTGGGATCAAATTTTTGCCTATACTCTTTGGGATAAAGAGTGGGCTTCAGGTCTTGGGGAAATTCACTTTGCTTCCTGTGGTGAACGCTGTATGTGAAAGACAGTAATATTTTACCTTATTTTTATGTAAGAATAAAGCCAGACTATGCCTTGGTTTCTAGTAGGTCTATACAGTACAGTCAATTAGAAACTAACCTTTCCCAACACATACCTGTTATTACAGATTGAAATATTTCAGATGCCAGTGAGGCATTTCAGATAGCCTCCTTTTTGATACCGTTGGCAAGTGATATTTTTAATGGCAACCACTGGATTCCCTAATGTTACACCGCATGTAACATTAGGAAGGTTTGGAACGGGCAGCCTTTCTCTATGGCTGAGATGCACAACGTTTTCCCACAGGCCAAAGTGCTCCAACACAGTAAAAACACGATGATTGTGTAAGATTTCTTTTTAAAGCCTTACCAAGCAGATCAGGGTACAGAGGCATACCCATGTGATCCCAAAGGCATGGCTATACAAAAGGATTTGCCATTCATTTATATTTTTCAAATGTTGGGGCCTAATACATCCCGCTCTGTAGATTGTTAGAGAGGAGCGAGGCCAGGTGCCGTTGAATATGAAGGCACCAAAGCATTTTCTCCTCCTTCCCAGGGAGCTCTCAGGTTTGGGCTTCTATGGGTCTGGAAGTGGTGGAGCTAAGAGAATGTGCTGCTCTGAGGGATCAGCAGGTTTCTTTGTGAATGGGGAGGGAAAGATGCAAGTACAGGGGTGGAATAAGTAATGGCAACATGAATCAGACCAGCAGTGGGGGTCAGAGAAGCAACGTGTATGGAGCTAGTATCTATGGGGATAAAACCTGTTTCCCCTGGGGTGCTTTGGTGTGTGCTGAGTATCCACTGTACAGACCTGGTCCTTTCTACAAAGACCAAAATCTCTCCTACTTGAGCGGCAGCTGTGGAGGAAGTTCTGTGAGGAGATCCTCCAGAAGGTGCTGTCACTTCCTAGAGGAGGAGGGTAATCTGGCTCCTACTCACTCCTCCACACATTTTGAAAGTGGCAGCTCGTGGTTTAGTTGCCAGTCCCCATTAAAGGCAGTATTAGAGTTACTTGATATAACTTTCTTCTTTGGCTGTTGAGCTATGGTAGTTCAGGATGCTACCAGATTATGGTGTAGGCATGATCTATGAGAATTGTCTGATTAGCAAAAGGGAGAAGGGACTTAAAGAAAGATCCTAGTGGTGATGGGGGTTGAGTATTAAAACCAAACAGATTCAAATTTTGACACACACAGGCTTGGACTATTTCTGACGATGTCCCCTCCCCCGCAGCATGAATATGTTCTGTATCTGAGTGATAATTATGTGCTGTGTTGCCATCTCTGCCCTCACATCACTTATTTTAACTTTTCACCTTAGAAATATTTTAGAAGCTGGCTGTTCTGCTTCCAGTGCTGTGACATATGTCAATGATTTTTTTTTTGAAGCCCTTACTTCAATCATAGAGTCATATGGTGTTCTGCATCAGCTGTAATGTGACAGAAAATTATGTTTATGTAATTCCATTTGAAAGAAGAAGAGCTTTGATCGATGGCTGCTGATCAAAGTTCTCGTGGCATCAGACAGGAATGTGCACAGATTCTCTTTCCTTGTTGGCTAATGATGATGATCACCATACTCCAGGTGCCATTTTGTGCTGCCATTTTGTGCACCTTCAGAATACTTCTGGTGTGTATTGTGCAGCACCTTTTGCTTAAAGTTCTAGCAATACAGAATAAGCAGTGGGCGGGATTAACAAGTCAACCATACAGTAATTAAACTAGTTTAGACTGTAGTACTGGGATGCTGCACACAGCTCTTTTATTTATTTCATAAATTGATTCTTTATGTATAAAAACTGTTGTGGGTTAAAAGGACATTTCTGCTCAAAATAGATTTTATCATAAAAGCTTTGGACAAGATTTTTTAAAAATAGGAGCCTAAAATTGGCTGTCTGTCGGCACCTAGACAAGTGGCCTGATTTCCAAAACTGCTGAGGACAAAGAAGCTCCGATTAACTTCACTGAGTGCTATTGAGTGCTCGGCACTTCAGGAAATCAGGCCACTTACATAGGTGTCTTAGGAGCCAAAATCTAGGATTCTATTTTTGACAAATCTTGGACTATTTGGTAGTAGATATTTGCAGATTCTTTCAGAGGCTGCTTTGTTATATATACACAAAGAAGGTGTCTTCTCTTTAAGAGCATTCTCCCCACTTTTGCAGCGGTGCAGAGTAAAATGTGGATTTTCTGGAGTATAAATGCTGAACTAGCAGTTTACAAATTGGTGTTTGCAGAAATGTAAGGCAGGAATGAGATTAAGAAATAAACCTTGTGATTCATGGAGTTAGCTCTTTGCCTGCAAAAGTTGGAAGGAATTTTTCTCCTACACATATCTTAGACCTAATGGACATGTTCATTGGGATAATGGGTGTTGTGTCTTCCTGGGGACAGACATTCAGCCAATTCAAGTACAGGTAACAACTGGAACATGTTTATGAATGTATAAGTCTCACTGCCTAACTTATGGTGATCTTGAAGGAAGTGCTTGTACACAGGAAAGGGGGACACATAGGAAGTTCATAGGGAGGCCAGAGTCTAAAAGACAGACATCCCAAATAGCATACACAAATACAATTTCACTACAGAGGGGTATATGTGTGTGAGCTACGTAAGATGCATCAAGTCTCAAGTCTAGAGGCAGAGAACAGGACTAGGTGGACCAATTATCATATCTGGTATGGCAAATCTAAAATTGTAATTATTTCCTTCAGTTACTTTGTATAAGGTACATAAGAATAAGGATAAATAATGTAATTGTTTCTAGGTTATGTATTGATTGATTGCAGTTGTGTGGATGATTAACTGCATTAGTGCTGCTGCGTTAGACAGACTCCCCACCATAACTGAAGTGGCCTTGCTCTGTGAGCCAATTCCTGTATAAACATTTAAAATAAAGATGAATAGGTTTTATGAATCAGTCCTGATGTCTGTATTGTATCTTTATAATAAATGACTTCAAGGGGTTTGCCTGAGATCTTACAAAAAATGTGTGATATTCCTCTGAAGAGAAGAATAACTTCAAGCAATGTATTACATCATTTATTATTCTGATACTTCTGTGACAGATTATACAATGTCCAAATCTTTGTTTTCAGTCATGCATCTGTGTGCTAATTCCATCATATTATTTTTAAGGAAGTTTTGGGACTTGTGGGAAATCATCAGAAATGGTCATCCCAGGATGAAAGGGGAACATTGACTGATACATTTTATATGTCTGTATATCCATATATCTGTTTTTCCTCCAAACTTCAAAGTGTTATAGAATTACAAATGATGGGAGAAATATATCTGCCCAATGATGGGAGAAATTTACTGCCCTGCTCCCATTGACTTTCCATGTCTCAACGTGTATATTACAGAGATAACACTGTACCCGCCAGTGGATGCATAATTCACATATATTTTATGGGCTGTTTGTTTTTTAACTTGGAAGGATGTGACTTCATTGGGATTAAGACCAACTAAAGTGTTTGCCAAAATAGCATTTCTGCTTGCCCTTCACAAAACCTAAAACCCATTGTATGAAAGAGCCAGGCTCAGGCATGAGTATAAATTGTGCATGAGCCAGGACAAAGCCTCTAGTTTGTCTCCCTCCAGCTCACTTCCAGAGAATGTTCCTAGGTATCCGAAGCAAGTGAAAAAGGTTGGAGGATGCAGGCATTACAAATCAGTCCAGTTAAACTTCAGAGCAGTGTTAACATTGTTTTTAACCAAAGCTTTATTTCACCACTTGACAGCATGCAATCTCTAAATGAAAATAATGTTCTGGCTACATGATTAAACGTGGTTGCCAGATTTACAGTTCCCAAAGGCACAACTTTAATATATGTGCATACTAGGTAGGAGTCTTTTCTGGCAGATGTGGGCAGAGGCTATTGGACGTCAATAAATGTCTGGATGGAGAAACCTCAAAAATGTTAGTCTGACAGGCATTGGTATCCACTGGTACATTATCCAGTAGAAAGGAAATGCCTCTAAGAACATTCTGTAATATCTGTCAGTATTGCCCACAGGTCTGTCTGAGCGTAATCAGCTGGGAAAGAAAAGTCAGAATAGATAAAATGGTCAACTCAAATTCAGAACTTCTTCAACCATATTATAGTCTGCACTGGACCCTCCTTGCAACTTAATCCCAAAAGAATTTAGACATGCACCACTGTTAATTTTATAGCAGTGTAAACACAGTACTGCAGAGTGATTTTTAGCCATTTCTGATCCTAGAGTGCAAATTCAACTTACTTGAAGGTAGAATTATTTGTATTATAATAGCACTCTGAGGCCCCAGTGGGGATCGGGGCCACATTTTACTAGGTGCTGTACAAAACTCTATGAAAATACAGTTCCTGCCCCAAGATGCTTATATTCCATGATTTGCACCTTAAATATAAATTAATTTAACTAATAATACATTCTCTACTTAGCCCCGCTGGATGAGTGGCTGTTAATGTCTGAGCACTGTGTGTCCTTCACAGAGAAAGATGGGTGGCCTCTGGAAGAAGACAGACATTTGCTCTGAGATTGCCCTGCTGTAATTGGAAACTGGATTCTAGAAATTCAGGGAGGGTTGTCAGATAAAGGATTATAGGATAACAGTCATTCTGCAGAGAATTCATAAGAAACCCTTCAAATTATACAGAGTCCAATGAGACAGTACAAATAATAAGACTAACAACTCTCTTCCTTTCTCTCCCTGCACACACTATTCTAACTGTAAACATAAAACAGTGGTGCAGATTTCTTTTCCTAACTATTTCATGCACTTATATCACATGCTTGTTTTTAGAAAGTTTTTCTGAGTATTAATATTCATGCATTAAACTCTTTTAATCCAGGTCCCCAGCCAGTTTAGAATCAGGCTTGGTTTCATAATATTCTAAATCCAACCAGATCCTGATCAGTTTTTGTAAAAAAAATTAAATTAAATCTAACTTCTCCTGAGAGAGTAAGTTCAGTATGGTGTTCAGATTCCATGTGGAGTACTTTGCAGTATGGACTGAGTCGCCACATTAGTATCAATTATTGCTTGTGACAACAAAGGGGCTGTGATGGGGTGTACCTGGCAGTTGTTGCCCCTTGCCAGAGGCTCCACTACCTTCAAGCACCCTGCCTTAGTGCTTCCCCCCCTCAGAAGGTATCCTGCTGTAAGGGAAGAAGACAAGTTGACCTCTCCAGAGGTGGCTTATAGCAGCCTGCCATGATGAGCTGCCAACCAAACCACCAAGAGTTGGTCCTCTGGCACCTAGATGGAGCAGGAGCAGGTGGAGGCCAATCAAGGCCCAGCAGGCCAGATAAAAAGAGCTGGCTGTTTCTGCTAGGGGACACGTTTGGGTAAAGTCAGGAGAGGGAGGGAGGAAAGGAAGGATCAATCTCCCTGCCTTAAGCCAAGTAACCTGGCCAGTCAGGACCCCAACCTTGATTAGTGTATTTGCTTTGGACCTCTGTGAATGAAAATTGTTTATGTTAAAGAGTTTAACATGTAGGTGGCTATCTTGAGTTCAGTGTTAATTTGTTTTCTGTAAGTCTGATGCAAATCTATTCCATAAGGTGCTGGGCTCATGTGGGCCTTTGACAGGGGCAGTCTGACCTCCTCCTTGCTTATTGTACAAAAAGAAGTGCACATCACATAAAATTTAATGACCTCTGTGTGTGTGTGGAATTACTCTTACACAGGACATATCTATCTATCCCTTATTATCATATGTGTATATCTTCTGAACACTAAACGTAATTGATCACCTCAAACATCAAATTGCTAGCTAGCTTAAAATGAAATCAGTGTGGATCTTCTACTTCTAGGTAGAAAACTCAACTGTATTGGGAAATATAATTATGAAGACAACCATCCTTCCAGAAACAGTTATAAAACTAGGCTCTTGGTGTCTGTTTCAGCAGCTTGGAATGATTCATTTAGATCAGTAAGATGAACGCTAATAATCAGCACAAACTTTAAAACAATGTGCAGTCCTTTGAATCTTGAAACAAAATCCAATAAGCATCTGATAAAGGAAGTCCATTTGGAGTCCTAAAAGGTTTCTCTTCTCTTTTTTCCACAGAGTCCAAGCTTTCTCTTTGAAGCTCTCTTTCCTGCACATAACACAGTAACTGAAGAGTTGGATCCCTTGTTCAACCTGCATGAGACCATTGCTAAGGTAAGGGAAATTGAGACGCCTTACCTAAGTCACAAATGCTTTATTTCATGTTGGCAAATTGTGCTTGTTAGTCAGACAAGCTGTTTTCAAAGATGAAATGTCTCCTTCCTAGGGGTCTGTTTATTTCATAGCTAAAAGTAACATGTGGGTCTTTCAGTCATATTAGTATTGTTATGTGCACTACTGGGGATACTGATGAGATTGCATGAACAAAGAAAACTTGTAACCTTATATAAGCTGTATTTTATGTAACTTCCTGTCTCATGGTCAGAGACATGTTGCACAGTTGAATTGGTACCATTCACTGGATGGCAGAGTGTTGCACCATCCTTTTTGTGGGAAATCTACTACAAGTGAATGGCTAATTTATGACTGGGACACCACAGGAATTCTTCCTGGATCCTCCCCAAGAGTGGCACTGAATCAGTGTATCTCCCAGGTAACGTGACCAACTCGCTTTCTGAGCAACACTGGCTGGCTCCAGCCTCCCCAGTAGAGAACAAGTTACTGGAGGTTGTGTCTTTGGTTTTAGAGGGCCCCTAGGTTGGGTTCTGCCACTAGAAGAGATATAGTATTATTGTATTGCCTGCTAGCTTCTGATGAATGGCCAACCTGACAAGACAAAGGTCAAATGCTTATCTAAAACATCTGAATGTTTTCTAGCTCTTCTCTCAGCCTTCTAATCTGACCTGAGTGTGCCTCCAAACAATCTGCTAGTATATCCTAGCAACCTCTCCCTGGTCCTCCAAGATGCTCTCATTTCCTCTTTCCTCCTCACATCCTTCCTGTGATGGGGTGTCTACCCCATACAAAGCCTGAACAGGTGAAATAAGCCAATTAACCTTACAGGCTGCACCTCCAGGAGAGCCAAGGACTGATAAGGCCTAATGGCTGATGAAGCCTAGCTGGGGGAGGAGCTGGAATGAGGCTTAGAAAGAGAGAAAGTTGGTGGAAAAGGGCTATAGGGAGGAGCTCGGTAGTCACTCTTTAGTGAGGAGGGGAGTTAGCTAGGTTCAAGGAGGAGTTCTAGGCAGAGAGTAAGCCCTGGGATCCTGCTTTGCACTACACACCCTGGGCAGAAGCTGGGAAGGGAAAGTAGCCATGGGGAGCAGGGGACACACCAGTGGTAAACCCAGAGGTGGGCAAGAAGATAGAGAAGAGAGGTAGGAAAGAGCCCAGGGAAGCAGCAACAGGCTCGGAGCTTGAGCAGACCTCAGTTGCTGGGCAGAGGGTCCCTTCTGCTGGAGCCTGGAATAGTGGGCAGGCCTGAATTCTTCTGGGAAAGTGTCAGTCTTGAATGGGAAGACTGCCTGGAATGGCACCCGGACAGCTGATCAGGTGAGACTTTGTTACCCTGGAAGGGGAAAACTGTATAATGACCTGGCCAGAGGGTCACACCATGAAGAGGAAGCTCTGTGACTATGAGAGAGCTAATCCCCAGCTGCAGCCACAAGTAGACCCCCCAGGTGAGAATAAACCCTGCTACAACTCCAATAAGCCCTGGCTCTAACAAGATGTAAGACTACAAACAAATTGAACTTAATGCAACCAGATGCTTTTTCTTAAGTTATAAGAGCGTAAGAACAGGATTTCTTATAAGTTACAAATACATGGGCCCTGTGAACTGAGTGCTTTCTATATTTGGAGTTATTTCACTTAGAAAAGCAGCTGCTGTGGACACACTTCTAACAAAAAATTCCCGAGGCTTAGCAGGGTGTAGGCTTAGCAGGCAGGCGCTGCAGCTGCACTGATAAGATAGATAGTAACTCCTCTGGATTTAAAAAAAAACAGACATGGTCTTTTGAGCCTCAGGCTGCAAGAGGCTGGGAGTACTGAAGATTAAGGAGCAGTAATGATGGGGGAGTCCCCTCTGGTCCTTCTTGGCAGGAAAGGTGGCTGTTATGACATGGGTCCTTCATGTCAAAGCAACTTAAAAGGGATCATGAGACCCCCATCTTTGAACCCTGAGGCTGGAGGAGATGTGAATCATTTAATCATTGTTTCATGATGAACCATGACCACGATGAATACTCTACCTTTGAATAGTCCCTCAGTACCTGTTGATTAGCCTAGGAAAACATGCTTTAATAAAGTAATGAGAGAGTTATCTGTTAATATTTTGGAATATCACACATGACTTTATAGTAGTTTCACAGCTTCCCATTGCTCATTGCAAGTCTCTTGGGATAAAACTGTGTAGAATACAGTATGCTACAGTGTTATTTTTGCAGTGTGTTTCTTGCTATATCCCAAAATACTTTTATGGAGATAAATAGCACATAGAGTCATGGGGCCAGATCCTCAGCTTGTGTAAATTGGTGTAGCTCCATTGACATCAATGGAGCTAAATCAGATTATGCCATCTGAGGATATGGCCCATGAAAGTAAAGTTTGTTCTCACACTCGCACATATATATTCTGTATGGTGGAGAGAAGCAACATGGCTGTACTGGATAGCAAGAGCTGTCAGCCATAAATGGATGAGCATTTAGAGGGCTAATGATGCACACCCTAGGCTCCTTCTGATTTGAGTACCTCTAACTGTCTCAGATGTGGTCTGAAGACCATTGAAGTCAGTGGATTCCCATTCAGTGGACTTTTATCTGTCACCAATAACCTACTAATCAAAGCCTGTTGTGGCTTGTTGTTGTAACAATCCAGCTCCTTTAACTTATCTTTGTAAGATGTGTTATTAATTGTAAAGCCTGAATTGTTCGTTGAATTCTTGCCTCTGTGCCTGAGGTATCATGCCATTTCTATTTTTCCTTGGCAAGCTTGTTTTCTGTCAACCCTACATTTGATACTGGTGGCTGCATGTCCATGCAAGAGAGTTTCAGGATATGTAATCAGGGTTCAGACAAGTCTTTTGATTAGAAACTATTCCACTGGTCTTTTTACGTGAGACTGATTTCCATGCTATGGGTTCCAACGTGACAGCAAATTTTTTACATTATTAGTGGTACCTGCTCTTAATTCTTTCAAAGTACAGGTATGTACATGGAGAAATTTCGGTAAAGGGGTAACATGTATAAAAGAAAAAGGCTTAAATTATTCTGGCCATTTGTGGTAGCATAAATGTACTGCAAAACATTTTGGCTCAACTACCGTTTTACTGTGTACATTCAGTGATGTCCATGCTTGGAATGTACAATATGGATATGGGCATGTTTTTATATACAATATATGGGTATGAAATAGCAAGAATAAAGTATACAGTTATATCAGAAGTCTGAATGTCAGGAGTTGGACTCCAGAGGAGATGATACAGAGCAGCTACTACAAGGTGGATTGCCTACCCAGTACATAATATTTTATTTATTCACATGAACCCACGCTTGAATGCAAACATTAATATCAGGTTGTCAAAGTTCTGTAAGAAAAGATCCAAGACCTAAGAGTCTTGCAGAGCAGCAATGTAGATGATGATGGATGCTTACAGTTTGCTGTAGCACTAACAGGCTGTATAACATTGAAAGTTTGAGTGTCGCAGTGTTGACAACTCCTATGATTTTATAGCATGTCTCACTTTATTTGTTGTTTTTTCTTAAGGCTCCAACTCCAGGATTTGTGAGAATCTCAGCTTTCATTAGCCCTCATGGTGGCAAAGAAAAGCTGGAAAACATGACTTGAGCACAACCTAAAGGCTCTATAACCCAGAGGGCAAAGAAAGCTTAAAATGTATTGGCTTAAGAATCATAATTTTTTTAAAAATAATCTTGTGATTTTTTTTGAGGGCCTGATTCATGATTTCTGACTGTTGGGGGTTGGGAATACTGTTGACTTCAGAGTCACACATTGTCTTTTCTCATGTGCCTTTGCACTGGAACATCACTAGTCAGTGGGAAGTTTAAAGAGATTAGGGTCGAGCACGGTCAGCTTGTATTCTGAGGACACCACTCCCTTGAATATACTCCAGCTATGGGTAGGTCTATACAGTATCTTGAAGGTACAATTGCCAGCTTGAGGAGACACATCTGTTCTAGCTCTCATCAAGCTAGTGTGCTAAAAATAGAATTGTAGCTATTCTGGCTGGAGGGACTAGCCACTCAAGTACGTACTTGGGGGTCTTGGACATGATCATACTCAGGGGGCTCGCTCATCCTGCTGCTCACGCCACTGTGCTAATGCTTCTATTTGTAGTGTACTGTCTCAATCAGAGTTAGTGCAGTTATGTCTCCTCAAGCTGCTAGCCACACCTCTAGCTCCAGGGGAGACATATCCTGTGGTAACTGGGTGCCTGCAATCTGTTGAGAGTGCCAAACCCAAAGCCAGTATATTTTCATGTAGCTTGGGCCTGTATAAAAATCAAAGGGTTCTGGGATCAAATAATAATGCTGATAGGTTCTCTATTGTCTTAACCTTCCTCTTATGATGGCACTACTGACGTGCAGTTAAAAACTTTGAGGACAGGGAGAGAATCCAGAAAATCTCAAGTGTATCAGGCAGAAGGGGTGGGCCCAGATGTCTGTACTCCTGTCCCTGTTGGACATGGATAACACTATTCACTCATATTGTTGTTCAGAAAATAGCAAACTGGACTTGCAGAGAGTTCTGGACTTGCTTTCACACAAATATATCATGGTCACTGCACACATCACTGATGTCTTTAAATAGAAGTTTTAATTGACTTTGCTTGACAGAATCTATATGTTTGAGGCCTACTTCTGCAGTCCTGACTCAGAAGTGAACTTCTTTTGCTAACCAAAGGGAAGGATGGATGGGAAAAAGACAGGAAAGAAGGAGGGAGAAATTGAAGGGGAGCAGGGAATGTGGTTTTTTTTTTTTTTTTGTTTTTAATGGGGATGCTAGGAGAGAACACAACACAGACAAAGGCATAAGGGGAAAGAAGTGAGATGGAATGACAGAGAGAACAGTTACTGGACATAGAAAAATAAAACTGAGGGAAATCAAGGAAGAAAAAGAATTCAGAAACAAACAAGAGTGAGAAGAAAAATGCAAACACAAGGGAGATATAGTAAAAAGGAAATGTAATTATTACACAGCAGAAAGCTTAATTCTGTAATAAATAACCCAGTAGAATAGTTTAAAAAGGGATGGGTTAGAATCATTGAACACATTGAAGTTCATCTAGGGCAACAGCATTCAAGAGTCAGTCCTACTTCTTCTCTTGCCTTCATGGTCAGACTTTTTAAATCCTTTTCTTGATGTTCTCAGTCCTCTTTGGTATCAAAAGCTACCTGGCAAAACTCTTTCAAACAGAGTCAGTTTTTAGGTTCTATACCGCTACACTCTGTTTTGCTGTGTCTTTGTTCAGTTTCTGAAGTTACTTAGCTAGCGATTAATTATAGTGAGAGAAAAGGGGAAAAAGAGAGATGGTTGAAAAGGAATAATTGTATTATCTGTTCAGCTGTTAGAACTCATGGTTTTCAGATTACTAGTAGGGAACAAAACCTGACTGTGTATTTATACATTTGCACGTTCCCAACTCTAAAAATATTTTCTGTATGCTGTATGCGTATTGATTTTCAATGTGATCCCCCTGAGGGGGAAAAGGCTCAATAAAGTTTTATTTCTTTTAAAAAGAAAAAAACACATTTCAGTTCACTCTTAATGGAAATGTCTGATCTAGTAAAAGAAAGGAAATTTCAGTTCCATAGATCATTTAAACCGTGCCTATTCTGCCCATTCTATTTTTGATTCGTTATCCGTGGTCACTGTATGAATAGTAGTAGAAGTCAGCCTATTGTACTTCATTCTTATGAATGATACATGAGACTTGGTGCTTTGTTTTTTGGGTTTATTATTATTATTATTATTATTATTATTATTATTATTTTGCTTTTTGTCCTGTTCTAAAGCAAACCATTAGAATATTTTTGAGTATACTAGCTATTGTACGCCTGCTGGTTTTTCTTGGAATACTGCTGCCTGAAAATAAAGATCTGCATTGTTATTCAAGTGAAAGTAAAACAGAGGAGGTGGATAAGAATGCAGAAACATCTCTCTTAAGATCTTGTAACTTTGAAAATAAAGTTCTGTAGCCTTTTATGAATTAAACAGAGAGAGACAAAATAGCCTTCTTTTATTTGGTCTTTTGAGTTTCAAAGCCAAGTTGTATTAATGATGTCGATAGAATTTTTGATGCGATTCTCTAGACACCTAGGAAACCTTGGTGTATCTTGGCAGGTTGAATTATCAGGCTTTTGTCAGAGTCTCTTAAGTGGAAATATCATTTAGATTTAAGATGTAAAGAAAGATAGTTAAAGAAATGTATAAGCATTTTTAATACTGTTGCTTAATCTGAAAGGATACTTTACATTTTCTTTGCGGTACTCTGAAGCTATGTGCTCAAATTATGCCTTTTTAAAAAAACACTCCAGGCTCTATATTTTTACATCAAATTATTGTTATTCCATGCAGAGTATCTCCATGGAGAGATGCACTATATGTTTTCTGACATATTAAATAAGTGAAAAAAAAAGCTAATGCATATACTTGTAAAATGTGGAGAGTGAACGTTGTTTCTAATAAAGAATCAAACTGCCGTAAACTGGATCTAGGTTTTTAAAGCACCCCTCTTTCCCATGAGGGGAATATCACAGACCTGTCTTGCCTTTCTTCATTCACAAATGTATAGTTAAATTCAAACAAAGAATTCATTTGCTGAAATTGGAGTTTATACTGACTACATATTTTCCATCATAGAGAGGTTTATTTTATTGTTTTCATTATATTACTTGAAATATTATAGCTTATGCAGTTGGCTGCTTTTACTACTTATAAGCACATTGTTATTTAAAATGAGGCTGTCAACAATTGATTCCTTTTTCAAACCGAAGCTAATCACTAAATTGTCCTTTCACCAAATAATGCAGCATGTTAAAGGAATTTTCTCTCTTCAGAATTAAGGGAGTAAATGGCTAGCGTTGCACCAAATATTCTGTCCTGATGGGCACACTGGTTATGATTTAAAAATGGACATATTCCTACTACACGCAGACATGTGACTCCTACTTTCCTGCATTGTATTGACTAGAGCTGACCCTTGAAGTTCTGGCACAATGCAATTAAAATTTGATTGAGATCCCTGACAGTGCTGTCAGCATTCAAGGCAACGTGCAGTTTGGTCCATGGATGTGTTGGTTATCATATTTAATCTGACTCTGCTTCCTGCATACTCATAAAATGATGAGAAGAAATTGTCTTGCACACTAAAATGCATGAACCTGAATAATGCATACAGAATACCAATTGATGGGCCTACTCCCACTGACCCCTGTATAACTAATATAATTTTTGTAGTTCTGAGCCTGTTCTTCAGCTGGTGTAATGGATTTACCCTACCTGAGAATCTAGCACCTAGTGTCTGATTTTAGTAACTGTGAATAGTTACTTACAAAGTGCTTTGCATTCTGCGAGTTTTATGGTATGTCTACATTGAAATAAAAGACCCACAGCATGGCCATGGCTGACCTAGGTCAGCTGACTCGTGCTGCAAGGCTAAAAATTGCAGTGTAGATCTTTGGGCTCAGGCTGGAGCCTGGGCTCTGAAACTCAAAGCCCAGGCTCCTGCCCGAGCCCGAACGTCTATACTGCAATTTTTAGCTCTGCAGCCTGAACCCCATGAGCCTGGGTCAGTTGACCTGAGCTCTGACATTTGGTGTGAGGGTTTGTTTTATTGCAGTGTGGATGTACCCACAGTTGTATGAAAAGCTTATCTCATGCACTCTGGGTATTTTTGCTGCTAAATTATATACCTCAGACAGAGGCTTTTTTTTTTTTAAAGACTCCCGCCTCACCAACCTGACTTCCATTCTTGAAGCTGTTCTGTCCCCAACTTAAACACAGAGGACAGAATCCTGCTGACTTATGACATGAAATCAAACAAACAAATTGAAAAGGCAATATCAGTGCACTTGCCAAAATTGCATGTATCATTTAGAAATGGATAAATCCCTTCCAGCTTCTCCAGCCTTGGTACCATCCCATCTTCAAATGGGAGTTTTTCTTAAACTCTGTGCACTTTACACTCAGAAAATAATACATCATATATGTTTTAAATGTATTGCCCTATTAATAGACTGCCCTTATGAATGTAACAGTGAAGGTGACTCCCTCATTAGCAATAAGCCATCAGCATATCCACCACACGTCATTTCAGTCAACCTGCCTTTTCTACGAATCCTGAGTGAAGAAGCAAAGTTTTTACAAGTTGTGCTCTAAACAGCTGATTTAGACTGTAAATACTATGTATATGAGTATTGTACCATTGCTGTTTAGGGGATGGAACACAAATATCAAGTATTTGATTATTTTGCAAAGCTGAGCTAGCAAAATTATGCTTCTTATCTCAAGAGGTAGAGAGACCTGTAGTGGTGGTGGCTTGTTTTGGTTTTTTTGGAACTGTAGGTCATGAATCTGTTCCCAATGTTTTGTGTGTGTGGTAAGATGATGATGAAGTCTGAATGTAGGTAGACTCAGAGAATTGTGGGCTACCTCAGGACTTTACACATGATGCTCTGTGACACTTGGTCCATGCTAAGGCCTAAAAAGCAGGCAATAGTATATTGTAATCATATGTGTAATGCTCCATATCTTGGTGCTTCCTAATTTGAATAGTGTCCATCAGCTGCTAGTGCAAATTAATATTTTAACAGTCATCTATGCCTCTATGCATAAACTTCAATTTTCCTTTACCAAGTTGTAATGCCCAAAGAAAAATCTCACTAGACAGCATCAAAGTCTGAGTGCCATGCCTTTATAACATTGCCCTTTCTCAACTGCTTATGTCAGAGAAAATGCATTTTAAATTACAATCATGACTCTTTTAGTGATCAGGTTGGGCTTGATTTGAATGATGCTATGTCTGTCCCTTGGAAGATCCACCCATAATTGGTATTTTAGGACACAGTTAGTATATATGCATTGAAGTCAGAGTAGCTTTATCATATCAAATTGAGATTTAGAAACTGAGAAAATGTTAAAATCACAGCATAAGAGATTCATTTGTTGCATAGTGATTATCATAAAAGCAATATTTACTTTATTAAGTCAGGATTTATTTATTCTGATCCAGCTATGAAGATGCTGTACAATTTAAAGATATGCACAAAGTAAATGTTAAAACAGTATTATAAAATGCCAAACTGCATGTAAATTACATATGGGTGGCTTGTGAAATACTTGACTCATCATGGGTGCTGTCCACACAGAGGACCAAAATGGTTGTGGGTAAACTAGGTCATCAAAACCGTCTGTTTCCAGAACAAGTGTGAGTTGTCTACTGGCTTCTAGGTAGCCTGCTAGCACAGTGGTCTTAGTCTAGTTCCTAGCTATTCACAGCATAGGACCACTAGCACATTTGGCATTTCAGTGTCAGTCTACAATAAAAGGCCACAGATCCTGGAGATTGAGACAGTCTTTCACCCATAGCAGCAGATGGACACTAGCAAGATCAGTGTGGGAGAAGCTTAAACTGCAACTGCCTATGTTGCACCTGTTCTGTGCATAAAAGGCTTGAACCTGCACCCAGTGGAGTCACTGGTAAAGTGCCCATTGGCTGCATTCTCAAAGAGAGGTACCATGGAACCTTAATGAAATCTAATGTGTGAATTATCTGGTACTAGAATCTATGAAAAGTTTAAAACATAAATACCTGGGGTTATGTTTAAGAGTAAAGGATTAGCTAATTAGGGTTAATTGTCAGCCTATGGTGGCTGATTAGCAGAACTAATCTAACCCAATGAATAAGGTAAAGGTATTCTTGGGTTCACCAGGTGAAATAAATGGTGAATGAGTGTCTAATTAGGAGGCAAACAGTGTATAATCAGAGCATGTAGGTGCTCTGATGGCTCAGAATAGCTGTCAGATCAGCATATGTTAGAGCAGAGGTCTCAACTCAATTTACCTTCGGGCCAGTGTCAGTCCTCAAATCCTCCCAGCGGGCCAATAATGTTACTGAAGATGGTGCTCAAAAAAGAAAACGTTCATATTGTCTTTTTTATTTTGAATTTCTTAGAAATAATAAAATTGTCAAACAACTTTATACAATTCTTCACCTGCCAGAGAGTTTTTAGTGTTTGCCAGACACCCAGCAATGCTTCACTTCTGTGAGTTTGTTGATATTTGGTATCAGTCACTGAGCAGTTGAAACCTTTAGGATTGCAGCAAGGTGTGCATCAGATAGTTGTGTTCAGTATTTTGATAGGTTTCAGAGTAGCAGCCGTGTTAGTCTGTATTCGCAAAAAGAAAAGGAGTACGAGTGGCACCTTAGAGACTGACCAATTTATTTGAGCATAAGCTTTCGTGAGCTGCATCCGATGAAGTGAGCTGTAGCTCACGAAAGCTTGTGCTCAAATAAATTGGTTAGTCTCTAAGGTGTCACTAGTACTCCTTTTCTTTTTTCAGTATTTTGTCTCGTTTATATTCATTGTGGAAAAAAGTGACAATCTCCCTGGCTGACTCTGCCCGGCAACTAATGATGCTGGCTCCATGGTTGACTCTGCATGGCAACTAATGATGATCTCTCTGTCCCTCTCCCCCAGCCAATGGGAGCTGTGGGGGGCGGTGCCTACAGCAGAGATTACCGGCCGCGTGTCTGCCTGTGTCTCTCCTTTGCAGGCCACAGTGGGGAGGTTCTCTGGCCACAGATGGCCCGCGGGCCGGGACTTTGAGACCCCTGTGTTAGAGACTAGTTGTTTGAAGGCAAATATGGGGTTGTTTGCTGGAAGGCCTGGGATGGGTTAAAAGGTTGGGTGCAATGGGAGAAATATATGGGCCGCCTGATGGTAGAAGAAGTGATGTTATAATGGCAAGTTAGCCCTAGTGTAAACAAGCATTGGCCCAAGTCTTCATTATTGGAGCACGTTGCAGAACAACAGTTAGTGATCTGTCAGCTGGAGCCTTGAGACACTGTTACAGCTGGACATGGAATGTGCCTCACCATAAGCAATATGTGAATTAGTGCAAACAACTTGGACCTCAATCTCTTCGCACACTGGAATAAATCTGGTGATACTCCGTTAACATCAATGGTATATTAACTTGTTTCAGTAAGACCCATCAATACAATTCTGCAACTCTCTCACAGTTTCATAATAGTTACATTATGATTATGATTATGTGAGTTAACAATACTGGCTTTAAAATATTTGTGTGTAACTTTTAATATGACAACATACATTGCTTAGGAACTGCACATTGCTGAGAGCTTCAATGGCAGTGTTTGAGGGAATGCCAATGGGGCCATTCACCAGCACTTGGACTCTCAGCAATGAAACCTTTGCACTGATTCTACTTTGGCAGGGACCAAACTGACAAAAGGCATGCTAGAAATGTCGTAATTGGTTCTATGATGAGTTCTGGCTTCTGAATCACTAGCTCTTCAGAAAGTTATTAGTGATGCTGATAGTGATTCAATGAGGGAGTCGTATAATCTAGAATCCTTATGCCTTTATACCTTAAAAACTGGTGTGTTTCAAATGTCCCTCAATAAATACTTTTTTTTCCTCTTCTGTTTCTGGGAGAAATACCCTTTGTTTCTTCTTGAGTTAAGATGTCTTGGTCGCATTCAGGTTATAGACATACCTTGGAAGAGGCCCTGGAGGTTTTTCGCCTTCCTCTGTAGCATGGGGCATGGGTCACTGGCTGGAGAATTCTCTGCTCCTTGAAGTCTTTAAACTACGATTTCAGGACTTCAATAGCACAGATATAGGTGTGAGGTTTTTTGCAGGAGTGGTAGGTGAAATTCTGTGGCCTGCGTTGTGCAGGAGGTCAGACTAGATGATCATAATGGTCCCTTCTGACCTAAATATCTAAATAACATACAAAAGATACATTACAATCCAACTCTTCTCTTTGGGTGAGGCTACAAATGAACACTTTCCTTGAAATTGAACTGAATGACTGCAAGACTGTGGGTAAATGAAGTTTACTCTTGACCCAGAGACAAGGCAGCACAAGAATTGGCAATGCACATAGTGCCCACAAATGCATTTCAGTCCTTCTTTCCTTTTGAGGCCGAAGGAGGCACTCCAGTGTCCGTGCCTATTGAATCGCTGGCTTCTCTGCTGAGAGTGGAAGCAAGGGAGCTAAACTTTATACGAAACTGTACCAGGAATACAACAGTATTGCTATCTCTGACATTTCTTTTGTAAATAATCCACTTCAATCACAAATATCTTATTTGTTACGTACTATATAAATACTGTATTAAGTATTTGTGTATGTACCAATTCCTGTTTTCTCTACCCTATTGGGTATCTTTGTATTTTTCTTTCTCTCTACAAAAACAAACAAAACTAACTATGTGAAAATACGTAACTTATATGAGTGCCATATAAGTAGCATTTGTTTTATATATTGAATCGATGGGCGATCAGATACTAAAGCATGTATGAACTAATATGAAAATGGCAATCCTTCCACAATGACAAAGGTCAGGAATGCATGTTTTGAAATGTGAAAATCATGGAATCCCTGTATCTTAGGATACCTTTTACAGGTTTAGCCTTAGTGGCCTTGATTTTTAACTACTTCTGCATGTGTTTGTACATTTCGCTTTGAGTGGTGCACACCATTTCATCCCCCTTCATTCAAATCCTGTGGTGCATGATGAAAACCATAACATGGAGTTTACTGGTCTTCCTTATGTTTTTCCATATCCATCGGCTACCCCCACTCAAGAGACCCCCTCTAATATCCTTCTATCACTGCTTGCACCATCTGACACCAGCTGAACCTCTTCTATTAGTTCATGCAAACAGTTTACAGGTGATCCCATGTGGAAAGATAGGTTTCTTTTCTTCCATACCTACAGATGTTAGACCCTATTAATGAATGGGCTGTAATATTTGAAGGACCATTTTTATAGTTGACATTTGAGATAATATAGATTGACATAAAATAAGCTCCTTATAACATTTGCAGATAAGTTGTATGCACATTTTTGTTCCAGATGGGACATGAAAGCTATAATGAAAAACAGTATAACAGCTGTACCTTATATGAACGATACCACAGGTGCATTATACTAGGCTATTTTTTCTTAAAGATCAAATGCTGTTTGGAAATGAGTAGAGCAGGAAGGACAAGCACATCACAAATAAGAAATGTAAAAGTAAAAAAAAAGGAAGGGAACTATTCCCTTCTCCAGCTTGAATACTGGCAGTCACTGCAGAGGATAAATAACAGCTACCACTGAAAAGAGCATCATTGTTGACATGGCCCGTGTATTGCTGAGAGCTGGGACGTGCGGGGAGGAGGAGCCTTTGAGCCTGCCACTGGCTGCAGCAACATCCTGTATATTTGTTTGTTTTTGTTTTTTTTTAAACAGCCTTTTAAAATGGTCTTAAAACAATGTTTGCATTCACTGCTAAAACAGAGAGAGAAGAGGGGCCAGTAGGAAAAAGAAACAAATGCGTAACAGGTGCCATTGCATTTGTATTTAAATGAGGCACTAGCCGGCTATGTTACAACAGAGACAGAAGATAAATTGAGCTAGAAAATAAGATGTTTCAATCTGTACTAAGTAGCAGCTGCCTTTAATGTTTTTTCAGACAGTGAAATAAAATAATCTAAAAATAAAATAGAATAGAATTTTTCAACGACTATATTGTATTATGACGTCATATGTACTGATACTACTGACATCATGAAATATTGTAAAACATTAATATAATTCTTTTTAAAAACTGAAGCAATTCTGAATTTTTTTTTCTAAATTGTTTTCATTTCAGAAAAAAAATGTTTTTCTGGGAAATTTTTTCAGAATTGTTATAATTTAATGAAAAAATCCAGGTTAGGCGAAATGGCTTTATTCCAACTCTTTTGAGTATTTAGCTTGTAGGGAAGCATAAGATTAGAGGACTAAGTACGACTGTAAGCTGTTTGTGTTTTACTCCAACTACTAAAAAAAAATATTTTTGTTTGAAGAAGCCTGTTGGCCAATATCGCTGGTCACAAGTCCTCAAAGAGAAGAAATGCAAGTGCCTGACACTCAGCTGGTACTGCAGCGGGATAAGCGGTTGGTATACATAGGGTATGTACCAGTCTAAGGGTGGAAGAATTGTGAGATGGCAACCAGAGACAGGTAAGAGCAGGAGGCCCAGACTTGAGGTGGGCGCACTTACTCCAGAAAGGTGTAGCTAGCCCCTTAGCTATTATAGGCATGTTCAACAGAGCTGTTAGAGGGCTTATTCCTTCACCCACTTACTTCCCTGGTCCTTCTCGCATGAACAGAGAGCAACAATACACGAAGTCCAAAGGTGCAAACAATTCGATGTTTATTGGGGTGAACTTCCAGCAAGCATGATTCCAGTTTCCTTCCTTAGTATCCTCCTTCCCAGCTCTGACACCACAGAGCCTTACACTTGTGTCCCTGTTCCCATTCCTGCCCTTAGCCAAACATGATTCCAACTTCCTTACTCCCATTCCCTGTTCCCATTTCCCCCTTTAGCAAAACATGATTCCAATTTTCTTACCTCCATTCCCTGCTCCCATTTCCCTCACCCTCACCCACCCACCCACACACCCACCCCCTCCCACCCACACCCACACCCTTCATTGACTACAGATTATATAGTAAAACTTGAGTTCTGCTTAGCTATACCTTAACTAATCATTTTCCTGAAATTTAACTAACCAATCCTAACATATTGTAACATGATTATGTAACCAATTATATCCCACCACCGTAATTAGTTTACACCCAACAAAATTAATTATACAGCAGACAGGAACAATCACAGAACCACACAGAGATTATACAGACAAACAATAGCAAAGGGGGAACTATAATGACAAAACAATACAGAAGTGAGGATTTCATATCCCAGCTATTGATAAGTGAGTTCTTGCCAGACAGGATGCTATCAAACTAAGTTTCCTTTTACATTTTCTAGGCACTTCCCTTTCTCTGGAGGTGATAGGAATACAATCCTGTCCTGATAGTGCCTAACAGCCCAATAGCACCTTATTTCAATGTGACTAGTTTGGAATGTGAGGATGTGACTGTTCGCTTCCCAGCTTATGGCTGCCTCTGCTTCTTAGCCAAAGGCCTTAGCCTAAGAACAGGGCCTCAGACTGTCACAGTAAGAGAAGGCCCTTACACCAGCAGACAGTGAGTGATAAGAATACACCTAAATTCTTAAAGTACAGGCCTTTGCAGACAGGCCTGAATATCTTTATCCTAACAAGAGCCAGAGTTACTAAGAGATGGTATTTAACTGGACAAACATGGCTGCTTACTATCATTCTTTCTCCTTGTATTTGAAAGAACACCAACACCATGACATTTGTGTATATATAGGAGAAACGCCACTGCTTTAATAAGTGCCGTGCATGTGTACTTTGGATGATTGTACTTTTACAGTTTGAAAAAACCCACTGGTGTTTCACTATAGGAGTTTCTTCATTTTATAATCTGGGTCTTGCAGCATTGCCATTAGACTACGCAGTGTTATGTCCCCGACCTATCACATAATTTCATTCTTACATTGCTGATTGTTCTTTTGTATTTTCTTCCATAAATCTGTAATGGTCACTCACTGAATGCAGTCAGACTTGCATAGAAACTTGCATTCCTGAGATTCAAAAGCACAACGTATTCTGAAGCTGTTCATTCAGGAAGAATAGCGGGGGGACCATTTTGGTATTAAAGATAGCTGGAAGGAAAGGGAGAAAAAATCATGTGGTGTGATTTGTTTAATCAAATTTTGACATTTCTAAATTTTAAACCTTCTACATATGAAATTCCATCCATCCTGAAACTGAAGACATTTTCAGTGCATCTGATATAGTTGGTTGAAAACTGGGGGGGGACGGAGGAGGGAAGGAACGTGCAAAAACTTGTCCAGGATTTATCCCAGAGTGTTTGTTTTTGTTTTGTTTTTTTTCCCCCTCCTGCTTTCCTTCTTTACCTGAGGACTGCTGTGGCAGTTGTGATGTTGAAACTATGAGGAAAAAGATCAGGGAACAAAAACTTTAGTATTTTTCCCCCTTAGGTTACATGCATTTTTTCTTCTTTAATTACTGTAGAAGCAACTGAAAGGTTGAACAGTACGGTGTAGGAGTAGAACAATACAACTCAAACAAACACTGTTTCCAGCCATCGTCCTGGTTTAAAAACAAAGCAGTGGTTCATTACAGTCAACCAGCTGGACAGCTATTCACCATTGTCCAAACTCCTGCTCCTGCTTGACTTTCAGTCAAGCCTCTTAACTTTTCTAGGACTCTCTTGTACTTTGGCAGGGGTGGTTTCTGCTTAGTACCTGGCCTCAGATTCTTCTCTTCTAACTAAGAGCTTGTCTACGCTGCCCTGCTGTTCAGACTACGGGGCTGTGAAGCAAAGTGCAGTGCTATAACTCCCCCATGTAAATGCTGCAGCGTGAACTAAAAGGCTAGTTTGCATTAATGTAATCATTATCAAACAGGATTACCTTAATGTGAACTAGGAACCTTTTAGTTCGTCCCTGCAGTGTCCACACGGGGGAATTATAGTCTAGCAATTTGCTGCATCCTTCTGTAGTGTAAACTGTGGAAAGTGTAGACATAGCCTGAGTCTCAATTTTAGTAGTGGAAACACTTTCCCAAGATGTTAATTCTGTTTGCCAGACAATCTCATCCTTAGTTAAGGCACCAGCCTTTCCCTTGATTTACAAGCCTCCCTTACGCTGAGTCTATGCTGCACTCACTAGTAGTTTACAATTTAGTCTAGTGAAGCTCAGAATATGCACTGTAGAATTATGCTCTGCAGTGACAATCTGGATCAGCTGGTGCAAAGACAGAACTTGTTTTTCTGCAAAGACGTGTAGTCATGTTTCATTGGAATAGCTGAGGTTAGCAAATATTCTCTCAAGTGTACAGGTGAGGTGGTTTATTTTCCAACCCATCCTTCCTCCATAAAAGCGGGCATAATCCAGTTCAAGCAGTGGGTAAATAAGATGCTCTGCACAAAGCTCCATTCTGGAAATGTATACTTTGTTGCTGACAATTGCTATGGAATAATGGAAACCATGAGGCAGACCTGGCAACGTGAACCAGTACTGAATCTTCACCTCATCTAGCATTCTGTCTGAACTGTGATGAACAGGGCAATAACAGCATTCAAAAGGAAAAATCATGTCTAGGGTTTTTTTCAATGCCACATGTAAAAGGAGGCCCCTTTTTCTAGTAAAGAAAGTAAGAGCTCTGACACACAATCAAGCTGCCTTTGATCAGATACTATATACTACACTATTGTATTCTCTAACTTACTTCTCCTAGGATTAGAATTTTCTGGGAGCCCACATGTTCTTTATTAATAAAAGCCAATTTCTTCAAGGAATTCTGCACCTTATATTTGAACTCTAATAGCTGAGGGGTGTGTGTGGGGGATTAAAAGTAATAAAAATCAGTTAAAGTTGCAGTGTTGTCGATCAAGATATTTATTTTGGACCTGATTTCTGGCCTGTTCCATTTCCTTTGCATTGCTCACATGGTGCCACTCCGCTATGTCACCTTTTCATGCAGCCCTGGCTGGAGCTGGAATGGCCAGAATACACTGTGCTCCAACGCAGTCTCTTGGGCACTGTTACCAGCTGGTGGATTTAGAGTGCTCAATTCTGCCAGAGCCGTGATCATCATAAAACTCTGCAGATAAACAGGGAGTCGTGGCCAGCTCCCCGTTGAAGCTGGCTGCATCAGAGTATCTGGGCCATTATAGACTGCACCCAGTTTTATGTGGGCATAGCTCATGGTTCACATATATACACTTCTAACCATTCCATTCTTTGGGTGCCAGAAAAGTATTAATTCCTGATCCCCTAAAGTCAAGATCAAGGCACAGCACACTCATGATGTTCCAAGTCCCAGCTTTTTAAGAGTTACTTCCATTCTCTCTACAGTGTTCAGGCAAATACAGTCCTAAAACAAAATTCCCATTGACTTCAATGAGAGTTCTTTTCAATTAAGGTTCACAGGAATTCAGGCCATTGTTTTTTGTCTAGAATCTTACAGATCCTGAATCCCCCAGTTCCTCTTAGGCCCAAACTCTGCTTGCTTTACTCTGAGGGTGCATCTGTTAATGAACAAATTTTATCTGGCCTCTTTAAGACACAACAAGCAACATATTTTTGATAAGTCACTTTTTAAAGTAGAACTGCAATTTAAGCAAAGAACATCGGGATATATAGCAACTCAGCTAATTCGAACTAAGCACAATATAATCATTATGTAAACGTTAGGGGTGCCTGGGGTGTAGAAGGAGAAGTAGTTCCCTGAAAGATAGGAGAGCTGCACTCTTCGAGTGGTTCTTTCATTGGTCCTCACTTCACACCCAGCTCTCACCTGTGGCTCCAAATAGCTGCTAATATGCCGCAGTACTGATGGCAGTGGCCCACACCACAGGTTATTGCTTTGACTGACAGGTTAAACCATGTAGAGGGTAGTCATGAGGGGAAATTCCTATCCCCAGCATATTAAATCTCCTTTGGCAGACCAGGCAGAGGAGACATGTTGGTCCAGTGGCTGGAAAGGCAATACAACAATGCACTGTGGAATATGTAAAGCCTGACAAGGCACAAAAGACATCAATGGCTGCAGCTAATGAAGTTCCCAGTTATTGTGACTTGTGGGGCTGTAGGTCTTTGACTTCAGCAGCTCAGAGACTGAGACTGCCCCTGTGCATTTGTCTTCATGCATGAGGTTTTTTTATGTGATGACATTCATGCATTGTTAAGAAAGAGAGAACCCTGTGGCGATAGGTGAATGTTGAAGTGTCAGGTGTAGATGAATGCTGGGAATCATAACCACAAACCTGCATGCAGGTCTGGGATTCTGGTCATCAGCCTTGAATCCTGGGCATCAAGGATGTTCTACAACATCTCAGGTGACTGAGCAACCCTTTCGTGGGACAGCACTGCTCCCCCTACTCAGGGAAGGGTCTGGAAAAGCCCTTAAACATTGCTTGCCCAAGTTTAATCTGCCCAGTTCTCTGTGACTGGTGGATCATCCACTCAGGGAATTTGGTACAATTACAGCTATCTGTCACCAGCCACTAGTATAACTGCAAACCCTTAATGTATAAATCCAAAGTGTCTATTTTGTAATGGCGAAGCTTACTCCTGCTTGAAAAGAGGACATACTGACCAGGGGAATATCCTGGTTTATGGTGGCTTACCTTGTCTTTTAGGGATTGTAATGGTACAGCTACACCGCTAGCTGGCCACTGATAGCTGTAATGGAGGCAGTCCCTCCTGACATCTGTCTCTTTCTGCTGAACATTGTGACTCGTTGTTGCAATACAAAGAAGCCACTAGTATATTTGCCTGAAAGAGCCAATGTTATCATGGACTCTAAAGGTGTCTTTTGTTTGTTGTGGCTTTTTGGCCACAAAATGCCACTATATTGAATGATGAAAATATTTTGCGTCTACTATTTCTGTTCATTGTACTTTTGAATATGTGAGCGCGATTGATGCCCATCCCCAATTAGTTTCCATAGAGCAGCTGGCTGTTATTTCAAATGCAATATAGTTGGAGTTCCACACACATTTTGAAAAGACACTACAGCCCAAATCCTTGCCCATCTAACCTGAAATCCAATAATTGAAAGAACAACCTGACACTAGCTGTCCTAACCGGAAGGATTGAAGAACATGCCTGGAGTTATTCAAGTCCTCCCCACATTTCCAGTTGTCTCATTCTGTACCAGTTGTACATGTTCTATTAGTGAATCAAACTTCATAAAGGTAGCATTGCAATGACCCATTCTTCAATGTCAAAACTGCTCAGCGCACACATTATTGGCTATCAAGGTAGTTCAGTTGCCAAAAACTCTATCCTCATTGTTGGCATGTGCTTATTAAGATAGGTGTTTACACAAAGAAAATAACTTTAAGAAAAAACAGAAAACCCCCCAGATATTTCAGAATAATTTGTGTTGCTTTAATGATGTTTTTCCTAATCCATTGGCTGCTCAAAAACTGTATTAACTTGCTGTTCTCTTTCTTTCCTAAGAGAGATCACTGATGCTTTCAGTCCGCACTGTGGAATTATTATATTAATTTTCTATTGAGGTAGCATATCAAAGTCCTAATTAGGGATCAGCCCTCCCCGCATTCACCCCCCCCCCCAACCTAGACAGTATACAAACAATTCCAGCAAAGACAGTCCATTTCTTAGACTGCTTCTTGTGGTTAGTAGAACACTCTCCTTACAACTGAGTTTCTCTTAAAAACATTGTATGTGGAGATGATACAGTACTCTAGTGCCTTCATCATGGGATTTTATTGAAAGATACTTTATTTGACCAGTTGAGCTGTTACCAATCTCTTTACTGGCACAGAGATTACATTAATATCTCTGTCCTGAAAGTTTTTCAGTTTTCTAATGCAACATGTTAAAACACTTATGTTTCAGGGGCTTGATCCTGTAATATTCAACTCAGTGGAGGTTTTCACATTGACTTGAATGGGAGCAGGATCCAACCCCAGATGAGTACCATGAATTCCAGATCTAACAGCTCTTATCTGTTAAATACTGTATTATTGGCCTCAATCCTAGCATGGAATTTCCATTCACGTAAATAGTAATATAATGCCTGGATCAAGGACAACGCATTGTCCCTTAGTGATGAAAGATGTCAGTGAAAGGGTCATGTTCATTTTGAAATGCCAACCAGTGTAGCAATTACCATGAAATCCTAAAGTACCATTGTAGTCTCTTCTTCCACCTTCCCTCAATAGTATGTGAATTGGAATTCAGAGAAGGGACTATGTTTAATGCATTGTTACAGACCTGTAGAAACCTGTGCAATTCAGAGTGCTTTAAACTTTACAGAATGTGAGTATAAATGTCATTTATGATGTCTGGAATATGTCACAATCCAAAGCAATGTGAATAATAATTCCAGTTAATGATTCAAACTGTTAAGATGAGTGGTTAGTTTTCATAGCAGTAGTTCAAAAGATCACAATGAATTGCAGCCATATGTAAAACTACCCTCTCATTAGCATCAAGAAATAGGTGAAGAATCAAATTAAAATTCTGGTATTCTGTTTTCTATTTCAATATCTTAGGTTCTTCACAGTAAAAAAATGGTGCAGTTTTAAGTTTACTGTCCCCTCTTGCTGTTAAGTTTCAGTTCAGTTATTATTTTTGTATTATGCAAATTTCTTCTTTTCCCAGAGAGTAAAATAATTCCTACAATATCACTGTATATTTTTTCCCAACAAACAGAGAATACAATAAAGGGGAAGGACCCTCCTCCACTGTATTCTCTGTCTGTTGGGAAAGAATATACAGTGATATTGTAGAAATTGCCTCTGCTTGTTGAAAGAAAATGTGTAACACTGACAGACCCTGGTCATCAGTTGGTGGGATTGAACCTGGGACCTCTGGAGCTAAATGCATGAGCCTCTCTCTCTGCTGCATGAGCTAAAAGCCACATGGCTCTTCACTAAGGCTGTAGCAAACTCGTTAATTGCTATGTGGATGGGATGGAGCACCACCCCCAGGAGGGGTTTGGGTTACAAATGCACCAGCCACTTTTGGAAAATCACTGAAATGTTCCACAGCCAGAGATGGTTTCCCATTCATTCCTAATGTTTTCTTACTGTGCTTTAGGGTTTAAATACCTTGGGACTTTTCTTCTACATCAGTGTCTCATAACTCCATACACTTTAGCACACATGTTGTCAGGGTTCCTCCCCCACTCTGAACTCTAGGGTACAGATGTGGGGACCTGCATGAAAAACCTCCTAAGCTTATCTTTACCAGCTTAGGTCAAAACTTCCCCAAGGTACAAAATATTACACCCGTTATCCTTGGAATGGCCGCTACCACCACCAAACTAATACTGGTTACTGGGGAAGAGCTGTTTGGACGCGTCCTTCCCCCCAAAATACTTCCCAAAACCTTGCACCCCACTTCCTGGACAAGGTTTGGTAAAAAGCCTCACCAATTTGCCTAGGTGACTACAGACCCAGACCCTTGGATCTTAAGAACAATGAACAATCCTCCCAACACTTGCACCCCCCCTTTCCTGGGAAATGTTGGATAAAAAGCCTCACCAATTTGCATAGGTGACCACAGACCCAAACCCTTGGATCTGAGAACAATGAAAAAGCATTCAGTTTTTACAAGAAGACTTTTAATAAAAAATAGAAGTAAATAGAAATAAAGAAATCCCCCCTGTAAAATCAGGATGGTAGATATCTTACAGGGTAATTAGATTCAAAACATAGAGAACCCCTCTAGGCAAAACCTTAAGTTACAAAAAAGATATACAGACAGAAATAGTTATTCTATTCAGCACAATTCTTTTCTCAGCCATTTAAAGGAATCATAATCTAACACATACCTAGCTAGATTACTTACTAAAAGTTCTAAGACTCCATTCCTGTTCTGTCTCTGGCAAGAGCAGCACACAGACAGACACAAACCCTTTGTTTGTCTCCCTCCTCCCAGCTTTTGAAAGTATCTTGTCTCCTCATTGGTCATTTTGGTCAGGTGCCAGCGAGGTTACCTTTAGCTTCTTAACCCTTTACAGGTGAGAGGAGCTTTCCCCTGGCCAGGAGGGATTTCAAAGGGGTTTACCCTTCCCTTTATATTTATGACACATGTGCAGAATGAATTTGGCACATCACCTCCATATTGGTGCACATAGCAAAATTCATGTGGTTGGGTGGAGATGAGGGGTTCGGAGTGTGGGAGGGGGCTCAGAGCTGGGACAGGGGATGAGGGGTTTGGGGTTCAGGCTGCCTCGGAACTATGGCAGGGAGAGAGGACTCCCCCCAATTCTCTCTCCTGATAGCAGCACCTGGGCTGGACGCGGGAGAGGCACCTAGGTTTGCCAGCCCTCCCGTTTTTGCCGGGAGTGTCCTGGAATCAGGCTCTATCTCCCGGAGGCTACTGAGGCCAATCTGGGAGATGTTAATCCGCTTAAAGCCTGGCGGAATCAAAACATTCACCTTTCAGACATAGATTTACTCTTTTCTATGTGTGCAATATTCATCATCTAGCAAAATTCCACTGGGAATCACAGTGATTACATCTCATAAGCAGTGTGTAACATGGTGGCAGATTTCTGGATCCAGTTTGGGGATACAGGGCTTTTCTGTGCCATCAACCTGATGTGAGGGAGATGTGTTTTTGCGAGCCACGCTAAGGTTAGATCAGGCATATCTAATTATCTCCAATCTAGTACTATGAGATAGGTTCGATTGTCTCTCACATAAGTCACCAGGGACAGTGAGGTCCTGCAGTGAAGACCCTACAAACTGTCAAGCTGATCAGAGGTCTATTTTCTGTGCATGTGAATTACCAGTAAGGCCAGATTCAAGGAAAGAGGTAAAGTTTGGATTTTATACCCTGGTCTACACTACATTGTTTTGCTGGAATAGCTATGTCAGCCAGAAGTGTTTGTTGCTGGTAAAAACACGAATGTGAACGCAGTTATACCAACAAAAGAGTCCTTCTACCAATTTAAAGTTTGTCATTCTGGGGAGGTGATTTAGCTATGCCAACAAAATAACCGCTTTTGTTGTTGTAAGCTGCATATCCACTAGGGGGCTTAGCCAGCATAGGTATACCCGTATAGCTAAGCCAACAAAGAACTGGTAATATAGACAAGCCCATAGTATCTACAGTCTGTTCAGGGAGGGTGGACTTTGCTTGGTCATGTGGTATTCTAGCATATCGAGCGGCTTTGCCTACAGCCAAAGGAAGTCAGGGTTTTCCTATGATTGTTTTATAAATGCTTTGGGGGAAAGTTCTATACTCTGATGGAATAAAGCAAGTTGCAACTACAATGGGAAGGATATGGTGCTATTGTATATCAAGGATCAGAACACTCTTTAATCTGTAATTTACTATCAAATTTAAAAAAAAAAACTACCCTGACGTCAAACAGAAATGTATGAGGTCAAAGTAATACTGGTGTCCTGAACAAAATGGCAATGTGTGAGTAACTATATTCCACCTATCTTGATTGTCCCTGCAGTTTCATTTGAAATTGGTGTCCATCATGCCCTCAGTTGTAGGGTGGTGTGGGTGTGTACAGTTAGGTAGTTGTCAAAATCCTCCTGCATTGGAGCCATGTTGCTAGGGCATCTTGCACTGGCTGCAGCTTTCAGGAATGGTCCATGGTGCAGAGAGAGGACATGAAACACATTTGTAAAATAAATATTTGGGTGTGAATAGGGGGCATGTTCATTTTACCCTTCTTCCCACTCACCTTTCCATGGAGGCCTGGACCATGAGGGCTACTATATGGGGCTCAGGCCAGGGGGGGAATGGCACTGTGTGAGTGGTTGACTCTCTACCCCGTGCAGCAGAGGTGACATCCATTTCCAGAGAGTCCTCTCTTAGTTAAGTGCTGTGATTCACCAAAGTACTTAACCGTGTGCTTAAGCCAATCCCTATTCAACAAAACACTTCTGGACAGATATTAGACAGAGCTCTGCATTTCTGAGTGTGTTTTGGGTACTGCACACACTTTTTCAAACCTGGGCCTGAGTTTTTGTGGGTTTTTTTAAATGTGGCCCTAGGGCATGTGCTTAAGTGCTCTGCTGAATTGGGGCCTAAGAGCTGGAGAGAACAATTTCCCCAACAGTTTTTTAATCTCTTTTCCTGCTTTCTCAACTTTTCTCCCTGTTTCAGAGAATGGCAAAAATAGGAGACAATTAGCTACCTGCTCTTTCTTCTTTTATAAAGCAGTATTTGGTTAATGTTTTTGGAATGTATCAATTTCATTCTAGTTGGGAACCTGCGCTGGTAATTTTCATAGACAGCAGTGACATCTGTTGATAGAAACATGACGGATAAACTCATTTTAGTTATTGGTGAAGCTGGGCACAAGTGTCTTTGGTTCAGCAGATGGATATGTTTCATGTTTTATTTTTCCCTTTCCTCTTCGTTAGAATATTTCCCATATACTTGAGCTTAGTGGTTTACACTTAAAACAGATAATACTCAAAATGTTGTTGTTCTGTGATGTGGTTTCTGCCATACAGGGAATTAATATTTACATTTACACCATGGTGAAAGCTTATACTTTTTGTTTTCTTTTTCTGATGAGAATTCATTGCATCATTCAATGCAGGTTGGTAAAAAGGGTGATCAATGAATAACCCCTAACTTTCAAAAAACAAACTGGCTCATAGGAAGAATTTTAAATATACTGAATTTGCTTTTGTAATATACAAATGAATGCACTTTTGAAAATATAACCAGACAGCACATTTCTTTTCAACAGCTGTTCAAACTCAATCAAACTAATTGGCAAGCAGCATTCATTCTCTATATCCTGACTGTCAAGGCAGCTTTATTTTGTGCACATATTTTTTTTATTCTTACCTACAATAAAATATCATTGCTATTTCATAATCAGAGGTCATGTATTAGAATGCTGATTTATAGCTGATTACAAAAAAAACGTACAAACAATGTTACAGATAAAGACCAAGATTTTCACAAATGGTGCCTTAAATTAAGCACCTAAATAAGTGACCTGATTTTCAGAGATGCTGAGCTCTAAGCAGCTGTTGAGATCAATGGAATTACTCCAGACTTGTAACAGAGCACAGAATTTGGCCCTATGAAACTTTTAATGAAAGATGTAAAGCTCTCAATGATTTCTTGAAGAGGAAGGGGTCATAATCATTGTCCTCACTTTTGTTTGTTGAAATTCTTAATAAAAATGACTGAAATTATTGTTGGCATAAATGTCCACTGATTATTAGATTGGCTGATAGTTGTGAAGATTTGGAAAAAAGTTCAGGTTCATTGAACCATGACATTCATAAAAATTTGCCTTACAGAAAGAGTACCAGTAATTGTCTGGCTATGTAGACTCCCTCCTCAGGCCCTACGCTACCAGCACTCCCAGCTACCTTCGAGACACCACTGACTTCCTGAGGAAACTTCAATCCATCGGTGATCTTCCTGATAACACCATCCTGGCTACTATGGATGTAGAAGCCCTCTACACCAACATTTCACACAAAGATGGACTACAAGCCGTCAAGAACACTATCCCCGATAATGTCACGGCTAACCTGGTGGCTGAACTTTGTGACTTTGTCCTTACCCATAACTATTTCACATTTGGGGACAATGTATACCTTCAGATCAGCGGCACTGCTATGGGTACCCGCATGGCCCCACAGTATGCCAACATTTTTATGGCTGATTTAGAACAACGCTTCCTCAGCTCTCGTCCCCTAAAGCCCCTACTCTACTTGCGCTATATTGATGACATCTTCATCATCTGGACCCATGGAAAAGAAGCCCTTGAGGAATTCCACCATGATTTCAACAATTTCCATCCCACCACCAACCTCAGCCTGGTCCAGTCCACACAAGAGATCCACTTCCTGGACACTACAGTGCTAATAAACAATGGCCACATAAACACCACCCTATACCGGAAACCTACTGACCGCTATTCCTACCTGCATGCCTCCAGCTTTCACCCTGACCACACCACACGATCCATCGTCTACAGCCAAGCTCTGCGATACAACCGCATTTGCTCCAACCCCTCAGACAGAGACAAACACCTACAAGATCTCTGTCAAGCTTTCTTACAACTACAATACCCACCTGCAGAAGTAAAGAAACAGATTGATAGAGCCAGAAGAGTTCCCAGAAGTTACCTACTACAGGACAGGCCTAACAAAGAAAATAACAGAACGCCACTAGCGGTCACCTTCAGCCCCCAACTAAAACCCCTCCAACGCATTATTAAGGATCTACAACCTATCCTAAAGGATGACCCAACACTCTCACAAGTCTTGGGAGACAGGCCAGTCCTTGCCTACAGACAGCCCCGCAACCTGAAGCAAATACTCACCAACAACCACATACCACACAACAGAACCACTAACCCAGGAACTTATCCTTGCAACAAAGCCCGTTGCCAATTGTGCCCACATATCTATTCAGGGGACACCATCACAGGGCCTAATAACATCAGCCACACTATCAGAGGCTCGTTCACCTGCACATCCACCAATGTGATACATGCCATCATGTGCCAGCAATGCCCCTCTGCCATGTACATTGGTCAAACTGGACAGTCTCTACGTAAAAGAATAAATGGACACAAATCAGATGTCAAGAATTATAACATTCATAAACCAGTCGGAGAACACTTCAATCTCTCTGGTCACGCAATCACAGACATGAAGGTCACTATCTTAAAACAAAAAAACTTCAAATCCAGACTCCAGCGAGAAACTGCTGAATTGGAATTCATTTGCAAATTGGATACTATTAATTTAGGCTTAAATAGAGACTGGGAGTGGCTAAGTCATTATGCAAGGTAGCCTGTTTCCTCTTGTTTTTTCCTACCCCCCCCCCCCCAGATGTTCTGGTTTAACTTGGATTTAAACTTGGAGAGTGGTCAGTTTAGATGAGCTATTACCAGCAGGAGAGTGAGTTTGTGTGTGTATGGGGGTGGGGGGGATGTGAGAAAACCTGGATCTATGCAGGAAATAGCCCGACTTGATTATGTAAAGAGTTGTCACTTTGGATGGGCTAGCACCAGCAGGAGAGTGAATTTGTGTGGGGGGGTGGAGGGTGAGAAAACCTGGATTTGTGCTGGAAATGGCCCACCTGTTGATCACTTTAGATAAGCTATTACCAGCAGGACAGTGGGGTGGGAGGAGGTATTGTTTCATATTCTCTGTGTGTATATAAAGTCTGCTGCAGTTTCCACGGTATACATCTGATGAAGTGAGCTGTAGCTCACGAAAGCTCATGCTCAAATAAATTGGTTAGTCTCTAAGGTGCCACAAGTACTCCTTTTCTTTTTGCGAATACAGACTAACACGGCTGTTCCTCTGAAACCAGTAATTGTAGAGTTAAATTCTGTTTCATGCCAGTGCCCTCAAGATGTGCTCTTGACTTCACTACCTCCAGTAACTACAGAATATATATTGTGCAGAAGGTGAAGGGAAGTTGCAATAATCAAATCTATTGTCATATAGTATGACCTAAACTTCTCTCAAAGTAATGTTCACCATTACTTCATCAGATCTCTCAAGTCTCCAAGTCCATATGGCAAATGGCTACAAATAATCCAACAGTAATTTATTCTTGGCAGTGGGTGTAATGTGACTTATCAAGGTGCACAGGCTTATTCTCAAAAAGAATGAAGCACTGACTTGAACACTTAATCTAGAAAGCCAAAATGTTTTTAATTATAGTCACTTCCAATATCACCCAAGGAATGACAGTTTTGCTGGATCTTGAAGATGTGGCTCGCTTTAAAACTCGTTTTAAATTTTGTGATTCTCTGTACATTTTGCCTCATCAGAATTAATGCAAGATTTTTGTGAGTTATCCTTCACTAATTTCTTATGACACTGAAAAATTTTCTCCTTTCACTTTGATGGCCCCCGTAACTTATGCTTTCATTACCTGGGTAATACAACTGACAAGTGTGTATATGAAAACTGACACAACTCATCAATATATATTGTAGTCTAGGAGAGTAATGTACCCAAAGATCATAACCTGGCCAGCCATTAATCTCACACCTGCCTGGACAGACAGAACAGCATGGCTTATCCATCAAAATTCATGATGAAAGCTCAAGGAAATTTTGAAACGTACAGTAAGAAAATGAGAGCGGTGTAATTGAGATAGGATGAAAGGTGACATGCAGTAAAGCTGAAATAAGTCAGCCTTTCTCAGGTTGAATGTTTGTCTCTAACTTTAGATTAGACATGGTGCAAATCTTATAAACTCATATCCCAGTAGATTAGGAAATGTTTCACAGGTTGAGTTGATTTTTTTGTTTATACTTTATAGTGGAGATGACACCCTACCACATCATCAAGCCCCCTTTTTCCATCAAAAAAGTTGTTGCATCTACCCATCATTTCTGAATTTATAATGGGCCAATCTCAAAAGTTTAAATTCGTTTTGGAAAACCATCCCACAGTGCTGATGCTTATCCCAACCATGCAACTCTGGAAAAAATAATTGGACTGGGCATCTGTCACCAACTCCGGGTGTGGTCCTTTGGAAGGTCTCTGCTGCCCTTGCTGGGAACCCCTTAGTTTGCTCCTGGTCAAGGTGTTTCTTTGACTCTGAACTCTGACTGAATCTGGAAGCCAGGGCTGGCTCTAGGCACCAGCTAAGGAAGCTGGTGCCTGGGGTGGCAAATCAGAAGCGGCAAAAAAGGTAGAGCCGGCCCTGCTGGAAGCATACCTCAGTCTCTAGCTGTGCTCGGAAAGGCAGCCTGGAGCTGGGATGTTGCCCCTTTGCTGTCCCAGGCCTTTTTGCCTCCCCCTCCCTCTCTCCACTCTCTCCTTTATAGTAGGTCTTGTTTCCTCTGTTGGGCGCAGCTGTGAGTACTTGCCTTTAGGGTTGGCAGCTGCATGTGGGTGTGGTCAAGCTGCTTGCCTTCCCCTCCTGCCTAAGCTCAGTATGGGATTTGTAGGCACCATTACAGCATCTCAAGGAAACAGGCTTTCCTAATTAATTATCAGCCCTTTTGCTTCCAAAACAGAACAGAGTAAAGCATTTTGACTGGTATTTCACCACGTACTCTTCCTAGTACTTGAGGGACACTGGAAATAAAGGATCACCTACGTAAATATTCAGAAGCTCAAAAAAATAATTCTCATGTTCACTTCTGACAATGGGCAGTATTAGGACAGGTGAGAAGGATTCTTATTTTACCTGAAATTTTTTCCTTGTCCTTCCATGTGATCGCACATGATTATCTCTACACCATCAATACTACACTGTCTGTATTACTCTCCTTAACAGTAAGAAATTATACCATTATTTCAGTGACAAAAGTAAAATGAAAATCAAAAGCATTTGATTAGTTAAAATCATACTTTTATTGGCTAAGCTAAAGGGGCAACCACTGTAAACAGTTGCAGCCCCAATGGCCCCTCAGAGAAGTAAGAAGCTGCATAAAGGGTTATGATATTTCATGTCTTTGAAGTAAGGTATTATGGGAACCATTCTTTTAGGCAAGAGAATGTTTTCAAATTATTATTATTTATTGTTTGTGTTACAGTAGTGCCTAGAGGTCACATTCAGGGATAGAGGCCAGGTTGTGCTTAGTATAATTCAAACATGTATTAACAAACTAAATCTGGTTGTAACTGCCAATTCTTTTTCATGGAAAATTCGGGGGAATATTTTTTAACTTCCTGTGAAATTTCTGGTTTTTCTAAATCATAAACATCATTATGCGGGGGGGGGGGGGGGAAATCAGGTTGGAAAAAAACATTTAAAAAATGGAAAATTTCTACCAAAATAATTTTTCCAAGAAAATGTTTTGATAAAAAAGTTATTTTTATAATAATAAGAATAAAGTGTTAATGAAAAAAAATCAACAGGATATAAAAAAAGAGACTTCCTGCTCCAAAGTATTTATCATCTTACAAAATACTGCCAGTCTCTGGGCACATTTAAAGCTTTTCAAAGCATCCAATGGAACAAAAGCAACCAGATTTCAGTGATTTCAGCTCACGTTGAAATTATCATTACTGTACCTGGAGGTAGAGTTTCTAATAAGTCTTTTTAAAAATTCATGTTAAGTAATGAAAATGAGTAAAAAGAAAGTGGCAAAATACCATAAGCATTGTTTTCTCTTCAAGTTGTTACCGTGGGTCTATGGTTCTGGGTAATATGATTTAAATAACAAGACTTGATGTTGCATCTGTTTAGTCACATCTGTACAAGTGTCTAACCTTTATTAGTCGCTCACATTTCCCTCTGTGTTAAAATTCATTGCTAGGGACCCATTTCAGACCAAATGGATGTGGCATAAACATATAGGCCTGATTCTGATTTCACTTACACTAATCTGACTGTACTCACTTCAGTGGAGTTATTCAGTTTACACTGGTGTAAGTTTGTTCAGAATCAAGCCTTACATGTTTTCATAAAGTGTGCATATAAAGAAAAAATTGGACAGATTTACAGCAGCTCACAAACCAGACTTTGACTTTGGGCCCATAAGCACAGATGCACACTCTTATTTGCAGGTGCAAAATCAGAGGCAGCAGTTGCTGCAAATGTGATTCATTGTGACTCAGAATAAAAACTGCCTTTTTTCCTGCTTTATAAATACTGCATTTAATTCCATTTTGGGAACTGTATAATAAGCCATATTCTGCTCCTCTACAAACAGCACATATCCAGTATGATGCCAGATTTACGTTGCCGTAGCTAAGATAAATATAGCTCAAAAACTGAAAAAGATTTTGAAGACTAAGAACCAAATACTTCTTTCAGTTTCACTACTGTAAATTGATGTAGCTCAGTTGAATAAGTGAATAAGCTCAGTTGAATAAGTGAATAAGTTGAATAATGAAAAGGTAAATCAGCTACATCAGCATAATAGGAGACAAAATCCTTTCTTGACTTCTTTATTTTCAGTTAAATAATGAGTACCACTCTTTTGTCTCTGCAGTACTATTTTGCATTGTATGACCTCTGATTTTTAGATTATGTACTATGACAAGGAGAGGAATTGGCAGCCTGGTTTTTGAGCAGAGTCTTTACATTGCAAAATATCCTAAAAGCATATTTTATGTAGCTATCTGAGAGAGACCTGTATTTATTTTAGTAAGTATTGTACTCAGCTATAAATCTTGGGGGGTTTATTATGAGATTTCATTTGCGGTGTTATTTGTGTGATAGCCTGAAGAATACTATTATAACTTGTCTTTATGTTTCCAGTTTTACTTTTGTTATTCCTTTAGCAATTTAAATATTTCACATATCTAGAACAGTGTAAAAGAACCAGGTGTCCCACGATCAAGATGAAAATGCATGGAGATATAAATTCTCAGAATTTCTATGGTTTCAGGTGTGACATTTGTTTCTTGCTTCAGTGACCACAAGACCAGCAGCTCTTAAAATTCATTCAGAGCAAACACCCATGGGTACACAGAAAAAAGTATATTTGCAAGTGATTTGTGCTAGTCTTGGTTATGTTTGTTTGTTTTCACACCAATATTTTAATAGGTTTTCTGTTGGTTCTGTTGGATTACTGTCAACTATAGGAATAATAGATTGCTCTGGAACAGATCTTTCAGAAGTATCACTGACAGTAATGTCAGGAAGATTTGTCCACATGCTGCAGTCATTAACTTCCCCTTTGACACACAACCACTGTAGTATTGGCAGAGTTCCTTGACTGAGATTGCTTACAGCAAGAGGCCAAGAAGATTGACTGATGGTAATGAAGGATGGTCAGACTGATGTACCTTACTACAGAAACTCCAGCAGATTCTGTGCCTTATGGTGCCTGGTAACAGCTGAGCTATTTTTAAATGTTAAAAGTGAAGTACAGAGCAAAAATGAAAAAGTGAGTTAAGCTCATACTTGTTCACTGAACATCTCTGCTAAACAGGGCTGGCCTTACCATGAGGTGAACTGAGGCGGCCACCTCAGGTGCCAGACTGTGGGGGGGCACTTCTAGGACCCAGAGTGTAGAAAATTGTGTCTGCTGCTGGTGCATTTGTATTCTCTCTGCTCTAGATGCACAGAGATGGTGGAGTGAGAGCAGTACCATGAGAGGAGTAGAACAGGAAAAAGGCATAATTGAGACTTTTCAAATACCCCAAGCGAGGGGGTATGGGGGCGTCATTTGAGCTCCCCGCCTCAGGTGCCAAAATGTTGTGGGCAGGCCCTGCTGCTAAAGTGGCTGTGGGGCACACTCGGCATAGAAATATATTTTAACTTCTCTCAGTACTTCCTAGTTCACTGACAGTATCGCAGAATATGACAAATTCTATACCAGAAGTCTCATTGCCACTGATGGATTTGTGATATCAAACAATGATGCATTCTGGGATATTTCAGTGGACAGGAAGACACCAAGACAGTCTCCACAGAGTTTACCCCACCAGTGTTCATCTTCTGGAGACACTTGATCCCTGTGTAGGGAAGATTGAGAACATTATTATTTTTCTTGCACTTTTGGCACATGTGGGGAAAGTAAATGTCATCTTTTTCACTCCTTTGTGGCCATGGACAGGACAGACTTCCAGTTTGTGAAGAGGAGGAATTTGAATTCCTAGTTTCCCATCACACAACCCTTAACAGCAACCAACTACCCCACAGTCTGTTGTCTTGAAACTGTGGAACAGTGGTGGATGAACCTGTATCCTGGCTCCCTTGAAGTCAATGGAAGTTTTGCCATTGACTTCAGTGGGGCTAGAATTTCACCCCGCGTTATTTTCTTGAATATAAGGACCAGAAAGAAATGTTCATTTTTTGATATATTTGAAGATTTAGGTTCCAGAGGACAACTATGTGGCAAAGTCCATGGAATATGCAGGTGCCAGGCTATATTGCGTAAGGTAGGAAAGGAGAAGAAGCATTTAATAATATTCCAAAAGCCTCTTGCACCTTTCAGCTTCTTTTAAATCAGTAATTGTTTTCTATGGAAAAGAGGCTAGCAAGGTGTATTTCCTTCCTTATGTGTTAATGTTAGGAAGCAGCATGTCAGACCTATCACACTTGAAGTAATGTTACAAATAAGAAATAGCATTTGTTACACAATTCAAAGAAATATTCTTATAAGTCAAATAGAAATTTCCAGGTCACCTTGTATAATTACCTTGTATAATTATACAGTACAATTTTGGCCACCTCTGATGTGTAGTTGATGCATCATTTAATGTATCTTGTTAATATGTTGTGAGGCATGAGTGACCCTAGTTTGAAGAAGAAGAAAAAAAAGGGAAATAAAACTGGTTATGAAACATTCATTTTCACATTTCATCTTTTTTCATAAACAAAAATCTTCTGGATGGAGACAATAAAATTCAGTGTACAGGTTACTAAGTACAATTCAGACTGCTTCACTTTTTAGATAGAAATATCTTCTGAATAAATTTTATTGTTTGTAAGATGCTGACAATTTCAGGAATTAGGGCCCCATATTGCTAGGCGAAGTACATGTGATAAAAAGATCATACCTGCCCCAAAGGGTTTCCAGTCTAAATAGTAATAATAATATACACATTGTAGTTTGATTTCAGATTGTTTTACCAAAAGTGTCAACTTTAACTGGAGGATTGATACATTTTCAGTGTCCTGTACTCTAAAACATGCCTGATTTGCCTGGACAAAGGCTGGGTAACTTACAGAAATATTCAAATTTGTTTTTTTGAATGACAACAGTAAAAGATTCTATGGGTTAAAAAAAAAAACGTTACCCTCTCAAAATCTTTCTACAACAAGAAAATCACTTTGTGGAAGGTACCAGGTTGAGAGCCATAGTTGCTGAAGGTCTGTACTTACACAGGGATTAACAAACATTAGCAATATACACTAACACACATTACCCTGCAAACATGCTTTAACCCTAACTTGAAGAGAAGATTTCCCAGAGTGAAAGGATAATCTACTTTCCACACTCAGACAGGCAACAATTCAACAAAGCTCTTAAGCACCTATTTAAGTCGATCCCTAAACACTTACAGTTAAACATGTACTTTGCTGAGTCACAGCTTTAGTCCATGGTCTCTCGACTAAGCTCACCAACAATGCTGTTAGTCAGTAATATTTGTGGTAGTGGCTTTTGTGATGTAAGAACAGGACATAGACGTCCACAATTCAAGAAGGACATTTATAAATTAGTGAGGGTTTAGAGAAGAGCCATGAAAATGATTAAAGGATTAGAAAACCTGCTTTAAAGTGAGAGACTCAAAGAGCTTAAAGTATATAGCTTAACAAAGAGAAGATTAAGGGTGATTGATTAGTCTGTAAATATCTACATGGGGAACAAATATTTGATAATAGGCTCTTCAATCTGACAGAGAAAAGTATAACATGATCCAATGGCTGGAAGTTGAAGCTAGACACATTCAAACTGGAAATAAGGCATAAATTTTTAATGGTGAAGTTAATTAACTATTGGAACAATATACCAAGCATTGTGGTGGATTCTCCATCACTGACCATTTTAAAATCAAGATATGATGTTTTTTTCTAAAATATACATTCAAGGAATTATTTGGGGGAAGTTCTATGGGCTGTGCTATATAGGAAGTCATATTAAATTATCACAATAGTCCCTTCTGGCCTTGGAATTTATTAATGTTGTTGCAAGGCTATATTAGGGAGGTTGGGTGACACAATTAGTGAGTGGTCTTTCTAGGCACCATCTCAATGTCAATTCACCACAGCTACCTTGTGGAACCCCATGGTAGATTTTCCTCTGCAGTATTTAAACTAGAATAAAATCATTTCCTTTATCCCAGATTTATGCCTGTTTAGCCCCGATCCACCAAGCTGCTGTATGCAGGCAAACCCCTGAGCCCAGACAGAGCCCCATGGCCTTTAGTAGGGCTCCATGTGGAGCTGCTTGTAGGACTGGGGTCTTGGATTGTAATTTCCTCAAGACAGGAACTATATATCTTAGTTTGTGTCTTTATGTACAGGACTGCACATATTGTTGACATTTTAATAATAGTGACAGAAGTAAGAAATGTTCTCTACCTCCTACTAGCCAGGTAGTTACACTGGTTCCTCTTGTATAAGTGTAACAACCACAGTTTATATGTTCATCACCTTAAGATGGATTACTCTACTTCCCTCCATCTAGGGCTGTAGGTCAAGGTTTGTCAAAACTACCAGCGGGAACAACACATAGCAGTCCATTTCCTGAGAAGAACTAGCTACTGTGAGCATATCACACCAGTTCTCTGTGTCCTCACCGGCTCCCTATTTGTTCTCAGACCAAAGTCAGCATCTTGGCTCTGCATTTGTTGTACTGGAAAAGGCAACCTTAATGACTGGTTCTCCATCTATGACCCACCAAGGTAACTGCATTCACCGGGGACATGGAAACTAGACAGATCTAGGGTGAAACATTTGGGAGCAAAAGGCAAGCCATTCATATAGCTGGGTTCAGAGTGTGGAACAACCTACTGTAAGAGATCAGAATAAGACATATTCTGACCACATCCACAAGTCTACCTGCACTAATGAGGGAGAAAATCAAGTGTAAGCAGTCAAACTGTAGACTGGCAAGAGTGCAAAGTCCTTTTGTTGGCTTTTATGCTTAGTGCTCTTACATGCTACAGTGACTGGCACCCTAGAAATATCTAAAATAGATTAATCACTAATTCAGCAATGTAGATGATGGTTTTCAGTTCAAAATCTCTTTTTAAAACCTCATTTTACTTTATGAAGTGAAATCAGCCCTTTTTATAGTGAATTTTTCTGTTTTATTTAAAGCATTTGCTTAATTTCTTTGGCTCCAACTCAATAAAAATCTGCCTAATTCTCATACCAATCAAGGCCCTGCTAATGTCTAACAACGGGGGGGAAAGCTTTTATGGAATGTGCTTGTTCCACAGCACAGTATGGAGATTTTAACAACTTCACCTATAAATCAACAAGAGGATATTCACATCTTGCCACAAACACACAGCGAATGATAATAACCGATAGCAGGCCTCAATACTTCTTCTACCTGGGGCACTGTTCACAGATTCATCAGGAATGTAAATCCCTGTCATTGTGATCAGGTTTCTGAGTTTAAATCCTGTGAGCGCTGAACAGGTTTCAGAACAGTATGTCACATCCGATATGTGCTGCAGGAGTGAGGATTGCCGTGATCTGCTCTTGAGAAATTTCCTTGGCATTTATTAGCTGGAGGACTATGCCTACCAGCCAGGATCAAAAACACCTGTGATGCCAAGCCCTGTAAAGACATACCTCCTGCAGCCTTGTACAACTTATTGGATTCTGCATTTAACTATATATAATGTTTATCAATGTTCTGTTTGAATACATTTTTTTCTGCTGTAACATACTAAATTTCTCTTGCTGCTGTTATATCTGTTTTCTATTCTGGCTTCACTCAATTTTCTCTTATTTTTCCTGTCACAGATCATGATGGATCTCTTTTCTCTTTTGTCTTCAATGTCTCCTTTCTGTCTTCCTCCACCCATTTATTTATTTCTCTTTCCCTACCTTGTGTATTCTCTGGTTCCACCTCTGTATTTACCTTCCCCTCCCCCTCCCCCACCACCCCTGCCATCACTTTCATTCCACCATTCTTCTCTCTGCTAATTCACCACTCTGATCCTCTCTGCCGCACACAGAGCCTCTCACAAGTAGGGTCAAATTTTCAAATGCTCAGCTCCCTCAATTGAGACTAGATTTTCAAAAGACTTCATATTCCATTCAGGCACCTAAATAAGGGGCAGATTTTCAAAAGAACTCAGCACCCAGCACCTCCCATTGTCACACTTAAGTCAGATACAAACCCAGCATGAGTAAGGATGTCAAAATCTAGCCCTTAGGAAGCTTCATTTCCTGTGCACAGTGCAAAAAGCTGACTGTGTAATGTATGTCAGCCCAAACACCCCTCTTTAATTAAAAATAAGTCTTTTGTTGTCATTTTTAAAAATACATATTGTTATTGCTATCAAATTATACAAAACCTCATGGCTAAAAGTGACAAAATACAACATATCGTCACTTTGCAACATAGCCAGTATGCCTTGTGGGCGGAGTGGGCTTCATTTTGAACTTTGAAGGAAGACAGGAAACAAATTGCATAACCTTTTATGGAGCTCATTACTAAATCTGAACTTTAAGGAAAAAGAGGCTGAAAACCTGATCGGGATTTATAAAGCCAACCTCAGAGCTAATGTGTTAAAGTTGGGTTTTAATCTGATTCTAATGGCACAGTTCCAAAATCCTTGTATCCTTGTAAGGCATCGTCAGAGTTCTGTAAATCAATGCAAATTTATTGGCAAGTTTTGTATATCTGTTGTAGGACTTTTAAATCTGTGGCAGGGTAGGATCTGTAAATCAGTTTGAGAGATGTTTGCTATAAATCTGCTAAGGCCTTTTTATTCTTTGACTCTTAATGAAATGCATATTTTAGATAAACCCGTAAACATTATTTCTTTATTTTTTCATGAGTTAATGAAAGGCAGGCTCTGAGAAATGTAGCTTTACAATCCCAGCTTGTATCACATATTCATTTTGGTTCTTCACCATTTTTCTGGAAAATTATGGTTTTCACAATGCAACTCTAGGACTAGCTCAGTTCTGCCTTTCATCTGAAATCAAAATCACTTTATACGTCCATCCTTTCAGATAAGTCAGTGGACAAAAGAAGAGCCATCTGCATTAACTAGGGCAGAATTCTTAAAACGTCTGCGTAAGTGTAAATAGCCACTTGAGTGCCCAGAAAGAGGCGTAAGTGGTAGTTGGGCATGCAGGGAGCTTTTGAAGCTCTGTTTGGGTGTGTCCAAGTCAGCTGAACCCCCTAAGAACTGTGCATTCCAAAGGAGCAGGTTTGGGGCCTGGTCTGGCACTGAACTGGTAACTTCGTAAGTGCCAAGCGGTGCATCGGGGCTGCTCAGAATTTAGTTAGCTTAGTCATTAGTAAGCCAGGAATGCAAACAAAGGTGTCAAGGGAACACTTTGAGTCTCTTGAGGCCTATGTACTCCTAATACACCAGGGGTTCTCAAGCTTTTTCTTGCTGAGAGCCACCCTCAACATGCTATAAACATGCCAGGGGATCAGGGTGGCACAGGACTCCGGACCAAAAAGGGGAAACCCTTGGGCATAGGCATAGTTTAACTTCAGTTTCTGCGAGGCAAGTGCTGGTGGGCTTCGAGCCAACTCCGCACAGCAGGGGCCAGGGAGGGTGTGCCACCTCTACCGCCTGACTCACTCAGGAGGCCACCCAGCCTGTTCAAGCTGTGAGGGAGACTCAACCAAAAAAGTATAACTCAAAGCAGCTCTGAACCAAGAAGCCTGTCTAGAGCCCCACTCTGGCTTCCACCAGCATTGGTTACAAGCAGCAAGATGGCCCCAATGCACTCCCAGTCCCAAACTTCTCCAAAACCATGTGCCGTTAAGTGTCCAGCCCTCTCCTAGACAGCTCAAAAAATAATAATGGCTTTCTGTCCTTGCTTATATCTCCCAAAGTTCAGTGACTTTGCTTCAGAAGGCAGGAAACCCTCCTGTGTGCCCAGCTTGCTGGGTCCACCAGGAAGATGACTTTCTGCTGTTCTTTCCCTTCTGTGGACTTCCCATCCCCCTGTACATAAATTGGGCTTTTGTTGTTTTGATTCTAATTTACATAGGAGACAGGTAAATAGCTGCCCCCTCCTGTCTGGGTGCACTGTTCCTTCCTTTATTTGGACAGGCACTTAAAAACATAATATCAATGAGTATTCATAATTCTTCCTATTGAATTCATAATATTAATTTTACAATGGTATTAATCATCAGCATGGTACAGGCATTCATAAAAGACCTTACATGATATACTAACTTTGTATTCAATCTGTTGATTCAATTGATTATTATTTGAGGTTTAGACTGATCTGTCTCTATAGCTCAGGTAAAATTTCTCTTCTCTCCTGGGTGTAGCCAATGCAGTCTCATTTTATTTCAAAGTACTTTGGAAATTACTGACAGGTGGAGAAACCACATTTGTTTGTTTAGGCTGGGGTAACTCCTGTTTGACTGGCAAACACATTTTAAGAATTATAATTTCAGTTTATGTTCATAACTTTGCATCAGTTGCTTGCACGTACATTACACAGTGATATTAATAGTCAGCAAGTTATGAGCTTTTCAATGACATATTACACGACACCTTTTACATATAGATTGTAACCAACAGTGAGGTGGTACACTGGGCTGGGCAGGCCAGCTGAAACTCAGTGCTAGATATCAAGGTGTCCCTTGCCCTCTCCCCTTGGGCTGTTCTTAACACATTGGCCCTTGTGACATTTTCAGCAAGGCTAGTATCACAGGATCTGGCTCTGCACAGACACTTTCAAATCTCTTTCAGAGCATCTCACCCTATTGAATCATGTGCCTGTGAATGTACATAGATCAGCATATGTTAACAATTTCCTCACCGGTGTTTCCATGCAGCCCAGAGCACCCAGTGTATTGCACAAGAGTTTGAAAATTTCAGTGGGAGGTATTTGCTCAGGCTTCTCCCCCCCCACACACACACACTCCCACCTCAATTTGCTTGGTCCAAGTCTTTCTGTGCTGCCCTGGTGGGAGTCCAGATCATACACTGGCCAAGCTGACATCTAGGATCGATCAAAAACAAACGGGGTGGGTCCCCAATGGAATACAGTCAGTTTCAAAGAGATATGCTGCTGCTGATATTAGTTGAGCAGAAGCATGGCTTACAGTTAACAAGGCTCCTTTAAGGGTTATAGCTTGGGTAGTGACCAAACCCCTATCAGAAGCCTGTGTCTTACTTACAGCCAGGTAATAGGTATCAGGTAATAGGACCAAGGTTCCTTTAGTCAAATGGCGTTAGATGGTTCTGGTGCCTTATCTCAATCTGGACATGACTGTGACATACAGGGAAGGTTATATTAGTATATTTACTTTTGATGACCATTGTTAATTATCAAATAGAGCCCTTAGAGGGGCTGCTGGAGCACAGAAGGCCACCAGGTGTGCCCATATGAGCAGTGGGTGATGTTCAACCCACACTATGCTTAGTCATCCCACTAGTGAGAGAGCACAGTAAGGCAGAACATCCCCCATACATCCCCCATTGGATACACAGGCTACGTCTACACTGCGAGCTAAGGGTGTGATTCTCAGCTTGCGTATACATGCAGTAGCTCAATGATAGTAGTGTAGCTGGAGTAGTATGGGCAGGAGCGGCTTGGCTTAGCTGTCCTGAGTATATACCTGCAGTATTCAGGCGGGATTGTGCTCTGTATGTGAGGGACTCACACCCCTAGCTCGTAGTGTAGACATAGCCCATAGACACACGTGCCCCATCACCTCAGCCGTGCTGAACACAACACCATCAACAGCCTCAGGAACAACTCTGACATCATAATCAAAAAGGCTGACAAAGGAGGTGCTGTCTTCATCATGAATAAGTTGGAATATGAACAAGAGGCTGCTAGGCAGCTCTCCAACACCACATTCTACAGGCCATTATCCTCTGATCCCACTGAGGATTACCAAAAGAAACTACACCATCTGTTCAAGAAACTCCCTGAAAAAGTACAAAAACAGATCTGTGCAGACACGTGCAGCAAGTTTGCGGATGACACTAAACTGGGAGGAGTGGTAGATACGCTGGAGGGTAGGGATAGGATACAGAGGAACCTAGACAAATTGGAGGATTGGGCCAAAAGAAATCTGATGAGGTTCAACAAGGACAAGTGCAAAGTCCTGCACTTAGGATGGAAGAATCCAATGCACCACTACAGACTAGGGACCGAATGGCTCAGCAGCAGTTCTGCGGAAAAGGACCTAGGGGTGACAGTGGACGAGAAGCTGGATATGAGTCAACAGTGTGCCCTTGTTGCCAAGAAGGCCAATGGCATTTTGGGGTGTATAAGTAGAGGCATTGCCAGCAGATCGAGGGACGTGATTGTTCCCCTCTATTCGACATTGGTGAGGCCTCATCTGGAGTACTGTGTCCAGTTTTGGCCCCACCCTACAAGAAGGATGTGGAGAAATTGAAGAGAGTCCAGCGAAGGGCAACAAAAATGATTAGGGGACTGGAACACATGAGTTGTGAGGAGAGGCTGAGGGAACTGGGATTGTTTAGTCTACGGAAGAGAAGAATGAGGGGGGGATTTGATAGCTGCTTTTAAGTACCTGAAAGAGGATGGATCTAGACTATTCTCAGTGATAGCAGATGACAGGACAAGGTGTAATGGTCTCAAGTTGCAGTGGGGGAGGTTTAGGTTGGATATTAGGAAAAACTTTTTCACTAGGAGGGTGGTGAAACACTGGAATGCATTACCTAGGGAGGTGGTGGAATCCCCTTCCTTAGAAGTTTTTAAGGTCAGGCTTGACAAAGCCCTGACTGGGATGATTTAGTTGGGATTGATCCTGCTCTGGGCAGGGGGTTGGACTAGATGGCCTCCAGAGGTCCCTTCCAACTCTGTTATTCTATGGTTCTATGATTCTATGCCTAGAACCCCGACCAGGGGTATTCTGTCTTATTCCCAAGATCCATAAACCTGGGAATCCTTGATGCCCCATCATCTCAGGCATTGGCACCAAGACAGCAGAATTGTCTGGCTATGTGGACTCTCTCCTCAGGGCCTATGATACCAGCACTCTCAACTATCTTTGAGACACCACTGACTTCCTGAGGAACCTACAGTCCATCGGTGATCTTCCTGAAAACACCCTCCTGGCCACTATGGATGTAGAAGCCCACTACACCAACATTCCACACAAAGATGGACTACAAGCTATCAGGAACAGTATCCCCGATAATGTCACGGCAAACCTGGTGGTTGACCTTTGTTACTTTGTCCTCACCCACAACTATTTCACATTTGGGGACAATGTATACCTTCAAGTCAGCGGCACTGCTATGGGTACCCGCATGGCCCCACAGTATACCAACATTTTTATGGCTGACTTAGAACAACGCTTCCTTAGCTCTTGTCCCCTAACACCCCTACTCTACTTGCACTACGTTTATGACATCTTCATCATCTGGACCCATGGAAAAGAAGCCCTTGAGGAATTCCATCATGATTTCAACAATTTCCATCCCACCATCAACCTCAGCCTAGATCAATCCACACAAGCGGTCCATTTCCTGGACACTACTGTGCTAATAAGCGATGGTCACATAAACGCCACCCAATACCAGAAACCTACTGACAGCTATGCCTATCTACATGCCTCCAGCTTCCATCCAGGACACACCACACAATCCCATTGTCTACAGCCAAGCTCCAAGATACAACCACATTTGCTCCAATCCCTCAGACAGTGACAAACACTTACAAGATCTCTATCAAGCATTCTTAAAACTACAATACCCACCTCCTGAAGTGAAAAAACAGATTGACAGAGCCAGAAGTCACCTACTGCAGGACAGGCCAAACAAAGAAAATAACAGAACGCCACTAGCTGTCACCTTCAGCGCCCAACTAAAACTTCTCCAGTGCATCATCAAAGATTTACAACCTATCCTGAAAAATGATCCCTCATTCTCACAGATCTTGGGAGGCAGACCAGTCCTTGCTTACAGAAAGCCCCCCAACCTGAAGCAAATAATCTCCAGCAGCCATACACCACACAACAAAAACACTAACCCAGGAACCTATCCTTGCAACAAAACCCGATGCCAAGACTGTCCACATATTTATTTAAGTGACACCATCATAGGACCTAATCCCATTAGCCATGCGATCAGGGGCTCGTTCACCTGCACATCTACCAATGTGATATATGCCATCATGTGCCAGCAGTGCCCCTCTGCCATGTACATTGGCCAAACCGGACAATCTCTACGCAAAAGAATAAATGGACACAAATCTGACATCAGGAATCATAACATTCAAAAACTGGTAGGAGAACACTTCAACCTCTCTGGCCACTCAGTAAAAGATTTAAGGGTGGCAATTTTGCAACAGAAAAGCTTCAAAAACAGACTCCCAGGAGAAACTGCTGAGCTTGAATTAATATGCAAACTAGATACCATTAACTTGGGTTTGAATAGAGACTGGGAGTGGCTGGGTCATTACACATATTGAATCTATTTCCCTAAGTTAAGTATCCTCACACCTTCTTGTCAACTGTCTAAATGAGCCCTCTTGATTATCACTACAAAAGTTTTTTTCTCCTGCTGATAATAGCTCATCTTAACTAATTAGCCTCTCACAGTTTGTATGGCAACTTCCAACTTCTCTGTGTGTATATATATATCTTCTTACTATATGTTCCATTCTATGCATCCAATGAAGTGGGCTGTAGCCCACGAAAGCTTATGCTCTAATAAGTTTGTTAGTCTCTAAGGTGCCACAAGTCCTCCTGTTCTTTTTACGGATACAGACTAACACGGCTGCTACTCTGAAACTTAATACAAAGCTACATGCTCAGGGCCAGATTTTCCAGTTTAAATCTCACTGCCAGCAGAGTGTGCCCTTAAAGCTAGTGTAACAGGTGCAGGAAGGCTTGCCCCAAATAGAGATTCTTAAGCCTTTTCTTCTTGTTGCTGATGGCACAGAAAGTAAGGCAGGGTATAGACAGAAAGCCCATGCATTTTGTTCACATCTTCTGCTGTGGTTTCAGCCTTTTGGTCCCTTATGCTGCTCTAACCTGGCAGAGTAGACTAAGCCACACGTAGAGGCAGCACCAGATCTGGGTGAGTACAAAGGTGAGTTCTAAACCACCTTTACACACACACTTTTGAGCTACACTCTCAGCAGATCAGCCAGACCCCAGGATATACCTGACAATGACAGACTCTAGAATTTTGCATGCTTGTAATACTAATATTAACCAACTTGTAAAGCATGGAGACCTAAGTTCTTCACGAAATCATGAAACATACCAAATATAATTTATGCAAGTATTAGATCACTAGCTTTTATTTAAAATGACAGCAAAACTCAGTGCAATGTGAGCTGACTGCCCAGTATTTTAACAACATCATGTTGATTGCTGCGAAGTGATATTTCAGCCCCTGCAGTCACAGGACTTGTGGTTTGAAACCTCTATGAAAGGATTGTATGTTTGTATTTGTCTGGTAGATGCCAGATGCCTGCTTGCTGGAGGCAACAATACCATTAGAGCAGTATTCTGATCTCAAGTGGTTGATAGTCTTACTTTGATATTTAAAAAAAGTTCTTACAACTTCAGATACTAAACATTGCAGTTATTAACGAACATGTAATTTTTTAAAAAGAGATAAATATAATACTGAATAGAAGACAGATGACACTGTTAAAATTATGAGAGTAATTTAAAAGGACATATCTCTTGAGTCCAAAGCCCCAGTAGAATACATGATGCTTATAATAAAAACACATTTGCTTAAAGGGAAAGACAGGAGAATTGGGTTTTGTTTTACAGCTTTGCTACTCAATTGGAAAAGAAAGCAATAGACTAAAAAATAAATGAGTTTATCATGGAAAAAGAATCTTAGATCCACCAGAGGAATTTTAACATTTTCCATAGCACTACTTAGCACTGATTTTGAACTTTTCATCTACAGAGTCCACAAATAGGGATAAGTATCATTATCCTTATTTTACAGATGGGTAAAATGAGGCACAGCAAAGTGAGGAATAGGGATTAGAATAGCTAATGCCTGTGGGGCTGGAATAGCCATAGAATTTGTAGTAGCCAGAGGATAATATTAGGTATTAGATAGTGTACTAGTGGATCGCACATTTTGTTGCTTATGCAAGCTCTCTGGGGCAGGGACTATCTTTCTGTTCTGTGTTTGTATAGCACCTAGAACAACAGGGTCCTGGTCTATGACTGGGGCTCCTCGGCACTATGGTAGTGCTATACCAGTAATATAAAAACCAGCAGGACCTTATTAAAGGGGAAAAGGCAAAATGCCACATTTATTGTGAATACAGAAAGAATCATAGTAAGCAGTTAGTTGTAGAGAAACATTCCATTCAATTTCATATTTATTCACACATTCATTCACACACAAACACACACACACACGTTCTGCAAGGTTGTTATCTTAGTTACAAGCCTTAGAGTTGCTCATGCCAAGCCACTGGCCAGGTGGCCTGGACATGAGGAGGGAGCAGGGCCTTGTCAGATGCTCATCTGATGCTCCTGGAAGTTGGTTTGCAGAATCAGACCCCAAAGTTCTCACTTTCTAGAGTCCATTTTTATAGGAATTTCTTCCTCTGCCAGCCTATGGGAATTGCTTCATCATGCTGTTGCTGAATCAATCAGCAGATAGTACATTCCTGCCGGCTCCATGCTGCCAGATATAATCTTGTTCTTTGGTTCTCCCATCCTTGAGGCTGTTGGGTGGATTCCAGTCTGCCTCTGCTTATTTCCACTTGACGTCTTCTTCAGCCAATGGACAATGGATTCTTAGGCTGGCACCTCGCTGATCATTCAGTTATTATCCACACTAAGCATCCATCCACATACATTCTCTATCTCTATTTTAATCACAATTGTTAACAAAGCGAGATGAATACAACAAAAGGGCGGGAGTCTCTGGGTGTTCTTTCTGTTGTTACAGAGTATTGCTTTGAGTATCTCTCTGTGTGAGTAGTTGTTGTTACAAACAATTGCTTTGAGAACAGACTCTGTCTTAGAATGTCTAACACAATTAGCAGCTTGCAAGTTTCACACAGAGAGGGAGAGAAACAGTACCAAAAACCAAGAGACTTCTTAATTAGTAATACCCTGGAATTTAAACTATGGGGAATCAAACTCATTTGTGATTTTAATACAGAACTTCTTTAATATGATCCAACAGTAATACAAGTACAAATAATAATAATAATAATTAATAATAGGTCAAGCTGTACCCCCAGCTGGATCACTTGCCACCCCTTTCTGGTCAGAACCTTATTGATTTGGATGAAATGCTTAATTTCTGGTAAAAATCAGGCTTTTCTAGTTTACCAATTTTCACCCAAATCAACAACGTTCTGACCAAAGTGTATGTGGGCAGGGGTGAGGGAGGGATGGCAGGACCATCCCTGGAGTCAGCCAGGTCTCTTTTCCTGGAGAGGCTAATCAGAGTTGGGTGGAGTGGCCTGGCTGGAGTGACATGAGGGGTCCACTAACCCTCAGCTTAAACCTTAACCCTGAGGTCTGACTCTGCTCCCTGTCACAGACCTCTGTGAGGTCACTGACTCACCCCTATATTCTCTTTGGTGATCTGAATGGAAATCAGGGTTTTCTGATTATCACCCAGATCAATTGGGTTCTGTCTACAGATGCTGAGAACACTTTCTTATGTTTTGTAATTGATTGGATGCAGTCTTCAAAATTTATCATGTTATAGGTAAACTTTGGACAGTTAAGTTAAGACACATAAACAGAGAAACGCCTCACTACACTCAGCTAATTAATATTTTAAACTAATTTTCCTTTAAAGTAAAAAATAAGGGAAAATGCACATTGGAATCATGGCCTGAATATCTGTAGAGAGCTTAATAGAGTCTGGAGCTTATTTGCAGGTTGGGGAGGGGCCTTCACATAAATACTCATCTGCACAGAAGTGGGGAAGGGAGTGGAGAGGCAGAGAGTTTCTCCTTACCAACAATATGAATTCACTCATTCTGACTTTGATCATTTCAGCCAGAGTGGTACATGCCTGAGCTTTCTTGGTTCCTTTTTCTTTAAATATTAGCCAAACAAAATTTGCTGCATAACAGGAGCGTCACATGAGATCCTAATCATAGAATCATAGAATATAAGGGTTGGAAGGGACCCCAGAAGGTCATCTAGTCCAACCCCCTGCTCGAAGCAGGACCAAATCCCAGTTAAATCATCCCAGCCAGGGCTTTGTCAAGCCTGACCTTAAAAACCTCTAAGGAAGGAGATTCTACCACCTCCCTAGGTAACGCATTCCAGTGTTTCACCACCCTCTTAGTGAAAAAGTTTTTCCTAATATCCAATCTAAACCTCCCCCACGGCAACTTGAGACCATTACTCCTCGTTCTGTCATCTGCTACCATTGAGAACAGTCTAGAGCCATCCTCTTTGGAACCCCCTTTCAGGTAGTTGAAAGCAGCTATCAAATCCCCCCTCATTCTTCTCTTCTGCAGGCTAAACAATCCCAGCTCCCTCAGCCTCTCCTCATAACTCATGTGTTCCAGCCCCCTAATCATTTTTGTTGCCCTTCGCTGGACTCTCTCCAATTTATCCACATCCTTCTTGAAGTGTGGGGCCCAAAACTGGACACAGTACTCCAGATGAGGCCTCACCAATGTTGAATAGAGGGGAACGATCACGTTCCTAGATCTGCTCGCTATGCCCCTACTTATACATCCCAAAATGCCATTGGCCTTCTTGGCAACAAGGGCACACTGCTGACTCATATCCATAATGAGGATACTCATAATGAGGCAATGAGAAAGGGTCATATTCCTTTTTAATGCTTAAGTACTGAAACCACCATCTTATAGTATCCTGGCATACAATACAATTGACCCATAAAAGCTTAACCTGTTGTTCACTCAATACCTGCATAGTGCAGAGCTCTGAACACTGATCATGTGGGGAATCTTAATTAATGTTTCATCTTGTTCCCCCCTCCAAATCTCCTCTAGTCTGAAATCTTTCATTTGCATTCTATTTTTCCATCACAACAGATAATCTGTGCTCAAAGTAAAATTCCATAGGACATAAGTAAACAGGAGCTTGTCATGTGGAACTTTATTCTAAGATCTTTCCATATAAAATATGACATACATACAGGGATTTATTCAGCCTTTCTTCTAACACTGCTCAAAATTCAAGGGACCAAATTCTGATCTCAGCTACACCAGTATGGAGTCAGAGTAACTCCTCTGAAATCCATGTCATTACAATACCATGGGTTTAGACCAGGGGTGGGCAAACTTTTTGAGCACATCTGGGTACGGAAATTGTATGGTGTTGTATGAATGTTCATGAAATTGGGGGGTGCGAGCTCTGGGGTGGGGCTGGGGATGAGGGGTTGGGTGTGCAGGAAGGTGCTCTGGACTGGGACGGATGGGTTCAGAGGGCAGGAGGGGGTCAGGGGTGTAGGCTCTGGGTGGCTGTTACCTCAAGCAGCTCCTGGAAGGAGCGACATGTCCCCCCTTCAGCTCCTACGCATAGGCATGGCCAGGCGCCTTTGTGTGCCGTCTGGTCCGCAGGCACCACCACTGCAGCTTCCATTGGCCGTGGTTCCTGGCCACTGGGAGCTGCAGGGGCGGCGCTTAGGGCAGGGACAGCATTTGGGACCCCCTTGCTGCCCCTACGCGTAAGAGCTGGAGGGGGGACATGCTGCTGCTTCCGGGAGCCACGGCAAGCATGCAACGGGGCAAGCCCCCGACCACACTCCCCGGCTGGAGCGCCGGAGCAGGGCAAGCCCTGGACCCCGCTCCCCGGTGGGAGCTTGAGGGCCGGATTAAAACATCTGAAGGGCCAGATGCGCCCCCTGGGCCATAGTTTTCCCACCCCTGGTTTAGACTGTTGTAAATGAAAGTAGAATTTAACCCTGTATTGTAAATTCTCCTTTACTAAGCCAATTACTATTCCTCTAACAACCAAAAACAGAAGAGAAAAATTCCACAGACTTCTAAACATTAGAAATAATATATATTAAGAAACCCAAGGCAGCTGAAATCAAAACTTGCTCACTGATTAAAAGAAACCTTCAAATATAAGGCCTGCAAATCTCTTTGGGCATTGCTTTATTGCACAGATTACTATGTAATTGAATTCTAATTACAGTGTAGCAATAGCCAATGTAAATACATGGGGCTGTTCTCTGAGAGAGGTTTATTTAAAAGTCAGTGTCAGCGATGATAACATAGGGCCTATTGGAAATTCTTAATTCAATTCTCCCTTCTCTTCTGCATTGGCAATATGAGAACTGAAAACTGCACTTTATGCAATAACAGTTGTATTGTATCACTGTATTACCATGTGATATTTACTCAGCAGTTACAGTATTTCCATAGTTGTTTATACCTTTAAAAAATAGACCTGTCTGGAACCCCATATAAATATCAAATCCTGGTGCATAAGAATCTATAGCATAAAAAAGATTCCCATCACTATAGTATCTCCAGCATTAACAAGATTATCCTCACAACACCCAGTAAGGTGGGAGTTGAGGTACAAATTAAGACTCTCATCCAAAGACCATTCAAGTCAACGAGTCCTTCCAATGACTTGAATGGTCTTTGGGTAAGGCAGGGTGTGACTTGTTCAGAGTCACACAGAAGATCCGTATAAGAGCCAGGAACTGAACCTAGCTCTCCTGAGTCCTAAGCTAGTACCTTAATGACAAGGCCAGCCTCCTTCTCTGCAGTGGAGTATGATACAAAAATTTGTTTTTATCAATTAACACTAATACCAGAAAACCTTTGGCAGCTACTGCAGAATCTAGAAACGCTGGTGCAATGCACATCTGGTGTGGAATACCACTCAGCATGCAGGTGGTACATTCTCCACTAGCTTCAGTTTCTGTGTGGTTGAAGATGCAGCCTCACATACAGAAATGATTTCATTCTGTTTAACAACAGTAGATTAAAACAGTACTTTTGGACACAGCTGCTAGATTAAGAAGCAGATTGGGGTTTAAAAACACACCTAATTTCCATACTTGCATTACAGTCAGTTGTCAAACATCCTCAGTAAGGGTGCTGATATCTGTCCCATCTGCTTCTCCCATCCCATCAACATCTCAGCCTTGTCTGGATTAATTTGAGCCAGCTCGTCCTCATCCAAGCTTCAAATTCATACAGGGAGTGAGTTACTCATTCCACTACTCCAGTCAGATCAGCTCTGATGGAAAGGTAGAGCTTGAGGTTATCAGCATACAAAATACATCATAGCCATGTTTCCTCATTAATAATTTCAGCGATTTTATGTACACATTGAACAGGAGGTGAAATAGTATAGAACCTCCTCAGGGAGGTCTTTATGGGAAATCGGTAGTACTCTCCAAGAGAGACCCATGAGCAAAGAGGAAGAAATGCCCACAACTGTCCTCTGAGTCCTCCCAGATATGAATCACTCAAAAGCTATTCCATTTACCCTCGTTGGGTCTGGGGTCAACAAAGTTTCATGATTACCCATATCAAAAGCTGTTGGTGGATCTAGAAGAATCAGTCAGAAACCGTATCTTCCACTGTTTCTGGGGGAGATCATTAACTTTGAAAATATTGTTCCAAACTGAGAGTTCTATCAGGGACAAATTTGGCAATGGGTGTATTATATGATTCAAAATATATCGGCTCTTCGGGTGTGTGTGATTTTTTTTTTTTTATAATTTCACCTGAAATAGTTTGAGATAGCTCATTATGCGATATAAAATACCAAGGTTGATTTAAAACAGTGGCTACTTAAATAATGTTACTACTAACATTGACGGTTATACCTGTGATCACAGGGTAGTTAAATGTTATGATTCAGGGCATACAATGATCATTACAAGAGTCAGGAAGAAATACGTCTACATATGCACAGCATTGCACAGTTGGTTTGGTGCATTTCTGGATGGTTGATCATTAATAGAGGTGACCTTTGGATGTGAGAAGTTCACAGCTGTTCCCCCTGCTGATTTTTTACCCTATCAATGACTAATATAGTCTCAACTTAATTTGTATATTTTAATGAAAATGTCTGGTACTATTTGTTTCAGAGAAAGTTTGGGAAATGGAAGCTAGAGCTAGTCATTCTGATCAGGGCCAGCTCTCGGCACCAGCAAAACAAGCAGGTGGTTGGGGCGGCACATTTCTAGGGGCGGTATTCCGGTGCCGGCCATGCTGCCCCGAGAAATGTGCCCCTGCCGACCCAGCTTGCCTCCACCCGCTCCCCTGAGCCCGCTGCCCCCGCTCCGCTTCTCCCCCCTCCCTTCCTTTTGTGCGGCAAGCCTGGGAGGGAGGGAGGAGAAGCCGAGCCACGGCACGCTCGGCGGAGGCGGCAGTGGTGGAGCGGAGGTGAGCTGGGGTGGGGAGCAGTTCCTCTACTGCCCCCCATTACTTCTTGCACTCCCCCCTCACCCTCGCTCCGCCTGCTCCCCTGAATGCGCTGCCTCTCCCTCGCTTGAGAGGGAGGGGGGAGAAGCAGAGCGGCGGCGTGTTCAGGGGAGCAGGCAGAGTGGAGGTGAGCTAGGGCAGGAGGTTGCGGCAGGGGGGAGCTGCAGGAAGCAATGCGGGGGGGGGGGGATATGCAGCACGCCTGGGGAGGAGGCGGTGCCGGGGATTTGGGGATGGGGCGAGTTGGGGGCGGAGCTGGGGGTTGGGGGGGGCACGAAAAAAAGTGGGGGTGGCCAAAAATTTTTTTGCTTGGGGTGGGAAAAATCCTAGAGCCAGCCCTGATTGTGATACATTTTATTAGGTAGAGGCCAGACCAATTAATGTCTATGGGAGAGAGGAGGCCCCTAAAGTGATATTAAATCCATCACAAATTCCCTTCCATTTGCCAGCTAACTGCCTGCAGCTGAGTTGTTTGTTCCTCTGCTGAGTAGCTAATATACCCTCTTATCATGGTAGGGCAACTCAATAGTATGAGGCAGAATGGTTAAGTGAACTAAGGACCTATAAGCCTCAAGAGGTGTTGAGCAGCCCTACACAACTACCATTGACTTCATCTGTGGATGTTCAGTTCATCTCACATCAAGGGACACAGGCTGCCTGTATGGCCTTTGCTACATCACTTAACCTATGTCACAGTGATGGTGTGACTATTAGTTAATATTTTCAGAGCACTATTGATTTCAGTGAACTTTGGATGAAGCCCTATATCACTGCTAAGTAGTAGTATCGGAGGAGAATGAGGAAGGACTTTGAAAGCCTTACATAAGAACATAAGAATGGCCATACTGGGTCAGACCAAAGGTTCATCCAGCCCAGTATCCTGTCTATCGACAGTGGCCAATGCCAGTGCCAGGTGGCCCAGAGGGAGTGAACCTAACAGGTAATGATCAAGTGATCTCTCTCCTGCCATCCAGCTCCACCCTCTGACAAACAGAGGCTAGGGACACCATTCCTTACCCATCCTGGCTAATAGCCATTAATGGACTTAACCTCCATGAATTTATCCAGTTCTCTTTTAAACCAGGTTATAGTCCTAGCCTTCACAACCTCCTCAGGCAAGGAGTTCCACAGGTTGACTGTGCGCTGTGTGAAGAAGAACTTCTTCCTTTTATTTGTTTTAAACCTGCTGCCCATTAATTTCATTTGGTGGCCCCTAGTTCTTATATTATGGGAACAAGTCAATAACTTTTCCTTATTCACTTTCTCCACACCACTCCTGATTTTATATACCTCTATCATATCCCCCCTTAATCTCCTCTTTTCCAAGCTGAAAGTCCTAGCCTCTTTAATCTCTCCTCATATGGGACCCATTCCAAAGCCCTAATCATTTTAGTTGCCCTTCTCTGAACCTTTTCTAATGCCAGTATATCTTTTTTAGGATGAGACCACATCTGTACGCAGTATTCAAGATGTGGGTGTGCCATGGATTTATATAAGGGCAATAAGATATTCTCCATCTTATTCTCTATCCATTTTTTAATGATTCCTAACAGCCTGTTTGCTTTTTTTGATTGCTGCTGCACACTGCATTCCATTGGATGGATTTTCCTGTTAAAATTGAGGGTCACTGTTCACTATTGTTAATACCCAGAGATTCATAGAGGAATAGCTCTGTGCCAAAATGTGATGGGGGCTTACTGTACCGTATCAGAAATAAGTCACAAAGAGAAATATTTGGAAGCAGCTTTATAAGAAGAGAGACAACTGGAAGGAAGAGAAGAACATTGTAAGGTTGTTTATTAAATCTTTTAAACTGATCTCAGGGAAAAAAAAATCTGTCTAGCCATCAACGCTTCATCACTGTGTCTAATAAGCTACCAGGATATAGATTGTATGGTTTCCCACTCACCTGTAGTTTTGTTTTATTCTGAAGACATCCCTTTCACAATCACAATGGGTCAAAAACATTCACCACGTTAAAATGTTGATATCAAAACGTCCATCACAAATATAGACATTTCTCCACAGGACTTAAAAAAGCAAGACATATCCCATGAAGTGCAGATCATTACCAGCACATTCAAGGGCCGTGTGGCCACAGCAGTGAAAAAAAGAAGACAAAATAATAGCTTGAAGGCAAAATAATGTAAACTTATGGAGTCCCTGTAAGTGTTTTATTTTAGAACTGTATATTGTTATATTAGCCACTGTCCACAGGAATAAGTACCTTCCTATAATATATCCGATAACAACCTGGCTTGCAGTGATGGAAGTTTTCTCACAAATCCTTTAGTAATGAGCAGATCAGAGGAACTGCCTTTGTAAATGAAGAATGAGCTAGATCTTAAAAATATCGAGACATCTTTTAGTTCAAGCAAGAAATTCTTTTCAACTGGGAGGTTGTGCTTGTTGGGGAAGAATAAGAAAGATAGTCTGGAGCCTTTCACTTCAGTGAAGAGAAAGTAAGCAAAAAAAAAAAAAAAAAAAAGATCAGAGGACATAAATATGTGGGTTAATGTCCCAAAATACAGCAGGCACTTTTGTCTGATGATGCTATTCTAGTTGTCAAAGAACGACTCAGTATCTATTAAAAATACTTTGTTGATTAATTGTATGTAAATTTTTTCTCCCTCCTGCACGCACTCCTCACGTTGTGGGAAGGTGTAAGATTCCTAATAACATGCATGGCAGATGTCATTTAGCCAGAGTTAGCCCACCTTTGAAAGACACCAGGCCCAATTCTAATCTCAGGTAGAGGGGCTCAACTCCCCTGGTGATTGTAACCTTGAGTCTGAGAATAGAACTGGGTTCCAGCTGCCAATATGTAGAGCTACCTTCAGACCATGACAGTCTTTCAAATTCTGATCTCTTGTAGACAACTGTGTTGTTAGCATGTAACACTGAATAGTGTTTATTTGCTTTTTCTTACCCCAACTGGATGGTTGATGTGTAGGTTCTTCACATGTTTGCAGCGTTAGAAAAAAAAATGGACAAAACCTCGTTGATATTAAACCATTAGTCAGGCTACTGGTTTCCTGTCTTATTTTAAGAACATCAGCTATTCCAGTAGCAATATTTCCAGAGAAAATAAAACAAATGCTCATTGTTTGTGGTGTTTGCAGCAGCAAATTTGGAGCAATGAGAATTTTTGCTTGGTATTGCATTCTATGAAGATTATCAATACTTGTGGGTTTTCCCTTAATTATTCCATCTTAACACCTAATGATTCATCTAGTAGTTCAGACATTCCAAAATTAGATTAAATGAGAAAATAAAGGACATGAAAATGTGTGCATCTCAGGAATGTGTGAGAAATGCAAAAATGAACAAATACATTTTTGCTCAATTTATTTTAAAAAGAATTTTCCTAGTCTCAATTCAGTTTCTGTGCTTTCATTTTGCTAAAGTATTTTGAGGGAATAACCCCCCCCCCAAAATAATAGTCATGACAATACATTCCATATATTCTTAAACTTAATTAGGAATTCAATTATATTGATTCTGCCAGGGATTCTCTGTCCAATAGTTCAATTCAAGTTTAGGGATAATCTTTCTACACAGTAAAATATTGGTTGATAAAACTATTAACTATGTTATGAGATGGGTTGTTTTCAGATGCTGTTTACATTCATGAAGAAGCATTAATTAGCAGAAATACATGTTTTTCTACACAATATTTAGCACAAGATGTACAAAAAGGCATACATACGTGTTTCTATTATTGGAAATCCCTCTTTTGTACCTAGAATGTCACCCCTATTAAACATGGTACAATTAATATATTTGTGTTTGTTGCTTCTACAGTCGTTATCTGAGTGATGAGCAAGTCTCTCATGGACGTGTGAGATAGCTGTGGATTAAATTAAAGCTCTTCATTAACTTGCTCCTGTTCTAATGTAAAGTATATAAGCAGCTCTGTACAGAATGAAGAAAACTCATGATTTAGACTACTGAAGTATGCTGGATTTCAGTAAAACTCTTTCAAGCTCACAGTTTGAATTGGATCACTGATGTGGAACACAGAAAAATAGCAGGTTTTGTGAGAATGTTATAACAATAAAAATAAAAATCCTTTGCCCACTAAAATGCACTTTTCACTTGTCATGTCTTCCCACCGTCCCATTTTAAGTCATCAATGCTGTTGTTGTTGACTTATTGTGTGTGTGTGTATTTGAGAAAACAGAATACTAGTGAAACTTTTTGGAGCTTTTGAAAGATAGTAAGGATAGCATTGCCCACACTATCATGTTCCTCACAGTTATGATCCAGCACTCTGTTATCTTAGGCAGTTGTCGTTCCCTGGACACAGACTTGAAGAACTGGACAGACAGTTGTGGTTTATGCATGGACTAGACTGAAATTACTACAGGCATTACATGTAACCAAAGTAAAGCTTGAACCCAGGTCTCCAGGGATGCTTGAGATGTCTAACAACACTGACAGGTTATAAAAACATGAAGAACTTATCCCTTTTATATATTTACATACAAACTTGCAGTACTGATTATAAATCATTCAGAACAGTGACAACATATTTTTAATGACAGTGCTTAAGTAAGGCTCTTTAGAAGCTCTTAGCAATGCTTTATAAACTGAACAGGCTTGTAACCAAGAAGCTGTTAACAAGTGATTTCCATATCCTCACCTACTTTTGTGGAGATCTGCTGGAATTCTGTGAATTACTCTTAAACAGAGATTAAAATATACAGTGTCTTGCATAATCATGTGTTCCTTTTCATTAGCATGTACTATATTTGCAGTGTTTGTAGTCGGAATCTTTCTGTGGAACATTAGTGCTGTGCAGTAATTTTAAATAGCAACTTTCTCTTCTGAGCATACATATCCCATCAGAACACTGACTTTCATATCATGTTGAGAAACTAGCTCAGGAACTGTATTTTTCAGCATCTGTTATAGAGGCGGTTTTAGTGACCTCATTTCTTAACTAATTGCATAGGATACCATATGTTTAAATTTGCATTAGGTTTTGACATATTTAAAGTCCAACATGCCTTTGGATATGGCTATCTGAGAGACATAGTCCAGCTACATTCACTGGAGACGCTCAACCTGGGTCCCCATTGGATTAAAAGAGAGGGAATTGATAGGAGGAGGTTCCCCTCTGAAAGGCCCTCAGCTTTGCATTCACTAATATAATAGTCCAGATCTATTGACCTGTGGTATTAATGGTTATATTAATTCAGATGGAATAAAATGAGCCCAAAGAGTCAAAGGTGTTAATATGACCCTGAAACTGTCCTACATTAAAACAGTTTTAAACAAGGTTTGGTATACAGAGACCTCAGCCTGCTTACTACTATGGAGAACACACCATTAAAAATCTTTTAACCTTTTTCATGAAAAATACAGAAAAAGAAGGGAGGAGGGCAAAGTCGAAGCCCAAGGACTTCAGCCCCGATGGGAGGCCTGCAACCTGAGCCTCACCACCCAGGGCTGAAGCCCTTGAACTACGGCTTCAGCCCGGGGTGGTTGAACTTGGGCTTGGGCTTTGAATTTGGCCCTGGGACTAGCAAGTCTAAGCCAGTCCATTAAAACAGGGTCACGACCCACTTTGAGATCCCGACCCACAGTTTAAGAATTGCTGTTCTAGATGGTAATAACTAGGCTTAGAAAGAATGGATTTTCATCTGTAAATGTCTGCACATACACAAACCGACAAAAAGTATTTCCATTGATATTTGAAATTTACAGATATGCAACGTAAGAAAAATGCTGACTGAGAACGTATTAGAGTTTGATTTTAAGGATATTTACTTTGTATATTTTGACATATGATGTTGACAGTTTTTCAGAATTCAAGCTTTAATTTCTTTCATTTAATGTCTACTGTCATGAAAAAACTATTGCCTGATTCCCCCATAGTTTCCTGCAATTCTGAAAATTTAAATGGATAAAAATTAAAAAAAAGCTTACAATAAACATCTGTATCAGGGACTGGCAACCTTTGGCATGCGGCCCATCAGGGAAAGCTGCTGGCGGGCCGGGACAGTTTGTTTACCTGCAGCATCCACAGGTTTGGCCAATTGCAGCTTCCACTGGCTGTGGTTTGCTGCTCCAGGCCAATGGGAGCTGCAGGAAGCAGTGGCCAGCACATCCCTCAGCCTGCGCCGCTTCCAGCTGCCCCCATTGGCCTGGGATGGCGTGCCAAAGGTTGCCGATCCCTGACCTATATCCTTTGAAATGATAAAAACATACAAATAGAATTCTGCCAAGATTAGTAATAGGTTTCATTTTGGGGAAAGAGAGAAGAGGTTAGGTGGGATGGGCTGGAGCTGCCGATTCCATTTCCGAAAAGCCAAAACAAGACAAAGCACACACAAGCTGTGAGAAAGAAGAATGGCAAAGACAGGAAATCCAGCTTCTGTATCTGGTGCTGATTCTCACTTGCAAACTTACTGCTGGAAAAACACAGGGATGGCACATCATCTTATTAGCCACTCCAAGATTTATCAAACCAGCGTCAGGTTGTTTAGGGCATTGCTTTTATCTGCCTCTCTTGTCACAGGCTCACAGCAGGGTTGCAGAATATACAGTCTTGGCCAGCTATGCCAGACTTTTATTGGACAGAAGGGGAAAAGAGAGGGATAGCAAAAAGAACAAATAACATCTGGAAGGAAAAGGACATATGGGAGAGTGGGAGGCAGGAGACAAAGCCTCACATCCCAGGGGGTGTGTGGAATTTAGTTGGAGCCGATGGAGGTGGCAATGTTATCTGAGTTTCTCCCTTTGGCATAGTTTGGTCAGAACATCTCTCAGGATCAGGATGTCAAAGGCTCAGTGGTAGATCTCAGAGTCTCAAGATGTGGTGGTAGCCAGGATGGTGAAGCTTGCGTTTTCCCCTTTTTTTGTTCAGAAATTGCTGCATTCCCCTTCTGCTGATTTTTCCCCCCAAAGTCTCTTTGTGTTTGTCTTATCTGTCTGTGGCAGCTTGCTTGTAGAGATGGACAGGATGAGTTGTGGAGAGCTTGCTGCTTTAGCAGGATGTGTGGGACAGTGGGTGCTCACTCTGGAGTCTCTTATACTTTTCTATTTCCATGAAATTATAGTAAAACACATCTTACAAGCTTTTTTAGATGCAAGTTGGTTGCTGTCACTCATTCGGTGGCTCCACACCTTCACGGGTAGTCCTTGGGAACTTTTTATCTTATGAATGTGGCATTTATTAATGAATATGCAGTATTTCTTTAATTGCTTTTGTGCTTCCTGTGGCAGGGAAGCATCAGATAACTTTCAAAGCTCATTATAATTCTCTTTTTATTCACTCCATATTATTTACATTTTATTAGAATTTGACAGGAAATGAAATTCTCTTTTCAAAAGGTCCAAATACTCCTGTTCTTTATATAAAACTTTTTAGTTCTCAAAAGAGTCTTTTAAAATTCAATAACTTTTAGAAAGTCTTTAGCTTAAGTTGTTGACTGTACGTGACAGTTTTTGGAACTGTGATTTTTCTTGGCTTTCCGAGCTGGGTGAGGGTTTGTTTGCACACTGCCAGTAATTAATTAATTCTCCATTAATATAATATTCTGTCATTAAACGGCTTGTTACACTAATTTAGCAAGAACATTAGATTCCTTATTGGTATACAAAGCATATTGCCATTTACTTAGCTATATTAGGAGCTTTGCATTTTGCTAATATATTTGCAAGTATGAACTTTACAGATGTTTTTGCCATTTCAACATTTAAGAAATAAACTAAATTTAAAACATTTCCAACTACACGTTTTCCTTTAAAGTTTAAAACACAAGCAGGTTTTTGTGCACAAGGGTGAGGATTGGTACACCTATTTTACCTAGTTTTATTGCTCTGAGAAAACACCCTGCATTCCTTTTGCAGTCAGACCTTTTGCTAAAAATGTGAATGTTCTACATGGTTTGTCATCTTGTCCTTGGAAGATAAAAGCAGAAGCCTTCTGGAATGTCTTAGGTTTAACATTTTGTTACATAACTGGCTAAAGCATTGTTATATTTTAAGCATCCTGGCTATAATGTACATGTAGCTATATCTTAACATCCAGTAAAGGCGCAAACAAGTTTGTAACAACTGAATAAAAAATGACAATAATTTTATTAATATGAAGTTTACATTGATATTGAGGTCTCTTCCCAACAGCAGTAAATAAAGCATGGGCCACAAACTGAACAATGAGGAAAAAACAAAATATTGAATAGTTGCGTCTTAAGTGAGCAGTGTTCCTTCAGTGCACTGAATGAGGTACGGATCTGTGGAATAAGTAGTATGTGATCATGTAACTAAAGACTGTGTCATAATGCATATGCATTATGGGGCTGAATGAAGTTGCACGGGCAACCTTAATTCTGGCATTTCAAAACATTTTGCAACCTTATTTTTATTTTAATATCATTTTTGTATGTAAAAAGCTAAGTGGAAAAAATAACCCAGTAATTAAGTCATGTGACATCATATTGGCACATGGTTCATCACCAGAATTGGAACTTTAGCTCCACCAAACAGACCTCTGCCACTTGAATTAATGGAGTAACCAGTAGTAGTAGTAGGTTTTCAGTCTGTATGCGCACCAGCACTAGAGGCAGATGAGAGTGAATTTATAGTAGGGTCCAAAGAGAGATACTGACAGCAGAGGCATAGGGAGACTTGGGAAGCTTGGGTTCCATTCCGGGCTCTGGAGAGGAGTATACTCGAGTGGACACAGACACTTCTGCCCATTTCCCCTGTGCTTGACCCTTTCTGCTATATTCCTTCCAATCCATCCTATCCCAGACCTGTCTCTTCCCCACACCTGCCTCTTTGTCCCAGTACCAGCCTCCTTGCCCAACCAGGCCTAGTCTCCCCTTCCTGCTCCAAATCACTGTCCCAGTCTCTTTGCCAAGCCAGTCCTGGATTTTCCCTGGCACTCCAGCTACTTGTCAATTTATCCCCCCTCCTTTCCACCCATTTTGCCTGGGACTGGTTCCTGGTCCCAGTCTCATTGTCCATCCAGTCCCACTGTCCCCTCCTTCTCCTCATCCAATCTCAGCCCTGGTCTACACTACGAGTTTAGGTCAATTTAGCAGCATTAGGTCGATTTAACCCTGCACCCGTCCACACGACCAAGCCTGTTTTGTCGACTTAAAGGGATCTTAAAATCGATTTCTGTACTCCTCCCCAGCGAGGGGTGTAGCGCTAAAATTGACCTCACTGGGTCTAATTTGGAGTAGTGTGGACACAATTCGACGGTATTGGCCTCCGGGAGCTATCCCAGAGTGCTCCATTGTGACTGCGCTGGACAGCACTCTCAACTCAGATGCACTGGCCAGGTAGACAGGAAAAGCCCTGGGAACTTTTGAACTTCATTTCCTGTTTGGCCAGCATGGCAAGCTGATCAGCACGGGTGACCATGCAGAGCTCATCAGCCCAGGTAACCACGGAGTCCCAGAATCACAAAAAAGCTCCAGCATGGACCGAACGGGAGACACTGGATCTGATCGCTGTAAGGAGAGAAGAATCCATGCAGGCAGAACTTAATTCCAAAAGACGAAATGCCAATATATTTGCCAAAATCTCCAAGGGCATGATGGACAGAGACTACAACAGGGACACACAGCAGTGCTGCATGAAAGTTAAGGAGCTGAGCCAAGCCTACCAAAAAACAAAGGATGGAAACGGTCGCTCCGGGTCAGAGTCCCCATACATGCCACTTCTATGATGAGCTGGATGCAATTCTAGGGAGCGCCCCTACCACTACCCCACCACTGTCCGTGATCATCCCAGAGAATTGGGGGTGGGAGTGGGGATTGGGTTGTGCTACACATTCAGCCTAAAACTGCAGCCCCGCCTCTTAAATGGCCAACCCAATGGGCTTTCTTTGGTACGGGAAAGGAGGGCGCTGCTGTTTGAAACTGTTCCCACGTTATGAAGGTTGAAGAAGCTGAAACCCTTTGCCTTACCATGGCTTCCTGCAAGCCGAATTTTGTTGCCCAGCTGAGCGTGTGTGATGTCTCTCAGCAGGCACTCAAACCAGCAGGCACTCAATATAAAAGGCAAAATGTGACCTTGTACCAAAAGCACATGTGCTATGTAATGTGAATCACTTGATTCAGTGTGAAATAGTCTTCCCTTTGTTCTCTAAAATGTATCTGTCAAGGTTCCTTCCCCACTCTGAACTCTAGGGTACAGATGTGGGGACCTGCATGAAAACCCCCTAAGCTTATTTTTACCAGCTTAGGTTAAAACTTCCCCAAGGTACAAACTATTTTACCTTTTGCCCTTGGACTTTATTGCTGCTACCACCAAGCGTCTAACAAATATATAACAGGAAAAGAGCCTGCTTGGAAACGTCTTTCCCCCCAAAATCCTCCCCAAACCCTCCACCCCCTTTCCTGGGGAAGGCTTGATAAAAATCCTCACCAATTTGCATAGGTGAACACAGACCCAAACCCTTGGATCTTAAGAACAATGAAGAAGCAATCAGAGTGTTATAAGAAGAATTTTAATTGAAGAAAAAGTAAAAGAATCACCTCTGTAAAATCAGGATGGTAAATACCTTACAAGGTAATCAGATTCAGAACATAAAGAATCCCTCTAGGCAAAACCTTAAGTTACAAAAAAACACAAAAACAGGAATATACATTCCATTCAGCACAGCTTATTTTATCAGCCATTTAAACAAAACAGAATCTACCGCATATCTAGCTAGATTACTTACTAAGTTCTAAGACTCCATTCCTTTTCTGTTCCCAGCAAAAGCATCACACAGACAGAGAGAACCTTTTGTTTCTCCCCGCCCCCAGCTTTGAAAGTATCTTGTCTCCTCGTTGGTCATTTTGGTCAGGTGCCAGCGAGGTTATCCTAGCTTCTTAACCCTTTACAGGTGAAAGGGTTATTCCTCTGGCCAGGAGGGATTTTAAAGGTGTTTACCCTTCCCTTTATATTTATGACAGTATCTTTTTAAATATTACTCTCCCTTTTTTCCTCCCGCAGCTGCAAATGTTTCTACGCTCCCCCTATCATCTCCATCCCAGAGGCTAGCGCAGATTAGAAGGTGAAAAAAATGCACTCGCGATGAAATGTTCTCAGAGCTCATGCAGTCCTCCTGCACTGAAAGAGCTCAGCAGAATGCATGGAGGTAAACAATGGCAGAGACCAGGAAAGCGTTAAATGAACACGATGAGAGGAGGGAGGAGCGCGATGAAAGGAGGCAGGATGCAATGCTGAGTCTAATGGGGGAGCAAACTGACATGCTCAGGCGTCTGGTGGAGCTGCAGGAAAGGCAGCAGGAGTACAGACCGTTGCTGCAGCCCCTGTGTAACCGCCTGCCCTCCTCCCCAAGTTCCATATCCTCTTCACCCAGATGCCCAAGAATGCAGGGTGGGAGGCTACGGGCATCCAGCCACTCCACCCCAGAGGATTGCCCAAGCAACAGAAGGCAGGCATTCAATAAGTTTTGAACTGTAGTGTGGCCTTGTCCTTCCCTCCTCCCCTCATCCACCACCCCACCCGGTGCTTCCCTTCTCACCCACCCCTCCTGGGCTACCTTGTGAGTTTTCCCCCTATTTGTGTGATGAATTAATAAAGAATGCATGATTTTGAAACAATAATGACTTTATTGCCTCTGAAAGCGGTGATCGAAGGGGGGAGGTCGGTTGGCTTACAGGGAAGTAGAGTCAACCAAGGGGGAGGGTTTTCATCAAGGAGAGACAAACAGAACTGGCATACCGTAGCCTGGCCAGTCATGAAACTGGTTTTCAAAGCTTCTCTGATGCCCAGGGCGCCCAGCTGTGCTCTTCTAATCGCCCTGGTGTCTGGCTGTGCGTAATCGGCCACCAGGCGATTTGCCTCAACCTCCCACCCTGCCATAAACATCTCCCCCTTACTTTCACAGATATTGTGGAGCACACAGCAAGCAGCAATAACAATGGGAAATTTGGTTTCACTGAGGTCTTACCTAGTCAGTAAACTGCGTCAGCGAGCTTTTAAACATCCAAATGCACATTTTACCACCATTCTGCACTTGCTCAGCCTGTAGTTGAACAGCTCCTTACTACTGTCCAGGGTGCCTGTGTATGGCTTCATGAGCCATGGCATTAAGGGGTAGGCTGGGTCCCCAAGGATAACTATAGACATTTCAACATCCCCAATGGTAATTTTCTGGTCTGAGAAGTAAGTTCCTTCCTGCAGCTGTTCAAACAGACCAGAGTTCCTGAAGATGCGAGCGTCATGCACCTTTCCTGGCCATCCCATGTTGATGTCAGTGAAACATCCATTGTGATCCACCAGTCCTTGCAGCACCACTAAAAAGTACCCCTTGCGGTTTATGTACTGGCTGCCAAGATGGTCCAGTCGCAAGATAGGGATATGCGTTCCGTCTATCACCCCACCACAGTTAGGGAACCCCATTGCAGCAAAGCCATCCACTATGACCTGCACTTTTCCCAGAGTCACTACCCTTGATAGCAGCAGCTCAGTTATTGCGCTGGCTACTTGGATCACAGCAGTCCCCACAGTAAATTTACTCACTCCAAATTGATTCCCGACTGACTGTAGCTATCTGGCGTTGCAAGCTTCCAGAGGGCTATCGCCACTCGCTTCTCAGCTGTGAGGGCTGCTCTCATCTTGGTATTCTTGAGCTTCAAGGCAGGGGAAAGCAAGTCACAAATATTTCCATGAAAGTGCCTTAAAATTCTCTAAAAGCAACAAGCAGTGTTTTTATTCACAAATGCATAATGTATAAATGGGGAGAGGGAATGTTTCGAGTCATTTAGGGTCAAATTTGCAAGAGTTCAGTGCTCAGTATTTGGAGCAGGTTTTCAAAGGGGTTTGACTCAATGTTCTTTAGATCATCCCCTTAGTTATAAGCATTAGTAAATACTTTTATAACATACATAATTATGCCAAAATCACAGATAAACCACATGATGATTATTGTCGCTGTCCTGGCCACATGCATCATTAGCTTATGTTCTAAAACAGATACCGTCTTGTGGCATACCTAAGGGACCTGGACAACACCTGTAGATCTCTTCAGTTTGATTATAAAAAAAGCAGCTTTTTTGTTTTTTTTTTAAAGTGGTTTGTATTTCTCAGATTTGTAATGTAGAAGTGAAAAAGATTGATGAGAAATTTAACTCTGTTATGAAAAGCCTTTTGAAGATAGTCTAGACTAATTCATCTGAGGCTAAAGCTTTTCCGAGAACCTCAGAGTTTGTAGGTTGTCTTTCCACAGAGAAAAAAATGGGAATTTTTACAGCCTGCTTAAACGAAAGTGTTGTGAAAATAAGAGAAAGGAAGCAACATTTCAGTCGGTAGCCAGCCATCTGTCTTGTACACACAGTATGTTTTAGAGACCTATTCTGCTCCCTGATTTGTACATGCACGCCCCTTTGAATGGCTGCTTTGGACTCTCATATTAATTTGTTCATTGTTTATCAATGATCGTATTGCACTCTGCAGAACTTATTGTCTTCTGAACTGAAAAACAATTTAGTTGAGGATCATGCAGGGATTGGGGGGAATTGCATTGACAATAAACTGCTTACATTGGACATAATTAACAAGTTGACAGTTACCCCATTATTACAGTGCTCTAGGAAATTCTGTAGTATTTCCCTATAACTTTTACATTTTTTACTTTGTCATATTTCTAATATTCTTCCCTTCCTCCCTGTCCTAATGACAAATCACTTATCCAAATCCTAACCTTTTCACATTTTAACTACTGCATCGTCTGCTAATCTCAGCTCCCACCAGTCTATCCATAATGCCATTGCCAAAATGATCTTCCTCAGCTGTCCTTTTATCCCCACTTCAGGATGGTCCCCAAGTATCCTATTGTGCTCTGCATCAAATTCAAACTTGCTTTCACGCTCCTATGTCACGCATCTTCTGCCTCAATCTCAAACCTGGTCTCTTCTCCTGTTTCCCCCTCTCCCACATCTTCAGTGCTTCTTCATGCTTTCCTCCATGCTGTCCCTTATGCCTGGAATGCCTATGCTGAACTTGTCCACTAAACATGTACCTCACCACATTGAAATTTCTCCTGAAAACTCGCTTCTGCTATGAAACTGATCTGAAGTCAGGGGGAAAATAGATATTCAACTAAATGAAAAAAAAGGAAGGGAACATCAGCCAAAAAAGGGACTTAACCAGCAAGATGAGTATATGCCTTCAGCCCTGATCCTGCAAGGTGCTCTGTGCAACAGGACCCTTAGGGTAACTTTGTGACCTTCTTGTCACCTTTGTCTTTCATCATCTTCCTTCTGCCCCCTTCTCTGTTTGACATTAGGTTTCTGTGTCCTGTTTGGTATAGCCTGTATGCTCTTCAGGGGAGGGAACGTGTCTTTACTTGTTTTGTGAGGCACATAGTGTGTCTTTGGTACTTGAAAACTAACGGTAATTATTAATATCAGTAAGATACTTAGAACAGGAAATAGAGCTACCATGGTGTGGTAACTGTGGGTAAATATTGGGCTTTTTTTAGACTAAGTGCCATCATTTGACAGAGTAATATCATTTTTTTCAATAGTTTAAGGTTATATCTCTATTTAATCTATGCAACTGGAGTAGTTCGCTATAATGTGTTGCTGCCATTATTGTTTTAACACAGAGTCTACATTAGTATATCACTATGGAAGGAATAAACTACATGTGGGAAGACAGCACAATGGAATGAAATCTCCATCACAATTTGAATAACTTTTATAACAAGTCAGTTATTAGGAAGCCAAACATGGGCATAAATCTCGCTTCTGCTTTCAGATCCTTTTGCAATTTTATTGGGTCTCAGGATTCATATGGGACTGTAACAATATATAGCTCAATATATTTCTCCAAGTCTCCTCTCTTGCTAGTCATATAAATAGTTTGAAATGAGAAATATTGCTGCTTCTTCTTTGTTACTCGGGGATGGATTTGAAAGATGAGGGATGTTTTTTGTTTTTGTTTTTTCAGGTAAATCAGTAGCCTCAGGAGCATGCAGACTAATGAAAAAATACTTCAGCAGGTATTTCAGCAGGTACTTCAGCAGGTACTTCAGAGATTTCCTAAGGCTTAAGGAGTTTGTCAGCCCAGGCATTGTCACAAAGCCTGAGGGGAGCTCACTCAATCCCAAACATATGCAGCCTTAATGTTTTCTTAAAATAACAAAACACAAAAACAAATTTTTCTTTACTTGGTAAGTTGCATGGTTTAATTAGGGGAAAGTGGTCTGAGTTGGAGGGTGTTTTCTCCTCTCCATTTCCCAAAGGTATTAATCAGTCTTGATATCAGTCTAGTGCTTGCCTCTTATTCTAAGTATCATGCTCTCTATAAATAAAGTTATAGTTACACAAAATTGAATTGACATACTTCTTAAAAAATATAGCTGGAACAAGTGCACATAAATTGTATATTTGAATTAGGCCATGAGCAACAAGGTTACACACCTAGCTAGAAATGATGACAATTGCATGTGTGCATGTCAGAGCAGAATTTAGCCCTAATTAAAAGAGTTTCCTAATAGCTATTCAAACTGAGCCTCCTTGGAAAGTCTCTTGGAAATAACCTCTGTGTTGTATAGTCCTCCATTTTGACTATGGTTTAATGAAGTATCAGTTTAGTGTCTGATCTGTCTTATGCTGTCCCTGAAGAGGGATGGACTTGATAATCTTAGCAGTCTTTTCCATCTCTGGTGACTACAATCCTACATACTTGCAGCTTCCTGTGATTCCCTGGTATTGTAGTAGGCCAGTCTCTGTCCCTCCGTGCTAATGTGTTGTCTTTAGTCAGCTGCCGATACGCCAGTCCTCACCAATTAGGGTGACCAAAGTGAAAAAATGCACATAACTATGCACTGGGAGATGGGGAATGTTTTTCAGACTAATACTACCAACCTTACACACAGTCAGGTGTGTTGGGAGGGAGAGACAAAAGACATCTCTGACTTTTTTCATAAATACTGAATCTAAGCAGTGTAGACAGAATTTGTGATACATTTCCATGACCCTGGTCCCCAAAATCCCACTGCCTTATCTCTTCCCTGCAGTTGCTTCTCTGCTCCCTCAGCCCAGAGATTCGTACTCTTCCTTTATTTCCTATTGCCCCTGACTCTCTTCAACCCTGACTCCTCTAGTCCTAGGACTAACTTCTTCCTGGCACCCAGGCTCTCCTGGGACTCTGGATGTTCATCAGAAGTCAAGGTCAGTGAGGATCACATGCCAGGCAGGACACAGACAACCTGTTGGGGAAGGCTCCAAGCTGCAGAAAACAGGACAGCATCTCCTCAGCCTCTCCTTGCTAACCTTTACGCTGAGTCAGGCCCAATATAGCTGAATATTTTGAAGGTCATAATTATGCACTGAGGCTTGAAGGGTTATGCATCTCACTGCCATAGTAGCAAAGGCATTTCCTGTTGCTGACATTATGATCATCAACACTGAAGAGTCTATAAATGGAATCAGTGTACAGAAGGGGGAAAAAGAACAAATACTTTTTAAAAATTGATGGAAGGAAAAGATTTACTATAGAATAATCAGAAGGAAAAAAACTATGAGATACCAAAGCGGATTATATGCATTATTTTAATTAAGAGTGCTTGGTAATACATATGGCTTCTTTTTGAATAATAAGTGTGTGCTGATGAGGTATGATTAGAGATGCTCTTTTTTATAAGTTCAATTAAATCAAATACATTTCTGTAAATGGCGAGTGATTAGAGGGATTTATCAGGCCCTATACTGTAAGCTATGGTTCAAGCTTCCTATTACTGAATTCTCTGTTATTGCTCCCCTCTGGTGACTGTCATCTAGCTTCTACAGTGCCAGAAGTTTTAGTCTGATGGATTGAATCTTACAGATTCAGCATAAGAGTGGTCTTTACTGATGAACTGGCACTTTGGCAAGCACTTTGTCGTCCTTGGAGGGAAGATCCTGCATAGGCCCCAGTGCAACAAGATACTTAGTTTATGTGTGTAACTTTAAGCATGTGCGCAGTTCCTTGACTAATCAGGGCCTTAAAGCAAAGTATTATTTGCTGTGCAAATGATTTTTGTCAAGCTCGAGCTGCTGCTGCTGCAGGACTTCTGAACCTCCCTATGACAGCATATGCAATTAGAGCTGTATTTTTACCACTACTCCTTTTGAATGCGAATCATGATCGCTTGATTCCTGTTGCTGTGTAGAATGGCATACATCCACTAAAAAAATGATGGTTGGTGTAACTCAGCTTTCTGAAATCATGCCACTTTGTGCTATGACCCTGTCAGTTCTTATAACTATGCAGGATTGATCTGAATCAGGACTCAGATAGGAGCCCCCTAATAAACACTTAGGTGCTTCAGGAAGTGATGTTGACTGTTCCGTAGGTGGCACTCACTTACCAACGCCACAGATAATACTGGTGGGCACAGTGCTTCTGGTGGTGTTATTTTTGGATATCCCAGATGACCACATGCCATCTTGAACATCCTGTGGTGTTTTTCATAACAGTACATAACAGGAAGTCACTCCATTGTCCTAGGGAAATTCTGTCTTGGTAACTGTACTCTTCCTACCTAATAATTTAAACTGGAAAAGGTATTTTTCACTTCCTATCCTAAACTGTGCTGTTGTGTGGCTGTGCACTGTTAAACAGTTGCTGCATTTTACCCCAAATGTGACTTTGTTTCAGTGTGGGAACAAGAGAAACTGGTCTGTAATTCATATATCAGTTTTGACAGTCACCCACTATATGATCCTTCAAGATGCAGGATGCTATGTAAATGTATGATTGTCATCAAATTATGCTTAAAATAATTAATGGAAACTATATATCTTTGATATATGCAAACATATTGTGCACCATTGCCCATCTCTCATGCACCCGCACGCAGCTAATCAGATTCTCTGAGACTTCTACTAACCGGCTTCTGTCACCCTTGTTTGTTTTAAAAAGGATCCAACATTCTCCCCCTTCTTTTCCCTGATCCAAAGGTGTGTCAAAGAAATTCAGAAATTTACAAGGTCATTTGCCGTACAGTTGTGGCATCCTGATTTATGGGGAAGGTATTATGCAAAATTTTGGGGATTTAAAAGCAATCTTCTATATTTGTTTCATTCAGGCCTGCACATGGTAACCAAGGCAACCTGGCTTTACAGTTGAAGGGATACATAAAATTAATACACATACAAACTCTTAAAATGCTTAAAAAAATAAAAGCTTTTCCCTGAGATATAGTAGAAAAACACATAGTTTATAAGGCTAAAGATTTTATTGGCATGAGCTATGGATACAGAATGATGGCATAAAGTCAAGTGTATTTTACTGTATCCCTTCCTCAATGCATGTTCGTAACACTTAATTTAGCCCACATTCCTCAGAAAAAAACCTAACTGAGAATGATTGTAATAGCAGGAGGTTTTAGAGGAGGGGCCTTCTAGCTGTTGGTTTATTACATTCTGGGCGCACCTAAAGATTAGAATTTTAACAGATACAAATAGCTATAAGCATGAACCCTTATTGGTAGTAATGCGAGTTACATGCATGCCCCAATGATTCTACATGCTGTTTCTGCTCTCCCTTCATCTACCAGTACAAAACAAGAATAAAATACTTAAGGCTAGCTTGTCCCTTTGCATCCACCTTTGTGTAATGGGTGGCATGTAGTGAGGCTATTCAGGAGCAGCTCATGGAAGGAACTGTGCCTCAGAAAGCCATGACCATTAGCAGATTACTAATTCCTGTGGCAACTCAGCTATGCCAGCCAGTGTGCTGGGGGAAGGAGCTAAGGCTCTGCCCATTTCTACCCGCATCCCCACGCACCTACAAATGCAGAAACACACTGTCACACCCCCTCAGCAGGACCTGCAGTGGTAATGCAAGTAGGCCATCTAGGTGAATGGAGATAATACTTCTGTGGGAAATCTGCACCAAAAAACCCGAAAATTCTGTGCACAATATTATAAAATTCTGCAAAATTCTGTATATTTTATTTGTCAAAATAACACAATCATGCCAGTTTCAATTATTTTGGTAACTTATTTCAAAATACCTGTCAGCAAGAGTGTCCCTACTAATACAAAAAAGATTCAGGAAATGTTTTTTGACAAATAGATTCCTTATTAGGCATATTAATACAGAATTCTGAGTAATAACTAATTTAAACTACAATACAGAAATGTATTTCCTGCACCCTTGAGAAGCAGTACATAGGCTTGGGGGAGTCAGGGAGACAGAGGAGCTGAGGGAGAGGGAACTAATTACTGGGAAGGAGCCTTGGGTGAACCTGGTGGATTGTTGGGTGTGGGTGGGAGAAGTATGGAACAGGGAGGTTTTTTTCTGGGGGGAGGGGGGGATTGTTAGGGAGTTGGGGAGCCTCCCCCAAACAGACCGGGGCTGACCCCTAGCCTCTCCTGTCCCCATGTGTCCCTGCACCCCACTCCCATTCAGCCCCTGGCTCAATGCTGTTCTCCCACTAGGCCTTCTGAACCCCACTCTGTGACCGCCCCCAGGAGCCCCATGTGCCCTACTCTGTCCCTCCCCTTTACATCCTGTGTCTCCTCACCTGAGGAGGGCAGGGCGCTGTGAGGAAGGCAGCCACTGCCTCATCCCTCTCTGTGGTTGACTGCTCTGACCCTGAAATGACTGCCCTGTCTTCTGGGGCCATAGGTGCCCCTGGTGGGCAAAAGGTTTAATTGCAGCAGAATCCAGCAGAATCTATTTTCAGGGGGAGGGGGGAGAATCTGTGGAGGACATGAATTCTGCATGTAAGTAGTGGCACAGGATTCCCCCTGGAGCAAGATAAACAGGGTCTGTCTTACCCTTATGCCTGTCCTGTGTACCCTTATAGGCTGGGCTATGGTCTGCCATTAGAAATTGAGAACATTTAAATTATATATAAAATATAAAATACACACACACAACTGTGTTAAAGAACATTATTATGGTTACTTATTTTCTAGATGCCTGACTTGAGAACCTGGGTCTGATTTGCAGAAGTGCTGAGCGCTCACAGCTGCAACTGATATCAATGGAGCTGTGCTTTGAACATATAAATGATTGCATAATGCTAAATTACTCGGTAAAGTCAGGCACTAGGCATCAAATTGGGCTCCCAAAAGCAGTGGATGTGTTTGCCTTAGTCTCTGTGCCTCAATTACCCACTGGTAAATGGGGAACAATAATACTCCCTTGTCTCACACTATAGTGAAAAATGCCATAGAAAAGTCCATAAGGAAACAAACAATTCTGTCTTCAGGCAGGGTTTGAATAAAATGTAAATAAGGCATTGGACCACATACAGACCAACAAGGAGGAAATAAAATATTGTATAGTTGCTTATTAAGTGAGCACTGTCCATCACAAGCATTGAATGAGGCAGGGATCCTGTAGGAAAAATAGTATGTGAGTATGTAATTAAAGACTGTATCATAATGCATACACACCAGGGGTGTCTTAAGGTTGCACAGAATCTTAATTCTAGCATTTCCTAACTTCTGAGTGCTTGACTTTGCAACCTTAATGTTGTTTTAATGTAGTGGGTGGGTGTGTTTGTGTGTATAGACACACACACAGATAATTTTTTGTCCATTAACTCGTTTACTTCCTGATCAATATTTCCTGAACTGAGAATAAATTGATATTAGGTGAAATGTTTTCCTTTTGGAGTAATGCATTTAATATTTATAACACTTCATAGTATGATTAATACTTTCCTTTGTTCAGAAACAGCTATCTGTTGTGAATGATTATTCTCTAGTTCATCTATTGTAGCCTTAGAGTCACTGTCTGCTTCTCTCAGAGAGCCCTCTGCTGACTTGAAATGCAAGCTGCCAGATAACTTGTGTTGAACTGAGTGTTAAAAATATATAAATATCTGTCTCTGATTTTCAGTACGTGACCTAGTCCTGAGGCAGCTTTAAACTGGAAGAACAAATAATACATATGTCGCTCCATAAGTGCTGATAAAAATGTTCCAAGGGTAATTTAACAGCCTTTGTTTTAAAAATAAATAAACAAAAGTTTAAGCAAAAAATAAAAATAAATCTCCTGTTTCTTAATCTGTCCACCAAAACTACACTTAGTTACAGCCAAAGCTTGTGAACATAGAAACATAGGACTGGAAAGGACCTCAAGAAGTCAAGTCCAGCCTGCTGCGGTATGGCAGGTCCAAGTAAACCTAGACCGGCCCTGACAGGTGTTTGTCGAACCTGTTCTTAAAAACATCCAATGATGGTGATTCCACAACCTACCTTGGAAGGCTATGACAGAGTTTAACTACCCTTAGTTAGAAAGTTTTTCCTAGTATCTAACCTAAATCTCCATTGCTGCAGATTAAGCCCACTACTTCTCCTATCCTACTTCAGTGGACATGGAGAACAATTGATCACCATCCTCTTTATATCAATCCTTAACATATATTTGAAATCTGTTACCAGGTCCTGCCTCCATTTTTTCTAGAAGACTAAACCTGTGTAATTGTTTTAACCTTTCCTTATAGGTCAGGTTTTCTAAACCTTTTATAGTTTTTGTTGCTCTCCTCTAAGCTCCTTCCAATTTGTCCACATCTTTCCTAAAGTGTGGCACCTAGAACTGAACACAGTACTTCAGCTGAGACCTCACCTGTGCCAAGTAGAGCACGACAGTTACCTCTGTGTATTACATGATACGACTGTTGATACACCCCACAATGATATTGGCCTTTTCTGCAGCTGCATCACATTGTTGACTCCTAACCGTCACACCCTTTTCAGCAGTACTACCACCTAGCTTTGATTTTTTTTCCTTTCTAAGTGAAGTACTTTGCACTTATCTTTGTTGAATTTTATCTTGTTGAATTCAGACCAATTCTCCCATTTGTTAAGGTTGTTTTGATTTCTAACCCTGTCCTCCAAAGTGCTTGCAACCCCTCCCAGCTTGGTGTCTGTCATAAATGTAAAGGGAAGGGTAAACCCCTTTAAAATCCCTCCTGGCCAGAGGAAAAATCCTCTCACTTGTAAAGGGTTAAGAAGCTAAAGGTAACCTTGCTGGCACCTGACCAAAATGACCAATGAGGAGACAAGATACTTTCAAAAGCTGGAAGGAGGGAGAGAAACAAAGGGTCTGTGTCTCTCTGTCAGTATGCTGCTTTGCCGGGGATAGAACAGGAATGGAGTCTTAGAACTTTTAGTAAGTAATCTAGCTAGGTATGCGTTAGATTATGATTTCTTTAAATGGCTGAGAAAAGAATTGTGCTGAATAGAATGACTATTTCTGTCTGTGTGTCTTTTTTGTAACTTAAGGTTTTGCCTAGAGGGATTCTCTATGTTTTGAATCTAATTACCCTGTAAGGTACCTACCATCCTGATTTTACAGGGGTGATTCCTTTACTCCTATTTACTTCTATTTCTATTAAAAGTCTTCTTGTAAGAAAACTGAATGCTTTTTCATTGTTCTCAGATCCAAGGGTTTGGGTCTGTGGTCACCAATGCAAATTGGTGAGGATTTTTACCAAACCTTTCCCAGGAAGTGGGGTGCAAGGGTTGGGAGGATTTTGGGGGGAAAGACGTGTCCAAACTACGTTTCCCAGTAAACCCAGTTAGAGTTTGGTGGTGGCAGTGGTTATTCCAAGGACAAAGGATAAAATTAATTTGTACCTTGGGGAAGTTTTAACCTAAGCTGGTAAAAGTAAGCTTAGCAGGTTTTTATGCAGGTCCCCACATCTGTACCCTAGAGTTCAGAGTGGGGGAGGAACCTTGACAGTGTCATCTGCAAATTTTATAAGCATACTCTCCACTTCATTATCCAAGTCCTTAATAAAAATATCAAATAGTACAGGCCTCAAAACTGACCCCTGTGGGACACCATTAGATTCACCCTCCCAGTTTGACAGCGAACCATTGATAACTACACTTTTTATATGGTCTTTCAACCAGCAGTGCACCCCCTCATAGTAATTTCATCTAGACCACATTTCCCCATAGACTAGGTAGGCAAAGCTTAATTTATTATTTTTACCAGTTGTACTTTTTAAGCAGATGTTCCTCTAGTTTCTCCCCTCCCCCCTCCAAAACACACACACCACACAAGGTCTTGTGGGGTAAAGCAGAAAGAAAGGAGGTCAAAGAAATTGGGTCATGTTCCTGCCTCAGCCTCATCTTTTCTTGTATGATCTTTGGGAAAGTCACTTTACTACTTTTGTGCTCTAGTTTCCCCATCTATAAATGGGTGCAATAATAGGTCCAGTGATGCTTGATTGTATAAGCAATGCTTATAGAGCATGTTCAGATTCCAGTATTGTCAACTCTTTTGATTTTTATCGTGAATCTCATGATTTTTCGTATTTTTCTTACAGTCCTGGCTGCAAGAATCATGCTATTGCATGAGAACCTCTGCTTTTATTTTTAAAAAAAGCACACCAAACAAACATCACCATCCTTCATGCAGACAAAAGCTTGAAAAACCAAAAGGCAAATAAAAAGAACCCACATTTGTTATTTTTTTAAAAATCTCATGAGTTTTGGAGTCACTCGTGATTTTTAAATATTTGAGGTTGTCAAACACCAAGATGTTCCTATGAAAATCAATAAATATATGCAGAATATTATGATTTATTAAGGTCAGGACGCTCCTAGTATTGATACTTGTGTTGTGGTGGTTCCCAAAGGCCCCAAGCGAGATCAGGACTCCATTGTGCTAGTCACTGTACATATATATGGGAAGAGGGAAGATGTCCCTGCCATGAAGAGCTGATAATTAGGACAATTAAGCAAGATAGAAAATAATGGCCGTGCAACATAAAAGCATCATTTTAAATGTGTCTTGTGATTTACTTTTTAAAACTGAATTACTCGAATCACTCGCTCCTCCCCCCATATTCCAAGTAACTCAGCCAGCATGTTATCTTTCTGTGCCCACCCTCAACTGTCCACCCATGGGTATAGATGCAAGAGAAAAAAACATGACCAATCAGCTGCCTATTTTGGAAAACTGAGCCCCAGAGTTTAAATTCATCATCCAAGCAGATCTTAATTTCTGATGGGGCTCTTATCATTCTGGGGGAAGACCCCTGGTACCTCTTCTGTCAGTGGCGTGCAAGGCATGACCTTGTACATATAGTGAGTACCGGGTTACACTGTGCAGAGGATGCCATCATTATTGCTTGGGTCCCCTCACCTCTTCTGTCACAAATCAAGCATTGCATCCAAGGTCACACAATGAATCAATGTAAGGTTACCACCCTTGAGGCGCAAAAAACCAAACAAACAAGAAAGGGATGTCCCTTAGCAAAGGTAGAGGAGCACAGAAGGGAGGGGAGTAGGAGACGGTTCTGGGGAGTGGGAACAGGGCCATGCTGAGCAGGAACAGCTGCCACCATGGTGAGGAGCAGCGTGCTGTGGGGCTGCTGCCTAAAGCTCTTTTCACTGCTCTCAGCAGCTTGTTGATCAAGTGGGAAGCTGCAGCTTCTTAACAGTTGTTAACAGCTGCTGGGAGGGAGGAGGAACAGCAGCACCCTCGAGGAGGAGGAGGCGGAAGATAAGTCACCTCTTAGGCTGCTGCTAGGAGGGGAACTCAGCTGAGAAAAACCAAGACTTTTCAAGTCCTGAGAAGATTTATCAATTTCCCGGGACAGCTACCTCAAAAAAAGGAATGATCCTGGGAAAACCTGGACAGGTGGCAACCCTAACTGGGAATACTACCCAGGTCTCCTGAATCCCAACCATGGACTCTGTCTTCTAGACCACAGCTACTGTAAATTTCTGCTCTGCCTTTATTTACTCTACAGTGTATCACCGTGTGTCTAGTAAAATCAGCTTCTGGGCATGTACTCATTTTCTCAAATACATGATGATATGTGCATGCAGATCAGAAGGTCATTTTCTGAAGGCACAGCCCAATACAGTGTAATGGCTAACACAGAACAAAATGATCATGTACAGGAGAGGATAGGAAGTCCAGTATAGTAATACACTGACATGTAAAGGAGGAGCTGATGCTCAATTCAAACTTCAAGTACCTGTTTCTAATTCGCTGTAGCAGATAGAATCGGAGTGAATCCAGTGCTGAAGAACAGTGTTCACAAAAGGGTAAATACAGCAGTTTACCTGGCTTTTTAAGTTATTTTGTTTGTAACTTGGCACATAAACAGTTCTGAGATGTCTGTTTGGCATTCTACACGTGGTGTAGCTAAAAATGTCCAAAGGTATTACAAATACAGGCTCAACATTTGCACCCGCTGAGATTTGCATAGCATGTAGCTAGTCTTCGGGCACAGTTCTGACAAAAAGGAATAACTCCTAAGCTGTGGGATAGCTCTGTGCTAGAATAGCAATGCCACGCAGACCGTATCCTGATGTGTATTTTGGCACATCTATCTGTATTTGAAAGGTTCTTAAGCAAAGTACGCAGTCATGGCATAAGAGGGAAGGTTCTCTAATGGATTGGTAACTGGTTAAAAGATAGGAAACAAAGGGTAGGAATAAACGGTAGTTTTCAGAATAGAGAGAGGTAAATAGTGTTGTCCCCCAGGGGTCTGTACAGGGACCAGTCCTGTTCAACATATTCAAAAATGATCTGGAGAAAGGGTTAAACAGTGAGGTGGCAAAATTTGCAAATGATACAAAACTACTCAAGATAGTTAAGTCCCATGCAGACTGCAAAGAGGTACAAAAGGATCTCTCAGAACTGAGTGACTGGGCAACAAAATGGCAGATGATATTCAGTGTTGATAAATGCAAAGTAATGCACATTGGAAAACATAATCCCAACTATACATATAAAATGATGGGTTCTAAATTAGCTGTTACCACTCAAGAAAGAGATGTTGGAGTCATTGTGGATAGTTCTCTAAAAACATTCACTCAATGTGCAGCGGCAGTCAAAAAAGCGAACAGAATGTTAGGAATCACTAAGGAAGGGATCAATAATAAGACAGAAAATATCATATTGCCTCTATATAAATCCATAGTATGCCCACATCTTCAATACTGCATGCAGATGTGGTAGCCCCATCTCAAAAAAAGATATATTGGACTTCAAAAAGGTTCAGAAAAGGGCAACTAAAATGATGAGGGGTTTGGAACAGGTCCCATGTGAGGAGAGATTAAAGAGGCTAGGACTTTTCAGCTTGAAAAAGAGATAACTAAGGGGGGACATGATAGAAGTCTATAAAATCATGACAGGTATGGAGAAAGTAAATAAGGAAGTGTTATTTACTACTTCTCATAACACAAGAAGTAGGGGCCATCGAATGAAATTAATAGGCAGAAGGTTTAAAACAAGCAAAAGGAAGTATTTTTTTCACACAATGCACAGTCAACCTGTGGAACTCCTTGCCAGAGGATATTGTGAAGGTCAAGACTATAACAGGGTTCAAAAAAGAACTAGATAAGTTAATGGAGGATAGGTCCATAAATGGCTATTAACCAGGATGGGCAGGGATGGTGTCCCTAGCCTCTGTTTGCCAGAAGCTGGGAATGGGCAATAGGGGATGGATCACTGTTCTGTTCATTCCCTCTGGGGCACCTGGCACTGTCCAAAGACAGGATACTGGGCTAGATGGACCTCTGGTCTGACCCAGTATGACCATGCCTATGTTTTTATGTTCTTACATGAATATTTCACTGTGGACAGGCTTTTCATATCACGATGTCTGTGAAATTTGATCACTGTGGTCACCAGTTTGCATGTGGAGGTGGGGGCTGTCCATTGTTCTGTGCTGTCCTTTTTCTGTCCTGTCCAGGTCAGGTTTCCAAGCTGTTTTTCTGCCAGACATCGGATATACCAACGCATGCCCTAGTCCTGCAATCAGGGGTGAAAGTAAGCCGGTACGGCATACTAGTAAAAAGTGGCCGCCAGTACTGGCCCGTACCCAGCTGACTTTAAAGTGCTGTGGCAGTGCTTTAATGTCATTGCCCCTTTTGCTCGTCCCCCCCACTCCAGTCACCGATGGGGGGGGGAAAAGGAGCAACTGCCCCAGGGCTGGCAATTTAAAAGGGCCCGGGGTAGCAGCAGCAGCAGCTGGAGCCCTGGGCCCTTGAAATCACCACTGGAGCCCCAGGCGGCGCGGGCCGGGCAGTGTGGAAGCACTGGCTTGGGGGCACTGACCCCCAGCCCCACCCCTTCTGTCCGAGGCCCCACCCCTTCCGGGGGCCGGAGCTGGCCCCTGTATCAGTAAGTCTTCGGCTTTACTTTCACGACTGACTTTGTGCAATAAACCCCAGCACCCAGCTGGAGCCCAGTTGAAGTGAATGGGATTAAAAAGGGATGTAGAACTCTGCCAGCCAGTGCAGTCCGTTGCAGGATATGGGCCATCGTGACTGAGGTATTATGTCATGAATACAAAACCGTTTTCTGAAAGTGCAAGTAAACAATAGCTCAGCTAGCAAACATGTGAGCGAAAAACAAATGCTACTCTTCCTCCAACTATGTATGTGACTTCCATGATCACCATATCCTATATATGACTGCTGCAATTACATATTTAATATATGTCAGAATAACAGACATTTAATTCATAACCTATGACAAAACGCACAGGAATTTTGTAAGATTGATATTAGAAATTTGTAACTATCTTTGCTTTGCGGACAAAACATAAATCAAGTAACAAGAAAAACATCTTTTGGGATAGTAAAAAGAAAAATAAATTGAAATTTATAAAACATCTCACATTTAGAATATAAATCTCCAAAAATAATTGATTTGCTCAAAATAACACAAGAATAATCAGTAAAGTCTTATCCGATGTCCACTGTAGTCAAACGAGCCCCCCCCCCCCCGCCCCTTATTTCAATAGGCTTTGGGTCAGGCCCTAAATAAATACTGGATTACTGATAATTGTGTAAGAGTCCAATTTGTTGGTGTAAAAACAGCATTGGTCTCAAGATTAACAGAGTTATCTTTCCTCTCCTGACTTTGTGAGGCTAAAATGTTTTTCCTTTCATTGGGGACAAAACTAAGTGGTAGGACATTATGTGTGGTCCACAAATCTGGAATTTGCTAATCCCACTGGTTTGTTAGATTCCAGATTTGTTGCTGCATCTCAGGGTTTTGTGTTGGGAGTTGGATGGTGGGTTGGCTTGGGTTCTGAGATGTTCAGATGAGGTAAGCTTTCTGATGGTTGATTATATATTTTGTTAGTCAGGGTTACCTACTCTTGGCTATGGCAAGTTTATATTTTGTATTTTTTCTAGATTGTACATGCTGGGGAAAGTACTTAGAGGTGTTAGGATGGACACGGCATTTGTAGAAACAGTAAACAAGTTGCAGTTACTGCTGCAGCATTTTGTGGCAAGAGGCATGCATATTAGGTAAGGTAAAGGCATATTACATTCTATTTTTGGGGTTGTGATCTACCACAAGGGCTGTGATTGCCTCAGTGGCCATAAGAAGAGTGTGACATACTATTCACTTCACTGCAGTCCCCCTGCCCGTTTTAAATCCATTTGCCTGGATTTCCTCAGATATTGTGGAAGTTAAAGTGCAGAATATTTCCAGTTTAGAATAGGAGATAGTACACTTGGAGAAAGTGGTGAAGAATTAAATGAGGAATATTACCAATATTACATCTGTCACAGGTGAAAAACTACATATATAGATGCGTGTAATCCATTCATTGTTTATAGCCTTCCAGTCCTCCAGGGAATGTCACAAATCCACATGATGTCCCTGAGCGCTAGCTTTTATAGTTCATTTAGATCCGTGAGCTGGATGAAATTTGGGTAAAACTGCAAGCAAGTAGAGCTCCCTGATGAGCAGATGTGCTAAGATTTCAATGACTGGATGGAGGAAAAATACATCCAAATATACAGCTACCCTAAAAAGTGTCATGTGATGCTGAATCCCCTCTTAAGAGAGGCTTTCTCAAACCTGGCCCCATTGGGGAGGGTTGGGCAGTGGCTAGTGGTGGGTGGCCTGAAATTCTCCCACTGCTTATGTCTAGCCAGCCTGGTGTTGCAGGGGAGCAGGGAGGAGAAGAGTGCACTGCTTCTTTAGGGCTTTCCTGTTGGGGAGGTGAGAGAGACAGAACGGAGGAAGTGCAAGGGAGTAAGCGGGCTCAAAGGAGGAGACAGGCAAAAGTAGGAAGAGTCTTTAGGTGCAAGCTATGGGCATAAGGGATAGGTGGTCAGACTAGGGGAATCAACTCCAGGAGGTACAGATGGGGCGGATGTAAGGAAGAGAGCAGAGCCAGGGGGAGAACCCTTAAATTTAGAAAACCATTTTTATTATTGACTGTCACATTCCCAGGTATCCTCAATTCAGAAACCAAACTACATTTGTCAGATCAAAATAATCATAATTAATATTTTCTATATGTTGGATTTTAAGTCAAGGCAAATATGGCTGGGACAGAAGAGCCTTCCCATAACTTGTGCCTATCGGGTTTGTTTTAATTGTATTTTGTGCTTTCAACTATGTGATTGTGCATGGATACTTCGTAAGCATAACTTAGATACTTAGTGTCTGATGCTGCAAATATTACCAGGTCTAGTCTCTAAGCCAGTGCTTTCCATTGTTTAAGTCAAGGGACTACATAGGCTAGTGAGAACTGTGCCTAGTAATAGGTGTTTGCAAGATGAGGCATCCAGTTCATCCCTGGGAATTTCTTAGTTACTGTCATCCATCGAGCTTTGTACGATTTCTTCTTTTGCTTAGGGTCTCATGTCTGCCTGTCAATGGATCACCTGCAGCAGTTCTTATTATGTTTTAGCTGGACAGTGAAACAGCATGAAAAACATGATTATGTACAGCAAAGGTCAAATATATTTTGAATATTCAAAATTTTTTTGATGGAAGCAGCAGTTCAAGGAAATAATCGTATCCTACTCCCCTTTCAGTCCTTTTGTAACATACCCAGTAGCATTCTGCTATTATCAGAATCTTTTATACTAGCATTTCTCTTGAAAATAATTGGATCTGCACTATAAAGGTTACAGAAAACAATTTCTCAACAGATACCCAAAGCTTTAGTGAAATAGAAATATCATTCAGTGTTTTTTTTCCATACTAAAACACAGAACATAAACAGCTCACAATCAATTGGTATACTAACTATAACATTGTTCTTCAGACTGGATAATTGTGTGTATGTTGCATCAGTTATTGTGTATTATGATTGTTGTGTGAGGAGCTGTCATTAATAATTACAACTGGTAATGTGTGGTGGGGGAATCTATTATTATTTTGCTTTTTAGTATTTCAGTTTGTGAACGTAATGTTGTCTGTACCTTTCCTTAAAGTAGCCTTCTATTTAATAATTTAGTAGTCAGTCTGAACCATGTTTTGAAGGGAGGAGAAACATGTCTTTAGTTTGCATGTGTATTCTCTGGGGATAGACTATCCAAAAATAAGACTGTAAATAAGAAATCAGTGGCCTTTTCTGTCTTGCTGCAGTACGTGGGCTTGATGTATGTTTCTGAAGCATTATTACTCACTTGGCTCAAATCAATGCTCTGAGCTTTCCTCTCAGTGATTGATTTCTTTGGGTTAACTTACCATGTACGTGATTTAATAAACACTACAATTACTTCATTAACAAACATACAAAAGCGTCCACAGCAATATGTAAAACCGTTACTATGAGATTTGCAAATTGCTTCAGTCATAACTTTTTTTTCTTGGTATTGCCTAATCGAATGGATAGCACAATAGGGTGTTCATCTTTTGTAGCTGAGAAGCAAAACAAAATTGCTTCTGAGAAACATACATAGGAGGAGGAATTTAGCATAATCAAAATTGATGCTATTTGGGATGAAGGTGAAAGGGGAAGCAACTTCCTGGGATGCTTGTCTTCCATAGCACTTCTGATATATCACAAAAGAAACATTTTCCAGTGCTTTTCAAGTCTCAAATGTTTCTATATCAGACTATGCATTGAACAGAAGCTGCAACAGTCTCATAGCATTCATAGCCCAGAGATGTGTGGAGGCTGAGTGAAATTTATGTAATCATGAATTAAAATTTAGTGAAGGTTTGTATTGATCAAATTAAGAGCCAACGTTGATTTTAAGTGTAAATATTTCAGACAGTATCCCAATACTTAGGACGTATATATGTGGAGTATATGTATCTTTGAAAAGCCCACGGTTCATTCTCATTTAGTAGGGTAGTGGATCTGGAGCCATGTTGTTCCCCAACAACTTATACATGTCGACGTGTGATTAGGGCAACTGAGTCCATTTCACATGTGGTATTCGCACAAGGAAGGATTTGCAGGCTTTGACCATTTGAGATCAGAGTTTAGGGCTGAACTTTGAAGTGCTCAGCACCCATAATGGAAGCCTGATTTTTGTAGATTTCTGTTGTATTTGGGAATTTCCTCTCTTGTGCTACTTCTATTCCACAGCACCTCTGTGATATTTCACAAAAAGCAGCATTTCCCGATGCTTTTTACTCAAAAACTTTCCTATCTGAATATGTGCATTGAAAAAATTTTATATAAATCTTTATGTAAATTTATATAAATCTTCCCACTGTATTTTCCACTGAATGCATCTGATGAAGTGAGCTGTAGCTCACGAAAGCTTATGCTCAAATAAATTTGTTAGTCTCTAAGGTGCCACAAGTACTCCTTTTCTTTTTGCGAATACAGACTAACACGGCTGCTACTCTGAAACCTTCTTTAAGCTGTTATTCATGTCAAGCCATCATATATTCCCTAGACGCTGTGAGTACTCAGCTCAGTTTCTTTGTATTAATGTGATTCTGTGCTAAGAGTCTGCTCCAAAGCCTGTTAAAGTCTGTGGAAAAAATTCCCTTTGACCTCATTGGGTTTTGGATCCAGCCCTTCGTGTCTTAGTAGTTCATCTGTCTGCTGTTTAAAAAAAAAGAAGAAGAACATTTTAAATTTGCTTCCCACTTTTAGAAATACAAGAAGATATTTTTTCTTAAAAAAAATCTCCAATAGTATCCTGTGCCATAGGAAAGCACTGAACAGAAGTGGTCATAAATTATAATCTCTTTATACATTTTTGTACTAGAATTATTTGGTTAATGATGGGTGTTGTGTGTGTGTGTTTTCAGTTTGTCCTTAAAAAGCTGTGTGTTTTATTCAGCTTCCCTGGCAGACCAATATAATGAAGTTATCTGGTATTCCAAATGAAATGCTGAGTATTAAATGGGTTAGAAATTATTTAATCTCTTTTGATTTCTTTCAGCTAACGGGAGAGGTGACTTTGCAAATTGCCAGTGAACCAGTTCTGCCCTTTAATGCCCTGGACATCGCATTAGAAGTTCAGAACAGGCTTAAAGGTAATTTTGTTCGAGCAAGACTAATCTCAGCTAACATGAAAAAAGGGTCACCTACATTTCAATACTGAGATTCTCAGTTTCAGAGTAAACAATACCTGCTGATTTTGTTACTCAAACAGAGTCTTTCTATGACGTTGACTGAAACATGATTTTAGTTTAACATAGGATAAATTGTTTACATTTCTTCTGGTCTTACTAAAACAGTTTAATCAATAATTAGTATTAAAATCTCATAATTACTGTCAAAGGTAAGCAACCTCCATGACTGAGCTGCAAGATTTTCTTTCCATTTAATGCTACATTCAGTACAAGCAGGAAGGGGACTCTGAATTTCACAGCCATTTAGGCTCTGTAACTTTCACCATTTGACAAGTGGCCATCTTGCTTGTTTATTTATTACACTAGTTCACATTGGCAGCAGATCACTCCAACTTGCCTCTGTTTTCACAGCCAGTAGGAAGCAGGATAATATACTGTTGAATAATTTGTTTGAGTTGATTTATCAGTTAGATCCTGAAGGCGCTGTGTTTGAAACTGAATGACCTTGGTCTGTGTGTTTGGATCACAGGCTGAGGGAAGGGAAAAAAAACAATTCCTGTACTGGGAAAGTAGAGATTTCCCTCAGCACTTGCTGCATCATGGCCTACACATACAGGGGAATTATCACCCATAGAGAGGCAGATATATCTCCAATTGAGGTGGGGAGAGAAGAGGATATGTTCCCGGTACTAGTGAATTCATCCCAACAGAGGGCTGCAAAGGCAAAAGTGTGGCAGGATGGTTTCCTGGAGCATTCACAAAGGATTGAACTGGAGTGCATGGCCCTGGAAAGGGTTATGTGTTAGAGGCAAATGGTTGTGACGGAGCACCTTTAGTTACAAAGGTCAGGCTGGGTTGGGTGAAGGGGATGAGGGCTCCGGCTCAGGGTGCAGGCTCTGGGGTGGGGCCGGGGATGAAGGGTTTGGGTGCAGGAGTGTGCTCTGAGGCTACGGCGGGGAGAGAGTACTCCCCCCGGCTCTCTCGCCCCACAGCAGCACCTGGGTTGGAGGAGAGAGGCGCCTCTCCCTGCTGCGGCAGCTCCAGGGTTGGGGCTGCAGACTAGGCACCCTTCCCCATGGCCCCAGCAGGTCCGGGCTGGGGCTGGCCACGCCTGGGTCCAGGCTGGGCTGCCCCGGCCACAGAAGATCCAGGCCACAGCAGAGTTGGGGCCGGGAGAGGGGTTCCACAGCAGGTTTGGGGCCAGGCCCTGGGTGGGTTCCCTGAGTGCCTGTGCGGCACTAAATAGGCTGCTGCGATGCTACAGAGCTTACAGGGAACTTTTCCCTGGGCCCTTTAAAATCATATGGGCCCCTAGGCAATTGCCACCTTTGCCCACGCCCGTCAGCGGGCCTTTCTTGACACCTCCAGCTCCCCTTCCCCATCATCCAAGCTGTCTCCTTTGGTGCTCATAGATGTGCCAAATATGGCAAGCACTTGCCACGTGAGGCATGATCGTGATGCTGAGAAACATCCGTCCTTGCCATGAGACACCATCACCTTCCCTTAAGCCGTACAAAGATACAATCTGCTGACATTCTGCCCTTAGTAAAGGTATTGTAGCAGAATGACAGTTCTGGTATAGTTCAGGTTAAAACCAGCTTTCTGTTTAAAGACGGACTCTTCTAAGTGCTGTAAAAGCCACATAGTTAATCATATTGCCTTGAAATGTGATGTGCATCATGGGGCTACAGGATTGTTAGTGATCCAAATTTGGGACCATTTCACCAAGTGGTTCCCAAGATACAGCTCTCTGGAAAACTACCTCTACATTGCATGACCTGGGTGATTGAGGTTACATTATGGTCATTGAATCTGAGCACGAATCCAGCCCTGTGAGTTGAAATTCAACCCAGGGCAGAAATCTGAAGTAAAAAAAGCAGGCATAGTTCCAGTGCCTCTATGAAAGGGACATTTTTGTTTGGGGGAAATGTAATCTGAGTACAGCAGCATATTCAGAAGGTGCTGAAACTATTTTTGAAAAGAAAATAACACATGGGAATGCTCACTGGGAGGGGAGAGGGGAGCAGGGATGCAAGAGAAGGTGGGAATGGGGGAGAAGGGTTTGTGTCTGCAGCTAGGGATGGGGTACAAGGGAGGGAGGTAAATGCAAATGGGTGGTAAGGGAGAGAAGAGTGGTCAGGAAAAGAGGTAGGGATTAGAGGCAGTGAAAGGAGAGAACACGGGAGGGGTTGGAGAACGTGAGGGGTTGCAGAGGAAATTTGGGGGTTAGGAGTGCATAAATCAGCCCTGAATTCTCCCTCATGTCTGTGCTGGGATCTGACGTTGTCCTACCTCTCTACAGTCCCTCTCCCTGCCTACTGTGTGTTGTGGGATGTGGGAGACCCTGCTCCTCTTGGAGAGTATGAGCTCCTGTCCCTGTCCTTCCATGCAAGCTGGGATCTGGGATGAGCGGGGGAAAGGAGGTAACAACATCTGAAATCCAGACAATGAATAGTTAAGATGCCTATCACCTGTGTGGTTGTTGGATCTTGGGATCGAACTGGTGGTCTGCCGCGAAGCGAGCTTCCACCCGCCCTCTTCCTGGATCCCAACAGGACCTGTGTGGTGGGGAGAGCTGGCCAGCGTTTGTGGGAGGACCCCAGTTTGGAGGGGAGATGGACTGAGTGGACCTGACCCATGGCTGGAGAAGCCTGGGGCAAACAGCAGCAAATGGAGGTGGGATAGTGGGAGTGAGAGGCCCACCTCAGTGTGCAGCTTGGGCTATATAACCAATGTAGCGTGCGGCCCTCCAGTAAACTGCAGCCTGTGATGTGTGTATGCAGCAGCATAGGGCAGGAGACAGAATGGAACAACTTCTTTCGTGTTGATGGTGTCTGTAGTACCAGTTAATGGCTTAATGGGATGAGAATGGAAAGGGGAGCTGGAAGTGGTGGGGGGCTACATGTTGCAGGGTGGAGAAGGAGAGACAGACACAGGTCTTCTTTCATACTTTGTTACTATAGCAGCCATGTAATAAAACTGTTAATGTTTTGGGATATAGAGCAGGGACGAGATTTCTCTCACCAGCCCTGTTAGTAATCACACACTGTAAACATTTCAAGCATGACCATTATCCCCATTCCATTGTAGCAAAATATACAGGAAGGAGGAGTGGCACTGAGGAATCACATAGCAACCATGTGGTCTAGTGGAAAGACCACTGGACTGAGACTACTAGCTTTGCCACTGGCCTGCTGGGTGACATTGGGCAAGTCATTTCACCTCTGTGCCTCAGGTTTCCATCTGTGAAATGGGGATAATGTAAAGTTCTTTGAGGTTTACTGATGACTATATAAAAGCATTTAGAAGATTTATATTTAGAAGACTTATAGAGATGCTTTTAGAAGATTTTCTAAATGTGCAAAATCTTCTAAACATCAAGATAGTAATGTACCCTAACTGGTCCTGCAGACTCTAGCCAGTCACAGAACAAATCAGTTGTTTCTCACAAACATCCATGTCAAAAGGGCTTTTCTAATTGGTTGATTTGCTTGTGACCAGTCATGCTCTTCCAAGTGGTCCTGAAGAAATGTATTACTGTCAGAGGGCAGAAATGTAATTTTTAAATACTTAAACCTCCACCACTACCTTTTTATAAGGGCAGTTGGTTAAAGAGAAACATTATTGCACTCAATCCAGCTGTCTAGAATAAATATCTATCCATTGTCACCTCTCTTTGAATAAAATCCACATACACCATGTGTAATGAAAGTCAGCTGTATAATTCAGTGATCAACAGAGTGCAGGCTCCCAAGTCTCTTTCTGGTACCTGCATGTTTATTTATTTAACAACTTTAAATAACTAGCTAGATGATTCATCATGATTCATACTGGAGTGTGCAGCACAAAGAATAGAAAATGTAGAATAATAAAGTGCCCTTGTTTTCCCTTAAGTGAAATAACACTTGAAATTTTTTTTCTTTTCTCTAGGGTGATGTCACAAGATGTTTAAAATGATATTAGTTAACACATCCTTTTCTTCTGAATCATCTGCCCTTCCAGTTTCAGCCTCTGTGTTTATACATAACATAAATCACACTTTGTCCCATCAGTGAAGTCCACTATCTTAGGATAATATGATTTCTCATGCCCTTATAATTCCCTATGAGTTCAATATCTATAAATACTTAAGGTTTTATAAGAGACTATTAAATAAATTGTTTGTTTCATATAATGAGTGCAGTTTTAGTGTGTGATGCACACAGTATATATAGCTCATCATTTTATATGAAATGTAGTGGGTTTGAGGGCAAAATACTTATCACATTGTTTTAAAACAAAAAATTCCAGTGTAAGCATTCCCTTGTTTTTATGTTAAAAGGGTGGTCTACATGGCCTCATTTCCAGATATAGAATGATGAACTATTCCCCTAAGCTCACACTCACTGTTGGAGAGGCTTGATTGATATGCACAATCATTTGTATTATATTAAGAATGACAATGCTAAATATTGCATGCTGCTTGATATATAAACATTGCTGATGAAACTAAATAAATGTTTCTAATGCAGTGAATTTTAACCTTTCCATGCTGGCAAGACTGCAAGGATCATGCATTCATAGTCCATCTATTATGCATAGACTATGTAAGGATATCCTTAGCTAGACATGATGCTTCCATTGGATTGTTCGATATCTTTCATTACTCGTATATGGTCCTTGCACTTTTGCTGATATGGGTAGGTGATTTTTATCATTCCTCTTTTGCTTGTGTTTTTACTGCTTCTCCTGGGTGCTCCAAAAGGAGGCATGAAGATGGAGGGGCCATGGCTACCACTGCTGGCCGAGGATGGAGAGCTGGACATTGTGTAACATCTCTATTCACTGCTTGGAACTCAAGAAGGGATTTTTTGCCAGAATTCCCCCTAAAGTGGCTCTAAATGACATAATCTAGGCCTTATCATACACATTCTGCAGAGACCTAAATATTTCAAAATTAAAAGGAACCAGTTCTAACCATAAATTTGCCTTGTCTTTCACTTTGTTGCTCTCAGTAGATATTTTTAAACTGTCAGGTGGATTTCTCAGGGTGCAATTTTATACTTACACACTATAACTGGGCCCTAATGAGATTGTTGAGCTGATTCAAGCATACGTTTATCCACACCAAAAATGGAGTTAGTTTGTTGATATCCAAAAAACCCAAACTTAATGTTCAGATCTAAGGGAAAAAAATACGATATTTTACTGGATGTCTGTAAATAGAGGAATAACACAGTGATTCTGTTAATCTGTTTCAAGAAATCACTAAAAACCAAATGCACCAAATTGTCTCACATCTTTTGCATTCAAAACAGCAGGAGATAGCGTCATGTAAATCTAGATCAAAGCATACATTTCTTTCCTTTTTCATTACGATACCAATAAGTTCTAGTTGGCTGCTGATTGCTTATTAACAGAAAGAGAAGGGTTCTGAGTAAAGTAAGAGATTTTATGAAGGTAAATAGTAGCATAAAGATTAAACTTCTGTTACTTTATAGATTTTGTGATTAGATTATTGTTTATCTTACATTAAACTTCACAGTTTTATGAAAAGACTGCACTATCATTTGATTCTTTAGGATGGTTAATATTGTCTAACGTACTTTGAGACATATGAAGTGTGCCTGTATGGCAAACCATTTAGAATCAGTCAAAATCTAGCATCTCTAAGGTGCCACAAGTACTCCTTTTCTTTTTGCGAATACAGACTAACACGGCTGTTCCTCTGAAACCTATCCTAAAACCTGCACTGTTGGGACCCAACACAATCATAGAATCATAGAATATCAGGGTTGGAAGGGACCTCAGGAGGTCATCTAGTCCAACCCCCTGCTCAAAAGCAGGACCCATCCCCAATTAAATCATCCCAGCCAGGGCTTTGTCAAGCCTGACCTTAAAAACTTCTAAGGAAGGAGATTCTACCACCTCCCTAGGTAACGCATTCCAGTGTTTCACCACCCTCCTAGTGAAAAAGTTTTTCCTAATATCCAACCTAAACCTCCCCCAATGCAACTTGAGACCATTACTCCTTGTCCTGTCATCTTCTACCACTGAGAATAGTCTAGAACCATCCTCTTTGGAACCACCTCTCAGGTAGTTGAAAGCAGCTATCAAATCCCCCCTCATTCTTCTCTTTTGCAGACTAAACAATCCCAGTTCCCTCAGCCTCTCCTCATAAGTCATGTGTTCCAGACCCCTAATCATTTTTGTTGCCCTGCGCTGGACTCTCTCCAATTTTTCCACATCCTTCTTGTAGTGTGGGGCCCAAAACTGGACACAGTACTCCAGATGAGGCCTCACCAATGTCGAATAGAGGGGAACGATCACGTCCCTCGATCTGCTGGCTATGCCCCTACTTATACACCCCAAAATGCCATTGGCCTTCTTGGCAACAAGGGCACACTGTTGACTCATATCCAGCTTCTCGTCCACTGTCACCCCTAGGTCCTTTTATGCAGAACTGCTGCCTAGCCATTCGGTCCCTCGTCTGTAGTGGTGCATTGAATTCTTCCATCCTAAGTGCAGGACCCTGCACTTATCCTTGTTGAACCTCATCAGATTTCTTTTGGCCCAATCCTCCAATTTGTCTAGGTCCTTCTGTATCCTATCCCTCCCCTCCAGCGTATCTACCACTCCTCCCAGTTTAGTATCATACGCAAATTTGCTGAGAGTGCAATCCACACCATCCTCCAGATCATTTAGGAAGATATTGAACAAAACTGGCCCCAGGACCGACCCTTGGGGCACTCCACTTGATACCGGCTGCCATCTAGACATGGAGCCATTGATCACTACCCGTTAAGCCCGACAGTCTAACCAACTTTCTACCCACCTTATAGTGCATTCATCCAGCCCATACTTCTTTAACTTGCTGACAAGAATACTGAGGGAGACCGTGTCAAAAGCTTTGCTGAAGTCAAGAAACAATACATCCGCTGCTTTCCCTTCATCCACTGAACCAGTAATCTCATCACAGAAGGCGATTAGATTAGTCAGGCATGACCTTCCCTTGATGAATCCATGCTGACTGTTCCTGATCACTTTCCTCTAGTGTAAGTGCTTCAGGATTGATTCCTTCAGGATTGACTCCATGATTTTTCCGGGGACTGAGGTGAGGCTGACTGGCCTGTAGTTCCCAGGATCCTCCTTCTTCCCTTTTTTAAAGATTGGCACTACATTAGCCTTTTTCCAGTCGTCTGGGACTTCCCCCGATCGCCATGAGTTTTCAAAGATAATGGCCAATGGCTCTGCAATCACAGCCGCCAACTCCTTTAGCACTCTCGGATGCAACGCATCCGGCTCCATGGACTTGTGCACGTCCAGCTTTTCTAAATAGTCCCTAACCACTTCTTTCTCCACAGAGGGCTGGCCACCTACTCCCCATGCTGTGTTGATAGAAGATAAGCTAGAATAAGATAAAATAGAAGATAAGCTTTGATAAGTAAGAGCATTAATTTTTCATGTAATATTTTTCCAAAAATTTTCTGCTTCCTATGATTACATTTTATACCTTCAAATAATATTTGACTGAGTTGTCAACCTAATGTAATCAGTCACTAACCTTCACAGTTCTAATCCATAATTATGTCAATACAGTGGTACAGGATCACTGCCTATCATCCATCCTCATTAGGGAATAGCAAACAAGTTAAAAACAGTTAGAAGCAGCCCAACCTCTCCTTCCCCTATGTCCCAAAGAAATCTTATCCCAAACCAAATCTGACCCTAACCCACCCTCTCTCACTTTCCCCCCTCAAAGTGACTTCTGCCTGTGCTGAAATTCATATTGATACTTCAGCAAATGTGGCAACCTCTGCTACACCACCTGCGGTCTTCTCCACCATGATGATGCATTTTGGATCACTAGTTTCATTTCCCATCATTAATAGGCCAGGGAGATCTTGCTCTTACCAGAACACTGTTGATTCTGTGAACCCTTACTGGGATCTGTGCACGCACTAAGAGGAGAGCATACTCTTCACCAGCACTGCAGGTGGGAGTACACTCCACAACTCAGGAGACTCTCCAATTCATGACAGGTTTCAGAGGAACAGCCGTGTTAGTCTGTATTCGCAAAAAGAAAAGGAGTACTTGTGGCACCTTGGTTAGTCTCTAAGGTGCCACAAGTACTCCTTTTCTTTCTCCAATTCATGCAGCTCATTTTTTTCTCTCTTCTCGTTAAATCAGGAACAATGTCAACTGAATCTGGGCTGTGCATTGGTATAAGCTCTCATTTGTTCAATTTCTCCGTCGGTTGCAAATATCAGGCCAGGTTATCTTTCACTGTGGTGTTAATAATTTTGAAAACACTGAGGTAATTGGAGTATAACACTTAAATGTCCCTTTAAGTGTTAACAGCGTCTGCATTTACTTACAGTTTAACTGTAGAGGAATCATTTCAAACCCCTTCTACAAATGTGATTAACCTTTAAGAAGTTGTAGCCCAATCTATAGTTTATTAATTATATTTATTTATTGATTACTTAAGAATTCCCAGTTATCACTTTGAGGGTTGACAGGTTCTTGTCCCAAGATCAGGCCCAGTATTATGAAAATTATTATATATATTGGGAACCCTGATGTGCACAGCTGCAACACTCACATTATAGGAAAACTTCTATAGTTATAATAATTTATCAATACATTTAGCGAAGTCAAAAACACTCTAATTCAGTACATAGAGATAATACAGAAAGTACATCTGAACATCTGCACTCACACCATCCCCTGCAGAACAACCCAAAATGTTAGCCATTATCTTCCTCATCATCACCACCAGTGGCCATCATTCTGGCACCTCTCAGGGGCCACATCTCTCTTTCTCCCCTACAACACACAGCCTGGGACACAGCTTTCATAATATGTTATACTGATGCCACCATGTCTAGTGCCAGTAGGGGTTTCTCTCCTCTTCCTTATTTGTATTTCCTCACCCTATTAATGTTGGGATGTCCTTCTATAGGTTAGTATATTCATGATCTCAACTTGTTATCATATATGTCAATTTGTTGCCATGGCACTCTTGTGGTTGGATGTTCTTTCCAAAACTTTCCGAAAGGTGGTGTTAGCTCAGGTGTCTGTCATTGGCTGGTGTCATTATGGACAAAACTCCCCCTCGCACTCTGTTCCTCAAACGTAGGGGTTAAGGTTGGGCCATTTATCTGTGCCAAAGTTTATAGGCCTCAAGCGTTATGCTAATGGCTGAAGCTAATGTCTTACAGGATACAGGCCTATAGGTTTCTTGCATAACTGCTGGATATAATAAAGGCAAGATAGCCTTATGGGCTACAGAGTTTCAGTATGCTTAGTATTCTAAGGTGAGAGATGGAATTCAAGTAAATTCTTGCTCTGGTGTGTATGATTTTGTGCTTTTTATGAGGGAGAAAAGGGTGAAAGGGCAGGAGCTGGTGCTTTTATACTATAGGGATAGGTTTTCAGATGCAGTAGACTAATACATACATATTGAAGAGAGAGAATCTGTGGCATGAGAAGCAGTATCTAACAGCACTGGATCCGTACTGTCTCAGAAAGAAGCTTTCCAGCTACTGATATTTAACCATCACTTCTTGCAGAAGTAAGTTTTCATTGCAGGGTTCCCATCCAAATACTGGCCAGATCTGACTCTTCTTAGCTTGTAAGATTTTTAAGATATCACTGCACAAGTTGGTACTGCTGGAGAAATTACTGTACATGTGAAATAGATTATAGGCTCCATTGACCCATGGTTTAACTCCATCAGGGATGCCTTTGTTCCAGCCTAAGACAACTTGGCCATTTTTAAAAAGTATAGGTTATTTTATTGACAACAGCAATAAATTATTGCCTTTTGAATAATTTACAGACCTGTATCTTTCTGTTATCATTACTAGGTGACCAACTAGACATTCGTCAGTTGCTGGCAATGGCTTCAAGACTGAGGGACAGTGCAGAATTATTCCAGTCAGATGAGATGCGTCCAGCTAATGACCCCAAGGAGAGAGCTCCTATCCGAGTGAGAATGCTTAATGATGTTCTCCAAGGTCTGGAGCAAAACTTCTTAGTTCAACAAGCTCCTCCAGGGTTTTACAGGTAGGATGTTCAGTATGTTCTCCATTCATTTATTCCAACTAAAATAATAATCTCACATTGCTTAGCTTTCAAAACTGTCATACCTCTTTTAAAAGTCTCAGTGAGAATCCAAGATAAAAGCTAAATTAGAAAAAAAATCCTTACAGCAAAAAATGTAAATTCATACCAGTGCAGGAGGTGATTAGAGTGCATCTTTGTAACATTTCTGACATGATATCACTGCTAACAAGATGTTCTGTGCTATAGGAACTCAAGCAGCATGACAGATATTTATGTTAGATGGTACAGTAAGCTTTCAAAAGAAAAAATATTTTGAAATCGAATGGTATTTGACATGCTTCTCAATGTTTTATTAAAAACTTTACAAAAAAATTTAAACACTGATTTACAGAAGATTAAGCAAAGTGATATGTATAAAATCTGTACTTGTGTGCTAATTTATCTTTCCTTGTCTAGGTACTTTCAATAGGACAAAGATAGTACCTTGGTCTGAATGGTAGGGCTTTAGTCAGCCATGTTCCATAACTTCCCCCTCATAGTAACTAGCGTTTTGGAGCTTCGGGGGCATTTAGTTTATCTCCCCCTTGCCTGAATTGTTCCCTATTGAATATTAAAGTGCTTTGTCCAGACTAGTTTTAAATGGCTCAAGCAGTCCGCTTTTCATCTTCTAGAGAAGAAAGAATGAGCCTTCCTCACTTCTGCTTCCAGAGTTGACTTGGTAGTTGGAGAAATTTGTACTCCTTGTTAGTTTAAAAAAATGTGTTTGGTTAAAGGCAACCATTTGACTGTTTCCATCATACTATTTTAAAATAGTTCTAAGCAACTTTCCAGACCCAAATGTTTAGGATTTAAGTCCTGCTCAGTAGTGATCATGTTGTTTTATGGTTTCTCAAAACGAAATAGATGGGAAATGTTTTTCTTTTTCTGTCTTCCTCCCTTTAATTGCTCCAAGATGAGCATTGGTTTGGGTCCTCCAGGGAGGATTTGGAGGAGAGTCGAAAGCTTGGTACTTAAGAAGAGGGAGATTATTCCAAGCATTGAGGATGGTATAAAATAGGTGCAACCATATAAGAAAAGTAGATTGTGGGGGGAGCCTAGAATGCAAATGAATCAGTCCTATAGCTATAATGAAGGCGATATTAACAGAAGAGTAAAATTTGTGGTGGGACCAATCAATGTCATTCTCACAGTAGTTGAGCTTGTGGCATGAAGGAAGATGTTCACCAAAGAACGACTGGTAGACCATATTCAGTCATACTCAGTGGCTGCTCTGAGTTGCTCTGACATCACAAAGCAGTCATATCCTTGGCTTTATAAACGCCTTCAAATGGGTGACTGTATTTGCATCACAAGAGCACTCTGGTGCATCTGTCCCAATATAAATGTGTACTTTTTATTAATTTTTTAAAAATAGGAAATGTCTAAACTCTGGATAGTGAGAAACACTTCCATTGGGTCATATTGTGTTCTCCTTATTTTCATATCCTTGCAGTGTTTATCATCTTTTGTTCCTTGATAAGATGTAATTGCTCTGTATGGAAGTAAAATGTAAATTTAACTTTTCACCATCCTCCAATCTACAGAAATTGATCGAAGAAGTACTCCTGCCTTCCTAAGTAGAGAGCAATTCACAATAGGGTGGAGATCACACAATCATAGAAATGTAGAGCTGGAAGGGACCTCAAGAGCTTATCTTGTCCAGCCCCCTGCACTGAGGCAGGACTAGATATACCTAGACCATCCTTGACAGGTGTTTGTCCAACTTGTTCTTAAAAATCTCCAATTACAGTGATTCACAACCTCCCTTTGAAGTCTATAGCGGTGCATAATTAAAAGTTTTTTTTTCTAATATCTAACTTAAATCTCCCTTGCTGCAGGTTAAGCCTATCGCTTCTTGTCCTACCTCCAAAGGCCCTGGAGAAGAATTGATCACCATCCTCTTTATAATAGCCCTTAACATATTTGAAGACTTATCAGGTCCCCATCAGTCTTTTCTTCTCTAAGTTAAACATGCCCAGTTTTTAACCTTTCCTCATAGGTCAGGTTTTCTAAAACTTTTGTAATTTTTGTTGCTCTCCTCTGGACTCTCTCCAATTTGTCCACATCTTTCTGAAAGTACGGCACGCAGAACTGACACAGTATTCTGACTTAGACCTCTCTACTTGGTACTGGTGTGGAACAATAACTTTCCGTGTCTTACATTACACTTCTATTAATACACCCCAGAATGATATTAGCCTTTTTTGCAACTGCATCACATTGTTGATTTATATTCAATTTGTGATCCATTATAACCGCCAGGTCCTTTTCTGCAGTACTACTGCCTTGCCAGTTATTCTCTATTTTGTAGGCATTTGATTTTTTTCCTACCTAAGTGTAGAACTTCATACTTGTCTCTATTGAATTTCATTTTGTTGATTTCAGACCAGTTCTCCAATTTGTCAAGGTTTTTTGAATTCTAATCCTGTCCTCCAAAGTGCTTGCAACTCCTCCCAGCATCATGTCATCTGCAGATTTTATAAGCATAATCTCTACTCCATTATCCAGATCACGGATGGAAATATTGACTAGTACTGGACCCAGGACAGACCCCCATTTGATACACCTTGGAAACTAAGCAAATGTGATCCAGGGCCACTAAGAAACAATAACATGGAATCCAACAATGCTATTTGACGAAGACTCTTGTCAAACCATTTTAAAGGGAGGTGTCTTACACAACAGGCCCGATTCTCATTCACACTAAGTAAATAGTAAATTTCATGTGCATGTCCTTTCAAGCCCCCGTACGTAGCCAGGGCAGTGTAAAGGAGACTTATGCCTATACTGCAGCTTTAAGTGTAATTTCCAGCTCGTTAGACATACACAAGCTAGTTTTGATTGAGATAGTGAGCTAAAAATAGCAGTGTAACTATAGTGGTGTGGGATAGCCACCCATGTACAATCCCATCTGATAACATAGGTATACACTCGGGCAGCCAGCCTGCACCACCGTGGCTGCACTGTTTGTAGCACACTAGTACTGTGAAAGCTAGCATGTACGTGCATTTTAAATTGATACTCCAGCTTTAGATGTACCCTTAGTGTAAACGAGACTCAGGCAGTACAACTAGAAATCTGATTTGCTTGTTTGTTTGTTTGTTTTAAGAATAACAAGATGCACCATAGCTTCCTTTTGGGAGGGAAATGCTAATCCACTGATGCAACTTTATTTGCAGTATTTTTAACGATTTCGGGGGGGGGGGGGGAATTCCTTATTTAAAGAATTAAGTGCTGGTGTAATAATGTATAAATGGCCTGCAAAGTTTGTCTTAAAGCTGAAGCTATAGCTGGGTTATACAATAGGAACACTAAAAAGTATTTGAAACGAGTGACCTTTATTTTATTGCTGTCATAACTTTAAAACTCACCAGATGAATTTCTTTTTTGTAATTTGGTAAAGAAAACAACAACAACAAAAATCAATCCCACAGCTGAGACCTTGTGTGCTGTGTTTCATCCCAGTGCGAAGATTGATGGGCAAGTTATAACCCTCTGAAATAGTGGTTTATAATGGCAACGCTGGCAGACCTTTAACTATGGCAGCACAAGCAGTGCCACAATAAATACTGTACTTCATCTGTGAACAGAAATTTAGGATGCAGTTTGCAGCCTTGACCTTCAGGCTCCAACTGTGTTTAGATCATTAAGATTCCATAAATACTGTAATTTACTGTCTTTTGAAGGAAGAATGTGTGTGCACAATAAAGCACATATTCTTCATGAAAAAATGATTTCTTCCTGTATAGTCATTTGGACTCATATTCTCACGCTCAATCAAAGTACTTGACAAAATTCACTGAAGTTAAGGCATCACTTCTCAGTCACTATTGGCAGGCTGGTGTTTATCCTTAATCCTTAGGTCTTTGAAGCTATACTATATTGTTCTTTTCTAGAATCTAAGCTGAAAAGGAAGGATGGCGCTTGTGGCTAAGGCACTAGACTGAGACTCAAGACATTTAGGCTGTGCTTTGCCACAGGCTTCCTGGGCAAACTTTGGCAAATCACTTAACCTCCTTGTGTCCCAGTTTTCCATCTGTAAAATGGGGATAGTGTTCCTTCCTTGTCTGTCTTGTCTACATGGATTGTAAGCTGTCTGGCGCAGCAAGTGTTTCTTACTATCTGTCTGTATGTACTTAGCACAGGACCTACTGTAATGAAATTAAATTATTAATAATGAGTGACCATATAACTCTAGTAAACTGATAGAATTCAAGTTCCTTCGATTATTGATCATTTTCATACGTAATTATGTCCTTATAATAAACTTACTGTGATGAGCAAACCTTAAAAGCCCATTCAGTCTAGTTTAAGAAAGCACCACCATTTGATTGATTATCCATATTATCTGGCAAATCTGAAAAATCTCACAATAACATGCTCTCTCAAGATTTCCTGGTCCCAGCTATACTGGAAATACACAAGAGCAACTTCTACCAGGAAATGTTAGGGCTTTCTGCTTCTAGTCTTAATCAGAAACCTGGACAGAGATGAATAACAATGGGGTGAGGAAGTTTTTCCTGCCTCACAAAAGGTTATTTTCAAGTTTGATTTGTGTTTTTCATTTTTTTAAATTTTATGTGAATCAGTTCTCCGTTCCCTAATCCTAAACCTGATATTTTCCCTTTCTCTTCCACTGTGATATTATCATCGAGAAGGGCAAGGTTTGAAAGCTACCGGATATTTTCCATCTCTCTTCCTGTTCTTATAATTGAATCTGCCCTTATATTGTAAATTGATGGTTATTTGAATTTTTTTTTATTCTCTTGAATGTATGATGTGTACATATCCTGTGTTTCTTTCCTTCCTTTCAGCTACCCACTTTCTTTCTTCCAATTTACTTTTTATTGCAGTTTTTGCTGTGCAGTTCTGCCTTCTTGATTTTCTTATTTTTGAGTCATTATTTTATTATTAATAATAATGAATTGAATATCAGCATGGAGCCTGAGACATGGATCAGGACCCCATTGTGCTAGGCACGATTAAAACATATAATAAAAAAGATTATCTCTACCCCAAAGCTTACAATCTAAATATAAGACAAGAGACAACAGGGGGATGAAGAGAAGGGGAGTGCAAGCAAACAATGAAACGGTACTGGACAACATGATAGGCTGTGATCACTGCACACCTGTTGCCTAGCTGTTAAGCTTTTAGGCATCATTACAAATGAGAATTTGAAGGAGGGATTGGAAGGAGGACAATGAGGTGGCTTTGCAGATGTTCATAAAAGTGACATGGTCTTTGTATCTTCTCAGTATCAGGGGAATCATTTCTAACCTTACTTAGTTTGTCCTTTTCCCCTATCTAACGCTGCAATTTGAAAACATTTCATTCATGTGCCCTTTTGATCTCTTATACCATGTGTGCCTGATAAGCCATACTTCCCCAGCTGATGGGTTTTGAGCCCAACCCCCTTAGATCAGGAGTCAGTATTGAGAGATGGCATTTGAAGACAGACAGGGGGCAGGAACTTGTTAGCAGAAGTCCAAAGTGATTCTGTTCTGAGAGGAGGCTTGGCAGGGGGCATAAAATAAAAGGAACATAAGGCTGTTGGCTTGCTGTGGTGAGAGCGGAGTGAAGGGATTGAGTCAGAGGTGGGAGGGAAAGGGAGCTCCACAGAACGGGAAGAGGAGCAGAGTCAGGACTCTGAGCTCTTAGAACCTAATACATTGAACCTGATGTTTTGTCTTATCTTTTGATGACTGTGCCAGTGTTGTGTTATCCTCGGTCTGTGTAAACTGAACCTGTTAGTCTGATGGTTACTGATTTGTTTGTTTCTGCTACTCTCTTGTATCAAGTGGGGATGATTTCCATTGCTTGCTCTAAGATGTTGCTGATATTTGCTTTTGTTATTAGGTCTAATGAATTCTCTGTCATGATATGCATATTCTTTTGTTTAAAGTCAAAGAGCTTAAGGCCAGATGGGATCACCTGATCATCTAGTCTGACCTCTTGTGTATCACAGGCCACTAACACCACCCAGTGCCTACACACTGAGTCCAACAATGGAACTGAGACCAAAGTATTACATCCCACAGGAGACTAAACTGTCATGTGCCACAGGCAGAGAATAGGAGGGAAAGAGGTGCCCAAGTGCCTGAGGCCTCCACAATGGCAGGGAAATGATTAAGTGAGATATATATATCCAGATAATCCTGGCAAGTGACCCACACCCTGATGCTGCAGAGGAAGGAGAAAAAAACCCGTGGTCATTGTCAATGTGACCTGAGGGAAAATTCCTTCCTGGCCTCACATGTTGCGATTGTTTAACCCTGAAAACAAGATGTACACTAATGGCCCAGAATTCAACATTTTCACCACTGTATTTAAAGACCACAGCTTCCATGAATTCTTGGCCACATTCCCTAATACTTCACTTAATTGCACAAAGAGCATTTCATGACAGTGTGAAGATTATTTTCTAGCTTAGAGAAAAGATGGCAAGGCATTGTGGAAAAGAGGATCAGACAAAATAAAAACCATCCCAAATCTTGGTCCAAACCTGAATTAAACCTTTCATTGAAGTTAAAATAAAATATGTGTGCCTTTAAATAAAAACCCAGAAATCATAGAATCATGGAACTGGAAGAGACCTCGAGAGGTCATCTAGTCAAGTCCCCTGCACTCATGGCAGGACTAATTGTCTCAACCATTCCTGACAGGTGTTTGTCTAACCTGCTCTTAAAAATCTCCAGTGATGGAGATTCCACAACCTCCCTAGGCAATTTATTCCAGTGCTTAACCACTCTGTGTGTCTGTAAACAAAGCAGATGGGAAATATTGTTCCAAATTGAATACAAGTCCTCAACCAAATGACTCAGGTTTCTGTGAAGTTTTACAAGCTATGAATTTTCTGGTGAATATATAAACTTTCATGGACAGTTTTTATGCCCCCAGTTCTTTACACTTCCACAATGATCGAGCGTAGTCCCCCTCCTCCTCTATAAGGTGTAACTCAAGTCTTCTCCCTGGTGCTTGCTATTTGCTGTGGCTTCTCCCCTTTCCCTGAATGGGCTGGCTTCTTTTTAGTGATGCCTGGTGATTCCTCACTGGGCCCAACACGAATAATTCTACCACTGGTGGATAGGAGCGTAAAACCCAGTACACGAGAAACAATGAAGTACATCAACACAAACCCCAGCAAACAATTGGCACCCCCCAAAAATAACAGTATAACAAGGGGACTTTATTGGGAACAGGAATATATTATTTGGGGAAGGAAAGGGTTACGGTTAATAAATACTAACACATCAACAAATTCCCCAACCTCTAATATACACAATTTATCTCAATCCCCAGATCCCTCCCTGGTACCTTCTAATGTGAGCAGTATGCTGAGGATGAGTCTGGATACAAGTGTTGTGAATACTGGCTGGCTTGAACAGAAAGGAGTCCCCTTACTTTGTTTTTGCCCCAGAGCAGGGCAGGATCCTCTCTTGCCTGTGGAGATCTTGGCTGGCTCTCAGTAACTAGCGCATGGTCAGATCTCAGCCATTCTGGATTATGTACTTTGCAGGGCTGGAGCTGCTCCTCCCATGTACTAGATCCCACAGCAGTTAAAAGGCTCTCTTTGTAGGGCGGAGGAGTAAATCAGAGACTTTCTGGGCTGTTCTGCTTTTATTTCAGCTCCCAAACTCAAAGCTCAAAACTGAAACTAAAATTGGGCTCTGCCACTGAGTCACGCTGGATCCTCCCACTGAGGGGCTGAGCAGCCCTGACTCATCTTTGGCTCAGCAAACCATTTGTCCATATCACACCATGCATAAGCCTCCCTATTGGCTTTACCAAGAGTTTCTAGTCCATTCTGTACCCATCCGTGACTCCAGGCATGCTGAGAAATGGTGTCAGAGGGCTCTGACTGTTGTTGTTGTCGTGCATAAGGTCAGGCTTCTAGAGTTCTGAGTTCCAGAAGCTGGTAGGTTCAAAGCAGAGGTTACATAGTGTTGCAGCTTTTCTATTTTTATGCCTCTTTGAGTTCGACTGTACTGTATTATAGTTGACCTAACCTAACAAATGAGTGCAAAGGCAAAAAATAGCCCCTCTGCCATGTACATTGGCCAGACCGGACAGTCTCTACGCAAAAGACTAAATGGACACAAATTTGACATCAGGAATTGTAACATTCAAAAACCAGTAGGAGAACACTTCAACCTCCCTGGTCACTCAATAACAGAATTAAAAGTGGCAATTTTTCAACAAAAAAACTTCAAAAACAGACTCCAATGTGAAACTGCAGAACTGGAATTAATTTGCAAACTGGACACCATAAAATTAGGCCTGAATAAAGACTGGGAGTGGATGGGTCATTACAAAAACTGATTTAACCATACTAATTTCCCCCTACTGTTACTCACACCTTCTTGTCAACTGTTTGAAATGGGCCACCCTCATTACCATGACAAAAGTGATTTTTCCTCCCTTGGTATTCTACTGTTAATTGAATTGTCTCGTTAGACTGACCCCCCACTTGGTAAGGCATCTCCCATCTTTTCATGTACTAGGTATATATATACCTGCTACTGTATTTTCCACTCCATGCATCTGATGAAGTGGATTCTAGCCCATGGAAGCTTAAGCCCAAATACATTTGTTAGTCTCTAAGGTGCCACAAGAACTCCTCATTGTTTTCGCAAAAAATAGATAATCCCTTTACCATATACATATACTTAAAGTTCACTGAGGTCAATATTTCCATTACCTTCAGTGGACTTTGGACAGGGGCCTAGATCATCAAGTTGATGGCAAATAGGTGATGTTTGTAAACATGAGTTTATCACAGCCACTAATAGAATTATCTTCCCTTGCATCCTCTCAGTCTGGTGGTCAGTATCAGCAGTAATAAAAACTGGTTCTATAGATGCTGATAAATCAAAACATCTTAACCCCATCAGCACCCACTAAACTGGTATACCTGGATGCCAAGGACAGGTGAAGATATTTCCCCTTCTAAAAAAAATGCAGAAACCTGGAGCAAATTGCCAGCAATGGAAATATTAACTGACGCCTTACAGTGATACTGATTAACCAACTCTCCACATGGGGGAATAAAAGCTCCATTGGTTCCTGCGACAAGATGACAAAATTAATTTCTGTATATAAGCATTGATTTGTTAGGTAATCAGGCAAATCCGTCTATGATGTGTGGTGTATGTGCATTACTGTATCTCCTTTTCATCAGCTTCTGCCCTGCGGTCTCTTATCTTTGAAACGCCTTTCAAAAACCCTTCTGCCATCATTTCATGAAAATCTCACCTGAAAACCCGTTTCTGCAGCATCACCTAACTGAATGTGTTTATGTTTTAAAAAACGTTAAACTATCAAGACTTTTTTCTATGACTGGACTAAGTTAGCTCATTCCTCCTAGTCCCAATATATTCTATTTTATTCTGGTTGGTATTCCCTGCCCATCACCATGGCCTGTGGGTGCCATTTGTCTGTCAAACCCATATATTAAATTGTAAGATCTTCAGGCAGGGACCTGATTTTTGTGTGTTTTCTCTTCAAGTGTCTAACATGCTTATCGGCCCTATACAATAAATAACAATGTTCCATGATATTCCAAATACAACAGTGAAAATGATGAAACTTCATACAGTATTGGCATGACACACACACACTATGCAAACAGGATTGGTTTCCTCTCTTGGTGTATGTTTCCTTCCTTCTGGTCCATTTTAACCACTCAACCACATCTTAAGATGACTTGTTATTTGCATTGGAGATACACTCTCTCTTTCACTGCAGACACTTCTGAAATTTCCTTTGATGTTCCCACCATACTTTTCTTAGCTGAAGGAGACACTAAAAAAAACCAAACAAACCTCGTCTCTTCAGTCTTAAAAAAAGCAAAGAGTACATGCAAGGTATTAGCCTGTCATTTCTGCTCCAATTATTTTTTATTCTTTCTATTATTCTGCCACTTCAAGCACAGGTATCTCCACACTGACACATGTTTGTAGTGACTCTACAAAAGCTCTTCCCTAACTCAGCTTTGCATAAAACCCATTGCTGAGGTCCACCTACTGCACCTTACCAATTTTACCCAGTCCATTAAAGCTATCTCTATCGGTCACCATTTTTGCATAAAATCTTACCTGAGTTGTTGTGACTACTTTGGTGGAGATCATAAATGATTTACAAATAGCACTGGAGAAGTAAGCTTGGCATCTGCTACCTTTTTCGAGAAGGACTTCCAGTAATTTATTTTGTTACTCATTTTTCTCATACAAGATTGCTTCTAAACTCTTGTTCCCTGGATGATGCATTTTTTGAATAATATTTTTCAGTGACTGCATTGTTTTTATGTCTCGAAGTAATCTATCTGGCATGAAAAAACAATTTATGCTACACTAATACTCCTGTCACAGAGGAGTTGCACCCAGCCTCATCTGTGATGGATCAACTACCAGTTAATGATCAAGTGATTATGAAAGCCAGCAAATGGCTCAGTTGGAGGTGGAGAACTACAGGAAGGAGGCTGGCTCCTGGAGCGTGGTGACTCCCAGGCGGCTGGCCTGCAGGAAGACTAGTGGAGTGCTACAGGAGACTACTGCCGCAGGAAATCGTAGGGAAGGGATTACTGATGTACTGAATTTGGATTCTTTGGAAGAAATAAAGCTGAAGCCCTGAGAAAAGAGGCTTGTAGCAGATTCAAACATGCTACTGGTTACATCCAGGGCTGAGGACACAGGTCAGCACTCTATAACATCGTTATATTGTGAAATGGTACAGTATAGCAAATAAAGGATCTAGAACGGGTAGTCAATAGGCAGACTGTGGCCAAATCCAGACTGCGAGACATTTTGA